>NW_027131927.1:4800000-6000000 GCF_026122565.2 Emydura macquarii macquarii
GGTTCTCTTCTCTGAGGTGAGCGGGGAGTGAGATCTAGTCGCCAGAGCGGGCGAGTTGGGAGTCTGGACTTCTGGGTTCTTTTCCCGTATGTGGGAAAGGAAGGGAGGGGAGGGGAGGGGACGGGACGGGGGGCGGGGTCTAGTGGGTTAGAGTAGGGGGCTGGGAGCCAGGACTCCTGGGTTTTATTCCCAGCTTCGCCACTCATTCGCTGGCTGACTTTGTGCACATCTCTCCTCCTCCATCCCCCTGCAAGCCTCAGTTTCCCCATCTGTCAGATGGGGGCACCGTAACTGTGACTTGCTTCAGAGGCTCCTTGTCTCTCTTCCTCCCATGCTCTTTTTCATTCCCTCGTTCATGCAGCCCCTGAACGATCTCCCCATCCCTAACCCCCCCACCCTTCTTCAAAGTCCTTGAAACCCACCCCCTTCCAAGGAAATCCCTCCCTGAGCCCCCACGCCCACCCCTCCCCCAAACTGCTGCCCCGTGCTTTGTCCCCCTCGGACTGTGAGCACCTCCCAGCTGTGCCTGCACATCCCTGTGCGCGGAGGTGGACCTACATAAACAGAGCTGAATGACAGCAGCAGATGGGGTTTTCTGTCACCCCCTGGCTATGAAACGCTTCTCAGAGCCGAATAATCAACCCGTCAGGGGGCCGGGCACCCATCCTAGCTCAGGTGGTGAGCGACTGAGGAAGAGGGGGGCTCCGGGTGGCGGGGGCTGTGGGGCAGAAGGCTCTCATGCCCGCCTGGTGAAGAGAAACAACAGGAGGCCAGGGGCCATAGCATGGGGTGGAGGATTCTCTGTCACGACCAGGATCAGTCTGCTGAGCACCCCTCAAGTGAAGAGGGCTTCCCTGCCAGCGTGGTGCTGGCACCAGGGCCCTGCTACCAGCATAGGGGATGGATCAGGGATGTGGCTATTCTCTGTCCCCCTTAGCTCCCCCCCAGCGTGTGGTGCGTGAGTTAGAGCAGCCCTGAGGCTGCTCTAGCTGACGCTGGAGGCTGGGCAGGACCCAGAAGACACAGTGCAAAGGGGGTTAAAGCCACCTCCCCGCAATCCCAGCCGTACGGGCAGCGATGGGGGGAGCTGGCCCCCAGGCCCAAAGATGCGGATCCAGGCCTGAATGGGGCAGCCGGCGGAGGAGGTGACCAGGATGTGTTAGAACTGGAGTCGGGGATTCCCTGCCGGGGCCGTGCATCTCAGCCCGGGCGTGCACCAGTCCAGAGAGTGGGGGGCTGGGGTTAGAAAAATAAAACCTCCGAGGAGGCCCCAGTGGGAGACGAAAGCAAACGGGTTGTGCAGGGGCTTCCCGCATTCCTGGCAGTCTTGGCACAGAGAACCTGGCGCATGGGGTGGGGGGCGTGGATGGGCCCTGCAAGGGATCGAATTTAACCCTTCCCTGCCGTTGAAACTGAGACAAGCCGGGAACCCATCCAGTGTGTCTGCATTGAAGATCCATGGTTTGCCCTGAAGCTGCAGCTCTCCCCCTCACCCCCGGGTGGGGCTTTTGAAGGGGACACTGAGGCACACTGCCAGGGCTCCCCACACGCAGAGAGGGCCACGCAGTTCTGCCGGCTTCCTGCCCCTTACTGTGATCTGTGCGTCTTCCGCTTCCTCCTGCTGAAGCACCGCATGCAGTCGGTTCCTCTCTCTGTTCATGGTGCTGACGGGAACTGAAAGGGCCAGAAAGACGAAAACTGCCTGGAGGGGCCAGATCCCCAGGGGGATGTCAGTGGGCATCACTCTGGGCTTCCCGCAGCCAGAGTCCAGCTCCTACTGCCCCCTCCTGGAGCACGTGCACGGGGAGAGGGCTACGGGCCCGTATATTTGTACATTCAGCTGTACGTGCCCCACCACACTGGCTTGATACTGCTCCCCCCTCGGGGAGGCAGTGTGGCCTAGTGGATAGTGCACTGGAATGTTGCTTAGGAGACCTAGGCTCCATTCCCGGCTCTGCTCCTGGGGGCCTTTGAGCAAGTCCCACCTCCTTTCTGTGCCTCAGTTTCCCCATCGGTGAAACGGAGGTAATGACATTGGTCTCCTTTGAGGAGCGCGCTGCGATCTGCTGATGATGAGAGCTAGGGAGGTGTTGTTATATTGCCCTCTGTATGGCGCTCGCTATGACTGCTCAAATTCAACGAGTGTGAGTGTAATTCTCCATTGCTTTCTGTGCCCGGTGGGTTGTGTGTATCTGGGGGTGTGTGTCTGTGCCTGCAGATGGGTTTTTGTGCACCCATGTGTGTGCACAGTGCTGGGCTTGTGCGTATGCATGGGCATGGGGTGTGTGTGCAGACGCACACAGAGGTTGCCCTTGAATTGTGTGTGCATGCCTGGGGTGGCTGTGTGCACGCATAGGGAGATGTCTGCAGAGAGGTGTTAGTACATCTGTGAGTGTCCACAGTGGTGTGATTGTGTGTTGTGTTTGGAGGCGTGGGCGTGCACAAGGGGCATGCGTGGGTGTGGCATGTGAGTGCCTGGGATAAGTTCCTCTGCATGCTGTGTGGTGTCTGTGTGCACACACTGGGAGTGCAGAGAGGGCTGTGTGTGTGTGCACAGCAGGTTGTGTTTGCACAGAGGGGATGTGCATAGAGGGGGGTGTGTGCACACCGGCTGTGTGCCTAGAGGTGTGTGGGTGTGCAGAGAGAGAGTTGTGTGCATAGAGGTGTGTGTACGCAGAGGGATGTGTGCGTCTGTGTGAACAGTGGTTTGGGCATAGAGGGGGAGGAGGGTGTGTGCAAAGCCTCTCCTCCCACGATGCAATGCTGCAATGCAAACCACAGCCTCGAAGGTGCAAGGCGAGGAAGCCCTTGGAGGTTGGAGCTGGGGGAGCACAAAGGGCCCCCTGGCATCACCCCATCTAATGAGGGCGAGACCCCACGGAGTCGGGATCGGAGGTGATGGTCTGGGGGGGAGGGAGGGAAGTAGGGGGCGGCATGGAGGAAGCTGCTTTAAACTGAAAGTGGTTGCAGCTCTGGGACGGTGGCTTATCATGGGCGTGGGGCTGGAGGGTGTTTGCAAGGGGCAGGGGTGGGTGCCGGGGATGTCTGATGCAGCTGGGTCATTGGGGTGTGGGCTGGAGGGATCATAGGACTAGAAAGGACCCCCCAGCTCATGGGGCACAAGATGAAGTGTGTATGTGTGTGCATGAGAGAATCGATGCCTCGAAGCT
Source organism: Emydura macquarii macquarii (assembly GCF_026122565.2). Lineage (NCBI taxonomy): Eukaryota > Metazoa > Chordata > Testudines > Chelidae > Emydura > Emydura macquarii. Next base: position 4,803,171 of record NW_027131927.1, read on the forward strand.
CCAGCCACGGCTGCTGCTCGCCGGCACAGGGAAATCTGCAGGAGCCCTGGGCATCAACGTAGCGAACCCTTTGCTTCCCCGCTGTGTCCGTCGGAGGATCTCCAAGCGCTCTGCAGACATGAATGCGTTTAGCCACACACAGGCACCCCCACCCCTGTAGGTGACCGGATGTCCCGATTTTATAGGGACAGTCCTGATATTTGGGGCTTTTTCTTATATGGGCGCCTATTACCCTCCATCCCTGGCCTGATTCTTCACACTTGCTGTCTGGTTACCCTGTCCCTCCTTGTGGTGAGGGACATGGGTGTTACGGTGCCTCTTACATAGAAGGGGAAACTGAGGCATGGGGGGGCTGGGCTTGCCCAATGTCACCCAGCGTCAGCGTCCAAGAATCCAGACTCTCCTCGCTGCTTCAACCAGTAGATCCCACCCCCTTCCAGGAGCAGGGTGGACAAACCCAGGACATGCCGTGGGGAGTGGAGCAGGGGCGCTGACTGTGGTGGGGGGAGCTCCCGGCTACTCCAGCCCCGGCCTGTTCCCGCAGGGGGCGCTGTGGGGAGCGGGGCAGGACACTGGCCGTGGAGGGGCGCTCCCGGTTATTCCAGTCCCAGCCTGTCCCCACAGGGGGCACTGCGTGGCGGGGAATCTCCCAGCAGGGTGGGCGCCGCTAACCCGCCCTTCTCGCTCTCCTCCCCAGGGGCCGCCAGACCGTCCTCCGTCTCCTCGCTGAGCGGGATCGCCGGCGGCATGGCCGCCGACACCATCTCGGGCAGCTGCACCTCGGTCAACACGGTGTGCTCGGACGGCGACCGGCCCGTCAGCCTCAGCTCCTCCGCCTCCTCCGCCTCCCTGCCCGACAGCCAGAGCGCCTTCGGGAGCAGCGGGGCCTTGGGCGGGGGCTGCCCCGCCGGCTACCCCCCCGATGCCCAGCAGAACGGCAGCGACATCAGCCTCGACCTCACCCCGGTGGCGCTGCTGGAGGGGCCTGCCGAGGCCAAGCGTGGCAGCAGCGGCAGCGCCTGGTCCCCCGGGCCCGCCAGAGCCAGGGAGCGCCGGACCAAGCTGTCCCAGGTGGACCGGGTGGTGCTGGAGATCGTGGAGACGGAGCAGGCGTACGTCCGGGACCTGAGGAGCATCGTGGAGGTGAGCGGAGGTGGCAGCTGGGGTGGAGCTCCCGGCTACTCCAGTCCTGGCCTCTCCCAGCAGGGGGCACTGTAGGGAGCAGGTACAGCACCCCAGTCAATGGGGCCCCGAGTTTGCTGTGGGTTTCTTTATGCTAATATATGTCATTCAGAAATAATAACAATTGCCATGGATTCTCCTGTAGCAACGATAGGCCTCAACCGAGATCAGGGCCTGCACCAGCGCCGGGCGCTGCGCAGACACACGCCACCCCGAAGAGTTTCTCATGTAAACAGACAAAGGGTGGGGAAACTGAGTCACAAAGAGGGGCTGAGACTTGCCCACGGTCACATGGCAAATCTGTGGCGGAGCCAGGACTAGGGACCCAGGAATCCTGAGGCCTGGCCCCTCCCCCTAGACATTCAGCAGCGCTGTCTCAGCTCAGAGGTGACCCCAGAGGTCCCTTTATGAGCACTGTAGCGATTTGGGTGTATGGGGGGGTAATTTGTGTCTCTGCATCAGGCCGACCCTGGCAGGTCAGATGGCCCCGGCTGCCCCGAGGGAGGCCCAAAGAATCCCAGTTATTCCTCCAGCAGGAAGGGCCGGAATGCAAGAGCCCTGGCGGGTGGGGGTGGGGAGGGAACCTGGTTCCCGTCCTGCGGCTGGCTGCGCTTCGAGACCGGCTCGCTGGTAACTCAGGCCCTGGCAGCAAACAGTTCATCCCAGAGCTGGACTCGCACTCCTGGCGAGAAACCAATGGGCCCCTTGGACTCTGTGCTGGACAAATGTCCTTCCAGGGCTTGGTTTTAACCATTAGATCCACCCCCTCCTCCCCAAAAACAGCTGGGAATAGAACCCAGGAGTCCTGACTCCCAGCCCCCCGGCTCTAGCCACTAGACCCCACTTCCCTCCCAGAGCTGGCAATAGACCCTTCCCCCATCCTGTAGTGTCTCCTCCTTGGACACCCAGCATATTTCCTGCCCAGATTCCCATGTCATTCTGTGTCTCGGAGCCTGGCACTTTGGCTTCCTTTTAATTTGGCTCCCGTTCTCTTTGGACCAGGAGCCTGCACACATTCCCCTTCAGCCAGCTGTCATGGAAGTGTGCAGATCTCCGTCGGCTTGGGCTGAGGTTCTATGATAAGGGAGTGAGGCACATTGGTTAGAGCAGGGGGACTGGGAGCTAGGACTTTTGCGTTCTATTGCCAGGTCTGGGAGGGGCAGGGAATCAAGTGATTAGAGCAGGGGAGGCAGGACTCCTGTATAACATTCCCAGCTCGTTGAGGGGAGTGGTGGATAGTGGTTAGAGCAGGGGATCTGGAACTTGGGAGAGCTGGCTTCAATTCCCTGTGTGACTTTGAACAAATCACTTGAGGCCTAATAATTAGAGGTGCTGAGCACCCACGACTCCAGGTACAGCTGGAGGATGCTCCAAAGAGGATGGAGCTAGGCTGTTCTCAGTGGTGGCAGATGACAGAACTAGGAGCAATGATCTCAAGCTGCAGTTGGGGAGATCTAGGTTGGATATTAGGAAAGTTTTTCACTAGGAGGCTGGTGAAGCACTGGGATGGATTACTTAGGGAGGTGCTGGAATCTCCATCCTTAGAGGTGTTTAAGGCCCAGCTTGACAAAGCCCTGGCTGGGATGATTTAGTTGGGGTTGGTCCTGCTTTGAGCAGGAGGTTGGACTAGATACCTCCTGAGGTCCCTTCCAACCCTCAACTTCTTTGATTCTATGGTGGTTCTGAAAAGGAAGGCCTTAGGCTCTGTGCCTCAGTTTCCCCATTTGCTGAATGGGGATAATAGTCCTTCTTCTCTCCCACCTTTAGTCTGTCTAACCTAAGATTGGAATGTCTTTTGAGCAGCGAACTGTACCATAGGATTCTCCTCCTCCGAGCACAATGGGGCCCTGATCTCAGCTGGACTAGAAATAAAAGATTCTGACCAGAATGTGGACAAGGGGCGGTGACAGAAATGGCTGAAGTTGATAAGGGACATTAATAAATGGAGGCTGGCTGAGCCGTATTGAGGGATTTCATTGTTTTGACAATTTGCTTTGAATCTAACATCTCTCTCCAAGTTTAGCGAAGTTTTTTTTTTCCTCAGGGGAATTTCCCAGGTTTTTTTAACGGGTGAAGCTTTCGGGATCCGTGACCTCTTTTGTTCTTAAAAATGAGCTTGCAATGAGATGTTGCTGAGAGACCCGGGCGAATAACTGACTTTTTGGTTCTCTGGCAGTGCCAAAATATTTTGAAAAGAATTCAGTTCGGGTCAAACTGATTCCAAAAATTCCTAATTTGGTTCCCCAAATCGAATTCAGCGAGTGCATTTTGAGGCGAAGAAACGGTTTGTCCAAAAAATGTATGATTATTTTTTATTTTTATTGTAGCAAAAAGTTTGGGGTTCCCTCTGTCCCCCCCCCTTCCAGGAGATATTTTTTGAGGGGGGAATGTGAGCGGAGCGATCGCTCAGAACTTTCCATTTCTGACATTTCCTGGGTTCCTCTCAGGACAGAATCCAGCAGGAGTCATGAAATCTTGGTTGCGTGGTTTGTGATCAGGGTAGGTCACTACATTCTAAGGCTGTTGTGAATCAGCTGGAACTGTGCTGGGCCACGGCCAGCGCTGAATCTCCGTGTGGACTGGAGGATTTTTCTGGTTCTGGGAGGCGCAGTGTAAGAGCGGGCAGGAAGCGAGAGAAAGGTCACTGGCACAGAAATGAGAATGATTTAACAGCTTGTCTCAGCAGAGCTCTTTCCAGGTTTATTAACAGCATTTGGTGGGTGGGCGGATGCTGGGAGCCTGACATTCAGCATGATGATGCTCAGGAGCAGAAGGAAACGTCATTTCACTCAGGGAAACTGAGGCACAGAGCGGGGAGAAGTGATTTGCCCCTAGGCTCACACAGTTGTTTGGGTGGCAAAGGAACCCAGGAGTCCTGACCACCCTAGTGTCCCCCCGACCCCACTCATACCCTTCTTGTGGAGTTGGGGAAAGAACCCAGGAGTCCAGACTCCCAGGCCCCTCCCCCATTGTAATCCTTAGACCGCCCCTTCCTCCTAGAGCTGGGAAAGAACCCAGAAGTCCTGACTCCTTGTCTGATCATTACACTCTCCTGGAGCTGAGATGCAACCCAGGCGTGCTGGGTCCCAGTCCCTTGCCACAAAACGTGTTGCCCTCAGGAGAGAAAGGAGCCTAGTCCGTGCTGTGTGCAGATTTCAGTTTGGCTCTTTCCGCCCCATTGCAGCCACGTGGACGATGGCACCTGGGTCGGCTCCATAAGTCCCTTGAATCCAGCCGCCAGCAACATTTATCCACCTTCCACATCAGAGGGAGACTGAGGAGCACCTGCGCTTGCCAGCTGGGATGCACTCAGGAGATTCCTAGGGTGGGAGTGGAGCCAATGGGAAAATGGCATTTCCAGCCCTGGGAAATTCCAATATTTTGACACTGGATTTCGGGAAGAAAAGTGAAAAGTCTCAGATCCTGTTGCACGATCAAGAGTTTCCATTTGGAAATGTCAGGAGGATTCGTTGTCAATCCACACCATTCCCTCTGACTGCCTGAGCTGCTGCGCTGCACCCTGGGAGTTGTAGTCCAGTGTTTCTTCTCCTCCCTGGGCCCTGTTCCCTGGCTAGACTCCATTTCCCATGATGCACCACAGTCTCTCTGTCCATGGCTGAGCCGCTGCAGTGTCTCATGGGTGAGGGATCTCTATAAACAGTTGCCATGCTTCACCCCAGAAGTGGCTGCATCCCAGTGGTAGGTGAGGGATCCTTGAATAAACAGCTGCCACACCCACCCCACAGGAGGTTGCACTTCAGTGCTAGGTGAGGGACACCTGTATAAAGAGCTGCCATGCCCCATTGTAAAGGCGGCTGCATTTTGGTGCTGGGTGTGGGATTCCTGTATAGACAGCTGCTGTGCTGCATTTCAGAGGTTTCTGCATTTCACTGTTGGGCGTGTAATCTCCAAGCAATGTTGCTGTGTGGCTGTTAAGCAACTGCCCTGCCCCACCCCAGGTCAGTCGCGTTTCAACCCTGGGGGAGTGGTCCCTGTGTAGTGTGCTATGCAGCAGCTGCTGGGTGCTGTCCCAGAGATGGCTGCATTTCAGTGCTGGAGGAGGAGTACCTGTATAAACAACTGCCCTGGCCCACCCCAAAGGTGGACATATCTCAGTTCTGAGTGAGGCATCCTTGTATAATCCACTGCCAGGCTCAACCCCAGAGCTGGCTGCATCTCAGTGCTGGGATAAGTGATCCCTGTATAAACTGCTGCCACACCCCACCCTACAGGCAGCCGCGTCTGCACCACAGATGAAATTATGCCTGCACATTCAGTGTTGCCTGGTGATGTTTGCCAGGCGCTTTGCGGGAGGAGAGGCGTTCTGGGAAGGCCAGTCTCTGACACATTCCTGTTTTGTAGGATTATCTGGGCTGTATCATAGACTGCGGACATCTGCCCCTCAGACCCGAGCAAGTGAGCGCCTTGTTCTGCAACATTGAAGACATCTATGAGTTCAACAGGTGAGTCCCCTAGCACCTGCTGGTCAGGGTAGGAATGGTAGGAGAGAGACTTGCTGGGGGTATTGAGTTGATTTCTGAGTTCCCAGCAACTCTTGTAACAGTGACCCCCATGGGGGATTGAACCTGCAACCTCTGGATCTAGCTCTCCCATGATGCATGCAGCATAGCCAGGGACATCCACCTCACCTCAGTAAGAGGGGAGAAAATGGTGCATTGTGGGAGATGTAGTCCAATCAGAGAAGCTGGCCCATAGAAAATGGGGCCGTAAGTTACCTGAACCAAGATTTTACCTCCAAAGTCAACATTTTCCCTGAGGGGGACCTTGAGCGAAATGAGTGATGTAACTGTTTGGTTTGTTTGCTCTGAATCGAACAATGCTCTCAAAGTTCACAAAGTTTTTACATTTTGCATAGGGGAATTTCCCAGGTTTTATAATTGGCGAAACTTTCAGGATCAGGACTTTCAGGATTTTCACAAACGTCCCCAGTGGCCGTGCAAACGCTCATGAAAAAGGTGATTGCACGAGATCTGCCGCGTCCTTTATGCAGGGAGCCCTCCTGCAGATTCCAGTGGGGGGATGCAGTCTGCACCGGGCTGCTACCTGGTAGAAGAATTTTCAATGGAACGATTTTCCGTTGAAAAATGTTTCGCTGAGATTGAAACCTTTCATGGCAAACTGTCTCCTTCAGTGGGGACTTTTCAGTGGGGAAAAGTTGAAAGGTTTTGTTTCAAAAATGGCAGAAATGTTTCATTTCGATGTTAATGTTTCAATTCGTTGTGTTTTGACTTTTAGATGATGGTAAAATGTTAAATTTCGTCTTGTATTTAATGATGTGTGTGTGGATATAGTACATTTAATATTTTAACGCAAACTAAAAATGAAACTGAAATAGATCATAACGATAAAGTTGAAATGAAACATTGAGGGCACCATCGTGCCAGGTGCAACACAGCGAGAGAGAGTCCCTGCCCTAGAGTTCCCAGACGTAGGGTGGGGAGGGGAAACTGAGTCCCAGAGTAGGGAGGTGGCTTGTTCATAGATTCTAAAGCCAGAAGGGCCAGTTGTGATCATCTGGCCTGATCTCCTGTATAGCACCTGCCAGAGAACTTCTCCCAAGTAATTCAGAGAGCAGATCTTTTAGAAAAACCTCCAGTCTTGATTTAAAAATTGTCAGTGGGAGAGAATCCACCGTGACCATTGGTAGATTGTTCCAATGGTTAATTACTCTCACCGTTCAAAAAATACACCTTATTTTCGGTCTGAGAGCAGTAGGCAGGGACGGAATCCAGCTGTCGTGACTCACTCTAGTGCCCCACCACCCATGGGGCTGGGCTGCCCACCACCCTTTCTCCGCTTTCAAATGACCCTTGTATCTCAGCTCTGCCCCCTGCTCAGCTTTTCAGTATCCTTTGAGATGCAGGGGCCTCAGCCATCCGGCCGGGCGTGCCTCAGTTTCCCCTTTGCTGTAACAATGGGGTTAAAGAGGAACCCCTCCAACCTCGTTTGCAGCGAGATGTAACCACTAGGTCCCACTCCCCTCTGGGAGCCAGGAACAGAACCCAGCAGGCCTGGCTTCCAGCCCCCTCACTCTAACCATTAGACAGCGCTCTCCTTCCAGAGCTGGGAATAGAACCCAGGTGTCCTGCCTCCCAGCCCCCGCTCTAAAAACCCCATGGCTGTTTCCCTGGGGATCCTGGCGCTTTGCTGGCCTGGGGCAGCGCCCGAGCTGTTTCGTAGCTGGGGGAGCGAACGAAGCGTCTCAGGCCGAGCGAGCGCTTCGCCTGCAGCTTGCGTGCAGCTTTCGGTTGCAGCCAGGGCTGGCTCTGGGCCACCCCCCCACACTATATTCTCAGGGTGGGGGAGGGGAAAGGGGGGGGGCCGGGGTTGTTTCCTGTCAAGAGCACGGACTCCCATCTGCGTCTGTTTAAGTGTTGAGGCTGCGTGGGCTGGCTGCTGCTGCAGAGCCAAGCCCAGGGCGCTTAACCCTGTCGGGGAAGGAGCTACACGCTGAGCCAGGACTTAGTAGTGTGATGGGGGGGGGGGGGATTCCCCCCCACCCTGACGCCAGCACCCACCCAGGGCACCTCTCAATGGGGAGAGGCTTTACAGAGTGCAAATGTGGTGTGCAGTCTGGGGGGAGTGGGGGACATCTAGTGGTTAAAGGGGGGCTGAGAGGTGGGTCTCCTGGGTTCTGTTCCTAGCTCTGGGCGGGGAGTGGGGTCTCGTGGCTAGAAGGGGGGCTGGGAGCCAGGACTCCTGGGTTCTGTGTTCAGCTCGGGGAGGAGTGGGGTCTAGTGGTTAGAACAGGGGGGCTGGGAGGCAGGACTCCCAGGTTGTTGCTGGGTCTGGAAGGGAAGTGGGGTGCAGTGGTTGGGGCAGGATCTGGGAGGCAGGACTCCTGGGTTCTGCTCTCAGCTCTGGGCAGGGAATGACAGCACAGGGGGAGCTGGGAATCAGGCCTGCCTCAGCTCCAGGGTGTCAGTGGCAGCCAGGTTTAGGGGTGTGTGTGTGGGGGGGGGGGTCAGGTTTTAAAGCAGGAAGGACAGGGTGGGGGGGATGGGCTCAATTCTCCCCCCTCCAGACGGCTGTGTTTGGGGAAGGGGGGCAGGGTGAATCAATGAGGAAACCCCCCTTCCGCTCTGGTTTGCGGTTGGGTTTCTCTTCTGCAGCCCGGCCAGTTCCCGGAGCTCAGGCTGCGTTTCCTGGAAGGCCGTGTGAAGGTGGGGGAGTCTTGGGACATTGATCAATTGGGGGGGGGACAGAGCTGCCGCGATCCCTGGGGAAGCGTAGGGTTAACAGTGGGGATGGGGCAGAGGGGAACCCAGCTCTGAGGTGGAGCGGACGTTGGCCCATGGCGGGTGCTAGGTTGGCCTGGGATGTGGGGCTGGCAACGGTTCGTCTGGGTGGGCACCGCAGCCGGCATGGGCCGTGGCGTCCGCCGCTGTCATGATCCCCAGCGTGGCACTAGGGGGTGTTGTGCTACCGGGAGTGGGAGGGCTTGTTAGGGGGCGCTCTCCCCTCCCCGTTTGCGCTAACCCCAGGGGGGGCACCCTAGAGAAGTGACAGTGAGACCCTGGCACGGCCGCCTTGAGGCCCTACTCAGACCTGAATCCAGAGAACCCACCTGCCGTTGTAACAGCTCGTGTCATTTCACTGCCCCCTCCTTAAAGCGTTGGCCTCGACACTTTACTGGCTGCAGTCAGTACTGCACCTCTGTGTGTCATGGCCCCTATACTGCTAGTGGCTTGTGGGGATTCACCTTTAGCTCTGCTGGTGGGCAGGAACTGGGCCTTTGCAGCAGAAACCTGCACCCGTTGCTTGCAGTGAAAGGAAGGGAAGGTGGCAGGCTCAAGGGCTTAACCTCAGCGTCTTGTACCTTAAGGTCCTGGGTTCAAATCCAGCCAGTGTCAACCTTTATATTGCAGGCCAATTATGCAAACTATATGCAAATTTGGAGTCTGAGGACGCAGTTTCTGGGTGTATGTCTGTGTGTAGGTGTCCTGATGACAGATTTTCCCCTCCCCCTTAGAAACAGCCTTTAAACAGGGAGTGGGGGGGGGGGGGTCCACACAGCAGCGTCTTCACTCCCTGCTCCATTTCTCTCCTTTGTGCAGTGAGCTCCTGGAAGAGCTGGAGAACAGCAGCAGTGCCCACGCCATCGCCGAGTGCTTCGTGCAACGGGTAAGGGTCTTCCCATCCTGCCACTCCCTGCCCCCATCCAATGCCTTTCTGTGCCTGCTGCAGCCCCTTCCCACCTCTCCCGCGCCCCCTAGGGTACCCAGGTGTGTACTGCACAGGCTCACTCCTGCTCTGTTCAACTTTGAGTGCAGAAGCCAACTGAAGGTGGGATCATGCCATGTGGGGGTGGGACAGAGAAAGGCTCATCCTGGGACATCTGATTTCCCTCCCTACCCCTTAGCAAGGAGAAAGAGGCCCCTCACAACCATGGGGGGTTGGAGCAGAGCACCCTTACATTGCTCTAGGGGTGGAAACCCTGCCTGGTCTGATTAGGGGGAACTAAGGGGGAAAGGAGGGATGGAAAGAATGAAGGGTGGGTGTGGGAACAGAGAGGTAGAAGGGTGGGGGATGGTGGCTAAAGGAGGGAGGGGGGCGGATGCGGGTTGGTGGGTGAGGGGTGCTGGATGGATGGAGGGGTGCATGGATGAAGGAGGCAGGAATGAGTGAATGAGGATGTGCCTAGTGAAAGGAGAAGCAAACTGGTCTCCGCCAAGGGGATCTCGGGGGAGAGATGCCGGGGGAGGAGTTGGGGGGCAGGTTATCAAGGGATGCTGGGGGGAGGGATGAGGACTGGGGGAGGGGCTGACCTGAGAGGTGGGGGGGCCAGCTGGAGCAGAGGGGGCCAATCTGGTGTCTGGAAACTTCAAAGGGGGTTGGGGGGTGGGGAGGAGCTTTGAAAGAGCCAAGCAAAGGGGGACGGCCAGGCAGGGGCGGAGTCTAGGCTGGGAGCGCCACACCCTAGAGGTGGCTGCATCTCGGAGCCGAGCGAGGGTCTCTGTATAAACAGCCCCACCCCAGAGGCAGCTGCATCTCAGCAAGGGGTGAGGGGCTCCTCTGTAAACAGCCTCTGCGCCCCTCCTCAGAGATGGTTGCATCTTACTGCTGGGTGAGGGTTCCCTGTATAAACAGCCCCACTGCGCCCCACCCCAGAGACAATCGCATCCCAGTGCTGGCTGAGAGTATCTGAACAGCCCCCGCGCCCCATCTCAGAGGTAGCTGCATTTGAGCGCCGGGTGTGCGCTTCAGTGTATCATTTGGGAGAGGGGCTGCGGTACTTCCTCCCGTCCTGCACCTCGGCTTCCTCCCTGGCTGGTGTCTCCGATCCCACTGTGTCCATGCCCCTGCCCCCTCCCTGCCCTCCCCAGCGCTGTCCCCTCCCCTGACGCCCCCTCCCGCCTTCTCTTGCAGAGCGAGGAATTCGATATCTACACCCTGTACTGCATGAACTACCCGAAGTGAGTCGGTGCCCCCAGCCCTGCCCAGGGGGGGGAGGGACGGCGCATCGGAGCAGGGTGGGCACCCCTGAGCCAGCCCCTGCCCTGCCTGGGCTGTGGGAGGAGGGTGCCCGGGCCACTGGGACCTGAGCGTGTGTCCCAGCCCTGCTTGTGGAACGGAGCGGGTGATACGAGCCAGACTGGGGCTGGGTAGGCACCCCCACCCCCTTGTCTGGTGCGACGGGGGGGCAGCGCCCGCCCTGGCTCAGCGCCGTCCGGTGCCCGGCTAGCCTGCCCGTCTCCCCCCAGCTCAGTGTCGGTGCTGCGGGAGTGCATGGAGAACCAGGTGCTGGCGGAGTTTTTCCGGGAGCGCCAGGCCACGCTGTCCCACTCCCTGCCCCTGGAGACCTACCTGCTGAAGCCCGTCCAGAGGATCCTCAAGTACCATCTCCTGCTGCAGGTGGGTGAGGCCGCTGATGGGCTGCCCGTCCTGCCCCCCCAGCTCTGGGCCGGGCCCGCACCCCCTGCCCCACTCCCTGGGCCGGGGGAGATTCAGGTGGGCAGAGGCAAAGGTGGGGCTCTGGGAACAGGCAGCCACGTGAAGCGGCGCAGTGATGGGGGCTGGAACGGACAAATCCACGGAGCAAAGACCGCAGCACTGCCCAGCTGGGAGCTCTGCCCCACAGCCAGTGCTCCTGCCCTGCTCCCCACAGCGCCCCTGCTGGGAGAGGCTGGGAGCTCTGCCCCGTATTCAGCGCTCCTACCCCACTCCCCACAGCGCCCCCTGCTGGGAGATGCTGGGAGCTCTGCCCCACATCGAGTGCTCCTGCCGTGCTCCCCACAGCGCCCCCTGCTGGGAGATGCTGGGAGCTCTGCCCCACATGGAGTGCTCCTGCCCTGCTCCCCACAGTGCCCCCTGCTGGGAGATGCTGAGAGCTCGGCCCCACATCCAGTGCCCCTACCCCACTCCCCACAGCGCCCCCTGCTGGGAGAGGCCCCAAAGGTGCTGGGCACTGCCCCCCAGGGACATGGCCCTTGACTCGAGAGACCAGCTCAGACTCTCCGTGGCGTCCCCCGGGGCCCCAGGCAGGAGGCTCCGTCCCATGCCACCCAGGCTGCCGCGGCCCCTGCCGGCAGAGGGCCGATGGGTGCTGGAGGGGCCGTCTGCCTGCCACCCCCAGGAGCTGGCCCGGCACTGTGAGCGGAGCGGCGCGGGTTACGAGGCCGTGGAGGAGGCCATCATCACCATGACGGCCGTGGCCTGGTACATCAACGACATGAAGCGCAAGCAGGAGCACGCCGCCCGGCTGCAGGTGAGGGGGGGCCGGATGGGGAGGGAGGCACCATCCTGTCCCCCCGGCCAACCTCCCTGCAGGGCCCCTGCTGGCTGGACCCCCAGCTGTTCCCCCCCATCCCATGTGAGGCCCCCTGATGGGACCTTCTCTCCCTCCTCTGGTCACCCCCTTGGCTGGTCTCCCCAATACTCCTGGCTGGACCCCCTGCTGCCCCCCCAATCCGTCCCATGCCAGGGACCCATTGCCCCCCGGCCAGTCCCCAGCAGGGCCCTCCCCTACCCCCCTGCGGGCCCCGGCCGGCCGGCACGGAGGCTGATCGGCGCCCGTGTCCCCCCAGGAGCTGCAGGGGCTGCTGGTGGGCTGGACGGGGCCGGAGCTGGGGGCCTTCGGGGAGCTGGTGCTGGAAGGACAGTTCCGGGTGCAGCGGGTGCGGCGGGAACGCGCCTTCTTCCTCTTCAGCAAGGTGCTGCTGGTCGCCAAGCGCCGCGGGCCGGCCTTCGCCTACAAGAGCCACATCTTCGTAAGGGGGGGCCCTGGCTGGGGGGGGGGCGGGGGGCTGTGTATCCGTGGGGCAGAGGAGCACCCTCATGCCAGGGGACTGGCCAGGGGGAGGGGGTCTGCTATTCTCCGAGGGGCTGGGGTGGGGCTCTCTCTGCTGCTGGGGGCAGGTGAGGGAGGGGGGCTTGCCATCCATGGGGGGGGGATGGGCCGGGCGTGGAGGGGCGCCCCAGCCAATGGGGGGGGGCAGGGAGAGGGGCCCCACAATCCACTGGAGGGACAGGCCCCCTAACCTCTGCAGACTTTCCCCTGCTGTACCACATACCCGCATCGCTCCCGTTGAGGGGCACCCGCCCCAGTCCTCTGCAGCTCCCCTGGTCCCCGTGAGGGGCCGGCAGCCAGAGGGGGACGGGTCATGCCATGCTCTCCCCTGCCCCCCCCAGTGCTGTAACCTGGCGCTGACGGAGAGCACCAAGGACCCGCTGAGCTTCCGGATCTCGGACCTCACAATCCCCAAGCAGCAGCACGTGGTGCAGGTGAGCACAGGCCCCCAGCTCGCCCCGGTGGTGGAGGAGCTGGGCATGAGAGCGCCCCCCAAGGGCCTGCAGGGAAAGGACTGAGGCAGGGAGTGGGGGGATCAGCAGGGGGCGCTCTCCCCTCCGAGTGAGTGCTGGCCCCCGTGCGGCGCTGGGGGGTGCTGTGTTGGGGGGAGGGAGGGTCTCTGTCCACAGAGTCTGTGCTGACCCCGCTGCTGGGCGGCAGGGAGTCGGGCGGGGGGGGCTCTCCCCACTGACTCAGGGTTGGGTTAGGGAGCGCTGTCCTTTTGCCGGAGAGATGCAGCCAAGATCCTGCCAAGTTGTGGCTCTTAAAGGTCCCCTGGCACTTGGTTTCCGTTCTGCACTTTTGAGCTGGATCCTTCCTCACTCTCTATGCATCTTCGTGCTGGGCAAGGCGTCCGTATATAAACAGTCCACATGTCCCACCCCAGAGATGGCTGCATCTCAGCACTGAGTGAGGGATCCCTGTGTAACTAGCCCACATGTCCCACCCCAAAGGTGGCTGCATCTCAGCACCGGCTGAGGGATCCCTGTGTAACTAGCCCCCACGCCCCACCCCAGAGGTAGCTGCCTCTCAGCTGTGGCCATTATTTCCCCGTCCCCTGTGCAGGCCAGGAACCAGGAGGAGAAGCGGCTGTGGATCCATTACCTGGAGCGCCTGATTGTCGAGAACCACCCAGCGTCGATCCCTCAGAAGGTGAGCAGGGGAAGGGTGCAGCTGAGGGGACCCTGCTGGCTGCTCGGGGTCCGTTCTCATGCCTCGCTCCTGTTCCTAACGGAGCCTTTACCTCCAGCTGCCTCCCGCAGCCCTTGATCGCAGCCTGGGCCAGGGGCCAATGAGGGACGGGGCCTTGGAGGCTGCACTCCCCTCTGAGCCCCGCAGGAGGCGCTGTGCGCTGCCGCCTGGTGTGTAACAGCTTTTTCCTGTGGTTACAGGCCAAGCAAGTGCTGCTGGAGAACAGCTTCCAAAGTAAGTGAGCGACTCTTAGCCCCCTACCCGCCCCCCTCACTCTAACCACTAGACCTCACTGCCCACCCAGAGCCGCAGATGGGAGCCAGGAGTTCTGGCTCTCAGCCACCCCCTCGCTCTAACCACTAGACCCCACTCCCTTCCCAGAGCCAGGGACAGAACCCAGGCGTCCTGACACCTGGACCCCCCACCCCCGCTGGAGGCATTGCTGAGTGGCAGGACTGGCGGTGGTGGGCATGGATGGAAGGAAGAGGAGCTGGGGGGCAGGGGGCAGCGTTGGGCAGCGTTGGGCAGCCAGTGTCGCTGGCAGCTGCAGCATCGACAGTGTTTGAGGGTGCGAGGGGAGGGGGGCTCTTCATTAGACGATCCAACCCCCTCCTCTGCACCAGGCTCCCCGGAGATCCACTACAGTCCGGAGCCTCGAAAGACCCCGGCCCCCTCTCCGAGGATGGAGGACGCCTGGGGCTACCATCGCGGCAGGAGGCAGTCAGGTACCAAGGGGGCGGGGTGGAAGCTGATCCTGCATTGTGGGGGCCCAGCGCCCCTTTGAGCGGAGCCGGGGCGCCTGTTTCGGTCCCTGGGGGCGGTTGTGAGGACCCCGCTGCGCTCAGGGGCTGGGCAGGGGGAATCCTGACCCTCGTGCCCCGGCTCGCCTGTCATGGCGCCGGCCCCCCAGAGAAGCTGCGGGCAGGGGTGGGGCAGGATTCCTCTCCGATCCGGGCTTTCCCGTCCCGTTTCAGAGCCGCCCGAATTCATGTGCAGCCCGGAGAGAGCCCACAAAAGCTGCCCCGTCCTCCAGCGGGGCGGCAGCGCTCAGCACCGGCGGGGGCGCAGGCAGTCTGGTGAGTGCCCCCGGCCGAGCCAGTGCGCGACAGACAGAGAGGAGTTGGCTGGGACTCAGCCCAGCTGCCATGGGGGTGGGAGGTGGGGGGTGGCGCCTCCCACCTGACACTAACAGGCCCACCCCTGTCAATGGGCTCAGCCGACGGGGCAAGGATTGATTGGGCCACAAACGCTGAGCCCCCTCCCTCCCCTTCAATGGGGAAACTGAGGCATGGATGGTCTTGCAGCTAATAAGTGACAGAGCAAGGGAGAGAACCCAGACCCCCTGCTCTAGCCACTAGTTCGCACTCCCCTCTCAGAGCTACGGCTCAGCTCTGGGAGGGGAGTGGGGACTAGTGGCTTAGAGCACGGGGGGGCTGTGAGCCAGAACTCCTGGGTTCTACTCCCAGCTCTGGGTGGGGAGTGGGGTCTAATGGTTAGAACAGGAAACCATGGGGTCAGGACTCTTGAATTCTCTGCCATAGGCTCCCCGTGTGACCTTGTGCACATCTCTTCCCTGCTTTGTGCCTCAGTTTCCCTGACTGGCATTCCACCTACTGGGGTGGGTAACACAGGGGAGTGGGTTGGGGGCGGCCTTAACAAAACCATCCCTGCCTCTCTCTGCCCCGGGGGCGAATGGGGGCTTGAGCTAACGCTTCTTCCTCTGCCCCCAGAGCCGGCCACGGAGCTGAGCCAGCTGGGGCAGGAGCAGAACAGTAAGTCCCCTGCACCCCAATCTGCTGGTGCCCCTCACTCCCGACCTGCAGGCCCCACCTATCCCAGCCCTGGGCTCCCCCCAACCAGCCCTCCCCCCAGGTCAGATCCCTCCATAGCCCGGCTGGGCATTCAGGCTTCTCCAGTTCTCTGATTTGCCCAAAGTCTGCGGGGCTCTCCCCACGGATGCCGGATCGTCGCCTGACCTGTCGGATCTCAGCCGTTCCGGCGGGTGCGACAGTCACTGGTCAGCCCGTCAGTGCCCGTCTTACCCTTTCCTCTGAAGTAGGCAGGATACCAGGGTAGATGGGCCCCGGGTCTGATCTGATCGGAAAGCTCCCGTGTTCCTGAGTGCCCGGCACAGGACCGGTGCCTCCAGAGTGCCGGTCCAGGAGGGACGTTCCTTAGCTCCACCGGCTGGCTGCATGTCTCGGCGCTGGTGGGGCGGGACTGGGCTGGGCCAGGCCGGGCCAGGCCCTTCTTTTGCCAGGCGGGTCCATGCTGGTCAGATGTCTAACTCTGGGTTTGTCTCTTTCCCTTCCGTGCTGAGGTCGCTGTCGGGGACTCCCAGCCACCCCCAAATTGAAGGTAAGGGGCCGGCATGCTCTGGGGTTTCGCTTCCCCCGTTGGTGTTGATTTCTGCCAACAGGGCCTTGGTGCCAGGGCAGGGAGTTGGAAAAGGTGTGAGCTCCCAGCTCCGGGGGCGGGGGACGGGGAGCCAGGACTCCTGGGTTCTATCCCAGCTCCGGGGCGCGGGAGGCTGGGAGCCAGGACTCCTGGGTTCTGTCCCAGCTCTGGGAGGAGGGGGGTAAAATAGGTGAATCACCCTGCTTCCCTCTCCCTGCCCAGGGCCCAGGTCTGGGGAGCCTGTGTGGACAGAGGGATCTGGGGGGCGCAGTCAGGGGACTGCTGTGTTTAGCAGCCCGGGGCCTTTTCCCTTTTGCAGCAGGCGGGCAGTGAGGGGGAGCTGTTCCTTGCCCCGCCATCCGTGGCGCCCTCAGGCAGCGCCTGCACCCTGAACTCCAACGCGGCCCAGGCTGAGGAGTCTGACCCCGGCGAGGACGCCGAGTCGCTCCCCTTCTGCCTGGCCGAGGAGCCGCTCTCCATCACAAACGAGATCCTGCAGCTGCTCAGCCAGAGGGGTCTGAGCAGGGACCTGGGGACGGAGGAGACGCCCAGGGAGCTGGGGGAGCCGCGCGCTGGGAGCCCAGCTCCACAGCCGGAGCAGGTAGGTGAAGGCAGGGGGCATAATGGAGGAGGAGGTAGAGGCGGCATCAGCTAGTGGATAGGGCAGTGGGCTGGGAGGTAGGATGCCTGTGTTCTGTCCCTGGCTCTGGGAGGGGAGTGGGGTCTAGTGGTTAGAGCAGGGGGGCTGGGAGGCAGGATTCCTGGGTTCTATCCTTGGCTGTGGGAGGGGAGTGGGGTCTAGTGGTTACAGCAGGGGGGGGGCTGGGAGTCAGATTTCTGTGTCTCTACAGGTAACATTTTCAAAAGCACCTGACTTCAGAGCAAAATCTCCATTTTCAAAAGTGACTGGGCCCTTAGGAGTCTGATTCTCATGGCGTCGGTGCTTGTGAAAATTCTACCCCAGCTCTGCCCACGTGGCGCCATCAGCGTTCAGTCCAGCCTGAGATTTGGCTGAGAAATCCCGAGATGTAAGGGTTCTTTCTGCTGCTTTCAGGTCATGATTTCACACTTTTCTGTGCCATCAGGAGGGCTAGAAACTTCCTTTTGGTCTTTGACTCAAAGCCAGATTCTCCCGAAAACCCATGATTCCAGGAGCCGGGTGGTGATTAAATTAAACCTCCGTGATCCTGGTTGCTGTTAGCTAGACCTGAGCAGGAAACTCTTCTCATCCTGTGAACACGTTCAAGAGATTTTCCCTTCCCAAATCAGGACATAAAATCCAGATCTCAAAGATTTTTTCCACCAGTCGGAGGAAATTTGTTTCCCCTCCGGTCGATGGAAACATTTCAGTTCATTTTTGATCATTTTTTTACTCAGGGTTCTCCATAAATGACGTAACACCCTGGGTAACACTTCATAACACAGAAACAAGCAGCGGAATTAAGGATTCACCCGATGCGTTACCTAATTTATGGACAGCCCCTTATATTTATTATTATTTATTTGTATCACCCTTCTGCCTCGGAAATGAGCTTACATTTCTTCTGAAGAGCCAGTTTGAACTAGAAAAACTGGCATTTTTCATGTAAAAAAATGTAGAAATCTTTTTCTCCGGTGATTTCGAGGCGAGAAATTCCTCCATTTCCCACTGACGGGTCCGGTTTTGACGAATCAGCGGTTTCCGATGGCGAGATCCTTCACTGGAAAATTTCCACCCAGCCTGGGTCTAACCCCTGTTGTTGTTTGCTTTGATCCCCCAGGATCCGCCTCTGAACCCAGCTGCGCTGGAAGAGCTAGCCGAGGAAAGCAAGTTACAGGAGGGAGACGCCACCGGGCTAGATGAGCCCCCACCCGGCAGCCTCGGGGCGATGCAGACCCCCCCGCCGCGCCAGCTCTCCAGCAGCGAATCGGAGGAGGAACCGAAGCAGGATCGGGGCCCTTCTCCTTTCTGTGTCCTTGAGGATCTGGGTGAAGAGGAGACCTATGGCAAGCCGCAGATCCTGGAGGGGGATGATGCTCTGCGTACAGGGCGGGAGGCCTCAAGCGGGCACTCAGCCACTGCCAACGGGGCCTGCCCCCCATGCAGGGATGAGTCAGGCCGGCTGGCCCCGCACCCTCACAGCCCGGCAGGTGGCGCCAAGCGGGACTCAACACTGACCCGAGACGACCGGCTGCTGATCGAGAAGATCAAGTGTTACTACGAGGAGGGCGAGGCTGCCCCAGGCCCCTCCGCGCAAGACGGCCACCTCTCCGGCCCTGCAGGCGGGGTGCGGGACTCCGGGTTCCACCTCAACCCGCCCCCCCAGCAGGAGGGCACCGCGGACCACGAGGGGGGCGGGTCTTGGTGGGCCAAGGCCCACGCTGCCCGCCAGGAGGATGCTGGGAAAGGGCGGAGCCAGCTCATTGAACAAGACACCCAACTTGGCGCCAGCCAAGAGGATGCTGGGAAGGGGCGGGGCCAGCTCAATGACCAAGGCACCCAACTTGGCGCCAGCCAAGAGGATGCTGGGAAGGGGCGGGGACAGCCCGCCAGCCATGTTGCCCCGCCCCCCGCGAGCCAGGATCCCGAGTACAAGTCGTGTGCGGAGATCCGGCGGGCCTGGCGGGAGAAAGAGCGGGGGGCAGCGGACGCCTTGGGAGCCGGCGCCCCCCGCAGGAAGCGGGCCAGCAAAGGGCTGCCCACCACCACCTGCGAGCCCCCGCCGTTCCTGGAGCCCCTGCGGATCGTGGAGGAATCGGATCTGGTCGCCCCGCCCCGCCCGCCCCGCGGCGACAGGGTCCCTCCCATCGGCTACACCCCTCCACTGGGACTGTATGAGGAGGGCACCCCTGGCCTGCTGGAGAACTCGGAGCGGATCCTCAGCAAGGTGCAGGCCCTGGCACGGATGTACAGCGAGAAGATCAGCCGGGCCAAGGCGGCCCAGAGGGCGCAGGAAGGGCTGCGCCGCCCAGCACCCAGCCGGATCGGCACCCTGGAAAGCCTGCGGGAGGAGATGCCAGGGACATGCCTCCCTCACTGTGAGTCTCAGGGCCCCTGGCTGGGTGGGTAGGACCCCCCCAGCTGTGTCATGGCTCGGAGGGGGGCCATGGGAGGGGACCCCAGGCTTCAGAGTGCCCCACCCTATGTAGAGCAGCGCATTTTCCTCTGCGTGCCAGTTTCTCCTCTCCCCACCCCATGTCCCATTCCACGCCCCCCTGAGCCAGCCAGTCTCCCGCCCTGGGGCTAGATCAGAGCCAGCGCCCCCTAGACGGGAAAGGCCCTGTGGCCCTTTCCCCACCCCTCTAAGTCAGCCAGTCCCCACTTCAAATCTCTAGGCTGTGTGGAGGATCCTGATGGACCCCAGGGCAATGGGGTAACACGGAGCCCAGATTGGGGCAGAATCTGAGCCTCCAGCAGCTCTGCCCTTTTTGCCCCCAGCCCCCTGACCATTGGCCTCCCCTGTCCAGGTCTGGGTATCTGGATTCCTCCCTCGGACAGCGCCAGTCCCTGCTGTCCGCTGCCTTTGTCTCCTAGGGCCTGGGCACCAGGGCAGGCTGAATTCTGCTCCGGAGCCTCCCCGCCGGTCCCAGAGCTAGCTCCCAGGCTGAGTGGGGTCCCCAATACAACGACGCGCAGTGCGCGGCCGGCCCAGGGGAGGCGGGAGTTTGGAGCCGAGCCAAGCTGTGCTGGCGCTTAGGACGAGCTGGCGAGGGGAGGAGGGCGAAGGGGGGATCTAGCCGCCTGGAGCTGCAGAGGGGCTTTGTGCTCATGGGGCAAGGGCTGGAGGGGCAAGAGGAAGCTCAGGGGAGCAGGGAAAGGTGGTGGGTGGAGAGAAAATAGGGGCCTGTGCCCCGGCTTGGGCTGGGACTTGCACTAGTCAAATATCTGCTTGGGGTGTGTCCCTGGTCTGCACGTTGGGTGACCCCTAGAGGGCGCCATGCACACATGCATGTGTGTGCGCGCACACACACACAGAGCAGGGCCTATGCCGTCTAGCAGGGGTAGAAGGGACACACACACACACGGACACACACATACCCCTTGCCTCTGTAGCCCGTTCCATCCTTGGATTCTGCCCAAGCTTCTCACAAAGAGCCTGCGTCATGGGCAGAGCTTCCTAGCCTTATCCCCAGAAAGCCAGAGCTGCGGGATGGGACAGTTGCTTCCCCCCCGAACTCCCCCCGAGTTCTTCCCACACCAACTGGTTGTTTCTCTGCCAAAGTGACCCGCCACTAACTAGTTCTGGCCAGGGAAAGTATCATCATTAGGTTTCAGTGTTAACACCAACCCTTAACTAGACTAGAAAGCAGGTTCCTCTTCTCCTACAGCGACTGTCCCGGGCTGCCAGCAGACTCAGGAAGGCAGCCCTGCCTCGAGGCAGTCTCAGGAGGTTTTCTGCATACCCACAAGGGTGGGAGACTAAATTAGAGCTTGAAGAAGCTGCAGTGGGGTCACCGGGGAAGTGCCGGTTTGGTGTGATGGCGAGTGTCACCTCTCTGCCTGAGAGGCAGGGTTTCCTAGTGGGTAGAGCATTGGACTGGCCCTTCAGAGACCTGCAGTCTAGTCCTCACTCTGCCACAGACCAGCTGGATGACCTTGGCCAAGTCACAGCCCTGTTCTGTGCCTCAGTTTCCCCATTTGTACAAGGGGACTAATGCTACTGCCCCTCCTTTGGTGGTAAAGCGCTTTAAGAGCGGTGGGGGACAAGCACGAGGGATTGTTGTTCTCTCTCGCAGTGGCTGGGCCGAGACCCACTGCCACACTGCAGGGCTGGGTCACCCAAATCTGTCAGCTGGTAATAACTCGGGCTGGCCCCACGTTGCGGGGATCCCGTTTCCGAGCTGTTTGCCCTGCTGTGCTGGTTTTCCCTGGGTGGGTCTGTATCTGACCCCCATTAGCTGCTGAGGAAGCAGGAGCAGCACGTCGAGCTCTCCTTTAGTTCAAGCCATGGAGGCCGAGGTGGGTGGATTTCAAGGCCGTGGGTTCTGGTCCCAGCTCCCCAGGGCAGCTGGGGTTTATATAGCCATTATCCTCATGGCCTGCACCCATCCACACTGTGCAATCAGCATTCGCAGACACATCTGGGCCTCTTCCGTTGATGGGAGGCGGGTGCCCCAGAGTCCTTCCAGTGGGGATCAGGATAGAAAGCTGGTATATATTTGGGGAGGGTTGTAAGCCCTGCGGGCTGTCCCTCCTGCACAGCTAGGGCCCCCTCCCCCACCCCCGGGCGGCAGAACTAAAAGCAGCTGCCCCGTGCTGGGAACGCAGCCTAAGAAAGAAAATGTTCCTTGTGGGCCCGAGAGCAGATGGGAAGGGCTGATGGGAAAATGGGGCACCAGCTCAAGTGAAATCAGACTCTGCCATCTGAGCAGTTGTGTGTGTGTGAGATACACACACCACAGCACCCCCTGCTGGCACGGTGTGATCTGCTAGACGTTGGGAGTCAGGAGCTGATTGGCTAGGAGAAATATGCAGCTGGTGTGAACAGGTGTCGCTCCGAATATCCCGGCCAGTGGGACTCAGCGCCCTTCCTTTGACTTCCGGGGGCGTCTGACCCTGGGCTCTGCCCTGCTTGGATCCCTGCATCTCTGGCTCTAGGGGTAAACTCGGGCCGCGTATTCAGCCCTGTAGTAGGTGAGTGAATAACAACTCCTAGCACATCTCCCCAGCAGCTTTCCAAGTGCTTAACCAAGGGAGTCAGTTTCATTATCCCCTTTTTACAGATGGGGAAACTGAGGCACGGGGGGTGTCAATGACTTGCTCAAGGTCACGCCACAGCAGAGCGAGGACCAGAACCAGATATCCCAGAAGCTCACTCTAGTGCTCTATCCACTAGGCCACACAGCTGAGCAGGGGGCTTGAGCCAACAGGCAGCCATCTCCATGCTGACCCCTCCCCCGCCCCCTTTTCTCCCCCAGGCGAGCCCCGAATCTACGGCCACGTGCTCATCCGCGAGCCCCTCCTGCACGTGCACTGCGTCCAGGAGAACGTGCCGCTGGTGGCCGCTGCGCGAGGGAATGTCCTGGATCTGCGCAGCGACCGGCCTTTGCCTCTCCTGGCTTCCCTGCGCCTGGCTTCGCCCCTTGCAGAGGAGCTGGGATCTGCCCGGCCGGAGGTCCCAAGCCCCAGCTCCCCGGTGGCTGTTCTGCCTCGCCCTGCGCTGGTGGAATCAGCCAGGGAGTGCCCCCCGAGTGCACAAGGTTCAGCTGAGGAAGGCCCCAGCATGGGCAGCTCTCCCGCACCCGCTCCGGACACTGGGAGCAGAACCGGCACAGTGCCTGAAGCCTCGGACTGCGAGGGGGCCGAGGACCCGTTGGTGCCAGGCCGCCAAGCCGGGCCGGAGACGGCAGAACCGGTGGCCTGTGGGCGACGGGGTGAGCTGAGCCCTGGGGAGCTTTTTATGGAGACGGCCGTCTCCCATCCCTTCGGGGAAGCGGCGCTGAGCCAGCGGATGCCAGAGATGGACGGACCAGCAGAGGAACAGCAGCCCGCACCATCCGGCGCCTCTGTTGTGTGTGCCGGCACGTCCGCCGTGCCCCACCTGCGGGAGACGGGTCCCTTCGTATGTGGGGCTGGCCCTGGGGAGCCAGCGGGGGAGCAGAGTCTGCCCGTCGCCGTCCTGCTGCCAGAGAAGCAGGCACCAGGTTTGGGCAGGGATTCCCCACCTGGCACCAGTGAGCTGCTTCCAGAGCCAACGGCAGGGCCCCTCAGCCTCGGGACAGGAGAGACGTCCCCGCCTCCCCCGCCAGACCCCATCCCGCCAGTGGCGCTGGAGCATTTCAAGCCAGCTCCTGCACCCTCCGGTGCTGCGGGATCCCCGTCCCTGCTCCACAGCAGCTTCGCAGCCTCATCAGCTCTGCCCTCCCCTGGCACCCGGCTGCCTTCCCAGGCCACGGGCCTGGCAGCTGCCCAGCACAGCCGCTCCGCGGCCCAGCCGGCTCCCACTTCTCCGCCAAGCCCCCAGCCAGCTCTGCTGCGCCTCCAGCCCTCTTCCCCAGCGTACCGGCGCCTCTCCTCCAGCGCCGCAGCCATCTCCAGATACATCGCCGCCTCCTGCATCAGCCAGAGCCTGGCCAAGAGAAACGGTGCCCCCTTGGGGCCACCTGGCACCCAGCCTCTGCCGGCAGAGACCCCGGCACCCACCCGGCCTCTGCCTCCTTGCTCAGCCATCCCGAGACCGACCTCCTGCCCCTCGGGGCCACCTGGCACCCAGCCTCTGCCGGCAGAGACCCCAGCACCCACCCGGCCTCTGCCTCCTTGCTCAGCCGTCCCGAGACCAACCTCCTGCCCCTTGGGGCCACCTGGCACCCAGCCTCCGCTGGCAGAGACCCCGGCACCCACCCGGCCTCTGCCTCCTTGCTCAGCTGTCCTGAGAGCGACCCCCTGCCCCTTGGGCCCCAGAGCCCCCGCACCCCTGTCAGCTCCATTCCCCAATGAGAGGGCCAATACCTGGTCCCATTGTACCAGCAAGAGGGACCCTTCCCAGCTCAGCCTGTGCCCTCCCCTCTGTGCCAATCCTGGGTTGCCCTCTCCCCCAGGCTGTTGCCGTGATGCCAGCTGGCTGGGGGAGCCCGTCCCCCTGGCACCTGGCTCGGCCGTGCTGCTGGCCTTCGAGCGCCTCTCGGGTGCGGCCCCCCGGGCTGAGCAGCCCACCCCCTTCTCCTCTGCCTCAGAGCCCAGCTCCAGGGTCCAGTCTCCAGCACCAGCCTGCCCGCGGGTGTGCTCCCCCCCTCCCTCCAGCCGGCGCCCCACAGGGGGGAGAGCCAGCTGCACCCCCCCACGGCCCTGCTCCTTCCCCCCACTGCCGCCCAGCTCCCACCCTTCTGCTACGTTACCTCAGCCAGGCAGGAGGCTGAGGGGAAACCCTGAGAACCTCCCATCCCCCAGGGATGGAGATGGGGTGAGGGGCTGCTCTGGGGCACCCCCTAGCAGCTCAGCCAGCCCCAGCCCTGACGAACTGGATGGCATCAAGTGGCCGGATGTCCCCGGCTTACGTTCCAGGTACGCGGGCTGCGAGGGTGGCGCGGGGGCGCCGGGTTCACTGGAGGGTTACCCCAAAGTGAGAGCAGACTTGGCCCGGGACACGGGCCCCCATCGGGCCAGCTACTCCACCACCGTCAACATCCAGATTGGGGGCAGCGGCCGGATCGCCTCCTTCAGCAACGCTCAGGTGAGCCTGACCCACCCACTGCTGGCAGCGCCCGGCCAGCCCAGCACCAGGCGCGTCAACGGCAGCACCTTAGATACCCCGCAGAAAACATGACGGCGAGGGGGGGCGAGGGGTTCGCAGCCGCAGGACCCCTCCTGGCTCTGCGCACGCCCGGGACCCCTGGTAATACGGATGGTACGGAGGGGGATGAATCGTTACTGATGCACTGGGGTTGATGGGGTGGCCGATATAGCAACAAAGAGGCCAGATCCCCATAAATTGGCCCTTCTCTGTTGCCGGCTGGAGAGCTGTGAGACTGCTGCAGGTGACTTTAGACTCCACAGTGGGATGGATAAGGCCAGCTGAACTCAGAGTCCGTCTGTGCAATTAAACACCTGCCTCCATCTCACCCCAGACCAGGACTGATCTGCGGGGTCGGGTCTGTAAAAGCATCGCAGCCCCAGCTGATCGTGCTGCTCCTGGCCAGGTGGCCGTGGCACCCGCAGGCCAGCACGCAAAGTGCTCGCTCTCCTCCGTGTAAGGCCCCTCGGGGTGAATGACGTTTGGGTCTGGCTTTGGGTCGTTTTAACTGTCCAGCTCGTCCCTCGGCTGGCTGGGCCTCAACCGGGACCAAAGTGAGCGGTGTGGGCGTGTGTAAAGAGGATAGGGCATGAAGCCTGCACGCCCCCTTTTCCTAGCCAGCGTGCATGTGCTTGCACACCCTCTCCCTGCCAGCTAGGGGCATTGTGTGCACACGTATTCTCCCACCCCACCTCCAGCCAGCAGGGGGCAGTGGATGTGCACACGTAGTCTTGTTGCCAACCAACAGAGGGTGCTCATGACACAAACACAGTCTAGCCAGCAGGGGGCAGTGTGGACATGTTCACACATGCGTAAGACCCAGGGGCTAGTTTCATACGAACCCCCAGTGTGTCACTATGGTCAAGTCACTTAATCTGCTTTGTGCCTCAGTTTCCCCCATGGGGAGAAAAATTTTGATCGTGGATTCTTTGGGGTGTAGGGACTGTCGCTCGCTCTGTGCACAGTGCACATGGGGGGCCCTCCCCCCTCTGGGTGCTACCATAATGAATCTAATATAAACATAAACTATTGCTCTGGTGAGCTGAAGTTGGTGCAGTTTAGTCCCCACACTCTAAAATGTGTAGGAATTGGAAGTTGCTTTCTCTAGAAGGAAAGCAGAGCCATGGCCTCAATGAACTCCAAGTGTCGGCCCCAGGATCACAGTGTGCCGGTGTCAAGGCTGCCTCTTTACAAAGCCTAAAGGCACCTTAAGCTGAGAAAATTTGCCTATAAAAATTCCAATGGGACAATTGGGTGATAACTGGTTTTTTTAAGTATTGGTGTCAAGATCAACACTGAAATAAATGGGGCAGTGCTGGTCATCTGGGATTCTGGGCCCATTGACGCCAGTGGAGTGATGCCCCGTTTACATTAGGTGGAGAGCCATGATCTCTGCCGATTGGCAACTGGTCCAAATTACTCCAGAATGATTATCTCTCCCCCCCCCCCCACTTACATCTATCAAACCTATAACTCAAAACCACCCCTCCTCAGTTTCTTCCCAGCTTTCCCTGGTGCTGAGACCCCATGAGATTCTAGTTGATACCTCTGACAAGTTCAAGATGCAAAATTACAGTTTGCTTAAATCTTTCACTTCTATAGTAAAATCCCTCCAGACATAGCAATCCTGGGTTGTGAGTGTGTGTGTGTGTGTCGTCTTTCCCTAAAAGGGGAAATCAGGGACAGGCTGGCTATAAAACGAGAATAATAAAATAAATACTGGCTCCTTAGAAAAGCGGTCCAGCTATTTCTTTCTGGTTTTTTTGCAATGAGTTTTTCTGCTTCATTTCTAAAGCTGGAGCTGCAGACTGCATAAGGAGATTTAAAATTGAAGCAGCAGGTAGTTAGAGTGCCCTGGTATTTAATATCGAGCCTTCCAGATGTAACCATTTAGCTACATGTTTCTACAAATTATTTCACTGCCTGCAATTGGGAAAAAAATGAAAAATCTCAAGGGTTATTAGCTACTTTACCGCCTGTGATGTATTAGCCTGCATGTTTGCGTCCACTGGAGATTAAACTTTCTTCTCCTCTGATTGCTGTGAGGAATGCTTGCCTTGGGCAACTTTTCCAAGATGTTATGGCCAGTTTTAAAATGTCGTTAATTTCCTTTCCCTTTTTGCAGATTTTGTTTTTGTTTTTTGGAAAGGCCGGAAGGGATCGTTCTGCCCTTCTGAACAATCCAGGCCAGCCGTTCGTCAGTCCAGCCCTTATCTTATGGCTGAGCTAGCACCAATCTTTTAGCAAGCGGAACCTGGCCTTGAAATAAAGATTCTGAGGGATGGAGAATCTGCCCTGTCCCTTAGGGAACTTCTCCAATGGTTACTTCCTTGCCCTGTTAAAAAAATTGCTGCCCCCTCCCCATTTCCAGTCTGAATAAGTCTAGCTTCAACTGCCTGCTGCTGGATCTTGTTCTGCCTTTGCCCTCTGTTATCAACAAGCTTCTCTGAATGTAGGTTCTGTTGCCTCTTTTGACCCAAGCAGCCAGTCAAATCTGGGGGCCCTGCAGTTGTTCCAGCTTGGAGGAGAAATTGATGATAGAATCTGGCACCTTTGATGCAATCTTGTTTGTCTGCAAGTGACAGAGTGAAGTCTCGTTTCTCTGAACACAGGAGGACCCAAAAATCAGGAGGCACCCACCCTTTGTGAGTCTCTGTCTTTCTCTGCTTCTGGCTCTTTCCCTGGCTCTCTATCCTTGTGCTGTGTCTTCCCTGTGCGCCCCCGACCTGTCCCACAAAACCTATACTCAGCCAAAACGCCTTCCACTGAAGTCTTGAATGAAGGGCCTCTGTTATGCTCATCAGTTTCAGGGGTTTTAACCCAACCCATGGCAGAACTTGGGGCCCGTCATCACATCTCCTCGGTTAGTGAAATCGACTGAGCTTCTCCAGCCCTCAGCATGTTCTTGAAGCTCCTCTTTGTTCACGGACCCGAGGCTGAGCTCACTTCCACCTGTTTCGGCGCCAGACTGGAGCAGATCTGAGGCCCATCTTGCCCAGTATCCCGGCTCTGACAGTGGCCAACACAATATGGGGTAAGAACCCTGCTGTGGCAGATGTGGGATAAGCTCCCCACTCCCTACCACATTAGGTCTTTGGCTCATCTCTAATAGTCAGAGATCGGCTTAAGCCCTGAAGCTGGGGGTTCTGTCTCCCTAAGCATGGTTGTAAATACAGTCACTTCCCCAATGTATTATTATTATTATTGTCTGCACTACAGTAGCACCTCAGACCAGGACTCCCCCCCCCCCCCATGCCAAACACTGTATGTTTTTATTGTTACTAGATATATTACGGTAGCATTCAGGTGCTCAGTCACAGCCCAGGAGCCTCATTGTGCTAGGTGCTGTACGTTTTTATTGCTATTAGGTGTATTATGGTAGCACTCAGGTGCCCAGTCATGGCCCAGGACCCTCATTTTGCTAGGTGCTGTACGTTTTTATTGCTATTAGGTGTATTACGGTTGCACTCAGGTGCCCAGTCATGGCTCAGGACCCCATGGTGCCAAGTGCTATATGTTTTTATTGCTATTAGGTATATTATGGTGACACTCAGGCGTGCAGTCATGGCCCGGGACCCCATGGTGCTAGGTGCTGTACATTTTTATTGTTATTAAGTGTATTACAGTAGCACTCAGGTGCCCAGTCACAGCCCAGGACCCCATCGTGCCAGGTGCTGTACAAACACAGAACTATCCTTATGCCAGTGACTTCCTGCGGGGCATTGTCCCGCTGCAGAGGAGTGAATCTCACCCCCATGGAGGAAGTGTGGTAGAGGTGGCCCTTCCTTTCCCACCCACTGGGGAACCCCTCCACCCCCCATCTGCTTTGCTCTGCCTTATAGCTGGGCCTTACCATATGGATTTTTCCAGCGTCATCCCCCTGTCCCCCGGCATCGCTTCTATCCCTGCTGCCCCTCGGCCATATCTTTCCTGATGTTGTTTCCTGCCTGTCCTCAAAGTGATCCAGTGACTCGACTGAGTTTCTTGATATGCCCCCAAATACCAACCCTCTCACGCATGCATACGCCTGCAAATGGAAAAGCAGAAGACGCAGCCTATGGCATATTATGACAGTGCAAAAGTGGCATCCGTGCCTGGTGCAGCTCAGAGAGCAGTGGGCTGGCAGCCAGCACGCTTGGTTTGGGAATGTGGTCAGGTGGTTAGAGAGAGAGCCAGGACTCCTGGGTTCCATTCCCACATCTTGGCTGATGATCATCTAGTAGCGAGAGCCAGAGAGGAAGCCAGGGCTCCTGGGTTCCATTCCCAGTCTGGGTTGGTGTGTGATCTACCAGAGAGAAAGGTGCGCCAGGACTCCTGATTTCCTGTTCTCACTCTAGAAGAAAGTGACGATTGATGGTTAGAGCAGGGGTGCCAGCAGTCCTAGTTTCCATCCTCAGCTCTGCCACTCCTCCTGAGGCAGGGCTGCTGAACGCTCCTGGGTAGATGTGTCCCCTGAGCTGCGGCAATGGGAGAGGAGTGACATGGGAGGTCAGTGAACATGAGTGTGACTGGTGGGTGTGCGTGAGCAAGACAGGGGTGAGTGGTAGGTGCCGAGGGCTGTGAGATTGAGAAGGGAAGAAGGATCCAGGGATCACACTATTCAGGTATTCATATGCTCCTACTCTGCCCATCACCATGGTCTCTGAGCACCTCCGAAGTGCTAATGGATTTCTCCTGACAACCTCACCCATCCCTCAAGTTTCCCAACGTCCTCAACTCAAGCGGGGCGTGACCTCATGGTGAGAGCAAAGCATTGGGAGCCAGAATGCCTGGGTTCTTTTCCCAGCTCAAGGAAGATAGACCTAGTGGTTAGAGAAAGCTGGGACTCCTGGGTTCTATTCTAAAGTCTGGGCGGGCAGTGGTGTCTAGTTGTTAGAGCAGTGGGGGACCTAGGAGCAGGTTTCACAGGTTCTACCCCCAACTTTAGGAAAGGAGTGTGTTCCAGTTAGTGGTTAGAACAGGAGAGACTGGGTGCCAGGATCAGGCTTTGTGTGACTGGCTTTTAGAGGCCAGTGAGCCTAACTTCAGTACTGGGCAAACTGGTTGAAATGATAGTAAAGAACAGAATTATCAGACACATAGACGAACATGATTTGTTGGGGAAAAGTCAACATGGTTTTTGTAAAGGGAAATCATAACTCACCAATCTACTAGAATTTTCTGAGGGAGTCAACAAGCATGTGGACAAGGGTGATCCAGTGGATATAGTGTACTTAGATTTTCAGAAAGCCTTTGACAAGGTCCCTTATCAAAGGCTTTTAAGCAAAGTAAGTGGTCATGGGATAAGAGGGAAGGGCCTCTCCTGGATCAGTAACTGGTTAAAAGATAGGAAACAAAGGGTATGAATAAATGGTCAGTTTTCAGAATGGAGAGAGGTAAATAGTGGGGCCCCCGGGGATCTGTACTGGGACCAGTGCTGTTCAACATACTCATAAGTGATCTGGAAAAAGGGGTAAACAGTGAGGTAGCAAAATTTGAAGATGATACAAAACTACTCAAGATAGTGAAGTCCAAAGCAGACTGCGAAGAGTTACAAAGGGATCTCACAAAACTGGGTGACGAGGGAACAAAATGGCAGATGAAATTCAGTGTTGATAAATGCAAAGTAATGCCCATTGGAAAACATCATCCCAACTATACATATAAAATGACAGGGTCTAAATCAACTGTTATCACTCAAGAAAGATCTTGGAGTCATTGTGGATAGTTCTTTGAAAACATCCATTCAGTGTGCAGCGGCAGTCAAAAAAGCTAACAGAATGTTCGGAATCACTAGGAAAGGGATAAATAAAGACAGAAAATATCATATTGCCTCTTTATAAACCCATGGTACACCCACAACTTGAATACTGCGTGCAGACCTGGTCACCCCATCTAAAAAAAAAGATGTATTGGAATTGGAAAAAGTACAGAAAAGGGCAACAAAAATGATTAGGGGTATAGAACAGTTTCCATATGAGGCGAGATAAATAATAAAAATTCAGCTTGGAAAAGAGATGACTCAGGGGGGACATGACAGAGGTCTATAAAATCATGACTTGTGTGGAGAAAGTAAATAAGGAAGTGTTATTTACTCCTCTTAACACAAGAACTAGGGATCACCAAATGAAATGTATAGGCAGCAGGTTTAAATCAAACAAAAGGAAGTACTTCTTCATCCAATGCACAGTTAACCTGTGGAACTCCTTGCCAGAGGATGTTGTGAAGGCCAAGACAATAACAGGGTTAAAAAAAGAACTAGATAAGCTCATGGAGGATGGGTCTATCAATGGCTATTAGCCAGGATAGGCATGGGTTGCTGTTTGCCAGAGGCTGGGAATGGCCGGTGGATGGATCATTTGATGATTGCCTGTTCTATTCATGCCCTCTGAAGCGTCTGAATTGGCCCCAGTTGGAAGACAGGATCCTGGGATAGATGGACCATTGGTCTGACCCAGTGTGGCCGTTCTTATGTTCTAGATGACAGATTTGAGTCGATGGTTTTTCTTGTCTCCATCCAAATAGTTGGAGAGCCACTTGTGACCGAAAATGAATGTTTACAATTTCCGCTGGGGCAGCGGCTGCTTCTGCTCACGCCCGCGCGCCAGAGCTTTTGTTATTTTACAACAGCTTCGTCGATTATTTATGTCATCACAATTGCCTCTAAATTAACGACAGAGGGATTATTTCCTCTGGCTTCTCGTGAAGTTTGCCGCCTTGTAAATGCATTGGCACAGTTGCGGATCTGATGTGATGTTACCAGTCTGGTTGATTGGTTTACAGCCCCTGTACAATTTGTTTTGACGTGTTTGTTCTTTTTACCTCTGTGGGGGGTTTTTTTGTTTTTGTATTAAAGTTAATTTTGGAAGAGGAAAAAAAATTCCCATTGGTGACTAAAGAGTAATATTTTCAGTGACACTGGACTCTCTCTAAAAGGCATCCCTCAGACTAACTGTCCTCAGCACAGCCCCTTAGCACGTCGTTAGCCGAGCTGTCACAGCTGTGGAAACTGAGGCACGGGAGAACGTGGCTGTCCCACAATGAGCGGGTGGCAGAGGTGGGGTCCTGGCTCCCGGCTCAGCTCTCTAGACCACGCTCCTTGCCACAGCTGGAAAGAGAACCCAGGCGTCCTGGTTCTGATACACCCTTGCTCTAACCACTAGACCCCACGCCCCTCCCAGAGCCAGGGAGAGAACCCAGGAGTCCTGGTTCCCTGCCCCCCTCCCTTCAGTGTGACGGAGCAAGGGCCAACCTGCAAGGCGGCACAAGGCACCCCTGAGCCAGGGGCCGCATCACGTGAGTGCTTGAAGAATCTCATCCCAACCAAGAACTGCGTGAGGGCCATTAATCAAACACTCAACCCTCACCCTCCCCCGTCCCACCTCCCCATACACCCATCCTCCCCCTCCCCCTCATCTCCTCCCCTCCCTTCCCCTCTCTTCCCCCTTCCCCCTGTTCTCTCTGCCCCCCAACACCGACCCCTTTCTCATTCCCTCCTCCTCCCCCTTCCCACGCACCCATCCTCTTCCCACTCCCCCTTGTCCCCTCTCCACACACTCTTTCCCCCCATTCATATCCTCCCCCTCCCCACCCACGGCCCTGACACAAAATTGAGCAGGCCTTTGCGGGGGGGCTCCCTGGTGATCCTGGCCTAACGCTCTCCTTGCCTTGAGAGGGGCTAGAGGGCTGGAAACGGACGTGCAGCCCCAAGCACCAGGCTCATTCCAGCACAGACACCCCCCTCCCCGTGTGCTCACCTGCCCCCATCCCCCTCTCTGCTGTCTCACAGCTGCTGCGGGGTTCAAACTGGGGCCAGCCTTGGGGTTTGGGCCATTTGAGGGGGCAACTGAGCTCAGTGGGCTGAAGGAGGGAGCCTGGACTCCTGGGTTCTATGCCCAGTTGGGGGGGGGAGATCAGTGGGTTACAGCAGGTGGATGGCATTTGAGAGAGCTGGGTGCTTGGGGGTAGGATCTACTGGGTTAGAGCAGGGGGGCCTGAAAGCCAGGACTCCTGGGTTCTCTTTCCAGCTTGGGGAGGAGAGAGGCGTCTAGTGGTTGGAGCAGGGTGCTCCAAGGCAGCCGGATCTTAAGACATTTTACAAATAAGTTGCCCAAGGTCCCAGTGCTGGGAACAGAACCTGGGTACTGGCAGCCCCAGACCTAACCCACTCCGCCTTGCAGGCTGGATGTGTCAAAGAGCTGTGCTTGGGTTCGTCGCTCTCTAACCATTGCACGACATTTCCCTGCCGGAGCTGGGGATGGCGCTCGGTCCCCACTGAGCTGTAGCCGCCTGGCAAATAGCTGCATAATCCCCTGACGAAGCATGTCTTAACACACCCTCCAGCCTCCCTAGTAATTCCTCCTGGCGCTCCAGGAGTAGCAACTTGTGATGGGGAGCTGAAAACGCAGCATTCAAAGCCTGCCGGGGGCATCTTATGGCTGCAGAGCATCGAATTTGTTTGGGCACCGAGCGAAGGTGCTGGTGGGTCTTTAAAAGGTATTGCGTTGCCCGCCTTGGCTCCAGCACAGACGGGGTTAGGCCTGCTTTACTTTTTAAAAACTGCTTTATTTAATTAATGGAGCTGGGGGGGTGGAGGGGGGGGTGGAGAAGACCCTGTAAAACAGATGGTAGCATTAAAAAAAACACCCCAACAATTGGCCAGTTCTGGGGTGACCCCCCCCCCCAAGATGCAGGCGGCCTACAGGCCCGTCGCCAGCGTACATGCCTTTGGCCTGCTGTTGTGATGCGAGGCCGGGGGTGGGGGGGAAGGCTGCAAAGCGGGCAGGACGCAAGCCAGGGAGCATACCGACCTCTGGGAAGCGGCCACAGATGGCAGGAGATAAGTTTGAAGAAATCCAGGCCACGCTGGAATTCTCCCGCGCCCGCCTGGGGGAGGCTGGCCGGCAGACGGAGACTCCCTGGGGACGGGAGCCTGCTGGCTAGCGGGGCTGTGGCCGCCCGGCAGGCAAGTCTCAGCACCCTGTTGGACCTTGGCCAAGTCACTGCCCAGGCTCGGTGACCCAATTTCCCCACCTGTGCAATGGGGCAGTGCGGTACAGTGGGTAGGGCACTGGAGGAGGAGGCAGGATACCTGGGTTCTATTCTTGGCTCTGTTGCTTCCCCTGACTCTGTGCCTCGGTTTCCCCACCTGTAAAACAGAGAGAATACTTCCCAGGGGTGCTCAGCTTATGACCTTTAAAAAATACCCAGAACTCCCTGCTCTCGGGCTCCATCACCAGCAAGGGGGGGGGGGGGTGCAGATTTTCCCAGCATGCACCAGTGCTGTCCAGAGTAGTTGTGGAGAAGGGCCCACAGGGAGTGACTCTAGCGGATGGCACCTTGCTTACAAGTTCAAATCCAGCTTGGCTTGGCAGTGTGCAAAATGATGTTAGGCAACCCCCCCCCCCCCCCCAGGGCAGGGGAGAGGGTCAGAAACTTTGGCGGGGGGTCCTGGCTGCATGGATCTACCTCGGGAGAACGGGGTGGATTCAGATCACATGAGGCCTGGATTCAAGCCAGCTAGAAGGGAGCCCCAACCAGTACAGAGTGCCCATGGCCCCCCCGCAGCACCAGCATATTGTGGGAGTTTCCCCATCCAGTGGGCCCCTCCCAACCCGGCATGTATCCTGATTCCAAGTCGCTCCGGCTTCAGGCCCGTGTAAACCAGAGCCCGTTTAACCCAGAGCCCTGCTGTCAGAGGAGTGCTGCACTGAGACACAGCTGGGTGTCACGGCATCGGCCCTCTCAAACGTGGCCACCGACTGCCAAAGGCAAAGCCTACGGTGGGAACCTCCCGTCCCGTGGAACACAAGCGAGCAACACGTTTTGCACTAGGGCCAGTTACCAAATATCAGTGTGTGCTGATTTATTCCTTCCTGGGCGATGGGATCAGCTACACCCTTGTGAGTTTCTGCTGGTGCCCCTGGCCAGAGGAGGGGACCCCACCGAAATTAACAAGTGCCCAACGGAAATTAACGAAGATGTTGTGTTTTATTTAACTGGGCACTTCCCAAAAAACAAAGCGATGTCACGGCTCTGTCGCTGATCCGGGGCTTGGCAGTTGTCACGGCGCTTCTGGCACCTACCAGATGCAACCACGGGACCGATTAACACCCTTCTGCTGGAGTTTGTGGGCAACGCACTCAGAACCCGGTGAGGCAGGAGCAGTCCCTCGAGAATTCCTGTGCCGGGCGTCTATCCTAGCCGGTGTGGAGCTGGTGCCAGGACGCCCTGCTCCCACCAAAGGAATCAGATTGGGGTGTGGCTGGAGAATCCTGCACTGTGGTTCTTCTCTGCCCCCCACTGGGGGCAGAGCATGAATTAAAGCAACCCTGAGGCTGCTCTAACGTTCCCCACGGGCCAGGCCCGGAATACAGGGAGAGCAAAGCAGAGCTCAAAAGCCACCTGCCCCCAAGTGCAGGGTTGGGGAAGCTGGGAATCAGGTCCCCTGAGTACAGCGTGTGCTCAGTGGTATAAGAATAATTCAGGACACCTCTCGCCAATACAGCAAGCCCAGCCCATCCTAAGGTGACCCAGATGATCTCCTCTGGAATAAAAATTCAGCACCCCAAGGCATGATCTGACCCCCAATGCACAGGGTTTCCACATGCTGGCAGGGACCCAAATCATCTCCTGGGGCCTGTATGGACTAAGTTTGATGGCCCTTAGCTCAGTTCCTACTGGAGAAGTGTCTGCATTACCCACCCCAGAAAGGACCATTTAGAACATCCAGTTTGATCTCCTGCATAGCACAGGCTGTCAAATTTTGCCCAGTTCCCCCCATACGGAGCCCGATCAGGGCGTCTGGAGACATCTGTTTCCTTTGGCCGTTTGTTCCACGGGTTAGTCACCCTCGCTGTGAACAGTCAGGGACTTATTTCCAGTCTGAATGTATCCAGCTTCAACTTCCAGCCATTGGTTTTTGTTCTGCCTTCCTCTGCTAAACAAGAGCCCTTTTGTGCCCAGGATTTTTATCCCCGTCCCCCCCCGAAGGAGCTTATACACTGTAATCAACTCACCTCTCCATCATCTTTGTGCCAAGCCGATTGAGCTCTGCTAAATCCCTGTTAGGTGTTTTCTCCAGCCCCTGGAATCATTCCTGTGGCTCTTCTCTGCACCCGCCCCAATTTTGCAACATGCATGTAAAAACACGCCCTCCCCCCCAGAACTGGGCGCAGCATGCTGTGATCGGTCTCACCAACGCCTCCGCCTTGCCCCTGAATGCCGTGACTATTTCTATGCAGCTACAAAGAAACCGGGTAGGGAGATCTTGTTATCGGCTGCCGGCCTGTAACAGAGAACATTGGGCTGGGGAACTTTTTTGAAAGCCACCCCCTCCAGCGTGTGCTGAACTGCAGTGCTTTGGCTCCAGGGATCCTAAAGGGCGCACCCACAAACGAAGCAGGAGGCCTGATTCATTCTGTGTAGACAAGCCTGCGCTCTCTAGGACCCCGGAGAGACTGGCCTGTTGTGCACAGTACAAATGTGATCCACCTGCACGCTGGAGCCTCAAACACACGCGCACGCTTGCCTCTTTCGCCATCTCCGACCGGGAGCGCTCAGGGTAGGTGGATGACGCTGATTGACTGCATCAGGGATCCCCCATTACCAGAGTGTTGGCTGGGAGCGTTGGGAGTTGTAGGGCTGGCTCCTCAGTTGGTGTAAACGGACGGTGCTCAGTCAACTTGGGACGAGCTGGTTTACACCCGCTGTCCCTCAGGCTCCGTCAGCCTGGAGGTTGATTTCTCTTTAAGTAGCTAAATTGTTAGCTACAAGCTCTGCCCTTGATGGTCCCCTCTGGATCTTCTTTCCCGGGGGAGGTACTGTGGTTTAAATTCACCCCAGCTACAGGTTCCTAACTAATTGGTTGCCTCTCTATCTATCTAGCTGGTTTGGAAGATCCAGGAATAGGACCCGGGAGTCCTGACCCCTGGTCCCCTGCAGCTGTGCTGGGGGGTGGGTTTTATTCCCTTCTCGTCAAGAGAGATGGGGTGCGCCCTCTCGGGTTCTGGGGTCGCCCCAGGGAAAACCATCTCGGAGTCCAAGTGGTGCCCGTCAGCGGAAAACCAATTGGCATCAAAAGTGGGAGCGGAGCATGGCGGCGACGGGACGGGGGCAGATCCCTTTCCGCTGGCGGAAGGGCAGAAGAAGCGGATCCAGGAGTCCTGGCGGTTCCTGCACGACAATATCGCTCGGGTGGGCATCATTGTCTTTATCAGGTGAGTGAAGCCTCAGGCTCCGGCCCGGAGGCTGTCTGCGATCCAGACGCCCCACCCGGGTTGGCCCGCTCCCCTCTCTTGTCCCTGTCCTGGAGTCTGTCCTCAAGTGTTCCTGGCTTGGTCTGGGCTGCACGGGGACATTGCTGGGGAAGGAGCCTGGATGGGCAGTTGTTGCCACCAAAGGAGAACATCCCCCCGCCTGGTTTCGTTTGTAAGAAGCCGACAGGAGATTGTACCGCTCCAGCAATGGGGCAAAGCCCTTGGTGCTTCTCGGCTTTAAAAAGTTCCATGTTTCTAGCAAACTGGAGCCCAAAGTACAAGCGGGTTCAGACCCAGCATCTGGCTATTCAAGGGTGGCATTAAGGAACCCATGGGCCCAGATCCCCATCAGTCAGCGCCTCTCCTTTGACTCCCATGGAACTTTGGCCCATTCACACCAGCTGGGGATCTACCTCCAATGGGGCCAGCGTACCTGTTTACACCAGCTGTGGATCTGGTCTGTTGACTCCACTGGAGCGCAGCCTGTTTACACTAGCTGGGGAGGTGGCCGTGGAGCCGGTTTGGACCTACCCATGGGAGAGCAGGGACTGATCTGTAGGAGAAAGCCAAGGAAAACCACCCCCTGCACAAGGCTTGAGTCTTGCTCTTAATGGGAAATTGTTTCCTGCCTTGCGCCTGTGTTTATTCCTACATTTCACATTCGACTGATCAGTGATTGGAGGGGGGGGCGCACTGGGAGTGAGAACGCGGGCGCTGCCTGTTTGGATTCCTGGCTTCTGTTGGTTTCTGGGTTCTAGTGGTTAGAGCAGGAAGGGCTCGGTGGGTGCCAGGACTCCTGGGTCCTATTCCCAGTTTTGGGGTGGGGTGAGTGGTGTCTAGTGATTACAGCAGATGGGTCCTAGGACTCCTGGGTTCTATACTTAGCTCCAGGAGGGGGAGGGGGTTGAGTATTACAGCAGGGGAGAACTGGGTGCCCGAACTCCTGGGTTCCATTGCCAATTCTGACACTGACTCCCTGTCTGACCCTGGGCAATCTTCCCCTCTCTCTGACTCAGTTCCCGCAGGGGTATGGAGACTGGCCTGTGGTGCTTAATTCATGCTTATCTATGAAGAGCTTTTGGGTCCCTGGATAGAAGTGGCTAGCAGCAGTTTATTATTGTAGCACACTCTGCAGATAATTGACACTTGTGGGGCTCTCTCTGAATGAATAATCCTTAGCTCTTCTCATCCTGACCTCTCAAAGCCCTTCCCAAAGGAAGGTCAGTATCTTTATTGCCATCCTGCAGGAGGGGGAACTGAGGCACAGAGAGGGATCTGCCCAAAGTCAGAGACAGGGCTCGGAAGAGAAACCAGAAGTCCTGCCTCCTAGGTCCCACCGCCCCCCCCCCCCAACCACTAGACCATACTGCCCTCCCTGAGCTGGGGGTAGAACCCAGGAGTTCACGGTCCCAGCTCCCCTTCCAGGGCTGGAAATAGAACCCAGGAGTCCTGGCTCCCAGCCCCCACCCCCGCATGTTTTAACCACTTACAGCCTGAACTCCATTCACCAGACTGCACTGCCTCTTCCCAGCTCAGTCACTGCAGGGGATCTGCCAGGCAGCCCATGTTCCTCTGGTTTTCAGGCTGACTTGTCTAAGGAGGGCTGAGTCTCCCCCAACTTGATAGCTGCTGTTACCTGTAGACAGATGGGGTTTCTACTTGATTGTGCCCCCATGTTGCTCAAGGGAGCAACTTATTTGCAATAACTCCAAAGCCGAGGTGGGGGCCACACCTTTGCCGAGAGAGGGCTTGGGTCTGGGCACCAGATTTGCTTTACAGCTGGAATGTAAAAGGAACCATCGGACTGTTAGACCCTCGTGCGTGCATCTGTGTGCGCTGGGGGGAAGGCCAAGCTGTTCTGTGTGTCCTAGTCCCTGTACACTGCTAATGGAGAGTCTCCTTTAGCCTAGGTGGTAGCGGGTCCTAACTATGGAACGGGGGAGGAGCGGCTGCGGTTCGGCCATCGTGAAGTTGCATGTATGTGGCCCCAGTTATTGCAGTATCAAAGATCACCTCTAACGCCCGTAGTCTAACAACCCCTCTGCAAGGTGCGGTGGTGCTGTCGCTAATTGATCTGCTCCAAGGTCACACAGGGAGGCTGGCAGGGTGGGCAACTGAGCCCAAGTCTTTGGCTAGCACCCTGGCAGCTACCCTGTTTCCTGTGTTATGCGGAACCAAAATCGGGACCCCCTTGATCTAGCAGATGAAGGGCTAACCAGAGCCAGTGGCTGAAAGTTGAAGCTGGACAAATTCAGACTGGAAATAAAGCATCAATTTTTAACAGTGAGGGTAATGGACCATTAGAGCAACTTCTGAAGGGGTGTGGTGGATTCTCCAGCAAGACTGGATGTTTTTGCTCTAGTTCAACAGGAGTTAATACAAGGACAGCCTATGGCCTGTGTTACAGGGTTGGCAGAATCCCCCCCCCCCCCCCAATAAATTTCAATTGATAATATCAATGTTTATTTTAAAGCATTTTTGTCTATTTTTATCCATTTAAATTTTCACGGTTGCAGGAAATTCTGGGGTGAGGAATCAGACAACAGGGCGGGTCAGCCACTAATTAATGTAATGACAGTAGACATTGATTTTAAAAAGTGAAAGCTTTGTAACTGTTAAAACACAAATGGTCAATGTCACGTGTGGAAACACACCGAGTAAATAGCCTTAAATCACACTCTGGTAAGTTCTCAAGCAGCATTTTTCTTACTTGGCCGGTCTGTAAGTTTCTATGATCATCCTTGGAAATCCTGGGTTTGCCTGTGTGCGATGAAATTGACATTTACTGACACTGACCAATACAAATCTAATCCTTCCAAGCCCCGTGATACAGGGGGTCAGAGCAGATGATCACAATGGTCCTTCTGGCCTGGGAATTTATGTGGACTTGATCCTCTGCCTCTAGGGTGACCAGATGTCTTGATATTATCAGGACGGTCCCGATATTAGGGACTTGGTCTTATATATGCAACTATTCCCTCCTCTCTCCCCCCAAAAAGTGTCCTGATATTTCACCCTCTCCGCTGCTCCACCAGTGCAAATCAGGCATGGAGGGGGTTTGTAGAGGGACCCCTTTTGCAGGGCGACAGAGAATCAGGGAATTTGCGTCCCTGCAAAGAGAAGATGGGCAGGGATTGCCAATAACCACAGCACAGAGCGGCCCCGGTTTCTAGCAGATCCAGCTCGGCTGCTTGCTTTCGGGCAGCGTGTCCCTTGCCTGGCTGCCGGGGGAGCCCTGCTTGTCCCCTGCTTGTAGGTTCCGGTAGCGGTTGCTGTGTCTGCTAAGGAGCTGTGGCGATCAGCTGGAGAGCACTTAGAAAAGGCCAAGTGCGGCAAGCGAAACAAAAAGCACCTTTCGCTGGAACGGCAGCGGGTCGGCGGGTGCCAATAGAAGCCAGAAAACGAGCCTGGAAAGCCAAACTGTCTGGCTTTTCACGCTTTGCCTGCTCGGGTCCCGGATCTTGGAAAGCCCAAGAGGCAGCAAGCACTCTGTGCATGTGGCTTGGAACAGAAAACAAAGGGGCGAGGGTCAGGTCCCACCAGTGCCCCCAGAATCCACCCCCACTCGCTGCCAGTTATTGTGGGTTACAATCGCATTTCCCCGGCCGTTTCTTTCTCTCTCCCTTCGTGGCGGCATGAAAGACCCGCTCACAAACAAACCCAGGAGGAAACTGATGAAGGGACCTGATCCTCTGCCAATGGTCAAAGCTCACATTCACTTCAGTGAGCTGAGTTTTCTAGGAGAGAGGGCCGGCGTGAATTTCAATGGGAGACGGGTCTGGGGCCAATGTGTACATGTCAGAGACCATAGCAGTAATGCAGGGGGTGTGTATGGAAGCCCCACAAGAAGCCCATGGCAGAGGAGAGGAGGGGGTAGAACTTAGGAGGGCCTTGGAGTTCTGGTTTACACTGAGCCCCCTTTGGGCCAGACGCTGCCCCGAGAGAGTCCCTGCCCAAAGAGCTCCCAGCTGAATAGACAAAGGGTGAAGGGGAAACTGAGGCAAAGAGAGGCAAAGTGAGTTGCCCAAGGTAACCCAGCAGGTTAGTGGCAGAGCTGGGAATGGAACCCAGGCACACTAGTCCAGTGGCCTAGCCATTGGGCCA
Source organism: Emydura macquarii macquarii (assembly GCF_026122565.2). Taxonomy (NCBI): domain Eukaryota; kingdom Metazoa; phylum Chordata; order Testudines; family Chelidae; genus Emydura; species Emydura macquarii. The sequence continues at coordinate 4,843,802 of NW_027131927.1, forward strand.
TGCTGTCTCCCCTCGTCCTCCCCCAGCCCTCCCCAGTTTGGCTGGGGGAGCGCTGACACCTGCTCTCGCTTAGTGTTTATGTCTCTCTGACCTGGTGCTGGCAGGCGCTGAGCTGGGATCTGCTTTGCATCTGGCAGAGTCAAAGTGACCTGGCAGGGGGGGGAAGCAAACTGCTTTGCTGGAGACCAGACGCCTGAGATCCTGCCCTGGCCCTCACCCCTCTGGCCAGGGTCCAAGCATAATTTTTTCAGGCCCAGTACAAACTTGTAACCCAGGCCCCCTCCCACACATGTGCCACAATCCCTCATCCCAGACATACAAGCTCATAAGCCATGAAAAGATTTTCTCGTGGTAATGGGGGTTGCAGCCTGGGTCGTGCCCCCCAGGGCCCGGTAAAACATACCCTTCCCCCCCCCATGTGCGGGCCCTGCCTTTGGGGTCACGCAGGCCAGTGAGATGGAAACTGACAAGCTGCTGATTTGTTTGGCTGGATCAAGTGTTGGAGGCAGGAGGCTAGAGGGGATGGTTTGACACTCCGTGCTGGGGGAAGCTGCCCTGCAGCCTGCCAGCCTCCACTCATCCATGGAGAAGGCACATCCTGGGCGACATGGGGGCACGTGCCACCCCCGTTAATGCGCAGCAGGCACTTCCCCCTGCAGTCAGTGTGTCAGGGAGCATCACCAGCACTACGGGCTCCAAAACGACCCCCCAACGTCATGAGACGGGCTTAAAAATCCTGAGATTTTAAAGGAGATGATGAATGCTGGGTTCCCCTTCTTTGCAGTCTGTTTGCTTTGAGCCTTTTAAGGGTCTCATTTCCCAGCCTTTTGCTGCAACCAAGAGGAATTAAGGAAACCAAGAGTCTGCCGAAATCCCCTGGCTCCTGCAGCTGGGATTTTAGGGAAAGACCCCAAATGTCAGGAGACTTCTGATGAAATCACAAGAGTTGACGACACTGATTTGTTGGCTGACTTCCTTGGGGGGTAGAGAATAGCCACAGTGCAGTGTGCCCCTGCCACGCCTCTGATCCACCCCCCATGGACCCCGGGGGGCAGAGAATAACTACAGCGCAGTGTGCCCCTGCCACGCCTCTGATCCACCCCCCATGGGCCTCTGATAGCCACAGTGCAGTGTGCCCCTGCCACGCCTCTGATCCACCCCCCATGGGCCCTGGGGGCAGAGAGGGACAAAGTGTAACTGAGAATCAGGTCCGGAGGAGTTGGGGCAGAGAAATGTGCTTCTTTCAGGCCATGTTCATCTACCAGGAAGAGGAAGGGAGAAAAGGCACAAGCATGGTTTAATTTTCCCCTGGCAGGCTGCTCTTTAACACCACCCACCCCTTGGCTGTTTATCTGGCAACCCCGGCCCGCTGTGACTGTGTGTGTGGAAGTCTCCTCTCCCATCACAGCAGAACCGTTGTGTGTTCCATATGGCATCAATTACTGCAATTATCCGGCTGCAGGTCTCCTGGCTAATCCAATAGGGGAAGCAGCAAATTGATTGGAAACACAGCAAGCCTGTCTGCTCGCATCAGCTGCCTAATGAGGGTCGTTAGGGCCTGCTGGGAAGCAAAGGCTGTGGTTAGAGCTGGGGGGCCGGATCTCATCACCCCTTAACTTTGGTCTCGTGCCTCTTATGGATCCATTAGGAGGCTGATACACATTGCACTGTGTGGGCCCCGGCTGAGAGCAGGGTCACGTCGTGCCAGGTGCTGTACAGCCATACAGTGAGATGTAGTCTCTACCCTAAAGAGTGCACAATCTAAATGCCCAAAGGTTGAGAGGGAAAACTGAGGCACTGAGTGGGGAAATGATGGGGCTAAGGTCACCCAGCTGATTAGTGGCCCAGCTAGGAATAGAAGCCAGTCGCTCTGTGCCCCAGGCCAGTGCTCTGTTGTGTTCATTAGTAGTACAGGATGCATCTGGCAGACAGGGTTGTGGATGCGAGTCTTCTTGCAGCATGCGCAGGGCCAGTGTTATAGGACCGTGGTTCTCAACCAGGGGTATGCGTACCCCTGGGGGTATGCAGAGGTCTTCCAGGGGATACATCAACTCATCTGGATATTTGCCTAGTTTTACAACAGGCTACCTAAAAAGCACTAGCAAAATCAGTACAAACTAAAATTTCATACAGACACTGACTTGTTTATCCTGCTCTGTACACTACACACTGAAATGTAAGTACAGGATTTCTATTCCAACTGATTTGTTTTATAATTATATGGTAAAAATGAGAAAGTCGGCCATTTTTTTCCAGTAAGCGTGCGCTGTGGCACTTTTTTATGTATTTTTATGTCTGCTTTTGTAAGCAAGTAGTTTTTAAATGAAGTGAAACTGGGGGAGTACACAAGACAAATCAGACTCCTGACAGGGGGACAGTCGTCTGGAAAGGTTGAGAGCCGCTGTTCCAGGGGGTACATCAACTCATCTAGAGATTTGCTTAGTTTTACAACAGGCAACATAAAAAGCACTAGTGAAGTCAGTGCAAACTAAAATTTCTTACAGTCACTGACTGGTGTACATGGCTCTGTATGCTATGTGCTGAAATGTAAGTCCAATATTTCTATGCCAATTGATTTATTTTATAATTACATGGTAGAAATGAGAAGGGAAGCCATTTGTCAGTAGTCATGTGCTGTGACATGTCTGCGTTTTTCTGTCTGATTTTGTAAGCACGTTATTTTTAAGTGAGGTGAAACTTGGGGTCTGCAAGACAAATCAGACTCCTGAAAGAGGTACGGTAGGGTTGAGAGCCTGCATTTGCCTGACACCTGTATGGCTAGTAAACCCTGACTTCCTAGTCTTCTGCTCTAGCCACTAGACTCCACTCCCCTCCCAGAGCTGGGGACAGAACCCAGGAGTCCTGACTCCCAGGCCCCCCTGCTCTAACCATTAGACCCTCCTCCCACAGCTGGGATGAGAATCCAGCCATCTTGCTTTAATCACGAGTGTAGCCTCCCTCAGGGAGTCAGGGGGGAAAAAGACCCAGGAGTCCAGCTCGAACCCCACCAAAGCACCGAGGAGCTGCAGAGAAAACACCCGTGCCATGGAGCCCAGCCCAGCTGTGGCGTAGCCCTGCCCTGGGCAGGCGTGCGCTGCAGTGGGAGAAGCTGGAATTCTGCCTCTTGGTGGTGGCACTCGGCTAGGTCTCCTCTTGCCGGGGGCCTAGAAGGGAAAGGTTGACTGCTTGACCCGCGTTGCCTGGGGAGGGCGTGCTCCCTGCTTTGGGCCGTGCTCTGGTGGGGAAGGATCCTGCCCCGCAGCCGCCGAGCTGCAAAGGACGGACTGAGATGCCCTGTGATTCCCTTTCCCGGCTGCTTCCTTGTGTCTCCTCGATGGAGAACAGAGGAGCCCGGAGTGGAGCGGTTGCTCCGTGTGACTCACGCCTCTACGGCAGGGAGGGCAGCGGGGGCCGCGTCTTGCGTGCGGCTCTGCTCTGAAGTGGCGTGACTCACCCCCTTATGGCGTCGGCTTGCTGCCTGGGCTCCCCAGCCACCGTGCCAGGCGTCCGTGACTGCAGAGGCAGTGGGGCCATCGTGGGATTTTGGTTGGACTTTATTTAGGGTGGCCGATATTGGCAAAGGACAAAACGTCATTGGGTGTATTATGGTAGGGCCTGGAGGCCTTGACCAAGATTGGGGGGGCCCCCATTGTCCCCGGCACCAGGCAGATACCCCTGACTGCGACTGGAGGCCTCTCACCTCGCTAATCACCCCCCCTCCTCTGGCCAAGATCAGAGCCCCCATCATGCCATGTACTGCACAGATTTCTCCTGACTGAGCTCAGGCCTCCAGCGTGCCGGACGCTGCACGGACCTCATGAGAGACAGTCTCTGCCCCTGGGAGCTCGCAGCCTACATAGGCGACAGGGGCGAGGGGAAATCAGAAGCTCCTATGGCTCACATAACGTCAGGGTTAGATCGGAGGCTTTTCATGTCCCAGCCGCTCCATCCTAAATCCCACCGGATGCGGCGCGTGGCAAATGCAGCCATTCCCGCCGGGTGGTCCCTTTGCCCTGGGGTAAATGACGGTGCAAGGTGGGTGAAGGGGAATCAGGTTCTACAAGAGCCTGCTTTGGATAAACTCTGGGATCAGCGTGAGGGAGGTGCTCCGCTCTTCAGAACAGAACCCGCTGGCGGGAGAAGGAAGCCTTTCCTAATTAGCGTCTCCGATGTGGAGGCTCCAGCTAAAACAAGCATCTTATGCAGAGGATCAGCACCAGGCCAACGCCTCTGAAAGCTGACCAACCTCAGAGCCCTGAAGGCCCCCTCACCGGTCTCCCAGCCCCGTCAGCGATGGTCACAGTGAGACACTAGCAGAGCCGTGCTGCACTGGCGTTAAAATCATGCCATCTGTCACATCTGTGCTGCGATGAGGAACCCGCGGCACGGTCTCGGAGCCCAGGGCCAATAGACTTGGGTTCCCAAAGCTACAAACTGCAGTGGAAATGTTCGGGCTGAGGCTGGAACAAGGGGTCTGAGACCTTCCCCCTCGCAGGGTTTTAGAACCTGAGCTCCAGTTCCGGGGCTGAGCCCCGGGTCTTTTATTGCAGTGTAGCCGGACCTAAGGGAGGGAATTTTCCCCCCAGGACAGATGGGCAGGAATTTATTTTCCTCTTCCTCTGCAGCACGGGGCGGGGCGCCTGCCAGGACTGTCTGGGCCTGTCTCACTTTGTCAGTTCCCTGCCATCGCTCCGGGTATCAGTGGCCCCTTAGTCTCCGCCTGCGGTTCACAAAGGCTTGAGCTCCCAAGGACTGAAGTGATGGGCTCAGTGCAGGGGTGACGGGGTGAATTGTGACAGCCCGGGCAACGCAGGAGGAGGCATCCTTCGTATGAATGGCGATCAGTCGCTCTGGCTGCCCCGGTGGCCTGCCCTCAGGTGTCCTGAGTTCCACTCGAGTGCACCGTCCACGAGGTCACACGGCTTCCCCACCCCACCCACCCACACGGCCCAGGCGGGGTGTCCTGGGGATGTGGGTAAGTCGCGTGTGTGAGACGTGTCACCAGGAAATGCACCGCTAAGATGCTCCATCGCAGCTGGTTATTTCCACACCCTGGAAGCCAGGGGGCCATCTCACCAGCCAATGGCTTGAAGAACTCAGCAGCCACAGGATTTCGGCCCCCTTTCTTCATGGACTGCGTTGTATTCCTTCCATGCCCTAGCTCATCTCATCTAGCAGGAGCTCAAAGGACTTTACAACCAAGGGCACATTTGAGAGATGGGGAAACTGAGGCAGGGGACATGTCTCCCAAACCTGTCTGGTGCTCTATCCACTAGGCCACACTGATTTCTCCCAGCAGGTCTCACTCCCCAGGCTTTGGTATCTATGGCCAGTCTCCTCCCACCCTTCTGCTGGGGGTTTCCTCCCCCAGCCTTCCCTGGCCTCCCTCTATAAGGCTGAATTCCCCAGCCAAGCAGAGCCCCTCTGCTTCCTCCTTGACCCTAGCTACTCCCTGAACTCAGGTGGACCTGGTGTTGCGTTGCGTTGCGTTGCGTTGCGTTGCCCACCTTCTCCCAATCAACCCCAGCTCCCCTCCACCTGGAGAAGTGGCTGCGGCTGGCACAGAACACTGCATCTCCCTCTTACCCCTATCTTTGCGGCCTGGGGTGAACCAGTCCCATTGAATTGCCACGACAGGATCAGCTGTGCAGAAAGGACATGGCCTAGGAGATCGCCCACTTCTGTGGCACTCCCGGGTGCCGTGGCTCCAATTAGCTTTCCTCCCCAGAGGGCAGCTCTGTGGAACCCGGCTGAGGTGTTTTTTTTCATCCCTGCAGCTTTTCCTCCTCTTGGTTGATCTGCTTTGCATAAAAGTTCATCAGTAACCAGCACCAAGTTCCCCCCCCCAAACTCCTTGTCCCAGTCATCCCGGTTGTCCTTGAAAATTAAACTAAACTGCAGGCTGTCCCTGCGCTGCCTCCTCTATGTGTGTCATAGACCCCTCTACTGCTCTGAGCTAGTAGGGATTTTCAAGTCTGGGATTTTGGAGCAGGTAGAGCTGAGTTCTACAGCCCAGCTCCTCTCTGTAGTTTTAGGGACTTGCCGCATCTCATAGAGGCCAAGGAGTTAACCACGGGGGAGGAATTACATGTGATTTGCCCTGGCTGGGGTCATAACCGCAGATCACTGGACTGGGCATGTCATAGGGGCCTTAGATCCAAGCATCTGAAAGCACTATACAAACATCAGAAGGAAATTTCACAGGACATGACCACTGTCCTGCTTTTACAGGTGGGGGAAACTGAGGCACAGAGCCGTGAAAGGACTTGCCCACAGTCTCGCAGTGAGTCTGGGACACAGCTGGGAAAGGGACCCAGGAGTCCTGACACTTACAGTGAGTCTGGGGCACAGCTGGGAAAGGGACCCAGGAGTCCTGGGGCACAGCTGGGAAGGGGACCCAGGAGTCCTGACGCTTACAGTGAGCCTGGGGCACAGCTGGGGAGGGGACCCAGGAGTCCGGTCCTCTACGCTAGATGACAATTCGGCACAGAGCAAATCCATTTCCAAAAATCAGAAACCTGATTTGAATCTTTTCCCCAAATTTGCAGCGTTCTATGTTTTTATGAATTGCATTTTTGACTGTTCACGGAAGTTTGATCATTGATTTGTGCACCGTGATGGGCCAACTGTGACTGTCAGCGGCAAGCGCCCCTTAGTGAGCTCCTCCACCTGCTCCCTCCAGCACAGTGCCCCCTGGTGCCATGCTGGGGCATCGGGATGAGCACTGACTGTGAGGGGGAGCATCCCATCCTGAGACCCCCCACCCTGCTTGTCCCCGCACGGTGCCTCCTGGCATCAGGAATAGGTACACTTCTTCTGAGGTCCAAGGCAGACTGGTTGAAAGTCCCCGGGGAAAAATAAAAGGGGTAGAAAAAAATAGGGGTGATGTCATGGTGTGTGTGTGTGGGGGGGGTGTCTACCATAGTTTCTGGAACAACTAACAGCAATATCCAAAAACACAAGACCTGGTGGTAAATGGGGGACTTTAGCTACCCAGGAATCTGTGCTTGGGAAAGAAACACGGCAACCCACAAAATCTGCAATACGTTCTTGGAACAGGTTGGAGACAGCTTTTTGTTTCAGACAGTGGAGGACGGAGCCACTTTTAGACTTGATGCTAGCCAGCAGGGAGGAATTGGTAGGGAATCTGAAGGGGAAAAGCAACCAGCGTGACAGGGACCATGAAATGATCAGTTTTCTGATTCTAAGGAGTGAGTGCGGTGGAATAAGGACAACGAACTTCAAAAAGCAGATTTTGGCAAACTCCAAGACCTGGTAGGTAATGTCCCCTGGGAAGAGCTTTAAGGGAAAAAGGAGCACAAGAGAGCCGGCAGTCTCTCAGGGAAACAACATGAAAGGCACAACTACAAACCATCCCGATGGGAAGGAAAGAGAAGAATAGTGAGAGGCCAATATGATTCCATCAGGCACTCTTTAATGCCCTGAAACTCAAACAGGAATCCTACAAAAAGCGGGAACCTGGATAAATTGCTAAGGAGGAGTAGAGGAGAATAGGACAAGGAGGCAGGGACAAAATCGGAAAGGCGAAGGCACAGCTGAGTTAAACCTTGCAAGGGACATAAAAGGCCCCAAGAAGAGGTTGTTTAAATACATTAAGAGCTAGAGAAAGGTGAAGAAAACTGTAAGTTCTCTACTTAGCGGGAAGGCAGAGCTAATAACTGATGACCTCAAGAAGGGCAGGGGATTTAATGCCTGTTTCGCTTCAGTCGTCACTAAAAAGGTTAATGGTGACCAGATACTCAGCATAATGAATGTTAACAGCAAGGGGGAAGGAACGCAAGCCAACATAGGGAAAGAATATTTAGAGAAGTTGGATTTATTCACGTTGTCGGGGCCTGATGAAATTCACCCTAGGGTGCTTCAGGCACTAGCTGCAGCAATCTTAGAACTGTTAGTGATGATCTTTGAGACCTTGTGGAGGACGGGTAAGGTCCCAGCGGACTGGAGAAGGGCAAACGTAGCTCCTGTCTTTAAAAAGGGGAACAGAGAGGACCTGGGGGATTACAGACCAGTCAGCCTGACTTCGATAGATAGAAAGATACTGGAACTAATTATTAAGCAATCAGTGTGTAAGCAGCGAGTGGTGAATAGGATTTTAAGAAACAATAATAGGAATAGCCGGCATGGCTTTGCCAAGAACAAATCCTGCCAAACCAACCTCATTTCCTTCTTTGACAGGTTACTGGCCCAGTGGATATGGGGTGGGGGAAGCTGTAGATATGATCTACATTGTCATGAGCAAACTAGGGAAATGTGGTCTAGATAAAATCACTGTGACGTGGGTGCACAACTGTTTGAAAGACCAGACTCAAAGAGTAGTTATCAGTGCTTCACTGTCAAACTTGGAGGGCAGCGTGGGGTCCCACAAGGGTCAGTCCCGGCTGCGGCACTGTTCAATATTCTCGTTAATGACTGGGATAACGGAGTGGAGAGGGTGCTTATAAAATTGGCGGATGACACTGAGCTGGGAGGGTGATGTCAGCGTTGTGGAGGACAGAGAGGAATTCAAAACGACCAGGAGAAATTAGAGAACTGAAATGAACAAGAGGAAATTCAATTAACACAAATGCAAAGTAGTTCACTTAGAAAGGAAAAATGAAACGCACAACTACCAAATGGGGAATAGCCGGCCAGGGGTCGTACTGCTGAAAAGGATCAGGGGGGTTATAGTGGCTCACAAAGTGAATATGAGTCAACAATGTGATGCAGCTGCAAAAAAGACAAATATCATTCTAAGTGTACTAACAGGGCCATTGCCCTTGAGGCCCGGGAGGTTATTATCCCGCTCTACTTAGCAGTGGTGAGGCCTCCGCTGGAGAACGGTGTCCAGGTCTGGGTGTCAAGCTTTAGGAGAGACGTGGGCAAATTGGAGCGAGTCCATAGAAGAGCCACAGAAATGATTCAAGGTTGAGCAAACCTGACCTATGACAAAAGGATAAAAAACGGGGCCTGTTTAGGCTTGAGAAAAGAAGCCCGGGGGGGGGACCTAAAACAATTGCCAAATATGTTAGGGGCTGTTATAAAGAGGACAGGGATCAGTTGTTCTGCAGGCCCACAGGAAATAGGACACGACGTAGTGGGTGGAATCTGCAGCACGGGAGATTTCGGTGAGATATTAGGACAAACTTGGTAACTCTCGGGGGAGTTCAGCTGTGGGACAGGCTTCCCAGGGCGGTTGTGGGATCCTTGTAGCTGGAGGTTTTTAAGAGCAGGTTGGACAAACCCCTGTCGGGGCTGGTCTGGGTTTACTGGGTCCTGCCCCAGCGCAGGGGGCTGGATCTGACCTGACGACCTCCCGAAGCCCCTTCCCCAGTTTCCCTGATACTGATTGGCCCGGACTCTGCTGAGTTCGCAGAAGCCGGCAAACCTGGCAGACTGGGGCACTGCTGCCGGGAGTTTGCCGCTGCCTTCTACTGAGGATGAGCGCCTCCGGATCTCGTTTCTGCCCCTCCGCACGGCATGGGGCGAGGTGCTGAACAGATGGCTCTGCCCAGGGCTCGCTAGTGCAGCTCGATCCCTCTCCTGGGAGCGCTATATTTAGCATGGATGCGTGCAGAGCATCTAACCAAGCCGTGTGTTCAGACCGTGAACCCAGCTGCACAGCTGTTTCTGTTAGGCTCGGCAAAATGGGACCCCTCAGGGGGAGAGGCGGCTTCGTTTCCAGTCTGTCTACATTAGGGTTAGGTGGATTATGGTAGCACCCACAAGCCACACCTGAGATTGGGACCATGTTGTGCTAGGCATGGCATGGACACGAACTGAGATCAGAGCCCCATCGCACCGGTCACTGCCCAGACACACAGTGACTGAGATCACGCCGGTCACTGCCCAGACACACAGTGACCGAGATCAGGGCCCCGTCAGGTCGGGTACTGCCCAGACACACAGTGATTGAGGTGTGGGCACCGGCTGGCACAGTGGGGCCTCGGTCTTGCTTGGGACCACAGGACATGACAGTAATACGTGATACTAATGAATAATAAAAGGGAATTCCTGAATCTCACCCACGCCCTGTGAAATGATGAGGGGCCTGAGCCCCTCAAATGAGTGATAGGGCTTAGTGTTCAGGGCCTAGGAGCCAGGACTCCTGGGTTCTACTCCTGGCTCTGGGAAGGGAGTGGTGTCTACTGGTTAGAGCAGGGGGCTGGAAGTCAGGGCTGTTAGGTTCCACTCCTTTTTTCAGGGAATGGAGGGCTGATCTGCCAGTTATAGAGGGGCACTGAGTCAGGATTCCTGGGTTCTCTTCTGGTCACTACCTAAGTCAAATCACTTCCCATATCGCCGTCTGTGCAGGCAGGTGAACGGCACCCACCGTTGCAATGTGCGGGCGGGAGGGCAGCGTAAGTGGCGGAGTGTTATACTGGCACCACCATTAGGAGTCATTCCTGTGCACTTCGCCCAGCTGTCCCGCGGTACAGACAGTCCCAGTTAAACGGCTAGAAAAAGTCCAATGCCCCTAACTCTGTCTCCCCTCCTCCTGCTCAGATTATTTGAGACCCACCCCGAGTGTAAAGATGTCTTCTTCCTCTTCCGGGACATTGACGACCTGCAGCAGCTGAAGATGAACAAGGAGCTACAAGCCCATGGCCTCAGGTGGGGCGCTCTGGAAACCGCTGCTGCGTCATGCCCGATCTCCTGGGTCTGCGAGGGCGCGGCTTGGCCCTGTAGTCCCAAGGCCAATGCTAGCTGCCCAACTGGGTTCCAATGCAAAAGGATGAGCTGGGAAGCAGGACTCCTGGGTTCTATTCCTGGATCTCAGAAGGGAGCGGGGTCTCAAGTCCTCATGTTACCTAAAGTGGGAGGGGGAGCTGCTCCCTGAAATGAGGGGGGGGGCTTTCCCACCAGTGGGCGGGAGATCCGACTTTGAAATTTAAAGTACTCAAACCATGGAAATGGGAGTGTTTGGAGATGGGAGGAAGGTCAGGGCTGGAGACCGCCCATATGAGGTGCTCAACCATGGGGTAAGGTGGGCGGGGGCATGGGAAGAAAGTTGGTGCAGTTTGGAGAGGAGACAGAGGAGCTGTTGGGGGGCTGGAAACAGAACTGTTGGGGGCTGGTAGTTAGTAAGTTTGCTAGATCGATATACAAGACCTGGACTTAGTCCTTGTTAGCCTGTGGAATTCCCTGCCAAAGACTGTTCCTGAGCCAGGTCTACTCCAGGGAAGCTAGGCTTGTGCCAGTGGTAGGAGCTTGCTTTACAGAGGTGCTGAGCATCCACAACTCACCCTGCAGCCAATGGGAGCTGCCAGGGCTTGGGGCCTCTGGATGCCAGTCTCCATCTTCATGCTTCAGGGCACTGGTGCTGGCAGGGGTCAGGAAGGATTTTTTCCCAGTGCAAGGTGGGTTCTTCCTCTGTCGCAGCTGGCTTTGGCAGGCTAGAGGGCTCGATGTTGGCAGTGTCCAGCACATTTCCTGCAGGTCGCTCTTACCCCTGCAGGGAAGCAGGGAATAGCCACAGCACAATGCACTCCAGCCACACCGCTGATCCAATGCCTGATTCTCCCCCACCCCAGGGTAATGTCCTTCATCGAGAAAAGTGTGGCCCGGCTGGACCAAGAGGACAAGCTGGAACACCTGGCCTTTGAGCTCGGCAGGAGTCACTACAGATACAACGCCCCTCCTAAGTACTATGAGGTGAGAGCGCCAAGGGCCCGGCTGTGCGGTAGGGGGTGGACTTCGCCATCCTTGGGTGTAGGGGGGTGCTCCTGGGCTGCGCCAATGGGACCTGCCTACCCACATGGGGATTTGGAACCAGTCTCTGTGGCTCTATGTGGGATGATATCCCAGAATGCATTACTCCCATGATCCTCTGCACCCTGGTGCCAGTAATGGTGGCAGAATGGGAAAGCATTTCCCAGCTCGTTCCAGTCCAAAGCAATTTTCCCAGCATGCCTTGCTGTAAACTGTTTTTTTTCCCAGCATGCACTAGTACAAATGACTTTTTCCTCAGCATGCTCTAGGATTAACAGCTTTTCCCACAATTCACTAGGATGAACTGCTTTTCCCAGCATAATCCAGTACAAACCAGAGTTCACCAGTTCGAACCGATTTAACCAGCATGCACCGGTACACAGTGCTTTTTTCCCCCCAGCATGCACCACTGCAAACTGCTTTTTCCCACCACCAGGCACCAGTACAAATGGCGTTTGGGATGAACCAATTTTCCCAATAGACCCTGGTGCAAACCAATTTCCCCACAATCCACTGGTACAAACTGCTGTTCCAAGCACGCCCCAGCATGAACCGCTTTCCTGCCCAGTTTGCCAGTATGGTCTGCTTTCCCCAGCATGCACTGCTACACATACAGCTGTGCAGCACCGCAGGTCCGCGAGCTGGCTGGGCAGGGAGAGACCATGTGCCCAGCCACGTCCGGACCGGTCTGTATTTGCCACGGGTCCATCTGACGCCTCCCTCTGATCCCGCCTTGGCTCTCTGGTTCCAGTACGTCGGCATCCAGTTCATCAGCGCGGTGCAGCCCATCCTCAAGGAGCGGTGGACGCCAGCCGTGGAGGAGGCGTGGCAGGTAGGGAGTGGCTCCGCGGTTTGCCCTCTCTCGCATGGCCTCCAGCAGAGCTCCTGTCCATGCCAGGGACAGCCAGACCCTCAGGCTCTTCACCCTGGCCTGAGCCCTTCGCGGGGGACTCCTGCTGTCAGCCGCACCCAAAGGGAAACTGGACACAGCCTCTTAGGGGTTTAGGGGGGCCCCTGACTGGCTTAGTAGTGGGCTTAGGGCCCGGTTCTCAGCAACACCCAGGCTCCTCTGGCAGCACCAAGGGGTCTTGATGTGGATGGAAATGGTCCTCTGATGATCCACCCAGTAGAGGCCTCCCCAGCGCCCATGAGGGGTGGATCGGGGGCGTGGCTGGAGCACACTGCTCTGTGGCTATTCCCTGCCCCCCAGGGCCCATAGGGGGTGGTTGGGGGGTGTGGCTGGAGCGCGCTGTGCTGTGGCTATTCCCTGCCCTCCAGGGTCCACAGATTGTGTGTTAGAGCAGCCCTAAAGCTGCTCTAACTGGGACTGGGCCGGGCCCTGCACAGTGTATTCAGGGAGTGCAGAGGAGACTCCGATCAGCTCCCTCCCGTGTACATATTGTGATACAGACCACGCAGAAGGAAAGTCCTGTGCAGCCTTGGGCTGGAGCATGCTCAGTGCAGAAAGAACCTCTAGAGAATTTAGTTGCCAGACTCTAACCAGTCTCTACTGAGCATGTGCGAACTGAGATTTTTTTCCTCCCCAAAAGGCTTCTAACTTAGCCAGATTTGTGTGGATTTTCCCAGGGAGGGCAAAAGACATCTCCCTGACCCTAGGGCAACCAGGCATGGACCAACTGCCCTGCTGGGCCCGTTTCACCCCTTGTGCATTCTCTCTCCCCTCCCCTTGCAGAGTCTCTTCAAGTACCTAACGGCCACGATGAAACGAGGGTACTACGAGGAAGAGGAGAAATCAGGCAGCATCAAATCCCTTGGCTTGAGGAAACCAGGGACTGGATCCATCCTGAACAGCATATAGGACAGAGATCGGGTGGGGGTAGCGGTTGGCTTGGCTTGCTGTGATATTCCCATAGGCCATCTTCTTCCCCCTGTGCATAAGGAACTGCCCTCACTTGGTGTTTTCATGGATCGTGATTCCAGCTGATCAGGGCACAGAGCCTGGATTTTCACTGTCCCACTGATCGGAGATCCCGTCTGTGTAGCTGGGGTCCCCTCGGGAGTTGCCGTAGCAGGTAGAGGCCATGTTCCCTCGATGAACCGTTTCTACTTTGGGCATAGGCAATTCTGGATGAACTTCCTGGAAGGGCAAAGACACCCGGGGCTGAGAACAGAGGTCAGCTATAGAGACCTGTGCGAGGACCTTGATTTCAACATATGGACTGTTATCTGCCCGGCCCATCTAGCAGCGGCAGGGAAGGGGTTAAACATCCCCAGAGTCTGCAGAGCAGCTGTGTTAAAGGTGACCCACAAAGGGAAATGAAATTGGGATGGGTGCTTCCTCCCCGTTTTTCTTCTTTATGATGGATTAAGACACCCTGAGAAATTAAACTCAGTCTGCCCTAGCTGTAAAATGGGGAGAACAACAATTTCCTGTGCAAGCTGGTAACAGTCTGCTACCGCTGCCAGCTGAGGGAGTGACTCTCTTAGCTTGAGTGGTAGAGGCCTTTGCTGGGCATAAGACAAGAGAGAAGAGGCAGAGCCAGACAGAGGGGGAGTGCAAGAAAACAATGAGACAATCTGGTCAAGTTCAAACCCTGTTGATGACCCCATGCTGGGAGCCAGTATCAAACTGGTGCTGGAGGAGGGCCTTGAAATCATTTGGGCCTCAATGGGGGGGATAATAACACACCTGGTAGCCTTGCTGTGTGGTTAAAACACTAGTGGAGGACGCAGAAGATCAGTGTTCAATCCCTGCCTTTGCCAGAGCCTTCCTGGGCAAGTTACTTCATCTTTCTAGGTATGGGTTTCCACCCCAACCTGTGAATTACGGTGCCTTTGTTTGTTTAGCCTGGTAGCATTTGGAGCAAGGGCAGTCTCTCCTGGGGCCCTGATCTCAGTTCAAGATGCCAAGCATTTAGAGTAGAAACTTTGACATTGCAACCTACCCTGCAGGACTGTATGGAGAGCTGGAACTGGCCTATGCACACAAATTGCACCAATTTTACTTAAAAAAGAAAGAAAAATTCAAATCCAACTTAGTTAAATGAGATCAAGTGTTCCTAAATGATTATTTATTAGTTGTATTATGGTAGCGCCTTGGAGCCCCAGTCACAGACCAGGCCCCCATTGTGCCAGGCGCTGTACATTTTTTTTATTGCTATCACATGTATTACGGTAGCGCCTTTGAGCTGCAGTCACAGACCAGGCGTTAGGTGCTACCGCTGTCAAGTGTTTTGTGGGCACTGGGGCAAAGGAGAGTTTTAAGGGGAGCTTTGAAGGAGAACAATGAAGTGGCTTGATTTCTAGCTGGCTCAAAAAGATGCCGCTGATACTGGGAACTTCCTCTGTATCAGGTGCATATATAGCTCCCTCTCCCATAGTATCTCAAATGTCTCTGTCTCACAGTCCCTCTTGTGAGGGAAGGAAATGCTGTTATCCCACATTATACAGATGGGGAAACTGAGGCCCAGATCCACAGAGGTATTTAGCGTCCTGACTTTAATTGAAACAGTGGACATTAGCCACTAAGTGTCTTTGAGAAGCGGAGACACAGGGCCATGCAAGGAGCCTGTGACATTGAAGCTAAACTGCTATAAACCAGGTTGAAATCTGTATCCATCCTAAAGAAGCCTCTTTCATTGTCAGATTGACATTCATGACACAGACACACCCTTTGGGCCAGTGACCCCCCGCACACAAGGGAATTAATTAAGCTCAAAAATCCAAATCACGCCTCGTAGAGTTTTCACCTCAGCAATGGAGAACTCCATGAAATCCACTAGGTCGCTATTGCTACTTGTTTCTCATGGAGGGCGCCCGGATTCCACAATGATGGGCAGCGAAATAAACCCATAAGGCCTGGTCAAGGCCTAGATTTTGTCCTAGTCTAACTACATGACTTAGGAATGTGGTTTTGTTTTTTACTGATATCGTTATACCACTACAAACCCTAGTGAGGACGCAGTTATCTTGATATAAAGGGGCCTTAAACCGGGACAGCTTATTCTCCATCGTGGGAATAGCTGTGGTAGTGAAGTGGTCATGACAACTTTACTTGGGGTACCTGGAGTATTACAGGATCACCCTCCCTTTGTCGCCATATTGTGATGCCATTAAATTAGCAGCCAGTTCCACATTTGGGGGCAGACGTTTTGATTTTGTCCCTGCTGGCTGAAAGCGGCTCCTGTCCCAGCTGCCTCCATTGCCAGGGCTAATTCTCCTGCTCTGGGCCAGCTTCCTCCCTTCTGCCAGTGATCATCTTTGATTGACACCCCGCCCCAAGCTATCCCGTCCTCTGGGCCCTCGCCAAGTGAGCAATATTCAGTGGATGTTTTTAGCTATGCCAGGGACTGACCCGCCTGTGCTCTTGCCTCGCCCCCTTGTCCTGTGACGAAACTTGATTCGTTCTGCAGTTTCAGTGCCTCATGAGCCATTCAGATCTTTTGCGGGCTTGGTAAACTTCTACCTCCTGTTTTCTGAGCTTGTGACAAACTCCTGGAGAGGGCATAGGGACGCAGAGGGAAAATTCTGTGTTTGTCCTGATCGAGATAATCTCATTTGCAGAACAATAGCGGGCTGAGTTATTGCTGCTGATCCTCATTGGCTGGGTGAAGCGCTTCGATTTCCCACCTCGGTCACTATCCTTGTGTTTTTCCTCCTCGCTGGCTTTGCACATGCGACAAAAATGCATCCACTCATGGGCCTGCAGGCTGGGAATGGGCTGCTTTATTTAAGTGCATCACAGCACAGTGTGTGTGTGGATGGGATGCTGGGAAACTCCCTCTGGTTCTCCCAAGGTCACACAGGAAGCATGTGGCAGAGCCGGAAAGAAAATGCCGGACTCCCATAGCCTAGGGTCCGCCTTTAACCTAACCTCTGGGGTGCTGGAAGTAAGGGGGGGGGAAGGGTAGAACATGGCTCCATCCCGTAATACTCTGGGCAGCTCATTTAACCCTATCATGACCGCTTTACTACAGCGCAAGCACATTTTTATGGCTGCAGCTGGGTCCATGCTGGGGTGCATTGGTCCACGGGAACTGGCTCAGGACAACTTTCTGTACAGACAAGGCCTACGACAGACAGGCAGAGGGCACAGATCCATTCTTGTCTCTTTCCTTGGTAGGTCACCTTTCAACGCTCCCCCTCTTCTGCGCAGGACCTATTTTTTTGCTGCTGTCTTGCGACCTGGGCTCCCTGGGCCACCCAAACCCCTGCTTTTCCAACAGCCATTGCGCGAGTCCGAAATAAAATTGGGGGTTGGGGCAGTCAGTGGGTCAGGACACGTCACGCTGACTTGCCAGGCCCAAATCTTCCAAAAGTGGCCGCTGATTTTGAATGCCTGGGTGCGTGACTGAGGATGCCTGGGTTCTATTCCCAGCTCTGGCAGGGAGTGTGATGTAGGGGTTAGAGCAGGAGACAGCGTTGCACTCCCAGCTCTGGGAGGGGGAAAAGGGTCTAGTGACTAAAGCAGGGGAAGCTGGAAGATGAGGCTCCTGGGAGCTATTCATGGATGCGGGGAGGGGAGAAGGGTCTAGTGGTTAGAGGAGGGGGTGGTTATCAGGTCTCCTGGGTTCTATTCTTCCTGGCTCTGGGAAAGACGTAGTCTAGTGGTTAAAGCAGGGACATTCATAGATTCCCAGGCCAGAAGGGACCATTGTGATCATCTGATCTGACCTCCTGTGTAACATAGGCCAGAGACCTGCCCCAAACCGATTCCTAGAGCAGGTCTTCTAGAAAAACATCGCATCTTGATTTTAAACGTGCCAGTGATGGAGAATCCACCAGGCCCCTTGGTAAGTTGTTCCCGTGTTTAATTACTCTCACCGCTAAAACCGGGCAGCCAGGATTCCTGGTTTCCCGTGCTTGGTTGGCTAAAGACAAGGGAAGCTGTGAGTGCTCAACACTTCTGAAAAATCCATCCCAGGTTGGGCACCCAAAATTAGGGGCCAGTTTTGAAAATTTGGCTAGTAAAGTGTTAGGTGGATTCTAGGCGCCAAGCTGGCTCTGGGACTGCTGTCATGATGATCGGGGCGCGCTTACTATACACATCCTTCAGCTGCGTAGCTCTGCCTGTAGTGACATGAAACAGCTAAATAAACCCACAGTGCAGATCTTGGTGCATGGATCATTTTTTGCTTTGAAATGAAGATAATTTAAAAAAAAAACCCAAAAAAAACCCAGTACATTCTTAACCTGAGTCTGAGATCTGGGGATTGGGAAGGGGACACAGGGCCTTTCCCCTCTAGGGGTGCTTTCCCCAATCTGGAGCAGGGGGGGCTGGCTGGTTTAGGGAGCGGGGCACGGGGCTTTTCACCTCGAACCCAGCTGTAGCAGGGTAGCAACCAAGCGCATGGCTCCTAACGAAAGAGGTGACTTTACAAACCACCACTGCCCTGAGAGCAGATTCCACCATGGTGGATGGAAAGAGGCAGTGAAGGCTGCGTGGGCCTCCTGGGATGGAAGAGTGGGAGTCATATTGCAGCTGGGACGTGGTTACTCTGTTATTTACTACATGGCTCTCAGCCCCTTCTGGTGACCCGAATCTGCCATTCCTTTCAAGTTGTGAGCGGTGCCTCTGGCTGTACCAGTCCCTGCTTTTAGACCTAGGGGTCAAAGGTTGAAGAGCCAGGAACTCACCGTCAGGTTGCACGGGGATAAGCAGACATCTCACTACCCCCCTCAATGACCAGCGTGTGGCAAAACCATGATTCCCCCCTTGCTTATTCTGCAGCACGTATAGTTGGAAAAAACTGCTCTCTGTGCGCTGGCTAGGCTGCGCTGGCTGGGCTTGAGGGCGGAAGGAGCCTGCTCCAGGATTCCCAAGCGCTTGCCCTAGCTTGGTGGGAGTGTGTGTTTTAATGTGCTCGTGTCACCCAGGGTGGGGGCGTGAGACATGTCACCTGCTGGGCCGAGCCCCAGCCTGGATGAGTCATTACAGTCCCCTAACGACCGCGCTGGAGGGCCCTGGTTCGATGCTCCGTGCGGCAGCTGTCCTGCTCAGCCATCCCGCTTTACACGAGCTCCAGGCTCCTCCTGGGCGGCAGCAAAAGCCTCTTGTGCCCCCAGCGACAGCCCCCAGGGAGTGCAGTTTGCTGGGCTGTTGCTTTGCCGCGGTTGCAATTACTTTGTACAAGGTGGATTGCCATGACACCTGAATCATGGCCTAGGCCCCCATGGTGCCACATGCTTTACATTTAATGGTCATTTGATGTATTATGGTAGCCCCAAGGTGCTCCAGCCATGGCCCAGGACCCCACTGTGACAGATGCTGTACATTTTTGTTGCTATTAGTTGTATTACGGTAGCCCTTAGCTACTCCCATCATGGCCCAGGACCCTGCTGTGCCAGGTGCTGTACATTTTTGTTGCTATTGGGTGTATTATAGTAGCCCCTAGGCACCCCAGGGCCCTACTGAGAGAGGGAGGGGCTGCACAGTCCTGGTCCCTGCCCAGAGGAATTTTAGCTTCCGTCTGGCAAAGGAGGGGGGGGAGGGGCTGGGGTTGATCTGGGAGCAGATTTTAAGGAAATGCCATAAGCACCCTGCGCTGCCAGCCTGGTTGGGCTTCCTGTTGCTGGGCCCGGATCGCACAGCGGGGCTCACCCGCCCGCATGGTGCCACGCGGGCCTCTGCTGACGCGGGGCTGCGGCTTGAGCTGCGTCCACACTGCCGCACGACAGAGCTGGGACCCGAGTCTCCCCAGTACTTGGGCTCAGCCCCTCCCCCCAGGCGGGCCCTAGGTTCCCGGTCCTGAATGCTGGCTGATCTGCATCTGTGTGGCCGGGAGGGGAGCCAGCCTGGGCTCAAACCCGACCCTGGTGCACATGGGTAGACATACAGGTCTGGCTGGCTGGGGTATGTGGGTGTGTGCTGGGTTCTGCTGGGGCCTCCAGGTGCCACCGTAATACACCTAATAAATGGTAGCACAAATACTAAATCAAGACGCTTGCTGAGCATCACATATGCCTCCGGGTTTCTAAGCTCCTGGCTAGGGCATTTTGATCATGGCTCCCGCCCACCCTGAAACAGCAGGCCTGGCACTATGTGGAACCAAGACAAAGCAGGGACCTGTGCGTGTCTAGGGGCAGGTTGGAGCGTTTATGACTCTGCGGCTCATGACACAACATCTGCACACGGGTGTCCCTGAGAGAGGGCAGGAGGTGAGCCCTGAGCAAGGAGCGGGTGGGAAATCAGGCTGCTTAGGTTCCACTCCCGCTTTGGGCAGGGTAGTGTGTTGAGTGGTTGGAGCTTGGTGTCAGGACTCCTGTGTTCTGTCTGAGGTCCTGCAGGGAGAGTGTTTCCTGGTGGCTGGAATTGGGAGCCAGGACTCCTGGGTTTCCCAGCTGTGCCATTGCCCTTCCGAACAAATCTCTTGCTCCCCCACCCCCCTCTTCTGTGCCTCAGTTTCCCTACTGGGAGAATGACACCTTGCCTAGGAACTGATGTTGCCAAGTGTTCGGCTTCCTCTGGCGTGGTGAGCTACAGGCCCCATTCCACTCCCGTGCGGAAAGTGAAACTACAATCTCAGGAATGCAGCCGCTCCTCCATCCGGCCGCCTGCGCCTGCCTTGGACTTTGTAGGCTGGGCTGTGCACTCTGGCAGCTGTTCCTGTGCAAGCTCAGCAAGACGGCTCAGCTGGCGAGTCCAGGCCTTTCCTTGCCCGGGTGCTGAGCAGGAAGGGCATGTGAAGGAGTGCTACCTCCCGCCCCGCTTAGCTCCAGGACGCCGCTCTGCCCGGCGGATCAGAGAGCGGGAGGAAGCAGACCCAGATCCGTGTGCGTGTCCCAGGGTGGGGGGGACAACGACGGTGTAAGTGCTTTTCGCTTGGCTGTGCCCACACCCCAGCCGCTAGACCAGTTCGTCCTGCTCTAGCCAGCCCTGGCCCTTTAACTCTGCCTTCTGCCCTGCAGGGCCCGGCCCCCTGAGTTCTCCTGCCTAACACCTGCGGG
Organism: Emydura macquarii macquarii; assembly: GCF_026122565.2. Lineage (NCBI taxonomy): Eukaryota > Metazoa > Chordata > Testudines > Chelidae > Emydura > Emydura macquarii. The sequence goes on from NW_027131927.1 coordinate 4,864,421, forward strand.
AAAAGGAGCTCCCTGGCTGTGTAGGCCACAGGGCTCATCCCCTGGGGATTTCATAGCCTGTACCGCAAGCTCCAGTCCCTGATGCCCATTGCAGCAGGACAGCCCGGAAAGGGGATTTAAAGGCCCTCTCTGGCTCTCTCTAGGGCACTGTGCGTGCTAAACAGCTCTGCTCTGCTGGCATTTCCCTTCCCATGCAGGCAGGGGAAGGGGGGAGGAACAGAACAAAGGCTGGTGGATTTGCCACTACACAGAACCACTAGCCATTCCCCTGCCCTCTCCATGGACGGGAGACGCGGTCAGGTCACCAGACAGTGGCAGAGGAATCGATTTTGTCCCACTGTGCTGTGAACGCCGGGAGTTTAGCTTGTCCTCTCTGTTGCTGGGTTATCCACCCCTGTGACGTCATCTCAGGTATGTGCCCCATTGGCTCCAGCAATGCCTGGGTTTATTGACAATGCTCTCTTTGCATTTCTGTAGCTCCTTTTGCCAATGTGCTTTGCAAACTATGCACAGAATATGCACTGCATCCAGCACTGAGATGCAACCACCTCTGGGGTGGGGTGCAGCAGCTGTTTATACAGGGATCCCTCCCCTAGCGCTGAGATGCAGCCACTTTTGGGGCACAGCGCAGATACTGCTAGTACAAGGATCGTGCATGAAATGTAGCTGCCTCTGAGGTGAGGTGCAACTGTCTGTACAGGGAACACTCTCCCCACACCGACATGCAGCTATCTCTGGGGAAGAGCAGAGCAGCTGTTTATACAGAGCTTGCTCCCCCAGCACTGAAATGCAGCCAGCTCTGGGGTGGGGTCTGATAGCTATTTATAGAGCCACCCTCTGTTGAAATGCAGTTACTTATGGGAGGGGACACTTACAGTGATCACTTGCCCAGCACTGAAATGCAGCCATCTCTGCAGTGGGGTGTGACAGCTTTTCATAGAGGGATCTTCTGTTTAGTGCTGAGATGCAGCCATCTGTGGAGGTGGAGCGCAGCAGCTGTTAATACAGGGATCCCACACTCAGTGCTAAGACACAGCTACCCCTAGGCCAGAGGGCTGCAGGCAGATAGCATATGGGGAAGAGAAATTTGGCCAAAGCACAGGAAAAAGGGCTCATTATTACTAGGCAAAGCATCCTGTGTCACATGGCTCAGCACCGCTAGATTAGGGTGGGGCAAATCCGGATTCCAATGAAACTCCATTCCCCCAGGCAGCAGTGTTTCTCAGGTGTGTGCCTACGGGGAAAAGCCAGGTCATAGGGTGCAGGCTGACAGACTCTGCTGCCTCACGAGGAAAGTATGTGGCCTTGTTTGCTTTCCTACTTCACATTCCTCTGGCTCCTTTCACCAACAGTTTCATGAACAGCATTGACTGAGCCCCGCAATCCACATCCCTGCCGGCACCATGACGCAGATGGAATAGAACCCAGGAGTCCTGACTGCCAGTGTCCCACCACTAGACCACATTCCCTCTTCACCATTGGGTGAGTTGTAAGAGTTTCTGACGGGATGGCTAGATAGAGGGGGGTGGCTGGGAATGGCTGGACAGAAATAGAATCAGCCAAAGTGTGGGGGGGGGGGGCGGTTTGCATATGGATGGATGGATAGCGAGGTGTGTGGGAGGGAGATGGGTAGATAGAGGGGTGGGGGGATGGATGGAAATAATGGGGTGTAGGGGGTAAATGGATAGAGGGGTCTGTACTGGGCTAGATAGAGGGGTGTGTGAGGTGCAAGAAGAGATAGAGGGAGGTATAGTGATGGGTAGATAGAGATAGAAATAGATTGAGGAGTGCGTATGGGGATGGAAGAGTAGATGATTGTGTCTGGGGGTCGATGGGTAGCTAGAGAGGGGTGTGCTAGGGATAGATAGAGGGGTGTGGGGATGGATGGATGGATGGATGGGTGGGGGGGGTGGATGGATGGAGCAGGGTGTATGGGGATAGATATAGCGGTGTGTAGGAGCATGGATGGATAGGTACAGTGGTGCGTATGGGGATGAATGGATGGAGACATGCAGAGATGCCAGCAGCTTCATAATTAGCCCGTGTCTCCAGGTAATCCTGTTAGGATGCTGCAGCCTCTGCCATCCCCATTATGCCTGTGCCAGCCAGTTGCCTCCTCCTTCCCCCTCCCACTCACGTTTACGCCTCATTAGGCAGCTCCACAAATACATAATGAACCCAGATAGCTTGTGACAGTGCTGCTGTTACGCTGAGCCGAGGCTGGCTCTGGTCTTGGATTTAAAGCCTGTGCTCATTTGCCCTCTGGCTGACCCCTTAAGAAGGTGCATTAAGAAGGGGCATTGACCAGGGCGCCTTCCCCACCAGGGCGCCAGCTTGAGTCCCTCGGAGCTTGGCAGATGCCCGGAGTTGCTGCTAGTGCCGGGCTCTGGAGGAAGGCGTTTGTGACCTCAGGCAGGATGATCCGGTAGTTAGGGTGTTGTTCTTGCACTCTAGACAGGCCTGGGTTTGCTCTGAGGCCTGAGCAGCAGCGTGGACACAGGGTGTGATTACTGGTTGACAGACATCAGCGAATCCTGGAGATGTTGGGCTGGATGGGGCCTCGAGCGCTCATCCAGCCCGGCCCCCTGTGCTGAGGCAGGACTGAGGAAACCTGACCATCCCTGGTTTGTCCAACCTGCTCTTAAAAACCTCCAATGTTAGGGATCCCACAACCTCCCTTGGCAGCCTGTTCCATTACGAGGCTAATGAGGCAGCAGAGAATTTCCTGCAGTTGAGGCAAAAGATCCACCCCAGAGGTGGCTGCATTTCAATGCTGGGTGATTCGCTGTTGTCTTGTCCCCCCATAATCATACCTGTTCAAGAATGAATTTGGCAACTTGGGCTTGTCGACATAGGGACATCCAGGAAAACGAATCCAAATTAACTAAAGGTGGATCAGTTAAAGTAAAGTGGATTAGTTAAACCACATTAAATCCCTGTGTGGATGCATTTTGTTTAGAATGAGAGTCACCTTAATTTGACTGAGTTTAATTCACCTCCAAAGTGAATTAAATTTATCCAAATTAAAGCCACTAATTCTGAATGAGGGTGTTCACACAGGGGTTTAATGCGGTTTAACTAATCCACTTCAAATTCATACCTTTAATGAATTGGGATTAACTTTCCTGGATGCTCCAGTGTAGACAAGCCCTTGCAGGTCCTTTGTAAGGCCTTGATCCAAATTGCCAAATCTGGAGCCTCACTTTCTTTACAACCTTACATTCAAAAGCGTGGGCAGACGATAAAGCCTGCATCAGCCACAGCTTGCAGAGTGGTGTATATCTTGGCCCTGTCTCTGTCGGTTTTCGTGCCTGTGGTGAGCCCTGTCCACAATCTCACAATAAAAGACGTTATTTTTCCAAGCTGCTCTGAGTGATCCCTATACAAACAGCTGCTGTGCCCCACCGCAGAGATGGCTGCATGTGTCTGAGAAGGATATCACAGCACTGAGGCTGGGTTGTATGGGGAAGCAGCACCTTAAGTGTGCTTCTCCGGGGCTGTGTGAGGGGTTGGATGGATTTCCCTTGTCCCCCTAATGTGCTGTCCAGGGATAGGCTGTGGGGGAGATGCTTTAACTCAGGTTTCTCCATCCTCGGGTTTGGGGTTCTGAAGGCCCATGTGCTGGAGGGGTTCAGGGAGCCCAAGGGCCTTATGTGTCACGGCTACTTTCACTCCACCAAAGCAAAGAGCTTTGCAAGTGGTGGGATAGACCGACAGAGAGACTGATGCTGTAGATGGATGGATGGAGGGGGGCGGGGGGGAGAAGTATGTATGGGGATGGATGGATGCCATAAATGAAGACAGATGACAGATAAAAGGTGAGTGGATGGGTGTGTTTGGGGATGAATGGATGGATGGATAGATTAGACAGGAGGAGTGCATGGAGACAGATGGTGTGTATGGAGATAGATGAGGGCGCGGATGAATGGATGGATAGATGTGTATGGGAATAGAAGTGGGCAGATGGAGTGAGAGCGAGGGTGTATACAGAGAGATAGAAGGGTGGGGATGGAGGGAGAAGGAAGTATAAAGCTAGATAGATAGAGCTAGATGGATGTGGATGGACATAGAAAGTGAGAGGGGTGTATAGAGATAGCTGAGTGGGGGTAGGGATGGATGGGGGGAGAGAGAGGCATGTATGTGGATGGATGAATGGATGGATGCTGTATATGGAGCTAGGTGGGTGGCTGGGCATGTATGAGGGTGGACAGGGTAGATTAAACGGAAGGTATGGCTGGCGTGGAAGGGTATGTAGGTAGATGTGTATGGGACTGGCTGGATGGATGGGTGGGTGGATGGGTGGAGGTGTACAGGAATAGAGATGAATTGATGCAGCGAGAAAGGGGTGTATAAAGATAAAGCGAGATGGCTGTCTGGGGAGGGGGAGGTATGTACTGATAGAGATGGATAGGTGGAGGTAGGGATGGATGGACCAAAGGACAGGGGTGGATGGAGGGATGGGGACAGATGGACAGAGCAGTCTCTGAGAGTTGGGACATAGTCCCACAGCGACTCTTGCCAATGGGAATTCCACCGTGAACCCCTGCCCCACCCCCCTCTGGCAGGGTCTGTCCCTTGTGGTTATACCCTAGGCTCTGACAGCCGTAAGGTCCCTAGTGCAGATGGAAGCATGGGAGGGGGGGGGAGGTGGCTCCACATGGTACCTGCGACAACCAGGCCGTGCTTCCCTCGCTATCTTTGCAGAGGAGCCCAGGACCTCGCCCTGCTCTCGAGGGTTCTCCGGCCACCGCTGCATCTAGGACTCTGAAGATCCCAAAGCTCCTGGTGGGGCGGACGTCCACATGGCCTTGAGCTGGCCTGGTGCAGCGCCTGAGGCCAGCCAGCCTCCTGGCATCAGGGGCCTCCGCACCCTCCTCTTGGTCTCTTTGCTGATGTGTGTCTCGGCGTGCAGGAATCGGGTCTGTGGAAAGGAGGCCATCAGGGTGCTGCAGAACGTTATCAAGTTGCTGGTGAGTGGAGTGGGGTGCAGGAGGGGGATGAGGAGGGGGGAGCTCTCCCCCCCAAGCCATAGATGAAGGGCCTGGGTAGCCTCTAGAGCTCCTGGTGGACAGGAAATTCTTCCCCGTGGGAGGCTGGAGTCTTGGAGCTGTTCCTAGCAGGGCAGGTCGGGTGTCGCTGTCCCCTCTCCCAGGCTCCTTGTTCAGTAGGCGCTGGCATGGGCAGGATGTGGAGTGGGACATGCATCCTGGACATGGGTGAGATATGTTGGCAGGGTACCATGTTGCTGCCTGGGCTGTACCCGCCTTGTGTCCCACCCCTCATGGCAACTCACCCTCCATGCATCCCTCATGGCATCCCACTGCCCCTGTATTCCCCTTCCCAGAGCTGAGAATGGAACATAGGAGTCCCAGTACCCAGGCCCCTGCTTTAACCACTAGACTCTTCTCCCCTCCCAGAACTGGGGACTGAATCCAGGACTCCTGGCTCGCAGACCCCCCTACTTTAACCACTATACCCCACTTCCCTCCCAGAGCTGATAGTCCCCAGGAGTCCTGGCTCCCAGCCTCCCTGCTCTCCCAAGTTTGGCACTAGCTTAGACAAATCACATCCTTTCTCCATGCCTCAGTTTCCCCATCTGTCAAACAGGGATCATGATCCTGACCTGCCATTGGCTGGCTGGCAGCTTACAAGTCTAATTTAATCAGCCTGCGAGACCCTGAAATGTAAGGGGACAGAGAAGTGCAAAGTATCTTGCAGATTCCTCTGTACAGGGCTCAGTCTCAGATGTCTCTGACCAGCCCGATGGGCCTGTATAAGAGGCCCACGATTGTGCAGAAGAGATTTAAGCAGAAGGCGGGGTGAGCTGGCTTGTCTACGCGGGAGAATTGACAGGAATAGCCTGGAAGACGGGCGGCTGCATAGGGGGGATCTATTCCGGAATGGCTGCGGCGCTTTAAAAATCACACCTGATTCTGGAACAACTTCCCCCTGCGGCCTTTAGGCTGGGCCAGTCGCCCTAACCCGTGGTGCTGATCTCTTCCAGAGAGACACCAGCGAGGGGAAGCTCTACACCCCAGAAGATATCACAGTACGTACCCTCAGCCACCCAGGGTCCAGAGGAGTCCTTGAAGCCTGCCAAGTGTGTGTGTGGGGTGGGGGAGGGGGGGGAGAGTGTGTTGAAATGGGTGAATTTGCTGCATGGGGGTATTTGGCCCATTGCTCGGCTGCACAGGGAATGCCATTCACAGGTTCCGACACCGCCCCAGGTCATGGGGCAATGGGGTCTTGGGCCTTTCTGCTCTAGGATCTGGGTTCGGATCTGTCCCATCACAGCAGGGACTTGATAGTTTGAGTTGATGGTGGAATTGGTGACTCCTGCTAACACCTCGTGCTCATTTATGGTGCTTTCCAGCTGAGGCTCTTGGGCAGGGTTTATAAACTAATGTATGGGGCTTCTAACTCCTTGCTCAGGATTTAGAAAACCTGGGTTCAATTCCTGACTCTGCCACAAACTCCCTGGGTGATCTTACGAAAGTCATTTCCCCGCCCCGTGCCTCAGTTTCCCTGCCTGTAAAATGCAGATAATAGTGTCACTTTTCAGAGGAACAGCACCTGTATTCCCAGTCCACCAAGGGCACCCACTCTAGGTTTCCAACTCCTCAGCTGTCACCTCTCTGGCCCAGAGACCTGCATGTATGTGTCTCTCTCTGGGCCACAGACCTGCATCTCTCTCCTGCCTGACTGGGATTCCTCCAGGCCACACAGTTCCCTGTCTACACTGTGAATGACTGTGTATGAGCCAGCCTGCTCTGCTTTCCCCTCAGATGCTAGGGTGTAAGACACCACACAGCTTTTCTAAGCAAGCATATTTACTCATCAGGTGAAAGCACCACCGAGAAAACACTGGAACAATCAGAGAACCTACGGGCATGCTAATGGGTTTAGCTGAGATCCTCCCAACTCCAACAAGGGCTCTGGCCCATGATCAGCCCTTCAAACCCCACCACGGGGTTTTTCTGTGGTTACAAGTTCAGAACAAGGCCCCTATATATCCACGAGTCCCTCCTTTACGTAGGTTGGGCCTCCGAGTTTGTCCTCATGTAACAGGTGATCAGCAAAGTCCCCTCCTCATGGGGAAGCTCTGAAAGGCTGAGTTCTTGCATAACCTTGTCCCCTAGGGTTTTCCAGGGAAACCCACTTCTCTTCTTACTTAGGGGAGGGGTTCTCCTGCCACTGTAGTAAATCCACCTCCGTGAGAGGCAGTACCTAGGTCCATGGAATGTGCTGTCTACACCGGGGGTTAGCTCGGCTTGACTGCATCTCTCAGGGATGTGGATTTTTCACACCCCTGAGCGATGTAGCCGGGCAGATCTAACTTTCTAGTGGAGACCAGCCCTTATTCATGTCTCCCACCTAGAGACGTTACTGTGACCTTTCTGTGCCCAGGGCAGCCACCTGATAATGCCAAGGTCCTGGCAAGCTGTGTAAAGAGAACAGATTCTCTCAGCACTGGTGGGTGGCACTGAAGCCAGGCTTCCCAACCAGCCACAAACAGTGCTTCTGACTTCCCACACTGGTTATTAAGAAGCCCAAAATACAAATACACACAGCCCCCTTTACTGCATTTCACTCTCTGACTCCCAATCAGCCACTGGGTCTAATAAAGAGATTAATTATTTAAACTCTATGCTCTTTACTAAAAAGGTTCTTCCTGACCCCAAAGGGTCAGCCACAGTGCCAGATCAATATAAGTTTGGATCTTACCCAAAATACCACACTGCCAGCCAATCCTTTAGTAACTAAAACTAAAGGTTTATTATAAAAGAAAGAAACAAACCATGAGAGAAATGTTAAAGGCTTAAAGTAATCAGATACATACAAATGATTAAAAGTCCATATACATCAGGTTTCTAGAAGAATTGTGGAGTTTGCAGGCTTGTATAGTTCCTCTGATATACATCCAGTAACTGGATGGGCCTCAGTCCTTTGTTTCACAGCTTCAGTTGCAGCTGACTTGATTCAGAGGTAGATAGGGAGCTGAATTCCAAATGAAAGACAAAAGGGTTTCCCAGGCCTCCGCCTTATATATTTTCTGCCCCTTGTCAGGCTGCTTTTGGGATTTTACATGAACCAAAATGGAGTCCAGAGTCACATGGGCAAGTTCTGGTGACTCATCAGGTACATCTCTGGTTTCTCCCTTGGGCCTCTTGCACCTGTGAGTGTCTTAATGGGCCATTAAGCAGGCTATTGTCCTGCCGCCATCCTGTCTAGGGTGTGTCTCAGGCAGCACAATTTGAAATACAGGTATATCAAATACATCCATAACTTCCATTACATATATCACACATGAACATAAATATTATCATCTTACTTAGCACGTTATAGCCTTTCTAACAGTACCTGACATGGCATCTCTCACATGAACTATTATGATTTTGACATATTGATGTTAAACCATATATTAAATGCCACCCCGCCCCAATCCAGCCAGCGTGACACCCCCAACGTGAGATTGGTGTAGAAGGGAGTAATCAGAGTTCCTGAATACACCCCAAGGGCCCCCCTGATCCAGCCAGCGTGACAGTTACCTCCAATTCAACAGTAATACAGAAACATTTTTAATACAATAGTCTCCTAAGATATTTAAACTTGCTTCAATATGTTTTGTCCAGGAAATCAGCATCTCTGCCCCAAACAACACAGAGACTGTGAGGATAAATACACTAAAGATTGTGAGGCGCTTGGTTGCTATGGCAACGATGGCCATAGAAGTACCCTAAGTGGATACCGTCCCTGCCCTCAAGAGCTTACGGTCGGCATAGACAAAGGGTTGGAGGGGAAACTGAGGCACAGACTTGCCCCATGTCACCTAGCAGGCCAGTGACAGAGCTGGGGATGGAACCCAGGTGCCCCAAGTCCCAGTCCAGAATTCTAGCCCAGGAAGGTTAGCACCCGCTTGGCTTCACAGAAGGTGACGGAGGTCAAGGCCCAGCTGATCAGATTTTGGGGGCCCGGCTGGAGGACGGTTTGAGCTGGCAAGGCCCACAGAGCTCCGCAGACCCTGGCTCCCGCTAGAGCAGGATTCGGACATTTAAGGAAGTGGTTGGGGTGGGGTCGGGCGCCGCTGCGTTGTCACCGATTCCTGTGGTGGCAAACCCCGCTCTCCCCCTTGCTGCTGGAGTCAATGGGAAGGTGCAGGGGGGCTCAGCCCCTCCGGGCCCCCTCCCCCACTCTGCTGCTGCCCCAGCAGGTGTGCACGATGGAGAATCTGAACTGCTTTCACACCGAGCTGCTGGTGATCCGGTGGGAGCACAGAGAGCACACGGAGAGCCTCTCCTTGCTGATCCAGCACCTGCGCCAGCTGGAGAAGCTCAAACAGAAGGCCAGCCCCTACAAGACTGACCGGCCCTGCCACCCCTGCGAGGGGCACCAGGAGCAGCCCGTGCCTCAATTCCTGCGAAAGCTCCTGGAGCTGCTGCAGCGGGAATGCTGGTTGCAGGGGAGCAACATGCATTCCTGTCCTCCCTGGCCCAGCTGAGAGGAGTCACGCTGCCCGCTTGTTGCTGGGACCCAGAGGGGCCTGTGTTGTATCCCTGCCTCTGTTTCCAGCGTAACGCCTCTGGCACAGGTAAGGGATTGCGGCCTTCACCCTTGCATCCTGGCGCCGCAAGAGCCGGGCAGGGGCTCCGTAGGGGGCGCTCTGCTCTGGCAGTCAGGACTGACCCCCGTGCCCTAAGAGCAGCGTGAGGGGGTGCTGTGCTGCAGGGAGCCATGCAAGTGATTAATGGGGAGGGGCAAATTTACAAGGGTTTTCTGGGACCATCATGGGTTAACTAAGGATGATGCAGCACCTACTGCACTCTTGGCCCTCCTTTTTGTCATTTAAAATGTTATTTTTAAAAAGCTGTTGTCTGAAAAATCCCCAGGGTTCATTTCAGGCCAGAGGGTCATTTCCCTGGAAAAACTGGTCAAGCTCTTTTGAGTTCTAGGATAGTAAAAGTGAAGAAAAGGGTACGGGCCAGGGTAAACCAGACATTTAAAGTCAGAGCTGTGCTGATTTACACCAGTTGGCCCTATGTCTCCAGCTGTGCTTTCCCCAGTTGGTATCAGCCATGGAGGCAGCTAACACAGAGACACAAACAAATAAATCTTTATAGAAGCCTGCAGCTCACTAGCTTCCAACAAGTTCACTTCCTGGTGTGTTTCACTGCCAGTGCCAGGTCTCTTAAAGCTACAATCCCTGACACCGGGCTCCACAAAGTCTTTTGTCTACCTTAAGTTAAAAAACAGCTTGATGATCCCCGTTCAAACTCCTTGTGCATTTAAGTTTTCCTCACTGCTAGCGTGTAGCTCACCTTGGAGCAAAATTGATCCCAGTGGGTCTTTTTAAAAATGGTTAGCACGAGTCAGGGCCGGCCCTGGAGCGAACGGCACCTCAGGTGAGGAGCGTCTTCGATGTCCTACCCCTCCATTTGTTAAACTTTTGAATACCTTATTTTTTATTGCATTTGTAGCTCATTTCATGACTTGGATGCACGATTTGCAAGCATGGTTTATCCCTGTCATATAAGACGATAAATATGCATGCTAGGATCTGTGAATCTGTATGTATTCTACAAAGGTCAAAATCTTTCTGGAGGTCCGTAAAAAATGAATCCACCTACAGAATACTTGAAACGTTTTACTTCAAACATTCTATTTTCCCTTTTGTTGCTAACAACAAAAACTGCCCCCCGAGTCTGGCGGCCCACAAGCCTGGCACCCAGGTGATCTCCTGGGTTGCCTGCCCCTAAATCCGGCCCTGGCACAAGTTTTAGTGCAGCTTCAGTAACTAACTGAGTCAGTGACAAAGGCTTTGGTCAGTGCCCCAGGTGGTGGGGCAGCCAGTAAGTTTTAGAGAGGGTGGAGAAACAACTTGGTGCAAGTGGTTGTATGCAGCACTGGTTGCCACACAGAGAAAAAAATATTGCAGAATTAGAGGGCATTCAGAAAAGGGTGAGGATAATGATCAAAGGCCTGGAAAAACTCCCCAATAACGAGAAGGAAGAGATTGGGCTTGTTACCTTAGAAAGGAGATGAATAAAAGGGGAGATGATAAATCTGAGACTGAGAGACAATAGGTTAGAGCTTCTTTTCCTTCTGTCTCTTAATACAAGGGCAGGGGACAGACAGTGAAGTTAAAGGTAGGAAATTCAAAACGGACAAAAACCTCAATGCATAATTAGTCTGTGGAACTCTCTGCCACATGATTTGGTTCAGGCTGGGAGTTCGCAAGATTCAGAAAGAGACTGAATATTGATGTGCATAACAAGAATATCCAGAGTTAGAGGAGTTCATGCTAACAAAGATGTTAGCAGGGATATTGAACATCCAGCTTCTGGGATTTAAGTAAATTTCTGATTATTTGGTCTCATCCTACTCTCTGGTGTGTGTGTGTGTGTGGGGGGGGGGGGAATTGTCTCACAACTCCTACTGTGGGTTTCTTACACCTCCCTCTGAACCCTCTGGGGCTGGGCAAGGTCAGAGCCAAGATAATGGGCCAGTTGGACCGTAGGTCTGATCCAGTCTTGCTGTTCCTATGTCAGGTGACTGTGAATTAACAGAACTGAAGGATCTGAACACCTCATAAATGTGAAGCCTCATGATTCCCCATGGAAGTGCGATTATCCCCATTTTACAAATGGGGAAACTGAGGCACAAAGAGCCTTGACTTGCTCAGGAAGTGTGAGGCAGAGCTGGGAACTCAAGTCATAGACCAGTACTTCAACCACCAGCCCATCCTCCCTTCTACAACAGCAGCATGTCCTTCAGCTGAAGGATGTGAACCCTATGGAGAAAATGACCTCAGCCCAGAGTTACCAGCGGAGACACGAGCTGTCTACATGCTACAGGCGCTCCCATAGATGTCTCTGTTCAGGCGTTCTGGACCAGAAGCATCCCTACCTGAGTGCCACCAACCTGGCATCTGGGCTCTGAGCTTTTAGCTGAACCGGAAGGAAGGTAAGATGCAGAATGAAACAAATCAAAGGTTAATAGAAAACTATCCCTGATTAATTCCCTTCCCTGCTTTGCTTGGGTTTTTTTGCTTTGGCTAGCAGAGTTGAACACTGGGCCACTCACTGCATTGGAGCCATTGTCTTGTAGGGACAGATATCAAGCAGATAGGGAAGCAGGTAAGAGCAAGGAGAGAGGGGCGGGGCTGTTGTTCCACCCCGATTCCTGAGGAGTTGAAGGGTTCTGCTAAAATGATCATTACTTAAGTCGCTGTCCTCAGGCAACCTGGTCAGCACCCTGCTGAGATGAATCAGGGCAGTTCACACCTCTCCGAGTGTCCCATCTGCAGACTTAGCCAGACAGTACCGCCTCAATTGTTTGTTGGGTCCAGGGAGGGTTGGACAAGGAGTCATGGGCGTAATCTGCGGCAAGGGGGATATTAGGAAGCAGTTTCTAACTCTCGGGGGCGGGCTCTGGAACAGGCTTCCAAGGGAGGTTATGGGATCCCCGTCACTGGAAGCTTTTCAGAGCAGGTTGGACCAACCCCTGTCAGGGCTGGTCTAGGTTTACTTGGTCCTGCCTCAGTGCATGGGGCTGGACTTGATGACTTCTCAAGGGCCCATCCAGGCCGACATTTCTATGGTTCTATCAGGATCACATTCAGAAGGTTTCTTTCTAAGCAGAAAGGCTAGAAGCTTCAATACGCATTAGTTTCTCCCCCCCTGCCCCATCTTCATTCACCTTAGTCCCCTGTATCTTCCCTCTGCCTGGTAATTCTTAACATCTCTGTGCCACCAGCATCTTGCCCATCATAAGAACGGTCATGTTGGGTCAGACCAATTGTCCATGTAGCCCTAGCATCCTATCTTCTGCTGTTGGCCCAATCCTGTTTTCATGAAATACATGAAAGAACAGAGCCACAAACACCCCCACCTCTTCCTACCAAGAGGCACTTAGGCCTGACACATTGTAACTTTAATCAAAAGCTAAAACCTCAACTGACTTTTATTGTTCTACCCTTTTAAATGTTCACTTCAGCCTTTTTAAAATATCCATTTACTGCAGAATAATTCAAGTCTGTATGTACTTTCTATAATTATTGTTTGTGAAACCACTCCACTGGCCATTTTATCTGTTAATTTTACCCACTTTCAATATATTTGTAAAAACCCTATTTTAAGTATAAGAAGCCACACTGTGAAATGTAGTATACCTACATAATTGTGAAAGACACAGGCAAAAATGAAATAATGTTTGCTTTAAAAATAATATGTGAATTCTTCAGCTAGGAGTTGGCACTGAGTGATTGAAGTGTGAATGGCTGAGCAATTGAGTTGGGTGATTGAACAAGTGGTCTGAGTAAGGGATGTCAAAACAGAGGAAGAAAACACCAGCCTCACCTAAAAGGGAGGAAGAAAGGAGTGAAGATAATAACTTTTACCACTTAACTGGTCGAAGAGGAGCTCATCCTGATAACTTTGGAGTCAGCCTACTTCGAAGAACAAAGTCTGATCAGGCTTGCAACAATGTGGGTGATTAAGGATCACATCAAATGCAGATGCAGGATGACGGAGCAAAAACCCATAGACTTACATGGGGTCTTTTCCCTATAAAATGGGACAGAAAGATGAAGGCTGGAGGTTTGGGTCTACATCACCACACCAGCCAGGAGTACCGATGCGCATCGGCAGAACCTTGCTCCTCACCCTCATGCTACAGACACCTGGCCAGTGACTACCATGAGCACCAAGATGCTGGTAACTATAACATCTGTGAGACCCCTATGTATGTTTGTCTGTCTCCCTGTCTGTGTATGCCTGTCAGTGTGTGTGAGTATGAATGAAAATACCAATTGAAACGTGTCAACGAAGTATATTTTGTTAACAAGAATCTCTGTAATTGTAGTATTGATACAATGTTGATACTGTTTTCCTAGTATTTCTATTATTGATACTATTTCACTAAGTAAAGAACAATATTGATGTTGTTACAGTGTTGATACTTTTTTATTGATACTATTTACCAAATTTCTGTATTCACAATAAACGTGGCTGGCTGCCTCATACCCTTAAAAAGATCCTGTGATATTTGTTATTTGAATAACACTGCGAGTGTCAGATGCTTTAGAGGGAATGAACAGAACAGGGCAATTTATAGAGGGATCCATCTCCTGTCAACCAGTCCCAGCTTCTGGCAGTCAGAGGTTTAGGGACACCCAGACCATGGGGTTACTTCCCTGATCATCTTGGCTAATAACCACTGATGGACCTATCCTCCAGGAACATACCTAGTTCTGTTTTGAACCTAATTATACTTTTGCCCTTCACAACATCCCCTGGCAATGAGTTCCACAGGTTGATTGTGCATTGTGTGAAGAAACACTTCCTTGTGTTTGATTTAAACCTGCTGCCTATTAATTTTATCAGGTGACTACTAGTTCTTGTATTATGTGATGGGGTAAATAACACTTCCCTTCTCCACATTGTTCACGATTTTAGAGACCTCTATCATACCACTCCCCCTCCCCGCTTAGCTGTCTCTTTTCTAAGATTAACAGTTACAGTCTTTTTAATCTATCCTTATATGGAAGCTGTTCCATGCTCCTAATCATTTTCATTGCCCTTTTCTGCATCTTTTTCAATTCTAATATATATATTTTTGAGATGGGGTGACCAGATCTGCACACAGTATTCAAGATGTGGACATACCATAGATTTATATAATGACATTATGACATTTTCTGCCAATTTAACTATCCCTTTCCTAATGGTTCCTAACATTCTGTTAGCTTTTATGACTGCTGCTGCACATTGAGTGGATATTTTCAGAGAACTATCCACAATGACTCCAAGATCTCTTTCTTGAGTGGTAACAGCTAATTTAGACCCCATCATTTTGTATGAATAGTTGGGATTATGTTTTCCAATGTGAATTACTTTGCACTTTTCTACAGTGAATTTCATCTGCCATTTTGTTGCTCAGTCACCCAATATTGTGAGATCCCCTTATAACTCTTCATGGTCTGCGTTGGACTTAACTATCTTGAGTAATTTTTCATTGTCTGCTAATTTTGCCACCTCACAGTTTACGCATTTTTCCAGATCATTTATGAATATGTTGAACAGCACAGGTCCCAGGATGGATCCTTGGGGGACCTGCTATTTACCTCTCTCCACTGTGAAAACTGACCATTCATTCCTACCCTTTGATTCATGTATTTTAACCAGATATTGATCCAGGAGAGGACCTTCCCTCTTATCCCATGATGCTTACTTTGTTTAAGAGCATTTAGTGAGGGACCTTGTCAAAAGCTTTCCAAAAGTCCAAGTACACTATATCCACTGGATCACCCTTGTACACATGCTTGTTGACTCGCTCAAAGAATTCTAATAGATTGGTGAGGCATGATTTTGCTTAACAGGAGCCGTGTTGACTCTTCCCCAACATATTGTGCTCATTTATGTGTTTGATAATTCTGTTTACTATAGTTTCACCCAATTGGCATAGTACTGAAGTTAGGCTCATTGGCCTGAAATTGTCAGGATCGCCCCTGGAGCCTTTTTAGAAAATTGGCATCACATTAGCTACCTCCAGTTATCTGGCACAGAAGCTGATTTAGTGACAGGTTACATAGTGCAGTTATTCGTTCTGCAATTTCATACTTCAGTTCCTTCCTTCCATCCTTGGTGGAATCAGTGATGGATATCCTGGACAGCCCTCTCCCCCATCAAGGTGGATTCCTTTGGGTCTATATTTTCTGAGCTTTGGATAAAATCATATATGGAGTGGGGAAGGAGACTGTGGGAATTTAACCCCACATGGGAAGAAATTCTCTAACAGTTCATTCCAGAGAAACTACTTTTCACTGTTCTGCCAACCACGCTGATGAACAGCTGCCCCATCTGTGCTTCCATCCATCCATGAATGGATGAGCCTCCATGCCTGTGCCTTCATGCTGTTAAGATTTTTATTCCATGGAGGCAGTGAAGTCTGGATCTGGGGAATCACAGCTCTGAAGCGGGAGCGAATGGGTTGTTTTTTATTTTTAAGGACAATTAGTCTTTATTCTAGCACCTGACCTAAGTGACAGAGGAGGAGAAGGACCTGGGCGTATTGGTTGATCACAGGATGACTATGAGCCGCCAACGTGATGTGGCCGTGAAAAAAGCTAATGCCTTCCTAGGATGCGTCAGGTGAGGTATTTCCAGTAGAGATAGGGAGGTGTTAGTACCATTATACAAGGCACTGGTCAGAACTCATCTGGAATACTATGTGCAGTTCTGGTCTCCCATGTTTAAGAAAGATGAATTCAAATTGGAACAGGTGCAGATAAGGGCTGCTAGGATGATCCGAGGAATGGAAAACCTGCTTTATGAGAGGAGACTCAAAGAGCTTGACTTATTTAGCCTAACTAAAAGAAGGCTGAGGGGAGACATGACTGCTCTCTGTAAATACATCAGAAGGATAATACCAGGGAGAGGAATTATTTAAGTTCAGCCTCAATGTGGACACAAGGACAAATGGATATAAACTGGACATCAGGAAGTTTAGACTTGAAATTAGACATAGGTTTCTAACCATGAGGGGAATGAAGTTCTGGCACAGCCTTCCAAGGGGAGCAGTGGGGGTAAGAAACCTAGCTGCCTTCAAGACTGAGCTTGATCAGTTATGGAGGTGATGATCTGATAGGACAGCCTAGTTTGGCGATTGACTGATCTTAGATTACTAGTGGTAAATATGCCCAATGGCTTGTGAAGGGATGTTAGATGGGTGGGTTCTGAGTTATTACAGAGAATTCTTTCTGGGTGTCTGGCTGGTGAGTCTTGCCCACATGCTCAGGGTTTAACTGATCACCATATTTGGGGTCGAGAAGGAATTTTCCCCCAGGGCAGATTGGCAGAAGCCCTGGGGTTTTTTCACCTTCCTCTGGAGCATGGGGCACCGCTCACTTGCTGGTGGATTCTCTGTACTTTGAAGTCTTTAAATTATTTGAGGACTTCAGTAACTCAGTCTCAGGTTAGGGATCTATTACAGGAGTGGATGGGTGAAGTTCAGTGGCCTGTGTAGTGCAGGAGGTCAGACTAGATGATCATAATGGTCCCTTCTGACCTTATAGTCTATGACTCTATGAACTCAGAACTAATGTTCCAACTTCGGAAAGAATCTATCTCCAAAGTGGCCAGACATGAGTAGTCAAGTCGGATAAAAAGGCTAACACAGCTTATGTACACTTTTACAACAGATGACACTGACTTAGAGAACTGCCAGATCTAGGAACTGGTGACCATGTTCATGTCAAATTGGATGGAGGAAAATGATGGACAACTTCAGCAGTCATAAAGAAAAAGAATCCAGCTTCCAAATCGTATGTGATTGAGACTGACAGCGGAGAGTTCAACAGAAATTGTAGACATCTACAGTTTCTTCCTAATGTAACCCTTCCCTTCTGCCAGTCAGAGTCGGCAGCAGCAAGGGCCGGGTCTAATATCTAGGGGTTCCTTTTCGACCGTACAATAAAAAACCGGCTCGAGACCCCACCCAGTAACCTGGGACCATCACACATCACGCCTCTAGAGGCAATACTTCCCCTCTCACAAGCACAGAGACTAAGTGTAGGAAAGAAACTTTTAATAAAAGGGGAAAAGTAACCCGGCATTAACTTGGGAAAATGCCGCAAGCAAGATTCACAAGCATAAAACCAGGAGCAAAACACCCACTCCAGAATATGCTGGGCAGTTTCCATTTGCCTCAGTTTCTTAAGTCCAGCAACCAGAAGTTCCTTTAATGTGCCCCTCCCCTCACAGCACCCCACTGACAGTTGTTCTTAGTCAATGCAGACCTAGAGTTCAGAGTTGCAGCTGCAGAGTTCATCTTAGACCCTGGTTGGGGTGATGGCAGGAGGAAAGAAGGCCCTTGGCTTGCTCCACTGTCCGGCCACTACGCCAGCTGCTCCCCGGTCCACTGGCCATCCTGCCAGCCTTCACCGATGCACACCATCACCTTTTGCAGCCATCTGCTTCTCTACTGTGACTTCTGCTGGTCAGTCCCTTGGGGTTCCACCCAGCTTATAGTGATTGTTGGCTCTCAGTGATTCTCAGCTCTCAATGGGGAACTTGATTGTTGACGCAGGCTGGGCAGAAAACGCTGTTCCACAACAAGTGATTTCAGTTCTAGTGATCACTTAACAAAACAAAAGATTTCTAATGGAGCCTTAATTAGCCCTATCTTTGAACAGAAGGGAGGGGCCAGTTAAACCATGCCTAGGACTCTAGACACTAGAAAAGTAAGTCGACATAAAGTAGACTTTCAGCCACCACTATAATTACAGTGGTGGCTGATGTACACGCTGCTTGGATTGACAGAGTACGTCCTCACTAGGAGCACTTCCACCGACCTAAGGGGCAGTGTGGGGAGTTGAGAGAGATGGGTCTCTCAGCTCCCTGCCGGGAGCCCACCCCTGCAGCAGCTGCCACGTCCGACCTGGTTTCAGCTTACAGCTGGGAGCCGGGAGGCAGCCCCCCCCCCACACACATCCTGCCTGGTTCCAGCATGCAGCAGGGAGCTGGGCTGCAGCCGCCTCGGTCCTGGCTTGCAGCTGGGAATTGGGCAGCAGCTACCCGCGTCCTGGGAAGCCGGGCTCCAGCTGCCCGCGTCCTGGCTAGCAGTGGGTGGCAGCCACCCGCCACCGTGTCCCCTCTGGTCCAGGCTGCTCATGCTCCAGCTGCTCATGGGTCCCAGGAGCCGGGAACCAGCTGCCCCGGCTTGCAGCAGCCTGGAGCAGGAAGCTGCTGCCACGGCTTTCTTGTCAATTTCAGGGCTCCCTGGAGCCCTAAAATTGACCAGAATCTGAGGCTGCATTGCCCAAGCTCTGCCCACAAACGCCCTGCACCTCTGCCCGGGTGGTTTTATTATGTCAAAAACCGGCAGTTTTTGGGTGTCGGTGGGGGATTAATAGCAGTGTGTACACCAGCACTCCTGTGGACAAAACTCTCTACCCCCTTAAGGCCCGCTTGGCGCTTCCCGCCTCTTCAAGACCCCTCCCCCCACTGCCTCTGAGCTCCTCCACCCCCTGCTCCCTCCTCTGGGCTTCCCCTCTGGGCCTGCCCCTCTAATGCCCCCGCTCCGCTCCTCCCAGGACCTGCCCCTCTAATCCCCCCCCCCCTTCGAGTGCCCCCCTTTGGAGCCTCTGCCCCTTTAAAGCCCTTTCTGTCTTTTAATCCCTCCCGGACACTTGGCTTCCTTTTGTCACGTGATTCCGGGGAGGTCTCCCCGCTGTTTGTCATCCGGCACGTGACGTCCCCCCTCCTCCCCTCACGTGACCATGCCTCGCTTCCGTCTCCCTCCTCCCTTCCTCCATCGCCACGTGACTCCCCCTGGCCGGTCTGGTCTCGCGAGGTTTTGGGGGCGCCGCCTGGCCTGGCCTGGCAGGGTAGGGTTGGTAGCGCCGCCGGCCCGGGGGCTGGACAGGCCACAGCCGGGGAAGCGGAGCCGCCGGAGGGAGCAGCCCGAGGAGTCCGCAGGCCGGTGAGGGACCCGCTCGCTGCGGTCTGGACCCCCGGGGCCTACACGGGCCGTGAGGGGCCCTGACTTATGATCCCGGGGGGGAGGGGCCGCAAGGGGCCCTGACCTGTGTCCCCGGGAGGAGGGGCCGCGACCTGTGTCCCCTGGGAGGAGGGGCTGCGGCCTGTGGACACCCCCCCCCACCAGGGAAGGGAGAGAGTTGGGGCGCTGCTCTTGCAAAAGAAACCGCCCCTCATTCCGGGCTGTGTGAGCGGGAGCGTTGTCAGCAAGACCTGAGAAGTGATTTTTCCGCTCCACTCCGCGCTGATCAGGCCTCAGCTGGAGTCTTGTGTCCTGTTCTGGGCGCCACGTTTCAGGAAAGATGTGGACAAATTGGAGAAAGTCCAGAGAAGAGCAACAGAAATGATTAAAGATCTAGAAAACATGAGCGATGAGGGAAGGTTGACAAGATGGGGTGTGTTTAGTCTGCAGAGGAGAAGACGGAGGGCCTTATGATAACAGTTGTCAAGGAGGTAAAAGGTTGTTACAAGGAGGGGGAGGTAAATTATTCTTCTTAATCTCTGAGGACAGGACAAGAAGCAATGGGCTTAAATTGCAGCAAGGACGGTTTAAGTTGTACATTAGGAAAAGCTTCCTAACTGTCAGGGTAGTTAAGCACTGGAATAAATTGCCTGGAGGGGTTGTGGAATCTCCATTATTGGACATTTTTAAGAGCAGGTTGGACAGACACCTGTCAGAGGTGGTCTAGATCATACCTGGTCCTGCCTTAAGTACAGGGGACTGGATTAGATGACCTCTCAAGGTTTCTTCTAGTCCTGTGATTGGTCTGCCTGGTCAGTAACCTTTGACTTGGGGGCCTGATCTGAGCAGTGGGGATAGGGACCCACTGACCTGTGACCTCTGACCCCATCCCTCTCATCTTAACGTGCAACCTCTGACTCCTGCATGCACATATTGACTTGTGATTTGTGGCCTCTGACCCAAGCAATTCAGATTGTAATTCCAGCCAGCCTTGACTTTGATTTCTGACCCCAGCCTTCCTCCCACCTTAACCTTTGACTTGAAAGGACTGATGAATGCGTCCCCTTGATCTGCACTATCCGATTTCAGATCTGGGGGAGCTGGGCTTACTGTCATGGGAGAGGATTCATATTTCTGGCCTGGGGAGTCCATAACCTTTGCTCTGTAAGTACATGAAGGGAGGCAGGTTTCAGAAGCTCCCATCAAGTTCTAGGACATTTGAGCTGTAATTTGGAATATGGTGCGTTCAGGATCCCCTGAGCTCCGTGGTTATAGTCATTGCCCAGGAAATTCTAAAGTGGTGGCTTCCTCTTCCACATGCACATCTGGCCTTGGAATTTTAGGGCAGGCAGGTAAGATGATTCCTGGCTTTCTTTGGGCCATCTCCTTCCTGCAGCAGGAAGTGTGGAACCCTGGCAGTTTGTGCTGAGGTCCATCTGCCATGGTTAGAAAATGTTGTCATGCGAGGGGCTCTTGATGCTGCTGTAGTGCCGAGAGTCTCGTGTGTGTGGTTGGGTCTGCATTGGGTTGTTCTAACTCTTTCTCTAATTGCGTATTCTGGGTTATGTAGTCAGGTAATTCTAATAGAGCCATTTAATCTCTTTCTGTAGGATATCTGTCAGGGAAATACAGTAAAAGAAAGGAACATAAATTAAAATTCCCTTTCCTTACAGTTATCTGTAATTTTGCCCCATCTCCCACCTGTTTATCCTTTTTACTTCCAGTTCATCTGACTCTTTCTACCCATCTTCATATCATTTTTCTCCTTTCCGTTTTCTTATCTACAGTAACCATGCCCCAGCACTCCTCGTAACTGGAGCGTTGTCCCTTTCTAGTGTAGTTCCATTCTGCCTCCTTCAAAAAAACAAAACAAAACCAAGCTTGCGGTTTCAACTGGGTGTAGTGCTGTTCTTCACTTCCTGCCCTGAACTGTTATGTGGGGCTGCTGTGTGGTTCCCACTACCGTGTTGCACATCTCACACTGGCCTATTTCACTGGCAAGGGAAGTGCTCATGTGTATAGCTGGTGTATTGGTATGTAAAGTATTGGGGGATCTTTTAACATGTGGCACGGTATGTTTGACGACGTTCTCATCTGTGTCACCCTCGATTTCTCTCCACCATTCCCTACAATTGCCTCTTGCAATCCTTCTTGCATTCTGTCTTAATATAGGCCCTGATCTGAAAGCTTTGCTTTGGGGACTTGAGCAGACACTTGAGTTTACATGTGTGGAGCAACTTGCAAGATTGGAACATGGATTGTAAACCCTTCAGAGCAGGCACTGGTCTGTACAGTGCTAAACATGATGGGGTCTGGTTGGGGTTGCTGAATGCTACTGTACTGCAAATAATCAAGTAGCTATTAAAATTACTTTTTCCTGTAAGGAAATGGATTTATTTTCCTCCTACAAAACAGTGTGGCTAACTTGTAGAAAATCTGCAAGAGCAGTGCAAATGTTACACGACTTAGTTATCAACAAACACCTACATATGCCGAAACTACTGAATAAAGGTTATAACTTCTGTTACCGGCTCATGTCATTTAATTACATTGACAAATTTGCTTGCCAAGCCAAATGTATTTGGTTCACCCCAGGACAGCTGGATAATCTAGGCTGTACTTTATTTAGAAGTCAGGAAATGGTCTGCTTGACAGTAGTGCTTCATATTGATCTTGCAGTGTTGTTTGGGCTGTCAAACGATTTAAAAAAATCACAATTAATCGCAAGATTAAGAAAAGTCACAATCACAGTTTTAATCGCACTGTTAAACAATAATAGAATACCAATTTAAATTTATTATGAATATTTTTGGATGTTTTTCTACATTTTCAAATGTATTGATTTCAATTCCAACACAAAATACAAAGTGTACAGTGCTGACTTTATATTATTATTTTTGTTATACATATTTATACTGTAAAAATATAAACCAAAGAAATATTTGTCAATTAACCTCATCCAAGTACTGTATTGCAATCTCTTTATCCTGAAAGTGCAATTTACAAATGTAGAATTATTTTATATAACTGCACTCAAAAACAAAACAATGTAAAATTTAGAGCCTCGGTGACATTGTAAATAAGAAACGGGCAGCATTATCTCCCGTAAATGTAAACAAACTTGTTTGTCTTAGCGATCAGTTGAACAAGGAGTAGGACTGAGTGGACTTGGCTGAGGTGAATCGAAAAAATACTATGTCTTGGTTTTTTTACAGTGCAAATATTTGTAATAAAAATAATAAATTGAAACTGTACACTTTGTATTCTGTGTTGTAATTAAAATCAATATATTTGAAAATGTAGAAAAACATCCAAAAATATTCATAATAAATTTAAATTGGTATTCTATTGTTTAACAGTGCGATTAAAACTGATTAAGCATGACTATTTTTTATCTAGTTAATTTGTTTTGTGTTAATTTCATGCATTAACTGCTATTAATTGACAGCCCTAAGTGTTATATTGAATCAATATGAAATTCTCAGTTCATTAAAGGCCTGATCCAAAGCCTGTTTGAAGTAATTTGGTTTCTGTTAACTGCAGTGAGTTTGGATCAGGCCCTGAGGCCTGCAAAGACTTTATGTCCATGCTTACTCTTTAAGCACATGATTTCAATGGGACTACAGAGTAGAACTACTCATATGCTAAAAGTGAAACGTGCGTGCAGAGTTACGGCTCGATCATGTGGTGAGTCCTGAGTGGGTGCTTCCCTCTGTCCTCATGAAGCCCCACTGATTTCAGGGGAGTTGGTCTGTATCTAAAGTACTTATGTGGTTCCCACACCCTAGTATTTTGCCTCCTGGCAATTTTTAGGATATTTAGCCTCGCACCCCCGTGGGAGGCAGGGAGGCATTATCCCCATTTTACAGCTGGGGAGCTGAAGCACAGAGACATTAACAAGCACACACAGGTAGGCTACAGCAGAACAAGGAACTGAAGCTAAGTTTCCAAAGTCCTATATAGAGCCTATTGTGGTAGTCATGTTACCATGTGCAACAAGAAGCACTGCAGACTCTCAAAATCAGGGATTTACAAGTGCTAATTTCAAGCTGTAGAAGGACTTGAACATGTGTCAGTTTTCCATTTGGTGTCATTCCTTTGCAACCCAACTAGCACCCAACCAGTGTTGTTGCCAAGAATCAACTTTCCACTGTCTAGCACGAGGACAGAATTAAACACTATGTGATTAATTCTTTCTAGGCATTACAGAATCTTTATATTAATACAGAAAAGGCAAACTGCAACTTTTGCCAAATTGCTACATGGGTGGGTCCTTTTGTGTATATGATATTAATAATTATTCTTTGCTTGTAATGTCCTGTCCAGCTCCACTTGTTGTCTCTTGTCTTACTCAATGGATTTTAATTCACTGTCTTGGCTCAGTTGACAGTAGGAGTCTACAGCATTTGGCAGAGGCTTCGTTTTTATCATGTTTCATCTACCATGAATAAAAAGGGGATTATTTTTTGTTGCTACTGGACATACAGACCCTCTGGCTCTCTCTAGCTGCCCAAGATTGCTCTGTGCCTCAATTTCCCATCTGTAAAATGAGGATGATATTTCCCTATCTTATTGGGGTGTTGTGAGGACAAATGTTTTGTAAGGTGCTTGGATACTAGAGTGATGGAGGTCTTATAAATACCCACAGCTGATTGATCTTCAGTCAAACACTTTAACCTGAATGTGCCTTTGTTTCCCCATCTATAAAACAGGAATAATATGTGGCTTGCAGGGGTAGTTGGGTGGACTCATTGATGCCTGTACAGTGCTCTGAGATCTCTGGGTTGAAGGTGCAGAAGGAAGGGGGGAGTCCATTTAAGGACCTCTCTTTGAGAGCATCCTCTGTTCTTGTAGGTATTTCTCCAGAGGAAGTTCCATCCCCATAGCATAGAAGAGCCCTGCAAAGATGTCGGATAGCGAAGACAGCAACTTCTCCGAGGATGAGAGTGAGCGGAGCAGCGAGGCGGAGGAGGTAGAGGAGAATGAGGTGAGGCTGAAGGAGAGCTGTGGCCACTGTCTAGAGGACTGTGTGTGTGTGTGTGGGGGGAAGGGGGAGTTATACACACTTGAAATACAGTGTGTCCCAAATGTTTCTCTAATCTAACATTTAAAAAAAAAACAACCCAAGAACCAAGATAGGGACAGAATGGTTCAGGGAATTGGAACCAGGATAGGGCACTGAACTGGGAGTTAGTTTTATTCCCAGCTATGTTGTGTGACTCGAGGCAAGTCACCTCCTCTCTGTGCCGCATTTTCCCCATATGTGAAAGGAGGAGAAGGATATTTCTCCACCGTTTTTTAAAGAAGTTGGAGATCTGCACGTGAAAAGATCTCTAGGTGCCAGAGCTCGCCAGTTCTAGTCCAACCCCTCTTGGTAACAGAGGCAAACTGCCATCTGGTGTCTGATTGATTGAAATGAGTTTGACGCATGCCCATCCAGTAGGGCAGGTGACCATGTCACGAATCACCTGCCCGGTTGTCCTCCTCATGGCTGCTCTCGGCAGAGTGGTCACAGACTGAATAGACCTCGGCTGAATTGAGTGAACTCTGCCCTAGTGGTGCCGACTCCGTGGCTGGGTTAGGCGGATTGCAAGGCAGGGGTGGGAAGCAAGGGTCACCCTTACCGCCCTTCCCCTTCCTTGTGGGTGCTGCCTGCTTGCTCTCATGGGGACAGCTCTAAAGAAGGGACAAATCTATTCCTGGGGGATCTGTCCAGTGAGTCTGGGGCCAGCCTTGGCTCTGTAACTGATCATCTTCCCTCTGCAATGCCCAGGCAGAGGAGGAGCGTGCCAGTGTAGGGGGCAGCGAGAAGGAGGAGGCTGAAGAGGAGGAAGAAGAGGAGGAAGAGGAATACGATGAGGAGGAAGAGGAGGATGATGATGACCGGCCGCCAAAGAAGCCCAGACATGGAGGGTTCATCTTGGATGAGGCTGGTGAGGAACCTCCAGGGCTCTGTGTGTGTTACACTGAGGCCTCCAGGGACACCGAGGGTGGGGCAGCTGCCCCTCCTGCAGTGTGATTGGTAGGAACAGTGGGATCTGGGAGTCAGGACTTCTGGGTTCTTCTCCTGGCCCTGGGAGGGGAGTTGGAACTCGACATTAGAGCAGGGGAATGGGGGGATCAGGACCCCTCATTCCCAGCCGTTCCGTTCCGTAGCTGGGTGACCTTGGGATCCAGTCACTTTCCTTCTGTGTGCCTCGGTTTCTCCTGTATTGAAATGGGTATAAAACACTTTCCTATCCCCTGGGAAATGGATGGGTTAGGATGGAGGTTCCCAAGCATTTTCCTATGAGGCCCACCTCTTCAGCTGCAGTAGGCACTGTGGCCCACTGTCAACAGGCACCCATCAGGGAGGGGGCACCACAGGGCATGCACGGTTCCTCACCTTAGCAGGGACCAGGGCCAGCGAGAGGGCGAAGGGGCCAGGCGGGTGCCACAGCTAGCCCCCGTCAACACCTTCTGCCTCAGCAACACGCTGAGTGCCTTGAGCTCATCACCTGGCAGCTGTGCGGTCACCCACCCAGCCTCCTGGTGCACCTCATGGGCACCCCCTGCCCGGGAACGAGGGAAGGCCTCGGGAGCTGCCAGAGCCAGGCAGAAGCAGGTGCTTGGGCTGGGCCTGGCAGTTACCTGTGAGGGTCCCGATCACAGCATTGTCCAGGTGGAAACAGAGTGACACTGCCAAGCCCTTGTCCCGGGGGGAGGAGAAGCGGGAGGGGGCGCTGTGGGGCCAATGCTACAGGGGGCCTGATAGCCACAGATTGTGGGGTGCGGCGGCTCGGAGCAGGAATGGCCGCGAGCCCTCCAGCTGCCTTGGAAGCTGCTGCCTTTTGGGGCCAGCCCCTTCTCCTCACCCACCGCCCCTCTGTTGCCTGGCGGGGGCTCTGGGCTCCTCCGGCTCCAGGCGGGCGCCACTGCTGGCTGCCGCTTTGCCAACATATACAGTTGGGGGGGGGGATGCCTCCCTATACCCCCCCCAAACTCCACCCATGGTGGACCACCTGGGACTGATGAGCTGTGGCCCGCATTTTAGGAACCCCTTGGTTAGGAGGCTCCCTGTTTGCAAAGTGCTCTGAGATCAGGGTGTGAATGGGGCTAGAGAAGCACTAAGCAAGTGCTAACTAGGAGCAACTGTATAGATACCTTCCCCATATCCTCTGTGAGAACCCTGGGGGTGGGGAGGGTCAGAGAAGATCCAGACCTGTCAGCTGAATGCTGTTCCCCAGGCCATGGCTTCTGCGACTGGATTTCATCTGCCTGTGCATAACTCCAGACACCGAGGGCTTCAGGAATTTCAGTCCGAATTCTCTCTGTCTTCCTATCCTTTGGGCCAGTGGTCGCAGAATGGCTGGGGTTTCTTTTAGGCAGCTTCTGGGCCATCGCTTCCCCTCTGGCATCTCTGGCCAGCTGTTGCATGGATCCCATTTAACTGAGCAAGTCTGTTGTTCTCTCTCTTTCCCGCAGATGTGGACGATGAATACGAAGATGAGGACCAGTGGGAGGACGGAGCGGAGGACATTCTGGAGAAAGGTAAGGCTGTGCCCTCCTGTATTCCTCCTTGAGAGGATCAGCTGGGGATTCGGTGCAACCCTGGGGCATTTCCCCTGCCTTCAGCTAGCTCTAGAGCAATATTGCTCTGACCTGAGGAAATCGGGGTCTGGTCTTAAGCCTCCCCAATGCAAGGCAGGATGGGATTTTAGCAGCACTCTCCAGTATAGACATTCCAGGGGTGACGTTCCCAGGGC
This sequence comes from Emydura macquarii macquarii, assembly GCF_026122565.2. NCBI lineage: Eukaryota > Metazoa > Chordata > Testudines > Chelidae > Emydura > Emydura macquarii. Next base: position 4,891,663 of record NW_027131927.1, read on the forward strand.
CGGTCCTTGATTCCCTGGCTGAGCTCTTCTTTGCCACCATCTCCAGCGTGGATTTAGCAGCCAGAATCTGTCCATCTACTAGTTGAGAATAATGCTCCCATTCCCATGGGGAGCAGTGAGTGGCTGCCATTTAGCCAGGGACCTGCCATCCTCAAGCTGAGTTGCAAGTCTGGGATGAAAATGACCAGACCCCTGCTGCAGGGAGAATTGGGGAGAGGGCGGCGCAGCACATCCTGTCCATGTCTCCCAACCCCAGTGCCATGCGCTCAGTCCTGACGTTGCTTTGCTCCTTGTCTTTTCACTCCTACGCATGCTCCTCCCTACCAGTTAACAGGAAAGAACGCACTTTGACTCCTTTTGATTTCCTTTTGCTAGGCCCATACAGAGGGCAGCGGGAACGCTGGCACGCAAAGCCCTGTAAGCCACTAGCTGTGGCTGGTGGGAGAGGGGCCTTCAAATCACATCGCTGCTGGGAATCTCCAGCTTTTTAGCTGTCACTTAAAGGCTGCTCTGCTGCCTGGTTCCTGACACGTCCCCTCCCATCAGAAGGGAGATCTGCCGCCTTTCCAAGATGCGGGGTGGTCTAGAGGTTATGAGATAAAGTGGAGTCAGGACACTTGAGTTCCAGCCCTAGTTCTAGGAGTGATGCACACAGGTGGGGCTGGGGCAGGACTCCTGGGTTCTTTTCTCAGGCCTGTCGCTGAGGTGCTCTGTCAGGAAGTCACTTTCCCTCCCGATACCTCAGTTTCTCCTCATCTAAAACATTGGGGACTTGAATCTTCCTCTGTACTGCACGTTGACAGTACTCAATCCATAGAAATGTGTCCGTATGTGGGTTTCAGATCTCACGATTAGCTCCAGGATCACAAGTCCCCTGAGTTAGGCTGAGGGAGGGGAGCCAGCCATATGCAGCCTAGTTTGCCTCTAAGATCACTTGCCAAAGTTGTACTAGTGTTTAGGAGGGAGAACAAGGGCTTTGTGTAGTAGAAGCTGCAGTAGAAGCCTCAGCAGGTCCCAGAAGAGCGTTAACGTTATAGTAATGATGGTTAAATTGGCTAGCATAAATAGAGCCCTGATGCACACGAGTGCTCTGGCCCAGCCAGAGGTGGTGAGTTATCGGAAGAGTGGCTGCTCCCTGTGTCTTGAGAATCCTCTTCTGCTAAGTTTAGGGACAAAACATTTTTTTTGGATACTACTTGCCCTTCTAGCCCAGGACAACCAGCATGGCTCTGGGAGAGGGAGCTGGTTTCTAGTCCGGCTCATGTATCATCTAAAGGATTGATAACCGAGCTGTGATTGTAGAGCCGAATTCTGCTCCCAATTCCACAGCAGACAGTGGGGTTGTGTAAGTGGAACTCAAGGTAGAATTTTTATCTTTGGGTCAGGCGCCATCTTTTTATTCTCTGTACAGCACTTGGTACAATGGGGTCCTGGGCCATGAGTAGGGCTCATAAGTCTTTCCACAATATCCCTAGAAGCAACAAAAATGTACAGCAGCTAGCACAACAGGATTTCTGGGCCATGACTGGGCCTCCGAAGCGTTACAGCAACACACATAATTCATAACGGTGCAGAAGCTAAGAAGCTAGGCCGATCCCAGTGTGAATGTGGGGTGCTGGCTGTGTGAGTAACCATCTTTGAGCTTGGAATGGCCTGGGATTCCTGTCAGATGCTGGGTTTGCTTCTGTTTTTGTAAGTCACTCTTCAAAGTAGAACGGTGCTCCAAATTGGGGCCTGGTCAAACCCCAGAAAATGTTGTGGAAACTTTGGCAAATTCCAAAGCATCTTTTGTGGTGATCCAACTCCCCCCCACCCCCCACCCCTGAAATTTCCTGTGAAATAGTTTTGTTTGCGACACAGGAACTTTCAGAAACAAATCCTCTGCCCCATGGCTCTGGAGACATAACCCCCAGTATGTGATTAAGCTGACCAGTCAGAACTGATCATTCAAAAAGCTACTTAGCAGACTGACCAATGGGTTGATTTCTTTTCTGACTGAAAATTTTTGTCTCAAGTGTTCCAGACATGTGGATGAAAGACATTCACAACAATTTTTGAAAACTGGCCAAATTTCAAACAAAAAACAAATTGTTTGCAAAATTTTGAACTAGTTTAGTATGTTTCTAGTTACGTTTTTAGCTGAATGAAACAGTGGTTTGCTGCAGTGCGAGTACATGCTAGAATCCATGGCAGACAGAGAACTGTAAGATGCGTGAGAGACCTGGTGTTTACGTATCCTATCTAGTATAGGTATGGGATGCCAATTAGGGCTATATTTCCTTGATCTCAGCCAGTCTCCTTATCTGATGCCCTTGTTTCTTAAGCAGAATCTATACTTAAAAGCCACTTTGGGGTAAAAGGGCTCTGCTGTCTGTATCAATCTGTGCTCCATGCTCTAATGTGTTGAGAAGGGCAGGCCCTGATTTTGGCCATGAAGCCTGGAAGAGTTGTTGTCCCCATGGGAACATTGTGGGGTCTGCCTGTGGCTCTGCTTGTCTGCCTCCGCTTTCTGTGGCTGGACTTGTTCAGGTAGCATCTCCTTAAGAGCCTTTTCCTTGGTGGCGGAGGGGATTCCAGTTTAAGTGGTATTTGTGTCTGGTGCTAGTGAAAGGTGCCGGGTGCAGCAGCCCTGGGGCCCCTAGCTACAGAACAGACCGCAGCGTTGACTTGCCTGTGTACCCCACCTCCTGCCAAAGTGTCAATCCTGTCCCAGGCTCTGACTGGACCACGGGTTCATTGCCTACCTAGTGAGCCGAACGCTCCTGTTGATTTGCCAGCATTTGGCTGGCGAGCAGTGACACGTGTCGCCTGCAGCACTTAGCTCACAGGTCAGGGTCACTGGCACCTCCTGGCGATCCTGGCTATGAAATGCTAAGGCTGCCACTCTGGAGTCATCCCAGCCATGAGGTTTGGCTTGTTGCAGGGGGTCAGGGCCAGCAATTCATTCCATAGATGTAAAAGTTGGAGTGGGACCATGCCTAGTGGGTAGAGCACCGGACCAGGACTCAGGAGACCTGGATTCTCTTCCCAGCTTGCCACTGGCCTGCTGGGTGTCCTTGGGCTAATTGCTTCACTGCTCTATGCCTCAGTTTCCCCATCTGTAAAATGGGAGTAACCACACTGATGTCCTTTGTGAAGTGTTTTGAGATCTCCTGATGAAAAGCACTACATGAGAACTAGTGATTATCAAGTACTTGGACTTCCCGGTCCAACCCGGGCCATAAGAGGTTGAAATTCTTTGCCATGGCAGCCTGCCCACCTCGCCAGGTTCTCCCCGTCTCCCACTTGTGTTTGTTTTTTTTATTTACGTGCATTTCATTCGCACCTGCTTGGTTTGTGCCACATCTTAATTTTGTTCCTTCCGGTTTTCTGTTCCCCATTCACCCTGTGATTGGTTTTGATGCTATTATTTGGCTCATACTGTCCGCCCTCCACCACCTCTGCCTCCTGAGCAGAAGAAATTGAAGGTAAGTCTGTTTTTCATTCCACCCCTGCCTCTTCACAACCCTCTCCACCCCACCCCTCCCCTGCCCCTTCCCAGTGCCGCCTTGTCTTTTCCCCTTCCTTTCAGCCAGGTGGGCTCCAGGAGCGATGCTGGAGAAAGTGTCTGACCCTTGGCTGAGTTGCTGTTCTGGACGGTGCAGCCATAGAACAGGATGGGGGTGTGGTGAGGGGAGAGGGGCTGATCGGACAGAGGCAGTGGGTTTGCTATCTCCAATAGTGATCACAGTAGGCTCTATCGCACTGTAGTGGCATGAAACCAGCAGTAGCCATACGTGATCTCTCTCGCTCTGTACCCCTGTGGGTTCTTTGTGCTTGTAGCAGCTGCAGTGGGGGGCTCTGACTCTTTCCCCTGGATTAGTTTGTGGCTTGACTCTGTAGCAGCCGTTTTTATGTTGGGGCAGAGCAGGAGAGGTGGTGCCTCGATCGGCGAAGCATGGTGGAACTGAGTTGAGCCCAGTGCATTTGCAGTGGGGTTCGTGCACTCAGTGATCCCTTTTCCAAACACCAGGTCCCAACAGGTGCCCAGTTCGCTGCCTTGCTCGTGTGCTACAGTCACGAGGGAACAGTCTGAGTTGGCTGTGGTGTGCAACTGAATTTTGCTTCCCCTCGATCTCTTCCCTTCCCAGAACTCACCTTTGCTTCGCTGATCGACTGCCCTTGGGTGGTTGGCCTTGTTGCCAACCGCGTACAGAGCTCTTCCCTCCTCCTCTCTGCCCCCCAGCTGTGCTAGGTGGGGGCTATTTAACCATTGTGTCTCTTGCAGCCTCCAACATTGATAATGTGGTTCTGGACGAGGATCGTTCTGGGGCCCGGAGGCTGCAGAACCTTTGGAGGTGATGTTACCCTTTGCTAGGGTGGAGGGAAAGTCGCGGCTGCGGGTGGAGGCTGTGGCCTTTGATGTATATGTGGTGTTGTCCAGTTTAAACAGCACGCATGTGAGAAGGGGAGTGTTACGTGGAATGGGGTGGGTTCTGAGTGACTACAGAGAATTCTTTCCGGGTGTCTGGCTGGTGAGTCTTGCCCACATGCTCAGGGTTTCAGGGGTTCCTAACCTTTTCTCTGCCGTGGCACACCTTGGTACCTTTAATTATTTTGAGGCACACCACCATATAATCGCCAGATGAATTCATGAATATTCATGAGCCAGTCCAGAACTCTTCAAGTAGTTTTTAAAAAAAATTCCAGGGCACACCTGTTGAGGCCTGACGGCACACAAGTTGGGAAAAACTGGTGTAGCTGATCGCCATATTTGGAGACGGGAAGGAATTTCCCCCAGGGCAGATTGGCAGAGGCCCTGGGGGTTTTTCACCTTCCTCTGAAGCATGGGGCACGGGTCACTTGCTGGTGGATTCTCTGTACCGTGAAGTCTTTAAATCGTTATTTGAGGATGTCAGTAACTCAGTCATAGATTGGGGGTCTATTACAGGAGTGGGTGGGTGAAGTTCTGTGGCCTGCGTTGTGCAGGAGGTCAAACTAGATGATCATCATAATGGTCCCTTCTGACCTTATAGTCTGAGACCTTCACTTCCCAGCACACAGGCGGAGCTGGGGAGGAATCATCTCTAGGGGTGGCAGTACTAGGGCTTGCCGCCAGAGGGAGCCCTAAGTAGGTCCAAGTGCGCCCAGCAGAGGGCAGCGGTGCCTGTGCCATATGCACTGTTAATCCAGGTGCCCTACCCCCATCTGCTGGGGAGACCTGCAGGCGTCGTCCCAGAGCAGTGGCCTCACTGCCCTAGTGTGAGCTTGGGTAGGGAAAGGAGCCCGCATCCGCCTTGTCTCCATGAGGTCTATCACCCCAGCTGAAGGTGCCGTGTGTGCAGGCTCGCTGGGACTGGGGGTTGCACACCCCAGAGCTGCAAGCATCATTCCGGTCTGATCCCTCACACCTACTCTGCCATGTCTCCACAGGGACCAGCGCGAAGAGGAGCTGGGCGAGTATTACATGAAGAAATATGCCAAGTCCTCAGTGGGAGAGACGTAAGTGTGCGGGTGTGTGTGTGTGTGGGGGGAATCTCTCCCTTACACCTGCCCCCAGGATCCTCCAGGCTAGGTGTGGCCATGCTCCTGTGTGTGGATAGAGGTGCTCCTCCAATCACCCCAGCCATCAAGGTCAGCTGCTCCTGCTCCTTCCTATCCCCCTGGGATAGATATGCCTTTAATTCCCTGATCTCCACAGGGAAGCAGGCTCCATCTGACCCCAGGTCTCCTTGGCCTGGAAGCTGAGTTCTTTTCCCGCCCCTGTTCTTGCAGCCTGGAAAGGGAACAAACAGATAGAGGCCGTCTGTGCTGCATGAATCCCTGGGAAAAAGCAGGACCCTCTCAGTCTGCTTCAAGGACCTGCGGTGTTTAGAGACGAGCCCTGCAGAGGCTCTGTCTGGTGTAGCTGACCCAGCTGGTGCTTTGGCTGGTTTGACTGTGCGGGAAGGGGCTGGCCTCCTGAATGTAGCCTAATGCTGGCTGGTTGTAGAGCTGTGGTTCTCAACCTATTTACCACTATGGGCAGCATATGCAGCTTCTTATGTGTGATGTGGGCCGCATCCACACAATATATTTACTACCTGTGTGGCCCTGAGGAGGTCACATGGGCCGCAGCTGTGTGCTGATTGGGCCGCGGGTTGAGAACCACTGTTCTAGAGTGTCCATTCTCCTAGCTTGGTTCTGAATAGGTGCAGATAATTCCCCTCTTACCTGCTAGGTTACAACTCCCCACTCGTGCTGTGGTTGCTGGGCCTGACTTTTCTCCCTACCCTTCTGTTTCCCTTCTAGAGTATACGGCGGCTCCGACGAGCTCTCGGATGACATCACGCAGCAGCAGTTACTGCCTGGGGTCAAGTAAGGCCCTTTTGCCTGTGAGACCGTGCATCTGGTGGAGGGCGGAGGGAAGGTCATCCAAGAACTGGGAGCATGAAGGGTAGAGCAAGGAATGGGCTGGGGCACCAGGCCAGGAGTGGTGGGCGAGGGGGACCTGACACAGTGGCAGCCATGGGCAGTGGTACAGGTTGTGGGGGAGCACGGGCACAGAAGGTTATTTTGCTAACAGCCTTTCTTTTCCTTTCCTTCTACTCAGAGATCCCAACCTCTGGACTGTGAAGTGTAAGGTACGTTCCAGCAGTGGAGGATGCTGTTGAAACACCTCTAAACCCCGAATCATGAGCTTCAGCTGCCGCCTGGCTGGGTTTTCATTAGCAAACGCCGCCCCCTCTCTGAACTGGGTGGGACACCTCTGGCTATAGACTTCTCTCACCGCGGCCTCTCTCCTTCTCTCTCCCCAGATTGGAGAGGAACGTGCCACAGCCATAGCCCTGATGAGGAAGTTCATCGCCTACCAATTCACAGACACGGTAGGTATGCGGGGGGTTCCTTAGCCCCAAACTCAGTTCCGGGGTGGCTTAGCGCTGTTGACCACAGAACTTGTTGAGAAACGGGTGTGGATTCTGGGGCTCCTGACTTGAGCTGGGCGTCCTGCTCTTGATCTGTTGGGAGGATTGGCTAGGCTGGCACGTGCCTGAGGCCAGCCCCCGTATCTTATGTAACTTCCCTCCCTGCCCACCCACAGCCCCTGCAGATCAAGTCTGTGGTGGCCCCCGAGCACGTGAAGGGCTACATCTACGTGGAGGCCTACAAGCAGACCCATGTGAAGCAGGCCATAGAGGGGGTGGGCAATCTGCGGATGGGCTACTGGAATCAGCAGATGGTGCCCATCAAGGAGATGACGGACGTGCTGAAGGTGGTGAAGGAGGTGACCAACCTGAAGCCCAAGTCCTGGGTCCGGCTCAAGAGAGGCATTTACAAGGATGACATTGCTCAGGTATGGGCTGTGGGCGCTAGCTGGCTCAGAATGGAGGGTTGGGAGCCTCCAATGCTCAGACAACTGAGGTTGAGATGTCTCTTTACTGCCAACATGGGGAGGCTCTGAGCCGGGGCAGGCGGTCATCGGAGTCCGTGGCATTGTCTTCAGTGGAGCAGGAGCTGAGTGCTGGAAATCCTTGGCCTTGCTGTGAGTGGGAGTGTGGGCCAGAGATTGCAAAAGGGATGGGTTTGATTCCCAGCTCTGTTCCCAGCTAACTTGACACTGGACGAGTCACTTAGGCTCTCTGGAGTTCTCCAGAAGGAGAGTGTACGAGAGCTGCCTTTTCTCCTTGTGCAGTCGTGAGGGTCCTTCCACTGGAGGAGCCCCCGCTGTCTTACTATCCTGCTGCCCCAAGAGCTGCTGCGAGTGGGATTGGCTGTCCCTGGCGTCTGTCGCTACCCGCCTCCTCCCCTGAGCTCACGTCATCTTCCCTTCCAGGTGGATTACGTTGAGCCGAGCCAGAACCAGATCTCGCTGAAGATGATCCCGCGGATTGATTTTGACCGGATCAAAGCTCGCATGAGCCTGGTACGTTGGCTCTGAGGGTTCCCTGAGCTCTGTTCTGCTGAGGACGCAGGAAGAGAAGAGTCCGTCCACGCTGGTGCTTCAGGGCTGTTAAATCCCTGATGTTCCTCCTCTGGCAGTTCCAGTTTGGTGGGCTTCAAATGGTGGCATGTTACTGGTGCATTGGGCTGTGTGCATCCCCGTAGTTACCCAGCTGATTACAGGGTGACGCAGGTTCTCTGCTGTAAAGCATTTACTCCAAGGCACCTCTCTGTGCAGTACTGCCCTAGTAGGGGCAGGTTCCTCCTTCTCCCAGCCCATGATCAGCAGAGCCCTTCGGTTAACTCCCCCAAAGAGGCAGGCGAACACCTTTCCAGAGGGTCTGTGGATGGCATCCAGTATCCCACCCCCATGGTCTGGCTGGGATTCCTGACCCCCAGGCCTGGTGATGACTGTTTCTCCCCCTGGAATTGCAGAAGGACTGGTTCGCCAAACGGAAGAAGTTCAAGAGGCCTCCCCAGCGGCTCTTTGATGCCGAAAAGATCCGGTAAGTGGCTGGTATCTTGCTGGGGATGATCCAGGGCGGGAGGGGCGGTGTGACGCTTCAGGGGGCACCTTACTACCCCTTGCCCTTAGCGCGAGGAAGCATCATCTGTGCCAGCCAGGCTCAGCTCCCCAGTGCCACCCGCTGGAGGCAATACAAGCCCTCCTCTGTAGGCCTTGCAAACTGTCCCACTGTCACTGCAGGTCAGCGATAGGAGCCCTCTGAGTGTTTCCCTGGAGTGCCCAGGCCCTGCTCCGTTGGACATTCACAGTATTTACCAACTTGCTGCTTCCAAAGAAATAGCGCACCCCGGCTTGCCACTTCACCGCGCCATTTTGCTCCCGGCACTTAGATAGGTTCACAGTGAAATCAAATACAAGTGTTTTTAACGAAGCGTGGAGAGTCAGGCAGTAGTACTGGCAACAAATGGTTACATAGAAAATAAAGTCATAACCTGTCTCCTGCAGCTTAGACCGCATTAAGATGATACTCTCATGTCTTGTAGAATGTTGTTCACCTAAAATCTGCGCAGCGCTTTTCATCCTGGCTAGCTGTGATCCTTCTTTCCCAAGACATGCCTGCTGTCAGTTTGCCTCCTCCTAGGTGAAGGAGTCAGTGGACTCCAAGATATCCCAGACCAGTCCTTTGTCTTTATTCATAAATGGGACCGACTTCTCCCCCAGCCCCACTGTTTGTTTCTTCCTGTAGATTCTGCAATCTCTCAATTTGCATCTGGCCCAGTCTGCAAATAGGCATACAACACCCAGTGCCCACACGGGCAGACAGGGAGATAGGCATCTGTTACCTCCTGCCCGAAAGGGGCATATGAGGTAGTCACATTCTGGTGACCTGCCTTAAGTCCAAGACCGTAAGAGTATAACATTCAGTATTGACATGTAACTCCTTAAATATTACCCGTACATATATTTTGCAGTGATTATGATAACCAGTGGGCAGCTGGCTCTTGGTAGACACCTCACATGCCACCCTTTGGTGAATATTATGCAGATATCCAACCCAGGAGATCTCGCTCTGTAAAACCCTCAGCACTTCCTGTCCCCTCTGCCAGTTGGCACCGCGGGGTCCCTGACTCGCAGGTGGAAAGAATGGCTATAGTTTGTCACCCTTCCATCACATCTTCCTCCAACTCCATCCGCAGGGGCACTGGGAGTTGGGCACCTTGAGTGGCAGGGGCCTCTGAGCCATAGGAAGGGTAGTCAGCCCCTCTTCCCTGCCCTGGGAGCTGGGTGAGTTTGCCCTGGCCTAGCAATCCAGACAACTGCTGGTGAGAGACCTAACCCTGGAGTCTTGACCTCCTCCAGCAGCCGAGGTAGAGCCACCATACCCTGTTCTTGTTAGGGCTCCCTGCACCCCTGCTGTCCCATTATGAAACAGCCGGTCCCTCCTCTGAGAAGGCTGCCACTGAGGGTGCCTGACCCTCTAATGCTCCCCCTCCCTCCAGGTCCTTGGGGGGAGACGTTGCTTCCGATGGGGATTTCCTCATTTTTGAAGGCAATCGTTACAGTCGCAAGGGCTTCCTCTTCAAGAGCTTTGCCATGTCGGCTGTGGTGAGTATCTGCGGCTCTGTGCTGAGAGGCTGCGTGATTGGCCTCTTGTCAAGGCGGGGCTTTGAGAAGGAGAGGGAACCGGGCCTGTCAAAGCCTAGGTTAGGGCTCATCAGAAAATGAGGTTTTTGGGGTTTTTTGCCCCTTCAGGAAACTTAATTTTTTGGTGAAAATTCAAAAACCAAAATAAGTTCTGGTCTGGAAATGTCACTGTGGTGCCTCATGGGAGTTGTAGTTCTGGTTCCTTGTGCTCCTATTTCCCACTATGAGCTGGGTTCCCTTGTTAGACTACATTTCCCATGAGGCACCACTGCCTCCCCTCTTGGAGGCACACCATGAAAGTCCATGGCCTCGGTCATCATGGGAGATGTAATCCAGCTGGATAGCCTGGTTCATGATCAGGAGGTGAGTTATCTGAACTACATTTCTCATGAGGCACTGTGGCAGCACATCCAAATTGAAATATTTTGGTTTTGGACACTTGTTTTTTGATGAAAGATTGAAATTTCCCATGGAAGGCAGACAGGTCTCACAGAAACCTCTCTTTAATCGGGAACCCAGTTTTCTGTTTAAAATCCCACGAGAGACAAACCCAGTTCTGAAGGAAAATTATTGATTTGCTCAGGGTGGGCTCTGCGAGGTCCCCCTCTGGGCATGTGCTGGGGTGGACAGGGATCCTCATATGGACATCTGACTGGGGGGGACAGGTTGCTGAAACCCCCATCTGAGTGTGTGTGGGGGGAGGGATGGGCGGGTTGTGTGTGCCTTTGGAGAGGAGGTGGCAAGATCCCCATATGGGCGTGTCATTTGCATCCCAGACTCCCCTATGGGGATTGAGATGAACCCACCCCTGACGTTAGCATTGCCCTGCCCTAGTCCCCTGCTGCTCAGCAGGGCAGGGAGCCTCACCCCTGGCACGCGGCAAGGAGTCTGAGGTCGGAGAGAAGTTCTGTGGGCGACGTTTGGGTTTCTGTCTCCCCTCCCTGTCCCTGAAATCTCTCTGCCTTTGTCCTTCGGATGCCAGATCACGGAGGGAGTGAAGCCCACCCTGTCTGAGCTGGAGAAGTTTGAGGACCAGCCGGAAGGCATCGATCTGGAGGTGGTTACTGAAAGCACAGGTACGCAGCGATGATTCATGCACCGGGGGGAGGGAGGTCTATCTAGTCCGTGTGGATCGATGGGAGGCCCCTGATTCTGCAGAGGGCTGTGCGGTAGGCATCCCCCCTTCCATGTGAAGCTTCTGCCAGGGAGCGATGCCCTCTGAGTGCCTTCCCTACGAGTCACACTGCTCTCCGTTGGACAGGGAAGGAACGGGAGCACAACTTCCAACCTGGCGACAACGTGGAGGTGTGCGAGGGGGAGCTGATCAACCTGCAGGGCAAGATCCTGAGTGTGGACGGCAACAAAATCACCATCATGCCCAAACACGAGGATCTCAAGGTACAGAACGGGTGACACTGGCCTCGGCCCCCCTGCCGCCTCCTGGGCTTGCATCCAGGCCCTTTGGCTGCCAGGGAGGATGGGGCAGTCCAACTGCAGGCCCAGCAGCAAGTATGTGATACTCCTGGCTGTCCCTCTATGGAGCAGCAGGCTCCTTGGTATGAGCCGTTGCAGCTTGTAGGACCAGCACGTCCCTGAATCCTGTGCCTGTAGTCCTGGCATCTCCTGAGTTAGCCAGGAACATCAGACAGTAGAGCTTTGAGCCCTGCAACAGGCAGTGCCTGCCTCCATCCTGCTATCAACCCCTGGCACCACCCGTCTGCCCCCCACCTGTCTCCTGCATCCTGCCCTAACCCCGTTCCCCCTCCACCCAGGACATGCTGGAGTTCCCAGCTCAGGAGCTGCGCAAGTACTTCAAGATGGGGGACCATGTCAAGGTGATCGCTGGGCGCTTCGAGGGCGACACGGGGCTGATCGTGCGGGTAGAGGAGAACTTCGTCATCCTCTTCTCGGACCTCACCATGCATGAGGTGAGTGGGGCGGCGGAGTTCTGGCCATCTGCCAGGCCGCGGCAGTTCCCTCTAACCGTCCCCTTCCTGGGCCACTCGCTCACTCACTTCCCCTCTTTCAGCTCAAGGTGCTGCCTCGGGACTTGCAGCTCTGCTCTGAGACGGCCTCCGGCGTGGATGTGGGCGGGCAGCACGAGTGGGGTGAGCTGGTCCAGCTGGATCCCCAGACGGTCGGGGTCATCGTCCGCCTGGAGCGGGAGACCTTCCAGGTGGGTGTGCGTTGCTCTCCACTCTCCCAGCGCCACCCACGCTAGGGAAGCCTGCACCGAACTGTCTCACTGGGGCGCGGACAGCCCTGACGAGGCAGCTCAGAACCGTTGCCTGGGGAGCTGCTGGCTTCTCTCTGGATAGGCCTGGCCGCTGGGTTCTGGGGCAGACAAAGCGACGTTTGCACTGGATCAGACTTAAATGTCTGGGCAGTCTGGCATCCTCTCTCTGCCGTGGGCCCATGTCCGACACCTCCCAGTGGTGCGCACCCAGCCAGGTTCCTTTCTGACCCCTGCAGTGTTCGACTTCTGGCCCAGGAGTGATGTTCATTGTAATGATTAATGGGATTGAAATGATCCAGCCACAGCCTCTGCCTGGCTCCAGGCCAGAATTCCCCATTCTGCCTGGCGGGTTCCTGTTTCTCCCTCCTTGGTCTGATGTCCGTGTTGCTGCTGGACTGCTCTGCGTACTGGCCTGATGAGGAGGGGCTGCTGAGTTTTCCCAATGTCCTTGCGTTTGGGCCCTTCTGATCTTTTCTCTGTGCTACAGGAGGCCAGGCTAGATGATCAGTAGTAGGCCCATAGTCTCTGGCTGGGTTACTGAAGTCCTCAGATCATGATTTAAAGACTTCAGGTTACAGAAAACCCACCATTTACTCTAGTTCAAACCAGCAAGTGACACAGGCCCCATGCTGCAGATTAAGACAACCCCCACCCTCGTGTCTCTGCCAATCTGACCAGGGGAAAAATTCCTTCCTGACCCCAAATGTGATGATCCCCTCCCTCCCGTCCCACGTGCAGGTCCTGAACATGTATGGCAAAGTGGTGACTGTCAGGCACCAGGCCGTGACGCGGAAGAAGGACAATCGCTTTGCTGTGGCCCTGGACTCGGAGCAGAACAACATCCACGTCAAGGACATCGTTAAAGTTATTGATGGGCCGCACTCGGTGAGGGGGAAAGGGGCTTCCCAATGGGCAGGCTCTGGGTTTGCATGTGCAGGTGGGTGGAGAGCATAACATCTCATCTGCATTTCCCCATCCCTCAGTGAAAGCGGAGGCCAGCGCCCCGCTGAGAGATCACGCCACCTCTGATGGCGCTCTTGCAACCTGAACCCCTTGCTGAGCAGTCTCTCTTTGAACAGCTGCTGCGTTCTAATTCCCCCACATCCCTGGGTTCCCCTGCAACTGGGTCCAGAGGTGGCTGCATTGCAATGGTGGGTGAGGTGCTCCCTCCTTATTGTCGGGAAGTGTGTGGAGATGAAAGGGCTGTAGAAGTGGGAAGGACTGTGCCAGTGCTGAGGTGCAGGCTCCAGGGACTGAGAGCTTTGGCCGCCTCTTGGCTCTGTGACATGCTCTCTCCCCGGTGGCTGTGAATTCGGTCTCCCTGCACTGCAGCTATGCTCTGCGTGTGCCCAGGTTAGAGGGCGTCCCCGGAATAACTCTTTTTCCTGGCTGAGCTCGGCCCTCCCTTCTTCTCCTTTCCCAGGGTCGCGAGGGAGAGATCAGACACCTCTTCCGTGGCTTTGGATTCCTGCACTGCAAGAAGTTGGTGGAGAATGGGGGCATGTTTGTGTGTAAGACTCGCCACTTGGTGCTGGCTGGGGGCTCGAAGGTAAGGAGCCTAGGGATACGCCTGGGGACTCCCCATAGCACGGCCCGTGGGACTTGCCTGAAGCAGACCACTGGGCAGTCCAGTCTCATGGCCTGCCTTCCTGCTGCACCAGGGTGGATTGAAAAGGCCTGTCTGTCTCAGATCTGCCTCCCCATCTCCATGAGGCTGGGTCAGACTGTCTAGTGCCTGTCTCCTGTCAGCTGCTTCTGGATGCTTCACAGGAGCATTGGGCGGAGTAGTTTTCTTCCAGATCCCCAGCTGGCAATCGGTCTGTGCCCTGAAACATGAAATTCAGCAGCCCCTGGCAACTTACAGAGACAGTGGCTGGAGCATGGCCCTGGGAAGCAGGACTCCTAGGTTCCCCTGCTCGTGTGTGACCCTCTGAGCCTCTCCCCTGGTAGATGAGGGGTGAGGTAGGGAAGGGAGATGAGATTCAAGTTAGTGAAGTACTTTGAGATCCTTGGCTAGGGGAGGGCAAAGGAGGCTGCTGGCCCCTTCACCTTGCGGGCTGTGTTCTCCCACAGCTGATGGGGAGGGCGGAACCAGAGCCCCCTCTGGGCTGGGTGGAGAATGTGTTCAGAGTGTACTTCCCCAGAACCAATGAGGATGGGAATGTAGCTCCCCCTTGCCTCATCTTTGTTATACTTGTAAAAGAAAAGACTAGCAGGATCTTATTCGGGGGGACAAAGCAACATGCCATGTTTATTGTACATGTAAGAATAGCAAAAAGCAGTCTCTCACACGCCCACACGCATTCATACCCAAGACGTTCTGAAAGCCGGTGTGATATGATTACCAGTCCTTTTATGCGTTGCTCGAGACAGCCTAGTGGCCAGCTAGATTTGGCACTAGGAGGGAGCCGGGCCTCCATTGGTCGAGAATCCGATGCTCCAGATGACAACTGCAGAATGAGACCCAAAGTTTCCATGTTTTTACCCCATCTTTTATACTTGCCGGCTCTCATGTAAGTCTATGGGCCTTCCTGTGTTGAGCTGCCTCTGGGTTCAGTATAGTTGTTAATCATCAGCTAATTGCAAGACTATTCTCTTGTTTCTAAAAACAACAAGAGCACCTTAAAGACTTACGAATTTCTGCGGGCGTAAGCGATGCATCTGATGAAGTGGGTTGCAGCCCACGAAAGCTTATGCCCGCAGAAATGTGTTGGTCTTTAAAGTGCTACAGGACTCTCGTTGTTTTTGCTGTATACAGACTAACACTGCTACCCCTCTGGAACTTTTCCTTTATTTCTGTACTTTGTTTGTTCCCAGGGTGGATCCTTCTGTACTTTAGGGTCGTTTATTTGCACTTTAGGGTCGTTGATAGGTATTCTTCGGCCTTCAGGGTTAGGATGGCAGTCCCTGTCTTTACTCCCCTTTCTGTTGCGAGATCAGTTTAGGTTGGTGTCTTTTTATGCCCTGCACATACATTCCTCACACACACAGAGAATTCATCAAGATATTTTTAGGTTCAATAGTACAAGTTTCAGGAAAGAGTTCACTTCAAGAAACTAACAAGATGGAGTCCACTAATGCCACACTAAACAGCGCTGTACCGTTATCAGAACAGGAAAGGAAAAATCTCTCTCTACCTTCATCTCACGTATACAGTAAAACGAGAAGTCTACATCTGATTTGTTTGCACAGCTTTTGGGGATGGCTCACACCCTGGTATCTGCTTGGTTCATTACTCAGTGACATCTCAGGCCCCCAGAGGGACTTTCCTTCCCCCACTCCCAGCTGTGCCTGTGGGAGTTGAACTCAGAGATTCCTTCCTTCCCCTGGGAGCCCCAGCTCTGCGGGCGGATTCCCCTGCCTGCTCTCACTTGCTTTCCCTCTTGCAGCCCCGAGACGTCACCAACTTCACTGTCGGAGGCTTTGCCCCCATGAGCCCTCGGATCAGTAGCCCCATGCACCCCAGCGCAGCAGGTGAGTGTCCGGCCTCGGTTCGGGGAGAGGCCGATTTCTGCAGGCCCTGGCTCACCCCAGTGTTTGTAGCGCCCCCAGCTGGCCCTTCCTGGGGGGCAGTGCAGACCTACGGTCCCAGGCGGGGCGACTGGTAACACTGGGGTGACATGAGGCTACAGCCCTGGGTACATCACCCTGCTCTGATCTCTGCCCCACTCCACAGGTCAGCGAGGTGGCTTTGGCGGAGGTGGGATGAGCCGAGGCCGTGGGCGCAGGGACAACGACCTGATTGGGCAGACGGTGCGGATCTCCCAGGGGCCCTACAAAGGTAATGGGCCTGTTGCAGTGGGGTTTTGGGGGCTCATGCCGGACGGGGCCGGTCCTCTCCCTTGTGTAGCAGGGCGGGAGGGGGCTGGATCGTTCCATGAGAATGTGGAGGGGAAGGGGGGACTATCAAGCGGTGAGGAATTCCTGGAGGCAGCATCTCACTTCAGAGGGAACACTCTAGTGGTTACAGCCAGTGTGGGTCAGGATTCCTGGGTTCTATCCCTAGCTCCATGGGGAGTGGGGTCTACTGGTTAAAGCAGGGAATCAGGACTCCTGGGTTTTGCTTCCGCTCCTGAGAGGCCGTGTATCTGGGCAGCTTAGTCTCTGCTGTTAGCGGAAAGCCAGCCCCTGTGTCCAATCGAACAAGGGAGCTCTGGATCTCAGCTGGTACTCTGCCCATGTGTTCTTGGCTTTGGAAGCCAGCAGGTGTGAATCCCATGCTGGCCTGTAGCCCGTTTTCCAGGTGGCTCTTGGTGATGCTCAGGCTGGGCACCCCCTGCCCCACACGCTTGGGATCTCCAAGACCTGCATCAGGTTCCGAGAACTGAGGCCTTGTCTCTTTCAGGCTACATTGGAGTAGTGAAAGATGCCACGGAATCCACGGCCCGTGTGGAACTCCATTCCACCTGCCAGACTATCTCAGTGGATCGCCAGCGCCTCACGACCGTGTAAGTGTGGCGGGTAGCGGAGACGGGGCTTGTTCCGTGGGGAGCCAAAGTTGGGGTGCTACACACAGCAAACTGCAATCCTGGGGTGCAGGGATTGGCTCTGGCCCAGATGGCTGCCCTGATGATTGCACTCTTTCGTCTGTGTTTGTACAACGCCTGGCATGCTGGGGGCCTGGTGCGTGACTGGGTCACCTAGGAGCTACTGTTGTAAGAACATAAGAATGGCCACACTGGGTCAGACCAATGGTCATTCTGGCCACTATCGGAAGATGGGATACTGGGCTAAACCCAGGTGCTTCAGAGGGAATGAACAGAACAGGGCAATTATTGAGTGATCCATTCCCTGTCGTCCAGGCCCAGCTTCTGGCAGTCAGAGGTTTAGGGACACCCAGAGCGTGGGGTTATGTCCCAGCCCCTCTTGGCTAACAGCCATTGATGGACCTGTTCTCCAGGAACTTATCTAATTCTAGTTTGAACCCCGTTATACTTTTGGCCTTCACAGCATCCGCTGGCAATGAGTCCGGGACTCAGGTTCTTAGCTTCTACCGTAATATGTCCCCTCCAGCCACCTGACTCCACAGCTGGGGCCTGTGCTGTAGGCTTGTCTTATGTGGGACTTGGATTGGGGCAGATCAAGCCCAGAATGGAGGCTGGCAACCCTGCCGCCCTGCCCTGTGGGTGAAGTCAGCGTTGATCATTCTGGGGGCAGAGCGAGATTCCCGTGTCACCCTAGGTGGAAGGGGAGCAGGGGAAAATTCCCTTTGAGGAGAAGGGGAACTGGGATGGCTTCTGGGCTATGGCGCTGCTAACCTCTAAAACCCTGGCTAAAGCCAGCCCAGATGGGTATGACTGGCAGGTTGGTGCCCATGTGGGAAACTGGTCTTAGTTCAGTGCCCAGGGGCTCAGCACAGTTTGCAAACCCCTTCCTCCCCCATGGACAAGGAGGCTGGCCTCACTCAGGGGAAAGCCCTCTAGTGGTGGGCCATGTGTCTGGGGGGGATTGTCCTGGGCACAGCTGCCCCCCGGGCTGTGGATTGGCCCTGTGATGGTGAGCGGAGCAAACAAGTGTGTACAGCAAGTCCTCTCTCGCTGGCAGGGGTTCAAGGAGACCTGGCGGCATGACTTCCGCCTACGGCCGCACTCCCATGTACGGCTCGCAGACCCCCATGTACGGCTCGGGTTCGCGCACCCCCATGTACGGATCGCAGACCCCGTTGCACGACGGTGAGTGAGGGCAGCGGGGGCCGGGAGAATTGGGACGGTCCCTGGAGGAGGGGGCTCCCGAGGCAGAGGGTGGGGGCAGGACTGATCCCCAGGAACAGGCTGGAGAAGGAGCTGTCCAGCCGTGCAGTCGACCCACTCTGTCCTGTGTCGTGCACAGCAGCGGCTTGTATGCTGCCCGCGCTCCCTACCCCTCCCGAGGGTGCCGGGTAATGGGCGAGCCCGATGGACCTGCCGCTCTCCCCCAGATCCCAGTGAGTGATGGGATGGAAGAGGGGCAATGTAGGGTCTGGCCCCTCCCCGTCTCCGCTGCCTGGGCACGAGTGCTAACCGGACGCGGGCTGGGCTCTTTCAGGCAGCAGGACCCCGCACTATGGCTCTCAGACGCCGCTGCATGATGGCAGCCGGACGCCCGCACAGAGTGGGGCTTGGGACCCCAACAACCCCAACACGCCCTCCAGGTTTGTGCCTCTCTGCGCTAGTCGGGGGGGGGGGGGGGGCGGGGCGGGCAGAGAGGATGGCTGTGACACTGTCAGCCCACTAGGGGGCAGATGTGCAGGGTGGCTGGGCTGTGCGGGCTTCATGTGATGGAGGAGTTTAAGGGAATCTAATTGCATGTGGGTGTGACATCCTCTCCTGGAGAGCTCTGGAGAGAGGAGAACTGATGGGGGGATTACGTCAGTGTGCTCCTAAGGGGAGATAATGGGTGGGGGGCTGTGGATGTCGTTTTGTCTCCCCCGTGCTGTGCGAATGACGCTATCTCCCCCAGGGCGGAAGAGGAGTTCGAATATGGCTTCGATGACGAGCCCACGCCCTCTCCGCAAGGCTACGGGGGGACTCCCAACCCCCAGACTCCCGGCTACCCCGACCCTTCGTCTCCTCAGGTCAATCCGCCGTACAATCCACAGACGCCGGGGACCCCAGCCATGTGAGTGCGCCCGCCCGCGGAAGGGGGGCCGGGGGTGGATCTCTTTGTGCCCAGCATTTGGGCAGACCTGGGCAGTTCCTGGCGGAGGCTCTGCACTGCTGTCCAGCTGCGTTGCAGCCATTCTGATTCCACAAGGCCGCTCGCTTCCTCCCTCTCCAGCAGTGCACCCTGCTGCCTGACTCTAACCAGGGGGAGTGTCGCCTTCCGGCGTCTTGCGGTTACCCACCCGGAAAGGAGATATGCCTGTGGGAGCTTGGAAATAGACCTCCACCTTGTTGCCGGGGATCTGATCATGTTTCTGTTCTCACTCCGCTGCCGGTCCAGGAAAGCCTGGCGAATGGCGCTGATCTCTGATCCCTGTCTCTGTGGCTCCATGGACCAATCGGGGTAGATGGGCCCCCGCTGGGTTCCTAGTTCTATTTGTGTGCCCCTCCTCACTGCCCGTCTCTTCTCATGGCAGGTACAACACGGACCAGTTTTCTCCATACGCTGTTCCATCTCCTCAGGGCTCGTATCAGCCAAGCCCGAGCCCTCAGAGTTACCACCAGGTGGCACCTAGCCCCGTAGGCTACCAGAACACCCACTCGCCAGCCAGTTACCACCCGACCCCGTCGCCCATGGCGTATCAGGTACTGTCAGCGCTCTGGCTGGATACAACACCAGGCCGAGCTGCAGATCGCGGTTGGCGTAGCCAGATCCTGGGTGTGATGTGGTCTGTTCCAACAGGACTTCCTGCTGTGGCAGTGAGTGCTTAATGTCTGAAAGCAGAGACCTTTAACTCGGTGCTGCTGCCCTTTTGCTTTTTCCCTACAGGCCAGTCCCAGTCCCAGCCCCGTGGGCTACAGCCCCATGACACCAGGGGCTCCTTCTCCAGGGGGGTACAACCCTCACACCCCCGGCTCCGGCATCGAGCAGAACTCCAGCGATTGGGTCACCACCGACATCCAGGTCAAAGTTCGAGACACCTATATGGACAGCCAGGTGGTGGGGCAGATGGGAGTCATCCGCAGCGTGACGGTGCGTAGAGGCGAAAGCGACGACTGCGTGTTGTTGGGCCAGGGAACAATCAGATGGAGCATAAGGGAGGGTCGGACGGGTGTAATTACTAAGGAAGGGGGATGAAATAATTAGGGCTGAAATTAATCACATGTGGAAAACCTCTGGCTCGGTACCAAGGAAAGTGTCCTACCAGCAAGAACTACTGTGCTCTGGAATTGTCGTCCCGGGGAAATCTACTGGGTCCTGTATAATTGGGACTAGGAAAAGCCCTGGAGAATACTGCTGTAGGGAACAGCTCTGCCTGCAGGGGTGGATTAGAAGCAATTACCCAGGCTGTCGCTGCCTCTGAATTTTCTGTCTGATTTAATTCAGGATTTTTGTAGCTTCAAGGTTTGGATTGTGCAGGTGTTAGGAAGAAAGGGTGTGTGTGGAGAAACCTGGTCCAAGTCGGATCAAACTATTGCCTGCCTGCTGGGCATCACAGCTGTGTTGGTAGGGCCCTACCAAATACATGGCTGTGAAAAACACGTCCCGGACCATGAAATCTGGCTGTTGTAGCGGAGACCAGATTTCACAGGGCTGGGTGGCTGGAGAGTGGCGGCTGCTGACTGGGAGCTCAGCTCTGAAGGCAGCGCTTCCAGTAGCAGCAGCACAGAAGTGAGGGTTGCTAGCGTATAGGGGGTGTCCTGGGGGCAGGGCAGGGCAGGGCAGGGCCGAGTCGGCCTTATTGATGTGTGAGTGGGCGACCGTCCAGGGCACTGTGGTCACCACACACACCCCAAGGCCTCTTTAACTCCTGAGCGTTGGAGCTGGAGGAGGAGGTGGTGCAGAAATAAGGGTGGCGATCTCCCCACAGTAGTCTTGTGACACCCCCCTCACCCCCAAGACTCGCTTTTGAGTTGGGACCCTGAAATTTCAGATTTAAATATCTGAAACCGTAAAATATACGATGTTTAAAATCTTAGGATCATGAAGTTGACCAAAATGGACTGTGAATTTGGTAGGGCCCTATACTGGGTCTGGTGTCTGTCCTCCAATGTCTGTCTCTCCCCAGAGCGAATGGGTTTGATTTGTACAGGATAGTGCACGAGGGGCATGGAAAACAGTGCTGCCAAGATGTGGTGTGGTGAATAATCAAACAAGTCCAGTTGCCAGTCCAGTAAAGGGGGGAGAGGGCAAAATGAAGGGAGGAAAGGTGAGCTGTAAGAACACATTTAGCCAGCGGCAAGCACACAAGTGAAGGCTGTTCTGGACACCACAAACTGCAGAGGAGAAGGCTGCCGTGTCCACCTTTCTATGGGTATGTCGATGCTGCGAGGCAGGCCTATGCACAGGTAACCGCAGTGTTGCTGTGGCCACGCTAGCTAGATGCCTGGGTGTGTACTTGCTGAAGCCTGTGCAGCTGCGTGTACACAGCTTTTGTTACTCACATGAGCTAGATTAAAGCCCACCCGTGCTGCAATCAGAGCTTTGCTTGCCATGTAGATGTACCCTAAGTGGCTGTCGATGAGGGAACAGAGTTTCCTGAGATAAGTTGGAATCTTCCTGCAATTCCTGGAGGGCTTGCATCCTGGGGTGAGAAGAAATGAATTCTCAGGTTTGCCTTTGAGCTCAGCCGTGCTCTACAAGTGGGTTTTAAAGAGCAGGTGATGCTGAAGCCCTTTTTCTTGGTGTTGGCGCCTGACCGTGTTGTCTTCTCCTATCAGGGTGGAATGTGCTCAGTCTACCTGAAAGACAGCGAGAAGGTGGTCAGCATTTCAAGCGAGCATCTGGAGCCCGTCACACCGACCAAAAACAATAAGGTATGTTGACGTAGACCTGTCTGTCTGACAGCGCCAATCAAATTGCATTTCTAGCCTCTCCAGTGTCCTATGTAGAATCTGATTCTGAACATGTCTGTGTTGGTTCTTGATTATAGTAACTTGTCCCTGGTTGGTGTGGTAGTGCCTAAGGGCCAGCCATGGGGGCTCATTGTGCTAGGTGCTGTACAAACAGAGTAGGCAACGCCTTGGCTCTAGATTGTTAGGATTACAAAACCAGCACCACAGGGGTAGGAATTGACCCTCGGTTACTAATATGTCCCAAGAAAATAGTCCCCATTCACGCAGTGTAATAACAGTCATCCCTAGCTCTCGGCTAGCGCTTTCCATCAGTAGCCCTCAAAACACATTACAAAGGAGGTCACTATCATTATCCCCATTTGACTGATGGGAAAACTGAGGCACAGGGAGAGAGGAAGTGACTTGCCCAGAGTCACCCAGGAGGTTTTATCCTGTGTCTGTACAGGACCTGGCACAATGGGGTCCTGGGCCAAGACTGGGGCTCCTAGGCGCTACCGTAATAACCTAATAGCAATAAAAATGCACAGTCCCTGGCATAGCAGGGTCCTGGTCTATGACAGGCTCCTAGGCATTACTGTAATGCACCTAATAGCAATGAAAATGTAGTGCCTAATGCAGTGGGGTCCTGCAATCTAATAATAATCCATGGACAAGTCTTTAGACCAGTGGTTCCCAGTCTGTGGCCCAGGGGCCAAAAGTGGCCCGCGGGGTCTTTCAGAGTTGACTGCTGCTTCCCTCTCTCTGGCTGCAGAAGGAAGCAGCTGCTTAAGGACCCAGGCGGAGCATGTTTCTGTGGGGCTACAAGACCGGTGCAGGCTCCTTGCTGCTGCCAAGGGGACAGGAGATCAGCGCTCCCTTCCCCCTGGCTGTAGCAGGGAGCACGGCAAAGCGCTCTCCCTAAGGCGCTGGGGTCCCTGCTGGAGCCAGAGGGAGGGGAGCACTGATCTCCCAGCCCCCTGGTGGCAGAAGGGAGCCACTTCCTAGGGACCCAGGTGCAGCGCATGGGGCTACAGGATTCGTGTGGTTTCCCTGCTGCAGCCAGGGGGTGGGAGATCAGCAAGGAAGCAGCCTCCTTCTGTCTGGCTATGGTGGGGGAGAGGCTGCTGGCAGAGCTTGGTGGCCCTTCAGGATTGTAACAATGATACCTGTGGCCCTCGAGCCAAAAATGCTGGGAACCACTGCTCTAGTCTGTGGGCTCCATGGGCTGGGACCATGCTATCTTCCATGCTTGGGGGAATGCAAGGCATGCTGGGGGCTCCACTGGAAATGAAGAATAATCCCTTTGCCAGTTACGCTTGTCATGGACCCCCAGCAAGACTAACAGGGAGTTAAAGATCTAATGTGCACTCAGAATGGGCAGGTTTAATAGACGTGTGATGGTCACACCTCGCTTTGATGCAGCTGGTCTTTCCACGCTGCAGAGATAGTGACTATCAATATTACGGTGCCCGGACGGAGGCTGGGTGCCCATCGTGCCAGGCATGACACCGACACGGAGTAAGAGACCAGCTCTGTCCTGAAGAGCTTCCAGTCTAATAGACATTGAAATGGAGACTGCCTGCTTTCTCTGAGGTCACTTTGATATCTGTCCTTAGGGTCTCTTCCAACCCTGAGCTCACTGGACTTGCTCCCATGCTTCTCTGAACCCTTCACTTATCTTCACCAACCTTTAGCTAATCAGAATTGTATTGAGCAATACATGTGGTGGGGTGGGCTGTTTGTACACCTAAAGAGGAAGGATTGCCCGGTGGCTAAGGGGCTAATCTGGGATTCTGGACAGCTGGGTTCGTTTTCACTTGGACAAGTCACTTTGACTCTCTGGGCCTCAGTTTACCCATCTGTACAATGGGGATGATAATAATACATAGTTTTCATATAGGGTTTTCCATTATTGGATCCTGAAGCACTGCCCTACATCTCAGGGGGTTGGGAAGATAAATCCACTAAAGATTGTCGGGTAGCCAGATGAGGATCATAGATAGGAACATATTGACCCTATGCAACTAGTCCTATGCTCAGGCTATATCTCTTTCACCCCATGGCAGACCTAGATTACAAGGCCAGAAGGGAACAATCAGTTTGACCTCCTGCACCGCAGCCAGAGAATACCAGCCAGACCTGCTTGCATCAAATTTAGCAGAACCATAATCCCCTTACTCCTCAAGCTCCTCTGTTTGCTTTCTCCAGGTGAAGGTGATCCTGGGGGAGGACCGGGAGGCGATGGGCGTCCTTTTGAGCATCGATGGAGAGGATGGTATTGTCCGCATGGACATGGATGAGCAGCTCAAGATCCTCAACTTGCGATTCCTGGGCAAGCTGTTGGAGCCATAGGGCCGGGACCTTTTTAACAGTTGACCAGAGACTGGTTCAATGTGTCCTTGTACAGAGTTTGGTGGTGGGGGGTTGCTGCTTTTTTTTTTTTTTTCTTTTTTCTTTCTTCTCCCAGAACAGCTTGTGGTTGTTTTGGGGTTCATTTTTATTTGTAATGCTGCAGTTACGTCTCATGAGTAAATTGGGACCGGAGTAGGAAAAGCAGTGTGTGCGCGTGTGGAGAGGGCAGGGATAGAGGCTGGGGTTGGTCCCGTAGCACTAAACGTGCTTCATCTCCTTCCTCTTGAAAAGAAAAACCACTTGCTATGCCTGCATTTCAATAAAATCCATCTGTACCACGCACCCCGCGTGTGCTTGGTCTGTATCAATGGAGAGGCTAGGATGCAATAGGCTGACTGGATCCCCTGCTATACTCATAGGAACCAGAGGAAAGGCATAAATGCAGCCTGCCAGGTAGAATGGAACAGCTGGGTCTTGTCTGAGTTTCACTTTTTTCCCTTTGTCTCCCATCATACTATGATCTAAACGAAGGGAAAGCTAAAACATCCAAACAGACAAGGGGGAAGGAACGCAAGCCAAAATAGGGAAAGAGCAGGTTAAAGAATATTTAGATAAGTTCAGTATATTCAAATTGGCAGGGCCTGATGAAATTGACCCTAGGGTGCTTAAGGAACTAACTGAAGCAATCTCAGAACCATTAGCGATTATTTTCAAGAACTCATAGAGTAGTTGAGGTTCCAGGGGATTGGAGAAGGGCAAACATAGAACCTGTCTTTTGAAAAGGGAAACAGTGAGGACCCAGGGAATTTATAGACCAGTCAGCTTAACTTGGATAGCTGGAAAGATACTGGAATCAGTTAAACAACAATCATTTTGTAAGCACCTAGTGCATAATAGGTTGACAAGGAATAGCCAGCATGGATTTGTCAAGAGATAATCATGCCAAACCAACCTTATTTCCTCCTTTGACAGGGTTACTGGCCTCCTGGATGTGGAGGGAAGCTATAGATGCTTGATTTGAGGAAGGCTTTTGACACAGTCCCACGACATTCTCCTAAGCAAATGTGATCTAGAGGAAATTATTATAAAGTGGGTGCACAGCTGATTGAAAGACTATATTCAGAATAGTAATCAATGGTTTGATGCCAAATTCAGGGGGTGTATATGTGGTTTGGTCTTGCTGGAGCCAGTCCTCTGTCCGGTACTAGTTAGTATTTTCATTAATGAGGTGGGTAATGGAATAGAGAGTATGCGTATAAAAGTTGCAGATGACACCAAGCTGAAAGGGGTTGTTAGCACTTCAGAGGACAGGATCAGAAGTCAAAACAACCTTAACAAATTAAATAATTTATCTGAAATCAGTAAGATGAAATTCAATAAAGACAAGTGCAAAGTACTTCACATAGGAAGGAAAAATCAACTGCAAAATGGGGAATAACAAGCTAGGAGCTTGAACTACTGAAAAGGATCTTTGGTTATAGTGGATCACAAATGGAATGAGTGGTCAATGGTATGCAGTTGTGAAAAAGGATAATATCATCCTGGGGTGTATTAATGGGAGTGTTGTATGTGGGAGGTAATGAACCCTGTTCTACATGGCACTGGTGAGGCCTCAGCTGGAGTACGGTGTCCAGTTCTGGGCACCACACTTCAGGAAAGAGTTTGATAAATTGGAGCGAGTCCAGAGGAGAGCAACTAAACTGATCAAAGGTTTAAAAAACCTGACCTAGGAGGAAAGGTTGAAAAAATGAGCATGTTTAAAGTCTTGAGAAAAGAAGATTTCTGGGGACCTGATGACAGTCTTCAGATATGTTAAGGGCTGTTATAAACTGACAGGAATCAATTGTTCTCCATGTTGGCTGAAGGGAGGACAAGATGTAATGGGCTTAATCTGCAGCAAGGGAGATTTAGGTGAGATATTAGGACAAACTTTCTAACTCTAAGGATAGTTAAACTCAGGAGCAGGCTTCCCAGGGAGGTTGTGGAATCCCCGTCGCTGCAGGTTTTTCAGAACAGGTTGGACAAACACCTGTTAGGGGTGTTCTAGGTTTACTTGCAGCTGCCTCAACTCAGAGTTCTAGACTTGGTGACCTGTTGAGGTCCCTTCCACCATGACATTTCCCTGATTCTGGGTGAAGGGTTTTCCTGAGGTCAACAGAATAGCACTGTTCAGACAAACTTCCATTAGCGATTGAAACAAGGCTGTGGTAAATGAAAAGGAGGTGCCGGCTCTTCTGTCTTGCCTATTTTTATTTTTTTTTTAAGATTCTGATGAAGTCACTAGATACTCAATAAAATAAATAGGACTCAGTTCCCCTTCTTTTTTTCTTTCACATCTAAATCACTGCTTTAAATCCAGTCCAAGTAACTGAATGTCCTTGAAACATCTGATGACTCTTTGTTGATCCACGTGTGAAATGACCTGCCGCTGAGTTGTCCACCTCAGCACCTTTTTTGCATTTCCCCCAAGTTGGCCAATGAGAACAGACATGGTCAATTTCACTCTTGTATCTAACAGGTTTCTAGTCTTTCATTTTCTGGTTCAGATGTACTAGCCCAGAGCTGTACTAGTGGGTTACTTTCACTATAGAGGAGAGATTTTGTTTTTCGCTGGGATTTTTTTTTTCAAATGGAAATATTTGGAGTGGTTTCACGTTATGAATAAACGGACCCCAAATTAGAGGCTACAGTTGTTCTGTGAGAACCACCAAAGCAGAATTTTCCTTTTAAATGAGTTCTTCCCTTTACTATAAGGATCACTAAAGCGTATTAGAAAGGGATACTTCCTCTGTTGATTTTTTTTATAAATCTGAATAAAAGAAAAAAATGTGCTAAGCTGTTGCCTTACCTCCCCCTTTTCCCCGCTTGCATGCTGCAGAGTTTTGTTGAGTATTGTCAAAAACCTTAACAGCAGAGGTTCGTTGTGAAAATGCTATCTGAACTGTGTGGTTGGGAGCTGCTTGAACAGTATTCTAGAAAACTGTATTGCTCTTGCTTTTATTTTCCTTAAAAAGATAGCATCAGTTCACAATCTAGTCAATACTTGAAGATAATTTCAGGTACTTTGCGCTTTCTTGCTTCTGACTGAAATACATGCAGAAAAGTAGGGAGCGTTGAGGGATCACTTCATCCGCTACTGCAGTGAAAGCCTTTCTGGGCTTCAACAGGCAGCTTTGGAAGGTCTAATCAGCTCTCCGGAACCATTTATAACATGCAGTGGGGAATATTGTTTCCCCTTCTGCCATTCACTGGGTGGAGCAGGATCATTTCCATGTGTTCATGCTGTAGTCACATAGTTGGGACTGTAAAGCCCCCAAGGCTTTACACAAAGGGGCGCTCCTACTGTTTACGATAAGAGCATGGCTTTGGCAGGTAAGTACAGGGGGTTGCAGCCTGAGAAA
Source organism: Emydura macquarii macquarii (assembly GCF_026122565.2). Taxonomy (NCBI): domain Eukaryota; kingdom Metazoa; phylum Chordata; order Testudines; family Chelidae; genus Emydura; species Emydura macquarii. The sequence goes on from NW_027131927.1 coordinate 4,919,077, forward strand.
AGGATCCTTAAAGCATTGTCGGTAGGCTTCAGAGTGAACAGTGCAGCCAGAAGACAGGAGTGCACCATGGCTCTGAGCATAGCGGGTGCAGGCAAGGAAGGGTTTTGGGGTTTTTCCCTCTCTGTCCTTTGCACAGAAGGAAGCGGGTTGGAGGTTTTTACGCTAGCCCCAGCTCAGATGCTGCCGCATCCCATCTTCCAGCCCTAGCTTGGCCGAGCTGCTAGCTGGGCCCTGGAGGAGCCTCCCTGGGTAAAGTGTGGGGGAGGGAGGTTTGTATCACGGACCCTGGGAGAACTGCTTGTGGGACCTGGACAGGGTCAGGGTCACACGTGTGTGTGTGTGTGTGTGTGCGCGCGCTAGCTCTGCCTCAGCCCCACACATCACCCCACTGCAACCCCCTCCCCTCCTCTCCCTCCTTCCAGCTCCAGACAGCGCGAAGGAGGGGGCGGCACAGCAGAAGCCCCCCACGTGCCTCTTTTGACCTTCGCCGCTGTCTGTCCTCACCCCCCATCCCCATTTCTCCCGCTCTGATTGGCTGGGGCGGCAAAGTCCTTGCCCCTCTCTTCAAAGGATGGGCGGGTGTCGCCTTATGATTGGTTGGGTCCGCTCTCTTCGCTCCGCCTCCTCGAGTTTGCCATTGGCCCGTCTGCCTTCCTCAAGGCCCGCCCCGGACTCCTGTCGCTCTCGATTGGTCTGCTCAGCCAAGGTGGGAGAAGCCAGCGCGGTTCCGATGTCTGATTGGCCAATCTCCGCGATGCAAGTGTTCTCTTCACTTATTTTTCTCTGATTGGCTGGCCTTGCCAGGTACTCTCCATTCTCATTGGCTGCGCTCTGGCCGCGGCGCTCTCTGATTGGGCGGGAGGCAGGGATCTGCCGGCACCTGCGCGCTGAGCCGAGGGGGAGGAAGATGGCGGCTGCTCGCGCGGTAGCGCTGGTGGCGGCATGCGGGGTCCGCGCGCTGAGGGGCGGCTGCTGCCGGCGGCCTCGGGTGGTCCCGAGCCGGGCCCTGAGCGCGGGGACCCCGCAGCAGGGCGGGGAGCCGGGGCCGAGCGAGGCGCTGCTGCAAGACAAGCTGCGCCAGCATCAGCAGGTGAGTGAGCGGGGCGGGGTTGTGGGGGGCGTGGGGCTGGGGGGTATGGAGGGGAGGCTGGGTAGTGGGGGGGTTGTCATGGGTGGAGGGAGGATGAGTGAAGGGCAGGGTGACTTCATTGGGGGAGGGGGTGAAGAGGGAGGAGGATGGCGGGGGGCGGCATGGGGTTGATTGTGGGGGAGATGAGGGGCGTGGTTGTGGAGGAGGATGGGGCTTGTGGGGAGGATGGTGTGACGAGGAGTCGGGGATGTGAAGGATTGTCAGTGAGGGGCACTTGGGGGAGTGAGGAGGAGTATGGTGTGTTGGGTGGAAGGACAGGCAGGCAGGCAGAAGGAAGGAGGTTGTGAATGGAGGGAAGTTATGGGATGTGTGTGGGGATACCAGTGAGCGGTTGGGAGGGGAATCGGGGAAGAAATGGGGCATGGAAGGCAGGTAAGGTAGTGGGTGGAGGGGGAATGGACAGGGGAGGGATTGTGTGGATTGTGGAGGGAGGGTGGATGGAGTTGAGGAGGGACCAGGTGTTGATCTCTCATTGCTGGAGGGGGATGGGGTGTTAGTTGCCAGGAGATGGGAGAAGAGGCAGTTGTCAATGCAGGAGGGACTTGTATTATTTTAGATGGAATACGTGGGCCTAAGGTGTTAACACAACCCAATCACTGGAGCCTATAGAGGCGATGATGGCATCTGAGTCCCCCTCTCTGGCCCTGTCTGATCAGGACATCTCTTAGACTCAGGAGGATGAAAGCCCCGGGTCCCAGGAGACAGGTGTGGACGGGATGGCAGCTCATTCAAGTAGCCAGTTTTTCTCCCAAAAGTCTTTCTCTAAGGACCCACAAAGAGAACGATGGTTGGAATAGCCCATCCCTTCATTACTTTATCCATCAATTAGGCCTAGTTTCCAACACACCAGTTTTGGTTCACTGATTTCTGGTTCTACACTTGCCTTGTTTACCAGGCATTATCTTAACATAGACCTTGAGTTATATCAATTGGCCTTTTTGTTTGGACTAATTGAGTGTTTCTGTCTCCCTTCCAGACCTTTTCCCATCAGCATTTGTTGTTACAAGTTATTGTGGCATCTTATGAATTTACCCTCACTTTTTGCAGATACACTCACTCTTTGGGTAAATCTGTTTGCTGAGTTACTCTCCACCTTCTGTTGTAATATGTGGAGGGGGGACTAGAGAGTGGCTTAGAGTCTCGTCAGTGGGAAGGAAGGGAGCATGAGGTAGGGTTTTGGGGGTGTGGGGATGGAGAGAAGGACGGGAATCCACAGGGATTCCAGAAATCCATTTGCCACAGGAAAATGTGGTATTTGTGTTTTTACAGAGAATATTTGGTTTTTACATTTTGCTAAAAACATATGTTAACTAAATTTTACTGAAAGTACCAGTGTCACTTATTCAGTGCATATAACCTTCCCCTCTTGTGATTGATTTATGAATGTGCTTTAAATTTACATACAGTAGAACCTGTTTATCTAAGCCTTCATTATCTGGCTCTCTGTGTTAACCAAACCACCTGGTGCACAGGGCTGACATCGCCTGAACCATGAGCCGCTCTGCCCTGAGATGGCTGCTGGTTCGGTTAACAGGGAGAGCTGGACAATAGAGGCTCAGGTAAAGGGGGTTCTACTGTATATCAATAAAACATTGTGTTCAACTGATATTGATCCATTGTGGCCAGGGAAACTCAAGTTCAGCATTCCATTTTCATCATGGAAAAACATGGATTTTTTAATAATTTTTTTTTAATTGGAGAATTTTGTTTTTTATCACAGGGAAACTACAATCCTTGGTTATCAGTAGTGAGTGGGGGAATGGGGAAGGATGGTGTGACTTGAGATGGGTTGTTAAAGGGCAGGACCAGAAACGAGTATGAGGGGGATTAGGGTGGATGGTTATCAGTGGGTAGAAGGAGGATGGTGTTTGAGGAGGGATGAGGACTGGGAAGGGGAAGGTTGGGGGTTGCCCAGGGGGGAGGGGGACTGGGAAGAGGTGGAGAAGGAAAGCAGAGAGGGAGTTTGTTGGTTGGGAGGATGGCGTGTGGGGAATTGAAAGGCAGGGGTTTGATAGGGTATGATGGAGCAGGGGTGTGTGGGGGTCAGAGGTAGGGAGAAGGGAGTTGTCATTGGGATGGGACGACACTGTGTGGCATACTGTCAGAAATGGCCACCACTGGGCATTGAGTGGTAGGTGTGACCTCAGCAGAAAGGTCATCAGGCCCTTGACCTGGCAGCATCATGCCATGGCTCCTCACTTCTGTCACAAGGTGGCGCTGCTGAAATATTGTTTGAAAGGCCTGGCAGAGTCAGCTTTGTCCTGTTACAGTTACAACACAATGCCTCTCAGGCTCCAGAACTAACTCCAGGACCCCAAAACATCCCACAAGCAGGTTATGTAAATTGGAATAATCCCAGGAAATCTAGGATGGGAGAGAATTCTTAGTCTCCTTAACTTTATTTTCCCCCTTGGCACTGGGACTTCCCTTGCTGTCCTTCATGTCATTAATTTAATTCTTTTCTCTTTTCCACCCCACACTGGTAGTCAACAAAGGGAGGAGATGGGAAAGACTCCAGTTCTGATGAGCAGCAGGAGAAGAAACAGAAGGAAAATACAGCCTATGCCAAGAAAATGGTGCTCCGGATAGCAGGGCTAATGGGAGCTGGTAGTGGGATAGCAGTTATCTATATTTTTGGTAAGCTATTCCAATCCATTTGGGATAAAAATATATTTAAAATTATATAGAAATGCCAGCAAATGCATTCTTCTCAGTGCTCTTCTAATTATTATCTAACAGCTGGTTTCCTCTGCCCAATAACAGGCTGTATTTTGTACTACTTTATTACCTTTCTTCCAAGGATCTCAAGTTTTTTACAAAAACTAAACCTCACAACCCCACTGTAAAGCTGTGAAGGATAATTATTGCCTTTTTATAGTTGCTTACGCTGCATGCTGGTGACTTGCTACACAATAAGGCAGTAGCAGGGTCAGGAATAGAACCCAAGAGTTCTGTTCCCTCCATTTTAATTTAATATTTATGTTACAGTAGTGTTCAGAGACCCCAGTCAGTATCAGGGCCCTGTCTGTAGAAGAAGGGATAATGATACTGATCTCCTTTGTAAATGGTACGCTCCCAGACTGTCAGCAGATATTCAGCCCTTGAAGGAACATGTCATGACATTCCCGTACATAAAGCACTTTGAGATCTAAAAGCCCTAAGTAAGAGCTAGGCATCATTGTGCTAGGTGCTGTACAAACATGAGTAGATATGGTCCTTAGTCCAAAGAGCTTGCAGTCTAATCCATTAGACCACCCTTCCCTGATCTGTCTAGATATTTACGTGACTCCCATCACTGTGGTATCTGACCTGCGTGCGAAAGGTGTCTGTCCAGTCAGATTAGCCCACAAGGGGGATTGTAGATATCCTAACATAGTACCAGGAATGCTGGGGTTTTTTTAAGGACTGCTCGTATTTTAATGGCAATTTAAAAAATCTTTTCGGGAAGCTTAGAATTGATGCTTCTGGCACAGACCTGAGGCCCGTTAGTGAGACAGTATACAGTATTGCAGTCTAGTTATAATGTAAGCTTCAATGACCAGTGCTGTCAACATGGCACCCTTCCTGAGCGCTTAATTGACTTAATACTGAAGGCTTCTCGCATTGCCTCGTGCTCTGCTTATTGCACAAAGTCTTACAGAATTGGATGGAATGAGTGCCTCACTGATTTGTGTTGGATGCTTTTTGATCTGAACAAAGCGTTGAGGCAAGGACATCTTGTGCCTCAACTTCTGGGGCTGGGAAAGTGAGAGGGAATTTCTCTGCTGTTTGCAGAAATCGGTTTGTTGTGCTGAGGCCTTCAAATTTGTAACATGCCCGGGTGTACACATGCATCTGATACCTGTTTGTTACAGTGTTCATGTTGCACACTGTTGGCTGACACTATAAAGCGACTGACGTCTTCTTCCTCTTCTGTTTTGCTGGCAGGTAGTAATTCAGTGGACGAGCAAGGGGTTAAGGTAAGGTACTTTCTGTGCTCTTTGGATTTTGCTCCTCATGATACGGGGGGATTGTCTGTAGAACTGCAGTTGTTTGTAGAACTGCAGTGCTGTTTACTTGGTGAATCCCACAAGAGGGCACTGTTCCTGTTTGAACATGGGCAATGCTGGTTATGTCTGCAGCAGGAATCAATAACAATCTTGCCTGTATTAATGGTATAATATTAGGTTTATGGGTGGGAGGGTATCAGTTAAATTAGCCAGTTACTATGACCATTATCACAGCTGTTTTAGTAACTGGCTAGATGAACTTTGCTCACAGACTGTGACTTGGATTACTTCCTCCTTACCAAGTTCAGAGATGGAGAGAGGAGCGGTTCTCAGTCTAAGCCAGAGAGTCCAGTTTTAAAATAGACAGACCCAGTGACCAACGAAGAGGAGCAAAACAAGAACCCTTCTATGCACAGCTTGTGATTGGATTGACCCAGTTCTAGTTGAGCCATAGGACATCCATTTGGTGCTATAGAGGTTGCTTGCACCTGGTTGTGTGGACTTCTTCAGTAGAACAAGCCTAATTACAATGTGGGTTGTGTGTGTGTGTATGTGCTCTGCAGTGCTGTCTTCTGGGGTTCTGTAAAGCGCCTTCAGAGCGTTGTCTAGTAGCGCCCAGCACACCCTTTAATTCCCAGTCTTTCAGGGCAGTGTCCTGATGCTAGTGTCTTCGTCCCAGATGGGCATGATGGATATTGAGGGAGCTTTGGGGTCTCCATCAGTGTCCTTAATTTCAATTTCCACTGGGAAAGAATCAGAAAAAAATTGATGTGCGGTAGTTTTTTGGGGCTATGCACTGTGGGAAGGCATTATGTGCTAGGTAAAGGCTGGGTTTCTTGGTGTTGGGGAAAAAGCTTTGAAATATCCTCTAGGGACTCTGAGTTTGGGAGTGACATTCAGATTCCATGATGTCCCAGCGGGGAGGGTGGTCAGGGATCAAATAGCTCAGCAAACTTTCCTTCTCTGCTTTTCACATTCTCACAGATTCACACAGCGCTAATTCTGTTAGATTGTTGAACACGATACGGGAGAGAGTGTTCCCCAGCTTCAATAGGTCTTGCTCAGTTTTTCATGGGACCATGCCCCTCTTCTTTTGCAGCTGCCAATTGGCTGTGTCAGTTCTTTGCAGACTGCAACTGTTGCTCAGTCTTGAGTGGATCTTACAAAGGTAGTTGCAGGGAATTTGAGGTTCGTCTCTTTCTCTGTGCTGACAACTAGTGGTATGACTGCAGACATCAGTTCCGTGCATGAAACTGATGTGCTCCATGTGTCGTTGAATTCTTCTGCCGAACAGTCCATCTCCTCATTACAAATAGAGTTTTTGGGACTCTTGTGCTGTTTGTTGACGACTCTCACATGCTGCCTCAGGGTACCCGTGCTGGAGTCTTCAATTGAACAGCCTGTTGCAGGTCTCATCCCACTCCCTTTTGGGGTAGAGTTCTCTGTTACACCTTCCCTGAGGCTGAGATCTTCTCTTTGGATTTTGATTAGTTGGGGGTAATGTTTTGGTCTTAATGTGAAGGTTCAGCCACCATGTTAGTAGTAAGTTTGGCTCTGGTGTTTCAGAACATAGAGCATGTCCATGGCTTTCACCATCTTCCTCTTGACACATTCATGGTTGGTGGCATTGTGGATCACGTTCTCCAGGGAAGCCCTCCACACTCAGTGGGTCTCTCCATACATCAGTCCTTAGATATGCATCATACTGTCACAGAGGATGAATAGCTCAGTAGTGCCCTGGATGTTTCAATGAAGCACCTTCCAATGATGCTTTGTGCCTCCTTTTCAGAGTCCCTGGCCACCTTTGCTGTGATGACATGGTTGACACCCCTTTTGTGCTGGTAATGGACAGTCCTGGATAAATAAGTCCTCTCTTTATTTGCTTGGGAAGGGACTTCCCATGCAGTGCTAGTGCAAGCTGTCTTCATAGCACCCAATATTGATGTGCCTAAGCCCTGAGTTGGAGTTGGAGTGGTGAGGGAGAAACTCTTCTAGGAGTTGCATCTCCATGATCTTTTCAGTACATGGCAGATGCTGCACCAGAAAGCCATTAAAGTCTGTTGCCTTGATTGTATTTTTTGGTGATATAGTCACCAGTCTCCTAAAAACTGTGGTGAGGTCCCCTGATTGACTTCACAATGGGGCCATCAAACAGCTGGTGGTAATCTCCTTTCTCTACTAGCCTGGGCTGAATTTGAACCAGTGACCTGGAAGTGAAAAGTTCTTGCAACCTATTACTGCTCCTCTGAGCCATCCTGTCATTCTTGGGACCTTTCCTCAACTCATATAATAGGAGCAAATGAGTCTCAAAGTGTTAATGGAAGAAGGGGGCTGCCTTGTGTAGAAGAGCTGCTGTCCGTATTCCTAAACCGTAGGGCTCCATCTTTAGTTTGTTAATGGATGTCCAGAGAAGCTTCTCCTTGAGCAGATCTGCTAGGGGCCCAATGGATTGTGTTGGGAGGCTGAAAACAGTTGTCCATTATCTTCCAGTGAAAGCGTTAATGTGGTTTGTTTGGAGGTCATTGATTTTTCCTGTATAACACTGCCATCTAGTGTATTGTGTCCAGGGTAACAGCATATTAGGCTTTTGGACTGATTTTTTTTCTAAGCTGCTAAGCTCATACAGCTCCCATTGATTTTAACTGGGATGTGTGGTTATGCAGCCCCTCTGAAAACCAGGCCAATGGTGCAGTAATTAAGAGAGGGAAAAGCTCTGTTATAGTGAGTCCAGCCCCTGTCTCTGCACCCAGACAGGATTTAGTGCTCTATATTAAGCTAACACTGCACTAGTAATACACTGCGGATCTTTTAAGCTAATGTCAGTGCTTGATCTTCAGCAAAATGACTGAGGTTCTGTACTGCTGAAGCGAAGTCGTTTTATAGCTCGCGTTCATCTCTAAAATGGAGCCTTTTCAGTGCTGGTTCTGGTGACTGTAGAGCCCCTAGCAGTTTGAATATTGGTCACTTAATATAAGGAGTGTTTCTCCTTTTTGGGGTGCCTCTGATTGTTGCCCCTACTGGGGATTTTAGGCCTCTGCCCTGCAGTGACATCTGTGCTGCTGGGCCCCAGAATCCAGTAAGCATGATTATGTAGAGGCAACCTTTGCACTACAGTTACTGATAACTAACCCCTTTGTCCTCTATTCCACCTTGCTGCCTCTCTTCCTGTGGGGCTGAAACTCGTTTATAGGAGCTAATGAGTCTTGAGGTGTTCTGAAAGAAGGGGGCTGCATTCTGAGACAGATGAAATTTCCTCCAGAGATGTCGCTTTCCCCTATCTCATGCTCTGGGAAACTTGCATTGGAAGAGAAGAGTCCATTGCAACAGGGAAAAACTGGCCTTGAGCAGAGGGCTTTGCAAAGGCCAGAGCAAATGTTGAATGGCTTACATTGCTTTCTGTCAGAGAAGTGGTCTTTTCAGGGGAGTATAGCTAAGTGGCCCTTATCCCAAAGGGAGCAATGGGTGGAAAGACTGCTCCCTTCCTCTCTGAGAGCAGGAGCACCTGGAACAAATCAGCCAGAGTTTTCTGTCCTTTCTGAAGATGGAGTGCTGAATTTTCTATTTTACACAAGGAAGAGGCTGAGGGAGTTCCTGGCTAGGCAAGGATAATGTGCATGGTTAGAACTGTTGCTACTTTGAAACTCCTTCTTTTGTCTCTCTGACCCAGTGCTTGCCACCTCTTATCTTTGAGGATGTTCCTGTTTGATGCCTGCGTGTTTGTGTCCTGAGACTGAAGCTGGGAGAATGTCTGAGCAAAAGTTCCCACAGATGCATTACGATCTATATTACAACCAGCACATGCTGCCATGGACATGTGAATGGGCCTTGCTTATGGGATTGTGGGAACTTGCCTAACTGCAGTCTCTTCCACAACCTACCTGTTACCTTCAACACCCTGCTGTTCTTTGAAGGACTGGGAATGGCAGAGTCTTTGAGTGAGTGGTTCTTGTAGCATGTGTATCTATCTGCACCTCTCATTTCCTCCCTTTGATGCTGGTTGGGGCAGCTGTTAAAGGGGTGCACTGGGTTAACTGGTGACTCTAAGGGGTTCTCCCCTGCCCCTGGCATTTTTAACCATTGAAGAAAAATGTTGTTTTCATGTGTTCCTATGTATTCGCTCTGCTTGAACCCATGTTTACTGGATCTTGTATCCAGACTGAGCTTTCTTTAAACAGGTTCTCTGTATGCTTTCTCTGGCATGCCCAGCGTTCTGTTTTACCGTTGTCCTGCCTTTGATCGTAAAGTGACTGGAAACAGTGTCTCAAAGCAGCCTATTAATGAGGCTGCAATTAGCTCTAGCCCTTGCTGCCCATTTTTATTTCCCATTAAGCATATCTTTGGTCAAAATAGATACAGGATTTGTAGGAAGATGAGAGCCCTTGGCAGGCTTTTTTAATGGAAACGGAGTGCTGCTCTAAGGAATCTCTCCTTTAATATCCCCTCTGGCAATTTTTATGCATGTACCAAGGAGCCTCTTGAAGTTTACCTTGCAGAGTGCAGTAGATTGCTGGTCTCTGGTGTGTCTGGCTCCTGACTGGGTGCTTTCCCCATTGCCTATGTGTAAATCTCCCCTTTTTTAGATCCGTCCTCTTCTGTCCTGTGCTACAGGAGGGCTCATTCAGGTTGTTTTTTGATATGCAGCACGAGCCATGAGCCCAGTTGGGGAGCTAAGGTGTGAATTGCTGTAGTGGTTACGCATAGCATATCCCCACCGTGTTCTGTATGGGAGAGAGTAGCTTTCTTTTTTGAAGTGCCACTTGGCTTCCTGGCTGCCCTTTAAATTCAGGTCTTGTTTGATGTTTGGGCAAAGCTCCAATTCCTCACCTTGTTGTGAATAGCAGCTAATTGTCCTGGGGGGAAGTGCCTCGTAATATCCCCCTCTGTTGCAGCTGAGGGCGGCACACTTCCCTGATATCCTCAGGTAAATGATTTCACTGCCCTGGATGGGAAGTTGGGCCTGTGTGCTGACAACACACTTCTCTCATGTCCCCGCAAACATCCCTTCTCACCTTGGGTAGGCAGCAGGTCTCATTGCTGTCAGCACATGCCATCTGCCGGTGTGAGAACCAGCCATGCTAACAAGTCTTTTCCGGTACAACTGGGCTCTTCTTAGAGCCATGGGCTGTTGAAAATCATCCCTGAATTACAAGGAGTTAGCAATCTGATGGTAATTGTGATAAGATTGTTCCATTCCTTTTCCTACCCCCTCCTTCATCTGGGGAGATCAGCTCCTGGGCTTACACAGTGCGGCACAGAAGTGCTGTCTGTGCATGACAATAAGAGCTCTGCAGGGCCGATTGTGAGACTGCTGCTGGCTATGAATACCTCTCAGGCAATGGGAGGGCTTGCACAGGGTTTCAGATGAGCTGTAGGTGAGCGGCGCTCCTAGGGTTATTCCTCTGCTGATCTGCCTGTTGGCTTCAGGAATCTGTGCGTGCCAATAGACGCTTGTTCTTGGGGGGAAGAAGAGCGCACAGAGAGCAATAGTGAGTGTTCTCCCTCTGCCCGCAGGTGCTAGCTCTATCTAGGTTATATGGCAGAGAGGCCAGGGAGGCTGTCACCCAGCTACTGATTGTCGGCTGTTCTTTGATGTAGTTGCAGACCCGTGTTTCTCATAAGTACTTTGTGATGTAGTTACCTCGCTGCTTTCCTCTGTGGCAGTAAAAACCCCTTTGGCTTTCTTAATGATCCTATCTTCTTAAATGTCATATTCATGCGACTTGCCATAATGAGGTGTCTGGCTTGTAGCAGCAGAGCAAATGTGCCTGGTAGGGAGGCCTTGGCACACTTCCCATCTCCATGAGAGTCGCATGGCATCACGTAATTGTATCTGACTTGTCTGGTCACCTCTCTGTTGACTGGCTGTAAAATGGGGGAGCTTTTGATCTGTCTTTTTCCCACACAGCTCTGTCCATGCTCCCATTTTTGGCTTCTAACTTGTGACTGGATCTGTTTGTTACAGTCCAGAGAAGAGCTTCCTCTTTCACTGGAACTTTAAAACATAATATATGTGTGTTTAAAAACACCCAGCTGCTGGTGGCTTCATTAAAAAGCTGGTTCATTCCCGCAAAGAACAAAACTGAAGATGGGGTGTAAGTCTGGAGCAAAGGAAAGGAATTGGGACCAAATCTTTTCAGCAGATGTCATGAGATGTCCTTGTGGAATAAAGGGATGTGACGTGTTGGGTAGATGAGATGTGACTCGGAGGTGCAAATGAGGAAGACAGGGAAAAGGCATCCAAAGAATTCAATGGCCTGTTCCTGTTCCCAGGATGTTGACTCTTGCGTGAGCATAAATATCTAGGCAGCAACTGCATGCAAAATATTATTATTAACCATGTTTCTTACTGTATTGCCAATGAGCCAGCCAAGATCAAGCTCATTTTGCTAGACATTGTGCAAAAACAGTACAGTCTTGAAGCTGCTGTTAGAGATAGTTACAAAAAGCTATTCTTGATGCTATTAAACTAGCTGTTCCAGAGCTGCTCCCCGTGAAAGTCTTACACACAGCCACTGTGGTTAAGGATGGCTCTTGATTGTGGAAAGTGGTTATTTAGATTGTCAGTTCTTTGGGACAGGGGCAGTCTTGTTGTTCTGTGTTTTGTACACGGCTAGCACCATGGGCCCTCCATAACTAGGTCTCCTAGATTCTACTATAATGCAGTAACTCGCAACCTTTCCAGACTACTGTACCCCTTTCAGGAGTCTTGATTCGTCTTGCGTACCCCAAGTTTCACCTCACTTAAAAACTACTTGCTTACAAAATCAGACATAAAAATACTGACGTGTCACAGCGCACGATTACTGACAAATGGTTGACTTTCTCATTTTTACCATATAATTATAAATAAATCAATAGGAATATAAATATTGTACTTATGTTTCAATGTATAGTCTATAGAGCAATATGAGCAAATCATTGTTTGTATTAAATTTTAGTTTGTACTGACTTCGCTAGTGCTTTTTATGTAGCCTGTTGTAAAACTAGGCAAATATCTAGATGAGTTGATGTACCCACTGGAAGACCCCTGCATACCCCCAGAAGTACGTGTACCCCTAGTTGAGAATCACTGCTGTAATGCACCTAATAGCATTAAAAACATACAGCGCCTAGTACAATGGCGTCCTGCTTCATGACTAGGGCTCCTAAGTGCTATGATAATACAGATACGAAAGACCTGGCCAGATTTTTTTTGAAAGCCTCAAACTTTCCCCGTTTCCCCTTTTCTTTACGGTTCAGCCATCAAGACAGTGAATGCAGGATAGCGAAAGGCAGTAGCTCCCACTTTAAGAACCCTTTTCTTTTAGGTAAACACGCTCATGACCATTGACTGGGGATGACATCTGCTGAGGACTCGGTTCAGTAAAGGAACCGTCGAACCCAGGAGTAACAGTATTTACATAGTGTTTTTCAGACATTAGAGAGAAGTGTGTGGTGTCACCCCTTAATGCACAAAGCTGCTCCAGTCCCACTTCATATTACATTCAGTGGCCCTGTTCTCCCTCCATTGTCTCCAGTAAAAATTGTGCTGTGTTGTATGAGGACAATCAGGGTCTAGGATGGCAGAAATTTTTTCGATCTCACCTGGCCTTGTGAGATCCTTCCCCCCTCCCACCAGTATAGCCAATATCCTTTTTAGGTGTCCTCAAAGTCCAGGAAGCTACTGGAAAAACAAAACAAAAACAAAAAAATGAAATGCTGAACACTCCTTTTGCTGCCAGGAGTCACCAGGCCTGCTGGAGCCGGAAAGGATTCTGTACGTCTAAGAGGAGCGAAACTAGCTTTGTGGAGTCCTTCATCAACAAAAGGACGTGTAGCGAATGTGCTGCTCCTTTAAGAGCCAGACACACAGGCTTCCTTCAGATGAAGTCCATAGCAAAGGTCTTGGCTCACTTCAGCCAAGTCCTAGGGAAGGTAATGTGTAATCCCTTTGCACCCTTTGGTTCTGCAGGAGGGGAGAATTAATTCCCTGCAACTGGCTCAACCCAGCTAGCCAGGACAGCACCATGCATTCAGGGTAGGTAACTGGGGTCCTCTCTCTAGCCACAGGGAGAGGGTTTAACCCCCTTTCCTGCCACCCTCTGAATGGGCTTTGTACTCTCTCTCCAAACTAAGGTCAGGAGCATGGATTTTCAGTTGTCTTGCCAGCTTTTCTGTCTAGATGGCACCGTTGAGCTTTAAAATCTCATTGAACCAATGGGAATTGGTTGAGTGTGGGGCCAGTCCCCACCTTCAAGTTAAACTGCTCTGTTGAAGCTGCTTGTTGAATCTTGCTTTTGTTTAAAAATGCCCAGGCTGCTCTGTCAGTTGCAGCTGTTGGTTCGAAGCCACGTAGCACGGGATAGGAGAAGGAGGGCAGTGTTGTGTCTCGGTCATTTTTTCCTAACCTGTTCAGAATAAATGTTGGCCTTCTTGCCATCAAACTCTGGATTTAGAAGGTGAAATGAATCATGAATGAATGAATTACCCCTTCCCCTCACTAACAGGATTTATACCTCTCCCATGCATGTTAGAAACAATCCTGGCAAACAGGGTATATGAGTAGAGGAAGCTGCAATGCTGGGTTCCTATCCTGAGTATGTGGCCTTCTGGTGATGCCTTCATTCTAAAATCTGGCATATTTAGCGATCTGGAGAAGTAAGTTAGTGCTGAGTTTGAAATTGCTGTACAGTTGTTAGATACACACCCAACTTGGTATAAGAGACATGACTTCATTCAAGCCGCTGGCCCCCATGGAAAATTGAGTGGTGTCAAGGAGGAAAGAGTGGCCACAGAAGTACCATGCCGCATGCACATCTGATGGGTTTGGTCTTGCAATTGGCAGCTGTTCAGCAACTCTCACAAGAGTGGAGTAGGCAAATGATTAGATTGTCCCTGGCTTTGGTTCCCTTCTCCTTTCTTTTGGTGCCTTTTTGTGGATTTGTTTGTGTGGAAATGTTACTGTGAATTGTGTTCACGTTCGGTGGCAACCAGGAGAAACCTGACTGCAAAATGTAGTTCTCCTGACTGACTAAACACAATTCATTTAGGAATGGTTTGTGCTAGAAAACCCATATGAAAGCTTGAGCTGTGCCAGGATTATATGACATTTCAATTCTTGGTGTATATTCTTGTATCCCTAGCATCTTCCCAAACATGGGCACTCTGGCTGAGTTTCATATTAATATATTTAAGAAATCAGCAAATGACACAATATTGCTTCCTGGGGAGATGCAGATCCAAATCAGGATTTCTTTGATTAATTGATCAGTACTGGAACACCTGGATGTACTAGTAGTTACATGCTCTGTTGGTCTAATTTGATAACAATTTTTGTTTTTAATTTATAATTGACATTACAGTTAAAATGAGGTCTGACAGCTGCTTCTCCTGTGGCTTCTCCTGTTTTTAATTCATAATTAAAAAAAAAAAAAATCCCTCCATGCTAAATTGTTGTCTTCAGCTCTGAAACAAAGGGTGTTAGGGATTAATTCTCAGTGTCTAGGGTCTCTTATCCTTGTTTCACTCCAGTTTTTTTTATATAACCCCAAACTCTGCAAAATGCAGCAGTGATTCATATACTTCCTTGCTTTTAAATGATCAGCCAGTTACCATATGCTGCTAGTTCCTCCTATGAGCTGTTAAAAATAAACTCTTGATCAGCAAGCATCTCAGCCTCAACCCTGCATCCGCTCTCTGCAGACTCGAGTTCTGTAGCAGTTTCCGCAGAGTCGTCCTAGATTTTGGGTCTCTTTACACAAGCCTAGAGCCTTAGGGAGATTTTCACATGCGGGGGAGGAGCAGCTGAGGGTCAGATTTCTTTTTGCAGCAAGTTGATCCAGCAGCCCTTGAATTCAAGAGAACTTTTCACCAAAGAATGTCACTTGTTCTGTTGAACAGCCACTCTGGTCCTGCACCTGTGTCAGAACACAATGAAACTCGCCCTTCTCCCTTGTCTCTATGTGTGTGACTGAGGCTTGTTCTTTGACTAGTTCAGTTCCTTTGTGTTTGGTGTTGTGGATTCTATAGTGCTTAAACAGCTGGTCCATTATTATAGATCTTTTATTTAAAAAAAAAAAAAAAAAAGTAGGCAGTCGTTCTTGGTATTGAAAGGATGTTCTTTCTCTAGTCACCTTTTTCTGCTTGCATGTAAGAGATAATGGCCATGTGGTTAGTGGAGCTTGGGTTGGAAGTAGACTTTGGTTCATGTTGTAGCCATCAGTACAGTTTTCTTTCCCGGTGAAGCTGGCCACAGGAAGAATTATGTATGGGGGCAGGGGGTCAGTGGTGAGCTGTATTGTAATTATAATCAGAGTGAACTTAAGTGAAATCTAGAAGGGAGTCCACCTTTCCAAGAGCTTGTTAATTCCTCATTGGAGTACTGCAAGTGGACAAGCAGAGCTGAGTGAGAGGAAGGATGGCCCTGTGGTTAAGGTGCTTGCCTGGGACTGAGATCTGGCTTCAAGTCCCTGGGTCCCACAGACTTCCTGTGTGACCTTGGGCAAGTCCCTTAGTCTCTCAGTGCTTTGGTTCCCCATCTGCAAAATGAAAATAACAGCCCTGCCCACAGGGGTTGTGAGGATAAATACATTAAATACTCTGTACTGCTCAGATACTACAGAGATGAGGGCTGTATAAACACCTTAGATACGTGATAGCAAAAAGAGCTTCTGGACATGCAGATCTGAAGACTAAACTCCTTTGCTGTGCCTTACTTCATCTATCTCTCTGCCCCAAAGACGCATATATGCTTTAGATACATTTTATTTTAGGATCATACATCAGAATGAAATCACAACCCCCTGTCCCAGGCCTCCACCACCCCAACCTTTGAAAAACCTCAGTTATGCTGACTTTAAACAAGATTTTAACCACATTTTAAAAATCTAATTGTAGTCCAGTAGTGGTTATGGAATCATGGAGGTAGGGTGAAACGCTCTTAGAAGAAGAATTTTTTTTTAAAAAAGGCTACTTGCCAAGGTAGCTCAGGGTACCTCGGCTATATAGCCTGGTTGCTTTGACCACAGTTTGTCATCCTCCACAAAACTAAAGGTGTTAGTCTAGATGGTAGCTATATGGTTCTAGGTTTTAACCATTACATTTTCTTTATTCTTTTTAGTGTAGGTGGGCCATATGTTGTGTTAAGCTTGTACAGATGTGAGTCATCTAGAGCTGGGTGAAATTTTTTTGACTGAAACTTTTCCCAGCAAAAAAATGCAGACATGGTGACTCCAGAACATTTTGTGAACTTGTGGTGATTTTGCTGACCAACTTTTTGTTCGGAAACTTTAATTTTATTTTTTTAATTCAATGCTTAAAAATTGCTCAATCAAAATGACTAAAAGTTTTATCCACCCCAAAACTATTCTTTATATTTTTGATTCACCAAAAACTTTGAAAACGTTGCCTTACAGTTCGATGTGAAATTATTTTTTCCCCAGATTTTTCAGATTGCCAAGAAAACCAAAAAATCCATTGTCTACCCTGCTCTAGTCAAGTTGTTTAATGTATGACTAGAAGGCATTCAGATGCTACAGTAATGAATGTGGGATAAGAACCTATGCAGAATAGAACAGATGGAGCAAATGCAGTTCCAGATTTAAAGTTTAGGAATTAATATTCTGAAATTTATTTTAAAATATTTATTTTTGCTATTAAGGCAAGTTATGTGTGGCTGAAGGGAGGCCCATAGACTGCTAAACAAGGGATCTGCAGGATTCCTGGTTGACTGGTGCCAAAAGTACTTCCTGATAATACAGAATAAATTCCTTAGCGCTTTTCCTTCCACCATGTGTTTCCAGTTTCTTTTCCTTTTATTGAACTTACACTGCAGCCTTCAGTCATCACTACATATAGTTCTGCTCCAGCGAAGGCATAAAGCTCTCCTGCAGACAATATGTGAGAAGGAGTAGCATGAGTTCACAGCAGAACAAATTCAGACAGTTATTTTCTCTAAGGCTGGGAACACTTCATGGTCTGAATGGGCTTGCCTGTTCATTATTGAAATCCTGACCGGATACATCTGTAATCTTATCAAGGATCTGATACGAGGAGGCCTTCAGGAGCGGTGATTATTGGATGCTGTGCCTTTCACTTAAGGGTTGTTGGTTCATGTCCTGCCCACTACCGTTTGACCTTTCATTGGTGCTCCTGTTGTCACAGAATCGTAGGAATGGAAGGGACCTCAAGAGGTCAACTAGTCCAGTCCCCTGCCCTCATGGCAGGACTAAGTATTATCTTCTAGACCATCCCTGACTGGTGTTTGTCTAACCTGCTTTTATAAGTCTCCAATGATGGAGATTCCACAACCTCCCTAGGAAATTTATACCAGTGCTTAACCACCCTGGCAATTAGGAAGTTTTTCCTAATGTGCAACCTAAATCTCCCTTGCTGCAGTTTAAGCCCATTGCTTCTTGTCCTGTCCTCAGAGGTTAAGAAGAACAATTTTTCTCCCTCCTCCTTGTAATAACCTTTTATGGACTTGAAAACTGTTGTCATGTCCCCTCTTCTCTTCTCCAGACTAAACAAACCCATTTTTTTCAAACTTCCCTCATAGGTCATATTTTCCAGACCTTTAAACATTTGTGTTGCTCTTCTCTGGACTTTCTCTAATTTATCTACATCTGTCCTGAAATGTGATGCCCAGAATTGGACACAATACTCCAGCTGAGGTCTAATCCCTGCAAAATGAAATGAGTTGATGAATCCTAATCCTGTTTCTAGTGAACAGGTTTTCACATTGCAAATGAATTCACAGCAGAGAACGCAGTGTGCTGCAGGAAAACACCTGCCTCATCGTAACTCTTGTTTTACAGATGTCAAGGCTTCCCCACCCTGACTTCTGAATTCTGACCAGCTGCTGCAGATACAATCGATGAGGGTGATTTTGGCAAATCTTCATCTTTGCCGTCTGGCACCGGGAGTTGGAAAGGCACAATTTTGGTGCTACACGGCAGGTGGCTTTTATGTTTGGCCACCGGTAAAGAGCTCATCTGGCTGCATGTTTCACTCATCCCTTACAAGGCTCTTTGGTCACACGTGTCAACCTGGGTGGAATTTCCTTCTTGAGGGGTTTTTCTGACATCAGTTACATGCAGGCAGCACACAGTTTGACACATACACTATTAGATTTTTCCATTTATTCAGGTTTAAACCACCTCTGTCTCCCAGTAGACCATAATCCTGCTAATCTTGGGCTTTATCTACTAATGCTCAAGAGTATTTTGTGATTCTAGGTGACTTCCAGTTACTGCCAACACTGTTTTCGCCTCACTTTAACAATTGATACAGTAATTTAAACCTCATTATATCTGTGATTTAGGTGACGTGCTGCAAAGCTCTCTGGGAAGTGAACATTGTGTGTTTTCTCCTGACAGCTGTTGTGGGGGCCATTCACTTCCATGGCTCTTTAGGGTCAACTGTGCGCCCTTTTCATCCTCCTCACATGGAGGTACATTAAATAGGGAGAGGGGTTCGGATGAGCAGGACTTAGTTTTCCTTTCAGTGGCATGGCTGACGTAGTGCTCACATTCACACCAGGGGAATTGCACCTTGAGGGATTGTTGTCTCACTTAAGCAGTTGTATAAATCCTGTTACTGTTTGACCTCCTCAATTGGAGCCTAAATAAAAACGTCTGATTGGATTTGCTCTTTCCTGACTGTCGTGAGGCCCGCCGAAGACAGCTGGCCAAAATTACCTTATGCCCCTGGTTCTCCCAGGAGTGGAGTGTTGGAAGTCCAGGGCATGCCACCACAAACATGCATCTTCTCTTCCCATAGGCCAGGGGCTGTGACTTATGGGCACCATGCCGTCTTTGCCAACTTGCTCTCCAATAATCATTGGGGTTTTCAAAACAGGCTCTGACTCCTGACATGTCCAAGCATTTGGCTTCCTAAAGCAGTGTCAAACAACCTGTTTTTGTTTTGTTCTTGCTTCCTTCCCTTCGTCTGTCTGCTCTGCCCTTCTTCCCCTGACCTCTTCCATTCTCTGTAGTCAGCTCTGCGCGGTCCACAGAAAAAGACCTCAGAAATGTGTGTTTTGAGAGCCAAATGTTTATAAAATGATGGTGTTATACAATACAGGTTGAGTACTCGATCAATACCTTCTGTGACACGGAGGGGGTTGGTTTGCAGGTTATAGTGATGTGTAACCAGGCTTCCAGCACCACTGGTGGAATTGCAGTCTGGAAGGAAAAGCTCCCAGTTTAAAGAAGGGTGCCAGGTTTGCTTCCTTCCACCACCCAGTTCTCAGCTGTTGGGTTACTTTCTGAAATTGCTGCTTTCTAAACCAGTTGGGTTACTTTCTGAGGTTGCTGCTTTCTCAGGCTAGTTTCCTCATTAGGTGGCACTGTGGAGTCAACACCAGGCTCACACCAGCTGGGTCTGCACTTAAAATAATTCACTGATCTTGCTTCGGAAATGTCCTCTGCTACAGGTTGAGCTAGGTACCCTCTCCATTCTCTTGCAGTCTTGGACAGTTTCAAAGGGGGATTAAACTGACTGTTAGGTCTTTGCATATGCTTCCCATATCCTGAAATGGTTTTCCAGATACTCGTGACAGAGGTACTTTTTCTGAACTGAAAGATGTTCACACAGCCTCCTCCTAAAAGCCTGGCCAGTGGACCTCATGCTCCTCCTCTTTCATGAGCAGCAAACTCATTACATACACGCACGCGCGTGCGCTCTATTTTTAAAGAGCAACACAGTTATCTGGGGCCTTACAGTGCAGCGTGAGATGCCATTTATAAGTGGAAGTGCATAGGGTAACTATCCTGCTGATTGATTCCTGAGTAGCCTAGAGATGCATTAGTAGCACTCAGCAGGAGTAATCAAAAAAGAAACCTCTTGCTTTCCTGTGTTTTAACATCCTGCCCTGGGATTGTCTGCCCAGTGGGGAATGTACCCTGTGTTTGCTATATAGGTTTCCCACATCTCACTGTTACGGGCACCGTCAGCATGCTTATCTGGGTGCCCCAGCTGACTTTCCTCTCTGGTAATGGCAGGAAACTTGACACCAAATCATTGTAGTTGTAGGACCATGGGGTGGGGGAGATGGAGTTCACAACCCAACAGCCATTTCTTTCATCCTGACAACTTGGTGATCAGCAAATCCCAAAACTGGCCCTAGCAATAGTTGGCTGTATAGGTTTGTGCAGTTGAGGAGATGGCACAGATTCAGAAAGAGCACAGGGTGGACATGCAGATGCCTCATTTCTTCTTCAGGAGAAAAGGCACGAAAGGGTTAAGTATGGGCATTTCAAACAATCCTTCCATTCATTAGTATTTGTGAGGCTCTGGGAGATGATTGTGATAAACTACAACTAAAAACAAACAGCCCAGCCACAGACAAGGAGGCAGCAGACTTTATTTTTGAGCAGCGGATCCTTTTGGAAAACCGCCTGTGTGTGTGCTGTTGAAATGGAGAGCATTGGCAGAGGAAGGAAGCTGTATGTAGTACGAAGTCTGTCTACGCCGTCTGGGTTCTGTTATGGCGACTGAATTGCCGGTGACCGCTTGCCACTGCTCAGAAAAGTAAATATATTGTCAGTTACTAGAAATCCATTGGTGTGATGTGACAAGGGTTAGAAGCAGAACAGCTGAGTGTCTGGCCCACAAAAGGCAGCAGGGAAACAGCTTGAGAATGATTGGAGCTTCTTGGGACTTTCTGGAGTGAGGAGCTGTTTGCACAGTGCTGTAAAATATACTCAGCATTCTACAAAATACCCACCGTGGCACAGTCCCTGCCCCAAAGAGCTCATTATCTGATTCAGGCAACAGATTCGGGGGCAAGGGAGGGTGATTCACTTCAATCTTGAGGCTGGAGCAGCTTTGCAGGCACTTGCATGCCTCTTCCCCTTCTTGGCAGTTGGACCCTGGACACTGGCTAGGTCATTTGGCTAGCACACCCATGCCTGATTGGCCTGGGGGTCGGGCTTGCATCCTATAAACACAATTACAGGGCCATGCAGTCGAATGTACAGCCAGGTTGTTTCACTTCTAGCTCCTGGAAGTTACAAGAAATTCTGCCAAAGGGCAAGCTTACCTATGGGGGTGGAGGGTCCAGTTGCTCAGTGCAGGCATAGGCAGCTAGCCTGGTGGATGTCACATTAGCCTCAGTGAGGAACAGACAGTTAAAGACAGGCCTAGAGTCCTTAGAACTTTATATGCAAGGATCCTCTCCAGGCAAGTGGTTGGGCTGGAACCGTTGCGCGATCTATGCACTTTGTAAATCTGATCACTAAAGTTGCAACCTGTCTCTTTCTTTGTAATACCAAGCACCTCTCATTCATCCAGGTGCATTCTTATTCTTTGTTGCAGTAGTGTCTAGAGGTGCCCCCTCCCCCATCAATGACCAAGACCACTTTGTGCAAGGTGCTGTACAGACATAAGAAAGATTGTCCCTGCCACCCAAAAGACACTGCAATCGAAGTACATTGATTTATTTAGCTCACAACCTCTGTATTCTCTATAGGGAGCCAGGGTTCAAATGTGACAGTGTCTCTGAACTCATTTGCATCTCCTCAAACCTAGCCTGACCATCCCAGGAATTGGACCAAATTGTAGGATGTGAAAACAGAATGGTTACAGTGATTAGTGCAAACAAATATTGATTAAATAGAAGTGTGGCAAACTTTTCAAATCTCTCTACCAAGATAAACAATGCTCACCAGTGGGAGATGTCGTCAGAATGGCCTTCCTGCTGGGCAGTAAATGAAGGTACCTCAAGGAAATGCCCCTTCCCCCCTGAATTCACTCTCCAGATTTTTGTTGTATTACTACAACAAAAGAGCTCGTTAGAGCAACTGTGAAAGTCCGCCAGCCTTCCTAATGAATTCCAGTGATGAGCTGCTTTTCCTGTGTCTTGGGTACATCACCAGATAAGGATTTTTTATATAACTGTATTTTAGCTAATTTTTCCTCATAAAGATTTGCCCTTCTTTGTAAAAGAAACGTGGGGGTTCAAACAGCTTTGACATTGCCGTGGGGTTTTCCTTTAGCAAAGCGACATTTATTATTTGTTTTATGGTAGTGCCTAAAGGCCACAATTGAGACCTGAACCCTGTTGTGCTGGGCGCTGAATAGACACACAGTTACAGTCACTGTTCCAAAGAGCTTCCGATTGAACTGGATGAAGGCGGGGGAGGGGTTATATTCCTAATTTAACAGATGTGGGATTTGAGGTGCAGAGAGGTTGTGACATACCCAAAGTCTGTGGCAGAGCCAGGATTTGAACCCCAGTGTCCTGCATCGCTCACACGAAGACTGCTTTTTCTCTATCTCAGTGGAGTTCAAAGTCAGTTTCCCTGAGCCACTGGTGCATGATGCGGTCCAGGCACGTCAGTTTCAGTGGCGTTGGTCAGGGTGTAAATAAGCACAGAATTTGTCCCTGTATTTCTCTGTCATCAGATATTCAGTTTTCTGTCCTTGCCTGTTATGGTTTCAGCTGTTCTCAGCAAAGGGTCCATGGGACCTAAAATATTCCTTCCTTCATTGTGATATGTTGCATTGAATCATCTGTTGCAATAGATGTGCTGCTTATATATGAAATGTGCAACATTTAAGGCCCTCTTGATTGTCGGGCATCTCAGCCTGGTCCTCTTGTGTTACACAAAGAGCTGATGTAATTAACTGGCATCAGGAGTTTTCATCCCCTCTCTCCTCCTGGGGGAGCAAGCCCAGTTGGCCTTGCTGGAGTGCTGTGCCTGCCTTCGGTACAAGACCTCAGAGCTTAACATGCTGGCAATGTTAACGGGTGTGCATTTGGTAAGAGAGAGGGTGGTGGTGGCAGCTGTGCCCCAGCCAACAGATGTATCTGAATATTCATATGTTTAGAGATTAATCTTTCTCTTAATTAGGCAAATAGCTGTGAGCATGTCTCCAGCCATGCTGGGTAATGTAGTGGAGTCAAAAAAAGAAGAATAACCAGCCATCTCTTTTCTTTCCCTACAGATTCCAGACGAATTTGATAATGGTGAGTAAAGCCCCAAATCTGCTTCTAAGTTGGCTCAGTGCTTTGGGCTGCTTCCTCCCCATAAGCCCTTGGCAGGCAGATATGGGGGAGAGGCTGGTGGAGTGGGGGAATAGACTTGTCGCTCCTCAGATGTGACCTTGGTAACACAGATGGCTCTCTCGATAAGCAGGGAAACTCACTGATCATTGGGAAGTCGGAGTGAGGCGGAACAGAGAGATGGCGAGTTTTAAAAGCCAGAAACACTGAGCTAGGAGAGGAGAGTGCTGGCAGGTGCAAGGACAGAGACACTTATGCCCCTTTGGCAGGACAAAGTAGCTGCCCTCAAGGAG
Source organism: Emydura macquarii macquarii (assembly GCF_026122565.2). Lineage (NCBI taxonomy): Eukaryota > Metazoa > Chordata > Testudines > Chelidae > Emydura > Emydura macquarii. The sequence continues at coordinate 4,942,495 of NW_027131927.1, forward strand.
ATTTCTCAGACTTGGCTGCTCTACCTGCCTTCCCAAAGCCTCCCATTCAAAAGAAGACCCTGCTTCTGAGCTGCAGTTTCCCCATCTCTTCCCCCCCCCCCCCCTCCCTGCAAACATGATGCCATCTTCTATTGTGGTCTGTTCGTGAGGGTATACAGTGATTCCTCATTAATCCCCTGGAAGATGTGTAGTTGTTTCCATTTTATGGATGGATAAACCAAACCACAGAGAGGTTACGTGCCTTGCCCAAGCCTGACACTGATTCAGTGTGTAGCAGCAGTCTTACTTCCTACTCCCCTGCTCTAGCCACTAGCCCACACTGCCAGCAGTGGTGATGGAAACCGAGAACTCCAGCTAGAGCCTTCAGAGCGAGGTGATGGGTAGCAAAGGGCACAAACAATTTATGATAGCTGCTTTTGTCAGTTGGGAGGCAAAACTGTTTCCTAGGAGCTACTTCTATCATTTGCACGTGGATTTTTTATGGAAACCATTTCCTTGTGAAGGATTATGGGGTTGTTTTTCAATGGAAGGGTCTGGTCCCAAGAGGTTTGACCACAAATGAGTATGTTCACACGCCAGAGGGAAGATTTGGCAGCCCATACCAGTGTTAACATGCTCAGTTCAGTCTTACAGACAAGGAGTCAGCGTCTGTCTGAAATGCTCCCATCCTCTCCTGAGCCTCCAAACTCTCACCTGGGTGAAACAGCAGCTCTTGCCACCTGCATATCACTGCAGGAGGGTTTCCAGCTAGCCCTCATTGGTCAGAAATGGGGCAGAAGCCCTTTGACTCCTGTAAGAAACCATCAGCTGCATTTTCATCTTCCAGCTGCTGCTGCAAACTGTGGCTTCCTTGCTGTTCTGACCCTCTCAGATAGGAGAGATTTTGGAGAAGAGCAACAATCAAGGAAGCTCCAGTAGCTGAGCTCCAGAGAAAGCTGGATCTTGGCATGACTAAATTGGGGGAGCCTGTGAATATTTGAAAGGTGTCAAAAGCAAGGAAGGAGAGAAACTGAGTGTGGTTCATGGGAGCATGGTCCAGTGGTTAGGGTGCCAGCCTTGGACTCAGGAGAACAGGGTTAATTCCCTGCTCTGCCCTGTGTGACCTTGGGCAAATCACCTAGCCTTTCTGTGCCTCAGTCCTGTAAAATGGAGATGGTAGTATTTCCCTGCCTCACAGGGGATGTGAGGAGAAATACATTGGAGTGTGATGAGCTCTGATACTATGGTCATGGTGGCCAGATAAGTATCGTAGCAGATGGGTAAGAGTTCTGGTGTGAAACTGAGAAAGGACAGCTCAGGGTGGAATTTCAAAAGCACCTAAGTGACTTAAGAGCACATGTCCTGTTGATTTGCGCTTTTACGGTGTGTTTGAAAATCCCGCCCTGAAGCTGAATAGTGGGAAATGCTTCCTGAGACTGAGAACTCAAGCTTTGGAACAGTCTCTCCGTGGGAAGGTGCGGCTGCTCTGTTGTTTAGGCCTTAGGACAGAACACGAGCAAACGTAGGTCAAGGAAGAATCCTGACACTGAGCCTGTGAGAGACTGTTTGAATTTGATTTTTTTCATCTCATCATGACTGTTTGATAAACCATTTCCTCTCTTCACATAGATATCATGTGAGTGTCTCCTTCTCTGCCCTTTCCAGTTAAAAACTCCAATCCATCACCCTCCCGTTGTCCTACTGGTAACAGATAGTGCTAGGCAGAAGAAAAGGTGTTTGGGAAGCAAGAATTGGGTGGAAAATGCCTTTCCTGCTGCACTGTAGATTGAGGTTTTCAGAAGCAGTTAGCACTTTTGGGGGCTTCAGTTCTATGGCACCCAGTTTCAGGAACCTTTAAAGCAGAGGTCCCCAAACTGTGGGGCGTACCCCCTTGAGGAAACTTTGGAGAGGGGTGCCACCGTAGGGCTTGAGCCAGCCTCCATGGGGACAGAGAGGAAGTGTCACGCAGTCCCGCTGTGCCCTCATCTCCGCCCCGGCTGCAGCCTTGGACTTTGCGGCCCCGTTCCTGGCCCTGGCTCCCAGCCCCGTTTTTCAACCCAGGCCTCATGGCTCCTGGGGGGAGTCCAGTCCAGATAAGAGGAGTGGCGTGACCCCAAAAGTTTGGGGACCACTGCTTTAAAGGGCCTGACTTTCAGCAAGTATTGAGCACCTGTCCTCTGACATCAGACCCTTTTATGATGTCTCAGTTTGGGGACCCCAAAATCACTGGTCACTTAATACAAATGGCCTTAGTAAGAGACATGCTTAGACTGTGACTGTGCAGAGCACATCCTGTCCCTTCACGCGACTATGTCCTTTGCTTAGGGAGATTCTATGGAAACTGGACAATATCTTCTCTCGGAGGCCTAGTTTACACTTAAAACATACACCAACATAGCTAGGTCAGCTAAGAGTGTGGAAAACTTCACCCCTGTTAACGACAAAGCTATGCCTCCAAAACCCCCAGGATTGATGTCCCTGTGATGCCAGAAAGCGCTTGTCAGGCTGGCTAATGTCATTTCGGGAGGTGGTGTTACTACACTGCCAAACTCCTTATGTTGGCATATGCCGAGTTTACACTGGGGGGGCTAAGCCGGCATACGCTCTGTAGTGTAGACCTGGCCTAACAATCAGGTGAGTGTAGGCTCTGAATTCACTAGCCCTGCTTTGACTTGGATTCCTGTATGGCAGCGGTTCCCAACCTGTGGTCTGCAGACCCCTGGTGGTCCGCGAGGCTACTTCAGGGGGTCTGCGGAAAAGAAAAAAAACATCCTCACCAAGGAAATGTACAATTTCAAATAAAACTAGTAGCATGTGGTGGTCCACAAAATATTTAGAGGTTGAAAAGGTCCGCACACTCGAAAAGGTTGGGAACCGCTGCTGTATGGTTTTCTTTTTAGTTTTCCCCCTGGATATCGACACTTGTTTTTCACCATGGAAGATAAGGGTGTTTGTTCCCACTTTCCAGGGTTGCCTGCAATTCCCAGCCTGGTATATGGCATGGGGGTTCTGGGAAAGGAAAGGAAGGGCTGCAGTCTTGACCAAGCGACCTATTGAGGTTGCAGAATGTGGCCTGCTGTATAATCGCTGTTCCATTTGTATCTGAAATCCTGTCCGTTTCCATATTAATTAGCCCAGGGTTAATACTGTAATTAAAACAAGATGAATTGGTAATGAACCAACACTAAAAGCCGCAGCTGAGAAGGAGCCAGGAGCGCTCCTGACGGTAGAAGATTAGCTTGATATTCACTCAGGTTTCCATTGCAGAGGGGCCTGCTCTGCGGCCAGCTGCAATCAGTTCCACATTGTGTGATCATCCAAGGCGGCTCAGGAGCCTAGATGGCCAGAATGATAATGACATCTATCAGTAAAGCTCTTGGCATTTTTAATCTGAAATTCACTAGCAAAGATCACGTGAAACTCACACCTGAACTCTCTGCTAATCTCAGAGCTATAAGGTGATCTATAATTTCCCACCTGCCAAAGAATGAATGGTTTGACCACTTGAACCCCCACAAATTAAATTCTCAAAAATACCAGCCAGTGCTTTTTATGAAGCTTATTAGGTACATCGTCATGGGACAAAAAATCCTCAGTAGAGACATGTTCAGCATTCATCTTTTTCTTTTAATATCTACAAATTTAATAGAATCACCCCCAAAATCAAGCAATCAAGGTGCTGTTTGTTTTCGATAGTGCCCAGAGTATGCCAGGAGCTTTCCAGACCCAAAGGGGAAGCGTGCTCCCTGTTGTGAAGAGTGATCTCTAAGCCAAATAATTATATGGGCCCCAGAATCAGCCATTTGAAATCTCACCCAGTCTTCTCTTCCACCATTCAGATTGTGGCAATGGGAGTAAGTTGTGAAACCCTGGAAGAGGGCTGGGCTGGGAGACGTTGCAGTGTCAGAAATTCTGGCCTGGTAATCTGTGTCCTCTTGTTCATCCCTTTCCTTCATGGGCATGGGGAAAACTGGATTGCCCTTGACTTGCTCACAGCAGCTGCAGCTCTGCATTAAGATAGTGACTATAATCAAATCTCGTGCCCCAGAGCTTCAGCTGCTTACCTGCAGCCAGAGTCAGCAAGGAATTTTTTCACCGGTGTGCAGTTTGTATCCTTAGATGTGGAGGGAATTTTTTGCCTTCCTCTGAAGCATCCCAGACTGGCTGTTGCTGGGATGGGCCATGGGATGGGGTGGACCAGTGCTCTGCATTCATGCAGAGAATCCTCTCATAGCTGCCTGTCTCGCTCTCAAGATCAAGGTCAAATGGTTTGCAAGATTCAGGGCCAGGAAGGAATTTCCCCCTGGTCAGATTGGCAGGGACTTTGGGGTTATTGATTCTTCTGCAGCATGGGGTGTGGATCTCCTGCTGGGATCATCTAAGCCTGTCTTGCCTCATCAATTCCCTGCCAGTGCAGAAGCCTCCAGCAATGGGTGGCACCTCAGGCTCTCCTGTTCTCCCTGTGGTTCACAATTTAGTTTCCTGAGGACAGAAATTCGTTGGTGGAAATTGTCATTGACTTAATATAGGAGCACCTGCGTGAAAATTAATGTCCTGTGCTATATGTGAGATCAGACTAGATGATCTGTTGGTCCCTTCTGGCCTTAAACTTGATGAAACTATATGGGCCCCACAATCATTCACCTGTAATCTCACCCTATCTTTCTCCCAACCTATCAAACTGTTGAAAGGGGGTGTAAGTTTTGGAACCACAGAAGAGGACTCACGGTGAGCGGAGGGCGAGTTTTGGTCGCTTTGGCAACACAATCGCAGAACTCTGTTCAAACCTTGGCCAGTCAGAGGGAAAGTTACCTCTCTGATCAGGTTTACAGATATCCCCCCACATTGGGTCTGTGCTTTGCTACTCCTTCCCAACAACCAAAGCCATATTTAGGACAGTTTACATACCCGCCCCCCCCCAACCCCTTGGTTATACAAGCTATGGAATTACTTCACTGTGCTGTTGTTGGAGACCCATCTGGTAAAATCCCAGCCTGACCGAAGATTTAAATTTGGCCAGCTGGAAGCACAAATGTCTTTACCAACTTTTGGATTTAGGTAGCGGAGAAATCTGGGAGGAGAGGAGCTCAGTAAATGGAAAGCCAGATTATAAATATGTTAATTCTTTAATGCGTTTATGCTGGATAGTGAGTGAGCGGTAATAAGCGTAACATGCTCAGCTCCCCCTAGGGGGAAAAAAAAAATCACGAAATAAAGTTACTTTACAATTCTAATCAGATGAGTGAAAGGGCTGGTGTCTGAGCGGCCTCTCCAGAGCAGCTGTACCAGTGCATAAACAGCGTGTGTGAGTCTCTTGTCAAGGGCAGAAGGTCAGGCAGGACTTGTGCTGGGGGGGGAGAGTTAACAATACTCCCTTCCCTACCCCTCCCTAGGCATAGGTGGGGGGGAGGGGAGGAGCAGAGTAGGGAGACGGCTGTGACATTGAATGAAGGGGAGAGGGATGAGACGCTGTAGTTTGTCTGTCCCCAAGGAATGGGAGCTATAGACTTTCCAGATGCCCCCCTTCTCAGCCTGTTCCACTTGATGAGTGAAGAGCAGGGGCAGATTTCAGGAGAGCGAGCCCCAAGGGGGTCAGAGCGGAGCAGGGGGGAAAGGTCAGGCTCCGACGGCATCCTGTTGCAGTGCGGTGTCTCATACCTTCGCCCTGTCCAGTGTGCCTTCGCTAGCTTAAGCTCGTTCTACAGCTGCTCGCTCATCTGTTTCCTGGATTGGCATGCCAAAGGAGCCATCAGCTCCCCCTCCGCCAGGCTTTGACTCCCAAATTCACCCAGGCCCTAGCTCCCTACTCGAGAGCCCATGTTTCCTATTAAACAAAACTTTCCATGCTTCCCTGATAAAGCTGACGTGTGTCTGGATTTTCTTCCTGCAGTACATTGAATATTCTGAATACCTGCATCATAGCAAAGCCAGTGGGTAGATGTATTCTGGTGGTTTCTGTTGAAGAGCACACCTCTTAAACATACAGGCTGGCTCTTCATTTGACATTGGCAGTGTTGCTGTAGCTGTGTTGGTCCTAGGATATTAGGGAGACAAGGTGGGCAAGGTTAATATCTTTTATTGAACCCACTTCTGTTGGTGAGGGGGACAGAAAGCTCTGTGTAAACTTGAAAGCTTGTGTCTTTCACCAACAGAAGTGAGTCCAATAAAACAGTGGTTTTCGGTCTGTGGACATCTGGGGTCCGCAGACTAGGATTTCCAAGTTTGCACCTCCATTTGAAAGTTTTTAGGGGTCTGCAAACAAAAAAGGGTTGAAAATAAAACATACTACCTCATCCATCTTGTCCATTCATTTCACATCATTTAGGTCCATAGATCTTTGCCATCTCATAGTACTGTCAGTTCATGGCCTGACTTTGTCAGAGGTGCTGAGCTCCCACTGACTTGAACTGGGGTGTGCTCAGCAAATTAGACCTTTGTATATTACTTTTGCCCCTCCCTGAAGGCCTGTAAAACAGAGAGGCAGATGGAACTTTGCTGACCACTTTCAAAGGCAGAAAGTCCAGCGAGCGGAACACTTCAGATAAAATATGTACAGAAACACACAGAGGAGGCAAGGCAAGGGCTTTGTCTGCCCATGGACCCCTGAGAGAGAGAGAGCTGGGAGGTTTTAGCCTGGGATAGGAAGCGCTTTTCACCTGCTCTGTTCAGCAGGCCTGGCATATGCTCTGTCTAGATTAAAAGCCATTTTTCAGTCAGTGGCCCATTGTCAGACACAATAGAAAACTCTCCCGCCTCCTTTTCCTCGCTCCAAATCTCTGGCTAATTCTCCAAGCTCTTTCCTTTAGATTTAAAGATGTACGGGTTGGGGTTAACATAATTGTTTAACCACTGTGTGCCAGCCACCATGTGACCTAGAATAATCTGTCAAGACACTGCAGACCCTTTCTTCACTCCCCCTGTGTGTGCGTTTTAAATGATGTGTATCTACACCCTTGCAAACATGCTGCAGATAACTTTCCACTATAGAGCTGAGCTCCCTCTCCACAGAGCTAGGATGTGTTCTCGGTTTTCCTGGGGTCGTATTAAATACTTCACTCTTATGTGGTGCTTTTCATCTGTTGGTCACAAAGCAGGGTATAACTATTGTCCTCTGTGTTACAAAGGGGAAACTGAGGCATAGAGCAGTGTGGTGTGTGTTGCCCATGATCACACAGCTGGTCCATTTCAGAGTTGGAAATAGAACCCAGGTCTCTTATGTCCCAGCTGCCTCCCCTGTCTGCTGGAATTTTCAAAAGAGTGGCATTTGCGTCAAAAATAGTAATTGCTGTGTTTGTAGATCTAGTATTCTGCGTGGAGGGAAGGGGACAATTGGACGCAGAATCCAAGTTTAATATTTGATCCCAGTCCAGTAAATAGTAAACTTGGTTGCAAATGAAACTTGGGTTTAAAACAATATCGATTTTTTTTCCCCTCGGTTTAACTTTTCCAGGATTGTCGTCTTTCTTTCTTTAAGTGTTGCATCTGACAGACAGAGTCAAACACAGCCTTGTCAGTGATCAGATTCCCCTGTATGGGCCTGCGATTGACACCTGAATCCTGCGCTCAACAACCCCATCGTCATCCGCCCCAGCTGCTCAGCCCGCATTATCATAACAATTGCCCCCAAATTATGTCCCATTCAGTGCCTCTGCCTTTGATTGATTAACTTACAGTTTCTGTTTGAATAACCCTGGCCGCTAAGATGGTAAAGCTGTAATCTCAGAGGGATAGTTAACAGCGATGCTGTGGGGACTGTGCTCTGTCACACGCTCTCTGCAGCCTGACCCCTGCTCATGGGAACATCTGATGAGACAGGAGGCCAGTAATTGAAGAATCCATTCGTTGTGTGTGTTGGGATGCTTCTGCATGTGCGAGAGAGCTGCATGAGATGGTTAGGGTTGCCAGCCAGCAGTCCACACATCATCTGCTAGCGTGGCTGCTGAGTGGAAGATATACAGTTTTATGTTTTTGTTGCTTGCGCTACTGAGTGTTTTTTCCCCCTAGACGTCTGCTTTCTAATCGAGACACAGCAGCAGTGTCCCCAAAAGAAATGCTGTCTATAGCGCCTCTTTCAGGGCAGCCCTCCTTCCCTTTTAAAGCTATGGACCAAGATTTTCAACAGTGGCTTGTGATTTTGGGTGCCTCAAATTTTTGATTATCCAGCTTCACCCTTTAAAGGGAAGGGGCCTAATTTTCAAAGGGAGAACTGCTCCTTGTTTTCTGAGAATCACCTTTAGTGTCTCAAGTTTGGGCCCCCCAAAATCTCGAGACACTTGAGTAGTTTGGCCCTGATTAGCAGCTAGAGAACGTGTTCTTATACTGATGTGCACCTGCCTTCCTTCCCCCCACTTTGCCCCCACCTTTCACTGATGCAACACAATGACACGTAAATAAAGGAAATTAAGTTTGAAAGGGCCAGTCTATTTTAACACACAAATTGCCACAGCAATTTTGCCAGACTAGTTTCAAGTTCTGCTTGCTGTCACCCACCTCCCCACACTGAATTACCTCTCCCGTTTCTGGTGATCATGGAAAATTATCCTATGCCTCAAAAAAATTGCTGCTTGGCACATGCTTTTTGCCAGGTGCCGCACAGACCAGCGATCAGGGTGCCCCCATGGTGGCCACTGCACAGGCACAGAATAAGAGACAGACCCTGCCCCAAAGAATGTACAGTCTACACAAGGGGTGGACTGGAAAACAGAGGCATAGAGAGGGAAAGGGACGTGTCCATGGTGAGAGAGCAGGTTGGTATTAGAGCTGGGAAAAGAACCCAGACAGCCTGACTCCCCATCTGCAGCACTGTCCCATAGAACATGCTGCCTCTTGTGCTGGTTGGCCTGGGGAAGAGGATGCATAGACTTTTGCAAGGCTGACTTACATGAATAGGATGCTACAGGAGGATGCTGGTACTTAACTAATCAGACCCTTTGCTGAAGCAAATTCTTACAGCATCTCCAGTTTTTGGTTTGGTTTTCTTGTGCAGAGTCTCCTTGGTGCAAGTGTAATTGAAGGAGTTTGTGCCCCTAAAAGGATGCAGGGCTAATGAAATGATAAATTCTATCTTGTATCTGCCGCCCTAGGTACTTTATATGTTGCCATTGCCATCGCCTGGCGTTCTATGGTCATGAATGAGTAAAGCATGTTTGTGAGAGAAAGGAATGCTAACCATGTCTTGCATGTAGGAAACTGAGGCATGCTGGTCATGTGACTTGGGCAGGGTCCCTCAGGAAATCAGTGGGGAGCTGGAAATTGACCCCAGCTCTGGTGCCCCAAGCATCAAAGCACCTTTCCTCTCGCCAAGCCCATGTGCATATGGTCCTTCCAGAATCCCTCAGGACACAGGGTTTCATTTTCCTGCTAGCTGCAGTGTTTGGCGTGAAGATTTTTCCCGCTCTAGATGCTGCTTCTACATGCGACTCTTCCTCTTGTTTTGCAGATCCAGTGGTGATTCAGCAGCTCCGAAGGACATATAAATACTTCAAAGACTATAGGCAGGTGAGTAGCTGCACAAACCCTCCAGCAGGCCTCAAACAGCTCATTAAAGGGCTGATCCTGTCCTCTCTAGTCCAGTAAAAACTCCAGTGTAAATTTCACAGGTTTGAGCCAAGTGTAACTCTTATGAATAGGGAACCTGGGCCCCTATCCTGATGGTTCTGGTATGTCTCGTGCAGTTAGTTATCATTTGTATTCTGATAGCACCTAGAGGGCCCTGTTGTGGTAGGCCCTATGCAAACATATGATGAAAGACTGTCCCAGCTCTAAAGGGCTTACATTGACAGCATGCTGCCTGTAATTTGTAAAACTTCCTCTCTTGCTGTTATGGATTTAACCCGACCCCCAAAGTTGGGCCTGTGTGTGGCATTCAAAGTTTGACTTGAGAGGAAGGATGGTCCAGTGGATAGGGCACTAGCCTAGGTCTTCAGGCATCTAGGTCCATTCCCTGCTTCGCCACAGACTTTGGTGTGACCTCGGGCATGTCATTCAGCACCTCTGTGCCTCAGTTTCCCACCTGTTTAAAAATAAATAAATAAAGGGCTGATACTTCCCTACCAAAGGGGAAGCCCACGCTAGTTTTAGTCCAGCTGGTACAGGTAACGATAGGGCTGAAGATAGTGCAACAGAAAAGGCTAGTGAGCAGAGTATGTACCCAGGGTCCATGTCTGGCTTGTACTACCCAGGCTGCACTGTCTTCACGGCTGTTGTCACCCACTCGAGCTGATTGGAGCTAGCCCAGGCACGGCTAGTCCTGCACAGCTTTTGCTGTGTAGACATCCCCTAAGAAAGATCCAAACCGTTAGTGAAATACATTCAGGCTGACTGGTCTCATATTGAAAGTTCATAGATTCCAAGGCCAGGAGAGCCCCTGTGATCATCTCGTCTGAGCTGTGTAGCACTTCTCTCCAATTATTCCTTTTCAACTAGAGCTTTTTAAAAAAAAAAAAAAAAAAAAAAAATCTAATCTGGATTTAAACATTGCCAGTGCTGGAGAATTTGCCACCACCCTTGGTAAATTGTTCCAGTGGTTAATTACCCTCCCTGTTAAAAAGGTACACCTTATTTCCAGTCTAAATTGGTCTAGCTTCAAAAAAAAGTTTTCTCTTCATCTTGCCAAGATCAGAGTTCAGGCTTCTGTATTCTTCCCCGTACAACAATTGATGCCACCCTTAATGTCTTCATGTTGAGATCAACTATTCCAGGTAGAAACCCTCAGGCCTGAACTGTGGCCTGTCCCTTACACCTTGGCAGCAAAAATCTGTTTACACCAACAGCTTTGCTCTGATCAGAAGCTCAGGTTCCTGTTAACACTCCCAGCTGCTTGAGCGTCTTGGCCATGAAGGTGGAGAGGCCGTTGCCAAGCCCAAATGCATAGTAGAGGACCATTTTAGACCTCATCCCTTTAGCAGCTGCAGCTTCACACATGCAGAAGACACTGTCTTGGTTTCAGAAGTGGGTTGTGGCTAGCACAGATTGTACAAGGTTGAGGGGGGAGCCCTATTTTATCTGAAATCTCCCATACGTTCGTTTTTGAGGCAAGTTGTAACAAGGTGTTAAACAGTGTTCTTCAGCTCTTGCTGTTTACTCTGATTAAACAGAAGCCTGGTACAACAACAGGAGTTGCACACATTTCTCCAAAGCCGATAGGTTACAAGGTCAGAGGGGCGGAGGGGGAGGATCGGGAAGAGCAGCGGCAGAAAGAGAGGAGCAGATGTTTAGTTTTGGATTGAAGCTGCCCCTTCCTCTGCCACCTGTCAGTAACACTCAGGGATTCAGTGGCATGAGAATAACATCTTGGGAGCTAAAGCCTTTCGATGGAGGTAGTGCCGGTGGCGGGGCCTTTTTGTACAGATCATGGGAGTGCTGGTGAGAAGCGTGGGGCTCACCATAGAAATTAAATGAACGACATACGTAATGCAGATATGTAATGTACGACTGTGTCACATGCACGGTAATGTAGTGTTCCAGATAGTTATGCCCTTCTTCCTCACTGCTCCAGGCACCTCCTTGTCTGGCTTCCTCGTGCACCTGTAACTCCTTTCATCTGTTTTCCTGGGTCTCTTCCCTGCAGATGATTATCGAGCCCACCAGCCTGAAGCTGCTTCCAGACCCCCTGAAAGAACCTTACTACCAGCCTCCCTACACCCTGGTCATTGAGCTTACAGGCGTTTTGCTCCATCCCGAGTGGTCGGTAAGTCAGTCTCTCTCTCCTTTGCTGTTCCCCTTTCTGGAGAGAGATTTAGAGAGAGGAGTGCTCCTTCCCTCAGATTCTTTGTATGTTGTTTCAAGTGCTTTTGTGACAGATACATGAGGTCTGGCAGTGGGTTATTGCATTAGCTGAGATCCTGATAGATCATAAGTGAAATTTAGATTTGTAGTACCAGTATGGCACCTGACCCTTCCCTGTCCAGGACCACTTTACAGGTTGACACAATGGTCAGACCATAAATGGCACCCTAGGCAAAGCCGGGCTCTACCCACAGGTTTACTTGTCAATTTCACTGTTCTAGCTGAGCAGAGAAATTGACAACTATGACAGCCCCAGATTTTACCAGTATAAAAATCTTGAGGGGCCCACACAGTGTAATTTGCCCCAGGCCCGCACCCCCCTGGGGACGGCCTTGGGGAGCGCTGCTATCCACTCTGGTGGGCTGCTAGTGCCTGTGTGAGGAGAACACCATGTGACCCTGCCATCAGGCCATAGTGATTGGCTGGTGTTGACCTTTGCTCCTATATGGAGGAAGGAGGGGAGAAACAGCAGGGGGTTTTGTGATCTGCCATAGCCACAGAGGACTGCAGAACTCAGAACTCTCCTGCTTTACGAGAAATACAGTCGTCCAGCAGTAAAGGGGAAAAAGATTATTTCTCAGAGTGGAAAATGGAGTGTTGGGGTACTTATTAAAATGTTCAGAAGTTAGGGGGTACTTGCTACTTAAAAGGTTGAGAAACACTGCCCTAGCTATCATCTGTGGTTCGCTATCAAGATGTTGACTCCCGCCTGCCATCAGCCCATGGTGTCAGCCGCCCACTTGCTAAATTCTCAAACACGCACCTTTGGCCTCTCTTCCATGCTGCCCTTCCTGCTGGGGAGGAGCTCTCCACAAACAGCTGCAAAGCGACCCAAGTAGCTTCCCTCAGACCCCTCCTTCAAACTCCCTTTCCACAGGCCGTTGGTGTGCTGAGATCACTTGCTGTTATGCTGAGCAGTGTTGTCTCATTGTTCCCTTGTACACCCCCCTCTGTCTGTGTGTCTTGTCTCTTGCCTTCTCCTCAGACGGTCAGCCCTTCGGGGCAGGGATTGTCTTTGTGGTCTGGGTTGTACAGTGCCGGGCGCAATGGGGTCCTGGTCCTAGGTGCTACGAAAATACCGGATAAGTCAGGCCTGGGGTTCCTAGGTGCTATGATGATATATGAGGGGTCTCTTATGAAGAACCGCTGGTTACTTTACCAGACGTCCCTGCACCTTATTTCCCCTGAGCTCTCTCCATGCTGTGTGGCTTGACTGCAAAGCCAGCCAGGCTTCCGATATCAGCCTCTTTGTGAAAATCAGCTACTGTCCTGCCGTAGCGAGTTGTCATTTTATGGCTTTTCTTTCTCTCACTCCCTTTGTCCTCAGCTAGTAACCGGCTGGCGCTTTAAGAAGAGACCGGGCATTGACAGTCTGTTTCAGCAGCTGGCACCGCACTATGAAATAGTCATCTTTACATCTGAGACGGGCATGGTGAGTACTGTGGGGCCCTGCTGGGCGTTATCGGTGATTTCTCCTCAGACAGGTGCAGCTGGCATGCCTTGGATAAAATCGGGGGTGGGGGAGACGGAGAGCTTCTCCTGCAGGCTCTGACAGAGCGGGAAGGGGCAGAGTGTGCAGCGTACCTATGGGGACAGGCTGAGCTTCTCTCGTTAGAGACTCCAGCAGTTGAGCTTGCACCCTGTTCTGCAGCTCGAGAACCTCCAGCTGGGAGGCGGGGGGTTGGTTTCAGCTCAGTTCAGGGGTGTTGATTGTTTATACCCAGAGTGTGTCCCTCTTGCTAGGCAAAGTCTTTCCCGTGAGTTTTCCAGGCTCTTGCCTTCAGTAAATAGCTTGCATGGCAGCCTTTGGAACATGCCACTGCTCATTTGAATATGTATGGACCCCATCTTCTCCATTCACCCTGTTGGATTGGGGCTATTGCAGTGCTAATTGGGTGGGACTGTCCATGAGAAGGTTGTGTGTGGTCAAGATGAGCTTTGAGTCCATAGGCCAAAAAACCCTGTCCTTGTTGGAGCCTGCTGAGGGAACAGCATGAGTCTGGTCAGCCCTGCTGCCCTCAAAGCGTATCAAGGGAATGGCTGGCCCATGCTGAGATCTGGCATAGCTTTCCCTTGGGTAAACGGGGGGGGCTGCCCCAGTGGAACGCACCAGCTTCATGAGAACTGTCTGAACACAGTCTGTGTACACTGGGACACCTGTGAACTCAGCTGTGCACAGCCACTGCCTCCAGAATGATTAAATGCCCCATTCAATGTTGCCCAAGATATTGGTATAAATTGGGCTGGGTGGGGAGGTTGCCAAATTTTATGGGGTGTGTTGGAGACCTTGGTAATTACTAACCTTTAACTAACTTTGCCTTGTTCCTCTCAGCATCCATTACCGATGCCCTTTCCAGCTCACTCCCCAGTGCGTGTGTTTCTTGTGTTACAACTTCCAAACTTTGCCTGTGACATCAAGGTGCATGATGGATTTGGGGGGTGTAGTGGGATGACCAGAAAGCACTTTCACTTCTTTGTGTACATTCTGGAAGTATAGCTGGTCAGGAATTTTCCATCTGACTAATTTTCCAACAGAAAATGCCCATTTTGCAAAATGGAAATTTTCTTTGGGTAAATTTCTATTTTACCAAAAAAAAAAAAAAAAGATTCCTTTCTATTGGAAAAATCAGAATCATGTCTCCCCAACTGCTCGCCTCTTGTCAGTTTCACATTCTGCCTCTAGGCAGTCAGCAAGTTGAAAAATTTTGTTTCAGCTCTCCTAAAATGGACTTTTTTTCTGGAAATTCCTTCCTGGGAAAAATGCACCAGAAGTTTTGACTTTTTGTCCTGATTTGGGATGAGTTGGGGTTTTTTTCCCCCAAAATCATTATTTTTCACAGGAAGATATTTCCATTTGCCAGCCACCTGTATGCGTTAGGTTGTCCCTGACTTATGAAACCTATGTCTGGTTTTCTTCAGCTTCGCATACCTGCACGCTGCTCCTCATAAGCCCTGTTGCTGACCCCAAATGTGTTTCAAGGTGTCTCGGAGTGAAGAGCTTCAGATACATTTGAACCTGCAGGGTTGTCTGGTCCAGGCCTTGGATCACTCCTCTTCTTTCTCTTCCAGACGGCATTCCCCCTCATTGACAGTGTGGACCCTCATGGATTCACCTCTTATCGGCTTTTCCGAGATGCCACCCGTTACATGGATGGACACCATGTCAAGGTATCTTTACCAGGGGTTCTGGCTTGAATAGTATCAGTGCTTCCTAGTGTGGGAGATCTCAAAATAATCTCATAACACATCTGTGCTTGAGTAAGTCGGAAACTGACCATGTCTGAAAGCTTCATGTGTGTTTTGGTTAACTTGCTGCTTTTGCCTCCGTATCCTGATGTCACCTCATCCTTCAGCTCTGCTGATGCCCCTCAGTCCTGTCCTGCCACCTCCCCGTGATGCTCCAAACTTGGATTCGTCAACGGTGCTGAGTGTTGCCAGCTTATGTAGTGGGTTTTATGTTGTGAGCCTCAACAGTGTGTGCATTTAAGCCTCTGCGCCAGCTGATTCATTCTTGTAGAAGCATATACCAATAAACTCTTTATAGTCGTCACTTGAGAAAGGTGTACACTGCTGAGCTGGGATGAAGGAGAAATCCTCATCCTCAAGGGTCTTCCATTGCCTCTGGCATTTGCTGAGGGAAGTGGTTGGAAGGGAAATGGAGTCTCCTTCATTGAGTAACCCCAGCTTCATATAGACGTGACCCCGTCTCACTCTCCAGCTCTGCTTAATCGCTTTGGGGCGCATCTGCTGATTTTGCCAACACAAATTCTAGTGTGCCTCTATCCGAGAATGTGACTATCACCACCGGAGGCAGCTGCCTGGGCAGATCCCTGGTTATAGATTGTGTCAGCGGCCAATAGCTAATACCATCAGCAAACAGAGCCGCAGTCTGTGGGGAGCCTGCAGTAAGACTGTGGCAGCAACTCTTTCTGGCTGTAATCTTACTTTTAAAGGTGACCTGTAGCAGGGGGAACATACTGAGTTTGTGCCCTTTGATACATGAGGAAGGCCTCAAGGGGTCTTGGTTTTCTATTCGTTTTCACACACTAGGACTTCTTGACATGGGGTTGTCTACACTTGGCTGCAGTGCAGACTCTGGGGATGTGAATTGCAGAGCACACCAAGGTGTTGTGCTG
The DNA here is from genome assembly GCF_026122565.2 of Emydura macquarii macquarii. NCBI lineage: Eukaryota > Metazoa > Chordata > Testudines > Chelidae > Emydura > Emydura macquarii. The sequence goes on from NW_027131927.1 coordinate 4,958,397, forward strand.
ACGCTGCTGGTGGGAACTAAAAGGTACCTAGTTTGCGCTAACGTAGTCCTCTGCATTAACCTGAACTAAGTACCTTTTAGGTTGTGCCAAACAGCATCCACGTGGGGCAGCGAGAGCACGATACTTCGGTGCACTCTGCAGTTCACACCCACCCATGGTCTGCACTGCAGCACGGTGTAGACAAACCCATAGCCTCAGGAAAATTAATCAGATGAAAGAATCCACTTCACATTCACACCTTTAGTTAAACTGCATTACATCCCTGTGTGGACACTCTCATTCAGAATTAGTGGCCTTAAATTGGTTTGTCTTAATTTAATTTGGAAGTGAATTGAAATAAAATGAATTAAAGTCACTTTAATTCTGTCCACATGGGTGTAATGCAGTTTAACTAATCCCATTAAAAGTTAATTTGGATTAATTTCCCTGGATGTCCTGATGTAGACAAACTCCAGCTTTGTCTGCTCTTCAAGAGCCTAGAGAGAACTGGCAAATTGATGACATCACAGACACCAAAGAAACAAAACCAGATTCAGAGGTGAAAGTGACTTTTATTTCAGATGTTTAAAACTTGGTTTGATTTAGTGCCTAATAAACACTTGAGAGAGAACTGATCTTGGTTCAGAACCCCCACCTCCCCAGCCCCCGTCTTTCCAGCTGAAAAAGCTTCTCATGCACCTTTCTTCATCATCCACCACAAGCAGGGGAAGATCAGCCTTAACATTCCCAACTTTAAAAATGAGCAAAATTGTGGGGGATGGGGACAGAGGTTGGGCCTCATCTATGTTGTAAAGGATAAAAATGGGGGGAAACGCGATTCCTTCCCTTCTCCGGGTCATCTTTAAAATAAAGGCAGCTGTTCTGAGCTGTGCTGCTTCGGCATGGCAAAGATTGTACTAGATTATTCCCAAACCTCAGAGAGCTTTCCCTTGATTGACTTGATGCACTGGTTGTGTTTAATAAGAGGCCCCCCTCAGCTGTCGGCCATCCAGAAACATGCTGCCCTGTATGTTAATTTCAGTTTGTCTTAGCGAGGCGGGGGTTGTCTTGGCTCCTACACTTTGCTCTGTCCTCCAGAGAGTGCTGATACGCACAGCATCTGCCTGCTGCCTCGCTGCCACAGTGGCAGAATGCGAATATAGAGATGATCGCTGACAGCCTTGTCTATCCGACCTTGAATTCCTGTGTGTCACTCATGCTCTCTGAATACGGCAGAAGGCCTGGTTCTCTGTGACTTCTAGACACAAAGGCCGAGCTGCCTGGCTGGACATTAAAACTCTCCCAGGCAGGTTAGACCCATTTGGGGATGTAGGCAGCTCGAAAGGCATCGCTGCTCTGTACCTCTCTCCCTCTGAGCATCAAGAACCCAAGGAGGCTGCCGTAGTGTTGGCCATGTGTCCCCATTTGATGCCATGCCCCGCATCCATGAAATAGTTCCACATCAACTTTGCATCTAAGCAGCGCTCTGCCCTCGGAAAGCTGCCCTCTTTCCCCAGCCCTCGCCCTCATGCTCTGTAATTCGAGCACCTCTGTCCACGCTCCACAAAAGAGCATGGATGTTTTGCTTTGCTATGGACCTTCTGTCTCTCTCCCCCTCACGCCCTCCCTCCCTCTCACCTCCCATCTGCTGTCCCAGGGTGGGCAGGGCATCCTTTTCTCTCAGGGCAGCTCTCTGTGTTTTGATTGTTGTGGATTTTGGAGGGGGCGGGGTGCTTTACAAGGGACAGCCCTGCTGTTCAGTCTAAGCGTCCATGCTTTAGAAAGAGCTTGCTGGTACCGTAACCGGGGTTGATTTCCCAGCGGGATGTTTTTGTTTACAACTGGAATATCACTGGGGAGGGGACAGGGCGACGAGTGTAAATCCAATCTGGAGGCTGCGTAGCAGGAACTCTTGGCGAGTACCATAGCCCTGTTTACCGCTGGTATTACAGAAATTAAACCCTTGGTTAACTCAGCTCTTAAATCAGTTGTGCCGTTGTGACTTCTGTGCTGTTACCAGCTCCAAGTGCAGAGATCTGATGCTGCAAAACACGGTGAATATCCATCCCTTTCCCCCTAAGGGCTCTAGTGGGGAATGCTCTTCAGAACCCTGCAGCAATCACATAACCCTGACCCCAGCCCCTTCCAATGCATTAGTCTCTTCCACACTCTATCTGAGCAGCACCCGATCATCCAGGCACAGTATTGGGGAGACAGTGCAGCCTAGTGGATAGTGTGCTGGGTTGGGACTTGAGACCTGGGTTCAGTGCCTGGCTCTGGCTGGGCTGCTGGCTGAACTTGGGCAAGTCACTTCCCTGCTTTGTGCCTCAGTTTCCCCATCTGTGAAATGAGGATAAGGATCCCAGTCTCCTTGGCGAAGCACTTTAAGATCTATGGATGAAAAGTGCTAGATAAGAGTTAGCTGCTGCTCTTGGATTCCCTGGCCTTTCTGCATTCACCCCTCATTCTCATTATGGGATGGAAAAGCAGGTCTGACTATCTTCCGTTTTGCCCTTCAAGCTTATGGATCCTGCTCTATGCAGGCAGGTGTTCGCTGGCCTGGGACAGGTGAAGGGGAGGAGAACCAGACGCATGCGGGCAGGCTCAGTCGTTACCTGTTGGTTTTAACGCCACGGCTCTTGGGCTGGTGGAGCTGCCATTGATGCCAGTGGGATTTCCGCGTCGGTGCTTGAAACAGGCCTTAAACGTGCTGTAGTAGAAAGTGAGAGTCTGAGACATGAGACCTAACGTAACAGGCCAGGTATAAGGTCTAGTAAAATAGGCTTGAACCAAAGTCTAATACTGCTAAGAAGCGAAGTCAGACTTCAAAGCGTTTATATGTTAAGTGTACTTGTAAGATAGAGGTCACTTCTCATTGTGCTGCACTGCAATAAACCTGACTGGGTGCCTTCGTTACTTTGCTTCTTAGCCGTATTAGACTTCGGTTCAGACTTCAGTGTCAGGCCCACCTTACTAGGCCTCAGTCCTTATACCTGGCCTGTTACGTTAGGTCTCATGTCTCAGACTCACTTTCTACTACACACCACGTCCCACTGACCTGGCAAAGTCAGTCTCTCCCTGGCGTGGCTAAGCTGGGCTATGGGAGTGTTGTGCCTTGTCCGTTGCAGGGAGAGGTGGCGAGTGTGGCTGAGGGGCTGGAGAGTCGGGTGAAATGTCCTTCCTGTGCTGCTCAGGCACTTGGATTTTTGCCAATCACCCAGAGTCTCAGGTTCAAACCCCAGCAAGGCGGACTCAGCTTTTCATCCTTCCCAGGGGCAGGACCTTTCTGGAAGACGCTTTGATCAATACAGGGGTGTGTAATGGGCTGGGCTACACAGGAGGTCAGACTAGATCCAATAGTCCCTTCTGGCCTTAAACTCTATGAATGGTTGGAGTAGCACAGAGTGAGCTCGGGGGGTTAGAGATGAGCTCTTTCAGCCGCTGTTCAGCACGAACGCTTAAAATCCCATCAGCTGCTCAAGAGCAGGTTTTACCCTGGTATCCTTGGATGAACGTCTCCCACCTACGTTCGTAGACGTGTCAGGCTGGAAGGGACCTTGAGAGGTCACCTCGTCCTGCCCCTGCACTGAGGCCGGACCAGGTAAACCTAGCCTGTCCCTGACAGAGGTTTGTCCAACCCGCTCTTAACAACCTCCAATGACGGGGATCCCGCAACCTCCCTTGGGAACCTGCCCCAGTGCTTCACTATCCTTAGAGTTGGAACGTGCAGTGTGTTGTGTACGGCTGCCTGTCACCCTGCCCCCAGGGGCGGCTGCATTTCAGTGGTGCAGTGAGCATGCTTTGGGATCCTTTTGTGGTGAACGTAGCTATGAGAAGTGAGTCAGTGGTGGGAAGTCAGGAACAGGGCTCAGGAGTTCCTGGCTCTGAGTCCCAGGCTGCTTTTCTCATCTGATGGGAAGGCTGCAGGGTAGCCCAGAAGTGGCCTGAAATGTGCAGAGGGGAAATCTTCAGTTGGAGAAGCAGCAAAAATGTGTACCCCAGGGAGATGTGATGTGACTGTGACAGGCAGACCGGTAGGGGGGGAGGGGTAGATCTAACAAGCAGGGATGCATCATTCCAGCAGTGTTGGCAGCGCCTCTTCCCCCCCACTCCAAACACAGGCAAAAGAGCTCCCTGTAGTGTAGTATTTGCTCTGAGCCATCCCGCAGAGCAGAATGGCATCCTTTGTCCCTCAGCCCTGGCTTTTTAGGGCTAGCCAGGTCGTCCTGGGACAGTGAAATATGACTCTGACCTGAAGCCGTAATGACTGCACTTTTCCCGCAGTGCTAGGGATCCGCATTCTGGGGGAGACACCCCGCAGCGTCGTGACCCTTCTGGCAGAGCAGGTGTGGGGCAGTTTGATGGGTTGTGTTGTTGATGGCTTCCTTGAACAGTTTTGCCCCATTGTGAGCCCTGAAAGTTGGGCCGAGTCAGTGGCAGGCTGCCCTCCTTGTTTATCCCCGGACGGCAGAACAAGGGCTGTGTAGACAGAGGAACCGCCTCCTTAGAGAGAGGAGGGTGACCAGAAATGCTGTTGGATCAACTTGCAAACTCCACCGTCCCTGATGAGACAAGACCTAAGATTTCCCCCTCCCCTGGGCCTGACGCTGCTCTGTCCCACCCGTAGCTGGACCCCCCGGTCCTCCAGCGCTGTGCCTGATGGACTTGTCCACGTGCGTTACTTCCCACGTGAGCCATGCCCATCTCCTGGGGCTGTGTCTGCTAGTATTTTCCCTGCCGCATCCCAGCCGCAGCAGAAACTCTGAGACTGCTGGTCTGGAGGAACCCCTGACTTTCAAACTGCTCTGTTGTCTGATGCCAAAAACACCTGCATGTTACTGCTCAGAAGAGGGGTTGCAGTGGGGGAGGGGTTGGAGGCACAGCCTAGGGTTGGGTGGGGGAGATCTATCTCCCAGGCCGTCCCACATGGTGCGAGCTGTGTTGGGCTCTGGGCTGCTGGGGAGTGCAAATTTCAGCTTCCGTCTCGTGTCCCTGCATCTAGGATATTTCCTGCCTGAACAGAGACCCCGCCAAGGTGGTGGTCGTGGACTGTAAGAAGGAGGCATTCCGCCTGCAGCCCTTCAACGGCATGGCGCTGAAGAAATGGGACGGCAGCTCCGAAGACAGGGCGCTCTTTGACCTCGCCGCCTTCCTGAAGAGTAAGCGGGGGCTGTCCCTCTGCCAGGGGCAGCTGCTGGCTGGGTGGGGGTCTCTTTGCGTTGAAATCCACGAAGTACTTACTGGCTGAATCATCGCTCTGTGAGCCACTGGGACGGTTCCAGGGGCAGCTCCTGCCACCTGTGCAGGTGGTGGGTCAGCGACTGCCTGACCACCCTGGGCTTCAATATAGAAAGTCCCAGAGATAGCCCCAGCCGCCCTCCCCTCCCCCAAGTAGTGATCGGGGTGGGTGTTAGAGGAAAGCCAAGGGACTGTGTGTAACAGCTGCTCCCTACGTTCCTGCAGAGAGCAGGTCCCTCTGGGCCTCTCTTCCCTGCTTCCTGCGTAGCGCTGTGTCTCCCAGGAGCATGCAGTGTTTCAGAGCGGGGCCGTATACACACGCAGCACAGCATCCCTGCCTTTGAGAGCCCTCCTGAACCAGCTTCATTTGCCGTGTTCGCAGGCTGATACTCAGCCTCTCCTCACCTGCATCTTGTTGCCCGACAGCTATTGCCTTGAGTGGGGTCGAGGATGTCAGGACGGTGCTGGAAAACTACTCCCTGGAGGACGATCCCCTGGAAGCCTTTAAACGCAGGCAGTCTCAGCTGGAACAAGTAAGGACGCTGATCTCGGGCCTCTTGCGGCCCCAATCTCGGTTGTGGCGCCAGAAGGCGGGGGGCAGCGTGGAGCGTGTCGGAGTTTTGGAGGGAGGGATGTTGTTGTTTACACGACAGCAGCATCTGGTAATGAGATCAGGGCCCTGTTGTGCCGGCGCTGCGCAGACAGAGCGAGAACAGCCCCGGTCACAAAGAACTTAGTCTAAATAGACAAGACACAGCCAGGGTCAGAGGGCGGAGCTGGGTGCAGGGTAGGTTCCTGCTCGCTAATCACGTGGAATAGAAATGTGCGTTTCTTGGTTTGCCTGCCCCCCCGCTTGCTCGTGGTGACCGATCCCACAGCCGTGAGCACTATGGAAAACCCTAGACAGCTGCGTCGACCCCGGTGGGAGGGATCAGCAACGCGAGGGGTGGTGCAGGTGAGAGCACTGGCTGAGCCTTTCCCATGGGAGGTGTTGGGAAGGCAGAGGGGGCCGCTCTGCACACAGGTATTGCGTCGCCGTGACTGTGTTGACTTGGAAACTTCCTGAAATAAGCACTTTTCTACTGGCCTAACTGCATCCATGCTAGGGGTTGTAGCGCTTTAATGTAGCTGTGTCGGAACCAATGTATTTGTAATAATCATAATTAAAACGCCCTTGTTTTTCATCAGTAGATCTCAAAGGCTTTATAAAGGCGATCAATATTGTACAGATAGGGAAACTGAGGCACAAGGGGGCAGTGACATGCCCAAGGCCGGGCAGTGGCAGAGCCGGGAATAGAAGCCAGGGCTCCCACAAGCCCCTTAGCTGCATTCCACCTGTCAGGCGCACTGGGATGCTGAGCATAGGAGTGACAGGCCCACCTGGGCTGCGCACACATGTGCGTAACTGGTGTGTGCTGCACTCCCCAGCACACGTCCAGCCAGGCTGATAGGCCAGCGCCTCCCGTTGAATTCTGGCACAGTGGTTATTGCTCATGCGTCATCTGTTGAAGGCTGGGTAGGAAGGATGGACTTGGGGAAAGCATGGGGGTGGCAATCAGACCTTGAGTCTGTTCCCACCGCTGCCACCAACTCCTTGTGGGAACTTGGCCGATCACTTCACCTCCCCGGCTGGAGTCACCCCCGTCGCTGTCCACGGTGGCTAATAGCTTCCCAGTAACGTGGGCTTTCTGTCCTTCTCTGTCCGTGCAGGAGGAACAGCAGCGGCTCACCGACCTGTCCAAGAGCAAGAAGCAGCAACTTTTCCTGGGCTCCCTGGCAAGCCGCCTATGGCCTCGGTCCAAGCAGCAGTGACTCTCTCCGGTGCAGCCCCTCCTGCTCACGGACCATCTGACCCCTCCGGTCCCGCTGCCTGGAAACTTTCTTAAGGAGGGGGCGCAGGCTCCGGCGGGGGGAGAGCTGTCAGCGCAGCATGGTCTTGGGCGGGTTCCAGCAATGGCATCCCATCTCCAAGGCCTGCAGAACTGCCATCAGACTTAGCCCTTTCCAGACCCCCGCTGGGGAGTGGGGAGCCGGCCGGCGGAGATTCCCATGCACCAGCTCTACCGTGGCCTGGTGGGCTCTGTGTTTCTGTGGGAAATGGAATTATCTCAGTACAAACAAAAGAGGGGAGGGGTGTCCGTTCCTAATTAGCTTCTAGCGCGTACACACCCCATATCGTGTTTCCCTCCGAGGAGAGAGGACAGTGCTGCTCCTGCTGGCGATTGGAAACGGGGTTACGCACACTCAAATAAAGGGTCACCTGTCTACAGCTGGCTCCCACTGACGCGACCCTGCTTTGCTCTCCCCACTTAGTTGTGAATGAGGGTAGGAGACGGTGTCTAAAGCCACTGCTTCCCTGTGTCTGTGGGGCAACTGATCCATTTGGTCACTACGGGGGTGCAGCTGTCTCAGCCCACCAGTTTTGCCAAGGACTGGTGTAGCTGGGGCCAGGAGCCAACTTGCTACAAACTCTTATTTTGGAAAGGTGGCCGGAGGTAGATCATGCACAAACTGCCCTGTCTGGTCCCTCAGCGGAAGGGGAACAAGCGGTCCCGATGATTTGCTCCCTGCCAGACAGGGTGGGCAGGGGTGTCTGGCCACATGCAGTGGGAGAACATAGAAACAAGAGTGGTAAATGGCAGTGAACCTATACAACAAAATGCACCTCCAACTCTAGCCCTCTGGCCCTCCCATTTCAGGGCTAAATGTGACCCCTGCCTGTCCAAGATCTCGGACTAGTGACTCAGTCTCTGAGGCCTTCTGCCCACTGTTGGAGCAGTCGCCTACGTACACCAGTGAGCAGAGAATTCCTCAGATCCTCTTCTGTTTCCCAAGCCCTGCAGCCTGCCTCGCGAGGGGAGAGGTTAGGTAGCCAGCTCTTGTCATCTGACGTCCATTTCCCCAGAACGTGCCAGGGTTGCCTGCTCCCTGTTCAAATCAAGTGGCTTCAATCTGCATCTTGGTGCATGGGGGGGGACACCAGTAGGCCCTTTAAGCAAGGTGTACGATTGTGAGGCTGGAGCAGCCTAGTTTCTTTGTCCGAAGCATCATTGTAAAGTAGAAATGACAAGGGCCTCTAATGACAATAAACTCACCGTAGATTTGGAGCCAAGAAAGCGTGTGTGTGAATTTTGAAGTGAGATCCTTGGTTTTATTATTATCCCTTTCTGGAGTGGGAAGGAAATGAGCGGAAGTGACTGACAGCCTCTGTGTTTGGACTCTCCCATTGCTTGGGATGGAGACTTGTATGATGTTTGAAAGGAAACAGATGGGGAAGGACATTCCCAGTGGTGGATCCCTGGGTGTGGGGTGGGAGGAGATGTGGGTGGAAGCTGCTGGAAGAGGGAGCGTTCCGGTTTTGATTCAGGAAAACGGGTCCTAGTTTCTATCTCAAGCCCAAGGATGGATGTAAACAGGAAAGTAAACAGATTAAGGAAATGCTGTCTCTGCTCATCCCAATCTGGTGCGATTGGTTCACTCTGATTCCGGTTCAGGCAGGCTCTGCCAGCTAGAGCTCAGATTACAGTGGGGCCCACGCTGGCATTGCTACGCTGGTTTCACCCGTACGCCTGGAAGGTAACGTGGGTGCCTTTCAGCAAGCTCAGGTTAGATCTCGGCACTGCGACAGGTTGGAATTTACCAGCCCGCTTACACCACCTGCCCGTGCAGCTGGAAAACCGATGGATATCTTATTGGCCCGTCAAAATAATTTCCTCGCCTCCCGGCTTTGTCCCGTCCAGTTTGTTAACGTTAGGTTTTGAATGCAATGTTCATCTCTTGTTGCCACTGCTCAGCCCAGGGCCGTGTGTCAGCTGTGAAGACCCATCCCTCCCTCCAGGCTTCGCCCCCCGCCCCCGGGGCCCTATTAACACAGTCCCCCGGGCGTCCTCGCCCCGGTGACTCAGCTGGCGAGGGTTAGTTCATTCAGTCAGCAATCTCCCCTTGCCATTTTTTGTTTCCTCATTCTTCATAGAAATAATAAGAAATAAAAGGCACTTCCCGTCAGGAACTGAGCCCACATCTTTCCCACACTTGCCTCCAGCCACCAGAACAAATAGACAGGCGGGCGGAACAAGTCATCCTGCCTTGGCAGGGGCTGGTGGGGAGAGATTTTTTTTGTGGGGAGGGGTAAGCAGCTGAGTTGTTTTGAACATAAACAGGACACAGGGCTGTAATTCTGCCTGGATCCTGCAGCTCGGAGGTGCCATATTTAGAAAAGCCACCTCCGGGGCTGCACTGAACAAGTTTGGGCTGTTTGTTTGTTTGTTGTTTTTTATTCTCCCCCTTCTCCAGGGTGGAAGGAGGAAGCAGATGCGTGTGTCTGCGATAGAGGGAGGAAAGTTTTGTTGTTCCACCGCTCAGCTCTTGCAATCAGTTGATCTCTTCTACATCCCAGCCAGGGGGACGGCGAAGGAATGGCTCCCTGCGTTCAAAGCCCTGGCAGTCTCTGCTGCCCTGGTAGAATGAGGCTGGGATTTTCCAACCGGCCTTTGGGTGTGGAGGTGCCCAGATCCCATGACAATTCACCTCTTTGGTCCCTCTGAGAGATCCCAGTTAAAACTGTGTTGAGTTGGGTCCATGGGGAGGGATTAGAAGCACCCAATTGGCTGATTTGGGTTTTGCCGGAGGACTCCTTGGATGACTGAGAGATGGGCGAGATCTTTCTCCAGCCTTGGTGACAGGAGCAGGTTATTGAATCTTAACCAAGGAGATTATTTTTGCTGAGAGCTCCCCAGCGCCCTCTAACCCTGTGCTGGTGTATTGGGGTGAGCACTGACCACGATGAGGGTGCCTCCTACTGAGCCCAGCGCCCCCCTAGCACCGGAGTCGGCGCTGACTCAGGGAACAGTCAGCGTTAGGCTGCTGTGCAGGAGAAGCTGGGAGGATACGGGGCTGCCCGCTCTGAGGACAGGATTCGCTTCCCTACGAGTCGCTGCCTTTCCCGCCAAGCCCCTGTTGATACCGATTGTGGCGCTGCAGCCCGAGCTGGCACCCAGCCTCTCACGGCCTGAAACTGCTTTCTAAACCCTTGTGCCCAGACCGACAGGAGCAGGCTAGGGGGATGCAGTTCACTCAGCTCAGTTCAGCCGCTGCCCCGTGGCCGGCTGCTCTACGATGCTCCCAAAGAGAGAACCCGCTTCTGGCCACAGAGCTCGCTGGGAGTCGGTGTAGATGTGACGTGATTTTATGGTAGTGCTAAGGCGGCACGGACCAAGCCCCTCCCCCCCCCCGCCTGCATGTGGGGTGAACGGGGGGTCACAGACCTGCAAAAAGAAAATCAATTGACTAATTAAAAATCGAGCTGGGGCTCGGGGCGTTTTGCTCTGACTGCAGTTTGCCCAGCACAACGGGGGCCGCGGCCCGTCCATGCGCTCTTTGGGGGCAGGCGCTGCCCAGACACTCCCCAAAGAGCTTCCGGTGTAACTAGACAAAGGACGGGAGGGGAAACTGAGGCACGGAGCAGGTACGGTCATCCAGCCAAGAAGGAGAAGCTGGGCATGCTGACCTCCAGTGGGGTGCCCTGGGCCATGAGCCATGCGGCTTTCTTGCCCTTGCCATAGCAGCTACCAAGGGGAGGGCTGGCTGCTCCCAGCCACGACTCGCCCATTTTTTCTTTCCTGCCCCTCTCGCAGGGGTGGGGATGCAGGAGCCTGGAGCTTGATGTTCACCGGGGCAGTGGACCCTGCTTGTTACCTTCCCCTCGAGCAGCCTCTACCCAGCCGCTGAGGTGCTGCCAGGTGGGTGGCCAGGGACCTGGATGAGCTGGGGGCTTCAACTGAACGCTGGCAGGCAGGGAGACCCTGGCATGTGGGTCCCAGTGCCCGCAGGGCTGCGATGCCCCCCCAAGCCTGTGCCAGGGGCCTCCTTGTTCCTGCCTGCGGGGCAGGAAGGAAGCGTGTTCCATGTACCGGGGTGCGGAACAAGGGAAAGCTGCCAGCCCCCAGGTTCACATGACCTCAGCGCTTGGCCGTTCGTGCGCTGGGAGGGGCCCGGGCCAGGCGGCCACGTGAGCAGGGCGGGAGGGAGTGTTGCCACGTTCCCACAGATCAGTGCAGGGCGTGTGGCTGGTCCTCTCGGCCGTGCCCTGCAGCGTGCAGGTAGGAAAGCTGAGCAGCTGGGGGAACCCGTCTGTGGCACCCCTGGCCGGGACAGAAAAGAGTGGAGTCTACAAATGTCCCAGGAGCCCCGCCGCCCTCCCTATAGCACCTGAAAGGGTCACCCAAGATCAAGGGCCCCATCGCACCAAGCACTGCACAGATCCGGACCGAGATTGCAGCCCTGCATTGTGTCAGGTGCTACGACCCCTCCCACCAGGCTAGGGGCCGCCTATCCTGCACGGACAGCGAGTGAGAGAGAATCCCTGCCCCAACGAGCTTCGTCTAAGTAGACGAGGTGGGAGGGGAAATTGAGGCACAAAGCGGGAACAGGATTTGCAGCTGCTCACAGCTGGGATAGAACCCATGTCTCGTATGCCCGCGGCTCCGGCCTGCCCCACTGCTACCTTCCTCTTCGGCCGTGGGCCTGTCCTGAGAGGTGTTGGGTGTCTGCAGCTCCTAGAAGCGTCCCTTGGAGCAGTGGGGGGCCAGCCTGTCCCTTGACAGCTCAGATCCCAGATAAAGCGTGAAGGGCTGGATGCTGCCATCAGCCGCCCTGTAGCAGACTCTTCCTGCAGCTGAGTCTCATGGGAATGAGCGTTAGCCCAGGACCCAGCCTTACACTTAGCTCCATTGCTATGTAGTTACGAGCCCATCATCCATTCTCCCTGCTTTAGGAAGGGACGGTTGGACGCAGCAGCGTTACAGGGGCAGAGTTAAGGCCGTTGGGGTATCTGCGCTGCACATTTCTACCCTGTGAGATGTTTGGGGATGCTCGTGAATTTCACTTGGAATTCCTTGTCTCTTTTAATCGATTCTCTCCCTTTTTTGCTCCTTCCAGCGTAGCCTTCAGCAGTCCCTGACTTCCCCTCTCAGAGCTGCTAGCACCAGTTTGACTGAGCTGGCTGAGGCTCTGAAAGGGGGCTGGCGGTCAGGACCTCCACATTCTGTTTTCACCTTCAAGTCCCTGCTCCTCGGTTTCCCCACCTGTAAAATGAGACTTTTCATCTTTTGGAAAGTGCTTTGAGAGCTGTGGATGCAAAGAGCTAGGGGATGCAGCATGGTGTTCCCTTGTGCTCTCCTGTCCATCTGTCTGTCTGTCTGTCTGTCTTGCTCCACCTCTTGTCTTCTGGAGTCTGGATCCATGACTGGGCGCCTAGGTGCTTCTGTAATACACCTAATAGCAATAATAATGTACAGCGCCTAGCACACTGGGAGCCGGGTCCTAGGTGCTGTGACAATACACATCATGACTACAGGTAAGAGCTCAGCTGCTGCCCAGCTCTGGCCATTGGGGATCGGCGAAGAACCTAGGCGGCTTGTGAAAGCTGAGCCGAGAGGCTTAGGTTGGGATCTAGGGCCGGTGGGTGCATCCCAGTTTCCCTTCTCTGTAACGTGCTTCCCAGTAGAAAAGGAGGCGGCAAAGGGCCAACAGCCCCCGTCTTCCCGCAGCAATGGAGGCCTGAAAACACCTTCCAAGCCCTGGCAGTGGGAACAGTGGAGAGCCCTGCCGTGGGGTGCTGTGGCCAGCCAGACACTCCTTGTCCTGTGCAGCAGTGGCTGCGGGCTGGGCCGGGGCCGTGTCCTGGGTAGTGCAGGGCTCCCTGCGTGGCCTCGGGGTACTGGCGTGCTTTGGGCTGATGGCAGGGGTACGGAGGGGAAGGTGCCCACAAGGCAGCGTTGTTGAGCGCATGTGAAAGCTGAATTCCGCCCCCTGTGGGAAAACTGAACCAACTGCTCCCCCTCTCCTGTGTCCCCCCATTCTCCCCCAGTTTTAGCCCCACATGTTGCTACCACCCTCCCCAAGACGAGTGCTTACTCCCAGGGGACTGGGGGGGGGGCTCTTGGTGACATGCTCCTCCCTACAGGTTTTGATCAGCCGTGAAACTGTTGCCATTTGAAGCTCCCTGCCTGGCACCTGGCCCAGGCTCTCTGCACACTCAGGTGCCGGCCCTGCATGGGTTACGCTCAGAGCAGCTCCCTGCTTTTTCAGAGCGATGGGCCCGGGCTCCCTGCAGCCCCAGGCAGTCAGTTACAGCCTGACACTGACGGCTTCTATTCAGTGCAAGCTGCGCCTCTGCTGAGCCATTCCAAGGGCTTTCCTGCCCCTCCAGCTCATCCTTCATGCACCTGGGAAACATTCACCCAGTGGGAACGTAGGAATCAGCCTCCAATTTCTACCCCCCTTGCTCCAGGTCTCAGGTACCCAGGCCAGGCCATGTCTTTGAAGGAGGGGCACGAGCTGCATGCTTCTTGTTTGCATCCAGCATCCGCCGTCAGGCTGGCTTGCAAAGTGGGAAGGAGGCAGGAAATCTCTCATCCGTCCTTCCAGCGCTGGCCTCCAGGCTCCCCGTGACTGCTGCTGATTGAGGCTGTGAGGCAGTCTTGCCCCTCCCCCCCCCCCCCCCCGGCCAGTCTGAACAGAGGCTCCCAGCCACCACATGCCCTGCCTCCCCAGGGAGAGATCAGTGGGGGGGGGGGGGCCTGCTGGCTGCCATGGGGCTCTCTCTGCACCAGAGCGTGGGCGTTGCCCCTTTTCCCCCAGGTGAGATCAGGGCCTCGTGGGGCCAGACACGGTGAGACAGAGTCCCGGCCCTAAAGAGCTCACAATCTAGCTAGAGGGGAAACTGAGGCCCAGACTTGTGGCAAGTCACCCAGGCAGTGCCCCTTGGAGCTGGATGGCTCAGGGTTAGGGGGCCAGCATGGGCTGTGAGAGCCCCTGGGTTCAACTTCTGGGCTCCCCTGCAACCTCCCTGGGTGACATGGGGTGAGTCTCTTCACCTCGCTGGGCCTCAGTTCCACACCTGTGCAGTGGGGCTGGTGATACCTCCTGTGGTGGGGGAGGGGAGTGAGGCTAAATACACCAAAGAGCGTAAGGTGCCCGGATATGGTGGGAATGGGGGCACTGGTCTAGAGCGCCACAGCTAGAACCCAGGGTCCCCTGCCTGTTTGTGCTGCCCTCCCATCCTTCCACCCTGGCCTAAATGATGCCCCCTGCTCTGACCACTAGACATGACTCCCCTCCCAGCACTCGGGCTAGAGCCCAGGAGTCCTGACCCTAAGTCTGCCTCCTGCTTTAACCTCTGCCCTTTCCCGCCTCTCCCCCACCCCCTTCACGCGGGGGCAGGAGGGGGCAGCGTGTCTCGGTGTGGCTCTAAGGCCCGGCTGGAAAGCGGCTCTGCTGGCTCAGCCCAGCTCTCCGGCTGCAGCTGGCTCTGGTGCCAGGCGTGGCCCAGCTGATTTATATGATATTCTTTTCGGTTTCCAGGGCCCCCCCTCCTGGGCCAGCCGAGCTTTTGCCTCATTGCTTCCTGTGGGCTGCGGACACATGAACCGGCTTCCTGGACCTTTGACATGACGTCACCCCCTGGCCTTCCCAAGAGGTTGCCTGCCGGGGCTCTGAGAGCCGGCCTGCGCCCTCAGCGCCTGGTTCTGGCTTCCCAAACGCTCAGGGCTTGCCCGGCTAGCAGCTAGAGGCATTGGCTATAACTCAACGGTGCTAGGCACCGAATCACCCTCGTGAGAGGCAGTCCTCAGCGTGCGCCCAGATCCTGCCAGGTACTGAGGGGCCGAGTCCAGTGGGAGTGAGGTTTATGGAGAGACGAGCCCAGTATTAAATATTTGTTCCCTGGGGAGGTTCTTGTAGCCTGGGGCCGAGTCACCCCTTCACCGTCTCTTGGTTAAGTTAAATCGATTGAGCTCCTGGAGTCTGTCACAAGAAGGCAGGTTTTCTAACCCTTTGATCCTCCTCGTGCAATGTATCGCCGCCCCCTTGAATTGTGGGCACCAGAGCTGGACCCAGGACTCCAGCAGCAGCTGCACCAGGACCAAACAACAGAGGGAAAATCATCTCTCTGCTCCTACTTGAGATTCCCCTGCGTATACGTCCTGGGCGTGCCCAGATCTAGCCAGAGCTGAGGTTGAAGGACGTCGAGCCTGGAGCCGCCCAAGAATGAGGTTGGAAGATGCAAGTTGGAGGAAAGCTTAAATCCTCCTGCGCTGCCCCTGGCTGGAGGAAGGAGACTGGCATGGGACCGGGCAAGCTGAGAGGCCAGTCTGCGCTCCACCCCGGCTCTGCCGTGTCCAGGCCGAGCTGCTGCCGCTCCATTGCCGGGGGCTTGCACCTGTTTCTCGTGCATCCGGCATTGAGCAGGATCAGGAAAGCAGGTCGGCGCTGATCCAGTCTGGCCGGTCCGCTAATTGGAAGGATCCCTTCTGGGCTAAATCTGTGGACAGTTCCTGGTGCCGGTTCCCTGCTGCGCCAGGCTCGCGGCCTGGTGTGTACTGGGTGCCTTTCAGTGCAGGGACTCAGAGCTGCCAATAGACTGGCTCAGCCGGTCCCTTGGAGTCGCTCCAGTCAATTGCCAGGCGGCAGCTGCCTCCTGGAGCCCGGGGCCATTTCCAGCCCCAACCTGCTTTGGTGGGAGAGGAGGGAAAAGTCTACACTGACTGGGTCTACACTAGCTGCTCAGCTTTGCCCAGCAAATCCACAGCTCCCCCGGGCAGAGCTGGGAAGGGCTGAGACTGGGTCGATTTGCTGCAGTGAGACATGTCCCCTGCCCCAGAGTCTACAGCCCAGATGTAAAGAGCCCAAAAGTAATGATCTAGGAATTCAAGGGAGGCTTTCCACTGAAAGGGCCTTACAGCCATTGCTGGATGCTCCATTGCTTCAGCCCACGCTGAAATGCAGCCACCTCTGGGGTGGGATGTGACAGCTGTTAACATCCACACAGTGGGTTTCATAGGCTTTAAAGACAGAGGGGGCCATGGTGTTTATCGCGGGTTGCCTTCCTGCAGAGCCTGGGTCAAGACAGGAGGGGAAAAGAGGAAAATAAGCAGGGGGAGGATCCGAATGTAATGGCTCAGGTTGGAAATTAATCCCCACGGCCCTGACTCCCACCAGTCTCACCTCCCTGAGGAGGGGAATGCTTCACGAATACGGCCCGCATGGGGCTGGATCGGAGCTGGCTCCCCGTAGAGGGGCTGGGTCCTGTAGGCCGTTTCCCACCCCCATGCTCCCCTCTTCAGTGAAGCCCAGACTGTCTGTGTGATCCCTTGAATTCTGGATCCCAGCTGCATCATCAGGCCCCGTCCCCTCCCATGAAGCGCATCAGCTCTTTCTAGGGGATCCCAGAGCCCCCCCCCCCCCCCCCGTACACATGGGGGGTTGGGAAGGGACAGGCCATGCCGGTATCACCACGCGAGGGGAGTGGGTTGGCTAGTTCTGAGTGGCTTTTCCCCCGCAGGGCTCAGTATGTCTGGGGCTTCTGTCCGGCTGGGGGCTAAGCTGATTGGGATGAGCTATGGGGAGCGGTGTGAGGAGTGGGGGAAGGAGGTTGAGGGAAGGGGCTGCTGGGACATCGGGGCTACATTTCTCTGCTGCTGTCCTGCCGTCATTTAACTAGGCTGTATTGTGGCCCAGTGGGTCGATTGCTGGAGTGTCTCCATTGCAAGTGGAGGGGGCGCCTGCAGCACAGGTCGGCTGTCCTTGCGCTAGCCCAGGGAACAAGAGCCGAAGCCTGCGCTGAGCGTCTCCGTGGCTATTGGTTCTTAGCCCGATTAAAGCGAGCAGGGTTCCGCCTGCCCCGTGCTGCAGTCACACCATCCCTTGCAGTGCAGACAGGCCCTGAGACGCCGGAAACCTAGGATTGTCTGGTTTGTCGTGCGCCGGCAGGCATGTTGCGTCTGCTGCTCTGTGCCTCAGTTTCCCCAGCTCTGAAATGGGGGTGGTGAGCCTCGGTAAAGCTCTTTGGGAGCTGTCGATGAGCTGAGCGAGGGCTGATGCACATACATCACTCAGGTTTTGTACTGATGTAGTTGCCTGATGTGGATATGGTTCTAGCAGGCGAACGGTGCCTTGTGTTGCTAGATTGCAGCATCAGTAGCTCCACCGCGCTTTGCCTCGGTCTGAAATATGTTGAAGTGGCCAAAGAACCAATGTCAGGCAGGCGTGTTGCTGAAATGCAACGAGTATCGTACAGAAAGGAAAGGGCCAGTCACCAGCCGCCAACTCATGCAGCCCTGTGAAATTCCCCTGGCACTGAAGGGGGACGCCCCATGTTACAGCCAGGGGTATTTACAAATCGCAGGGCTCTTTCCACGTCGCCACGATCCAACCCAGCAGGTGGCACTGGCTCTGGAACTTGTTCTGCCCCTTTGCCCTGGTGAGGGGTTGCTCCGCGAAGGCGCCTCCCTGGCCCGGACTGGGATCATGTTTTGAGTGTGACATGTTTCCTTGCTGCGCCTGCCAGCTGCTGAGTTGTCCCATCGCAGGGCACTGTCGGGTGCCAGCCGTCCTTACATTTACAGACAGTCAGTAAAAAATGTACAATTTTAGCACTGTCCGTAAACCCGGCAAGAAATGAAAACGTCCGTGACAGTGGGTAGAAATCAAACACGTCGTATTTTGACACTGATTGTCCTTGGTCAGACTCACGAAACGACACTGACCATGACTTTATCGCTTTCCTGTTTTCTATTATTGCACATGCCCAAAGAACCCGACGGATCAATTAGCTGCAGCTAAAACAATTGGGTAAGTCCTGTGTGCAGAACATCGCGAGTGAGTGCACGCTTTTGTGGCATTATTGTATCGTTTACGGTATTTTTAGTGATGTCAGTAAAAAGTTTGCCGTGTCAGTATAAAAAAATCAACGTCAGATCTTCATGTCAGTTAAAAACTAAAATGCAAGGTTGGTGACCCTGCTTTGAAGCTGCGCTTGAGTGGACCAGATAGTGGAGCCAGCAGAGGCCAGGCCAGCTCTTACAGTGGCCCGGTGTTTGTATGATGTGGGCCATGCTGCCAGCTAGGTGTGGCTAACACATACGCTGCTGATCTATTGGGGGTGCCAGTCTAACGGCTGGGAGGACGGGCCCATGGGCTCAGAGGAATGGGCTCCCTCCAGATAGTCTAGTGCTGGCCTGCGTGTTGCGAGACATTCAGCCCCATCGCTGCAGGTTGGGCTAGCGTCTGCGGTGATGGGGAGGGAAATCGCTGCTGCCCAGGGCTCGGACCGCCGTTGTGCCGCAAGGAAGACGGGCAAACAAAGCGAGCGGCTTGGTCCCGTGTTTCCCCAGGAGGCCGCCGTGAATGGCAGGAAATGCCGCCGCTCCGCTAGTGCCAGCTGCTGGGCTGGTGTGTGGCGCTTGAGAAAGCAAGGCAGGGTTTGCTGAGCACAGCTGGGCCCCCCCCTGTTCCCCTGAGCCAGCATCCCGCTCTTGAGACCCTGCCATGCAACCCTTTGTCTTTGCATCTTCCCCCAGCGCAGCCACCGTGGGCCCAGGCTGGGCCATTGGAACTCGATTGGCAGCAGTAAATCAGGCCAGTCTGGTTGGTTTCCTCTTTGGGGAGGCTTTTCCTGCCATTGCAGGGGATCCAAGCCATGTGATCTTGAAGAAGAGATGGAGCGAGGGCTGCAAGGCATTGGTTGGGCTGCAGGACACCTGGGTTCAATGCCCATCTCTGCCATAGGCCGCCTGTGTGACCTTGGGCAAGTCGCTTCCCCCTCCCTGTGCCTCAGTTTCCCCATCTGTAAAATGGGCAGAATAACTGTTGCAGTGTCTGTTTAGACTGTGAGCTCACTGGGGCAAGGGTTGCCTCTCGTGCTGTCTGGGCAGCGCATGGCACGACGGGGCCCCGATCTCAGCCGAGCCTTCTAGGTCCTACAATAACACACCTCATAACAATAGCTTTAAGCAGTGCCTCTCTTTAGCTGATTCCCTCCTGTTATGTCCAAAATAGAGCGCGTTTCTCATCTGTGTCACAGAGGCACCGAGCAGTCACAGACCAGGACTCCGGCACAGAAAGACAGAACCTGCGCCAACAAGCCATCAACCTAAGGATGGGTACAGGAACTGTGTCAGCTGCCTCTGGAAGATAGGAAACTCGGGTTAATTTCAATCATTTCAATTATTTTTTGTTTAGAGGATTTAAAACATAGACGTTTCCCTAACTTCTCATTTAGGACCGGATCCCGAGCTGGCATCAATTGGGGTCGTTCCACTGGAGCCAGCAGAGCTGCGCTGACTCTCGCTGGGTGAGAATTTGCCCGGAAAGCCGGATGCTATGGGTGGGTTTTGTTCCCTGGCACAAGTTCAGGTTCAAACTATTATACTCATAAAAGAAAAGACTAGCAGGATCTTATTCAGGGGGACAAGGCAATACGCCGTGTTTATTGTACATGTAAGAATATCAAAAAGCCGTCACATTCACACACACAGTCACAAAGTTCTGCAAGCCGATGTGACATAATTACCACTTCTTTTATGAGTTGCTCGAGCCAGCCTAGTGGCCAACTAGGCTGGGCACGAGGAGGGAGCCGGGCCACTGTCGGTCGTGAATCCGATGCTCCAAGATGACAATTGCAGAATGAGACCCAAAGTTTCCACCCCACCTTTTATACTTGCTGGCTCTCATGTAAGTCTATGGGCCCGGCAGTGTCATGCTGCCTCCAGGTTCAGTATGGTTGTTAACCACCAGCCAATTGCAAGCTCCACTATTCTCTTATTTCTGTACTTGGTTTGTTCCCAGGGTGGATCCTTCTGTACTTTAGGGTCGTTTATTTGCACTTCAGGGTCGTTGATAGGTATTCTTCGGCCTTCAGGGTTAGGATGGCAGTCCCTGTCTTTCCTCCCCTTTCTGTTGCGAGATCAGTTTAGGCTGGTGTCTTTTTGTGCCCTTGCACATACAATCCTCACTCTCAACACAGAGAATTCATCAAGATATTTTTAGGTTCAATAGTACAAGTTTCAGGAGAGAGTTCACCTCAAGAAACTAACAAGATGGAGTCCACTAATGCCACACTAAACAGCGCTGTACCGTTATCAGAACAGGAAAGGAAAAATCTCTCTCTACCTTCATCTCACGTATACAGTAAAACAAGGAATCTACATCGGATTTGTTTGCGCAGCTCCTGGGGATGGCTCACAAAATCAGCCAGCGCAGTAACAGCCCCCGTCTGCTTCCCCCACCTTGTGCCTTCCTCTGCGGGGGTTCTCAGCCCATGGAGAGATACCAGCAGGTCAGCACCTTGCCTCCGCTGTGCCCGGAGAACACTGAGGTGAGCCGAGCTGGGGCCGCGCTTGGTGGGTGGAATCGTCTGGGTAAATTGCCGCTCGCTCGCTCGCCCGCCCGACCTTCCTTTCAAATCCCCACTAATTACCTCCTCGCCCCGGCGGGCCCTGGCAGTATTGTGACGCCTCCAAACGGGTCGCTTGCCGCAGCCAGAGCGTTTGTGTGTGGCGTGAAACCGCACGAGCAACACAATTCACTGTGGCATTGTCGTTAATGAGGGCAGGGTTGGCTGCTTTCCCAGGACCCAAATGACGGTAACGATCACACACACACACACACGCACACACACACACACACACACACACAGCCTGCTGGTGGCCAGCCCTGCACGGGCGCACAGGGCGAGGAAAGGGTGCCAGAGACCCGCGGAACAGGCGTGGAGCGAGGCACGTGCGGCGCCCTTTTGAAGGAACACGTGACGATCACCAGGAAGCGTTCGAGCAGGGCCGGTCAGGTTTCCGCCAGGTGAGCTACAAGCTGTTCTGTATCTATTTGTGTGCTCTCAGGGCCTGATCCCCCCGCTGATGTCACGCCAGTGGAGTCGGCCCTAAATCATGCTAAGTGGGTTCACACCCATTACACGCACGCACGCACGCACGGCCCCGTTCCAGCCTCAGTGCCGTTGATGGGGAAATTCCCGTGGATTTCAATGACAGCAGACCCTCAGGGCCGGATTCTCTGCTGGTGTAAACCATCACTGCATCCAGGGGAACGATACTGATTTGCACCTGGGGGGGGATCTGGCCCCACCTCTCTGAATCAGCCCCTTCCAGTTCCACTTCTCAGTTACTGGAGGGGAACGCGGGAGCAATTCCCGCCCCTCCCCCCATGCCAGAGCAATTCCCGCCCCCCCTCCTCCACCCCCGTGGGGTGTAATTAACTCCACGCCCCAGAGTGCAAGATTGGACTTTGGCCCCCAGCCCCTGCCCTCCCACAGGAGCCCAGCCAGGTGTGACTTTTCTAACCCTGGCGTGACATGCGGCAGGGTGTTACTCGCTGGTGAATGGGGGGGGGGTTGCTCTCCCCCCAGGGTTTCCCGAGACAACAGGTCCATGTGTCCAGGTGTGAAAAAGTGTGTCTCCCATTCAGCTGCTCTCCCCGGGGGGCCCGTGGAGAGCTACCCTTCACACCCAGCAGGCACAGGCGCGAATTTACAGCCCCCGCTGCTTCTCACACCTTCCCTGCTGCCTGCGGGATGCTGCGACCCCTCTGCTCAGCAAACGGGGGCTCTGGGAAACCCATCAGGCCTGGGAGACCCCAGGGCAGCGGGGAGGGCCAGTTTCAGTCTCAGGGCTAGTGATGGATGAGCCCGATCCTCCACTGGTGTCTAATGGCATTGACTCCAATGGGGGGGCCAACAGGGCCTCCTCTTTACGCCAGCTGGGGGTCTGGCCCCACGGACTCCAGTGGAATGAACCAACAGTAAAAACGCACTCTTAGGCCAGATCCCACTCCGGCACCAATCAGCCGTAGCTCCCCAGGCGTCAATGGGGCCAGATCCCCGCTGGCGTGGATCAGCCGGCGCTCCATGGAGGAGCTCTTTCCTGAGAGCCGGGCCTGGACGCAGAGCCTCCAACCCAACGTTTTCAGAAGCGGCTCCTCCATTGCCCAGTTTGAGCTGCCTGGAGGGGGCTAGGGGCCGGGACTGCTGAGCTCCCACTGTTCCTGCCGCCTTCCTGGTGCCGGCTGGGTGAAATGTGGAGCTCAGAGGCCTGCTCCCATTGAAGTCTACGGCCAAATTCCCTTGCCCTCCGTTGACCCCGGATCACAGCCTGGCCGCACAGAAGCCCACGGGCTAGGTGCCTGACTGAGAAGGATGGCACATGCGGAAAGGCTCCCAGGACGGGGCCGAAGGAGGCCAAAGACAGCTTCCCTTCTGATCACGTCACTGTCTGGGCTGGGGAGTCCAGATGGTTCACAAAGGATCAGAGTGTTAAACCTCTCCCCCCGTCCCACTGCCTCCCATGTTTCCTCTAGAAGTTGGACTCAGCGCCTGTCCAGAACTGAAAAAAGCCCCCACTTCATCATCCTCACCTTCGCAGCAGGAGAACTTCCAAGTGTGGGAGCAGGAAGTGGTGGAGAGAAAGGACAGCGCCGGCGCGGGGGGGATGGAGCAGAAAAGGGTGAGGTTTGGGGTGGATGGGGGGGGGAGGGGTGTATAGGAGGGATCCCATCAGGGTTTGGGGTGCACGGGGGGAGGGGAGCCGTATCCAATGTCATTTGCACCGTTTGGATTCCCCAAGGAAGAGGCACCAGCGTGGCAGTCCTGTCCGCCCCAATCGCCTCTCCCAGCTGCTCAAAGAAACAGGCTGCTTTTTAAAACCGCCGGGCAGTTTCGTTTCATTTGTGCTGCTGTGCAGGGGCTCCTGGGGAGAAGGGGAGACGTAGGTCTTCGCGAGGAAGGCTGGGGCGGATTTGTTTGTGGCAGCTGATCCCCAGCTCCTCCTGCCTTGTCCGTCTGGTTTCTCACTGAAGTCCGTGGCCGTGACCCCGAGTGGGGCCGAGTGGCCGCTTCCAACTCATGCTTCGGTGGGAGCTGGGCGCCTCCCATGCCCCGGTGATGCCTATGGCATTGGGTGGTGCTCTGCGCCGTGCAGGATCAGGCCCCGGGGCGAGCAGGATCAAGGTGGTTGGTGAAGGGACGTGGCGCTGGTATCCTGCCCGGAGGGTGGCTGCATGGCTTGAGGCGTGAGGCTGAGCCAGCCCTGCGGGGTGGAGCTGGCGGGTGCTGGGCTGGGGCAGAGCCAAAGAAGTGTGGGGGCTGAAAGCCGTTTTCACGCCTTCAATGGGGAAGCTGAAGAGCCCAGGCCTGATGGAGCAACTGCGGGGCCGCCCCCCCACCCACTCACCCCTCATTAAAATCATTATGCCAGCAACAGCAAGATCAGCAGCCCGGAGCCCTCCACCTGTGACCGAGTGGCTGGCCCCAAACATCAGGCCTTGGGGGCGGGGGGCATGACACACAGCAGCCTAGACACACAAATCAGTACTTCCTCCTTCACCCAACTTCTGCCTTCCCAGCTGCGTGGCCAATCCAGAGGGATGGTGCTGGGGGGAGGCAGCCTCAGGGATGCTTTACCCATCTCCTGGACCAAAAGGCATCGGCAGGGGGAGAGGCGGCACCGGAGGCTGGATTTTAAAGGCATTTAATAATCGTTCCCCAAGCTCTTACGAGCAGCTCTCGAAGTGCTTTACACACGAGGGCAGTCTCACCGGTGAGCACGGTGTGTGTCCAATTCGGGGTGTTGCACTTTGGGAAAGATGCGAATAGATTGGAGAGTCCAGAGAAGAGGAACAAAAGCAACGAAAGGTTTAGAAAACCTGCCCTAGGAAGAAAGGTTAGAAAAAACTGGGCCTGTTTACGTTTGAGAACAGGAGACTGAGGGGGCACCTGAGAACAGTCGTCAAATACGTTAGGGGCTGTTGCCAAGGTGACGGGAATCAGTTGTTCTCCAGGTCCACTGGAGGGAGGACAAGACGCAATGGGCGTAATCTGCAGCGAGGGAGATTTCGGTGAGACATTAGGACAAACTTTCTAATGCTCAGCGGAGCTCAGCTCTGGGACAGGCTTCCCGGGGAGGTTGTGGGATCCCCGTTGGTTGGACACAGTCAGGGCTGGTCGAGGTTTACTCAGTCCTGCCTCAGTGCCAGGGGCTGGACGTGATGACCTCTCAATGGCCCTTCCAGCTGGACGGTTCTCCAATTACCCTGGTTTTGTGGAGGGGGAAACTGAGGCACAGAGGGGGCAGTGACTGGCCCGAGGTCACCCAGCAGGCCAATGGCAGAGCTGGCCGAAGGCGAGACCAGTGTTGTATTCACTAGGCAACACTGCCTTCTAAATCCCAGTCTGCCTCTTTAGGCACCTAAATACCTTCACCCATCCAGCCCTCGGAGCATGGATAGGAGAAAGGGGGCAGCTACGAGGCATCACAGACAGGGGCTAACTTGATCTGGGCACCCCAGTGCTTGCCAGTTAAAAGGGGGTGCAGAGTGTATGTGCCCAAGGGGAGGGGGCGGCCTGGGGAGCATGCGAAGGGGATGGCGGGGGTGGCCGGGCCAGGGGCTGCAGTAATGAGGTTTGCCACGGCCAGGGGTAGGCAGGCAGATGGTCGGTGCGTGCCGCCTCGCAGAAGCCAGCCCTGCAGCCTGGAGGCTAATTCTAACTCCATTCAGCAGCTCAGTCCCCCCCAACACACACACACACACACACACACACACACACACTTTGGCCAGTGGGACAATGGGGCGCATTTCTCAGCACAAAGCCGGCTGGTGGGTGAAGGAAACCTCCCATTGGGCTGAGCCCCGGGATGGGGTCAGGGGAGATGACAAGGAAGGGAGCTTAGAAACTCACCCCCCCCGAATCCCCCTCCAGCTCCCCCCAAATAAAAATAGCTGCAACCGCGTGGGCGCCAGCCCCTGGTTCCAACGGTCGGGGCTGGGGTTCCCGAAGCAAAGGGGAAAGCGGCCGTCCATGGGTCGGGATCCTGCACGCCCGTCACATTCCCGGGACGGGGAGGCAGCGCTTTCTGAGCTGGGGCGCCCGTGACAGAAACAGCCCCCAAACCTCTGAGCCCTCGCTGGCGTGTCAGGGCCTTTCTGGCTTTCCAGTCTGCTACGGTGGCTCAGGCCTTGTGGGGGGGGAAGCGGTGGGGCGCTTTTTAACAGCTGTTGCTGTGTTAAAACTACCCACAAACCAGCCTTTAAGGGCGGCTTTTCCCTGTGACTTTAAAGGGAAAGTGGCCCAGGAGGGCTTGTATTTAAGCAAGCAGGCAGGTGCTGCAGATTAGCATACAGCTGACCGTCCCGGCTGCTGGTACAGCTCAACAAAGCAGGGCCGGAGGGTCTGAGTCTCGGAGGAAAGGCTGTAGGGCCTGAAGAAGGGGGGGAGGGGAGGGCTAAGAGGTTAATCTGGCTCCCCCTCCACTCCCCACGGCTCCAAGCGTCCTATAAAGGCCGGTGCATTCGACGCCCCATAGTCTGAGAGACTGCAGCAAAGGGGGGTGTTATCTGACGGTCTGTGGGTTGTGCTGCAGCAGAAAAGTGGCTGATTAAATGGGATGATTGAAGATTTGGGAGCCTCTGGGGAGGATGGAGAGGGAGATGCTGTTCTCCCTCCCCATGCACTGCAAACTCCTTTCCCATGTAAACCCCTCTGGGCTCCCTGGGACTCATCCGGGTCCCAAAAGCAGGAGGGGAGCTGTTTCTTTTCCAAGCACGTTGCAGCCGTCCATTTCTAATAACGCAACCAAACCAGGTATGAGATCGCATGGCTCTGGGCGAACACTCATCAGGCAGGGTGGTGCCCTTAGCCCAGCTTTTTAGATGGGGAAACTGAGGCACAGAGCGGGCAAGTGACTCACTTGAGTCAACACGGGAAGTCAGTGGCAGAGCTGGGAATAGAACCCAGATGTCCTGACTTCCAGCCCGCCCTGCCCTAACCACTAGACCCCGCTTCCCTCCTGAGACGGGAAAAGAACCCGGGAATCTTGATTCCCAGCCTCCTGCTCTAACCACTGAACATTGCTCCCCTCCAGAGCCAAAAATAGAAGTCAGGAGCCCTGACTCCCAGTCCCCCATGCTCTTCTGGGCACGGTTCCCAATGCTCTGTGCTTCTGTTCCCCATGTGTAAAGCAGGGCTAACAATACCCCCTCATCTCATAGGGGCGTTAAGATAAATTGATTGGTGTTTGGAAAGAACCAGAAAAAAGCCCACGAGACAAGGGATGATTCTGTAGTCAGGACGGGGCTACGATCAGGCATGCTAAATATGGGGGCCACATGTTGAATGGTGAGGATCAAAAGAATTATTGTCTAGCTGCCCAGTCACTGCGCATTGTCCATCCTGTGCATGGACTGAGGGGGGGAAATAGCATGGGATCATGTAAGTAAAGACGTTCTCATAATGCAGACTCCTGAGGGGATGAATTAAGGTTGCTCAGGCATCCTTAACTCTGGCATTTCCTAATTTTGAAGTGCTTGGGTTTGTAACCTTAGCGTTCTTTGAACATAGATTCTTTTAGATGTAATAACATAGATAAATGACAGGCATCTGTTGTACCGAAGCTAATGCCATTTAGGATGTCAAGGAGACCTTGGCAAGAATTCAGCATGGCTGTCTCCCTGCTCCACCGTCAGACCACACTAAGATCTAGGCGAGGCGTTACAAAATACAGGTGAAGACAGGACATGGGAGCAGGGGGAGAAAGGACCTGGAGAGATTATTTAAAAAAAAATGGGCTGGAAAATGACAAAATTAGGTTTAAAAAATGTAGCAGGGAGAACTGGGAATGGAGCCCAGGAGCCCTGGCTCCCAGATGCAGAAAATTTTCAAAAGTGGCTAGTGGTTATGGGTGCTCAGATTATTATTATTTTAATACAGTGCTGGAGCCCCAGTCGTGGATGAGACCCCCATTGTACCAGGCGCTGTACATTTATTGCTTGATCTTTGAGAGGTGCTGGCCATGTTCCCAGTTCCTATTGACTTCCACTGGGGCTGTGGGTACTTGGCACCTCTGATAGGTCTTTGGATTCATAAGGAAAAGGGGGAAGAATGGGATGGACAAGGTTATCTAAACCTGTTATGTAAAGCAACAGTGCGGTCTGGTTCGGATCATGTACCTCTCCCAAAGGAGAGTGTAGCACTTGAGGGAGCTCAGGAGCAAGGGGGGAATAGGAATGATCATGGGCCTGGAAAATCTCCTCTGAAGGGAGATTGAAAAAGATCCAGGATTGTTCCTGTAGAAAGGAGCTGCTAAGAGGGGACATGATAAATGCCTCCAGCACAGTGACTGGGGGAGAGAGAATGGAAATCAGGAACGTCTGCACCCCCATCTCATCACACAAGGACAAGGGACGGGAGAGGGGGAATTCAAAACCAGAACAGGAAATGCCTTCTCACACCAGGTGTCACTAGCCCGTGGAACTGGCTGCCACTGGAAAGTGCAGAGGCCAAGAATGTAAGAGCCCAAAAGGGATCAGCCAAAGGGAATAGCCAGGGGATATAAGAACTAATGCTGTTGTGTGTGTGTGTTGGGGGCGGGGCATCCTCCTTTCTCTGCAGCATGGGCTGCAGATCACCCGGGCTGGTCTCATCTCATTAATTCCCTGCCACTGCAGGGGGCCTGGCCATTGGTGACACCTGGGTCTCTCCTGATCTCTGCCTAAAGTCAATACAGGGCTCGATGCAGGGTGAATCCAAGTGAAACTGAGGGGAGCTCTAGGGGAGGCCAGATTCGATGAACTAATAGCCCGCACCCCGGCTAACACAAATTTAGTGGAGATACCAAACCTCCCCCCTCAGGATCCCAGCCCCTTTCCAATGCTTGGAACTCATGCAGAGTTTAATCATCCCATATCTTCTCTGGCTGGCGCCTTACACTTTCCACAGGTGCATCTGCTGCTAGGTGCTGTCTGAGGCCACATACCTGGGAAGATGGGCCTCTCCTCTGATCCTGCCTGGCCATTCCAGGGCAGGAATAACGGGAGCACCCAGATAGCAGCAGCTGCTGCTGGGCCTGCACCTTGGCCTGTCCCAAGAAGTTGCTGTGCAGCAGAAGCAGGACCACTCCAGGGACAGGCGAGTGACACAGGTGCGTGGGCCCAAGCCGGCTCCTCCTTCTAGCGAGGTGCCAGACTAGGTTGATGGTGCCGGATGGGAAGCTGTGCCTGAGCCCTCAGCCTGCGGCGATGCCGGTGACATCAGCGGGGCCGATGGCCAGCGCGAACCAAGGCACCGAGGAATCGGCCAGCTGGGCTCCCTTGAGGCTGACCCAGAAGCCGGGGGCAGGTTGCAGCTGTGTGCGGGTGGGCTCATGCTGGGTTGATTGCTGCCCCTGCCAGTGTTGGTTGATGGCAGGACGAGGCAGCTGCCAGATGTGCCCAGGAGGGGCTCTGGCCCAGCTCTCTTACCTGCCCAGCAGGTACCAAAGCTGGGGGAGGCTCATTTGAGGGGAGAAAGGGTCTGGTGACGCGTGTGGGGCAGGCTGGAACCAGGCTGCAGGGAGTCCCCAGCCGGTGGGGACCCGGGCCAGCCCAGCTGCTGCTGGGGGTGGGGTCAGCGGCGTGGGAGCCCCAGTCGCTCGCTCGCGCCGCTGTGGGGGGTGGGGTTGCCCCTGCCGGCGGGGGGAGGGGAGCGAAGGGGGCGGGTGCTGCAGAGGCAACCCGACACCAGGCAGGGCCTGGCGGGGTTTAAAAGAGCAGGAGGCGGCGGCCGCCGGGTTCTCACCGTGCGCGCTGCGCTCCGTCCCTCAGCCTCTGCGCCTCGCCCCTGCTGGCACCTCCGGCCCCCGTCTCCCACCGCCTGCTCCGCGCTGCGGCCCCCGGTACCGAGCCCCTCCCAGGACGCACCGGCTTCTCCCTTCGGACTAAGCGGCTGCTCCAGGGACTTGACCCCGCCGGGCAACCCGCCTCCTGCCTGCCCCATGGCCTCCCTGCTCCTCTCCGCCGTCCTTTCCCTGCTCTGCGCGCAGCTGGTGAGTGGCTCCGGGCGCAGGGCAGGGGCGGCCAGAAGCTACCCAAGGGGATGGGCGGGGGGGGGACGCACCTCTCCAAGAGAGCGCACGGGTGCGCGGTTGCCCAAGGGAGGCGCGTCGCGGGCGGGGGAAGAATCGGCGGAATCGGGACCCCTCCGAGAGGTCTGGGGGCTGGCGGACGGGGGGGAGGGGGGGACCGGGGCCGTTCCAGGGGGGGCTGTGCACGCCGGGAGGTGGGGGAGGGGACGATGACCGTGACCTCTCCAAGGGGTTTGCACGGGGGGGGGGCGTGCGCTGGGCCGGCGGGCAGGGTCGAGGGAGCTCTCCACTGGGGCTGGGTGGGGGGCGGGGGAGAAGGTTGGGGTCTCTCCAAGGGTGACGGGGGTGGGGATCTCTCCAGCGGAGTTGGGGAGAGGGGTTGCGGGGTGTGGGGCTGGGGGAGGCTGCTCCAAGGGGGCACGTCGCGGGCGGCGGAGGAATCGGGACCTCTCCAAGAGGGCTGCGCTCGGGGGCTGATGCGGGGTGGGGCGGACCCCGGGATCTCTCCTAAGGGGCTGGGGCAGGGGAAAAGGGAACCCTCCAAGGGGACTGCGCGCTGCGGGGCGGGGTCGGGGCTGAGCGCTCCGCAGGGACCCAGCAGGTCGGTGCGCTCCGAGAAGGGCGGGGGGTGGGGGGTCTCCGCCATCCACGCGAGCTGATCTGGAGGGGGGGATCAGGGAGGGGTCCGGTGACTCCCCCGCTCTCAGGGGCTGGCAGGAGCCCAGGAAGGTTCAGGCACTGGAGTGTGGGGGGGGGAGTTAAAGGAAAACGGGGCCCCTCTCTGGGGGAGGCCATTGGCAGGGGGCGGGGGCGGGGTCTGTATCCTGGGACGTGTGGGGGGATTGCCCAGGAGCAACCTCTCTCTGGCGGGGAGGGGGGACCCGTGCGGGGAGGGGAGAGTCCTGCAGGCTTTGTCCTGGGAAAGCTGCGGGTGGGGGGGGGAGGGGGAACGGGGAGAGAGATAAACTATGCCCTGCAGCGCTGGGAGTGGTGGGGTACAGGATCCAGGGAGCTGGGTATCCTGGGGGGGGGGGGGGTAGCATGGTCCGGGGAGTGGCTTTGCGGGGGGGGGGGGGAGATATTACATGGTTTTCAGGACACATTTGCCGGGGGGGGGGGGGGTTGCAGGGTCGGAGTAGGGGGAGTTTGCCCCAGGGGAAGGGTGGAGATTTCTTGAGGGGGGAGGTAAGGGGAGATTAACCCTGGGCTATGAGAGGCACAGTGTGGGGGCAGGGGAGAGGAAGGGGGGATTTCTTGAGTGGGGGGACAGGGTCTCTGCCCTGGGAGGCAAGGGCTGTGAGCTGGGGGGAGGAGGGGCTTCAAACTATGGAGGGGAGGTCTGGGGCTTTGGATGGTCTATGGGGTGGGAGGATCTCTGGGGTGGATGGGGCACTGCGCTGGCGGGCTAGGCTGTGGGGTGGGGGATCTCTGGGGTGCATGGGGCACTGTGCTGGGTGGTCAGGCTGTGTGATGGGGACACGTGCTGGGGACAAAGGCTATGGGATGGGGGATCTCTGGGGTGCATGTGGCAGTTGGGTTGTGGGGTGGGGGCATCTCTGGGGTGGGGACTGACAGGGTCCCATGCTAACCCCCCCACTCTGTCCCACAGGCCCAGCCGGCTGGGGTGTTTGAACTGCAGGTGCACTCATTCCGCAGCAGCGGCACCCGCAGCCTGTGCCATGGTGCCAGGCCCTGCCGCCTCTTCTTTCGTGTCTGCCTCAAGCACGCCCAGGCCGTGGTGTCCCCCGAACCCCCCTGCACCTTCGGGGCGGCCCTGAGCGACATGGTCCCTGCCGACCGCAATGCTGTGGCCACCAGCGCACCCATCCGGGTGCCCTTCCACTTCAAGTGGCCGGTGAGAGCTGCCCCTCCCCCCTCCCCAGCACCCTTCCCCTGATACACCCCCTGATAGCCCCCCAATAATGCATCCCTTCCCCAGCACCCTGTAATATCTCCCCATTATACACCCCCTCCACCCAATCATACACCCCCATTAAACATCCCAACCCCCTCCCCCAATCATACATCCCCATTATACACCCACCTACCCCAGACCCTGCCCCCAATAATAAGAACCTAAGAACGGCCACACTGGGTCAGACCGATGGTCCAGCTAGCCCTGTGTCCTGTCTTCCCACAGTGGCCAGGTGCTTCAAAGGGAGTGAACAGAACCAGGCAATTATCAAGTGATCCATCCCCTGTCCAGCTTCTGGCAGTCGGAGGTTCAGAGACACCCAGAATCTGGGGTTGCATCCCTAACCTTTTCGCTAATAGCCTTTGATGGACCTGTCCTCCAGGAACTTAGCTAATTTTTTTTTGAACTTTTGGCCTTCACAACATCCCCTGGCAAGGAGTTCCACAGGTTGACTGTGTGTTGTGTGAAGTAATACTTCCTTTTTATCAGGTGACCCCTAGTTCTTGTGTTATGTGAAGGGGTAAATAACACTTCCGACTTCACATTCTCCACACTGTTCATGATTTTATAGACCTCTATCATATCCCCCGTTAGGCATCTCTTTTCTAAATTGAAAAGTCCCAGTCTTTTTAATTTCTCCTCATATGAAAGCTGTTCCATCCTCCTCCTCATTTCTATTGCCCTTCTCTGCACCTTTTCCAATTCTAATGTATATTTTTTGAGATGGGGTGACCAGCACTGTATGCAGTATTCAAGGTGTGGGTGTACCATGGATTTATAAAGAGGTAATATGATATTTTCTATCTTATTATCTATCCCTTTCCTGATGATTCATAACATTCTGTTAGCCTTTTTGATTGCTGCTGCACGCTGAGCAGATGTTTTCAGAGAACTATCCACAATGACTCCAAGTTCTCTTTCTTGAGTGGTAACAGCTAATTTAGACCCCATCATTTTATATGTAAAGTTGAGATTATTTTTTCTAATGTGCATTACTTTGCACTTATCAACATTGAATTTCATCTGCCATTTTGTTGACCAGTCACCCAGTTTTGTGAGATCTGCTTTGGACTTAACTATCTTGAGTAATTTTGTATTGTCTTCAAATTTTGCCACCTCTCTGTTTACCCCTTTTTCCAGATCATTTATGAGTATGTTGAACAGTCCTGGTCCCAGTACAAACCCCTGGGGGTCACCACTATTTAGCACTCTCCATAAAGAAAACTGACCATTTATTCCTGCTCTTTGTTTTCTATCTTTTAACCAGTTACTGATCTTGGAGAGGACCTTCCCTCTTATCCCATGACATCTTACTTTGCTTAAGAGCCTTTGGTGAGGAACCTTGTCAAAGGCTTTCTGAAAGTCCAAGTTCACTATCTCAACTGGATCACCCTTGTCCACGTGCTTGTGGACCCCCTCAAAGAATTCTAGTAGATTGGTGATGCGTGATTTCCCTTTACAAAAGCCATGTTGACTCTTCCCCAATGTAGCGTGTTTATCTGTGTGTCTGATAATTCTTTACTCTAGTTTCAATCAATTTGCCTGGTACTGAAGTTAGGCTTACTGGTAATTACCAGTTTCGCCTCTGGAGCTTTTTTCTAAAAAAATCGGCATTACATTAGCTACCCTGCAGTCATCTGGTACCGAGGCTGTTATAAGCGATAGGTTACCTGCCACAGTTAGTAGTTCTGCAATTGCATATTTGAGTTTCTTCAGAACTCTTGGGTGGATACCATCCGCTCCTGGTGACTTATTACTGTTTAATTTATCAATTTGTTCCAAAACCTCATCTATCGACACCTCAATTTGGGACAGTTCCTAAGATTTGTCACCTAAAAAGAATGGCTCAGGTGTGGGAATCTCCCTCACATCCTCAGCCGTGAAGACTGATGCACAGAATTCATTTAGCTTCCCCGCAATGGTCTTGTCTTCCTTGAGTGCTCCTTTAGCACCTTGATCATCCAGTGGCCCCAGTGCCTGTCTGGCAGGCCTCCTGCTTCTGATGTACTTAAGATGTTTTTGCTGTTAGTTTTTGTATCCTTAGCTAGTTGCTCTTCAAATTCTTTCTTGGCCTGTCTAATTATACTTTGACACTTGACATGCCAGAGTTTATGTCCCTTTCTATTTTCCTCACTAGGGTTTGACTTCCAGTTTTTTAAGGATGCCTTTTTGCCTCTGATAGCCTCTTTTACTCTGCTGTTTAGCCATGGTGGCACTTTTTTTGGTCTTCTTAGTGGGTTTTGTTTTGTTTTTTAAATTTGGGATATACATTTAATTCGAGCCTCTATTATGGTGTTTTTAAATAGTCTCCATGCTCCTTGCAGGTGTTTCATCCTTGTGGCTGTTCCTTTTAATTTCTGTTTAAGTTGCTTCTTCAATTTTGTGTAGTTTCCCTTTCAGAAATGAAATGCTGCTGTGGTGGGTTTTGTTGGTATTTTCCCTCTACAAGGATGCTAAATTTAATTACGTTACGGTCACTATTACTGAGCAGTTCAGCTATATTCACCTTTTGGACCAGATCCTGTGCTCCACTTAGTACTAAATCAAGAATTGCCTGTCATCTTGTGGTTCTAGGACCAGCTGCTCCAAGAAGCAGTCATTAATGGTGTCTAGAAATTGTATCCTTGTGTCCTGTCCTGAGGTGACACATACCCAGTCAATATGCAGATAGTTGAAGTCCGCCGTTGTTATTGGGTTTTCTGCCTTTGTAGTGTCTCTAATCTCCCAGAGCATTTCACCGTCACCATCCTGGTCGGGTGGTCGGTAGTGTAACCCTACTGCTATCCTCTTATTCTTCAAGCATGGAATTACTATCCCTAGAGATTCTATGGCACAGTTTGATTCATTTAAGATTTTGACTTTCTTTGACTCAATGCCTTCTTTCACATACAGTGCCACTCCCCCACCAGCGCTACCTACTCTGTCATTCCGATGTATTTTGTACCCTCTTATTACTGTGTCCCATTGACTATCTTCGTTCCATCACGTTTCCATGGTGTCTATTATATCAATATCCTCACTTAATACCAGGCACTCTAGTTCACCCATCTTAGCATTTATATTTCTAGCATTTCTTTATAGGCACTTGGACAGTTTGTCAATATTCAGATGCTCGCCTTTGCATGTTACATTTAATCCCGACTTTTTTACATGTCAGTGCTCCTCATTAGCTCCTACCTGTACTTTACCAACTTCTTTCTTCTCCTCTTTACTAGGATACAGAGTTCCCCATTGTAATAAATCCTCTCTAAGGGATGTTTCCACCCAAACCCTGTGCTCCTCCGCACCTGTCGGCTTTCCCCCAGCCCTTAGTTTAAAAACTGCTTTATGGCCTTTTTAATTTTATGTGCCAGCAATCTGGTTCTGTTTTGGTGTAGGTGGAGCCCATCATTCCGGTGTAAGCTCCCCCTTTCCCAAAAAGTTCCCCAGTTCCTAATAAACCTAAACCTCTCCTCTCTACCCCATCATCTTAGCCACGCATTGAGACCCTGCAGTACTGCCTGTCTAACTGGCCCTGTGTGTGGAACTGGGAACATTTCAGAGAACGCTACCCTGAAGGTCCTGGACTCTAATCTCTAATTTAACAACCTAAATTTCTCCTGCCAATCTCCTACCTTTCCCTATGTCATTGGTACCTACATGTACCACGACCACCGGCTCCTCCCCAGCACTGCACAAAAGTCTGTCTAGATGTCTCATGAGATCTGCAACCTTCGCATCCGGCAGGCAAGTCACCATGCGGTTCTCCCGGTCGTCACAAACCCAGCTATTGATTTTTATAATGATCGAATCCCCCGTTACTATTTCCTGGCTCTTCCTAATAACTGGGGTCCTCCCATGGAGGGGTCCCCGCAGTGCGAGAGGAGACCATGGCATCATCTGGGATCATTTCCCTCTGCTCCAGCTTGATGTTCTCCTTCCCCGAGACTTTCAGAGACCTCCATAGCACAGAGGCTGTCAGACGGGGGCGGGACCTGCTCCACTGTGTCCCTGAAAGTCTCCTCTGCGGACCTCTCTGTCTCCTTTAGCTCCTCCGCTTCAGCCGCGCTGGTCTCCGGAGCCCGTACGTGGCCTCTGAAGGCCACGAGCTGTTTGCAGCAAATGCCCAGATACGCCCCAGCCCACGCGGCCGGTAATTGTATAGGCTGCACTCAGTGCAATAAATTGGGTACCCCCACTCTGCTCTGCGTGCAGCCTGCCGTGTCTTTACTCTAGCAGGGATTTGGTGTGTGTGGGGGGAGGATAGGGGGGTTTACTGGCTTAAGTTTAGATCATGTTTGTTGTGTGTGTCTGCCTCACACTTCTATCCAAACTCCCTGGTCCTGGCGCCTCTGGGACAGGGAGCTGGGTTTTTAACCCCCTGTTTGTCCTACGCTCGTCCCGCCCCTCGTCAAGGGTTCCCAGGGAGATCTGGGATCAAAGGATGGCAGACAAGAGTCTCGCGAGGGAGCCAGCCGCTTGGGTCAGCCCAGCCCCACAACAGACCCCACGATTCCCTTTAATATGCCCCCACTGTATGCCACCTTCCCCCAGTCCCTCCCCCAATAAAACACCCCCATAATACACCCCCTTCCCCCAGCCCTTCCTCCAATAAAACACCCCCATTCTACACCCCTTTCCCCCAGCCTAGGGTGACCAGATATCCCAATTTTATGGGGACAGTACTGATAGTCAGGGCTTTTTCTGATATAGGCGCCTATTACCCTCTACCCCCGTCCTGATGCTTCACACTTGCTGTCTGGTGACCCTCCCCCAGTAACACACCATTATATAGCCCCCTCCCCATTATACTCCCCTCCCGCAGCCCCTCCCCCAATAACACACCCACATTATACACCCCTCCTGCAAGAATGCATCATTATATAGCTCCCTCCCCATTATACAGCCCTTTCCCCCATGAATATACCCCTTCCCCCTCCCTAATAATACACTCCCATTATTCAGCCCCTCCCCCAGCTCTCTGCCCCCATTACTACATCCCACCCCTTGCCATTGTACACAGATTATTTCAGAGCCATTCTGGGTTGCTCGTAAACTGGGCACAAACAAACAACATGTGGGTTTTTAACACACCCAAATGTCAACGGCGACACCTAGGAACAGGGAGTGTTGGCTGGGGGGCCTCTCTCCTGGGAAGCCGCGACTCAGAAAAAGATTTGGGGGTTATGGTGGAGAATCAGCTGCTCCCAGTGCCATGCTGGGCCCGAAAGAAGGAGTGTGATCCTGGGATGTCTAAACAAGGGGCTCTCAGGTAGGAGCAGAGAATGATTGTCCCTCTGGGTTTGGCCCTGGTGCAGCCGCTGCTGGGGTCCTGGGTCCAGTTCTGGTGCCCACAACTCAAGGAGGACTGGGAGATCCATGGGAGAGGGGTCAGAGAAGAGCCAGAGGGTTAGAAAACCTGCCTTGTAGCGATAGACTCAAAGCGCTCAATCTGCTGAGCTTAACAGAGAGCAAATGAAGGGGCGACGGGATCCCTTTCTGTCAGTGCCACGGGGGGAGAAATATTTCATCACGGGCACTTCAGTCTAGCAGAGGACAGTCTAACACAATCCATGGCTGGAAGCTGAAGCGGGACAAGTTCAGGCTGGGAACGAGGTGTCCGTTTCTGACGGGGGGAGGAGTGAACCATTGGAACAATTTTTAAATGCCGAGGGGCTGTTTTCCTAAGAGATCTGCTCTGGGAATCCTGCTGGGCAGGTCTCTGGCCTTTGCTATCCAGGGGGTCAGACTAGATGATCACACTGAGCCCTTCGGGCTTTTTAATTTTATTTATACACCCCCCAGATCTCCTCCCCCCAGTAAGCCAAGCCCAGTGTTCCCCTCCTCCCAGTGCCCCCAGTTATGCATCCTTTCATTTCCCCACCCATGCTCCCTCCCATTTTGCACCTTCCCCTGAGGGTGCCTCCTTCCCTCCATCCTCTTTTCCCCTCCCACCCCCCCACCATTCTTCACACCATCCCCTGGGTGTCCCGGGCTGCCCCCTTCGCCCCACCCCCTCACGTCTCTGCTCTCTCTCCACTCCAGGGCACCTTCTCCCTCATCATTGAGTCGTGGAGGGCTGAGCCTGGCGAGCTGTCCACAGGTGAGTGGTACCCAGCTGCCCACCAGAGGGTGCTGTGGGGCAGTGGGGCGGGGGGACTGGACCCTTGGGCATCCCCATCTTTGGAAAGCTTCGATTTGCCCCCCCAGCACCTGCCCCCTGACTGCTGGGACACCCCTCCCCCCAGCTCCTGCACCTGGGCTCCCAGATCTGCCCCTCCCCCCAACCCACTAGGGCCAGGTGATGCCAATGCTGGCCCCATGGCACATCGCATCATGACCCCTATGGCTCCGCCCCCCACACCGTGAGCCCACCTCCCCGCTCCCTAAGAGGCAGCTTCCCCCTTCTCTTAGCAGTGGCAGCAGGGGTCCCCCTCCCCCTCCAGAGAAGCAGGATGATAGTGGGGGAGGGTCCCAGTACTTACCTCTGGAGCTGGGATGTCTGTGCGTGGGGGAGGGGGCTGCAATGTGCTCCAGGCAGAGCTCCCTGCTGTGGTGGGGGCGGGTTAGCGGGGTGGAGCAGTGGGGCTGGCAATGAAAAAACCACTGAATTGCCTCAGGCAGCTCCTCCCTCCCGGAGCGAGGGGTTCAGGCTCTCTGCAGACCCAGGCAGTGTCGCTGTGTGGGTGACCCCAGACCCCACTTTCCACCTTTTCTTCCCAATCCCGAGGGCTAGAGAATGTCTGATTTTAAGAATGGGACCTGAGACCTTGGCGGGATGACGGAGCTGGAGCCCGCCGGGCCCGTGTGCCTTAAACTGGCAACGCAACCCCCCCAGCTCCTCCACTCCTGCCAGCGCCCAGCTCCTGTGCCCCCAGCCAGTGCCCACCCCCCTCTCTGCAAAGATGTGGAGCAAAGGGGGCTTGAAGCCTCCTGTGTTCTGGGATAGTCCCAGCCCAGCCCGACGTGCCCAGTGCAGGGTGGTTCCTGCCCACACTCAGCCCCTGTGGGCAGGCGCATGGGCCAAGCGCAACGTCCACCTGTCATGCCCCTGCCTCACCCCACAGGCAGCCCCAGCACCGCCCTGCACTTGCCTGTCCCCCGCCCATCCCCCCCACGGGCCCCCGCCCGCCCATCCCCTGTACCCCTCGCATCTCCCACAGGGTCACCCACCCGCACGTCCCCCCTGCATACCCTGGGACAGGCCCCCGTACTCCCCCATCCCCTGTAGGGGCACCCACTCGCACATTCCCATACACCCCGCATCCTCTGGGATGGGCCTCCACCCACATGTACCCCCATATGGCCCCATCCCCCACACAGGCACCCATTTGCACGTCCCCCCAAACCCCTTCCATCCCCCGCACATCCCCCTGTATCTTTTCCATCCCCTGCATAGACCCCCAACCACACATCCTCCCGTATCCCTCCCATCCCCCACATGAGCTCCCACCCGCACATCCCCCCGTATCCCTCATGTCCCCCACACCTTCAGCTGGGGGTCCCTGTCTCCAGCAGGTGGAAGGGGGGACGTTGGCCAGGCCGGGGTGCAGGTGGCGGGGTTACTCCATCCATGATGGGTGCTTGAACCAGCAGGGGTGAGAGAAAGAAAGCAGCTGATAGAGACCTGGGGTCCCAGTGATCAGGGGACAGTGGGGGGGGGGGGGGGGGAGGACCAGGGCAGCCCCTGGGTGCTTGGGGCCAGGGATAATCCTAGAGGTGGCGGGCAGAGTAGCTGGTGCAGGGTGGGGGGGGATCACAGTGGGGAGAGGAGACAAAGGAGATGGTGCCGGACCTGGGGGGGGGGGGGGGGCATTCCAGCAGGGGTGGGGGGAAGAGGAGATGGTGCTGGTTGTGGGGTATCCCAGCTATGGGAGGGGGACAGAGGAGCTGGTGCTGGGTGTGGGGGGGGTCACACAGCTGGGTGGTGGGGAGAGGAAGCAGTCCCTGCCCTCCCCCACTAACCCTGTTGCAGGGCATGGAGAATTGGGGCCTCTCTGTACTGGATGCTGTAGCATGGGGAGGAAGGGGCATTGGCTGTCTGGGGTGGGGGTGGGTGGTGAGTGGGGGAGGCTGGTTGGGTGAGAAGTGGGTGGAGGGGGGCTGGGAGGGTGGCTGCCAGGGGATGGGTGGGAGTGGGTTGGTGTGAGGGGGAGGCTGGCTGGGGAATGGTTGGGGTGGGGTGGGGGGATCTGGATGGAAGAGGGTGAGGGTGGCGTGGTGCAGGGGGGACAGTCTGGCTGGGGGAGTGGGATGGATTGGCGCAGGGAGGGGAATGGCTGGCGGGTGGGGCAGGTTAGGGTGGTGCAGGGGGTGGCTGTCTGGGGGGTGGGGGAGGCAGGGGCCCATAGGCAGTGGCCATGGCGTGTGGTTGGAGCAGGCTGGGTCTGAGGAGTCTAGACGCAGGCAGGGCAAGTATGGGCTGGGGGGGACACTTTGGGGGGAGGAGCAACTGCCCCAAAGTCCCCCCCCCCAATGGAGGCCTCTGGTCTGAGATGAGGGGCCAAAGCTGCAGGCTCCAGGATGGGTGTGGGCTGGGCTGGGCTGCGGGGGTGGGGGCGGGATGCTGAGGGGAGGCAGGTGAGGAGTGGCCTTGATGACTTGGTGGCTCCGTATGCAGAGAGCCTCACGCTGTAAGATGTGCAATACATAATGGTCAGTTCGGGCAAGAGAAGAGTCTCCGGCCCCCTTGCCTGCCCAGAGCCTGTGTATTGCCTTCTGGTGACCTGGCTTCCTCTCCATATCTTAGCATGTATAGGTGCCTAACTCCTTAAATATCATCTGTGTGTACATCATGTGCTGGTTCGGATGACCAGTGCATTACTGGCTGTTGGTAGAGACCTCACATGCCACCCTTCG
Organism: Emydura macquarii macquarii; assembly: GCF_026122565.2. Taxonomy (NCBI): domain Eukaryota; kingdom Metazoa; phylum Chordata; order Testudines; family Chelidae; genus Emydura; species Emydura macquarii. The sequence continues at coordinate 4,998,048 of NW_027131927.1, forward strand.
GCGCCCTATTATATAGACATTACACCAGCGAATCCCTATAAAGCTCTCTCTGCACCCCTTATGCCCTCCGCCAGTCGACATCAAGGGGTCCCTCGGTCACAAAGGGATTCAAAGATTCTCAGGACCAAAGAGACCACTCTGCTCATGTCATCTGCCTTCCCGTCTACCTCTAGCCAGAGGGCTGCCCTGAGTTAATTCCTGTGGGAGCTAGAGCTGATCTTTTAGAAAAACAGTCAATCTTGGTTTAAAAATTGTCAGTGATGGAGAATCCACCACAGCCTTGGGTAAGTCGTTCCAGAGGTTAATTACCTTCACTGTTGAAAATGTGTGCCTCATATCCCATCTGAATTTACCCAGCTTTGACGTCCAGCCTGTGGCTCATGTTCGACTTTTCTCTGCTAGACTGAGCTGCCCATTATCAACTTTTTGTTCCCCAAGTGTAGACAGGGATCAAGCCACCCCTTCACCTTCTTTAGTTAAGCTAAATAGATGGATCTCTTTGAGGCTATCACAACAGGGCAGGTTTTCTAATCCTTTAATCATTCTCGTGGCTTTTCTCTGACCCCTCTCCAATTTATCAACGTCCTCCTTGAATTGTGGGCACTAGAGCTGGACACAGGATCCCAGCAGCAGTTGCACCAGTGCCAAATACAGAGGTAAAATAACCTCTCTGCTCCTGCTCAAGATTCCCGTTGATACATCTCAGGATCACATTAGCCCTTTTGGCTGCAGCGTCACACTGGGAGCTCATGTTCAGCTGATTCTGCAACACAGCTCCCAAGTCGTTTTCAGAGTCACCGCTCCGCAGGAGAATCTCCCCTCATGTAAGTATGGCCTGCATTCTTTGTTCCCTGATAAACCACCTTTCATTTAGCCGTATTAAAATGCATATTGTTTGCTTGTGCCCAGTTTGCCAAGTGATCCAGATTGCTTTGTCTCAGTGACATTGTTTACAACTCCCTCAATCTTTGTCATCTGCAACTTTATCAGTGATAATTTTATGTTTCCTTCCAGGTCATTGTTAAAAAATATCCAATAGTGCAGGGCCAAGAACTCATCCCTGTGGGACCCCACTAGAGACAGGCCCGCTTGATGACGATTCCCTATTTACAGTTATATTTTGAGACCTGTCGCTTAGCCAGTTTTTCATTCATTTAATGTGGGCCATGTTAATTTTGTATCTTTCTAGTTTTTTAATAAAAATGTTGTCAGATGCCATACAGAATTCTACATATGTTACATCAACACTATTACCTTTATCAACCAAACTTGTAATCTCACAAAAAATAATATCAAGTTAATTTGACAAGATCAATTTTCCATAAACCCATTTTGATTGTCATTAATTGTATTACCTTCCTTTGATTCTTTTTCAATCAAGTCCCATATCAGCCCGTGCATTATCTTGCCAGGGGTTGATGCTAGGCTGACAGATCTATAATTCCCTGTGTCATCCCATTTATCCTTTACAAATATTGGAACAACATTAGCTTGCTTCCAGTCATCTGGAACTTTCACCGTGCTCCAAGACATATTGGAAACCAGCATTTAATGGACCAGCAAGCTCCGTTGCCAGCTCTTTTAAAACCCTTGGATGCAAGTTATCTGGACTTGCTAATTTAAAAATATCTAATTTTAGTAGCTGCTGTTAAAAATCTTCCTGAGATACTAGTGGAATGGAAAAAGAGTTATCATCATCATATGATCTGACTATATAATCTGTTTTTCTCCCTCAAATACAGAACAGAACTGTTTGCTGAATACTTCTGCCTTTTCTGAATTATTATTGACAATTCTACCATTTCCATGCAGTAATGGATCAACACTATTTCTAGGATTCTTTTTCTTCCTAATATACTCTGAAAACATCCTTCTTATTGTCCTTAATTCTGCTGGCCATAGACAGCACCTTTTGTCCTTTTGCTTCCCTTATCAATTTTCTACAGTTCCTAGCTTCTGATTTATATTCATTATGATGAACTTCTCCTGTATTCCATTTGTTTATATACAGTAGCTGCTTTCAATTCCCCTCTATGCCAGGTTGTTTTTTCCACCAGTGTAGTCTTCTTTCTCGATTGTGGCTTTTGAGGCAAAGTGTTTTGAACAATTCCCAATTATCATTCACATGTATCTGATTAAGTTCTTCCTCCTAGCTGATTTATCTCATAATTGTTTTCAGTTTTGTGAAATTGGCCCTTTTAAAGCACCGTATTACTGGTGCAAACAGAATAAAGTGCAAACATCTCAAATATGGTCAAGTCATGAGCACCTGTTCCAAAGTTACCATTCGTTTTTAGTTCTGTGATCAGTTCCTCCTTATATGTCAAGACGAGGTCTAATAGAGAATTCTCTCGTGTTGGATGCAACATTTTTTGAGGTAGGAAATTGTCATTTATAACATTTGCCCCTTCCAAAGATGTTTTGGGACTGGTAGCATGAGACCTCCAGCATACGTCACTCAGAGTGAAATGTCCCACCACCATGCAACTCACCCCTCCTTACCCCCGCCCCCCACACGGTGTAGATAGGTGTGTAAGAAGCAGGTCAGCCTGTTCCCATGTGTGATTTGATGGTCTGTAGCAGGTGCCACTGAGTAGCCCATCTTGTGCTTTAGCTGGTAGCACGTGGATCCATAAGCATTCTTCCACGTTGTCAGTGACTTGGAAACAGGTAATGTCAGTTCTGAGGTAGAGCGCAGGGTGGGGGGAGGGCACAGGGCTCCCGTAGGGACAGAGGGGGGAGTGCAGGGTGGGGGGAAGGAGTGGGGGGGGGGTCTCAGAGGGAGGGAGAGGGGAGTGCGGGGAGGTTGGGGGGGTGTCAGAGGGAGGGAGAGGGGCGTGCGGGGGGTTGAGGGAGTGTCAGAGGGAGGGAGAGGGGCATGCGGGGGAGTTAAGGGAGGTGCTGGAGGGAGGGAGAGGGGCATGCGGGGGAGTTAAGGGAGGTGCTGGAGGGAGGGAGGGAGGGAGGCGGTGTGCAGGGGGGCTGAGGGGCATGCAGGAGGGATCGAGGGAGGTGCTAGAGAGATGGAGAGGGGCGTGCAGGGAGAAGGGAATGGGGGGGAATGGGTCCTGGCTGGGTGGAGAATGAGCAGGGGCTTGGAAAATCTCTTTTCAAGAGAGTGAGAATATCACGATTGTTACGTGAGTGAGGTGAGTAAGAGGACACGTGATAAATGTCTATGACGCAGTGCCCCGGGGGACAGAAGGGAGATGGGGTGTGTCTGCTCCGTCCGGTTCACAAGGACAAGGGGACAATTGATGAAATTGAACAGAGGAAAGTTCAAACCTGCTACCAGGAAATGCTTTCTCTCTGCCGTCTCATTAGCCGGTGGAACTCACTGCCACAAGGGAACTTCGGGTCACTACTGTCAGCTCGGTGCAGCACTCTGTCCTCCTCTAGTGGAGGCTGGGTATATCTACACTGCAAAAAAAAAAAAAAAAAAAAAAAGAAAAGATGTGTTTTCCTTCAAGCGTTTGTCCACATGCACATTCCACTAATGGGGACATGTGCCCTTTGCCCTCCAGTTCAGGGTCTTTTACCTAGTAGTGTCCCTATGGTGCGCCTGTCCCCTGGGCCTCCTCAGCCAGGGTGTAAAGCGGGTTGCAGGCCAACCATCATCGGTTTCTTTTCTTTCCACCACCTCCCAGCAGCAAGACAGAGTGATAGCTGTGCGTACTCTGCTCGCTATTGTGTAGTTAGAAAATGTGCAAATCCTTGACGTCCTGGACCCATAAAGGATGCAGAGGCCAGACAGCAGATCCTTCTGCAACACAAATCCGTGGGGCCAGCATCTGATCCAGGCCTGCCAGGTTGTCGGGTTGGCTGGAGGAACCAAGAGATGTGTTCTTAAGTCTCCAGTCCTGCTCAGTTCCTGACGCCAGCTTTGACCCTTGGCCCCAACTCCGGCTCTGACCACTGGGCCTGACTGCCTACACCCCAGTTCATGACACTCTGCTCCCCAGAGCTCAGGCCTGAGCAGAGGCACCGCCCATGGGAGTCCTGATTGGAGGAGTGCTTGGCCTCACTGATTGGCCTGGCTGGGCTATTTAAGCCAGAAGAAGGCGCAGGACGTTCGCTGTCTGCACAGAAGAAGGTGCAGGACGTTCGCTGTCTGCACAATGGAGTGAATTCCTGGCTGGCTGCTACATCTGACCCTGCCTTCTCGCCTGACTCCTGGTTCCTGCTTCTCTGCCCTGCTCTTGGTTCCTTCCTTGTTTCTAATCCCTGCCCCTGGTCTCTGGCTCTGACCCCAGTCCTGACCCTTAGCTCCGGTTACTGACTCCTGCTCCGACCACTAGGCTGGACTGCCCAAGCACCGGTCGTGACACTCAATGCCGGCTTACAACTCCGAGGAGACTCTACAGCCGGTTTTGCCACCATCCCCACCAATAAGGGCTTCCCACGGACTGTGCCACCAGCACCAGGGGTGAAACATGGGCCACCCACAACATCTCCCAGCACTGGGTAGCTTCATGGCACCGAGAAACCTCTCAGTCCTACAGGAACCTGAGCCGCTGCTCTCTTGACTTCGCTCTGGCAGTCCTGGGACTCCTGGATATGGCACCAAGCCACCCACGATGCTCAGATGCACAGTGCTGCCTGTGGACCTGGCATAGCCATTCTCTTCACTGGCCACGGGTGATGACCACACAAAAACTCCCCAAGGACCACCTCCACCCTCTGCCTCCCACAGGAGCTCTAAACACAACTTTAGGTATCTGTCCTGGGACCCCATCACTCCATGGCCCCAAGGTCCACTCCCCTCTATACCCAGGTGGCCTTCTTGTGGGGGCCCCTACCCATCTCATGGGAGACAAGACTACCTCAGCCGCATCTGCAGCAACTCAGCTGGCACCAGCTCAGCCTTCTCCCAGCTGTGAGGTGGAGCAAGGACAAAACAGTCCTTCCTCTGATAGACCCAGCAGGGCCAGCTACTTTGTCATCATCATCATCATCCTCATCAGATGAAGCAGTGGTGCCCCATGGCCCCACAACTGGGTGGTTGTAAGGGGTTCTATGACCTCTTGAAGAGAAGAGCCAGGGATGCTCCTCATACCCATGGAAGAAGTCATGGGAGGTGATTGTACCGCTCTACTCAGCGCTGGTTAGACCTCACGTGGAAAACTGTGTCCAGTTCTGGTCACCAATGTATAGAAAGGACGTAGAGAAACTGGAAAGGATCCAGAGGCAAGAGACAAAGATGATGAAAGGGATGGAATGGAAGCCATATGAGCAAAGGCTGAAGGAACTGGGTATGTGTAGTTTGGAAAAGAGGAGATTAAGGGGGGATGTGGTAGAGGTCTGCAAATACTCAAAAGGCTGCCATAGAAAAGATGGAGAAAAGTGGTTCTGTCTTACCAGAGGGGGCAGGACAAGAGGCAATGGGTTCAATCACCAGCATAGCAGATTTAGACTAAATTTCAGGAAGATGTTTCTAACTGTAAGAACAGTTGGACAATGGCACACACTGCCCTGGGAAGTCCTGGAAGCTCCTTCACTGGAGGTTTACAAAAGGAGGCTGGGTAGCCACCTGTCTGGGGTGGTTTAGACACAACAACTCCTGCATCTTGGTCGGGGGGTTAGACTAGATGGCCCTTGTGGTCCCTTCTAAGCCTGGGGTTCTATGATTCTAAATCCATCCACATCTTGCAGTCTACCTCCCTGGAGAGAGTAGCCTTGTCTCTAAATGAGGCAATAAAGGAGCAGGCTGGCGTAGCATGGCCAATCCAAGCCACAGTTGCCCGTGCCTCTTGGAAGCTGGATAGGTGATACCAGGTTCTACCCAAGGGCGCGGGATATTTCTACACTCACTTCATTCCTGGTTGTGAGGGCAGCCAGCAAGAATGAGAGAGAAGACAAAGTGACGTCCAAAGAGGTGGTAGGTTCTCCTTCAATGGCAATTTTTCAGTCAAGATTGGTTCAAGACCTGTTCTAATTCAAAGTGGAATTAATCCAGGGAAGTACAATAGCCTGTGCTGGGCAGGAGCTCAGACTAGGCAGCCACAGGGGTCCCTTCCGACCTTGGAATCTATGAAAAAGAGCTAAAGAAACTGGATGTATTCACCCAGGAACCCTACTTCTCACTCAGCACACCTGCAGTGCCGGCTGGCCCACAACCAAGGTCTGATTGTATACCTTTGAGCAATTCCCGTCTTATAGGGAATGCCTCCGCTGCAGCTGGAGGTGTGTTTTCCGGCTTGGGTAGATGTACCTGTGTTGCTCTGATCGAGCGAGTGTGCTAAATATAGCAGGGTAGCCAGCGTGGCGGGATGAGCAATCTTTGATTGATGCGGGGCAGTTGGTAACTAAAACTGGTCTGAAAGCCACACTGGATGGCACCCTGGAAGGGTGGACTTCACCATTGCCTGGGCTACCAGGGGAGCCCAGCCCCCACACCACAATTGTATGCCCTTCAAAGAACAGTCCAACCACCCTTCTTCCACCAAAGGGCCACCGAACCCCTCCAGGAAGAAACAGTGCTTCCACAGGAGAAGGCAGCCTGCCTCATCGACCCAGCCGTCTCACCCTCCTCCTTAGAAAAACCTGTTTTGATGGGTCCATCGGGAGATCCAGACCACTCCTTTGACTTCAGAGCTAGCTCCCTCCTTTAGAAATCGTCCTGTAGCACCTGGGCCCAATGGATTTTGGACTCTGTGATAGGATTACCCTGCTCAGTTCCTCACGGTGCCTGAGCTCAACTTGCCATCTCATTCCTTTTCAGGGACCACACTTATTAGGATCTTCTACACCGAGAGATCCTCTCAGAGCAACAGAACGGGTCCTGCTGCTGTATCAGAGAACAGGCTTCTACAGCCGATACTTCCTCATCCCAAAAAAGGAAGGTGGATGTTGATCTGTCTTAGACTTGGGGTAAGCTGAATTTCAGTATGGTAAACCCCAACTCAACTGTTCCCACTCCAGGGGCCTGGTTAATCTCTCTCAGCCTTCAGGATGCGTACTTCAATATAGCCAGGATACCATCCCAAAGATGGTACTTGAGATTTATGGTGGGTCATGAGCATTACTGGTACTGTGTCCTTCCCCTTTGCCTCTCAGCCACCCCGAGGGCATTCCCCAAAGTTCTGGAGATTGCAGTGAAACACCAAAGAAAGAAAGGCACATCAGTATACCTTCATCTGGACGGTTGGCTGGTTCAGGGAAAATCACCTCACCAGGTCTCAAAAGCTGCTCAATACACCTGCAGCCCGGTGCAGAACCTGGGAGTTCACTGGTGCACTGCCAGCACCCTGGCCTTCCTACCTTGGGACGGGTTCCAGAATCTCTCGTCCCTGATCTCTGTGGTGGTGGGGTGAGACTCTAGTTGGCAGAACTTTCCTTGCTCTTCTTGGCCCTTCTTGGTCACCTAGCCTCATGCAGGACTGCACTTCTGACGTGTGCTGAGGCCTGTCTGCATCCTAGGCAAATATCTGGATATGGCCCTCTCCACGACCCCATTGGGTTGATAATCTCTGACTTGATGGAAAGACCCAGTGAACGCCCCTTTGCATCTTCCCTCCTAGCCAAGATGGTGTGATGGACACGTTGTGCCTGGGATGGGGAGCACATGTGGACAACCTGCAGACACAGGCCTGTGGACACCCTGAGGGACACGAATGCACATCGACCTCCTAGAGCTCAGGGTGCTCCTTCTTCCCTGCAAGTCCTCCATGCCCAGATAATGATGGAACAACACCACCTCCATCTTCTACATCCACAAGCAGGGAAGCAGCAGATCCACCCCGCTTGGCCAAGAAACAGTCAGGCTGTGGAAGTGGGGCATCAGACGGCAGATCGCCCTCTTGGCTGTCCATCTGCCCTGTCCGCAGATCACCACAGCAGACAGACTGAGCGGGTACGTCTCCTTGAACCACGAGTGGGAACTCAAGAACTCCGTTCTTCAAGCCATCGTCTCAGACTGGGGCTACCTGCGAGAGACAAGATGAAACAACAAAAAGTCCCGCAGCTTCTGTCCAAGAGGATGATGAGCCCAGGCTCCTTATCAGGCACCTTCCTAGTCCCATGGACAAGAGGACTCTTATACAGTTACCCTTTGGTCCCTCTGAACGCCAGGGTGCTTTGCAAAGTCCAGCTGGACTTGGCCAGGCTATTCCTGAGAGACGATCTTGATTTCTGGACTACACTACAAAATTACTTTGGTATAACTACATTGCTCAGGGATGTGAATAATCCACCCCCCAAGAAATGTAGTTATACCATCCTAAGTGCTGGTGTAGACGGTACTATGTCGGCAGGAGAGACATAGCTACCGCCTCTCGTGGAGGTGGTGTTATTAAGTTGATGAGGAAGCACTCTCTCTGAGAGTGTCTTCACCAGGAGCACTACATGCAAATTTCTAGTGTAGACAAGCCCTGAGAATCTAAATCTCTCGGCTCAAGACCTTACCTCTGGTAGCAGACCTATTGTCGCAGGCCAAGGGGAAAGTCCTTCAATTGGTCTGAAGTCTCCCCATCTCACAGCTGGGTTGCTGGACATCTGGACAGTTTTTGAGGGTCCTGCTCCTCTGCAGTTTGGGGTGTCCTGGTTGACAGCTGGACAGACTCTACAAGACAGACTTCCCATGCAAAATGGACAAGAATGTCTCACTGGTGTTGTTGAAAACCCCTGAGCGCGTAGGATGCATCCAAGCCTGTGATCTTGGATTATCTACTGCAGCTCAAATGGCCTCATTTTCCATTGAGCTCTCACTGATGATATGCTCGGCTGTGATCTCTACACTTCATCCGTCTACAGAGAGCCAGTCGGCCTTCTCACACCCAGTGGACTTGAAATTCCTAAAAGGCCAGATCAGCGGGTTTCCTCCATTGGGCCTCACCCTGATTGTCTCAGTGCTGCTGGACCCCCCATTTGAACCGATGGCGATCATGCTCTCTCTTGCAAATGCCTCTGAAAATGTTGTTCCTGGTGGCCATCGCCTTAGTGAGGAGGGTGGGTGTGAGTCAAGCACTGACGGCTGACTTCCCTTTAGCATATAGCCTGCTATTCGGTGTCTTTAAGAACCCATCCAAAGTGCTTGCCAAAAGAGGGTCACAGAATCCATCCAAACCAGCAAATCCACCTACCTGTGGTCTTTCCTAAGCCTCCTGCTTCCAGCTCTTCACACCTGAGATGTCAAACAAGCCCTGGCTTCCGATCTGCAAAGAAAGAAGCCGGGCAGCTCTTCGCCAAGATTCTTTGTGGCCATCGGAGGCAGGGATGAGAGGCGAAGCCCTATCTTCCCAAGGCTCGTCAACGTGGATCTCTGACTATATGAGGGCTTGCTGTGAGGTGGTAAAGAAGGACTCAGCAGCCTCCTTAAAGAACATCTCCCATTGTGCACACAGGCTGGGCAAAATTCATTCACGAAGCACTAGCTACTTACCGAAGGCTCCAGGTCAGAAGCTGCGTTCAACAGGCCTGGACTCGAGTCTTTATTCTAGTAGATTGTGAGCTCCCACCTCCGATGCACTGGAGCCAGCATCAGCGGAATGTGCCTTTGGGGAATAACATGAAGGAGAAGTTACCGGGCTTCATTGTGAGATGCGCGTGCCAGGAGTCCTTGAACTCTGATTCGGCGGTGAAGAGGAACGAAGCGTGGCGGCATGCTCTGCCTTTTAGACACTCTGGTGGAAAAAGCCTCAGAGCCCCAGGGTACAGACGTGCTGGATGGACACGGCTGGCCAAAAGACTTGGAATTCCACCAAGGGTGCGCATGGCCTCGAACAGGCGTATGGATCACACATCTTGAACGCCCGTTGCTATCCAAGGTCAGTGACTTCTCCATCTTCTCTTCACTTGGGCTTGCTGCCTGACTTAAATACAGCAGCCCGGAGCTGAACTCAAGCTGCTGATCTGAGTTTAGAGCTGATTTATTGGGTCTTTATTGCTGTTTTAAGCCAGGTTGGCGAATGCAAATTAAGAACGTGAGTTAAGCACACACCTCCTTTTGCAGTGTAGACATATCCATAGTGGTTGAAGGGCTTGCTGTAGCCTGGAGCAGGAAGCTGGGTCTCTCAGCTCAGGCACTGGCACTCGTGCCTTTAGATCCAGAGGTCCCCAATTCCAGCCCTACTCCTGCTGACCTGCCCACAGGTGCTGTGTTAGCGGCACAAAGAGTCAAAAAGGGCTTGGACATTCATATAGGGAACAAGAATATGCAGGGTTAGAAGAGTCTGTGCTAACTAAAAGGACAGGAGGGAGATAAACCTCCTGCTCCGAGGTGTCAGATGATCTGTAATTAGTAAAGAGCAGGCTGAGATCTGTATGGGGAGCAGATTATTCCTGTCTGCTACTGCAGGGTCTTTAAATCTGGCTATATAGCATCTGGTGCTGGGTGCTGTCAGAGCCAGGTTACCAAGCTAGGAGGGCCTTGGTTCTGATCCAAACTGGCGATTCTTATGAGTTCTTTGCTGGGAGGCATCGGGATTGGGTGGACGGAGATAACATGCTGGGTGGGTGGAGCATTCAGTATCCCACTACAGCCACCACGGTCATGGCTTCATAGGGGCTCATTGCTCTGGCCTTCATATAATCTCTTAGGAGGTCCCCTATTTCTTGCTGAGCCTGAACGTAGCCTTTCCCAAGGGTGAGTTCTGCAGCTCTCCGACTCCCAGACTGGGCCTTCGGGCTCCAGCGCCCCCGGTTTCTATCCTTGCGCCCTACTGAGTGTGCAGCTGAGTTAGTGATTTGCACCCATTCAGGAAGTGCATGGCAAGACCAGGCAGCCTTTTCAGAACAGCAGAGCATTGATTAGTCATTAGGAATCCAGCACCAGAGAGTCCTTAGGTCTGCATGGAAAAGGCAAGCTTCAGAGAGTCTATATAGGCAGAAACAGCTGCCCTGATATCCCACGCTCTCCTGGGGTCCATCTCGTATCTTTGTCCTAGTTCTTAACACAACCCCGGTACCTTGTATGGCTCAGTCCTCACCCCCGCAAGCCCTCTGAGTCCCAGTTCTTCTCTTTCCTGGGCAGCCAGGGGCAAAGGGCTCATGTTTCAGTCCTTGGATCTTCCATTCCTATGTGTGGATTTCATTCAGTTCTTTAGGTCCATCCCAGACAGAGCCACTGTCTGCCTGACATCCAGCCCTGCCTCACTGCCCGGTGCTGACCGCAGCGTAGGAACTGGCCCCTTGCCACGCAGCGGGGAAACTGAGCTACACCTTGTTCAGAAAAACACCCCAAACAATTCCCCTCCGTTCTTCACCCCCTTTGAGGCTGAACGGAGCGAGATCACTGCCCTCCACCCCCGATCTAGGGATGTTCAAACCCTCTTGGAGGTTGGGACTGCGAGTTCTCGTTCAGCAAAACCACAACCGTCATCAGACTGGGCCATGGCAAATGTCTCCAGTTCTCTGGGGAGCTGTTCTGCCAGGCAACTTTGAAAGCCTTACAGACACTTTTAGGTCTTCTCCTTTCAGTCATGCTAGCCAGGGCCACATGGGGAGTTCTCATGCCCCCCGCTCACCCCTCTGCCACCCTAAAGCCTTCGGGTTTGAAGCTCTAATCAGGCCCTGCCGCTACCTCCTCCCACTGCTCCAGGTGTCTGTGTCTGGGCTGCATCCTGGGCTAGCAAGTGCCTCTTTGAATCGTTTGTGGAGAGCAGGGTAGCTTAGTCCCTGTAGCCGGGAGGGGTGGTCCCCCTCTGAGGAGGACCCAGAGAGGGAGCCAGACCCACCCTGGCTGACAGAGGCCTCCCCCAGGGGAAGCCCCGACGGGAAGCAAGTGGGCGGGTCTAGGGCTTTAAAGGCCCCAGTGGCCCCACCTGACAGGAAGCAGGGGGGCGGAGCTAGGCCTTTAAGAGCCAGGCTGGTCAGCTCAGTTGGAGGAGGACGGCCGAAGGGGAAGGATGTGTCTCCTCCTGAGCTCCTAGCTAAGGCCGGGCCGGGGAGCTGTGCTGAAAGGGAGTGGCCGGCCTTAACCCCAGCCTGGGGATCAGCAGAGGCCTCCCCCAGGTACCCCACGGCCTGGGACTTGGAGGAGGGCCCACCAGAGGACCCCACGGCCTGGGAGCCGGAGGAAGACCCATCGGGGCTCCCCGCTGACTATGAGCCTGAGGAGAACTCCCTGGAGACACCCGGGGCTTGGGAGCCGGAAGCGGACCCGCCAGAGCAGTACAGAGCCTGGGACCCCGAGAACTTACTGGCCCTGCCTGGGGACCGCAGGACCTGGAAGAGCTGCCCTCCGAAGATGAGCCCATGGAGTTGCCCGAGCTGCTGCCCATGGATGAGGAGGGCCTAGCAGGCCTACCACACCTCAGCGACCCAGAGGAGGCAGGTACCGGGGGTTTCGGGGAGGAAGAAGCCCAGGGATAGCCGCACGTTAGTGGCTGAGTCAGGGGCAACCTGGGCGGCGTGTTGCGGCCGGAGCCCCGCCGACCCCGTGGCAAACGCCGTTGCCACTACCAGGGCCCTGGGCTGGGACGCAGTGGAGATGGGCGGGCCTGCGTCCCCCTCCCCCCTTTCCTATCCTCTGTGAGAAAGCCTTCCCCGCCATGCCGTTCCAGAGAGCAGCTTGCTCACCTGCCAGCCCTGCCTGAGGGCCTGGCCTTAGACTCCTTGCTTTGCCCACCCGGCCTGAGGGTCCGGCGCTGGGCTGCTTGCCCTGAGAGGGGCACAAGACTGCTCCCGGTGAGAGGTAGCTGGGAGGGGTGGTCCCCCTCTGAGGAGGACCCAGAGAGGGGAAAACCCGGACGCTGCTCCCCGGTTCTAGGGGCACGTCCACAGTCCCCCTGCTGAGTTGGACTTAACTCGGCTGTGACGCTGCGGCTCTGGTGTCCCAGGATCAGGTGTTCCCAGCGTTGGCAGGCCCCCTCAGGAGTTGTGTCTCCTCCTCAGGCTGTGTGTATGCCACGACCCCATCTCCTCTCTTGGGGAGAAGCCGTTGCGTTGACTCCCCTAGACAGAGGCCTCTCCTGGCCCCCTTCCGACGCGCTGAGGTTCGGGGCCTCTTGGTTAAGAGAACCTACCATGGCCATGGCCAGCCTGTAAAAAGGTGTCTCTGCCATCAGCCACCTGCTTTACCCTTCTCTGGGACTTTTCTCATGCCACGACAGGGCTCACACATCTGGCAGTCCCTCTCCCTGCACACGCTTGGCTGGGGACTCAGCCGCAGCGAGGCGAGGCTCTGCCTCAGTTTCCCCATTATGGGCAGGCAGGGAGGTAACTGCCTTGGTCACAGACTCCGGCTTCAGGGAGTTCACACTAGAGACTGTGAGACTCTCGCCTCCTGGGTGGCGATGGGTAGGAGGGGGGGTCCTTCTGCCCCAGCCCAGGTCAGGTATCTGTCTACAGATGGGAAGGTGTCCTGAGCTTACCAGCAAAACAATCCCTCCGTCCCTGCTGCTCCGTTTGCATTCTGCTTGACACCTCCAGGCCCATCTGCATGGCTCGCTTCCCCGGACTCTTGCTTGGACAGGGAGAAGGGTGGGATTTGTGCTTTAAAACTACCATGACCTCACCTATCTGGCCTCATCTCCTGGGACCCACACGGCCTCAAGAATGCTGCAACCACTTAAAGCTTCAGCGTCACTTCCAAGAAGTGGAGCAATGGGATCACAGTTAGGGTCCCCGCCTACAGCACCGCTGACCCATGCCGGAGTCTGCCCAGAGCTCTGTGCTGCGGGCGTGCCTGGGGCTTTGCACGTGGGTCTAGAATCATAGAATATTAGAGTTGGAAGGGACCTCAGGAGGTATCTAGTTCAACCCCCTGCTCAAAGCAGGACTAACCTCAACTATATCATCCCAGCCAGGGCTTTGTCAAACCGCAGCTTAAAAACCTCTAAGGATGGAGATTCCACCACCTCCCTAGGTAACCCATTCCAGTGCTTCACCAGCTTCCTGGTGCAAAACTTTCCTAATATCCAACCTAGACCTCCCCCACTGCAACTTGAGACCATTGCTCCTTGTTCTGTCATCTGCCACCATTGAGAACAGCCAAGCTCCATCCTCCCTGGAACCCCCTTCAGGTAGTTGAAGGCTGCTATCAATCCCCCCTCATTCTTCTCTTCTGCAGACTAAACAAGCCTAGTTCCCTCAGTCTCTCCTCATAAGTCTTGTGCTCCAATCCCCTAGTCATTTTTGTTGCCCTCCGCTGGACTCTCTCCAACTTTTCCATATCCTTTTTGTAGTGGGGGGCCCAAAACTGGACACAATACTCCAAATGCAGCCTCACCAGTGTCGAATAGAGGGGAATAATCACTTCCCTTGATCTGCTGGCAATGCTCCTACTAATGCAGCCCAATATGCTATTAGCCTTCTTGGCAACCAGGGCACACTGCTGACTCATATCCAGCTTCTTATCCACTGTAACCCCCAGGTCCTTTCCTGCCAAACTGCTGCCTAGCCCATCGGTCCCCAGTCTGTAGCTGTGCATGGGATTCTTCCGTCCTAAGTGGACTCCACTGCACTTGTTCTTGTTGAACCTCATCATTTATTTTGTCCTAATCCTCCAATTTGTCTAGGTCACTCTGTATCCTATCCCTACCTTCCAGGGTATCTACCACTCCCTGCAGCAGCTTAGTGTCATCTGCAAACTTGCAGAGGGTGCAATCCACACCATCCCCCAGATCATTAATGAAGATGTTGAACAAAACCGGCCCCAGGATCAACCCCTGATTGCAGTGTTTGGGCTGGTTTTACTACATGGGGCTTGGTTCCAGTATCCCGCTTTTCCCCGAACATCTCCCGCCTTCTGGTCCCATGGGGATCACATGGGTCTGAGCCCAGGAGAGTACAAGAGATGTGCACCAGTATCTGGACTGGAGAGTTATTTACCAGCAGATCCTATGCACAAGAGGCGCTAGCTGGGTAACTGCTTTCTTCCATATGGTCACTCACACATTCACTCACTAATTCTGCAGGGCAGCAGGTGGTACAGGCTGCCTTCCTGGCTGGGCAGATGGTGGATTAACCCTCCGGTTTTGGGCAGGCCCCAGGGAACTGAATCTCTAGCAGTACGTCACCTTCTACCCCATCCTTCTGCAGATATTACAGCTTAGATCTTTGGGATTCCCTGGGTAGGGGGCTACCCATGTTGGCCACCCACTCCCAGGTTGGGTTTACCCAGATCTCACAGCTAGGCTGCTTCCACTGCTCCCACTACTCCACCAGACTCCATGCTTAGGCTGGTTCCCTTTGGGTCTTGTTTAATAACCGGTCGTACTGTTCACAAATGCCTGTGCCAATCAGCCAGTGCTAGGCAGATCCTTAGACTTCTGATCCACTGGCTATATTTTCACAGCTCTCAAGGCCGGAAGGGACCATTGGGAACAGTTGGTCTGACCTTCTGTACAACGCAGGCCAGAGAACTGCCCCAAAAGACTCCCTGGAGCAGGTCTTTTAAAGAAGCATCCTGTCTTCAGCCAAACCATCCAATCTTTTATGCTGGAGAGGGGACGTTTGGTGGAATTCTTCAAACCCCACAAAGTTTCCAGGATAGTGACTCCTACACCCGTACCTCATCAGTGGAGCTATTCTCCCTCCGGGGTGGAAACCTCCGTACACACCCCTCCGGAGGTCTTCTGCACACCCCGAGACCTTGTCCTGGAAGCCTCAGGGGTCAATTCAAACATAAGCAGTAAGGCCCCTTTGCTCTGCACCTAGTCCCCAGTCTCAGCCCCATCCATTTGACTCAAGGTCTGATGGCTTTAGGAACGATATGGGAGCGAGATTTCGGAGTCCATCTGCAGAGGGGATCGGATTCGAATCACCAGCCTACTCCAAGGCAGTGAGGAAGACATCTATCTCCCCATCCTCCTCCAAGGGGGGCAATAAGGTAGCAGCTATGCTTCTTGTGGAGTGCATAGCCCCAGCTGGGCTTCCACAGAGTCTCTTGCTCCTTAACGCCTTGATTTCCAGATCATGCCTCCCTCTGTTGGTGCTTGGGTTTTGTCTCTCTTGTTCTTGCTCAGCTGTCTCCAGCTTCTGGGTCTCTATCTGAAGCTTCCTGCTTTCAGTCCCAGTCTCTGCTGCTCCAGCTGTGGTGTTGGGGCATTCTCAGATTCTCCCCTCTTCTCTGCTGACAGGCTGGGCGGCTCGCCCAGAGCCCACTCTGGGGCCGAACCATGGTTCTTGCCCAATTGTCCTTCTCTAGCCATTTAGCCGGCTGTGCCTCATTTAACTGTTCAGCGTTTAGCCCCCTCGCTCTGTACAGCTCTACTGACTTCCGCGCCATTTCCCCTTTCACTTGGTTTCCTTGGTTGTTGGCTTTTTCTGCTGGGGTCACTTGATGCAAAATACTACTGCAAAATGCATCCAGTATCCCACTTCTGCCACCAGCTGTCACGGATCAACCTGGGTTCAGTGCTCCAGCTTCATCCAGTCCCTTAGAAGGACCAGTAGGTCTTGCCTAGCTATGGGCGTAGCCTTTCCCGGGAGTGAGCTCTGCAGCTCTCCCACCCCCACGCTGGGCCTTTGGGCTCCTGCCCCTCTCTGCTGCCGTATGCTCTATTGAGACACCAGCCGAGTTCATACTCCTGTAGACGCTTGTACCCCTTCAGAGAGCCATGCACCCAGGACATCTGCGTGGTGAGACCAGGCAGCCTATTCAGGACAACAGACCATTAGTCTTAGGGATCCAGCCTCGGCGAGTGCTTAGGTCTGCATGGAAAAGGTGAAGAGTTCGTGTGCTAGTCCTTGGATCTTCCTTTCATCTGTGTGGGTTCCCTTCAGTTCTCAATGGCACATTTGGGCCCAGCTAGGGGCTGTCTGCCCCGGACATAAAACTTGGTCTGGCATAGCTGTGTCAATCAGGGGTGTGAAAATCCACTCTCCCCACCCAGCCAACTTAACTTTGCCAACACAGCCCCCCAGTGGAGACACAAAGTGCTTCTGAGGATGTGGCTACCATCATTCGGGCAGGTGATGTTACCACACAGACCAGAACGCCTTCAGTGGGATATGCTGCATCCACCCTAGGGAGCCATACTGGCATAGATATAGCCTCAGGCAGAGCTACTGTCTACATGACATCCAGCTGTGCCTCAATCCCCTACCCCCAGAGTAGGCACTGACCCTTCCCACGCAGTGGATAAACTGAGTCATACGCTGTTCCTTAAAATGTTACAAAACATGCCTGCATTCTCCACAGGGTGCTGGGTGCACCTTTGCGGGGGAGGAGGTACTGGAGGCAGGAGAGCGAGAGCTGGAGAAGGGGTGCGGCGGGAACTCAGGCACAGATGGGAATGGCAAATGGACACAGGCCCTCCAAAGGCAGTATCTCCCCCTTACAGCCTCGGGTGAGTTGGCCCCTCCGCCGACGCATGCGGGGCAGGAAGGGGGCGTTGGTTTTTCCTTACAGCTTGGCCGTGTTTGTCTAGCTCATCTTGCCACGGGTGTCATAGATTGCAAGGGAGTGAGGACAAGGGGGGCCAGATGGTCGGAGAGGAGGTGCTGCGGAGCCAATAGCGGGGGAGGAGGTGTAATCGGGTGTGGGGCACGTGCAGTGGGTACACCTGCTTGCTGTGACGGTGTATGCAGAGTCTAGTGAACGGGGAGAAACTAGACATGATGTGTCTTGATTTTTAGGAAGGCTTTTGACCTCATGAAGTTCTCCTAAGCAAACTAGGGACGTGTGATCGAGGTGAAATGACTACAAGGTGGCTGCACACGCAAAGATTGGTTATCACTGGCTCGCTGTCAGTTGGGAGAGTGTAACTGGTGGGGTCGCACAGGGGCAGGCCCAGGTCTGGTCCCATTCAATATTTTCATGGATAATGGAGTGGAGAGTGCGCTTAGGAAACGTGCGGATGACACCGAGCTGGGAGGGGTTGCCAGCACTTTGGAGGACAGGGGTGGAATTCAAAACGACCTTGACAAATTGGAGAATTGGTCTGAAATCAGCAAGAGGAGATTCAATGGAGACAAGTGCGAAGGACTTCACTTGAGGAGGAAAAATCAAATGCACAACTGCAAAATGGGGCATAACTGGCTAGGGGATGATACTGTGGAAAAGAAACGGGGGGTGCCAGTGGATATGAAATTGAATGAGTTGCCAATATGATGCAGGTTTAATATAATCTCAGTCTGGGGTGTATTCACAAGAGGGTTGTATGTAAGACCCGGGAGGTAACCGCCCTGTTCTGTGTGGCACCGGTGAGGCCTCAGCTGGAGTGCTGGGTCCAGTTCTGGGTGCTGCACTTGAGGAAAGACATGGGCAAATTGGAGAGAGTCCAAAGGAGAGCAAGAAAAACAATCTGAGGTTTAGCAAAGCTGATGAGGAGGAAAGGTTAAAAAAACTGGGCTTGAGAAGAGGAGGCTGAGGAGGGACCTGAGAACTGTCTTCAAATAGGTTAAGGGCGGCTATAAAGAGGAGGGGGATCAATTGTTCTCCATGCCCACTGGAGCGAGGACAAGAAAAAATGGGCACAATCTGCGGCAAGGGAGATTTGGGTGAGATATTAGGACCGACTTTCTAAGGCTAAGGGGAGTTCAGCTCTGGGACCGGCTTGCGAGGGAGGTTGTGGAATCCCCGTCACTGGACAAACACCCATTTACTTGGTTTACTTGGTCCAGCCTCAGCGCCGGGGGCTGGGCTTGATGGCTTCTCCGGGTCCTTTCCAGCCCCTCATGTCTATGATTCTGTGTGCCTGGGCAGAGGGCAGGCGGCTGCCAGCTGAGCAGGCTTGCGGCGGGCAGGAGGCAATGGGCGAGTGGGTGGCGGGGGGAGAAGGGATCCCAGGTTGGCCGGGGACTGGGATTTAAGACAGTGGAGTGAGGGGAGCTGGTGCAGAGAGTACTGCATGGGAATTAGAAAGGAACGAATGCAGGGTGGGGGATTCTATCCTGGGAAGCTGCAACTCTGCAAAAGGCTTTTTTATGGGGCTGAACGTGAGCGCCCAGTGGGACACTGGGGCCAAAAGAGCTAATGTGATCCTGGGATGCACAAACGGGAATCTCGGGTAGGAGCAGAGAACTTATTTTTCCTCTGTGTCTGGCACTGGTGCAATTGCCACTGGGATCCTGTGTCCAGCTCTGGTGCCCACAATTCAAGGAGGAGGTTGATAAATTAGCGAGGGGTCAGAGAAGAGCCCCGAGAATGATCAATGGGTTAGAAAACCTGCCTTGGAGCGATAGACTCCAGGAGCTCAATCTAGTTAGCGTAACAGAGAGAAGGTGAAGGGGTGACGGGTTCCCCGTCTGTCAGTACCTACTCGGGGAACAAAAAGTTGATCACGGGCTCTTCAGTCTAGTGGAGAAAGGTCGAAGACGACCCAATGGCTGGAAGTCGCAGCTGGAATTAACCCCTGGGATAACTTACCAAGGGTCGAGATAGATTCTCCATCCCTGACAACTATTAATTCAAGACTGAATGTCTTTCCAAAAGATCTGCTCCAGCTCCAACAGGACGTTCTCTGGCTTGTGTTGCACTAGACTAGAACATCACAGAGGTGCCTTCTGGCCTTGGACTCTGTTAAAGGACCTGGCCCTGACCCCTTCAAGAATGACCCCTCCTCTAGGCAGGGAGCACAGTGCCCACAGCAGGGCTGGGCGAGGGGAGAGAGGCGTGGGAGAGGAGGGCAGGGAAACCCTGATGCGTGATAGTGGGGCATATACTGGGGGTGTGTGTCACCCATTGGGTCAGTGTTATGTGTTTCCCTCTAGTGGCTGGTGCACATAGAGGGTAATGGCCTTACTACCGCTGCCAACTAGTAGAATCCCTCCTTTAGAACGACATGGGGGGATAATGGTCTTACTACCGCTGCTGGCTAACGGAGTCCCTCCTTTAGCTCAAGCGAGCGATGTCCATGCCTTCCAGGGCTCATCCCAAGGCCTGTTGACTTCAGTGGTGTCTGGCTCAGGCACTTTGTGCCAAAGGTCCCAGTTTGTAGCCCTGCCCCATGAGAAGAGGGTCATTGCCAGGGACCGGGGGAGAGGAGGAAGGAGGGGAAGCCCTTTGCTTTCCCTCAGCTCTTCATTAACGACCCGTTTTTCCTCTTCCGCCCATCAGAGGACGCCCAGAACCTGATTAGCCGCCTGGCCACGCGGCGCCGGCTGGCGGTGGGCGAGGACTGGTCCCAGGACGTGCAGCTGGGGGAGCAGAGCGAGCTGCGCTATTCCTACCACGTGCTGTGCGACGAGCACTACTACGGCGAGGGCTGCTCCGACTACTGCCGCCCCCGCGACGACCCCTTCGGCCACTACGCCTGCGACCCACTGGGCGCCCGCGTCTGCCTGGCCGGCTGGAGGGGGGAGTACTGCTCCGAGGGTGAGTAATGGCCCCCCCAGACAGACCATGCCCCCCTGGACCTCTGAATATACCACCCCCCCCGGACTGCTCCAAATACACCTCGCTCGCCCCCCCAAGTCCCAGAATACACCTCGCTCCCGCCAGGACACTCTGGAATACACCTCGCTCCCGCCAGGACACTCTGGAATACACCTCGCTCCCCCAGGACCCCTTGGAATACACCTTGCTCTGCCCCAGACCTCCCAGAATACACCCCATCCTGGGTCCCCCCAAATACATCTCACTCTTCTCCTTGGACCCCACCAAATACACCTCGCCCCAACGCATCTTGCACCGCAACACACCTTGCTCCCCAAAACACCTCTCTCTCCCCTACCCCGCCAAACCGCCCCCAAAGACTCTTCTCTTTCCCCAAAACACTCCCCGCTCCCCCCAATGCACCTCCTTCCACCCATGCCCTCCCCTCCCTGTGTGCACCTCACTCCCCCCGCCTCTCCTATCACCCTGGGACACTTTTCGGGGCTTCCCGAGCTGCCCAGTTGAATCTCTACCACCCGCTCACAGCACGACAGCCTTGTCCGTGCCCACCAGAGGAAATTCCCCCCGCCGGGAGCATGGTGCGCTGCTCTGGGCACCGCAAACCCCCCAGCCTCTCTCCGCTCTCTGCCAGGGCAGGCTAGTAATTCACACACTGTGCCTTGTCTTCTGGATGCCCGCAGGCTGCGCCGATCAGCTGCCTGTGTGGAAGCAGAGCGCCCCAGGTTGCTGTCCTCAACGCAAGGGACCTGGCTGTGTCCATCATAACACCAAATCGAATCCCATTTAACACAGCTTAAGATAAAGATGCAAAATAGTTGCCAGGAACAAGACTGGAAACCCCAGGTTCTCCTTCTAATGTTGCTCCCTGTGTATACGTCTACACTGCAATAAAAAGCCCGTGGTACCGAGTCTCAGAGCCCAGCCAGCTGACTTGGCCTCGTGGTTCTCGGGCTAAAAATTGCAGTGTAGACGTTTTGGCTTGGGCTGGAGCCGGGCTCTCAGACCCACCCCGTTGTGGGATTTCAGAGCCCAGGCTCCATCCCAAGCCTGAATGTCTCCGCTGCAGTTTTATGGCTCGGCAGCCTGAACCCCGCGAGCCCAGGCCAACCACGGCCATGTCGCAGGCTTTTTATGGCTGTGTAGACGTAACCTATGGGTGTTCCACCCCTGGGTACGTGTGCCGTGCATGTGGCTGACCTCAGAGGCTGGTAGCAAGCGGTGTCCGTTGGCCAGGGCCTGCTCCATTGTTCTGCTTGTGCTCTGACCCCAGGGCATAATGGCGGCATGGGCTGGCACCGCTCCGGTTTCTTCTTATCGCCGCACGGCCTGAGTCAGAGTCCTGTGTGTCCTCAGTGACCCTTGTTCTTTCAGCACTTGCAGATACAGAGAGCGGACATAGGTCCTTTCATTGTCTGAGTAGATTACTGCTTTTCGTGGTTCATAGTCCGTCTAGTTTTCCCCGCAGAGAGGGGCTACGCCCAGAGAGCCGGGTTTCAAGAACTGGATCTCCTGCCCCCGTTCCTCTTCCATCAGTGACGAGCACCAGATCTGCCTTTCTGATCTCGGAGACACTCGCTGAGTGCAGCGTTATCCGGGCCTTCCCTCCCCAAAGAAGGGAGCTATGCTGGACGATGCATGTCCTGGAGAAGGCCGGTAGACTGCAGTGGGACCCCGGCCCGCGTGCAGGGCCTCAGACTGCGGGTAGCACTCCTCCAAGCAGCAGACGGCCCTCTTCTTGGGTGGTTTGTCCCCCATCCGACACAGATAAAACCGGCATTGGAGGGGGGAATGCCATTTTCAGGAGCCTGGCGCATGCGAGCTCACGCTGGTGGGGGCAGCGCGGCGCACTCCTTAAAATGGCGCCCCCTATGGGGCACAACTGTGTGTGAGGTCACGCTGGCAGGGGCGGGGTGAGGTACTTCTCAAAACGGCGCCCCTCGCGGCACGATCGTGCAAGCACACTATGCGTGTGAGGTAACACCAGCAGGGGCGAGGCAGCGCATTCCTCAAAATGGCGTTCCCCTCTTCCCCCCGTGGAGCACGACTCTGTGTGAGGTTACGCCGGCGGGAGAGGGCCTAGCCCATTCCCAGAAATACTGGCATGTCTGGTGTTCCGGGAAGGCGTGCGTGGCCATCCTAGCTCCGGGGTTGAGGTAGGGTCTGTTGAGCGTAAGAAACCCTCTCCTGAGAGGACACGGCCATCAGCGGCATAGTGGGGCTGCAACACACTGCAACACGTTCCGGCACTTGTACAGGAACAAAATGGCTTCCTCCCTGTGGCTGCATGGAGGATGCCATTTTGTAGAGCAGAGGGGTGTCCGCCACACAGCATGACCTTGCTGCGAGGTCACACCAGCGGGGTGGGGCACCAGGACTTCAGAAACTCAGGACCTGCACTGCTGCAGTAGACACAAGGACTGATTCCTTTCCAGATCTGCTTCTACAAGAAAAGAGCTCAATCCAAGTCAGGAGAGTCCTGGCCTGCGCCTGCCTAAATCTTCCATTCAAGAAGGGACGGAGTGAAAGGGGAAGGATCCGTCAGTACCAATGCCAGCACCAGCTCACAGAGTGAAAGGATCGGCATTTGATGGCTCTATCTAGGAGTTCCAGGCTGGACCTACCTTCCACGCCTCACCCCATGACAGATCCATCCTCTGGTGCACCACATCCATCAGCACCAATTCCACTACTCCGCGTACTCAAGGTTAAACTGAGATTTTTACCTCTCCAGAGAATATTTTTGCCTTATATACCTGCAGTCTCCACTGTTATCAGTCCAGTTTTCCTCAGAGATGTCTCTGCATCAGAGGAAATCACTTGGAAACCCTACTACATCTACAAGTTGGAGCATGCCTCCTCTGGTACCGCTGACAAAACATGAGATGACTTTTTCATCCGAGGCATCTGATCTTCTCAACAACACTTCAACCCCTCAGAGAGACCAGCCCAGACAGAACCTCTAGGATGTCTTGGAGCCATCCTCCACTCAGACATCATTACCAAAGGGAACCGATGGTTTCCAGAGCCTTGGGGGACCCCCCACCCAGCTGGTTGACTCATCATATTGGCCTTATTGGGGTCCTTGAGATCCATGCAGAAATTTTTCTGGATCCATGCAGGAATTGCACTTGTCACCTTCCCCTAGATGGTATCAATGGGCTCTGTCGGGGTATGCTGAGGAGGATATCAAACCAGATCTGAGGGTTCCAATGAGTGTGTCACCCTCCTCCCCCAATGAGGCAGTTGCACCATCATCCTCTTTCCTGCCCCATGACCACAGGCAGTACCAGGAACTTTTACAGAGGGTCCTGACCGGGCTCCAGATCCCTCTAGAGGAGTTCATGACACACAGCACAGGCTTCTGAAATGAATCCATTTTGGAGCCTGCTAGGACCTCCTGCACCCACACCCTGAAAAGGGCAGAAAAGCAGTACTTTATTCCACTGACAGGGGCAGAGTTCCTGTTTACCCCTCCGGCACTGAACTCCACGGTGGTCCAGGCAGCCAGCGAGTGATCCAGAATATAGCAGCCCAGGCCAACTCCTTCTGACAAGGGTGGTAAATGCCTTGACCTCTCAGGATGGAAGCTATTTTCATCTCTCCCCCGCTCCCCTCCATGTTAGTCACTAACTACCAGCCCCTGGTAGCGAAACATGACTTCACAAACTACGCTACATTTGTGAGGTTCAAAGATAAACGGCCCCAAGGGGATGAGGGCCAACTCCAAACCTTCCTTGATGCAAGTGGCTAAGACACTGGGTGCAGTTGATGCTGCATCTAGACTAGAGCCATTGCCCCAGCTGCTGTCATGAGATGCAAGTTGTGGCTTCACACTCCAGGGCTCTCCAGGGAGCTCTAGAACGCCACTGAGAACTCACCCTCTGAGGAATCTTATCTTTCAATGAGAAGATGGAGGAGTCACTTCACTCCTTTAAGGACTCTAGGACCACCTCGGCATTTACACCTTAGCCCTGAAGAGGAAACAGGAATGACAACGTAAACAAGCCGGGGTTCACAGACAGAGATTCCTGGCTTCTTCCACTTCAGCCGCCGCCGCTCAAGTCCACCTGCTGACCAGGGTTTTTTTTGATTGGATGCTCAAGAACCATGTAGAACCTTGAGAACAATCTATTGATGCCTCCCTCGCCTGCCCCCCCCCCCCAAAATCTATGGTTGCTTTATCACCCTCTTTGTACTGGAGGGCAGTAACAACAGAGATGAGTGGGTACTAGAGATAATCCATTGCAGCTCCATTGTTCCCCTCTTCCTTGTCACCAGGAGATTCTCCATCAGCAGCTGGGTTCTCTCCGCCAGGTGCAGCTCATCAAGGCAAGGGGGCTCCACTCCCCAGTCTTTGTTGCTCCCAAGAAAAATGGAGGCTGGAGGCCCAGTCTCGATCTTCAGCAATTACATGTTTTTATTTGCAAGTCAAGACTCCGAATGGTTACACTGGCATCAGTAAACCCCTCCTTAGAGGAGAGCAGATAGTTCCTGGCTCTTAGCATGAAAGATGCTTACTTTCAGGTGGACGTGTATCAGCCCCGCAGAAGGGTCCTTGGGTTTCTGGTAGGGTAAGAACACCACCAGTTCAGAGTACTTCTGGACTAGCCACAACACCAAGTGTCTTCACAAAGGTCTTCTCAGTGATGGTGGCCCAGATGAGATGAAACGGTTACACAGGCTTCCCATACCAGGACGATTGACCACTAATGGGCAAATCCAGTCAGGAGGTCCAGTCACCAACCGTATCCTTACTCACTCTCCTGGCATCCTTGGGAGTCAACCTAAACAAAGGAAAGTCCACTTTGACACCCACAAGGATGATAGACTTTATGGGGGCTACTCTAGGTTTGATCTCAGCAAGGACCTACCACCCAATGGAGAGATTCCATGTCACAAACAACTTGATAAGAAAAGACTTGCAAACTGCAGTCAAAGTCTGTCTTTCCCCTCTTTGGCTACATGGCCTTGTGTATTGTGTGCTGTTTG
Source organism: Emydura macquarii macquarii (assembly GCF_026122565.2). NCBI lineage: Eukaryota > Metazoa > Chordata > Testudines > Chelidae > Emydura > Emydura macquarii. The sequence continues at coordinate 5,023,258 of NW_027131927.1, forward strand.
CCAGACTCCACTTGCTGTCCGCAGTCCTGTCTCTGAGCTGTTTAGTCTCCAGGCAGAGACACCATGAACATCAGGGTAACAGTTCTCATAGGCTCATAGACTTTAAGGCCAGAAGGGACCATCACGGTCATCTAGGCTGACCTCTTGCACATCACAGGCCACAGAACTTCTCCCACCCACTCCTGTAATAGGCCCATAACCTCTGGCTGAGTTACTGAAGTCCTCAAATCTTGATTTAAAGACTTCAAGTTATGGAGACTCCACCGTTTACTCTAGTTCAGACCAGCAAGTGACCTGTGCCTCGCATTGCAGAGAAAGGTGAAAAAACCCCTGGGTCTCTGCCAATCTGACCTGGAGGAAAATTCCTCCCCAACTCCAGATATGGCGACCAGTTAGATCCTGGGCAAGACCCACCAGCCAGACACCTGGGAAAGAATTCAGTGCAGTCACTCAGAGCCCTCCCCCTCTAGTGTCCCAGCTCTGGCCACTGGGGATATTTGCTAACAGCAGTCGTGGAAGGGCCAGGTGCCGTTGCAGGCAATCTCTTCATACCATCCCCTCCATGAATTTACCAAGCTCCGTCTTGAAACGAGTTAGGATTTTTACCCTTTGGGAGACTGTTCCAGAACTTCACTCCTCTGATGGCTAGAAGCCTGCCTCTAATTTCCAGCCAAAACTTATTGGCCTAAGTTCCAGCCAAGGTCGAATCTTCTCTGGCCTGGTGGACAAACCCAGAGCCAGTGCGCGTGGGAGTCGCTTTTGTTGCATTCTCACCCGACACGAACAGTGTCATGGACCCATCCTTCATAGGATGGGGACCTCACATGGGCAATCCCCCTGCACAGAGCACATGGACCTGTCGAGAAGGCAGGGTGCATATCCCTCTGCTACAGCTGAGAGCACTCTGCCTAGCCTGCAATCCATTCCTCCCATTGATTCAATCCAGCCATGTCCATCTAACGTCAGACAACATGACGACCGTCTTCTACGTAAACCAACAGGGTGGTGCAAGAACCCTTTCTCTCTGTGCAGAGGCCATCAGCTAATGGAACTGGTATCTGAGGAGCTGCATAACACTCTTGGTGACATTCCTACCAGGGGCACAGAATTCTCTGGAGGACAATCTAAGCAGACATGTCTCCACAGACCACAAATGGGACTTACACAATTCTGCCCTGAACGAGATATTCACCCAGTGGAAAATGCCATCCCGGGACCTGTTGGCACCCCAGACAAACAAGAAATTCACCCTATATTGCTCCGGGTTGCTCTGGGCAAGGACTGCAAGGTAACAGCCTTCTCCAATCCTGGATAAGGCCACTTGAGATACGCCTTTTCTCCCATCCCGCTACTACTACCCGGGTTGCTCTGGGCAAGGACTGCAAGGTAACAGCCTTCTCCAATCCTGGATAAGGCCACCTGAGATACGCCTTTTCTCCCATCCTGCTACTACTACAGGTACTGAGAACGAGTTGTCACGACAAAGCTCGAGTCATTCTCATTATGTCCAACCGACCCCCAGACAGTTTCCTTCTGCAAATGTCAGCCCAGCCTCCCATCACCATCCAACCCTTCTTCAATCTGTTGATGCATGGGAACGGCACAACCAGACGCCCCCAGTCCAGACCCCCTCTGTCTTATGGGCTGGTGTTCGGATGCGAATCAGACTTAGAACCTTCACGTTCAGAAAACGTCCAATCTGTTCTCAATCGAAGCAGGAAAGAGCCCATCAGAAAATGCTGTCTGGCTAAATGGAACCATTTGCCCTCCAAGTTGGTGAGTTTTCCTGCTATCTTTGACTACATCCTTCATCTCAACATGTTGGGCCTTTCCATTAGCTTGCTGCGAGTCCACTGAGCAGCAATTAGTGCCTTCCAGCCTCTGGCTTTTCTATTTTTAATCACCCAACAGTCAAACTCCTGAGAGATCTCATTAGTGCCTTCTTGCCGGTTATGAAACCCACGCTGCAATGGGACCTCGATCCTGTGCTTCCCATGCTTACCAGACCTCCCTTTGAACCACTGGTTCCATGTTCTACTTCTTCATGAAGGTCATCTTCCAAGTTGCCATCCCAGCAGCTAGAAGGGTGAGCGAACTAGGAGCTCTTACAGAAGACCCACCGTACTACAAGTTTCATAAGGAGAAGGTTTGCCTTCACCTCCATCTGAAATTCATCCCCAATGGGAGTTCCACGTCAATCAATCTGTTCCCTTACCGGTTTTCTTTCCTTAACCTCATGCTTCCGAGGAAGATGTCGGACGAGCTTTGGCTTTCTGTCTGCAGAGAACGACACCGATTAGAAAAACGCGTTGGGTGTTTGTTGCTGTAGCAGAACGAAGACAAGGACAAATGTTGTCTGCTCAGAGACTCTCTTTAGTGGATTTCTGGCTGTATCCCCCTTTGCTCTCAGTTACGCATTGCCCTTCCCCATATGGGGCAACTTCAGCAGCGTCGCTTTGAGATGTAGCTATCCAGACTTCTGGAAGGCAGCCTCAGCCCTCTCCTGCAGATGCAGCTGTTGGGACGGGGTGTTACAGACATCTGGATTAACTGCACCTTTTCACCCTTCTCCTGTCTGAGTAGCGCTCACTAATCACCCGTGCCTGGAATATGCAGAGGGATCAGCACTCGAAGAAGAAATGGATTCTACTTACCTGTAACTAGAGGTTGTTCAAGAAGCGTGGTCCCTATCTATATTCCACTTCCCTTCTGCTGCGGCTCTTTTCTGATTTGCAGTGAGGAGATGAACAGGAGAGGTGTCAGTCAGCATTGCCCTTTATACCCTCAGATCAGAGCAGGAGGAGAGCAACTGCGCAGGTCTGGACCAATTTCAGGAGCCTGGAGTGCGTGGGTACCCAGGTGTGGAATACAGATGGGGACCACCCATCTCTAAGAAACTGCTTTTACAGGTAAGTCACCTGCATTTACAGATAAAAGGAAAATATAAAAAGCAATCTAGAGCCTGCACTTCTTACCAAGTTCCCTTTCCAGTCTAATAAGGTCTCTCTCACCCAATGGTCTGTCCTTCCAGCGCTTGTCCAGTCCAGAGAGCTGGGACCCACGTTGTACGCAACACTTGTGCTGGCGGTGTGCTGCTTCTGTAATGAATGTCATCTTGTGCCCTGTCTTCTTCTCCTACACAGTCCCAGATTCCTTGTCTCGTCTCATAACCAGGGAGTTTCATTGACTTCAGCCCTGGGGATCCCCTGTTCAGAATCTTTTCTCGGGGTTCTTTTGTCTTTGTCCAGGCTCAGGCCTGCATCTGGTCCAGATTGGAAACATACGGCTGGGTTGAAATATGCTGATGGTTTGCACTCCTGATTGAGGGAGCTGCCACCCGCCCTGCCACAGGTGCCGTGCTCCATCGCCAACGGTTTTGGAACATGCTACTGGATATTTTCCATGTCTCAAACTCTTTCCCGTACATGCATCTTGCAGTAACCATGATGATCAGCTAGTTCTTAGCTTTCGGCAGAGACCCCACATGCCCCCCTACATGCCCCCCTTGGTGAAGTGTTGAGAAGATGGTCAGACATAGGTGTGTAATGTGCCTGTCTGGACTCTGCCCCCTGAACCACCTCACCCCACTCTCCAATACACCTTACCCCACGCCCTGCCCCCCATTATACCTTGCTCCCCCAACTGAACGCACCTTGCCCCACTCGCCCCATACACCTTGTTCAGCTGTCTACCCCCAGTATACCTCCCCTCACCCCAATGCACCTTGCTCACCCGCTATGCTTGAATGCACCTTGCTCCGCCCCCAAACACATCTCTCACTCCCCACCCCTAAATAATCCTTTCTCCCCGACACACCTCACTCCCCTCGCACTCCTGATAACACTTCGCTGCCCTCTGACCCCCACCAAATCTCACTCACCCCCAACACACCTTGCTCCCGACACATCTCTGTCTCACTCCGTCTCCAGCCCCCAACCAAACCTCGCTCCCCTTGTACTCCCACAATGCACCTCACTCCCCCCGAGACACCTTGCTCCCTTCACGCCCTTCCCCAAACACACCTCATTCTCCGCACGCTCTCAGCGCACCAGGTCGTAGGTGGTCAGGCCTAGTGGTCGGACTCCAAATACCAGAGCCAAGGGTCAAGCGGAGTTGGAGCCGAGGGTCAGAACCGGATCACCAGGAGCCAGGGAAGGCAGGCGCAGGGCTGGTGCAGGATGGGAACAAGGCTGGGCGCAGGGCAGGATCTGGACTGGAGTGGTGAAGGAGCAGGGCTTGGAGAGACGAGTCCAGGGAGGCAGACAGGCCATGGCCATGAGTGTTGAGCAGCCAGTGAGCAGCCACTGCTGCTGCTAGATTTAAGAACTTGCCTGCTAGCTTCCTCTGCCAGTCTGGCAGGGCAGTCCATCCGTCCATTTGTCGCTGGCCCATTAGGGTGTCAGAAGGACAGAGCAGGTGCAGCTGAGGGCCTTATTCCTGACAGAGGCGCCCCCTCACCAACTATTGGAGCTGCCCTCTGACTCGTCAGGAGTCAAGAATTTGCCGAACTACATACCTGTCATGTCCTTGGACTGTTACAGGGGAGGGGGAGGCAGAGGACTGGAGTGATGGGAGAAGGGGTTCTCTATGTATGTCTTCAGAAGGGAGACATGAAATATGGGATGGATCTTCAGAGATTTGGGTAATTTGGGCAATCTAAATGTTACTGGGTTGATTCGTGCCTCAATCTTGAAAGGGCCCAGATGTTGGTGGCCCAGTTTGGCTGAGGCACGAGCAGATTTAAGATTGTGGGTGACCAGCCAGACTCTGTCTCCTAAGGCAAGGTTGGGGACAGCCGGGCGGTTCCGTTCAGAATATTTATATGCTTCCTTGGTTGTTTGTAAGTGCTCTTTGCGCTCCTGGTGTGCCTGGTGGAGATAGGTAGCTAGATCTGTGACTGCTGGTACTGGAGAGTTTGTGGGGACGTCTGGAAGAAAGTGGAGGTGAAAATCCTAGTTGGCAAAAAATGGGCTTTGCTGAGTAGAGGCGTGAGTGACATTATTGTAAGCAAACTCAGCACGTGAGTTGTCTTGATGATCATTCAAGAAGTGGTTCAGGTATTGGTCAAAAATCGGGTTGACCCGCTCTGTTTCTTCTTTAGCATGTGGATGGTAGGCAGTCAAGAGGAGGGGCTCAACTGCCAGAAGTTTTAGAAATGTCTTCCAGAACCGAGAAATGAACTGAGAACCAAGGTCCGACATGATGGCCATCCATGGAACCAAAAAATGTTTTCCAGGAAGAGGCAAGCCGTTTCCCGGGCAGTAGGGAGGGTGCGGCAGAGGGCAAAGTGTGACATTTTGATTAAGAGGTTGACCACAACTAAGACTGTTGTATGTCCCTGGGAAGGCAGTATCTCCACAATAAAGCCAATGGAAATGGTAGCCCATGGTTGAAGTGGAATGGGCATGGGCTGGAGAAGTCCAAGTGATTTTGAGCAAGGGCACTTGGTCCGTGCACAGGATCTTATGTAGCTCTTGTTTGAGGCGTGCAAGCCTGGGCTCCAGAAATGTCTTGTGATTAGGCTCCAGGCCTTGAGGTGCCTGAAGTGCCCTGCAAAGAGGTGCGTCTTGACATAACTTAAGAACCTGCAGCCTTGGTTGCTGCTTCCAGACATAGCTATGGTCCTTATGGCGGAGGACCCCATCTTGGAACCGGAACCTGGTGGGGCATCAGCATTCTCCAGAGTCTGGTGGATCTGAGCAGTGAAGGAGTTGTTGGGTAACAAGGTACGAATTGACTCCATTAGGCTGTTGTCTGCTGTGCCGTTGATGAAGTTGGATGCCTCTAGAATTGCAGAGGGAGTTTTCTTACCCATTTGGAGGTACTTGGCCTTACTGGACAGGGTGTTGAACCTCCCATTTCTTGCTCCTGGGTGGTAGGTGACTGTGAAGTCAAACCATGTGAAAAAGAGGGAGCAGCTGATCTGTTGTTGGTTGAGGTGTCTGGCTGTTGGAAGATATTCCAGGTTCTTGTGATCTGTGAGCACTTGGACAGGGAACTTGGCCCCCTCTCATAGGTGGCGTCATTCCTCAAATGCTGCCTTAATAGTTAAGAGTTCCTTATCCCAGATATTGTAATTCTTCTCTGCTGGGGCTAGCTTGTAAGAGTGATAGGCACATGGGTGAAGTCAACTGACAGGACCCACCAGTTAGTACTGCTCCCAGGGTGAAATTGGATGCATCAGCTTCCCCCATGAATGGTTTAGCAGGAGCTGGGTGAATCAAGCTGAGTGCTGTGGTGGATTGCTCTTTTAGCTGATCGAAGGCGGTTTGGGCTTCCAAAGACCTGGTGAACTGGACTCCTTTTCACAGAAGGAACGTCCGAGGAGCAACTCGACTGGAAAATCCCTCAATGATCCGCTGGTAGAAGTTAGTGAAGCCCAGGAACCATTAGACCCTGCAGGTGTCCTTTGGTGTGGCCCAGTTGGCAATGACCGCCACCCTGCATGGGCTCATGTTAATTCCTTGGAGGAGATATTGTATCCTGGTCAAACTTGCATTTTTCGGGCTTGGCATGTAGATGGTGTTGGCAAAGTCTTTCTTTTTAGGACGCTGCAGACATGCTGATCATGAGAAGCCTGATTGTCTGAAAAGATGAGGATGTTGTTCAGATAAATGACTACATAACACAGTCAACCACCAAAACTTGCTTGGCAAAGTCTATGGTATGACAAACGAATACCACCTAGTGCAGCTCATTCGATCTCTTCTGGAGAACAGGCGTTTTTACATAGAACTGTGCAAGAAACAGAGAAGCTGCAGACAACAATGAAATGGCCTCCCACAGGGCAGTGTGTTAGCACCAGTCCTTTTCAACGTATATAACAATGACCAGCCCACACAAAGCAATACAAGGAGCTTTATATACACCAATGATCTATACATCATGTCACAGGAGAAGGACTTTGTGACTGTCGAGAAGAGACTGACGTACACTGAGCAACCTCTTAGTTTATTACAATTAGAACCAGCTTTGTGCCAACCCGACCAAGACACCGGTGATGGCCTTTCACCTACGCCATCGAGAAGCCAAGCAGAAACTAAACATCACCTGGGATGGAATCCCACTGGCTAATCATCCAAACCCCGTCTACGTGGGGGAGACATTGGACCAGATACTTTCCTTCAAAGCATGTGTAGAGCAGATGAAAGGGAAAGTTAGTACCTGCAACAACCTCCTCTGAAAGTTGGTCACCTCAAAGTGAGGAGACAATCCAGTTACTTTGAGAACCACTGCTATTGCCTTGTGCTACTCCATAGCAGAGTATGCATGTCCAGGGTGGGAACAATCCATCCATGCCAAGAAATTAGATCCTGTTCTAAACAACAGTTGTTGTGGAATAACAGGATTCTTGATATCAGGAGGAAAGTAGCAAACCAAAGGCAAAGATCACAGCAGAGGGAAGATCCAAGGCATCCATTATATGGTCACGAAGGAGTAATCAAATGCCTTAAATTGCAGAAGAATTTTATAACCAGTGTTGTGCCCTTGGATCCAACAGCTGGCAAGGCACGACTGAAGTTATGGAATGAAAGACTACGCGTAGTTGGACGCACTGAAATAGATCTGGAACCGCAGGAGGACCTTCCCAGAGGGGTCGATACAGACTGGTCTATGTGGCAATGCCTGAACCACCTGCACACGCAAAGTGGCAGATCAAAGGCCCATATAATCAAATGGGACTACTCTATTGACATGAATATATGCAAGTGCAGTGAGGTGCACGCCATGGAACACCTGCTCGTTTCCTGACTCTTTGGGGAGATCTATATGAAGGAGGACCTCACTGCAGTGACAGAAAGAGCCATTGCTTGTGGTGCTCTGAAAAAACATCTAGTTTGTGACAAAGACACAAGGAGGAGGAGGAGAAGACTGCATAGTGGTCCAACACATCCTGAAGATATCATTTACAAAGTGCTGGAATTTTGCTGGGGCTTTACACAGACCGAACATCATGACCAGCTATTCAAAATATCCATACTGTGTATGGAAGGTGGTCTGCCACTCAACTTCCTCTCTAACTTGGACCAAGTTATAGACCCTGTGAAGGTCCAACTTAGTAAAAATCTTTGGAGTTGTTTGAAAAGCTAATAAGTGACAGGGAAAGGCTATCGATTTTGAATCGTGACTCTGTTTAACACAGGGCCTTAGTGATCTGTCTTTTTTCTTTACAAAGAAAATTGGAGCCCCAGCTGGAGACATGGAAGGATGGATAAATCCCTTTTGTAAATTTCCCTGGAGGTAGTCATGGAAAGCCTGACGCTCTGGCTCGGAAAGGAAGAAGATGCATCTTTTGCTTCAGACTGGAGATCGATGGTACAGTCATAGCTGCAATCGGGTGGCAGAGTGTCCACGTTCTTCTTGTCAAAAAAGTCAGCAGAATTCTTATATTTAAACAGTAATGTGCGGGCCGTGCACTGTACTGTAGTGGTTAATGAGACTTCCTGGGGGTGAACCTGTTCAGACTTGGAATCTTGAGTCTGAACCATGAAGGGTTCCCAGTCTAGTCCCCACAGTCACTTTTCAGGAGACAGAATTGTTGGCAATGCGGGGAGCAGAACTGCATCGTGCCCACCCTCCACAAATACAAGGGTCATGGGTAGTGAGTTAAGGCATGCCGAGAACTACTGGAAAATGTGGCGCTTGGATAAGTCCCAACTGAAGGGTCTCTTGGTGAGTCACAACTTCCAGAGGTTTGATCTGGTGGGTAACCGGGCCTGATAAGAGGAGTGAGCCATCATTAGACTCCACCAGTCTGCAGTGTCCTTGCATTGAGTGGGGATATGCAAAGCCTTGATCAGTGAAGTTGCCTTGGGGCACCTGAATTCACCAGTGGCTCCAGGTGGACCTCAGAGAGGGAGGGATGTCAGATTTGCAGAAGAAGTTTGAGATGTGCCAGGACCTGCTCAGTCATGGCCAAGGTACCTGACGACACCTATTGATGCGGGTTACTGATGAGAGATGGGAGTGCCACCTCGGTCTGGATGTCCTAGGAGTGGGGCTGCATGGTCAGAGCCTTCCCAGTCAGCAGGCTGTTAATCAGCCCCACTCTGCATTGATCAGTGGGGAACAACTGCGGGCGCAGAAGAAAAAGGAGCCGACATTGATTAAGAAACCCCCAAAATGTGCCTGATAAGTTTAATTATCAGGCAGGGGAATCTTTGTTTCATGTGGAGCAAGGGGCAGAGTTGGGGGCAGTACTGTCTGCCTGTGCCGGTGGGGCAGCAACCTGTGACTGCAGCATAGAAACCTGGGCCTGCGGGGTCTGCAAGGCACCCTATGTCTCTGGCAGGTGAATATTGGCCAGGCAGGGATCCATACGGGCCACTGCTCTGTGTCCCTTGTCAGCCTAGTTCCCTCTGTTCACTTTGGGCTGCTCAAACTGTCAGTGGACTGGGTGGTAGGCAGTCAGGCCTAGTGCTCGGAGATTTGGCTTCACCAGCAGCGCCGAGGGTAGAAACTGGATTGCCAGGAGTCAGGGAAGGCAGGAGTGGGGCTGGGACAGGATGGGAACAAGCCTGGGTGAGGGCAGGATCTAGGCTGGAGCTATGGAGGAGCAGAGCAGGAGCAAAGCTTGCAGAGACGAACCCAGGGAGGCAGAGAGGCCATGGGCGTTGAACAGGCGGCGAGCAGCTTCTAGGAGAACTGGCCTACTAGCTTCCTCTGCCAGTCCGGCAGCCTCGCGGGCTTGTTGGAGCATCAGAAGTACTGAGCAGATGCAGTTAAGGGCCTTACCCTGACAGTACCTCCCTAACGCGCCTCACTTCCCCCAGGGCCGCCAACGAGCCTCGCTCCCCTCAGGGCCCACCAATATGCCTCGCTCCCCTTATGAATCCCAACATGCCTCGCTCCCCTCAGGGCCCCCCAATGTGCCTTGCTCCCCTCAATGTGCCTCGCTCCCCTTATGATCCCCCCAAAATGCCTTGCTCCCCTCAGGGCCTCCCCACATGCCTCGCTGCCCCCCAAATACACCTTGTTCCACCTCCCATCTCACACACTTCACACCTCCCAGCCCTATCTGGCGTGGAGATCACCAGCCATAAGTGCCCAGCCCCCACTTCCCTGGGCCCCATGGGGAAGCGAGATTGCTCTCAATGAGCGCCTGCCCCCTGGCTTTGCTGCCCCCATCCCGCCCCCACAACCCTGGCAGGTGTGGAAATGGTCCTCAGAGTGCACCCACCACCTCCTCCACGGAAACAGCCAACCCACCCCCCGCACACTAAAGCTGCCCCCGCAGCCTCCGAGAGTCCAGAGATTTACCCTCAATTACCATCAATCCCCGCCCCACTCCACACCCTCCTCAGCTGCCCCACTCCAAGCTCTATTACACTAAGCATTTCTGCCCCCCGCAGCTCGCATAGCTTCCCCACAGCCATCGGGCCTGGATGGAAATGGTTGTCAGTCAGTGTCCAACCCTCCCCTCCTGCCTCCCCAGCCCCACCAGCCATGGAAAGTCCCTTCACTGAATGCCCAGCCCCTCTTCTTCCCCTGCACTCCATTACCTCCCCCGCCCTATTTCCGCTGGGCATGGAGATGGCTGTCAACAAGCATCCAACCCCACACCTCCCAACCCCTCCTCAGTGTATTCAACCAGGGTACCAGCTGCTCCCTCCCGCCCGTCCCCCCAGCCCGCCCGGAGCACATGGAAGATATGGGCATCGGGGGAGGGGGATAGGGGTATCAGGGAGTGGGTCAGGGCTTCCCCCTCTTTCCAGGGAACAATAGATTGGGGGGGATGGAGACAGGAGCCTCCCCCCTACCTCCACTAAATCTCAAGCACGTGAGATTTGGAGGCAGGTGGGATGGTGGCAGGTGCCAGCTGTGATTAAAGACCATAAATCTGTACAGCAAACCTTGCTCCCCCTTCCCTCAACCCTCCCCCTTTCTCTCCTCCCCCCACACCCTCTTCCTCTCTCCCCTTCCCCGACCCCCCTTTCTCCCTCCCCCCCCTGCCCTTCCCCCGACCCCCCCTTCTCTCCCCTCTGTTCCACTCTCCAGCCATCTGTCTGCCCGGCTGCAGCGAGCGGCACGGCTACTGCGAGCGGCCCGGAGAGTGCAAGTGCCGGCTCGGCTGGCAGGGACGCCTGTGCGACGAGTGCGTCCGCTACCCGGGCTGCCTGCACGGCGCCTGCAGCCAGCCCTGGCAGTGCAACTGCCACGAGGGCTGGGGCGGCCTCTTCTGTAACCAGGACCTCAACTACTGCACCAACCACCGGCCCTGCCAGAACGGCGCCACCTGCACCAACACGGGCCAGGGCAGCTACACCTGCAGCTGCCGGGCCGGCTTCACGGGCACCGGCTGTGAGATCGAGACCAACGAGTGCGACAGCAACCCCTGCAAGAGCGGAGGCAGCTGTGACGTCAGTATCACCCCTCCCCCGCCCCACCCCCCGGCACCCCCTCGGTAGCCCCTGCACCCCGCTGTAACCCCCCCACCTCACGGAACCCCCTATGCCCACCCCACTCCCCTGCAGCCCCCCGGCACTCCACAGCACCCGCAACCCCATTGCCACCCCAACCCCCACAAGAATGAGGCAGCTGTGATGTCAGTATCGCCCCTCCCCCACCCCATGGCTCACCCCAACTAACATCCCCACCCCACTGTAACCCCCCACTAAACCTCAGCCCGCTGCACCCCTCCCACTAACCCCTGCCCAGTGCACCTCTCTGGTAAAACACCCACCCCTGCTGGAATGCAGGCAGCTGTGATGTCAATATCACCCCATCCCACCCCACGGCACCCCACAGTCCATGCCACTGCACCCCCCAGCATTGCCTCCCCCACTCCACTGTATCACCAACCCCTCTGTAGCCCCCATGCCCAGCTACAGCCCCCCACTCCACAACACCCCCAACCCCATTGCAACCCCAACCCCTACAAGAACAAAGGCAGCTGTGACGTCAGTATCACCCCTCCCCCGCCCCACTGCACCCCCACTAAACCTCACACCACTGCACTCCTCCCACTAACCCCATCCCACTGCACCCCTCCTCACTGTAACCTCCACTGCACCCCTCTGCTAACACCCCCACCCCTGCTCAAATGGAGGCAGCCACAACGTCAGCATCACCCCATCCCACCACACGGCACCCCACCACCCATGCCACTGCACCCCCCGCATCACCTCCCCCACCCTACTGTACCCCAACCCCCACCCCACATCGTCAGCATCATCTCTCCACCCCATTACCAGCACCGCAGTTGGGGGGAGGGGAGTCGTGCATGGCGGAGGAGCCGGGCTGGGTGCTGGAGCCCATGGCAGGGGGGACGAGTGAGCCTTATTCCCCAGCCCCTGCAATAAGGGAGGCAGCGGCCACATCTGTATAGGGCGCTAGATCCCCATTGGGGGTGGGGGTGAAGTCTCCTTCCTCTAGCCACGGGGACCGACTGTGCAGCCTGGAGGCTACGGTGATGGGCAGTGCTATAGATGGCTCCCTCCTGTGCGCAGAGGGCTGGGGAGGGGGAGGTCTCTGCGTCTAGGAAACACCCCTCTGAAAAGATTGTGGCCAGGAGGGTGGGACTGGGAGGGTTTGGCGGCTGGGGAAATGACCCCTCCCACACCCTGTCCATGCCCCACAAAATGGCTGAGCTGCCCTATAGCAGATCTAGCTCTGCCCTAGCTGCCTTCTGTGCCCTTAGACGAGCAGGGCCCCAGCGCCCTACAGCTGTCTCCGGTGGGTGCAGAGTTAATAGAAAGGCAGGGGGGTCTAGTGGTCAGAGCGCCTGCCTGGGAGAGGCTCTGTGTGTGTGTGTGCGGGGGGTGGTGGTGTACCAGCCTGGCCCCTGGCAATCCCACCCTGAGTTCTGAAGCAGGGTGCAGGAGGGTCTAGGTGGCAGCTGTCCCAGCCGCACAGAGGAAGGCTCTTAAGCCTGCAGAATGAAGGCAGGTGTTGGGCAGAGCTACCGGGTATCCTGGGATCCCCTTTCCTTCCCCTCTCCCTGTGCCACTCCCCACGCAGGCTAGCAACAGACCCACTCCAACCCCCGCACCCTCTGAGCATCCCCCGGCACTCGCAGAGTTCCCGGAGCTGCTGCTCCCAAAAGAACACGCTGGCTTGTTAGGTCCATCCCAGACCCCAGCTCCGCTGAATGGCCAGCACTTAACTTTGGCTATAGGGAAAGCTGCCAGTACATGGCTGTCAAACAGAGATTTGAATGGCAGCAAGCCAAAAGGCAGGAAACAAAGGCCTACGTTTTTCAGGGTGAGTGTAATTCATCGCAGGACCAATTTACCGGTGGATTCTGCCTCACTGGCAATTTTAAAATTAAGCGGGGATGTTTTTCCAAAAGATCTGCTCCAAGAATTGTTTAAGGGCAGCTCCTTGGCCTGTGTTAGGCAGGATGTCTGAGATCACAACGGGCCCTTCTGGCCTTGGGATCTGTGAATGGATGCCAGGGTGACATAGAAAATCAAATCATAGCACGCCTTCTAGAGCCTGAGCTTGACTAACAAGACGCCCTCTTGTTTAAGAAGCCCAAAGTCCTTCTCCCAGCGGTTTTCAAGCAGGATGGCAGAGCACTTCCATTAGTAAGATCAAGCCTTTGTCTCCCCCAGATGTTTCTTTACCTGCAAAACATGGCCCCCTCTCTTCACCTCTTCCTATTCATCTTCTCTTGAAGTCCCTGCATGCTCTTCATTAGCAAATACACCTCCACTGTAAGATACACACCCTTCAGCCTTCTCCACCTTCATCTCCTGTCCGGTGGAACCCGCTTGAAGACACGTGACTTCTGGGGCTCCTGCCTTTAACGACAAGGCTTTAAGACCATGATTTCCACTCTCTGTACATAGCTATGTACGTATTATCCCCACGGGCCTCTTGCAAAACTGTTCATGGGCAGTGTGATGCGGGCTTGTGTTAGAGACCTTACGGGGCTCTTTTAGTCTATAAATACCAAGCCCAGGGCACCCTCAGAAGCTGTGTGCAGCCCTGGGCCCTCTGCCTGTTGGCATCAAAAGAGGCTTGGGTCACACTCCCACATCCCCATAAAGATCCAGGTGGGGGAAAGGAAATCCATTATAATTGCATGCAGGATGCTACGGAAAAAGCTGAGGTGGAAAGGTTCCCGCCCTAGCTGCAGCTGCAAGGAAGGGCACATGTAGGGAGGCGGCATGGCTGGTGGTTCAGACCCACGGACAGATGTGGAGGGGGTGCCAGGGACATCTCCTCGATTCTACGTTGCCTCCGAAGGACGGCAGCACCAGCTCAGTGCTGGAGTCTGCCCCCTGCTGAGCCATGTGCCCTGCAGCCCTGCAATGGGGCATTGGGGTCAGCCCTGACCACAAGGGGAGAGCGCCCCCTACTGGATCATCCGCCCAGCTTCCTGCTGTGCCCCGTTTTCCCCCACCTTCCCAGAAGCCTCCAATCGGAGTCCTGACCTTGCCCAACACCATGTGCCAATTGAGATTGTGGCTGGCTTTTCAGGCCTCAGAACCGCCATCTGGCATGGGCACCTCTTCATTGCTAGGCCCACAGGAACTGCTGGACTGGATCAGACCAGGGGCCCATCTACCCTGGTATCCCGTCTCAAACAGCGGCCAGTCCCAGCTGCGTCAGACACCCGCCTACTGGGCAATGAGGGGATAACCTGCCCAGCGGGGAAGCTGCTTCCCAACCTGGGTCAGGTAGAGACTGGATGATGTCCTGAAGCGTGCGGGTTTAGCTCCCTTCCAAAACACCTCTTTCAGATAAGTCTGGATATGCCCAAATAGCCAGTCCTTGAGTTTGACTCCTGCCCAGCTCTTGGCTTCAATGCTGACGATAATCATGTGTCAGAGAGTTCCGCAGGCCAGTGGTCCCTTGTGTACCAAGCCAGTCGTCAGCTTTGAACATGCTGCCTTGCATTAGGTGCCAGGGTGAAGAGCTACTGTCACCATCCTCTCTTTGATCAGGTCTCCTTTCTCAGCTACACAGCTCCAGCTTTCTCTGTTTCTCTTGTTCTGTGTCTGTGCAGCGCCCAGCACTGTGCCCTGACTGGGTCTGGGTCACTGCATCTAGGGAATGCCCTCCAAAAAGACCGGCCAAGAGGGTGGGATGGGGATTACTCTAATACACCTCATAAATATTAGTGATAATACAGATCTCTAGTGCTCTCACTGCCTATCTATGAAATCCCTCTGTGTGTCACTGCCCCATTCCACGGTGGGGCCTGAATGGAACAGTTCTCCCAAGCCAGACTGCCCTACTGTTTTATATAAGGCACATTCGAATATTTTCAGCTATTTCCCATCTCAGTCCTTCTGCACCCTAACATTTTGCTTTTTCTAGCCACAGCTGCACATTTACTATTAGGTGTATTATGGGAGCCCCTAGAAGCAACAACTGAGATCAGGGCCCCGTCGCGCTGGGCACTGCCCAGACACACAGTGACCGAGATCAGGGCCCCGTTGGGCCGGGCGCTGCCCAGACACACAGTGACCGAGATCAGGGCCCCGTTGGGCCGGGCGCTGCCCAGACACACAGCAGCCATGATCAAGGCTCCATGAGAACCAGTCCGTGTCCTGAAGAACTCAGAGTTGAAATAGACGGGACAGAGAAAGGAAGGATTATTCTCCCAATTTTACAAAAGGGAAACTGAGGCACAGAAGGGTTATAGATTGTAAGGGCCCTCTCTGACCATCTGATCTAGCCTCCTGCATCAACTCTGTCTGCTGAGGACTGAGGCTGGCTCTACACACACATTTTGTCCCAGAGTGACAATGCCAGTCAGGGCTATGAATCTTTTTCTTTTTTTTAAACGGATAAAGTTATCCTGTATCAACCCACAGTGTGGAGCAGCTATAGTGGGATCAATATACCTTTTGCCAGTGTAGCTCATTCCCTTCCTGTGTGGGTACCAGCCCCTTTGTCCCAGGCTACCTGCATCCACTCTTGGGGGCTGTACAGGTTTAACAAGACTAATTTATTAGGTGTATTATGGTAGCACCACAGAACCTCAGTCATGGACTAGAAGGTCCCCCATTACACCAAACACTACATTTTATTGTTATTAGGTATATTACAGTAGGGCCTAGACACCCCAGTCATGGACCAGGGACCCATGGTGCCAGGAGCTGTACATTATTTCTATTGGGTGTATTATGGTAGTGCCTAGGTACCCAGTTATGTACCAAGCCCTCATTGTGCCAGGGGCTGTACAAACGCAGAGCCAGAAGACAGCCCCTGCCCAAAGAGCCACCCATCTCAGTAGTTAGAGCAGGACAATTATTGTGCATTGACAAAACTTTAAGACTCAGGTCCCCATGGGAGTTAGGTGCCTACGTAGCTCTGAGGACGTGGACCTCCGTGACCTGCCTGGGGAGCCTGTGGCAGAGCCGGGGATGGAGCTGTGACCACCTGGAAATGTGGCATTTAGGCTGATGGAGCGATGGTGTTCAGGGGCAAGAAAAA
Source organism: Emydura macquarii macquarii (assembly GCF_026122565.2). NCBI lineage: Eukaryota > Metazoa > Chordata > Testudines > Chelidae > Emydura > Emydura macquarii. Next base: position 5,039,650 of record NW_027131927.1, read on the forward strand.
TCCCCCTGTCCACCTCGCCCCCTGTGTGGATGCAGCTGGGGTGCTGGGAGAATTCTCCCATCCGTCTAGCTGCGGTTGCTCAGGGGGGCAGTTTTCCTACAGCAATGCCAGCACAGTTCCAGCACCAAAGCTCTGCCACGACAGCCCCCGCGGCGTGGACAAGCCCCTAGCCCCAGCGCAGCATCTGTCCCATAAGGCTGGCTTCCTTCTCCTGACGAAGAGCTGAGGTCGTCAGTCATGTAATGTTCACAGCACCCTGTGCTCGGATGCCACTGCAATTCCGCGGCAGTCAGGTTCCTCAATCTCTTGGGTGCTCGTTCCCCAGCTTCACCCCATGTCCCCACCCAAGTGGTTACAGATTTCATCTAGAACCTGCTGCTTCTCTCCCTCTCCCTCCCCCCCCGACCTCCTGCTCTCAGGATCTGGAGAATGGCTACAAGTGCACCTGCCCCCAGGGCTTCTATGGGAAGAACTGCGAGATCAGCGCCATGACCTGTGCCGACGGGCCCTGCTTCAACGGAGGCACCTGCGCCGAGAAGCCCACAGGCGGCTACACCTGCCACTGCCCCGTGGGGTACCACGGCTCCAACTGCGAGAAGAAGATTGACCGATGCACAAACAACCCGTGTCTGAACAGTAAGGGCCAGGCTGCTTTTTTCTCCCGGGGAGGCAGCATGCGGGATAGAGTGGGGGACCTGTGTTAGCCTGGCCGTCCTGCTCTCTTATCCTCTAAGCTCCTGGATCTGGGTGGGCAGAAAGCCAGGGGGGGGGGGGGTCTCACCCCACTTAGCAAGGGCCCAGGTGTTTGTATTGCAAGAGGTGCAGATGGGTGGCTTCCCATGCTTGTAGCTGGAGAAGTCCAGGTCTGCATGGGAAGCACTTAGACTGGCTGTGCCTAAATTTCCCCATCTGTCAAATGGGGATAATAATCCCCCGTTTTCTATTTCGACTGTAAGCTCTTAGGGGCATGGCCTTGTCTACACAGAGAATTATTCTGAGTGAAGGCAGGCTGTGGGTTTGAAGTGCCAGTGCTATTCTGCAATAGCTCTCCATGTGGATGCTCTTCATTCTGAAGTGGGTTAAGCTAAACTGGCAGAAGGAACTCGTACACCAGAAAAAGAGCGTCCGTCTGGGGAGTTATTGTGGAACAGCCGTGCCGGTCCGTGTCGCAAGCCTGACGTGTCTCCACAGCCTCTGGCACAACACAGCTGTGATCTGGGATGGCTGCAGTACGGCACACCATAGGGGCATACACTCAGCCTCCGAATTAGGCAACGACACAGAGGGAGACGTGGTGGGCTGGCTAAGAGCGCACGCAGTGCAGGGGCTGTTCTCCCTCGTCTGGCGTCGTGCACTGAGATGGCTGGGCTTTTGCAGCTCAGGCTCCCTGAAAAGGGGGAAGTGTTTTCTGCCAAAAATTCAGAAAAGAAACAACAACAAAACGTGCAAGTTTGGGGGTACGGTTCCTTTTGTCTCTCCCCTTCTCACCCCCACCGCAGAAAAAGCGGGGTAGCCCCCCAAACTCCCCACCATATCTTGCATTTTAGATTCATTGAAAAATCTGGCTGATGGAAAATTACAGCTAACTTCCGCTGATCCACCGCCCGTCCCACTCACCCGCTGTGTCTTTGCTTACACCTACATTAGGAGCTCACTGGAGACAGGGCTGTATTTTATCATGTGTCTGTACAGCACCGGACACCATGGAGGCATGGTCCATGGTGGGTGGTCCCTGCAGCAAAGTTACCGTAATACACCTAATAGCAATACAAATGTACAGTGCCTAGTACAATGCGGTCCTGGTCCACGATTGGGTAGCAAAGACGCTACCGTAATACACCTAATAGCACTTAAAACAGTGGGGTTCTGGTCAATGGCCTAGGTGCTAATGTAATACACCTAATAGCAATAAAAATGTTTTACCTCGGCAGCCTTGTATCCTGGTCCCTGACTGGGGCTCCCAGCCGCTACTGTAATACATGTAATTAGAATAAAAATGTACAGCACCAAACACAATGGGGTCCTGGGCCATGATGGGCTGCTAGGTGCTTCTGTAATACACCTAATAGCAATAAAAAGGTACAGCCCTTGGCACAATAGGGGCCCTCCTTGACTGGGGCTTCTAAGTGCTATCATCATAGAAACAACAGTGCTAAGTAACATGCTGGAGATGAGTCACTCAGTGGGCTGTGTGGCTTAGTGGACGGAGCACTGGACTGAGCCTCTGGAAACCAAGGTTATATTCCCATTTCTGCCATGTGACCTTGGCCAAGTCCCCTTCCTCACACTGTACCTTGGTTTCCCCTCCCACACTTTCACAGATTCCAAGGCCAGAAGGCACCCATGTGATCATCAATCACTGACCGCCTGTATAACCCAGGCCCTAGGACTGCCCTGAATTAGTTCTGGTTTGAACTAGAGCAGATCTTCTGGGGAGGGGGATCCAGTCTTGATTGGTGTTTTAGATCGTGAACTCTTCGGGGCAGGGACTGTCTCTCTCTCTGTCTGTGCAGCGCCTGACACAATGGGGCCTGCAGCTGGTGCTGTAATTCTGTTAATAGGTTGACGCTGAACATCCCCGATAGGTTAGAATCGTTCCAGAAGATAGCACTAACCTTCCGCAAGGGGGACCTGAAAGAGCAGGAGGAAGCTTGTCAAAAGGGTCCCGAAGTCCAAACGTGGCAAATGCTTAGAGGGGGAGCTGCTCCCAGAAATGGAGGAGAATCCCAAGAGGCCCGCAAATTGGGCATAAAAGAGATGCCCCTGCCCCCAGGGAGCTGAGAGTCAGTCTGGGCTGTTACTGGCTCGGGCATCACTGATAAGCAAGCCAGATTGTGCCCTTGCTTGCATACGCACTCACGGGAGATTGGTGGAGTTTTGTCACAGAAGGATGTTGGTAAATTGGAGGGGGTCAGAGAAAAGCCATGAGAATGATTAGGGGATTGGGAAACCTGCCGTGCAGTGAGAGACTCCAGGAGCTCGATCTGTTCAGCTTAACAGGGGTGACGGGATCCCCATTGATCAGTATCTAGGCAAGGAGGAAGAATTTGCTCATGGGCTCTTCAGTCTAGCAGAGGAAGGTGGACGATGATCCAATGGCTGGAAGCTGAAACTGGACAAATTCAAGCTGGAAATAAGGCATCGATTTGAACGGTGAGAGGGATTGACACCTTGGAAGAGCGGAAAGTGCCAAGAGAGGCGGTGCAATCTCCATCATTGGCCATTTTGAAATCAAGATGGGATTTTTGTTTTCAAAGCCCTGCTCTGGCTCAAAAAGGAATTAATTCAGCCAGGCCCTGAGGGCGGTGCGATGCAAAGGGCCAGGCTAGTTCATCACAATGCTCCTTTCTGACCTTGGAGTCAGACTCTATGAACAAGAAGCACTGCAATAGTAGTCGATCCCCGGGGTAAGGGGCATGGCTGGGGAGAAGCACAGCTGGCTGGGTAGTCCCCCTCAGCAGTGTGACCAGCTGACTGTAAATTAGAGCAGTCTTGGGGTTTGTAAATGGAGCAGCCTCCAGCCTTTCTTGTCCTTTTCCTTCTGCACTGTGCTCAGATGCAGCCCCATCTTAGGGCTTAGTGCCTTCAAATTCTGCTCTCATGGACAGCCAGGCATTGCACAGGGGTAACTAGGAGCAGCATTTGCCTCTGTGCTGGGAACAGGGCTAACCATTCCTTTGGTGGGGGTGATGAGGACTGGAATCCGGCTAATTCAGCTAACAGGAATGAGAAGCAGCAAAACCAGAGAGGCAGCGATGGGGGGTAAGAAGGGCCCGATCTGGGACCCAAATCTGTGCTGTTACACCAGTGCACATCAGGATCCACTGTGAGATATTCTGGATTTACAGCCAGAAGCAGGATCAGGCACCATATTAGGATTTACTAATAATCACGACCCCTCGGTCTTTCCATCAACCGATCTCAGAGCACCTTACCAAGAAGATTGGTATCATTACCCTCTTTTTACAGGTGGAGAAACTGAGGCACAGAGCGAGAGCAAAAGGAACTGATTTGCCCATCACCCATAGCTGAAACTAGAACTAAGGTCTCTAGAGTCACAGGCCAGGTCCTTGGCCCCAAGGTCACCCTGCTATCTAACATTATAACTAGCCTTGCAGTAGCACCTATGAGCCCCAGTCCTGGGCCTGGCCTGTATTGCGTGTATTCTGATTGCTATTAGGTGTATTACTGTAAAGCCTAGGGACATCCCCACCCCCAGTCAGAGCCCAGGGCTCCATTGTGCCAGGTGCTGTACGTTTTTATTGCTATTGGGTATGTTACGCGATTCCCGAAGACTCCCCATCATGGGCCAGGACCCCATTGTGCCAGGTGCTGTATAGACATAGAATAAAACACAGTCCCTGCCCTGATGAGCATAATCCTGTCCTGTCCTGTGGTGAGCTGGAATCACAATAACAATTACCTTTGTGTCGCCAGCTCCCCAGCTCTTCTGTGGCCGGGGGAGCTGATGCCAGGCGAGATTTTTCTCGTGGCTCCTGAGGGTGTTGTCCGGCAATGACCTGATGATCCCAGGAGGCTGAGGGGGGGCACTGTCTGGCTATGGGCGGAAGACAGCCAGACAACTCCCCAGGAGGTTGTCTGGCTGTCTTCCACCCAAAGGAGCACTCACACATTCCTTTAAAAATAGGTGTTTTTGTATTAAATCCATGGCGCCTCATTAACCAGTGAGACTCCCTGCTGTAGGATGCGGGGGCCAGATCCCCTGGTGGTATAAAACAGCATTGCTCCATTGGAGTCAATGGGCCCAGATCCCCACCTGGTGTGAATCCAGCACGGCTTGGCAGGGCTGGGCCAGTAGACATCAGCCGAGGACCTGGGCTGGGGAGTCCAGTGATAGGATGAAGCCCATTTGGTGTAGGACAATTCAGAAAGTTTTTGTGCTGTCGGTCGCGATCAGGTCACTTTCCCGGGGGCTGGGGATGCAAAGGGGGAGGTTAGAAAAGCTAGACCATTCTCGGTAGCATCTGCTGCCAGTTGCTGGATGGAACGGGGCGGGGCAGCACTCCCTGTCTCCTTACACTGCAGCTTCCCACTCAGCTGGGAGGGATCTGCCCCCCCACCTCATCAAAGCCAGGGAAGGGGCAGACTGGTTGGCTAGCAGCATGGTGGGTGAAGTGGGATGCGATGGGCAGCCAGAGCTCCCCGCCGGAAAGGGCGCATGGGGCTGGCTGTGGGGATGCAGAGGAAGGAGCGGGGGAGCTCATACATTTTGTGAGCGAAGGGTCAGAGCTGCCAGCTCTGTCACTTCAGCCCCTCTCCCTGCTGAGGCAATGGGCTGGAACTCAGGACGCCTGGGTTCTTTTCCCAGCCCTGCCATCTGCATGAGTCGCCGACAGCTCTGGCTGGTTTCCCCCTCTGGGAAAGGAGGGCGATGGTCCTTTCTCTAACTCCACAGCCAGCACCTCTGGGCAGGGAGCGTGCGTGTGCCGCGCCCGGCACACTGGGGCTCCTGGACTGATTGGTGCTACCGAGACATGCCTCACTGGGCTCAGAGCAGCTGCCTGCTGATCATATTGTCGGAGATCAAAGGGCACCTCGGTCTAGTGCCTGCGTACAGCTCCCAGCACAGAGAGGGTCAGACCATCGGCTCATCGAGTCTGACCTTCTGTAGTGCACAGGCCATTCGGACCCTGGGTCGACTCCAGTAACTCTAGTGAGACTCAGACATTTCTTTTGGTCCTCAGGTGGCCAAAGGCAGATGCCAGGAGAGTCCCAGGTGCCACCAGAGCCCGAGGGCCCCGCCCTGGCAGGAAACTGTCTGGGTGGGACATGCCCTGGGGAACTGCCCTCCATGTGCTAAGCTCACCGGGGTCCTGATCCAGGCTGGGGCTATCAGAGGTTAATCTGAACCTGGTGCATCCTTGGCAGAGTCCTGGCCCCTGCCTATGGCCCGATGACCATCCCTCCCCGCGCCCACCACACCTGGTCTGGGATCAGCCGTGGCCAGGCCCCCCTCCGCCCGCCCGTTTGACGCTCCACCGCTTCCTCCTAGGCGGCCTCTGCCTGGACCTGGGCCGCAGCGTGCTCTGCAAGTGCCGGCCGGGCTTCACCGGCACCCACTGCGAGCACAACATCGATGACTGCGCCTGCAACCCCTGCGTCAACGGCGGCACCTGCCTGGACGGAGCCAACAGCTATAGCTGCTCCTGCAACCTGGGCTACGGGGGCAAGGACTGCAGCCTGCGGGTGGACGCCTGCGGCTCCAGCCCCTGCCTCAACAGCGGCACCTGCTACACCCACTTCTCCGGCCACGTCTGCGAGTGCTCGGCCGGCTACATGGGTTCCAGCTGCGAGTTCAAGGTGCAGGGCCCCAGCCCGGCCAGCAGCCGGCGGCTGGCGGTAGATGACCCCTTCCCCGTGGCCCTGGCCATCTCTTTTGCCCTGGGGCTGGTGACCCTGGCCCTGGTGGTGTGTGCCGCCCTGGCAGTGCTACGGCAGATGAGGCAGGGCCGCAAGGAGGCAAAGGGCGCCGTGCGGAACCACCTGGACACCATCAACAACCTGAAGGAGAGGGAAGGTTTCCTCATTGCACCCGGGCGATTCAAGGTGCCCAACAAGGAGCCCAGATTTGGCAGCGACAGCCTCCGGGACAAGTTCAATTGCAAGCGGAAGCTGCTTGATCTGAGTGGGGACGCCGCCTGCAAGAAGAAGTCAGAGAAGTAAGTTGCATGGGGCTCCCTTCCCTTGCGTCTCCTGGTGGGTCTGGGCCCAGTTCCCTGTCCCCGGTTTGGCTCCCATGGGTTCTGTAGTCATGGGAATTGGCGCAGTCATTCCAGATCGGTGCAGTGTGGGCATCAGCGAATGGGTGCCAGTCAGCGGGTGCGCTGCGGTTCTTGGCAATTCGGCACATGATGTCTGAGATCAGTGGGGGGAGGGGAGTGTGCTGCAATCACTGGCCATTCCGGGCATGATTTCTGAAATCAGTGGGGGGGTGCTGCAATCACTGGCAATTCAGTGCCTGATTTCTGAAATCAGTGCAATTCAGTGGGGACACTGCAATCCTTGGTAACTCGGGGCTTGAGTTTTGAAATCTGCGATTCAGCGGTTCGCAGTTTGGTGCAGGATTTCTGAAATCAGTGGGGGCGCTGCAATCACGGGCAATTCAGTGTATGGTTTCTGAAATCGGTGCTGTTTAGTGGGGGCATTGGCAACTCCGGGCATGACTTTCGATATCTGCAATGCGGCGGGCACCCTGCAGTCGTTAACAATTTGGTGCATGGTTTCAAAAAATGCGTGGGTGCCCTGCAGTCACTGGCAATCTGACACACCTTTCCGGAAATCAGTGTGCTTTGGAAGGTGCACTGCGATCACTGGCAACTCAGTGCAATTCGGTGAATGTGCTGCAGTCACTGGCAATTTCCAGATGCCTTCCCAGAGATCAGTATAATTCATCATGACCCAAAGCCTGACTCTCAGAACTGCTTGGTACTCACAACCCTAGCTGAAATAAATGGGTGGTCCAGGTGTTCAGAACCTCTGTTAATAAGGCCTTTGGGGAAGCAGCCAAATCCAGCCCTTGTGCAAGAGGGTGCAGCATCTACTGATGTCAGTGAGAATTGCACCAGGACAGAATCTTGCACTATATTCCTATTGCGTGCTCAGCCGGAATCTGCACTGGATCAGTCACTGCAGATCTCCGGCGCGTATTCTCTGAACTATATGGTGATGGTTCAGTGTTTACACTGCAGTTCAATGATCTTGATTGCAGAGGGCTGACTTCACTGGCTATGCAATCAGTGAAATCAGACCGCTTCAATCAGTATACCATAGGAACTCGGTGCTGATCTCTACTGCCAGGCAGGACTGACCGGATGGTGGGTGAAATCAGCTTCCTGCACTGCAGATGGTTCAATTTCAGTTCAATTCAGTGCAGCTCTCCACTGCAGGGGGCTGATTTCACAGCCCGTGCAGTCAGCAGGGGACTGCAGACTGAGGAATCACTCCACCGCATTTGAGATCTGCCCTGGCCTGCTGACTGCAGTGCCCTGCCGATTGCCTAACCAATGAATTCAGTCCCTTGCCATTCAGATCTCTGCCACCTGGGCGCTGAAATCAGCACACTGCAGTCCTCCCCGTTGCCACTCATGCCATCTTCTGCATGGGGAATCCCCCACAGAGTCTGCAGCTGGAGGTGGGGGGAGAGGGTCTCTGTGCAGACTTTAGCCGTGAAGACAGAGGGGAATTTTGCCTGTGGATTCTAGCAGCAGTGGAAGGTCTCAGCCCACATAAAAACAACGAGACCAGGGGTTTTACATCTGTTCAGGAGAGAGTCTAAACGGACTTGCTGCAGCTTTGTCCTAGGTAGCAGGACTCACGTCTGCAACCAGCATTGACGGACTGAGATGGGGGGAAGCAAAATGAAGGCTGAATCTCAGGGCCAGCCACCTGAGTCTGAGATCTTGTTGGGCTGGGAATGGGCTCCCTAATGGACGGGGTGTGAGTGCGGTTTAAAAACAGGCTGGACAAAGGCCTGGAGAATGCTCTGTACAGAGGGACCGTGCACTTGCTAAGTGGCATGGATTAAATGGGGCCTGTAACCTGGGCTTAGTAGTTAAGAGACGTTAGAAGCCCATCAAGTCACTGAGACCAGCTTTTGCTACTCCGAGACCTCCCCCATCCCTCCTTGAGCCCAAGGATAATCCCTGGTAGCGGTATAGGGGTCTATGACACACAGTAGAGCCGTTCTGATTCCAGCCAATAGAAGGCAGCGGCAGGGCAATTTGCAGCCTTGAGTGTGTTTCAGCCCTGCCCTCTACTGGATACCATTGGTGCTGCCCAGTTGGGGTCATAAACCCTATACTGCGTGGGGGGGAGGCACATCTCCTTTGGCCAAGCAGCGAGGAGGGGCCGGGGCAGAGCTGGGCCTGGGAGCAGGAGGGTCCGAGCACTGTGTCCGTGAAGGTCCAAGCGTGAAGCTTAGAGGCTCCCGCCAGGCTGTAACCAGACGGGGGTTTAGCCGGGTAGATTTGCTGGAATTACACGGCAGAGAAGAACAGCAGCACGCATGCTTGTATATTACCTGGGAACGGCAAGGAGGCAGGTCTCTTCCCAGTCACAGTGGCCAAAAGACCCCAGCTCCTGCTAGTCCAGGAGTCCTGATTCAGCCCCCAAGGGGAAGGCAGGCTGGCCTGGAACACAGGCCACTGGGTTCAGTTCCTGCCTCTGCCACTGATTTGCCTGAAGCAACTCAGTTGCTCTGGGCCTCGGTTTACCTGCGGGTTAGCAGTGCTTCCCTGCCTGCTGGGGGCGCTGTGACCATTCAGCCCTCAACACTGGTGGCTGCCGAGTGATGGCCGCTGCATAAGGACCTGGAGAGATTTGAGTCTTGGATCCTGAAGTTTAAGGGCACCGGATCTTAAATGAGTGGCTTGACTGGGGTGCCTCCCGCCGTACCCCTAGACCCCTCTGTCTGGGCCCTGGGCAGCAAGTGCGCTTGTGTGCAGGGCCCTCTGGGGATTTACTCCTCTGGGAAAGGTTTGTTCAAAGCCAAAAGCTTTGGTCTGACCCAGCAGAGGTTTCTCTTCCCCCCTGTAACCCTGTGACCAGTGGCAGAGAGAAGGGCTAGGTCTGGGAGCCGTGGGGGGAGTGGGGTGGCCTTGTTGTGCCAATGGGGGTCGCCCGGCTTCTCCCCCACATTGGCATTAGGCACCAGATGGATGACCAGGGGACAGTCTGCGTGCTCAGCCCCCAGGACAGGATTCGCGGGAAGTATCAGGCAAGGGGCTGCCCCCAGGGCAGGGTGGAGCTGACGGATGCTGGACAGCTGAGGTCCAGAAAGGAGTGGCACCATCAGGTGTTTGATGTCTAGGAAAGAGAGCATTGCATAGTGGGACCCTGGGGTTCTCTCCCTAGCTCTGGGAGGGGAGTGGGGTCCAGTGGTTGGAGCAGGAGGGGCTGGGAGTGGGTTTTCTCCCTGGTTCTGGGCAGGGAGGGGTGTCCAGTGGTTAGACCAGTGGGGGCTGGAAGACAGGCCTCCTGCGTTTTCTCCCCAACTCTGGGTGGGCAGTGGGGTCCAGTGGTTAGAGCAGCGAGGCTGGGAGTCAGGACTCCTGGGTTCTGTTCTGCCTCCGAGTCCCTGTGTGACAGTGTCCTGGGTTTCCTCTCTGTAAAGTGGGGGCTGGGGGATGTTCCCAGGGCGTGTGTGAAGCTAGAGAGCAGCAGTGGGTCTTTGGGCTTCGCAGTCAACTGGACTGGGGCAGCAGGCACGGGATTCTCCCCCCATGCCCTGCCCCATCCCAAACACCCCGGAGCCAGATCTGTTCACCTCCAGACGTGCTGCAAGGACCCAGGGCATGGGGGACACAGTGACTGTTGGCGCGGGCGCTTTATTTCTGTGGAGGTGCCGCCTAAGGAGCCCCCTGTGATGCTTCCCTGGGGGGCACCTCTCTACCAACCACCCTTCGCATGAGGATGCGTCAGGGCCTGCTGGGGCTCAGCTCCCCGACTCCGCCGGCCAGCGGCAACCCAACCACCCCCCTCTCAGGCTCCGCAGTCTCTCCGCAGGCTAGCCACAGGCCCGTGCCCACCCCTGCGTCCCCCTGGAGAGCCCAGCCCCCAAGGAAACAGGTCGCCCCGACTTACCAGTTCCGCCTCGGCTCACCGCACCTGCTCCGCACGTGGCCCTTCGGGATCTCGACAGGGAAACCCAGTGCACGTTTATTCAGCACACCTAGAGATTCAAGGAGCAGCAAACAGCAGTATGGGAAGCAAACTGTGTCACTTGAAATAAAATCACCTAGAGCCTAGACTTAACTAACACGTTACTCTCCCGTCTCACCACGTCTTGCTCACCAGGACTGGGCGTGCCCCCTGTTTTCATGAGACAGCCATGCTGTCAGCTGGCCTCCGCAATGAAGGGTCTCGGTCCTTATTTGTAAACAGAGCCCCCCCTTTCACCTCTTCTTGCTGATTGTTTCTTCCTGTCGATTTCCTCTCTTGTCGGTTTCACAATCTCTTGATTAGGGTCAGCCTTAGCACACAAATTGGCCTCCATTGGGAGGCATAGACTGCGGCCACTGTAGTCATCTGGTCCGACCTCCCGCATGACCCAGACCCAAGATCTGCCCCCAGATACTTCCTAGAGCCGAGCTTTTAGGGAAACATCCGTCTGGATTTAAACACTGCAGCAATGGAGAACCCACCATGCCCCTTGGTGAATCGTTCCAGTGGTTAATGACGTTCACCGCTAAGCCTGTACGCCTGGTTTCCAGTCTGCGACGCAACTGGCCAGACAGGGAAATTGGGGTCTGTTACCAAGATGTGTTGCCTCTTGGTACCCTCCCTTAACTCCAGGATCTGACGGGTTCTCAAACGGGAGGTCGTGATCCCTTAGGAGGTGGCGAGGTTATGAGGAGGGGGTCACGAGCTGTCAGCCCCCATGCATGTTTGGTAAGGGTGGCCTGGCGTGGGAGGGGGATCATCATTTTTGGGGAGGTCGGCACAGCCTGAAATATTTTCAAAGGGGGTCCCAGCAAAAAAAGTTTGAGAATCCCTGCCTTAAGAACATAATTTCCAGTATAGCTAGGAAATACCTTACATATATCTCACAAGGACTGCGATCTGCAGTAGGTTACTGGCTCTTGGTAGAGATTAACCTGCCACCCGCCAGTGAATTATTATGCATATATCCGACCCAGAGGATCCATGTAAAGCCCCATCCCTCCCCCACCCCCGTGCCCTCTGGCATCAACAGGTCCCTGAGTCACCCACCCACCCCCACCCCAATCAAGGCCCCCACTGCGCTAGGCACTGTACAAACCACATTAAGCCAGTCCCTGCCCCAAGCTGTTCCTAGTCCGAGATTTGGAGATGACCCACCACATGGGAATAAACAGAGCAATGGGAGGCAGGGAGCAAGAGAGGTGGTGATGGGAAAGAGCTTCTGCAACAGAGGTTACCAGCCGTGCAGTGGTCTTGGTAGCCACAGGCAGCTAGTAAATCCACCCGGCTGTGTCGTGGGCTGGGATCAGGTACTGGAGGGTGTGTTTTGTGTTGTGAGCTGGGATCCAGGGCTGAGGAGTGGGTGTGTTGTGTTGTTGTGGCCTGGGATTGGGGGCTGGAGGAGGTGTGTTGTGCCGTGAGCTGCGATTAGGGACCGGAGGGTGGGTATGTTGCATCAGGTGCTGGGATTGGGGGCTGGAATGTGTGGGTGTGTTGGGGGCTCTTGTTTTCTCCCTGCGTCTTCTGATTTGGACTGATTGCCGCGCGCCTTCCCCCCTCTGCTAGGGGACAGTTGCAATCTGACGGGAGCCATCGTGGCAGGGCCAGGCGGGCTTCCGAAGTGGGGTTGAGGTCCAGGGCAGAGCTCAGGGGAGGGGCCGTTGGAGCCAGGCACAGTGGGGATATTTAGGTGTATTACAGCATCGGGCACCGGAGACTCAAACCTGGAGCCTAGACAAAGCTTACATTAAATGTGCCCCTGTCTGTGCAAGAGACCCTATGTGGCAGGGGAGGCAGTGTGGCCTAGTGGAAAGGGCACTGAGCTAGGAGATCTAGGTTCCATGTCCAGCTCCACCACAGACCTGTGGTGTGAACTTGAGCAAATCCCTGATCCTGCTTTGTGCCTCAGTTTCCCCTCCCCATTCTGTCTATTTGCTCTGTGAGCTGGGTGTGGCAGGGACTGACCCTTGATCTGTGTTTTTGCAGTGCCCAGCAGGCTGAGCACTGCCCAGACACACAATGACCGAGATCAGGACCCTGTCGGGCCTGGTGTTGCCCTGACATGCAGTGACCGAGATCAGGGCCCCGTTGTGCCAGGTGCTGCACAGATATGCTTCACTCAGTGCCATAATTCAGGTTATCTGCATATGTATTCCCCCTCTCTGGTCACCAAGGGCACCCACTCTTAGGTTTCTTGCTCCTTGGCAGAGACCCACGTCCGTCTCCTTCCTGACTGGGGGTCTCCAGGTTTCACAGTTGCCTGCCTAATCTGTGAATTCCCCAGCCAGCCAGACTGCCTGGATCAGCCTGCTCTGCTTTCCCCTCAGAGGCTATCAACGTGTCATTGCCCATGGCGGTTACCAAACAGCCTTTCCTAAGTAAGCACATTTGTTCTTACGGTGAAAGCATTAGAGAGAAAACACTGAAACAATAAAAGAACCTCTACGTTTGCTGATGACCTTACCAGAAGCTCCCCAACAAGGTCTCTTGACGGTTAGTCCTTCAAACTCTACACAGGGTTTTTCCTGTAGTCACAGATTCATCACGCCTTCAGCTCAGAACAAGCACCCCCGTTAATCGGTGAGCTATTTCTTTTTACAGATCTGGGGTCTTTAATTTGCCCTCAGGTAAGACAGGATCAGCAGACAAATAGTCCCTACCTTCTCCGGGAAAAGCTTCGGAAGGCAAAGTTTGTGCATAGATTTCCTGGTGTTGCCTGACTTTGGGTGTTTAGTCATTTGAATGGCGTTATAGGCTTGCCAATTGATCTAATTAGACAATAATGAGGTTTTTGGTTTGGAATTAGGCTTTAGAAGAGTTTGATAGGGACCCCGGGGTGCACGACAGGAATGCTCACACCGATAGCTAAATTTGTATAATTTTATTAAGATAACATAAAATGATAGACAAATGACTGATTAAAAGAAAATGAATAATTCACTGGATAATGGATAGGATTAAAGTTTTATTTTAAAGACACACGTGAGATATATATTTATACGGTATGCTTTGGATTAATATTCTTACACCCTTCCCTGATGACCTGGTTGAGAGAGATGTTTGGTTTCTTAACTCTTGAGTAGAGGGGTGGAGAGCTAGGCAATGCTCAAGAACTAAGAGCCATAAGGTTAAGACTAATACTACAAATAATTTTTTATTAAAGATAATGTTTAAAAAATGGCCAGCTACAGAGTTTAAACAGAAGAGTTCCTGGGTACAGAGTTTGGTTGGGAGTTGCGGAGTATGAAAGCATAATCTGTGGAAACCTGGATGGAGGGTAATAGGTTTGACGGTTAACAGTACAAATCTTCCCGGGGCTTGAGAGGAGGGGACTTTTCCTGGTAGCGTGACCACTAAGCAGCACAGCATGACTGTCCAGAGCGGTCAAAACGGGGCATTGTGGGATATATCTGGAGGTCAATAAATACACTGACACTAAATCGATTTAACAAATTTGATTTAGATGCTACGCCACTTGCAAAGGTGGTCTTATTAAGTCAATTTTCCAGGCATCTTAATTTGAATTAACAGTGGTGCCAGTGTAGACACGGGTGTAAGTCGGTCGACGTAAGTGACTTTAAGTTGACCTAAGTCGTCAGTGTAGACCAGGCCTAACACAAACACTACAAATAACTTTTTATTAAAGATAACGTTTAAAAAATGGTCAGGTACAGAGTTTAAACAAAAGAGTTCCTGAACATCCAGGCATCATTTACAGATTATCAGCGGGTACAGAGTTTGGTTGGGAGTCGGGGAGTACAATGAAAGCATAATCTGTGGCATCCTGGATGGAGGGTAACAGGTTTGATGGTTAACAGTACAAGCGATCAGTAATTCGGGAACATCACTGATTGCAGGGGTCCATAGGATGTGGTTAATGGGGGGTAGATATGTCCATAGTAGTGGATTGTCCTTCACTGAGTCAGTGACGTGGTGTAGATAGTCCTTTAATCTATAAGTTCCTGTTGGTGGAGAGGAAGGTCTTTGAGTTTTCCTGGCTCCGATTGGTGGTGGTGCTCCGGCTTACTCACCCCGGTACTGTCTGGGCCCGGTGATGTGCTTGATGTAAATATCTCTCGACCACCTGATGGTGCCGGACACCGTGAGGAGCCGCATCAGCTGGGCGTAGCGCTGACCAACACTGCAGCCCCGCAGCACACACTCGCTGCAGGGATCCCAAGCGCCCAGGGCTCCGATGATCAGAGCGTGGGTCTGAACCTCGTAGCCCTTTGCTCTCAGGACGTCGGCCAGGGGGGCATATTTCTCCTCTTAAGTCTAAACGAAGAACAAAAGATTTTAACACACTAACTAAAAGGAAGTTTTAAGAAGAGTAGCTGACGACCGCCCCAAGTAAGGTGATTTGTCCCTTTTTATACCCTGAGCAAGATGGGTCCTCCTTCTAAGACCAAACTTGGATTCTTTCCCCCCAGATTGTTAGGGTACACGTATTCTATAGGCTGGCAGGTTTGTGCGTATTAATGACATATTTATATTCTTTTTAGATGGTTTCAGACTCTTCGTTTATCTCGCCTTTGTTATTTTTGGCCCTTTTGTGGGTTTTGGGGTGTATATGTGAAGTTTACTCGGGGCATAACCTGAGACAGCCCCTCCCCCAGTCTTGCTGCCTCCTGACTTAGTTGGGGTAAAGATTATAACCATATATGTCTTATCCTTTAACTAATTCTTACTTATTTGGGCCAAAGGTCCCGAACATACATACGCTAACTGCCTTAGCTTTCATACAGGATGTGGCCTGTAAGGTACCTTGCATTACAGCTACATTACTTTAATATGAATTTATGACTCTATTATAATAAAACAACAATACTTAAATGTATAGGGAAAGGTAGATCTATGCAAGCAAGCAGGCTAGTTCTATAGGCTACCCTGGGAAATCTACTTAAACTTTAAAAGTTCATTCTTCTCTTGATTCCTTGTTTCCTTTTGATGCTCATAATACTTCCCTGGGTTCACATTGGTCAGGCCTCCCGCCTAGAAAAGTTACCTACAATCCCACAATGATACGTAAACATTTGCGTTTGTAATACAATGAACTTCTAAGATACTTAAACTTAATTCAGGAAGGGTTATCCAGGATATTGCAGGAAATCACCATCTCTGTCACACCAAGATGAGGGCCCCATTCTGTCGGGCTCTGCACAGACACACAGTAACTGAAATCGGGACCCCGTTGTGCCAGGTGCTGCACAGACACACAGTACAGTCACAGAATCCTGGAAGATGAGGGTTGGAAGGGACCCCAGGAGGTATCTAGTCCAACCCCTGGCTCAAAGCAGGACCAACCTCAGCTAAATCATCCCAGCCAGGGCTTTGTCAAGCCACACCTTAAAAACCTCTAAGGATAGAGATTCCACCACCTCCCTAGGTAACCCATTCCAGTGCTTCACCATCCTCCTAGGGAAAAACTTTTTCCTAAGATCCAACCTAGACCTTCCCCACTGCAACTTGAGACCATTGCTCCTTGTTCTGTCATCTGCCATCACTGAGAACAGCCTAGCTCCATCCTCCCTGGAACCCCCTTTCAGATAGTTAAAGGCTGCTATCAAATCCCCCTCATTCTTCTCTTCTGCAGACTAAACAAGCCCAGTTCCCTCAGCCTCTCCTCATAAGTCATGTGCTCCAGCCCCTTAATCATTTTTGTTGCCCTCTGCTGGACTCTCTCCAATTTGTCCACATCCTTTCTATAGTGAGGGGCCCATAACTGGACACAATAGTCTAAATGTGGCCTCACCAGTGACAAATAGAGGAGAACAATTACTTCCCTCCATCTGTTGGCAATGCTCCTACTAATTCAGCCCAATATACTATTAGCCTTCTTGGCAATAAGGACACACTGTTGACTCATATCCAGCTTCTTATCCACTGTAACCCCCAGGTCCTTTTCTGCAGAACTGCTGCCTAGCCCGTCGGTCCCCAGTCTGTAGCAGTGCATGGGATTCTTCCATCCTAAGTGCAGGACGCTGCACTTCTCCTTGTTGAACCTCATCAGATTTCTTTTGGTCCAATCCTCAAATTTGTCTAGGTCACTCTGTATCTTATCCCTGCCCTCCAGGGTATCTACACGCCCCTCAGCTTAGTGTCATCTGCAAACTTGCTGAGGGTGCAATCTACCCCATCCTCCAGATCATTAATGAAGATGTTGAACAAAACCAGCCCCAGGACCAACCCCTGCGGCACTCCGCTTGTATCAAAAGCTTTGCCAAAGTCAAGGTATATCACATACACCGCTTTCCTCACATCCACAGAGCCAGTCACCTCTTCATAGAAGGCAATCGGGTTGGTCAGGCATGACTTGCCCTTGGTGAATCCATGCTGACTGCTCCTGAACACCCGACAGGCCTGGCGCAGTACAGACACACAGTAACTGAGATCAGGACGCTGCATGGGCACACAGTAATTGAGGTCGGGGCACAGACAGGGAGTCAGACACAGTCCCTGCCCCAAAGAGTTTCCAGTCTAAGCTCAGAGGTGGATATAGCAGAGCCAAGTGCAAGGTAATAGTGAGATGAGTAACTTGCAGTGGTACCATGACAGGCAGGTTGGGAGCAGATGGCACAAGGGGCTGGGCTCAAAACTCTTCCCTCCTACAGCATTAAACTGGCATCATAAGGCTGTGATACTGTAACCAAATGACTTGTGTGTGTGAGACCCCTGCTTTCCACTGGATAGACTCTCAGCTGCTGCACCGTGTGTCCTAGACCCCCGACTTTCTCACTGCCAGCGGGGATTCCCCTTGCACGACACCATCTTTTGGGGCAGGTGGGACCCATTCGAACCCTGCCACTCTGGGTGGCTACACCAGGGAGAGGGGGGTCTCAACAACAGCAGGGCCTCTCTCCCTGCCTCCAGCCCCTCTAGCTGGGATCAGACCCCCTCTGCCTCCTGTTTTATCCCCTTGGAGCTTCGATTCCTGCTGGAGCACAGCTCTGGTTGAAGCACAGGTTACTGGGCTGGGTGCACAAGTGGAAACACTGTGTAGGAGGGTGGCCTGCCCCTTTAAGGAGGAGGGGGCCTGGGCCAGCCAACCCTGGTCAGGGTGTGGGACCCAGCTGAGATGGGGCAGGTCAGGTGTTTTCTCTGAGGGCTGGGTGGGCGAGGAGCAGCATGGCAGAGCTTTGGGCTCCAGCACCCTGCACTGACAGTGAGTTTTATGTTACTTTGTGAGCTTTGTTCGAATTAACACAGTGATGCCCAGGAAGAAGGGCCTGAGAGGCACTGGGAGGGGCAGTAGAATGCAGGATGCCTCCTGGAACCAGAGGGGAAACTGAGGCAGCAGTCTGAAGCCAGACTGGGAAGGTGATACTGCTACATCTTGCCAGTGGGCAGGGAAAAAACTGGCTCCCCGTTGGCTTTGCAGAGGGCCCAGCTGGGCTGGGGTGATGTGTTGTGTTCAGGAGATGATCCCCTGTGTCTGTCATTCCTGTCTGGTCCTGCTCTGGGCTTGTGTCCCGTCTTTCCTCTGAGACTTCTCATCCAGGGACTTTTCCAGGTGTGGAACATCTCCCTGCCCCCAGCTCTCCTCTCTCCTGGCTGCTCCCCTCTGGCCCTGGAGCTGGTTGGAGCCTGCTGCAGTTTTGCCCGTGTCACCCAGGTGAGGTCTCAGCCGGCACCGTCGCTCTGGCAGAGATCCGGGGCTGTTCACCTGGCCTAGACCCCGTATCATACTTTAGCCCTTAGCCCAACGGCTAGTCCTTGGATGCACATAGCCTGCTAGCAGGCCGGCTTCCTAGGGGCCATGGCCACTGCGGGAAGTTGGCTCAAGAATATGTGGGGATGCAAGTCTTGATCTATCCCCCTTTCCCCCACCAGTCTTGTGCACCCAACCCCGGTGGGGTCTAGAGCTGCCAGTCCTCCCCCGTGTGTGGGGGGATGGGGTTCTGCTGGAGAAGGGGCGTGGGGGGGTTGGTGTACCTGAGCGGGAGGTGTGTGTACTTTGGTGGGGGTGGCTCTGTCTTTGCAGGGGAAGCCTGTGTAGCTGGGGTGTTGGGGGTGGGAGAGGCTCTGGGGAGCGTGAGTCTTCCAACGGCGCTTTGTTGCAGCAAGGGTTTATTCAGGGAATATGTGCAGGTATGTGTGTACTGCTACCCTCTGCTGGATGGCATTGGAAACACTTGACCGTGTGTCATAAACCCTCTAGTGATCCTCAATGATGGGGATTCTCCTTTGGTGCTCATGTGGCGGGGAGTGGGGGGGTGGAGAATTTGCCAGTCCTGCTCCTGCTGTGCGGTTACTGCTCAAAGGGCGTGTCCTGGATGCTTCACGGCAGGGAGGCCACAGAACACGGGAGGGCGGCAAGAGATGCTGTGGGGAGAAGGGGAGTGAGGAGAGGAGGGAGAGAAAGGGGTTGTGGGGTGGGGAGAGGGGGAAAAGGAGCTAGGATAGGAGTTGGGGGTGGGGGAAAAGGGGTAAAGCAGGAGAGAAGAGGTTATGGGGGTGTAGGGGAAGGTGGAGGAGGGGGAAGCTGGGGTGGGGAAGGTTGGGATGTGGGGCAGGAGAGGAAGGGGGAAGAAATGTAAGTGTGTCGTGGGGGTGCTGGGCTGCCCCCCTATCCATTAGCTGCCCCCTGGGTTCTCAGTGCCCCTCCTGCTGTGACCCTGCTGTCCTCTGCCCTCAGTGACCCTTGTCCCATCCTGCCACCCCCTTGGGGTGCTGGGTCCCAAAGGGATGCAAGTGGGACCAGCTCAGTGCCCCCTAGTGGTGGCCAATGCCCTGCTGAGCCTCCCAAAGCACCAGCTAGACCCTCTAGCCCAGAGCTGTGTCGGTGTAACTCCCTCCCCGAGGGGTGTGAATTCATCACGCTCACCCCCCAGCAGGCAGCACTGTGGTGGCAAGAGAGCTGCTCCCACAGACAGAGCCACTGTCTCCTCGGGGAGGTGGGTCAGGTAGGCCGAGTCTTCACTTAAGTGCCATGGCGGCGCAGCTGCCTTGGTCCGTGGTTTCAAGTGTAGACCTGCCCTGAGAAACCGGGAACACCGACGAGGAATATAACTCCCCACATGGGGAGGAATCAAGAGGCACACGCCCAAACCCCCACCCCCAAACCAGGGGATGGGGTGAATTCTCCATCACTCGGAGTTGAGATTGGCCGGCTCTTTCTAAAAGACCCACCCTCGCTCAGCCACCAGATCGGGGCTGGATGCTGAAATCCCTGGCTGGGTTCTTCTGGCTTGTGCTTTGCTCTCAGTGACTTCTGCCCCATCCTCCCTCCTCTGGCCGTCCCTGATCCCCACACTCCAGCAGGCTGCTGCTGTCCTTTCCAGCCCCTCCCCAAACCTCCGGGCTGCTTCCCCGCTCCTGTCCGGCTCCAGTTCTATGTTGCCCTTCTTGGCTTTTCAACCCTTTCCGGGGCTTGTTCCTCCTTGGAGCACAGGCCCCTCAGTGCCGCTCTGGTGGCACAGGTCTGTCCCTAGAAGAATCCCACGCACACGCTGTAGCCAAGGATAAAAGCTACCCAGTCTATTTAGAATCTAGAGGTGAAACAGAAGTTTGAATTAAATGTTGGCACACGGGACTTACAGTCCTCCTAGGTCACGTCTATACTGCAATAAAAAACCCTTGGCGCCAAGTCACCGAGCCCTGATCTGGGCTTGCGGGGTGAAAAATAGCAGTGTAGACACTTGGGCTGGACCTGGGCTCTGAGGCCCTACCCCTCTCCAGCCTGAGCCCAGATGTCTGTACTGTGATTTTTTTCTTTTCTTTTTCCCCCTGTGGGCCCAAGTCAGCTGACCCTTGCCGGGCTGCGGGTCATTTATTGCAGTGCAGACGTACCCAGAGATATTTAACTTAGCCAAACAAAGCCTGAGGCCTAAAGAAAAACATGGCATAAGCAATTCACCAGTAAGTGACCCTAGTTCATAAGTTGGCCCAAGTTAGCAATGACCAATACCACCAGGACTCATCAGGTCGGGTGCTGCATGGAGGGAGGGGGTTGCACTGCTGAGACTTAGGAAATATAGCCTGCAATGTCCCTGTTAATGCTGCTTTGAGTATGTTGGGGACTTTTGCAGACCTGGGGTATCAGCACAGTGCTAACCACACGTCGTTACAGTGATTAATGAACCTAAGGGGAGCTAACAAATTAGCCCATGAAAAACAGGGAACCCCCAAAGTCGTGGGGTGTGGGAGTTCTAATAGAGGCCAGGGGTTGAAACCTTCCTAAATACGTACAACTGCCCTGGTCACCACCGATGGCAGAGCACAGGCTGGCCAGGTGGCTCCATGGGGCTGTCGCAGTGTGGAGAAAGGCTGTGCACTGGCTATTCCCAGTTGCCTCAGTGTCCCTGCAGGGCTAGAGTCGGCTAAAGTGTAAGTGAGGGTAGCCCTGACTTACCCCTGGCATGCCACGCAGACTTTGAGAGGACTCCTTCCTGCCCCAGTCCCTGCGTTAAGCAGGGCTCATCTGGAACGGCTCCTTGCCCTGGCCTGCCCCTTCCTACAGGCATTATTTGTGGGAGGCATCTCCTGCACAGCTCGCTGCCACCTGGGCACCCTCCTGCCTGTCCTATCTCCTTCTCAAAAGCCATCTGTGACCCTGGCCCCCTGTCCTGTGGCCCCCTCTGGGTGGCTGGTCTGATGGGCTAAAATCTGCTCTTGGTCATGCTGGTGAGACCGGCAGGGGGTTTCTATCCAGCTGCTGCAAGGACGCCCATTGATCAATCAGGCCCACTCCCCCAAGCCATCATGTTCACCAGTGTGACATGGGTGTGCCGAGCTGGGTAGAGCTCTGCACTTGATTCACTGCACTTGGTCTGGGGTGATGGAGGATCTGCACCCCCACACCAGAGAGCTGGGTTTTTTTTAAGGCCATGAGGGACCCTTATGATCGGCTCGGTCTGAACTCCTGTACAACCTGGGCTGGAGAATACCGCCCAGGAATTCCTGTTCCCAGCCCATATCTTGTGACTGAGCTAGACCGAGGCAGAGGAGACTCAGCAGCTTGGAGTTGGTCACTAGATAGATCCAGACTGAAAATCATTGTTACTTGTCAGGGACCAAGACCCCATTGAGCTAGGCACTGTACAAACAGAGCCTTGGCTGCAAGGTTGTGGCAGACAGGGGGATTAACCATTTGAGCAGTCCCCCGGAGGATGGGTTGGATTCTCCCTTGCTCAGAGTTGTGATTGGCCAGCTTTTTTCCTAAAAGACCCGTCCTAGCTCAATCACCAGATAGGGGCTGAATGAAGAAATCCCTGGCTGGGTTTCTCTTGCCTGTGCTATACAGGGGGTTCAAGCTGACTGATGAATGATCCCTTAGTCTGGAAATGTGATAGATGCCAGCTGTGCATGTAGGTGGCAGTCAGCTCAGGCTCCTACACCATAGAACTGAAACTAACCTCTTTCTGTCTAACCCTAAAGAAGCTGAGGGATACAGCCCGGCCGTAAAGCTGCAGCACACAGGAAAGCTGCGGTCATGGGGCGATGTTACAGAATCGCTCTGGTCTCACTGTATTGGGCCGGGGAAACGTGGTTGTGCTAGCTGTGGGGTGGAGAGAGTAAATGACATGGGCATGGAATGATGGACTGTGCATGACACCAGAGCTGGGAGGGGAAGCACAAAAGCCAGGGGGAGCATGCTTAGCTGAGGCAGTGTGGCCTAGTAGTTAGCATGCTGGACTGGGATGCAGGGGACCTGGCTTCTGTTCCCGGATCTACCACAGGCCTGCTCTGTGCCTCAGTTTTCCCCATCTGTAAAATGGGGATAGAGATGCTGATCTCCTTTGTAAAGTGCTTTGAGATATGCTAGCGATTATTATTTAAATGGATCTAGGGCCTGTGCAGCTATTATCAGTACTTTGGAGTAAGTCTCTCTCTCTCTCTCTCTCTCTCTCTCTCTCTGTTGGTGTTTTTGTTTCTTCTGTGTTTATGCTGGCCTGGTGAATGCGGGGGAAGCTGCAGATGTGACATGTGGACTTGACTAAGGCTTTTGACACAGTCCTGCATGATATCATCATGCCACTATATAAATCCATGGCACACCCACACCTTGAATACTGCGTGTAGTGCTGGTCGCCCCATCTCGAAAGAAGATCTATTAGAATTGGAAAAGGTGCAGAGAAGGGCAACAGAAATGATTAGGGATATGAACAGCTTCTATAGGAGGAGAGAGTAAAAAGGCTGGGACTATTCAGTTTAGAAAAGAGGCAGCTAAGGCGGGAGATGATAGAGGTCTATAAAATCATGACTCGTGGAGAAAGTGACTAAGGATGTGTTGTTCACCCCTTCACATAACACAAAATTGAGGATACCTGATGAAATTAATAGGCAGCAGGTTTAAAAACAAACAAAAGGAAATATTACTTCACTCAATGCAGTCAACCTGTGGAACTCATTGCCAGGGGATGCTGTGAAGGCCAAATGTATAACTGAGTTCAAAAAGGAATTAGATAAGTTCCTGGAGGACAGGTCCATCAATGGCTATTAGCCAAGTTGGTCAGGGATGCAGCCCCATGCTCTGGGTGTCTCTAAACCTGACTGCCAGGAGCTGGGACTGGAGAACAAGGGATGAATCACTTGATAATTGTCCTGTTCTGTTCATTCCCTCTGAAGCACCTAGCACTGGCCACCGTCAGAGACAGGACACTGGGCTAGATGGACCTTCGATCTGATGCAGTAAGGCCATTCCTATGTTCTTAAGACATTCTCATAAGCAAACTAGGGAAATGTGGTCAGATGAAATTATTATAAGGTTGCTGAAAGACCGAACTCAAAGAGTAGTTATCGATGGTTTGCTATCAAACTCCGGGGTGTATCTAGTGGGGTCCCACGGGACGGTTTTAGGTCTGGTAGTAGTCAGTATTTTCACTAATGACTCAGATATTGGAGTGGAGAGTATGCTTATAAAATCTGTGGAGGGGTTGCTAGCTCTTTGGAGGACTGGATTAGATTGCAGAATGACCTGGACATATTGGAGACTTGGTCTGAAAGCAACAAGATGAAATTCAATCATGACAAGTGCAGGGTGTGGCATTCAGGGTGAAAAAATTACGTTCACAGCTACAAAATGGGGAATCACTGACTAGGGGTTCATACAGCCAAAAAGGAATTGGGGGTTCTAGTGGATCACAAACGGAATATGAATCAACAGTACGATGTAACTGTGAAAAAGGTGAATATCACTCTGGGGTGTATGAGTATGTAAGAGATGGGAGGGCATTGTCCCTGCTCTGCTCTGGTCAGGCCTCAGCTGGAGTACTGGATACCACATTTCAGGAGAGAGCCACAAAAATAGGACAGGTTTTCTAAAGCTTTGATCAAGAGGAAAGAGGTTTTAAAAAATCCCCAAACTGGGCATGTTGAGAAAAGAAGGCGGAGAGGGCACCTGAGAACAGCTTTTGAACATGGCATCTTGGTGTAACTGCATCCACACAAGGACTTACACCACTAGAACTAGATCAGTTAAAATAATTAACAGCTTTAATCGAAATAGTGACCCTGGGGCAAAATCTGTGTGTGGAGCAGGATAGGCTTGTGGGGGCAGTGACTGTCTTTTTGGCTCCTAGGTGCTACATAAGATACCTACATAATTAATAATTTAATAACAATGAGATTAGCTGAGAAGTCATGAGGATTTTTAAAACAATGCCTCTCGGGTTCTTTTTATCTGCCCTTCTGGCTCCTGAATTTTTTCAGGTGCTCTCAGATCATGATTTCAAGCTATTCACCAGAACCACAAGGACTGGAAAGTTACCTTTAATTTCCCTTTTTCTTTTAAACTTTGTCTTTAAGTCTTTAAGAAGTGTTTTACCTTTTAAAAAAATGTACTTCACTTTTTTAAAAAAATACTTTTTTTACTCATCTTTTTAAAGATTAAAATGAACTTGATTGTTTTTTTAAAATGGAAGCTAATCTTCCTAGTCTTGTGACTCCTGGAACTGGGTCTTCAAGGCTAACCCCAAATATTGCAAGACTCACAGGCGTTGCCCATGCAAATGGCTTTAAAAGCAGCGAGAAATGACTTTTTAATTGTTCCTGTTTTGGTCAATTGCAGCCCATGTTTTCTAGAGAGGTTTGACTTGCTTCCGTTTCTGAATGCCCAGTTTGAGACCCGTAGACTTTCAGGTCAGAAGGAACCATCATGATGATCTAGTCTGACCTCCGTCACAACGCAGGCACAGAGCCTCACCACCGCTCCTGTAATAGGCCCCTAACCTCTGGCTGAGTTACTGAAGTCCTCAAATCATGGTTTAAAGACTTCAGGAGTGAGGCCTGGAGTAATGGGGTTAATCTGCAGCAAGGGAGATAAGGGCAAGCTATTAGGAAAAACTTCCTAACTATAAGGGGCGCTAAGCTCTGGAACGGGTTGTGGAATCCCCGACATTGGAGGTTTTTAAGAACAGGTTGGACAAACCCCTGGCTGGGCTGGGCTGGGTTTACTTGGTTCTGCTTCAGTGCAGGGCCGATCTGACAGGAAGACCTTGTGAGGTCCCTTCCAGCCTTTCTTTGATTTAGGCAGCACAAATAAACAATACTATACAGCCTGTGGCTCGGTAAGCGGTCTAGAAGCCATCCGTGTCCTCCCATTCCTAGCACGAGATCTGGTTCTCCTCCTGTTAGAGGAAAGGCGCCCGTGGACTTCATGGAGAGTTAGCTCTGGCTTCCCAATCAGATGCCTCTCTCCATTCCCTGTCTGATTTAAAAAACGACATCTGGGCAATCTTGCCAAGAGTCCAGAATGTGGGGTGTGGGGACCCCCCCCCTTGCCACTGGTCCCCCCCTGCTGGCAGACCTCTCCTGAGTGAAATCAGGACGCGTGCTGCCAGCTGGTGCACTGCAGCTGCAGGCCAGGGGGTCTAGAAAGAGGATGATGCAGAGGAGGAAGCTCTTGTGATGGAAGGAATGGCATACTGGGGGGGCTGGATGCAGGGAGGTGGAGTCCTGGCTGTGGGGCATGTCAGCCTTGGGGGTGAAGTGCGGCTCTCGGCAGGGTGGTGAGGAGGGGTCAGCAGAGCTGCTGGGAGATTTGGAAGTGTGGGCATGGGGAGAGACCAAACTGGCCCCTGGCGTAACGGCATTGAAGCCAGCAGTGTTAAGCCGGAGATCTTTGACTCAACGTGACAGGAGGTCTGCAGGTCCCCATGGAGCAGAGGGTGGGTGGTGAGATTGCAGCATGTTTAACAGCAGGGAACAGAGCTGAGATCAGCACGCTGGTGTGCAAGACGCTGTACATAGAGAGTTAGAGACAGTCCCTGCCCCCAAAGAGTCCAGTATGAACAGACAAAAGGTGAGAAGGGAAACCGAGTCACAGAGCGGGGAATGTGGCTTGCCCAAGGTCACCCAGCAGGGCAGAGCTGAGGTTAGAACCCAGCCCTCCTACATCCCAGCCTGATGCCTTATCCACTAGGCTGCACTGCCTCATGCAAAACCGTGCTGAGACGGGCCCTCCATAGTGCCCAAGGCCCAGAGGTGGATGAGGAGAGGGGAGGCGGTGCTGGGATTTGGACAACCTTGAGTAAGAGGAATGGGATGAAATTTAATAGCCCAAAGTCATGCACTTGAGGACTAACAAGAATTGAGCTGGGAACGTATCAGTTGGAAGTGACAGAGGAGGAGAAAGCTGGGTGTATTGGCCGATCACAGGATGGCGCTGAGCCGCCGGTGTGATGCGGCTGTGAAAAAGGCCGATGCGCTCCTAGGAGGCATTGGGCGAGGTATTTCCAGCAGAGATGGGGAAGTGTTGGTACCATGATACAAGGTGCTGGTGAGACCTCATCTGGGATACCGTGTGCAATCCTGGTCTCCCCTGTTGAGGAAAGATGAATTCACACTGGAACAGGTGCAGAGAAGGGCTACTAATGTGACCAGAGGCATAGAGACCCTGCCTTACGAGAGGATGCTCAAGGAGCTTGGCTTGGTCAGCCTACCCAAAGGAAGGCTGAGGGCAGATATAATTGCTCTCTCTAAATACATCAGAGGGCTAAATGCTGGGGGTGGGGGGAGAGGAGTTATTTACGTTAAGGGGCAATGTTGGCACAAGAACAAATGGATATAGACTGGCCACCGGCAAAATTTTGGCTTGTGATTAGATGAAGGTTTCTAGTCACCAGCGGAGTGACGTTCTGGAACAGCCTCCCCAGGGGAGCAGTGGGGGGCAAAGACTTTGTTTTAAGACTGAACTCGATGAGTTCATGGAGAGGATGCTGTGATGAGGTTGCCTACAATGGCATACGGCCCATTAACAAATATCTCCAGCGGCCAGAGAGGGGACACTAGATGGGGAGGACAATGAGTTACTACCGAGAATTATTTCCCAGGCTGCTGGGTCTTGCCCACGTACTCAGGGTCTAACTGATCACCAGATTGGGGGTTGCGGAGGAATCTCCCCCCAGGTCAGATTGGCAGAGACCCTGGGGTTTTTTTTTTGCCTTCCCCTGCAATGGGGGGCCTGGGTCGCTTGCTGGTGTGAAGTAGAGTAAATGGTGGATTCTCTGTAATTTGAAGGCATTAAATCAAGGTTTGGGGACTTCAGTAACTCAGCCAGATGTTATGGGGCCTATTACAAGAGTGGGTGGGGGAGGATCTGTGTCCTATGGGGTGCACCAGGGCAGCCCAGATAATCATGATGGTCCCTTCTGGCCTTAAAGTCTATAAGCCCAAGCGTGGCTGGCGTGACGTGGGTCCAGGCTGCACCGGAGCAGGGAGGGGACGTTCCTGGGCACTCTGCAAAGAAAGGAGACCTCACACTGGGGTGGGAGGATGGGCAGAGCTGAGTCCAGAACCGGAGGAACTGGAGAGAAGGGGGAGGATGCTAGGACACAGGCCTGGATATGATGGGGTGGGCGGGTGCTGGGGGGAGTTCCCGGGGGCCCAGCTTGTCTTGCTGCAGAGGGTCCCGGATGTGGGGGACTGGGCTGACTTGCAAACCGTGTCCTTTTGTGGCTTCCTGCTGGGGGTGGTAGAGGTTTGCTTGGATAGGGCTATCAGTGGAGGGAGGCAGGGGGTGCAAAGCGTGGCCTCCCGTGGCTCCCTGGTCCACACACTGGGGCTTAGCGCTGACAGTGCTATAACCAGGGGGTGAATTGGGGCAGATGCCTGTACCGTCCCTGAAGCACCTAACGCTCACAGCCATGGAGACCCCAAGATGTGAGTAAATTCTTCCCCTGAGTGTGCTCGGGATCCAGCTGGCCTCACGTTTGGGGCTGAGGAGGAATTCTCCCCCAGGTCAGATCGGCGGGAGGTAGGTGGGAGGAAGAGGCTGTTTGCCTTCCTCCACCAGGTGGGGCACGGGTTGCTTGCAGGGATCTCCCCGAATCAAGTCCCTGTCGCAGCAGGGGCCTTGGGCACTGGTGGCGCCGTGCTCTTGCCTGGCCTCTGTCTCTGGCATGCAGCAGCTGAACCTTGCGGGGACTGAAACGCTTTGCTTTGACTCAGGTCACTGGGCTCAGCGTAGGGGGCTTTAGGTGAAACTGAACGGCCCGCACTCTACGGGAAGTCAGGCGCTGCTCCCACGGTCCCTTCTGGCCTTCGCCAAAGGCTTGGTCTCTATGAAACAGGGAAGGGGTGGAAGGAGAGGAGGCGGATGTGTGGAATTGTAGTGAGGATGGACAGATGCACAGAGCAGGACTCATCCGTTCTGCTGGAGCCAGAAGGCAGACAGAAAGACGCACACCTTTGCTAGTGGGGCAATCCTGGGAAGCAACCGCTGAGATCCCCAGATCTTGTATGCCACTTGGAGAAGGGGATCGTCTGTCTGATAGTCTTGCACAGTGGGGGCCCTGACCCCTAACTGGGGGGCCCCGCCTAGGTGCTGTTGTAATACTGGTAATGTTGGACTTGGGGGGTGGGGCTGCTCTCCAGACTGGAACAGGGCCAGGTCAAAGAAATCGAGGGAGTCTGGGGCAGGGGGATGGGGAAAGGAAACCTGCCACTAAAGACCTGGGCCTCTCCCCGGAGGAGGGAGGGTTTGGGGGGGCAGGGAGGGGCTTTGCTGACACCCGCCTTCAGCACAGCTATGATTGTGGGTTGGCAGCCATGGGCTCCAGCATCCCTGTCTGTGGTGGCAATGGCCAGGGGTCC
Organism: Emydura macquarii macquarii; assembly: GCF_026122565.2. Taxonomy (NCBI): domain Eukaryota; kingdom Metazoa; phylum Chordata; order Testudines; family Chelidae; genus Emydura; species Emydura macquarii. The sequence goes on from NW_027131927.1 coordinate 5,068,363, forward strand.
CAGAGTGGTGGGGCTCGGTGTTAGCACCCCATTTTGAGCCAGCTCCCCCTCACAGTGATGGGCCCTGAGATCTTTGCAGACCCAGGTAGCAGCAATTGGCTCAGACTCTCTGCAGACTCAGGCAGGCATCGCGGCGTCAGTTACCCTCAGGTCAGGTTCTCAAGCTCTTTTTTTCACAATCAGGAAGGCTAGAAGCCGGTTGTCTGAAAGGAAAGCTAGTTCTGCTGTGACTCTGGGCCCCAGGAGCAGGCCAAGGTTGCCTCTGCTTTCAAGCAGCCCTGGCTTGGGAGCCTCTCTGCGTCGGAGGGGGAGGGCTGCCTGACTCCAGGAGGGGAATTAAACACACGCTGCTCCTTTTCCAAATGCTCCCTGGGCTCTGAGAGTCCAGCTGGGCTCTACAAACTGGGACAGCTGTGGCCAGGTGCTGCTGGGCAAATTATCCCCTCTCCCACTTGCATCTGGTTGGAAGCAGCGGGGGGTAGGCGCAGCTGGGACAGTGTGGGGTGGAGGTGAAGGCAGGAACTAAAGCGAGGGACGCAACACGTGGAAATTAGTCCAGCGGGGGAGGTGGTGGCAGCAGATGGACACGGCTTAGGGTTTGCCGGGTTGTCGTAGCTGGGCTGGTCCCAGGATATTAGAGAGACAAGGTGGGCGAGGGAACCTCTCTTGTCGGACCCACTTCTGTCAGTGAAAGAGACGAGGTTTCGCTCGCCCTTCCCGCTGTGTGGCACTCCAAAGCACTCACCAGCAAAAGTTGGCCCAATAAAAGAGTGCCTCACCGACCGGGTCTGTCTGTCTGTCTTAGGGAGGCATTTGGAAGCACTGCTGGTGGGGTGCGGTGGAGGCTGCATTGCCTGTAGGAAAGGGGTGGGGAGAAGAAAGGGGTCCTGTCCCTGTGTCCCATCAGGTCGGAGATGACATGGATCCAAGAATTCATGCTGCACTACGGCTCCTGCCCAGGCCAGCCAGCCAGCACAGGCTCCCTTGTGTTTGTTGGTTTATCTCGGTTCTGTTCAGTCTAGGCCAGTTTCCGAGGCACTGTGGGGTTATAGGAGGGAGAGGAAGGAACTGAGGGTTTGGACACCTGGGGTGGGGGGAACTGATGGGGTTTTTGACAGACAGCCAGTGCATCCAATCCCATTAAATGATCACCAGTGAAACAGTTAATTTACGTGGCAATCATTAGACTTCAGGGTTAACACCTTTGTTTAGAAGAGCAGAAGGAACTTGTGCGCCTCAGAGCAATGGTGCCAGGCTCTGCGCAGACTCAGGCACACGCTGCTGCCCGGCCCCCGGCCTGAAGGGTCGCTTCACAACCATCAGAGCTAGAGAGTCCTTGTTCAGAGGGCTGTTTATGCCACTCGAGCAGCATACACGGGCCCCCAAAGCGGTTGTGACTGTAAAGGAGAATTGGGCCCTGGAGCTGAGATCCCAGAGCAGAATCTGCCCCCATTTACATAGCTGCATGAGGCCACTGCAGGCGCCGCTCTCAGTCAATCTGGTTCTGCTGGGCCTCCTTTACAGGTGGGAAAGAACCCAGCTTGACTCTCAGATCCCACGGATAAAAAAGCCAGGCGGGGAGACTGACACCCTCCCCCATTTCCTGGCTTGTCAGCTGAGCACCTGTTGACCCGGACCAGCCGACCCTCAATAACCCACAGCGCCAGTTAGACATGTCCCTTCGCAGAAGGGCTCAAACTCAGATCTGGCTCCTCAGCACAGACCCCTATGGACGGGCAGAGGTTTTCCTCCAAAATGGCTCATGTTTATTGACGCTAGCGCCTGCTCTGCTGTGGGAGCTTCCCAAAGGCTGCAGAAGCTCTGGCGTGGTCATAGACCCAAGACTGACAAATAGAAAGAGGTGAGGGACGAGGAATGGACCCCGGGATTTTGTTGATGTCAAAGCTGCTAGGATGTCGACACCCGATTCCCGCCCAGCTGAATGGGAATTTGGCTTCCGAAGGTCGAGCTTCACCAGCGATCAGCCCGTTCTATGACGGTTGGCTGGATTCAGCCCCAAGGGGAGGGGAGGGGTTTGTGTATCTGGGCGGGGCTTGGTGGATGGTCAGACTGCGTTCTGCAAGGCTGATCTGTTCCAAGAGTAGCCACTGATGTCTGTGCATTTGTGGGGGAAGCCTGTGTTTCGTGGGGGCAGGGCCCCAAGCTGAGACCATTTGGGCCTGCTTTTCAGAGGGTGCTGATCCGTCCTATGTCCTATCACCATCAGCTGGAGGTGCTAGGCACTTCTGAAAGCCTGACGTCCACTTCCTCTCCTCCTTAGGGTCCCACAACTAGCCTTAAGGTGTCAACAAAAAGCAGTTAACTTAGCGAGCATTAGTCTAGAGTTTAGAGCAAGGACTGTGACACAACCCCCATCCCCCCAGCACGTATTGCTGAATGGGCAGGGGAGAGGGACATAAGAACGGCCAGACTGGGTCAGATCAATGGTCCTCTTCCCACAGTGGCTGGGGCCAGGTGCTTCAGAGGGAATGAACAGAACAGGGCAATTAGCGAGTGATCCATTCCCCATCGTCCACTCCCAGCTTCAGGCACCCAGAGGTTTAGGGACATCCAGAGTGTGGGGCTGCATCCCTGACCTTCTTGGCTACTAGCCATTGATGCACCAGGAACTTAGCTAGTTCTTTCTGAGCCCTTAAAACTCAGCTTGATGGAGGGCAGGGTGGGTCCTGGGTAGCCAAAGGGGAGCACAGGAAGTCTCTGGGATGGGAAAGGGAGTCATGGGATGGAAAAGTTTGGGAATCCCTGGTTGAGATGTTTCCGGTTGGTGCCCATTACAGCTGGTGTAAATGTTTCCGTCAAAACAGCTTTTTTTGCCCTACCCAAAAAAGCCTTTTCAACCAAAATTGTGTTCCAGGGTCTTCAATGACCAAAATATTTTCGGGGTGGGTTTTTTCAGGGGTGGTTCCCCTAGTCCCCTCTTTCACCTCCACTTTCCTCCTTTTTGGGGTACCCCCAACAGGAAAACATCAATTGACTTTCGTTTAATCTCCTTTAAAAAACAAAGCCCAACAGCCCTGTCTAAACAGACTTCCTTGGAAAACTTTTAACAAAACACATTTTTTTCAACTTTCTCTGCAGCCTGGGGCATGGATCACTTGCTGGTTTGACCTAGAGTAAATGCTGGATTCTTTATAACTTGAAGCTTTTAAATCAAAATTTGAGGACATCAGTAACTCAGTCAGAGGTTACAGGAGTGGGAGGGATGAGGTTCTGGGGTTTGGGACGTACAGAAGATCAGACTAGATGGCCAGAAGGGACCGTCCTGATCTTAACTCTGAGTCTAAAGTATGTTTTTCTCTCATTCAGAGCCTTCTTTGGAAAACATTTCCCCCCTTTTCTAACCAGCCATTTGGGCTAGATTCTCTTGAATCCATGCTGGGGGTGATCAGGCTGGCATGTGTTGTTCTCTCCCCCCTCCTTTGCCACCACAATCACCAGGGCATCTATTTCCTGATCTGCACAACATAAATTTATAGGATGTAAGACCGCAGGAGAGTGTTGGTTGGCTTGGGAATTGGCAGGCCTCTGTCTCTCCTAGTCTCTGCAATTTGTCTAGCTTCATCTTCCAGCCATTGGGTCGTATTAGACTTTTCCCTGCCAGACTGAAGAGTATTCAATATTTGTTCCCCATGTCGGTACTGATAGATGGGGATCCCGTCACCCTTTCACCTTCTCTTTGTTAAGCTAAATGGCTTGAGCTCCTGGAGTCTATCACTACAAGGCAGGTTTTCTAACCCGTTGATCATTCTTGTGGTTCTTCTCTGACCCCTTGCCTATGTATCTCACCGTCCTCCTTGAGTTGTGGGCACCAGAACTGGACCTCGGACCCCAGCAGCGGCTGCACCAGGGCCAAATTCAGAGGGAAAATAACTTCTCTGCTCCTATTCGAGATTCCCCTGTTTATGCATCCCATGATCGCATTAGCTGTCTTGGCCGGAGCATTGCACTGGGAGCTCACGTTCAGCTGATTCTCCACCCCCAAATATATTTCAAGGTCACTGATTCTCAGGATAGAGTCCCTTGTCCTCTAAGTACAGCCTGCATTCTTTGTTTCCAGATGTATACATTTTATATTTAGCCGCATTAAAACCCACATGGTTTGCTCGCTCCCAGTTTACCGAACAATCTTGTCAAACTCAAGTCATCAGCTTCTGGGTGAAACGGAATAACCTGGGCTATACAGGGGGATGGCGGGGAGTGTCAGACTAGGTGGTCTAATGATCTCGCCTCCTGGCCTTAAACTCTATGAAATCATCTAGTCTGCCTTCCTGTTGAGCACGGGCCATTCAGATTCACCCAGATCCCCCAATACTGATCCCAGTGACTTGAGTTTGGCTGAAGTCTCTCTCCCAGTTGAGATCTGAAGACATCAAGAGATGTTGATTCCACACTGTGTTTAAAAAAAAAAAAAAACAACCAAAACTCGGGCACAATTTTTAATTTTTATTTGGCTTCAGGTTCCAGCCATTGATTCTCGATCTGCCTTTCTCCGCTAGCGTATCCACCTCTAAGGACTTGTCCAAACACACAAGGTGTATGTTTTTTCCAGCCCCATATGGGACGGGGAATAAGCTGTAGCCGTATAAGGCGCCTTTATCCTGGATGGTATAACTGCATCCACACTAGGGCTTGTCCTGGTAAAACTAGATGGGTAAAGAAAAGAAAAAAATCACACCTCTAACTGACCTAGTTCTAGTGATATAAAATTTGTGTGTAGAGCTGGCTCTGTAACATCCTAAAATATTTTCTCTCCCATGGCTGCATCATTGGCCATTTGCAGATGACCCAAACTTTGGGGGACTGTTAAATAACAAAGAGGGCAGGTCATGGATTCAGAGAGTTCTAGGTTGCTTGGTAAACTGGGCAGAAGCAATCAATGTGTGTAGTTAAAAAGGGTAAATGTACATGTAGGGACAAAGAATGCAGGCTGTACTTGGGGGGGGGGAGGGGGATTCTGATTTCTGAAAAGATGGGGCAGGGGAGCTGTGGTGGATAATCAGTTGAACATGAGCTCCCAGTGTGATGCTGCGGCCAAAAGAGTTAACATGCCGCTGGGATACATAAACAGGGGAATTTCAGGTAGGAGCAGAGAGGTGATTTTCCCTCTGTATTTGACACTGGTGCCTCTGCTGCTGGAATCCTCGGTGCCCACAGTTCAAGAAGGAGGTTGAGAAATTGAAGGAGGAATCAAAGAATAGCCATGAGAGTGATGAAAGGATTAGAAAACTTGCCTGATAATGATAGGTTCAAGGAGCAAAATCTATTTTGCATAACAGAGAGAAGGTGAAGGGATCAGTCTATAAGTACTTACCTAGGAAACAGATGTTTAATAATGGCCTCTTCAATCTAGTGGAGGAAGGAATAACGTGATTCAATGGCTGGAAGTTGAAACTAGACAAATTCAGACAGGAAATGGGCCGTACATTCTTAAGTGAGAGTAATTAACCACTGGAACAATTGACTAAGGGTCGTGGTGGATTCTCCATCACTGGCAATTTGTAAATCAAAATCGGCTGGGTTTTTTCTAACAGATCTACACTAGGAATTGTTTTGGGTCAGTTCTCTGGCCTGGGTTACACAGGAGATCAGACTAGATGGCCTTGGGATCTATGAACAATCAAAGGGTGGAAGATAACAGTAGTCAGTTACATATTCGGTTGTTACAAGGAGGAGGGACAAATATTGTTCCCTTTAACCCCTGAGGACAGGACAAGAAGCAATGGGCTTAAACTGCAGCAAGGGAGGTTTAGGTTGGACATTAGAAAAAACCTCCTAACTGTCAGGGTGGTTAATCACTGAATAAATTGCCTAAGGAGGTTGTGGAATCTCCATCATTGGAGATTTTGAAGAGCTGGTTAGACAAAAATCTGCCAGGGATAGTCTAGATAATACTTGGTCCTGCCATAAGTGCAAGGGACTGGACTAGAAGACTTCTCGAGGTCCCTTCCAGTCCTGTGATTCTATAAAGATCCTAGCATCTGGCTGTATCTACAGCACACAAATTTGCCTCACTGGTTCAGCTCCCCCAGAGGGTTAAATGATCAGCAGCTACAGAGAGAACAAAGAGGATATTTAGATCTGTTATCATTAGGTTCCAGAGTTAATGCCGGCAGTTGAGATAACTGGGAGGGATTTGAACTTCTCAAAATAACAGTGGAAGGTGATAGTGTTTGTTCTAGGGTTGCATTCCTGCTGTTGCTATACATAGGTGCTGGAACTAGAGGTGATGGGGGTTTTGCTGCACCCCCTGGCTCTGAAGGGCTTGCAGTTTGGTGTAATGTCTCTTAGCACCCCCACTATACAGATTGTTCCAGCACCACTGTTGCTATAGATCTGAGTGATGTGTGGTTTTCTCCCATTCATCTCAATAGGGCATATTAACGCTGAACCCTAATGATGATGGATTTAAATGGCCAGCCTTGTTAACTGTTTTGCTGCTGGTCATTTTACCCTCTCTGGGAGCTGACCCAGTGGGAAGTCTGTTTTTTGACGTTGGGAATAGGGGCTAGTGTAAACAAAGCGGCTCAGGATGCCCATTCAAATCTGATCGCTGGCCTGTAAGTGTCTGACGGCTCTTACTCTCTGAAACTCACATGTGGAACTGATTGACTGTTTCCTGTAGGAATAGCTATTTTCAAACCGTTCCCGGTTCCCCCATTTGCATTTGTTGGTGCTGTCTTCCCTTGGCCTAGCCAGAGGAAGGATGGCCTAGGGGTTAGAGCACCAGCCAGAGACCTGGGTTCAATTCCCTGATTTGCTACAGACTTCCTGGGTGGCTCTGAGCAAGCCACTTAGCCTCTGTGCCTCAGTTTCCCTATTGATACAATGAAGATAATAGTCCTGCAGTCATTTTACCCTCTTGCAAGCAGGCGTGAAACTCCTACCTCTGTGACCCAGTCACTGGTGTGAAGGCACGGAAGTCTAACCTATCTGTCCCAGATATTTGTGATGTGCCCAGACTACAGTTTTTATCCTCGCACACCTCTTGTGTGGTAGAGGTGCTGTTATCTGCATGTTAGCGATGGGGAAACTGGCCTTTTCCTTCCCTGGGCCTCAGGTTTTTAAAATCCAGCCCTAAGCGACTTGCCAGGTTGTCTGGGGCAGAACAGGAAAATGAATGCAAGTCTCCTGCGTCCCGGGCTAGCATTCTAGCCACTGGGCCACTGGCCGTCTGGGTGGGTGGCTATATAGATGTAATGGGTTACCTGCCATTCTAACCAGCCCAGCTTGCAGGCTTCTGGGCAGCGCTTCCTCCTCCGTCCCTTTTGACTGCTCCTCTCCCATTGCCTCTTGCGAACCATCAAGTGCAAGTCCCAGCTCCGCTGCTCTGTGCCCTGCGCCTCGGGTCCCATTCACACTAGTGCAAAGTGACTGGAGACCACAGGGCCATTCCCACCTGGTTTCATCTCACACCCGTGCGCATGCACTCGTGCAGGGCTTGGAGGATCGGATGCCTAGAGTCTCTGGTCTCTTTGGACCAGGGGTGTGAATGCAGCGCCCTAGCTGTGAGGACAGGATCCTGGTCTCTTCTGCTTCTGATGCCACCTTCCTGCTGCTGGGGTCAAGTTAGGTCCAAGCCAAGAGAAAAATTAGGGGGGCATGGGCCTGATTTTGTCTGAGGCCTGATGAAGTGGTGTCAGCAGGGCCCCCTGCCCAGCTTCTGTTGCAGCTCAGAGCAAGACTATTCTCACATGGGTCAGGTTCCCTGTCACTGCGTGCAGCTGTTTACACTGGGTGCAGAACACCCCTCTCTGATCGGCATTTTTGCACCACTTTGCCCTGCTGTTTAAACCCCGCCCCCCGCATGTTTTCAAAGAGCATCCATGCAAAGCGTGTATTTGGGGGGGTTATGAACATTGATGGCTTCCGATCCAGCGGTGTTTTAAGGCAGGTGCCAGTGATGACCCAAGGGGCAGGGGTGCACATGCCAGGCATTTCAGGGTAGCTAATGCCAGTTCAGCAATGATGAAAAGCAGCGCGGCAGGGCCAGAGGACCCAGTGTTCACAACAATTCCTGGGCTCTGCTCCTGGGCTCCATATGCCATTGGCACAGACGGGGTTGACTTGGCCTTGACGCCAGGAGGTTGGGTTTCGTTGCATTAGCCCCAGTCGTCTTAGAGGCGCTTCTCTTCATGCCACAGCACTTGAAGTGCTTGAAGTCATTGAAGTGACTCCAGCAGAACCAGACTTCTACTTGGGAGCAGGATGTTATTACAATTGAGATCTAGCACCAACTGAGCTCAGTGTCCCTGTTGTGCAAGGTGCTGTACGGACCCTGACTGAGATCAGGTAGCCCATTGCACTAGGCGCTGAGCAGACAACCCGCTGACCCCAAATCTAGATAGAACAAGCGGGGAAACTGAGGCACGGGGCAGGGAAGCAACTGTCCCAAGCTCACCCAGCAGGTCAATGTCAGAACTGGGCTTAGAACCATGCTCTAACCACTAGGCCATTCTCCTTTTCAAGCCAACCCAGGAGGGAGAATGGTGAAGGATTTCACACCATCTCAGTGTTGAAGAAATGCCGGCGGCTTGGGTGGGTTTTATTCTAACAGCTCCACCCTCCTCCCAGAGCTCCTTCCCCAAGTGGTTTGGGGATGGGGGGCCCTGCCGTTTGGTGACTTCCTCGGTGCCTGGCTGCGAAAGGCCCTTGCAGGCTGGTTTCGGGAAAGAGCTCAGTGTAATCCCTCCTCCCCATCCTACCCCTGGTGTGGGCATTTAGGGTCTGGCTTTAGGTCGCCTGGCTCTGGCAGGGCAGGGGAGGGGAGAGAGGGCTGGGCCCTGTGCTGTAGCCCAGCTGGTCTCAGGGGGCTTGCACCAGGCACCTTGCATTGCTCTCAGCTGGAGGGGGGATGGATTCTTTGGCTGAAGTCTGGCTAAAAGGGGCCACCCATGGGCTGTGCCCGCCTCCCCCCAGCAGGCTGGCTCAAGGCCAGCACAGCCAGCAAATGCCACATCAACCCAGGGCGGGCTTGTGTCCCTCACAAACAGCTGAACCTTGGAGAGCCGCTGCTGAGCGGAGCTGCCCTGTTAGCTTGGGTGGGCAGAGCGGGGTGTGTGCTTGCCTTTGGATCCAAAGGTTGCCGGCTCAATCCCTGCAACGTGCCAGAGCAGCTTTCCCCGCAGCTGGGCGGTCTGGGAGCAAAGCTTAGACCTGTAGGGCACCATGAAAACCGAGGAGAGGAAGGGTGCCTGATGGAAGGAGCAGGGGTCTTGCACGCAGGAGGGCCTGAGAATGGGGGGTGCTGTAAGGGGAGGGGCCTTGGCAGTCATCGGGGAAATGCAAGTTTGGGGGGGGTGCATGCCAGTTCTAAAAACATAACCTTTCTTTCCTTTGAGTAATGGGCAATGCCAGAAAGGCTACACGAGGCAGTGTTGCCTGTTGGGTAGAGCAAGGGGTATGGGAGTCATTGCTCCTGGCTTCTATCCCCAGCTCCGGGAGGGGAGTGAGGTCTAGGAGTTAGAGTGTGTGTGGGGCGGGGGAGGGAGAGGCAGGACTCCTGGGTTCTACTGCCAGTTCTCTAGTGATTTCACTGTGACCTCATGAGTCCTTCCCCTAGAAACTATTCTGTGCCTCAGTTTCCCCATCAGTAGTATGGGGCTAAAAATCCTGACTTTTAGTTCCTGAAGCCTCCAAAGACTCCAGATCACTGGGCTGAAAGGGGCCCCGTCGTCTGCTCTCGTGCACTGGGTCTGTGCAGAGCAGAGAGTGAGGAGGTATAAAGCAGCGAGATTACCTGCCCTGACAAGTGCTGAGAGAAGCTCAACAATTCCAGGGGGCCTCCTCTTTGCTTTATTCCCCCATTGCACCCAGGGAGAAACTGAGGCATAGTACAGGGAGGAGACTTGCCCAGTGCCAGAGTGGGAGTCAGTGGCAGAGCCAGGAATAGAACCCAGGAGTCCTGACTCCCAACTCCCTGCTCTAACCATTAGACCCCACTCCCCTCCCAGAGCTGGGGAGGGAACCCTGAGGTCCGGCCCTTCCTGTGGCTGTCCCTACACACAAACCGTTGTGTAGGACAAACTGTTTAACCTCTTGAGTGCTGGAAAGTGGCTGTAGGTGCCCTTATCCCCTGGTTCCTGGGGACATCCCTTGGTCATGCATTTCCCATGCACCCTTGCTCCTAGAAACCCATCTCCCCTGGCAGGTGAGCTGGCTGTGATGAGGTCAGAGGGAGAACAGCTGGGGTGCAGCTAAAAGCCCCCATCGGCTGCAGCACAGACCTCACAGCTGCCTGGCGAGTCAGCGCTTTTGAGCGGGCTGGAGAAAGGGAGAGCAGAGTTGAGCGGGAGGCAGAGCTGAGACCCCTGGGGCTGGGCTGTCAGCGGCAGAAGCCAGGGAAGGGGGCATCTAAGTGTCAGGGAGGGGCCTTGCCCAGGAAGGGAGAGACTGACTGAGCGCCTGGAGGATGGTAGGGGGGTCCTTGGGCTTGTAGCTTTCAGGCCTGAGACTCAGCCCCTCCCCTGAACTCCCCGGTGGGATTTTACCAGTGGGGGGATGTTCTTGTGTGATGCACAGCCCCCACACCCACCAGGCTGGGCCCAAAGGACAATGGGGGAGGGGGTGTAACAGGCTCACTTGGTGCATGGCAACTCCCCCTTTCCCTCCGGCAGCAGTAATGAGCTGTTATCCTCCACCCAGCCTGGCCACCAGAGGGAGCCCATGTGTTCACGTTGCTGCTGGAGGGAAAGCCAATCTTTGTGGTGCAGTGGGCGTGGCGTGCACTGGGCATGGCAACACCAGTGGATGGGGCCATGGGCGAGGCTGTGGGCGCGTTAAACCCATCCCCAGTTGAGTGCTAGGGGCCTGGTGCTGCTGTCCCTGACTGATTGGGATCTTACCTCTGCCCCACACCTCTCCATCCACATCCGGGCAGCCACACCTGGGCTGCAGCAGCTGAAGTTGCTATTCTTATTTTTTAGGTGTATTATAGTAGCACCTGGGCATAGCACCTGGATCAGCCCCCATGGTGCTAGATGCTGTACATTTTTATTGCTATTAGGTGTATTATGATAGCACCTGGGAACCTGAGTCATGGGCCACCGGGGAGGTCGTTCTGGCCATTACCACCCCCCGCTCCCCTTTACTGGCACGGATATGGGGCTGTCCTAGCTTGCATCCCTGCTCCAGTCAGCTCTAGCCACCCTTCTGTCCCAGTCTGCTGCCTCGACATGCCCATCTGTGCCAGCGTGGGGGAGGGGGTTCTGCGCTGGCTCTGCACCTGAGCTAGAGGGGATGCTTACGTGTGCCCATTCCCCTCACCCCATCCATCTGCCTCGCTGGCTCAAAGGGGCCATAGGGATGCTGTGAACCTCCCCCTGGAGGGGTGATTGAGCAGGAACCAGAGTCTTCGCTAAACTTCATGGGGGGCTGGCAGGCGGGAGTGGCTCCACTCTGGGGAAGGGCGCTGCCTGCTAGGATTGGGAATCACCTGATTGCTGGTGAATGTTGTGTCTGTCTGGTCAGTTATCCTGCTGTGGTGGCTGGGCAGGGCGCTGGAGCCGGCACCGGAGCAGGAGAGCTGTCCTGGGGAGCCGAGCCAGTGGAAGCGAAGCTTGCGGGGCAGAGCGTGGAGTCGCTTGGCCTGTGAAATGATCATTCAGTGCCTGGCTATAGAAGTCTTGCCTTTTGGTTAAAGCATGTGGTTAAACCACAGCTTGGTTCCTACCTCTGCCACAGGCTTACCCCATGTGATGTTGGGCAAGTCATTTTCTCTCTGCCTCGGTTTCCCTATTTGAGGGAACAACCCTTCCTTTGTTCATCTTGTTGAGCTAGATTGTAAACTGTTTGGGCCAGGGACTGTCTCTCACTTAGCTACTGCCACTATGGGAGCCCTGATATCAGTTGGAACTGCGAGGCACAGCCATAATAATAAAATAACAGTACAGTGGCAAGATCTGATGGAGCATTTTCCCTACAGTCCATTCCCCAGGGCTTGATGAGGTCTCAAAGCTTCCTTTAGGGGAGAATGTTTTGCAGCCACTTAGTTAGGAAAAAGCTGAAATTCTGAGGGAGAGGAGCATGATAGCCCCAGGGCAACTTTAATAGCAATGTCTGGCTGTGTGTGCCTGAAACATCTTTTAACAAGTGTGGAGCCTGCCTGAGGAGAGTTAAGTGGGTTCTATTGACTTATGGAGACAGGTGACTGTATATAAAAGGGAAGGGAGGAACTAGGGGGTGGACTGAGCAGTCTGGAAGGAGGAATTCTCAGATGTAAGCTGTGTTTGAAGAGCATACTGGGATGGCTGCTTGCTCACAACTTGTGTTGTACACACTCTGGTCTGTGTTTTGTGGGAAGGTGTAACAAACAAAGATCAGCTTCCTGTTCATTCTTTGCCATGGGGTAAGAACAGAGTTGAGTGAGAGTAGAGAGGTCTCGTGTCTCTGCTTTACACGTGTTAGTTTGTCGTAGAGCTGGGGGAAAGTGCTTTGGATTCTCTGTGGAAACAATTCAAACCCAGTGAAACATTTTTAATTTTTTTTTGTGGAATCTTGGGGGAGGGGGATGTTGTTTTTGTTCTTTTTTGAAGAATAAAGCGAAACATTGTTTTCTTTTTCTTTCCCCCTCCCTTCCGCAAAATAGTGTGGGTGAAGAGGAGAGATGAGAAGTAGGAAACAAAAACATTTAGTTTGGTTTCTGAAAACTGATTGGGGGGGGGGGAGGGACCCTTTTGTGTGTGTGTGTGTGAGAGAGAGAGAGAGAGAGAGAGGAATTTCTCACAAAAATGTTTCTTAGTCACAGTGTTTTTCGGGAGGGAAGGGAAATGTCTCATCTGGCTCTAACATATCTGATATTGCAAATAACACACACACTGCCAGATTCTGTTGTGACTTCAGTAGGGGTCATGTGTACAGCAGGACTCTCATGGAGACAGGATTGGATCCAGATTACATTGAGTCTTTAAATGTAGGAATCATTTGGCCTTCCATCAAACCAGCCATCTGAGAGCAAATCCTCTCAGCACGGCTTTGTCTCCGTTTTACAGTTGAGGAAACGATTGACTTAAATCGTCTTGGGTTGCACAGTGAGTTAGTGGTAGAGCTGGGGATAGAACCCAGGAGTCCTGACTCCCAGCCCTCCCTGCTCTAACCACTAGACCTACTTCCCTCCCAAATCCAGGAAAAGAACCTAGGCATGCCACTCCTTAATCCCTTACTTTAACCACTAGATATTGGTTCCTTGAACATAATTATTACAGCTGTCTGTTAAGTGGAACTCTGCTAAGAAAGACCAGGTGTTAATTAAAATTATGCTGTGATTTCATCGTACGACTGACCTGAGTGGTGTATCAATCCTTACAACACTGACTGTTGTGTGTTGTCCTGTTAGTGTGGACCCCATGGTATAAACAAAGTCACTTTCCTACAGACTGAACCCTGAAATATTCTGTGGGACGTATAAGAAAGGAATAAGCAACAGGAAAAGAGACTCGTCAGATGGGCAGTGGGGTGAGAGAGAAAAGTAGATTTCTAAATAATAGTTTTAAGTCATTGGGCTCAGCACAGAGCTAACTGGGGGCAAATTTGTGATTAATTTTTTTTTAATGTAAAAATCAGTAACTCAGAAAGGCGAGTGACTTACAGCTTATCTGTGTCCCCGAATACTGCCCGCTTCACAGGGTCTCCAGGAGAGTTACGCCGTTTTACAACTTATCAAAGCTGCAAGAGCAGACAATAATGCCAGGACCCAGCACCTTAGGGTGGGAGTTACAGTAATAGGAAAAAAGAACACAAATAGGAAAAGGAGGAGGGTTTAGGTGGAAAGGGGGTCTGGCATTCTCTGAGAGGTCTTGATGTGTGGTCTTTTTTTTAATCCAGTATGTCTAGAAACAGGATCCAAATTTCTTCGATTCCTTCCAATTCATATCCTTCATCTCTGTGGGGATAAGCTATTCTTATTCTTTGGCTGCTATCTCAGACAAGTCCGAAGACCACTATGCAACTGGGAGATATGCAATGGCCTGGGCTATGCGGGAGGTCAGACTTGTTGGGAGCGCAAGGTGGAAACTGAGGCACGAGTCCACCCAATTTAAACTTCATCAATTTTTGTCTTAATTTAATACAGCTTCCGACAGGATGATTGTCCCTGATAGTATCCAAACACGTGTTTTGTGCCAGACTATAACATGAGACAGAATAGATAGAGCCCAAGTTACAGCATTTTGGGGGCACCGAGGAGTTCTCCTATGGTTCATGAAGGTCATTGCCACCTCTGTTCCTTGGTCAGCTCCTTCAGTCCCTTTCCTTTGATTTCTGGTCTGGTGATTCTCTGATTTGGGCCTTGTTCACTCAAGTCTTTTTATACAATCCTCTTTACGTATTTCTCAACCTTTCGCCAACCAGCTTCAAGCGCGTTAAGCATTTTCTCATGTAACCTGTACAACACGTGTGTGCAAGCTTTCGTTTACACCAATTTTGGTGTCTAGACAATTTCACTGTCTTTCTGTGCCATGTCAATCTGTCCCCAGGTTTTCCCAGTAAAAAGGGCTTCATGTCATGACAGGTTTGCATATTGCTTGCTAATATCTTTCAGCACGTTACCTTTGTTCTGTTAGCAATAACATCATTTTAAGCAAATCCATATAAAAGGAGATGTGGCAAAACCCCACGCGAGTGCCAGCAAGGCCTTGGCTGAAGTGTTAGTTTCCTCTGAACTCATTCACTGTCCTTAATTATAAATTATTAAAATATGACTAGCAAAGCTCTTGATCTTACCATTTAGGAATTCTTCATTTTTATAATACATACATTGAATTATCATGCCTAATTTTTATTCAAATGGTGAGAGGGAGTTTTGGAAAATACAATGCTCCTTTTGTCAGCTTTTTTTTTTTTTGGTCTTCTTTAAACATGGGCTTTGAGGGGCTCTTTCACTTAAAGTCCAAACCTTATGTTTGCAAATCATTACAAAAAGCTTTTTCCCTGTGTTGCATTTTGAGGCTGTCTTAATTTTAGGGCCTTAAGAATCAATTGGTCCCCACCAGACCAGATGATCAAATTACAGAGTTCAACCTTCTGTCGCACCCCTCTGAGAATCGGAAAGCATTTCTCTGAGGATGTAACCTCCCGGGTTCTTACAGTGCTGCTTCTAATGCCCTGTCTGCCCAGGCTTCTATCCTGCATCCATCACCATGGCATCTGGTGCCTTAGATGACACAGGGCAACATTTTGAAAGGCGGGTGCTGATTTTGGCTCTAAAGCTGCAGGAACTTTAGACACATGCTTAATGTCAGGCACGTGATAATTAGAGAATTGGTGTGAAATCAACAAGAGGAAATTCAGTAAAGACAAGTGCAAAGTACTGCACTTAGGAAGGAGGGTGGGGGGTGGGGAAATCAAATGCACAGCTACAAAATGAGGAATAACCGGCTAGGTGGTGGTAGGGCTGTAAAGGATCTGGGAGGGTATATTGGATCAAATCGGATGAGTCAATAAGGTGTTACGGTGGCAAAAAAGGCTAATACCGTTCTGAGGTGTATTAACGGAAGTGTTGTATGTATGATCGGGGAGGTAATTGTCCCGCTGTATTCGGCATTGCTGAGGCCTCTGCTGGAACACAGTGTCTAGTTCTGGGCACTGCGCTTTAGGAAAGATGTGGACAAACTGGAGAGAGTCCAGAGGGGAGCAACGAAACCGATCAGAGGTTTAGCAAATCTGAACTAGGAGGAAAGTGGGGGTGCGGGAAACCCCAGGCAGGATTAGTCTTGAGAAAAGACAACTGGGGGTGGGGCTGCTAAATTCAGATAGGTCAGAGGCTGTTATAAAGAGGAAGGTGATCAACTGTTCTCCATGGCCACTGGAAGTAGAACAAGACATAAGGGGTTTAATCTGCAGCAAGGGAGATTTAGATGAGAGATTAGGACAAACTTTCCAATGTTAAGGGGAGCTCAGCTCTGGAACAGGCTCCCCAGGGAGGTTGTGGGATCCCCGTTGCTGGAGGTTTTTAAGAGCAGGTTGGACAAACCCCTGTCAGGGCTGGTGTAGGTTTACTTGGTCCTGCCTCAGTGTATGGGGCTGGACTAAATGACCTCTCGAGATCCCTTCCAGCCCGACACTTCTATGATTCTGTGGTTTCTCACTCTCAGCAGAGAGACAATTCACAAACTGAAGGCAGGGTGAATGTCTAAGCACTGCAGAATTCAGGGCCTAGTTGCCATTGATCTGATTTTAGGCCTGATGAATAAGATGTACATTGTAACAGTGAGGATAATTCACCACTGCAACAATTTACCCAGGTCCTGGTGGATTCTCCAGCACTGGCAGATTTTAAATCCAGATTGGACGGTTTTCTGAACCATCTGCTCTAGAGCAAACGGTTAATTCAGAGCAAGTCTCTGGCCTGTGTTATACAGGAGGTCAGACTGCAGCAGCAGTTCCCAAATACTTTCCCTGCATAACCCCCTTTTCAGAGGTGGTGTTTCCCACTACCCCAGACAGCATGGAAGTTGCCGTTTAAAAATGGTGTCCTACCTGCAGTGTGACCTCACACACACTGTAGGTGCAAGGTCACGTCGCAAGGAGGCTGCCATTTTACTTTACAAAACGGCACGCTCCGGACTGCATGAGCTCACACACGTACGGCGCGTGCAAGGTCACACTGCCTGGAGGGCGCCATTTTGTAAAGTCCCCCGTGCGACGTGACCTCATGCATACAGTGCGTGTGAGGTCACGCTGTGCGGAGGAAGCCCTTTTGTAAAACCACGTCTTCTGCACATGTCCTTTGCTGCGACCCCATCTGCTTGCTGATGCAGCGACCCCGTTTGGGATCACGACCCACAGTTTGGGAACTGCTGAACTCGATGATCACAGCGGCGGTCCCTTCTCGCCTGGGAATCTGCAAAGCCATGACTTTCTGAGGTGCTGAGCTCTCGCAGGTGCAGCTGAGATTTAGACCCCACCGAGCAGCTTTTAACGCTCAGTACGCACACTATCAGGCACGGAGTTTTTTCCAGAGCTCTGCTCCACAGAACCACCTAAAGAAAAGAGGGATTTGTAAAACCGCTCAGCAGCTCCCATTATGACATTCACAACCAGACTTTCAGCAACGCTCAGGACCCAACACCCTGTGCTCCTTGGAAAAACTAGCCAGAGGCATCCACAAATGGAAGCCCATCAAACCTTTTTTAGAAAATGTTGGCTGCAATTGACTAAAACGGGAACATTTAGAAGAAAGCCAGTCACTTCTTCTCGGCATTTTTAACTCCATTGGTGTTGCCGACACTTGCAATTTGATTGCAAGTTTTGCAATATTTAGTGTGTTTGTCCTCAAAGATCCAGCTCTGGTGTCCCAAGATTAGGCAAAAATTTCAGCTTCCATTTAAAAAAATAATAAAAGTGGCAGGAGGTTAGAATACCTCTTTTTTAAAAAAAATAAAGAGCAAAGTGAAAAGAAATTAATGTAAAACATTTTTTTAAACGTTAGACAGTAAAAGAGTTTTAAAAGTTTTTTTTAAAAATAAAGTAAAATTAATGGTAACTTTCAAGCCTTGTGATTCTAGTGAATAGTTTGAAATCATCAGCTGAGACCACGCAAAAGGCTCGGACACTAGAAAAGAACCCAACATTTATTTTTAAAAATCTCATAATTATCAAGTGAATCTCCATTGTTCTTATTAATATTATTAATTATGTAGGTGTATTACAGGTAAGGTCTAGGTGCCCCAGTCATGGACCAGACCCCATTGTGCCAGGTGCTGTATAAACACACAACAGAAAAGATGGTCCCTGCCCCACACACAGATTTTGCCCCAGTATAGCTATTTGGATTACAGCTGTTAATTTTTTTGAACTGATATAGTTCTAGTGGTGTAAGTTGTCGTGTGGACACGGTTATACCAAGATATCACTATAGATAATTCCCCCTCCTTGGATGGAGGCACTCTGGCCTTGGGGATAGGGCACCTTGGAGTCTATTCCCAGCTCGACCCCGGGCCTGCTGGGTGACCCTGGGCAAGTCAGTTCCCCTTTGTGCCTCAGTTTCCCCATCTGTAAAAGGGGGATAATGATCCTGACCTGCTTTGCAAAGTGCTTTGAGATCTGCTGATGAAAATTGCTATAGAAAAGCCAAGGAATGTTACCATATCCTATCTCTGTGATCACACTACCGTTGTTGTCCTGGGATAGTTGGAGAAGTACAGTTATAACAATCCAACTTTTGTCTTTAGCCAAAGCATGCGCCTCTCCTGAGTATACGAACCAACTCCTTATTTTTAATGCTTGGGCTGGTAACACTGGTGCGTGTTTTAAATCCCTCCCCTACTCTTCAGCTCAGTTGGAGCAGTTTTATCAGACTAGTTAGTTGCACAGTGTGGTTTTGAGTTTCGTTTAGCACTCAGGTTTTCACCACTGGGACAGCCAATTGCTAAAAAGAGAAATTTTCCTGCTTCTTCTGTAATATTAAAGAGAAAAACCCTATTGTCATGAATCTAGGGACAGACTGTCAAAGGTATGTAGGTACCTAACCCCACCAGGTGTCTATTTTTTTCAGAAGTACCCATGGGAGTTAGGCGCTTTTGCCAATCCTGCTAGGGGCCTGTCTGCATCTTTAGGCCATCTAAATAGTATTGACTAAAGGTGTTTCCAATGATCTGCCTACATTCGTGTAGGGTGGATTGATTTAAATCACCAAGTGGAGTGCTGCAGTTTAGATCGTCACTTTTAATCATCTTCTCCATTTGTACTTCAGTCATTTTCTAAACAAAGGCGCTTTCTCTTTGGCTGATAAAACCATTAAAACATGTTGACTTATAACTAAATAGAGCCTTTACTCTGCATTTGGTAAATCTTTTTGCTGCCTAGGAGAGTACACTATATCTATAAACATTTATTTAAGCAATTATATAGCTTAATGTTTCCAAATTCTTATTAATTGTACAGTTTTAATATACTGGGAAATGGTGAACAACATTGCTTATTTACTAGATAATTAACTTTTTGCTCATGATTTGTGTCAGGCTGCATTAGCATGGTAACAGGGTTTAATTAAGCACGCACAACAGCATGTAACTTTTATTTTTATTAACAAAACAAGCCTTTAATACAGTACATGATCTACTGTGCCGTATTTATAAAGCTGGACCTCAAAAGTTAGATGTTTTTCCCTTGATTCTTTCTTTATATGGAAAAGCGTCTTTAATTCAAACTTTTTTATAGAGGCTCATGAATTCAGCATTTTTAAAATTTAAATAGTTTGACACTAAACGTTTTTAGGCCTTAACATACATTTTGCATTAAATTCAGAGTTCTTTTCAAACCATCTTATTTTAAAAACAAACCTACTTATTATAACTGAAATGTAAAAAAATCAAATTCTTTTTATTTAAAAAAAAATAAATTGTCATTTTTTATCCACCTTGCACTCAAGATTTGCTCTTAAATTTTCAAGAGACCAAATAACCAAACGGCCGCATTTATTGCTAAGGATAAAACAGTACAATATGAAAAGAAGTGCGTTCACTTTACACAGAAGATGCGCTTCAAAGATTTGCATTTCAGCTACTAGAATTTACAGTCTGATGTTACAAAACTCTTTACCCAGTGCTAACACCCAACCCAGCAGTTGATCACAGTTCCTTCACTTGGTTTTGTTCTGTACTTCTCTTCTTTTTGTTTTGGATCCTATGCTGCAAACCAGTTGGGCATCGAGGTGTGTCCCTTCCGGTGCTGGGACATGCGGTTCATGTGTCTTGGCTTTGACAGCCTTCTACGTTTAAGCCAAAGCTGACCTCAGCTTTGCAGAATAGGGTGGGGTGCGTTATATGGGTGAATAGAATTGTGTGGACAAGCATAAGATGCAACTTACATGCATGTCTAATGTCTATTTGCACCAGGTGTGTAACACCTATCTGTGCAGTCTGCTTAACACCTATGTATTGGCTAACAATACCTCCCATGGTCTAGCCAGTGGTCTATGTTGCCGTTAAGTTTTGTGAACGCTTACTGGGGGGAGCTGAACGTGGGGGCTAGAGTCGAAATTTTGAGTCGAAGGCAGCTCCTTAATAGGAATTACATTCCACAGACCCTATGCAGCAGAGCTGGTTGAATGAAATGTTTTTTTCCTGACAACATTTGGGTGAAATGGTCTTTTCCGCACCCTCTCCCCCTACCAAAAAGAAGTCCATTTCGGTACAGGCCAATTCAAAATAACTTTTTGTCAAAAACCTTCAACTGTTTCCCCCACCTCCTTTCCTGCTGTTTCCAGATTGAAATTTTTCATTGTGTGGAAATTTTTTATTGCCCGCCCGCCCGCCCACCATCCTGAACGAAATAGCAGAATTTCCCACAGGATGGCAGAACCTTCAGTCCAGACAGCTCTACGCAGACATGGTCTTATTCCCCTGGCACGGGTCAGCCAGGTGTGTGTCTGCAGAGCAGGGGACTCGGAGAGGCTGATATCAAAGCGCCTGGAGCCTCGGGGCGTCGCGTTGCCTGCCCTACTGGAGACCTTGCCAGCTTGATTTTTCAGAGCTGACAAACTCTAGCAGCTCCTGGCTGGCTTGAGAGATGGACACAGGCCGGGCTGAGGTTGAGCTGAGCGGGGATGCATGCTGTAGATCCGCGGAGGGATTGGGACTGGGTTAGCAGTCAGGCCAGGGAGACTGGCCCCGGTTGGAAGGAGCTTCCCTTAAACAGCTGCATTGTTCTCCTTGCCGGCTGTCTTTCCAACTTTCCTCTGCCATAGTGCCCACAGCCTGTCCGCTGACCATCTTTGTCTGATTGTTTCCTCCTGCGCTATTGTCTTTGTCTCCCCAGCTGTTGTCTCTTGTCTTCTACTTAGACTGGAAGCTCTTTGGGGCAGAACCATCTTCTTGTTTGCTGTTTGTACAGCGCCTGGCACAGCGGGAACCCGGGCCATGAGTGGGGTTGTTAGGCGCTAGCGTAACACACCTAATAGCAATAAAAAAAAAGTACAGCACCTAGAAGAGTGGTTTTCAACCTCTTTTTTTTTTTTTTTTTTTTTTTTTGAGGACCCCTAAAAAGTTTTGAATGGAGGTGCGGACTCCTTTGGAAATCTTAGCGATAGTCTCTGGTCCCCCAGGATTCCACAGACTACAGGTTGAAAATCACTAATTGCCTTTTGTGGTCCCCTTAGCCATAGTCTGTGGACTCCCAGGGGTCTGTGGACGACAGGTTGAAAACCCCTGGCCCATCCAGAGGTGCCTAGGTCCTCCCACACTCCTGATGACAATTTCAAAGGAAGCTGGGTACGTAATTCCCTTAATCTGCTTGATTCAGCCAAGGTCGCACAGTGAGCTGGGAGTAGAACCCAGGAGTCCTGGCTCCCTGTTCCGGACTCCAACCACTGGACAGCACAGCTGGTTCTGGTCTCTCTACTCAGACCCATACAAGCAGATTTCCCCTTTAACCAGCAAACAGGGGTCATTGGCTGTGACCTCACGATGCCCCCCACGTATCGTCTCCTGATGGTCAGGATTTATTCAGGCCCTCTTGCTGCTGCCGTGTAATCTCCTCCCCACCCCCCACCCCCCCATTGCTCATGCTGTTGGTTTTTCTCTCTCTCTCCCTGGCAGTAAGAAATCTGAGCTGATCTTCTCCCGTGCCCCTGCTGGGTACCCCAAAGAAGGCCCCTATCGTCCTATTTACATCATCCCGGACCAGACGGAGCACTGCATCTTTGCCACCGAGGTAACGGAGCTACGCCACGTGCTTGTGACCTCCCCTCCCCCCCGCTTGTTCCCGGCGAGCCCGGCAAAGCCCTAGGCAGCCGTGCACGCGCTTCCGGCTGCCCCCGCCCAGCCCCAGCCGCATGCCTGCGCCCCCAGGGAGGTGGGGGTGACGTGCATGACCCCAGGTGCATGAAGCGAAGATGGGGGTGATGGCAATGGGTACTGACAGGAGGATGTGGGGGGCTGTTGAAGCCGCTTGAGAGCAGCTGCATTGCATGCTGGCAGCAGCGCCCCCTGCGGGTGGTCGGGTGTATGCTCATCGCTTTCCTTTCCAGGTGGCTTCAGGCAGAATACAAAGCCAGCTTCTTTTACTGACTCCCGTGGGTCGGGTTGGGATGGCTTGGAGCAGCTGCAGCAGCAGAGCTGTGGTACCTGGGGACGTTATTTCTCCCCCCCTCCCCAGTGCCCTGGAGGGGTGGGCGTTGGGGGAATGAGCACGCACCTGGAGCAGGTGCAGCATTGGGGTTGTGACAGCTGGGGCGTTATACTCTGGTAATGCCCCAAGGGGGCGCTGTGCAGAGCAAGTATGCACCTGGAGCAGGTGTAGCACTGGGGTTGCAGCAGCTGGGGCGTTATTCTCTGGTAATGCCCCAAGGGGGCACTGGGGGAGCGAGCAATGCACCTGTCCCAGTCTAGCTCATCTTGGTGTTGGTAATCTCCTGTTCATTCGGGGCGTTGAGCCTGGCGAGGGGCCAGCGTGCGTAGGAACTCTCTGCTTTCGCCCGAGTCTGTATTCCCTCCCCGCACGATCAGGTTTCTGTCCCTATCACACTACGAGCTTCCATCCCCCTTTAGCGCCCCCCCTCCCCCACACAAGTGCGTGACATGGCCTCTCCTCCACCACCACCCCCGCCGTGTTGCTTGCTGTCTGGGCTGCTTGTTACCCTTCTCTCACCCCAAAAGCTAGGCTTGCTCTACCCAGACGGCCTATGTACACTCTTAAAACGCGCGCCGGAAGGGGGGGATGGACTCTGTCTCTGTCGGTGCTGGGGGGACCAGGCTCTGCGGGGAGCAGGTGTCGATGATGCGGGGCACAGGGTGCTCGCCGACTTGCAGAATGGCCCCTGGTTTTGCAGCGATGAGTGACCGGTGTGGCTCGTGCCTGTGGGGGGGCTGCTGTTAAGAAAACTTGTCTGTGCTGGGTGGGGTGGGGGGGTCACGCCCGCTTTGCTGAGTCCTGGCTCTGTCCGTCCTTAACATGGGAAAACGCCTCCTGCCCCACAGAGATGGAGAAACCCAGCGCGAGCGAGGGTCTCTCTCCTCCCCACACCTCTGTGGGGGTGCAGCTGCTAGCGTTGCTTCGGGGAGACCCAAATTCTTCTGGAGCCATGTGGGTGGTGACGCTTCCCGGGTTACCGGGGCTGTGAGATACCTCGCTACCATCTCCCCTTAGCGTGAGGAAGCCTTGTCTATACCCGCTGTGGGTCGCCGGCCACGGGCCACTGGCCATGGGCAACATGAGCACTCCTTGCTCAGCCCACTCAGGTTAGCGACTGGCAGACTCCCACTCCTGGGCCTTCCCCGGTGTGCCCAGCCCCGATTCACTGGCCACTCGCCGAGTTCACGGATCCACTGTTCCCCCAGACACAGCACCCCTGGCTTGCCGGTTCTGCCTCCACTCACTGCGCCACTGAACTCCCAGCCCGTGGATATTGGCCGCGGTGTCATAGCTGTGTGGGTCCCAGGAGGTTAGAGAGAGAGAATCTGGGTGAGGGAATAGCTTTTTATTTGGCCGCCGTCGGTTGGAGAAAGAGACGCTCCGAGCTCTTCTGCAGGGCACTGTAGCCCTTAGCCGTGCTTGTGGTGAAACCAAGTATCAGTTATCTTAGCAGAGAACCTGGGTGCAAGGAAGGCAGAACGATTGTAAACAACTAATTCCGTCTAAAATAAAATCATAACCCGCCTTCTAGAGCCCAGACTGAGCCAACCAGCCACTGTCTTATCTGATAGACTTCGGGTGAGCTAAACTTCTTCCCCCAGCTGGGTCAGCCGTGAGCCCTTTTGAATGAAACCGTGCAGACACACAATGGCTTAAATACCCTCCATACGTGCCTCTCACGCTGGTTAGAACGAACGGCACGTTACTGCTCTTGGTGGAGACTTCCCTGCCACGTGACGCTGTCAACCCCTCTGCACCTCTGATGCCCTCTGCTGGTTGCACCCAGGGGTGTCTGGGTTGCAGACTCTTTCTGGCCGCGAGCTATCTACGAACCTGCCTGACTTCCAGCAGCGACACTCCCTGGTGGGTGCAGCCCAACTAGGGGTTCTTGTTGCATCTCCAGGCTCTGCTCTGTGCCCTCCCGTCCCCCACATGGGCTGGGTGCTGCCTGTTCTCTCCCGGATGGCCTCTCCTCCACTCAAATCCAGCTGGGACTGGGTCGCACTGGAGGGGAGTCAGCAAGGAGCCCGGGGCGCTAGAGCCAAAGAGACCAGCAGGGGATCGGGGATGGAGTTGGGGGAATGCTGCAGGGAGTGAGGGGAGATCTGCGTCCTAATTCGTTCATTAAGGCTGCCCCGGGCTGCTCGCTGCCGGGAGAGTTCAAACAACCAGCCCCGAGGAGCAAGACATCCAGGGACCATGGAGGGAAGGGGCTTGGTGTTGGCGAGGTTACTCCTGATTTACCCCAGGTGTAAGGGAGTGGATCTAGCACCTGACACAGCTGATGTCTGTGGTGCAGGTTTGGGTCCTGACTGAGGTCAGAATCGATCTCAGGCTCCCCCCCATGCCTATGTCAATCTGTCCTGCAGTGGCTGAAGAGCGTGATACCAACCTCAGGGCAGACTGCTGAGAACCAGGCACAAACTCTGCCTTGGTTGCGAGTTGAACCTTAGATCCCACCAACCAATTATCCAGTGTAAATTCCTCAGGCGCTATAACTGCCTTGATGTGGAGTCACACACAGTCCCCTTGAGTGCTCTGGTCTGTCTCGCATCCCGGGGTGGCCTGCCTGTGTGATCGATGGTCCCTTAACCCAAGAATCCGCTCAATATTCAGGTTACTCCCAGTCCCAAAGGGCCGAGCACTTACCCCAGGTCACTTGCACTTTAGATCTCACACCAGAGAAAACACTCCTAGCCAAGCCTATAACGAACTATTGGCCGATTTATTCCATAGGAAGAGGAAACGAGAGAGTTATTTACAGGGTTAAAGCAGGTGAACATACACACACGAGGGCATTCCAGTCTTAAATTTCAAAAAGTAACCAAAGCTCCTGTAATAAGCAAGCTCCGTGAGCTAACCCAGGCTAAGCGCTGGCAGAAACCTGGTAATTCTTGCCTCCCCAGAGTCAAAGCAGGATAAATATCCAGTTCCTTCTTGTTAGGGTTTTTTTTTTATTCCCTTCCCGACTTCTGCTCTGAGCTGCAGACTCAGCTGATGGGACGAATCCTCTTGCAAGTTTCCATCTTCACTAGGAGGAGAGGAGAGTAAACAACAAGTCTTTTGTCCTCTTTAATGTTCCGCAATAGTCCATCTGGTGTCGATGGGCCTTCACCTTCGCTGGAGACCAGCATTTCACACTAGTTAATGTCCTTCTCCTTTTTGCTGATTTACACAGCTGCAGAGGCGTTTAGTGCGAGCGCTTAAATATGCCCTTATAACGGGATACGGGTACTATCAATGAGACGAATGCCGGCAGCATTCCCTAAAGTCTAACCACTGAACATATTCTTATCATGCTAATCCCTGTTTTAATGATACTGGCACCTAGGTGAGCCAGGCTGGTTCCAGCCATGGATTTGTCAGTGTTCAGTGGAGACCTTGGCAGGAGCCGGACCCGGTCTGCCAGCATCACATCCCTAATGCAAACAAGGTGTAGGAAGAGGTGTCACCGACACTTCTGAATACTCCTCAGCCTCCCCCTATTCTTGACAAGGTGTAGGCCTGGCATGCAGGTAACAAAAGCATCTGCCATTACGTTTTCTTGCTCCTTGATCTGGATTTTTTCCATGTCCTACTGCTGCACAGCCTGGTTCCAGTGTAGTCTTCTGGAACTGGTCCCTTTGGCCTGGTGCGACCAGATGAGTATATTATTACATTTTCTATTCTAGAGATCAGGCTTAAGTTGCTTAATAGACCCAACGATGGTGTAACCTTCCCTCTTGATGACAGCATAGTTCTGTTCAGCAAGGGTCAGTTTTTTTTTACTCAAGAACCTGATGGGGGCCTCTTGTCCCCCACCCCAGCCTGCATTAGCACCGTGCCTACTGCAATGTTGGAAGCACCAGTACCCACCCCGAAGGGTTGGCAGAAATCAGGGCTGACTAAAACTGGCTTTTCAGACAAAGCCTCCATTATGTCCTGGAAGCCCTTTTCACAAGCCTCAGTCCCCATCCCCCAGTCGGGCTTCCCCCTTTTTGAAAGATCTGTTATGGGGCCCACAGTGTCACTAAACCCCTTTATCATCTTCCGGTCAAAGTTGGCAAGACCCATGAAGGATTGGACCTACTTCTTGGTTTGTGGGACAGGCCAACTCTAAATGGCTTCTATTCAGAGCGAACAAACCCACTGCCCATCCTGCATCCTCAGTGACATGCCCCTGCGGCCCCCATCTTGCATTTGGAACCCTGGCCACTGCAGCTGGCTTCTCTAAGCCTCTGCAATACAATTCCCACAATGGCTCAGGGGGTCTTGCCAGGAACCGCTAAAAATAGCCAAGTCATTACATAGGTGCTGGGGAAGGTCAGTAAACCCGGCAGCACCTCACTGAAAGGTTGCCGCTGCACTGATTATCCCAAAAGGCATAACCTTAAACTCATATAGGCCAGAGTCCATTATGAAAGCTGCCTTCTCCTGGGCCTCGGCGTCAAAGGGAATTTGCCAAGGCCGGAGTGCTTAGGAATTTTGAACCCCCCAACAGATTCAGTAGGTCCCTGTCCAGTGTTTGGGGCAAGACTCAGGTTGAGTGAGGGCGTTCACCCTTCTTAAATCCACACACAATCTTTTATCCCTTTTAGGTACCATCACAACAGGAGATGCCCCCCATCGCTCCCGGATCTAGCATGCTTTCCACTTCCTCCCAAATCTGTCTTTGCCTTTCTCCTTCGATATGTTACACTCTGCTAGGGGTAGGGTGGCCCTGCCGTTTCAACGGAATGCACTAGTCAGTTAAACTTGGCTGGTTGGAAAATACCTGCCTGTGGTGTTTCAAAAGGGCCAACATTTCCCACTTTTGGGTCGGGTCTAAACCCTCCCAAATCTCAGTGCTCTCCAGAGGAGTCTCTTCCTTACTCTCCCTGACCAGATCAATGAAAGCAGCAGGAAATGTGCCCGCATGAGCACAACAAATCATGCTCTCCCTTAGTTCCCTTTCGTGGTAAGCTTTCAATCTATGAATATGTCCTGCTTGCTCAGCTCCTCTGCCATCATAAACAACCTCTCTCTCTTTCTCTCTCTCTCTCACCTCGAAAGGACTCTCCTAACAATCTTGCATCTTGTTCTTCCTCACTGGAATCAACATGACTACAAGTCACTGATATCAAAAGACCTTTCCCCAGCCTGCCTGTCATACCAAGCTTCTAACACCCCTGACTCCTTCCAAGGTTCTGACGCACTAGGTCCGCCATAGCTTTTCAATTCTCTTTAAAACAAAGTGACTTACTCACTCTCCTACAGGCTGTCCTGATTCCTCTGTCCTGCCTCCCAAGAGCCTCAAATTAAATCGTGGGGTCGCCTCACTTGTCTCCCATAGAGGAGATCAGAGGGGGCAAATGCCATAGATTCTTGGGGTACACTCTGGTAAGCAAATAAGGGAGCAGTGCATCCCAGTCATTCTCTCACCAGGTAACCTACATCCTCCGCATAGACTTCA
This sequence comes from Emydura macquarii macquarii, assembly GCF_026122565.2. Taxonomy (NCBI): domain Eukaryota; kingdom Metazoa; phylum Chordata; order Testudines; family Chelidae; genus Emydura; species Emydura macquarii. The sequence goes on from NW_027131927.1 coordinate 5,095,880, forward strand.
ACGTCCTACTGAATCTTTCTGCCAGACCACTAGTGTCTGTCTGGTTGCGGAGGGCCTTTATTTGCTTCACTCCACAAAACTCCCATAACTTTTTGAAAACTACAGACATGAAATTTGCATGATGCTCTGTCAAGAGTTTCCAGGGATAACCTACCTGGCTAAAATGGTGCTTAGCCACAGTTTCAGCTTTTAGATCAGATAGTGCTGTGGCTTCTGGGTACCTGCTGGCAGAACCCACCACCACCGGTACGTACATTTTTTTCCATTCCAGGAAGGTCTGGGTAAGGTCCACACAATATCTACAGACTCTCCTTCCTGATGGGCTATGGCAGCAAAAGTCCCTTGCAGGGTCCCTTTAACCCTGGACGCCTCTGACATAAGATGCAGCCCTGACAGTGATTTTATTGCCAATATAATCTCTGCACCCCTCAGTGTCCAGCAGAAGGGCAGCCATGAGCGGCTGCATCCCGTCTGTATCCGGCACAAGCACCTGCTTGTAAACCTCACCAGGACGCCTCTTTCTCCCAATGGGAGCCTCCCCGTACAGCAAACCCCCTCCTAGAAAACACACCACCAGTCAGGCTGTCCTGAGCCGCCTTTCTCTCCATGTACTGGAAAGGACCCGCCGCTGAGCCTCCGTAAACTCCTGCTGGGCTGCACGCAAGTTAAGAGCAGACTCTCTGGCAAAGCGATGGATTCTCCAAACCCTCCTCTGGGGACAAATTTCAGCTGGCAAAGGACTGAGGGCGTCTTTCCCCCTCGCCCATTGCAGCGCCCACTGCTATCCGCAGCCGAGGCAGAGCCAGACACTTTCTGGCTGCTGCGAGTCATGATATTTACCTGATAGACGTGGCTGCAACATCGTTACCTCTTAAAACAGCAGCGGGAAGTAGATCCTGACGCCCACAGCATCTTCCTTAAAATCTTCTCCCTGACGTAAACTTTGGCTGAGGCCATGGTTATAAGAGATTCAGCCAAATCTAATATGGTTAAACTCTCCCTAGGAACCTTGTCCTCTTCTCTTATCAAACTTTCTGAGACCAAAGTGGCTTGGGATGCCGTGTCCCTCCAGCCCTTACAACTTACGCTGGTTACTTTAGTGTTCTTAATAAATTCTTCGCTCCTCTCCCAAGGCTCAGTCCTGATGCAGGTCACTGCGATTTCCTTCTGCGTTACTGCTGCCTCTGGGGCGATGGGCGTGGCAGTCACTGGGGTGGGAGGTGGGATTACTTTAAGATTGAGGCAATGTGGTTTTATATGGCCGGGAGCCCCACGATGATGGCAGACTATCTGCCTTCCCTTTTGGTAGGGGGCGCTAAACCCTGGACTTCCTTGGGTTTTTTTTTTAATCATCAGAGTTGGGGTTAGGTTTATTTCCTGTCCCTCTTAACCTGGAGAACAGAGGTATTTTCCTTCCCCTGCAATTTGCCCCCCACTCCCTGTGGGCTGTTGATTCATCAGTAATTTCTGCAGCCTCTAAAACTGTGGATTTTTTTGTCACAGATGGCTGCCTTCACCTCATCTGTAACTACCCCTGACAATTGCTCCTGGGCCATCAGATCAAATAGTTTTCCACAATCCCCTTCAGCACACAGCCCCCTTATCCATTTTCACATTAAAATTACACGTTTTTACACATTCAACATGAGAGATGTTGTCGGACATTCTGAGTTTTCTACCCTTCGATCGGTGGGGCTCGGGGTAATCGAAACCTTTTCAGTCCATTTTCTTTAAATTTCTTATACACCTTAGCATCCTTCTCCTCCTGGTCATTAAAAAGTCCTTGGGCTTTCCCCATTAATCTAGTTAAGAGGACAGGCATCTGTTTATCCGCTGGGATCTTGTGCAAACCACGGTTGTCTCTCGAAGATGGACAGGAACTCTGCTGTGCAGTCAGTTTCTGTATAAACTGGGCAGACTTTCTCCCCCTCCCATGTGATGTGGGGAGTGCACTCACGGGCTGGAGAAGCTGCTTTCTACTGCTCAGGTAAATTGACTTGCACTGTTTGTGCTTCCATCTGCCTCCTGTGTCATCTCCTCAGTGTCCTCGCTGGGTTTGACTGCTGCTGTTCGTTCCATGCATCTACGGGGTGCTCTTTGCTTCGCTGCCTCTGTCTCCCTGCTCCGCAATTCCGCCATCGGTCCCTGGTGCTCGCATCTTTCCTGGGCTGCCAGGTGCTGCAGTCAGACCCATTCCACTGCGATGGCTCCTCCCCAGTGGACTCCACAACCTCTCCTTCCCCAGCGCCTGGTGACAACTTACGAGCAAAGCTCTCGGCTCCTGTTCCCCTCCCCAAATCTCATTGTTCAAGGTCTTTTCTCCCCCGCACCTCGCTCTGGCTGGGGTTCGCTCATTGTGTCAATTCTTTAACCTTTCAAACTCTCAACATCAAGTTTAAACGGTCGTGGCGCTGGGGTTCTGATCTATCAACTTAATGGCGCTGTGGTGTGAGAATCCTGTCACGACTATGCCAGGATCAAGCTGTCTAACCGTGGATCAAACCGTTGTGTCCTGGTCGGTATCAGGCAGGGCACAACCCCCACGTGGGCTGAGAGTTCTACACTTAGATCTCACCAGCCAATTGTCAAGTGTAAACTCCTCTGGCCCTGCAACGGCCTTGATGTGGAGTCACACACAGACCCTTGAGTGCTCTCATCCATCTCCCCACCCACAGGGGCCTGCCTGGGTGATAGATGGTCCCTTGACCCAAGAATCCCAGCAATAACTAGGTTACTCCCAGCCACTTGCCCCCGGTCAGTCGCACGTTCGATCTCTCACCAAAGACAACGCTGGTAGCCAATAAACCAGTTGATGTCCCTCTCCTGTCTGGTGATTTACACAGGCACAGTGCAAATGCTCAGATAGGGACCTTCCACTAGGGGATACAGACGTTATAAGTGAGACGAATGCCGGCAGCATTCCCTACAGTCTAAACACTAAACACATGCTTAGCTCTGGAACAGGGTGTAGAATGATACTAACACCCCGGTGAGCCAGGCTCATCCCAGCCATGGATTTGTCAGTGTTGAGCAGGTACGTGGGGCCCTTGGCATGAGCCAGCCCCTGGTCCACCCATGTCTCACCCTTTGCATCACCGTGACGTAACCAACCAAGCCGCGATCTTGAGGGGAGCTCGGGAAATGCAGTTCAGGCTCCAGACGCCCATAACTCTGCTCCGGCCCCCTGTCCGAAGGTGGGGGTGAAACGTGCTTGGTGCAGCCTCGTGTCTGAGAGTCGGGGCTGATTTCCCCTCTTGCTCACCCCTGTGTAAATCAGCAGTAACCCCCTGGGAGTCAGAAAAGGTCACTAAGTCTCAGGATTGTCATTGTAGTGACCCAGGGATTGAGTGCCAGTCACGCGCAGGCCACGCTGTGGTGGAAACAGGGGGATAGGGATATAGCTGGAGTGCACTGCGCTGTGGCTATTCTCTGCCCCCCAGGGCCCATAGGGGCAGATCAGAGGTGTGACTGTATCAGCTACAGGGACATGAGATCAGAGCCTTCCCCCTAACATCTCATTAGCGCCGGGCAGCTGACGGGAGGTGGGGACCCACGGAATGGGGGAGATACCAGAGGGGGACCCGGTAGAGCCAGTTTTCTCCACCCTGTCCTATGCAAGCCAGGCGCTGCAGCTGCTGCAGCAAAGCTGTGGAGTGGAGCTTGGCGGGTGAAGGGGATGGCAAAGGGGGACGTCTCTCTGAAGCGATTCCCCACGGGATGCTGAGTTGATGCAGCATCTCGGAGCCAATTGGCGGCTCCTTATGGTGCCAGCCTCTTAGAGTCAATGCGATCCAGGCCAGGCAGGAAGGGCTGGAGCAGACATCACTGGGGCATATTTGGCTCTTTGGGTTCAGAGCCTGCTCGGTTGCAGTGGCCAGAGCCTGGTTCTCCCTGGGCCTTGGCAGGGGGTGAAATGCCAGTGCTCTGAGCAGGCAGGGCTAGTGCCCCTCTCACGTTGGTGTCACTGATGCCGTGGGGAGGGGTTGGGGGTTGAACCTGAACTGCACCTGAGTTTGCTTGGTCCTGAATAAGGGAGACTTCTGATGAGGTGAGGTAGGGATGGTGCCCTGACCCAGTGCCGACTCGCCCCTCAATCCCAACCCGCAGCCCCCTGCTATCCTAGCCTTGGACTCCCCTTCCCTGGTCTCCTGGTGACCCTCAATCCCTACCTGCAGCCTCCTGCTATATCGGCTCTGTGCTGCGTCCCTCCCCCCCCAGCTCTACCGCTGCCCCTCAGTCCCGATCCATAGCACCTACTTTGAGCATAGATTGCGTCAACCATTCTGCAGCCTGCCCGGCTGTGTGGTATTTTGGTGATGTCTCCCAGGGGAATAAATCAGGACCGTGTGGCTCTGTTTGTATAAGAGGGAGGTGAAAGCAGGAGGGAAGAAGAGCTGGAGGGGGTGAGAGGGATCTGGGCGGGTGGGGGGTGACTGGATGAAAGGTTGTGGGGATGGAAGGAGCTTAAATCCAGTTCCAGTCTCTGCCCCTCTCTCCCCTTTGCTGCTTTAAATTTGGCCTTTGAAAACAACCCACCCCCAGTTCCCCTTCAGGCAGCCTCTGGCTGCATCTGCCCTGGAGCCCCAGTCGTGGATCAGGATCCCGTGATGCCAGGTGCTGTACATTTTTATTGCTATTAGGTGTATTATGGTAATGCCTAGGAGCCCCAGTCATGGACCAGGATGCCATGGTGCCAGGAGCTGTACATTTGTATTGCTATTAGGTGTATTATGGTAGCATCTGGGAGCCCATCATGGACCAGGACCCTAGGAGGCTATGGGCTGTATGGTTTTATTGCTATTAGGTATATTACGGTAGTGCTAAGGCCCTCCCCTTCTATTGTGCTAGGTGCTGTACAAACACAGAACAAAAGTGCCCAGTGCCTGCCCCCAAGGGCTGACAATCTGACTAGAAGAAAGAGATGGACAGACAGATGGGGAGGCCTAAGGGAACGGCGAGAGGGAGCTGAGCAGCAGGCTGGTCTCAGCTCTGCCCCCACCTAGCAGCTGCCCAGGTTCTTGTCAGCGCCTGGCTGAGGAGAGCTTGGAGGAGGACATGTGGATGTTTGCTCCTCCCAGGCATGGCCCCTCTACCGGGCCCCTCCTCTCTCCCAGCCTCTCCATCGATCTGGGGCAGGAACGTTCCCCCACAGCCCGCGTCTCCGCCTGTTCGGGGTCAGGCCGGCCTGCATCACAGGGGCTTTCCTGAGCTGCCAACCCTGGGAGCTGGAGACTTTTTGGCTTGGGATTCCCACGGGGGGCTAAGGGAGTTAGGGGCTCCAGTTCAATAGGAGTTGGGCACCTTGCTCCCTTAAGTGATGATTTTTCCATTGTCACTCCCAGGGTCTTGAAGGCTTAATCCTGCCCTGACAGACCCCAGGGTCTTCCCTCTGAGTGCAGGGTCCCCTGGGCTCCTGGGGGTTTGCTCTTTGTCCGTACAGCACCCAGCACATCTCTGATACCGTAATACACCTACTAAATGAAAGCTTAAAAGTGTGTTTCTAGGCTGGAAAGTGACTCTAAAAAAGGGGGCAGGTGGGGAGGGGAATCCCAGTTTTATTGTGTCTCAGGGATCCCAGATCAAATGTGTTTGGTCTACAAGTAAAAAGAGGTTGGACCCGATTCCCTGCCGCACCGATCCTCCCTGGCCTCAGCTCAGGCAAAGTGGCTTTTTGCAGGTGTGAATGACTGCCGAGGGTGATGGGGTGCATAGGGGCTGGCGCTAGGGATGCGGGGCTGCGGCACCCCTTGGTTTGAAGTGGTTTCCATCATATGCAGAGTTTACAGTTTTGTTCAATGGCTCTCAGCACCCCCCATACAAAGTGTTCCATCCCCCCAATGCGGTGTGTAGGGTATCAGATGGAACCCCCCCTCCCGTGATCCCAGAGCCATGGTGGCAAGAGGGTCACCTTGTGTGTTGCTGACAGATTCTGTGGCTGGAAGAAACACCCTGACAGCATCGGGGTATCTGCCCAGACACCCCACCCTAACCAAGATCAGGATCCCATTGGGCCAGGTGCTGCACAGACACTGCCCTTAAGAGCTTAAACTCTAAGTAGACAAAGGGTGGAAGGGGAAACTGAGGCACAGAGCGGGGAAGGGAGTGGCCCAAGGTCACCCAGCTGGCCAGTGGCAAAGCCAGGGCTAGAACGCAGGTCTCCTGAGTTGCAGTGCAGTGCTCTAGCCATTGGACCATGCTGCTTTGATTGTGAGAGCCCAGAGTTCAGCTTGTAACAATCACATGTGGGACAGCAGTGTTAAGATGATACCCACGTCTCACTCTGAACCCTTTCACTTCCCGGAAACCTACCAAGCAGGAAAAACTGCAGCTGGGGCTTTTTGCTTTTGGATGAAAATGAGGAAGAACTTTTTGCCCCTTTTAAAAAGATTTGTTCCTGCCTATATTTTGCATCAGAAACTTGACTCTTGTCCAGCTCCACTTTCTCCTGGAACACTCTATGGCAGACTGGAGAATTTAGGGCTTTATCTACCTGTGGGAAATTCACATTACAGATACGTGACTGGATTATATCCTCGCAGGTCACAAAGAAGTGAAACCTCATTGGCTGAGAGGGGGAAATGGCTTCAAGTCAGGCTGAACCTGATGTTTGCTTTTGGTCACACACTTCTCATTCAAACACCTAACGAACAGATGGGAGAAAAGCCCTCTCTGTTAAAGATCCAACAGCCCCATCTCCTTTCAGTTAAGGATGGAAGCACTTGACATCACTGGGTCATCCAAGGAGACCTCCATGGAAAACAAGATTTGATGTTTCTAAGGTGCAAAACAAGCAGAATTGAAAAAAATCCAAACGAAAACCTTTCAGGCCTTTTTAAACCAGAACAAAGGGCACAGACCTGTCCACCAGCACATCATCTAGAGGGCAGCCAGCACATTCCAGCAAGGGAGATCACACCAAACTTGAACTGGGGACTGTCAGCCCCAAAGCACAGCCCTCGGCCACTCAAACTGAAGGGGGCCCTCCACGCCCCAACAGCAGTAGCAGGCTGTTCTCCTCTGGCAGAGCTGCCGTGAAGGGGCAGCATGGCATGACTAAGAGTTGCCTCTAGGGGGAAATTGACCAACAGAGCTATTCCTGCCCCCCCCTCTGTGAACCAGCCTTTAGACAGCATGTTACACAAGCAAACCAGAGATATGGTCTAATGAGCAGAGGCTGTTTCTGCTGAATTCAGGCTGGGATTTTCAGAGCCAAGGAAGTTAGGTGCCTGATTCCTGTGTGGTTTGAACACCCGAATACCATGGTCCTCTTTGGAGGTACTATCCCTAAAGCCCAATTCTTCTCTGCAAAAAGCAGCTGTGTAACCGTGGCCCATTGTCACCCCGCTCAGCGCCTCATGTGTCTGTAGTGCGACTTTCCCACAGGTAGAAGAAGCCTGAAGTTCTCCCGTCCTCCAGAGAGTCTTTCAGGGAAAAGCAGAGTGGGACAAGAGTCAAGTTTCCGAGGCAAGTATTCTCGGGGCTATGGAACTCCATTTAAAGTGAAGCGGGGCATCAATTTCCTGACCTTCCCTGTCAGGCCCCACCTCCCAGCCCATGAGCCCTGACACCCACCCACTACCAGGAGCCTTAGCCCTTAAGGGAGCCCCTACCACCCACCCCCATCCTTATCTTATCTCTCTCTCCCAGTCCTGTGAGGATTTGCTGAGGTTTTGGTAGCAGCCAGCAGTTGAGGGCGCGGCATACAGAGCGGTCACTGGGGGCCGCGCGCACGCATCTGTTTAAAAGTGATTGGGCCATGGTCTATGAGTGTCATCATCCCTGGTTCGCAGATGGGGAAACTGAGGTACAGAGCGGGGAAGTGACTTACCCGATACCATCCAGTGGCAGAGGGGGGACTAGAACCCTAGATTGTGGAGGGAGGGGGTCGCTTTTGAACCCCCGGCAGTCCTGGGGCGTTCAGATCTGGGTCGCTGTCCAGTAGCTGGTGAGATTTGCCATGTCTGGGGGTTTGATGGTGGTGATGAAACCAGGCAGGATTTGGAAGAGAGAGAGAGAGAGAGAGAGAGAGTGTGTGTGTGTGTGTGTGAGTGTATGTGAGAGAGAGAGAAACTACGCCTATCTTGTCTCTGCACACAAGCTGTCTCACTTAAACGATCCCCATGTAGTCAAAGCAGTACCGTTTCTGGAGCTTTGACATAGTTATACTGATATAAAGGTGCCTTATACCTAGGCATGGAAGAATTCCATTTTTAATGGTAAATGTCGATAAACATCAGTTTCTCTCTCACACACACACACACACACACACGCAGAGCGATGGAAAAACTCTTTCCATCGATAACAATCAATACTTGTAGACAGGCAAAGTAAAAAGAAACGCTGCTTGAGAAATTATTAGAGTGTGATTTAAGAATATTTACTTTGCATGGTTTTGACAAGATGTTGACAATTTGTGTTATAACGGCTGTGAAGCTTTAACTTTTTGAATCTGTGTCCACTGTCACTGAATAATTATCATCTCACCCTCCCATTGTCTGGAACCCCCATAATTTTTGCGTCACAGTGAAAAGTTAAATCGATCAAAATGCTTAAAAATAAACGTCCATATTATCCATCGACATCAAAAACTAAAAATCACCTTCTGCCAAGTCTGCTTATGCTGGTATTTCTGTATGGGAAGGGGAATAAACTATTCTTTGTTCTGCTGTAACTGTGCCTACACAAGGGATTGGACTGATACAACATCATTGGTAAAAAAATCACACCTTTAACTGAGCTAGATCTACAAGGACAAAATCTGCTTGTAGAGGCTGCCTTGGAGTTTTGTGTCAGTTCTAACTGCCTGTTTACAGCAATCCTCCTACAATATAATCGGGGGGTCACAGCCGGCAGCTTGTTTCACGCAGACCATGGGAGAATGGGAGGTATGGAAAGGCAGGGAGTGTGGCCTTGTGGACAGAGTGGGAGAAGTGGGTTCTATTAGTGGGTGAACTCAGGCAAGTTGCCATTCTGTGCCTCGGTTTCCCCTCTCTGAAAAAGCAGAGGTGATGACGGGGGTGTGACATGGAAGGAGGGACAATTGTATCAGGGCCCTGAGCTCAGGGCTGCCCCCAAAACAGCATCTGTCTCCTGGCTGGGAGAATATGAATTATGAGTGTCTACAAAGGCTTTGGGGGGAAAGGTCATATGTTTGTTGTTTGACCTCTGAGGCTATTTGGTGAAGGCTAAGTACAAAGCTAGGTCAGTGTGTTGTTCACAGATTTCTAAAATTTCATCCCGCCTTCCCCCCGATACTCCTATTTAAAAAAACAACATTATTTTGGGGCAAATTTTCAGCTCTTTTCAAAGGTAAATATAAGGGGTACAAAGTAACATCCTTGTTCCAGGTCCCTTACAGGTCTAGAGCCCTGATTGCCCCTAAAAATCTGGGGCTCCTGTCTCCTGAAAGGTGGGGTGCACTCAGGGACATGGGCGTGACCTAAACTGGGGGTGCGGGTGGTGCAAATCTGTGTGTCCCGTGGCCCCGATGTCGATTGCAGGGACAGGTCCGAGGCCTAGTTCTTGCAGGCCATGGTCTTCCCCAGCCCCCCAAAAACAGACCCCACTGACATGGGGACCACAGGTATTAGCAACTTGCTGATTGACACTTACACCAGGAGCAGGCAGGTGATTGGCTGCAGCCCACCATGAGCACCTTTGCATCACCTCTGACCAGCCAATCAGAGAGCTTATGCAAATCACCTGCTTTCTGATTGGCTAAAATATAGCTTCTCTCGCCTCCTCTCCCCTTTAGACCATTGATGGCACCAGTTGGGGCGTAGCCCAAGAGCCAATCCTAGCCCAGGGCTGTATGGAGGCCCCTCTGTGTGAAGCAAGTTTTTTGGGTCTCAGCTCAGTTTCTCAACAGCCTTCAACAGAGAACCAGCCCCTGGAAGAGAAGCCCACAAACATAAAGGCACTAGTTATTTCTTGATACCATCCTCTGTGAAAAGTGCTTTGGAGATCTATGGATGAACAGTGCTAGAGCAGAACTAGGGATTATTGCTGGTCACGTTCACTGCTGTTGTGCTGTTGTGGTTTTGCTGGGGGATGCTAAAACTAGCAAGTCAGTTTCACTCTCTGACTCCAAAGGTCTGGGGGTGTGGATCCAGCTGGTGAAAGCTTTAAATTAAAGCCTAAAACTGCCTGTGTCTTTCCCTAGAGCTGGGCTCAAACAAAAATCCCATCTGACCACCCACATGCTAGTGCAGAGGGGGCTCTGACCTCCAGCCTCTATAAGAGATTTTCAAGCCTGCTACTGCCTCTGGCTCTTTAGCTTAGACAGTGCAGGCCAGCAACAGCAATGCAAGAAAGGGATAGAAAATAAGGCAGAAAATATCATAAGGCCACTATATAAATCCATGTTGCGTTCACCCCTTGACTATGCATGCAGTTCTGGTCGCCCCATCTTCAAAAAGATGTAGTGAAACTGGAAATGGTTCAGAGAAGGGCAACAAAGATGATCAAGAGTATGGAACAGATTCCATATGAGGAGGCACTGAAAGGACAGAGCTATTCAGTTTAGAAAAGAGGTGACTAAGGGGGGCTATGGCAGAGGATATAAAATCATGAGTGCTCTGGAGGAAGTGTTCTTTACCCTTTCCCACAATACATAAACCAGGGGCTTACCCAATGAAATTAATAGGCAGCAGGTTTAATATGAACAGGAGGAAGTGCTTCTTCTCACAATGCACAGTCAACCTGTGGAACTCATTGCCAGGGGATGTTGCAAAGGCCAAAAGGATAACTGTGTTAAAAAATAGAATTAGATGAGCTCCTGGAGGATAGGTCCATCAATGGCTACTAGCCAAGATGTTCAGGGACACAACCACATGCTTGTGGCAATCCTAAACCTCTGTCTGCCAGAAGGCAGGAGTGGAAGATGGGTGGATCACCCCATAATTTCCTTGTTCTATCCAATCCCCCTGAAGCTCTGTCACTGGCTGCTGTCAGAGATGGGATACCAGGCTAAATGGGCTAAGGCTCTGACCCGGTCTGACAGTTCTGATGTTCTCATCCTGTACAGAGCTCCTGGGCTGGAGATGGCAGCTGCCATCCTGTAGGATTTAAGACAGACTTAACAACATGCAAGCCCAAGTCATAATATGGCCAGAGCATGGCTGGAGAAGCAGCCTGGCCTGGTTAGTGGATGGGTCTGGGATGTAGGAGACCCAGGTTCTATTCCTGGCTTGTGCTTTTAGATCTGGAATCACGGGTTCCCAGCTTGCAGGTTCAAAGGATGTGGCTTCCATTTCTGCCAATGACTTGTCTTGGGGTGGCGGGTTATTACAAAGGGTGACCTGTCTGGGGATTTGCCGAATACTGAGTTTGGGGCCAAACGTTCCCTCTTGGGGGAGCAGGTGAGTTGCTCTATCACAGCTCGGGGTCATTGCCCTGCTGAAAGCCAGATGCAGAACTTTGCATCAGGGACCCCAGCTGGGGCTAAATCTGGCTGGAAGAGCTCCGTTGCGTCTACCGGGGGCTCCTGATTTGTGTTTCATCCTGGCGCTTCAGCTCTCCCTCGTGTGGCTTGTAAATCTCGACGTGGTGCATTGTTGTGTAGTTTGGGTGGCGTCTAGAGATCTGGGCAGGAAGGAGTAATTCTGAGTAGCTGATCGACTGACAAACCAAGTGTCAGTAGCTAAACCATTGATCATAATGACACCGCATTTCCACAGCTGTAGGACAGGTCGTACAAACTGTCACTCAACCACTGCTGAGTTGCAGCCACCTCTGGGGTGGGGCGTGGCAGATGTTTATACAGGGAGTGCTCACCTAGCATTGAAATGCAGCCACCTCTGGGGTGGGATGCAGCAGCTAAGCTATGGTTTATGACAGGAAGTGAAGAATCCCATGTCCAGTTGCAGCTGCAGGGACAATCTTGAGGGCGGCAGGCTGGAATTACCAACCTAGATATTTGGAGCTTTGGGGTCAGCCCTGGCTGCAAGAGGAGAGCACCCCCCTGCTAACCTCACCCCCCCACTTTGCAGCACAGCGCCCTCTAGCGCCACACTGGGACATTGGGGGCGCTTTCCCCATGGAGTCAGCGCTGACCCAGTGCCGCTGAGTGGTGCCAGGGAGGGCATTTTGCTGCAGGGTGGGGACTCAATAGGGGGCGTGCTCCCCTTGGAGTTAGTGCTGACCCCTACTGAGCCCCCCTGCCCTGCTCCCTGCAGCACAGCGCCCCCCTAGTGCCACACTGGGGTAGTGGAGCAAGCACGGGTTCAAGGGGAGAGCACCCCCCATCCTGCAGACCCTTGGGTTGTCTTTTGATGTCTCTCCTCTGGAAACTGAGCATAGTTCCTCCTTAACCAGCTAACACCACGCACCCCCGAGCCCAGCTCCCTTTCCAGCAGCGATTCCCCTCTGCCTCCGAGGAATGGAACCGGGGGCACAGGAGGAGGAGGGGGCGGAAGCAAGGGTTGACTCGAGCGTAGAAAATGACAGGGCGGGTGCATGGGGGTGGGAGCGGGCCTAGGCGACGGGGGCAGTGTGAAAGGAAGTGGGGAGCCCAGAAGGTGATTAGAGATGTGGGGCGGGGGTGAGGAGACCGCAAGAGACAGCGGGACTTTCACCCTGGAGCAGCCAAGATTCCCAGGGGTAGCTCACACCAGCTGTAGGTGCAATCTTGGTTACAGACCTTGTTGACTTTACGTGGCAGCTGCCATCCTGTCATATATTGAAGGCGGACTTAACACTGCAGAGCCACCCGCGTACTGTTGACAGCGTGTGGCTGGGAAGAGCGTGAGGTCAATGGGGTGAGGATGGGCCTCTGGACTCCTGGGTTCTATTCCCAGCTCAGCCACTGAGTGAGTGCAAGTCCCTTTGCTGCCCTGTGCCTCAGTTTCCCTGAGCATCTACCAATTGGAGGATCACTGTAGTGAGCCCAGCATAGTTGGCAGGAAGAAACGAGAGTAGGAGCTTTGAAGGCGAGGGGCTGGGGCAGTAGGGGGTGACAGACGGACTGGTCAGGGTGAGGATCTGGGGTGTGCAGGGGGCTGAGGGCAGCACTCCCTGGGGATGCCTGGCTGGTGTTCCACTGGCAATGGCAATCCTTCTGGACCTGTCTGTTGCCAGCGACCCATCGGGCAGGGTTTGCTGGGCTCCCTCAGGATCCGGTTCAGTGGCTTATCTGCCCTGAGTTCTCCCCCATGCAGGGTCTCCCCCATTCGCCGGGCACATGGGCAGGCTGAGTGGTGAGGTATGGGCCGGGACGTCCCTGGTTTGTGGGAGATGCTCAGATTTGTATAGAGTCGGCCTGCGGCAATGCATCCCAGGAAGGGGTTCGTAGGCCAGGAGAGCTGCTGGAGGAACTGGGGTTGGGAGAAGCTGTTTCTGCTCCCCTAACTTTGCTCCTGCTGGAAGGTCCTGGCTGCCCTACAGCGCGTTGCTAAGCGTGTCAGTAAATCTAGCAGAGGATTTATAGATTCCAAGGCCAGAAGGGGTCGCTGTGATCATCTAGTCTGACCTCCTGTGTAACACGGGCCAAAGTCCTGCCCCAAAACAATCCCTGGAGCAGATCTGTTGGAAACACATCCCATCTGGAGTTATAAATTGCCAGTGCTGGAGAATCGGTGCATTGTTCCAATGGTTAATTACGCTCACTGTGAAAAGCGTACGCCTTACATCCAGTCTGAATTTGTCCCGCTTCAGCTTCCAGCCATTGGGTCGTGTCAGACCTTCCTCTGCTAGCCTGAAGAGCCCGTGATCAAATATTTGTTCCCTAAGTAGGAGCCTGTATCCTGGGTTCAAGTCACCCCTTCACCTTCTCTTTGTTAAGCTAAATACATTGAGCTGCTGGAGTCTGTCACTATAAAGCAAGTTTTCTAACCCTTTGATCATTCTCATGGCTCTTCTCTGAATCCTCCCCAGTTTATCAACATCCTTCTTGAATTGTGGATGCCAGAACTGACACAGGTTTCCAGCAGCGGTTGGACCAGCGCCAAACACAGAGAGAAAATAACCTCTCTACAGGATAACAGCCTAACTACTGCAGTCAGCTAATGGAGCTGCTCCTTTAGCTCAAGTAGGCAGAAATCTGTGCTTTGATGCTGAACGTCCTGAATTCAATTCCTGCTGATGGCCCCAGGTTGGGTGGCTAGTGGGCTGTGTCCTTTCTCAGTTGGGTGCAGGGAGCACTTCTTGTAAGGTGCATCCCTGTGGTGCACCACTGGGGCTGATTGGAACAGTCTGTTCACGCAGACCATCATTTGCAAGGATTCTGGAGAGAGCAGCATGTCGGGGTGCAAGGCAGGGGATCGGCTGTTACCTCTTTGGGTCCTGGCCACTCCTCCACAGTTCAGCTTGAGCTGCAGTCGGGTGGCGTAGTCATTAGGGTGGGCAGCTCCTGTCAGGGCTGTGCTGCTTGCTGCCCACTTTACCCCTGCAGAGATTTTCCGGTAGCCGTGGGCAGCTCTCGAGCCCCCTAAGGTGGGTTGGGTGAGTGAGGCAGCATCTCCTGGTTGTTAAGGCTGTGTCCATCTCAGCCTGCATTTGGCCTGGATGGCAGGGCTGGCCGTTCCAGAGTGGGACGGGGACAAAGCAGGGGCACAGGAAGGATGTGGCTTTTGGTGGTGACCTAGAGGAGGAAGCTGAATGAGGCTGGATATGGGGAGGGGAAGGAGGTGTGGAAGATGCCAAGAGAGGCAGGACAGGGGAGCTGGGAGGCGGAAGAAGGGTCGGGGGGAGGAAGTGAAAAATTCAGCTGGAGCTTCAGACACCATGGGTAGGCCACGGAAGTGCCGGGCATCCTGGCTGGATGGAGGGGGGGCCAATTACAGCAGATAAAAGGGCCAGATCTAGGAGGCCCTGGCTGGGCCACCACGAATCCATCCAGGGGATAATGTATGAAGGGGACCCATGAGATCCCTGCAGGGAGACCACCTGAGAGGGATGGGTGGGGTTGAGGGGAGGGGAGAGGATTGAGATGCTGAGCTCTGGCCTGACTGGAGGGGGGGATCCTACCCTAAGGGAGACACCGGTCCCTCCCCCCACTGTTTCCCAGGACAAGCTGTAGCTCCCAGCTGACGTGAGGGGGAGTTTATTGGGACCCACTCTGTAGCATCTCTCACACGGGGCTGGGTGGGGCTGGCTCTGTAACTGTTACATCATCTAAACCCTTGCTGTGTAAAATCAAGGTCATTCCCACCAGTCTCCCATTGGCTGGGAGGACACACAGGTGGGGACTGTGGGCTGGGGCCCCCCGTTATCGGGGGTGCTCCCATGGTGTAGGATACACATGAACATAAAGAATTAGAGTTCGCTTAAGTTTGGTTAAGGAATTATAGGGGTTGGAAAGAAGGGTCGTGACAAGGAGACGGAAGACAAAGACCAAGAGAATCTGTCTTAGAAGGAGCCACGTACCTCTGTGATCTTAAAGCAGTAGCCAGGTGAACTCAGGTGTGGTGGAAAACCTGTTGGTCAGCAAGGGGGAGTGGATGGAAAGGCCTTAGGAAGGAAGGAAGTTGTTAAGACTGAAACTGAGCGTGAACTGTCGCAGATTGGTTTTCAGCCAAAGTCCAGTATTAGCAGAGCCATCGCTTGTTTGTGGAAGGGTTTGAACAGAGTTGTGCAGGTGAGGGCTGGTGGTCAGACCCTCCCTGGTGGTGCTGGAACCCGCCAGGGTGAGACGGTTTTCCCTAGGTTTGCAAATATCCGGACCCCAGGCTTACGAACGCTTTGCTGCCGTGCGGGGTGGAGCGACTGCTTCTTGTTAGGTGTTAGGCCTGTTTAGAGCAGTTGCATAAAATGCCCCGTGGCCTTTGGATTTCATAAAGGAATTTATGGCAAAATTAGCGTCGTGGCAATAGTCTGCAATGTTATTAACTGTTCCAACACAGGGGATCCCTGCTGTCCCAGCCGCTGGACGGGGCAGAAAGCAGTGGTTGGCCGGCTTTGTGGGCAGAGCAACTTCTGAGTCGCGGGTTAGATGCATCCCCGAGCCAGGCTAGTTTGAGGAGGGGGCTAGGATCCCCACCCCCCTTGTACCTCCTTGCTCTGTTAAGAGAGGGGCTGCTGACTGCACCCCTATTCCTGGCTGATTTTCAGAACAAATGCCCCTCCCTGGGGGAGGAGAATTGACACGTGAGTGTGTTTGGAGGGGTGGGGGGGCTGCTTTTGGCTCAGCCAGTGGGGTGGGGCATGCTGGAGTTCTAGTAATTCATCCAGTCTGTCCCCAGTGATGGGGAATTGTTCCTTCCAGTTGATCTCTCCCTCCCTCTCCCCTCGTCTCACTCTTGGGCTATGCCCTGATCTAGTGGATAGAGCAGTGGATTGGGACCTGGTTTTGTCTGCCATTGGCCTGCTGGGTGACCTTGACCAAGTCACGTCACTGCTCTGTGCCTCAGTTTTCCCATCTGTAAAATGGGGATAGTGACACTGACCCCCTCCCTTCTCTGTAAAGCGCTTTGAGATCTACCGATGAAAAGAACCAGGGATTGTTGATGTTATTATCCAGTCTGGTTTAACGTCCCAGCACTGGGACTTCCAGCCCTTCCCTGGGTTGGTTTCCCCCTGCCTCACAGATCTCATTGTGCGCTCGCTTACATCCCTTTAAATAATTCCTCTCCCTGTGTGGGGCTTATGCAGGCAGTCTGTGTCTCACCCCTGCCACGGGAGACAGATTCCGCCCTCTGTTGCGCCCCACAGCTCCATCCCGTGCTCCTGCCTTTTGCTTTTCTCTCTTCTCCTTCCAGTCGGTCAATATCTTTCTGGAACTAGAGGGTATGGAACTGACCGAGCGCCTTATCACAGGGGCAGTAGCAGAAGAGCCCCTGCTCTGTCCATCCTCTCCCTATGCATCCTTCTTGGCTGCCATGTGCCCTTGCCAGCACCTCTCTCCTTCTCCATCCCATCTAGGGCCGGATCCCATGGGAGCTGTGGGAGTCTCCAGTCAGTGGCCATTGAATCAGTGTTTTCTCCCCCGAGGCTGAGTTTCGGGCTGGTATTTCCCCAAGTTTGCTGTGTCTTTCTGCCGTTTCCTTTGTGTTATGTCTCTGAGCTTGAGACCTTTCGCTCTCTCAGGGTGACCCAGAGCCCCTGGAGTTTCACCAGGCTTCGGGTCAGACCCTTTTAACCCTTGCCTGCCATCCAGGCTGGCCGGTGCGTTACCATCTACCCCTTTCCTGCTGTTCAGTGATACCTATTTTTCCCAGGCTCTTGTTTTATTTCCTAAGTTGGCCAAACATCTCTTCTGCCATCTTGGTGGAGCTCAGCATCTCAGATGTTATTGCTGCCACAACCCCACCGGGGGCAAATCTTAGATCCAGGCTCAAGTGAATGAAGGAGGAATTCTCCCACCCAGGGCAGTAATGCAGAGGAAGCCTCTGGGGACTCTTTCTATCGTCAGGGATGCTCCTATTCTGCCTCCAATACGGTGGTATCTGGTGCTTCGCACTTGGTCCTCCCAGCACCCCACTAGCAGGGTGGGGAATCATCCCTTTTTATACAGGCAGGGAAACTGAGGCACAGAGCAATTAAGGGAGATGAGGGCAGAGTCAGGACTTGAACCCAGCTCTCCTTAATCCCCACTTAAAGCCTTAACCACAAGGCCACCCTTACATCCGCTAGCCTTGGGCTTCCTAGCAATGGCTCCTCCAGTCCCGCCTATGCACTAACTCTGCCCCCCAGGTCCCATGCTGCGATGGGCTGCGTCACCCCAAATTCTGCCTCCTGGCAAAGCGGAGCTATGCTGGTGCTGCTGTCAAGGGTGCTGGGCAAACGCAGGGCATGTGCCCGTTGGGCTAACACTAGCCCATTTTGCTCCCCCCTCCCTGGCATAGAGCTACTCCTCTGCATCTCTCTCGCTGCGGGACAGGATCTTGCTCCAGCTCCGTGAGCTTCCCTGGATGGATTCTTCTTTGGTTACACTGGCCAAAGGCCTTGTAGACAGTCATAACTGCAGGCGGTGGTGCGCCTCGCTGGTGTGAATGGGCATCGCTCCGCTTGAGGCACTGGGGCCAGACCCCAGTGGGTGTAAATCAGTGGCAATTTGCAGCTGCTGAGGATGCAATGTCTCTCCTTGCAGCACAGAGGGTATTTCACCCTCCCCTCCTTCTCCCTGCATCGCTCTGCGCCTGCTAGAATTTCCTTATTCCCCACGGGGTGCTTTGCCCAGGCCCAGGCCCCAAACCCGACAGCATTTTGCAACCCCAGCTCCTTAAAGCGATGAGTTAGCACAGCTCCTGCCCGTGGAGCCAGGGTCCCCTAGGACAGTGGTTCTTGACCTTTTTAGGCTCAGGACCCATTTGTCAATGTTTATGGCCTGTCGCGAGCCAGTAAATAGGCTGGGGGTGGAGGCCTTGGAGTGGTTTCGGTCAGGTCCTGCCTGGCGCTCAGGATAGCTCCTGTGCTGTGGGGCTGGCTGGGCTCTGGGTGTTTCCCCCTTGTGGGGTGCAGCACCGCTCAGGTTTGTCCCTGCCACGCGGGCTGGACCAAATCTGTGCGAGAGGCATCGTGACCCAGCTGCCGGAGCAGCAGTGCCACTCACTCACATTCAGCCTCCCCGGATTCCTGTCGTCCCGACGGCTGGGCCGAACCCGAGCGGCGCTGGGACCCCAGAGGGCGCAGTGCCTGGAGCAGGGAGGCAAGCCCAGTCAGCCCCGGGGGACAGGAGCTGCCACGCCCCCCTTTTGGACACGTTCTGGCCATCCAATTTTAGGTCCCAACTCCCAGGCTGAGAAATCCTGCGCCAAACCGTGCTGCCGGCTGGAGCCAGCCGCTCCAGTCCCTGGGCCGTAGAGCTGCCTTCTGAATAACAGCAGAGCTGGGCGTGTTTCCAGCTGGGTTTGTTGTCTGGGGATCTTGAGTCCCCACAGGCGCGAGATCCTCTGGGTTTGGAGTAGAACAAAAGTCCACCCAGCCCTGGGCTCCATACCAGAGGCTTGTGGGGGCTTCATCTTTTGCTTAACATCCCCTGTGTCCTTCCCCCACAGAGAATCCCCCCTCCCTGCCCTTTACTGCCAGATTGCAGCCCACTGGCCTCATCAATAAACTAGCCATAAAAGCCTGTCTGGGCTAGAGGCAGTGTGGTCCAGTGGTTAGCGCACTGGGCTGGGGCTTCTGGGAGGTAGGTTCTATTCCTCCTTTTGCCGCTTACATTGTCCTAATCACATCACCGCTCTGTGCCTCAGTTTTCCCCCAATCTATTTACCCTGTGAGCTCTTTGGCGCCGGAGCTCACTCGGTGTCTTTTTAGGTGCAATAAAAAAACCCCCAAACCTAGATCTCCTCGCTCTGTAACTTGTTCCCCTGTTCCCAGCTCTACCCTGGCCTCCATCCTGACCTGCCTCTGTAAGCGCCTGGGGGTTGATCACTGGAAGGGCCCGTTCTGAATTAACATCCCTCTTCTTAGGCTCATCCCACTTGCTGGGATTGCAGGGCCAGATTCCCAGCGGTGTAAATCAGCAGAGCTCCCTCTGTGTTGGGATCGCTACCATCTGGTCGCCACCTTCTTCCCCCGGCTCACGCTCTGGGTGTTTGCGTGCCTTGAAAGCACGGATGCTGTGGCTGTGACTCCGTGTTGTCCTGCGCCTTGCGCGCTCGCTTCTGCCAGTGCAAAGGGGTCGCTGATTCTGTAGCGTCTCACTAGCCTAAATGTCTCCGCAAGGCCCCGGGCCACGGAGAGGCAGGCCATCTGTCCAGTTTTAAGCCGGCCAGTCCTGTTTTTGTAAGCTATAGCCCTCTTCAGTGTTGATGTAAAACCAGACGTGGTTTTGCCTGGGATTGTGGTGGACGCATGGGCGAACACCATTTTGCCGAGTGCCCTAATCCGTCCCTGCTGGTATGACCTGGCACGCATGGTGCACGTGAGGTCATGCCGGCAGGATTGGGCCTGCACCCTTCTGGAAGTTCGTGGCTGTCCCGTAATCCGAGGATGCGTCAGTGGCTACTCCACAGCAAACTTCTGCAGTAAGACCATTGCCCACAACCCGAACTCTGTAGTCGAGGAGTCAGCCTTGAGCGCAGCCTCACTGATCACCACCACCTGAAACAGGTGAGCCGTAAAACGAAGAGTTGCATTGATACCATCCGAAAGCTAGCAGGGTCTGGCTGGGCTGGCGATGCTTAAACGCTCCCATCAGCAGCGCTGGCTTTTGTTTATTCCATATACTGCGCGCCTGGATGGGGAAGAAGCCTGCATATGGACCTCGTCCCTATCCAGCTAAACGCAGCGATGCGGCTTGTGACTGGTGCCCTGACATCCACTCCGCTGTCTTGGCTTCCCTTCGTCACAAACGGCCCTCCTCCAGCCGTCCAGCGGGAGACAGCTACGTTGCATGAGTACAAGAAAGCTCTCGCTAGCCGAAAGCTCCCGCTCCGTGACAACCTCGTTCACCCGCCTTGTGCTGGCCGAGCGTTCTGGGCGGCTGGAGAAGCGCTTCAGCCGTCCAACTTCATCCCAGAAGCCACCTGGCGGCTGTATCAAACAACAAGCCCCTCGGAGGGGATCCCGCCATTGAACCGCCGGGTTTTGTGCTCTGCCGATGACAACAGATGGCCGTCAGCCATGTTCGGGCGTCCCGGGGAAGATGCGCGCACCTGATGCACAAATGGAGAATCAAGGATTTGCCGTGGCGCGAAGGGGGAGACCTCCAAACCTTCGAACACGCTGTGAACCAGTGCCCCATCTTCTCCCCTCCAGGAGGTCTAGCAGAGGTGCCCTCTGCAGCTCCAGAAGTCCCTCCAACGAATTTCCGACTTTTCTATGAACTTGTAAATGTCGCTGGGTCCACCTGGCCATGGGGAGTGAGTTCCTGTGCCCCTCTTCCCTCCCAACGCACACACACACTCCAGGGGCACAACCAGAATATTCCCGAGGAGGGGGCCCAGCAGCTCTGCGTGGCAGCCACGGCCGGCCCCATGGCCGCAGGGGTAGTTCAGAAACCTGACCTCGCTCGGCAGCTGCAGGTAGGGCCCGGAGTGCACAATCCGGCACACAACGCCTATGCCCAGCTAGGGGAGGGAGCAGGGTCATGGGGGTATTGGGGAGTGTTTCCGCAGACCCC
Organism: Emydura macquarii macquarii; assembly: GCF_026122565.2. Classification (NCBI taxonomy): domain Eukaryota; kingdom Metazoa; phylum Chordata; order Testudines; family Chelidae; genus Emydura; species Emydura macquarii. The sequence continues at coordinate 5,116,884 of NW_027131927.1, forward strand.
TCTGTGGGGTGTGGATCTGGGGGGTTCGAGCCCCAAGCAGAGCCTGAGGGACTTGTCACAGCCTCTGCTCCAACCTCTGATTGGCGTCTGGATGCCCCCGTCTCTTGCTTCAGCTCCATCTTCTGCCTCCTTTTGCCCGCTGGATGCTCTAACAGGGCCGTAGGTCCTTTCTCTAGACCCTCCTAGCTAGTGGGGGCTGGAATCCTGCGGGGAGATATTGACCGAGTTCCTGTGGGACTGGTAATATCTGGGATGGAGTTAGAGCTCAGAGGGTGCTAGGGTCCATTCAGGTGAGGTCATGCAGGGAAATGCTAAAACCAGCCAAACCAGGAGGATAGACTGAGGCTGAGCTGGACATTTATTTGTTGCTGTTTGAGTTAGCAATAAAATCCCAGGAAGGAGGGTGAAAACCTTGGGCTAGATCCTCACTTGGTGTAAATCAGCACTGGATTCAGCTGAGCAGTTGGCTTTATTGAATGAGATTCAATTGAGATTATTGAATGACTGACAAGCTCCAGCATGTGTCTTGTGATCACAGGACACCCTGAGACCCTCTCTCCTATGTGATCAGTATGTCCAGGGCTGCTTTCATTGCAGGGCTGGGAATGAGCAGAGATCTGTGCAAAGGTCACCCTCATGATGCCATTTGTGATCATTTCCTCCCACCGCCTTGCCAGAAAACTGTGCTTCAGGGTTTAAGCTTTCACATCTGTTGGGAGAATTCTTCCCAGGGTGACCTACGTGTGGTGACGGCTGCCTGAGTCTGCAGACAGCTTTCCTAACAAGCCTGATCTGCCCTTCGCTGTTAGGCTCAATGGGGCGGGCTGTTAACTCTGAACCCTAATGATGATCAGTAGTAAGTGGCACCATGGAGTCTGTAACTGTTGATAATTTCAGTGCTAATGTCCTACAAGTGTTCTAGGGGATGCTGTGGACTTGGGGGTCAGCTGGCATGGGGAACTCTTCTTGCTGGCCCACAAAAGGATGGGGAAGCCCAGACTGACTCCCATATGCCGCCAGCTGGTGAAAATGACACCCCCACCTCTTACCCAGCAACTCCTACAGTGCAGTTATGATGCACAAAAGTGTGGTGCATTGGAAAGGGGGGGGCAGGCTAAAATACATGGAGATTAACGTAGACGCCAGTCCCATGTTAGATCCTGCTCCGGTTGCCTTAACCCCCCTCTTTACCCCCATTGCTTCATGGCATCTCTGGTGTGACCCAGCTCCTCTCACACAGGACTAGCAGCTTGTGCTTGGCCTAGCAAAATGAAGGCTGAGGGGGGATCGATTGCTCCCTATAAATACCCTAAGAGGTGAATATCAAAAGAACAAAGGGCTATAAACTGGGCAGGGACCAATTCCAGCTGGACATTAGAAGACGGTTTCTAACCATCAGAGGGCTGAGGTTCTGGATGAGCCTCACAATAGGAGTTGTGTGGGGCAAACAACTTACTTTTAATAGTGGGATTGTTTGGCAGGGCTACTTGTGACCATGGGGAGCAGGGCTCAGAGCCCTGGATCTCGCTTCCAGTTGATGTCTTATGTTCTTTATACTCAGGCTTCAGGGCCTCAGCTGGCCACCAGCTGGGGTCAGGAAGGGATTTCCCCGCCTCCCTCCCACAATGTATTTTGGGAGAGGATTTTTTTAATCTCCTTCTTCTGAAGCATCAGAGATGGCTACAGCTGGAGATAGGACATTGGGCGGGGAGGGCCAGGGCTCTGTGGTGGCAACGAGCGGTTCTTTAGCTGGCTGGCTCTTGCTCACATGCTCAGGGTTGAGCTGATCATCATATGTGGGCTCGGGAAGGAATTTCCTCCCAGGTCAGATTGGCAGGGACCTTGGGCGGGTTTCACCTTCCTGTGCAGCGTGGGGTGCGGGTCACTTACCAGGAAGATCTGGGTGTATCTTACTTAATAATTTTCCTGCCATGGTGGGGGCCTCGGGCACTGGTTCCCCTTGGTCCCTCCTATTCTTTGTGGCACATCAGAGTCTAGTCTGCTGCCTTGGTCTCATTTCGGTTGTTGGGTGTAGTGCGCAGGTGTGGGTGGCATTGGTGGCCTGTGATAGACAGGTCAGACCAGGTGAGCCCATGACTTAATCTATGACGCTCAGCTGAATGAATCTATGCATATAATAACTGGCACCATGAGACCAACCAGCATGACTTGACTGATGGTCCTGTCCTTCGCTGCCCCTTCTGAAATCAGGTGCAAGACGGGCCATGTCTGCCCCTCTTTAAAGATGTGTCTATTCCACCAATCTACCATCTTATCTCAAGGCACCCCGTTTGGACTGTTCCCATAAGGCACCCCGATATCCCCTCCAAGTGGCGCACTCGGAGTCAAGAACAAGCTTAAAAAACAGCTAACACCTCTGTCGTGGTCTCAGGCCAGCCCCCTGGTTTCACCCCTCCACAGCATCTGTGGGCAAAGCTCAGTCACTTCAGAGGTGGCAAAAGTTAAATGGATTCAAAACTGGCTCACTGATAGATCTCAAAAAGAAAGAGACAAGGTGGGCGAGGTCGTATCGTTTACTGGACCAGCTTCTGTGGGTGGAAGGTACAAGCTTCTGGGCTACACAGAGCTCTTCTTTAGCGCTGGGGAAGGAAACCGAGTGTCTGCTCAATACAAGTTGGGTTGGATTGTTAAGCAGAAGGGGTTGTAATGGGCCAGAAAACGAATGTGCTCATTAAGCCCACGGCTTTTGGTGTCTAGCAGAGTTATGAATTTAAGTTCCCAGGGTGGTCTTTTGAAGGGGAAGGGGTGGTAAATAAATGAGGACAAGTCACTGATTCAGAGTGATCTGGATTGCTTGTTAAGGTGTGCAGAAGCAAACAATATGTGCTTTAATATGGCTAAATGTAAATGGATGCATCTAGGAACAAAGAGTGTCAGCCGTACTTACAGGGTGGAGGGCTCTGTCCTGGGAAGCCGGGACTCTGAAAAAGATTTGAGGGTCGTGATGGAGAATCAGCTGAACATGAGCTGCCCGTGCTATGCTGTAGCCAAAAGGGCTAATGGAATCTGGGGATGTATAAACTGGGGAATCTCAGATAGGAGCAGAGAGTTTATTTTCACTCTGTATTTGGCCAGGGTGTGGCCGCTGCTGGAAGCCTGTATCAGTTCTGGTGCCTGCAGTTCAAAAGGGACGTTGGAGGGGGGTCAGAGAAGAGCCATAAGATTGACTAAAGCAGGGGTCAGTCAATTATTTTTTGTCAAGGTCCAAATTTCTTGGTCAAGATCTAGTCAAGGTCCAGACTCCGGAGCAAATAATAATTAACAATGATGATGATAAGTGAATGAAAAGATTTTGGGGTCCGTTCAAAAGCGCCTGGCAGTCCAGATTTGGTCCACAATCTGCCTATTGACTATTCCTGGAGTAAGGGGTTAGAAAACCTGCCTTATAATGATAGATTCAAAGAGCTCAGTCTATTTAGCTTAACAAAGAGCAGGTGAAGGGGTGACTTGATCCCAGCCCATCAGTACCTGCATGGGGAACAAATATTTGGTCACGGGCTCTTCAGGCAAAGGTCTAACACGATCCAGTGGCTGGAGTTGAATCTGGACAAACTCAGCCCGGAAAGAAGGTGGACGTTTTTAACAGGGAGGGTGATTAACCGTTGGAACGGTTTATCAAGGGCCACAGTGGATTCTCCATCCCTGGCAATTTTTAAATCAAGATGGGTTGTTTTTCCAAAAGATCTGAATGAGATGTGGGTGGAGGGAGCTCTCTGGGAGGTCAGAGTAGATGAGCACAGCTGTCCCTTCTGGGCTTGGAAACTAAGGAATGGTCAGACGTGCTGCAGGTGGCGAGAAGGGGGGCCCCGGTGACTCCCCCCTTTGCCTTGTGGCCAGTTAGAAGATGTTGCTCGTACACCTGCCGGCTGCATCGATGGGCAAGGGCTGCCCGCTGCCCCTGTGGCATTGCGCAATGCCCTGCCCTCGGCTGTTGAGTGGTTAAGACCTTCAGACTAACCCGCGTGTCTGGCCCCTCCATGGAAATGCAATCACAAATGTGGCGACCTCTGTGCTAGAGAAGTCACGGGAGGGTCTGATTGTATCGCAGAAGTGGGCACCCCTGGGCCCGAGAGAAACAGGGAGGGCTGGAGATGGCGTTTGCAATGGGCTGGGGAGGGGACACGGGGTGGTTGTTGGGGAACCAGCTGGGCGGGGAGGGTGTTTGCCAAGGAACAGGGGCAGGGGGACAGAGCGGTAGAGTTTGCAGTGGAACCAGATGGGGGATGCATTTGCAATGGCTGTAACTAGAGTGGCTGGGTCCCTCTGTCTGTCTCTGCGGGAGCCAGCCCAGCTCCCGGGATGCCTGCAGCCTGAGCACAGCCTGGCATTCCCTGTGGCACCTGGCTCCTGGGATAGGCACTCCGGGTCGCTCAGCTGGTAGAGCCTCAGGCTGTAATCCAGGGCTCCTGGGACTCACGCGCCCAGACCAGTCCTTTCTGGCCTACGGACAGTGTCTTTACCCTGCTTCCTCCCTCTTTGCTAGTGGGGTGATGGCTTCATTTGGGCTGGTTCTGCTTGGCCAGGGTGTGCCAACTCCCTCGCTTGGGGCATCTCTGTGCCCAGTGCCCCTCAGAACTGGGAAGGAGAGTCAGTCACACAGTCACCGTGTTACAGATGGAGAAACTGAGGCACAGGGGTTTGAGATGAGTCAAAAACCAAGCTGGAAATAGAACCCAGGAGTCCTAACTCCATCCATGATTATTTCATTTCCCCTCCCACCCCCCACGCCTCCGTACAGCAAAGGGGATGGGCACATAGTGCCACCCGGGCTAGCAAACACCATCCCAAATCCACCGCCAACACCAGCATCTTTCAGCGCCTCTCCCACAATCCCCTGTGCCTGTCTCTGGTCCCATCACCCTAGTATCTGAGCACCTCCGCATGTAAAGTATTTATCCTCCCTACTGTCCTGTGGGACAGGGCTGAGCTATTATCCCCATTGTACAGATGGGGAAACCGAGGCATGGAGCAGCTAAACAACGTGCCCAAGCTCACAGAGCCTGGGGTGGAGCAGGAATCAAGCCCAGGTCTGCAGACTCCTGCGCTGGTGCCCTAATCGCTGGGCCTCTGCACAGTGGCCTGTAGCGGTGAGAGTAACATGCACAGCAAAGGGGTGTATCTGGGAGGGCAGGGCGGAGCAGCAGGGAAAGCAGCCAGTAGGAGGGTGCACAATACAGTTTGGCCCGCCTCTTCACTTTATTACCCCTACCCATTGTGTGATTCTCACACCCCCATGTCCTCTGTGCTGCCCTGGCAGAGCTCCCATGTGTCCCCGTGTAGAGTTACCACCTGGCTGGTATTTGACCAGCCTGGCCAGGCCGTTTTTTGTTTTTAAATGGATTAGCCAGTTGCCAGACAAATAATGTAATCTGCTGGAGGAGGCGGGGGGTTAAATGTGGATCTAAAGATTTGCATTGTCATCTCACTGCCCTGGGATCGCTGATGTTAAAAGTTTCTGTGTCCAGCTAAAGATGCTGCCGTGTTCCCGCTTCTGCAGTGTGAGTAAGAAAATGATGTTATCAATCTCATCTCTCCGGTTACCTCGCTAGATACCGGAAGTGGCTGTTGAAATGGGGATGGGTTGCAGACTTGCCTTGTGATTGAAGGTTGGGGTTGAGGCAGGCTTGCCTGAGGGCAAAGGAGGGGGCAGGTGCCGGTTTTTTGCATTTCAAAGATGGTAACCCTAGACTCCCCCGGGCTGATGTTAGCAACCTGGTGTTAGGAGCTGGGCAGTGCTTAATTTGTAATGAAAGAGGTGCTGGGGCTCAAGCAATTTTTTTACTTTGCTAACTGATGCACCACGCCCAGGGGTGCCAGGTTTCTGATCTGCCAGGCCCAGAGGTTTCGGGGCTCAGCCCTGGCACAGATTAAGCACTGGAACCGGGACGTAGGCAGTCCAGCCTAAGAGTTGGAGCCGGAGTCCGGCGGCGAGGCTGGGGCAGAGCTGAGGTTAGTTGCTGCTGGTAATGGGTGTGAGCCAGCTGGGCCACCCTGGGCCTTTGGTGACCCAGAGTCCATGCCTCATAGGCCCGCAGGCGGATCTAGTACAGCAGGGAGGTGGAGGCTGGGGGGTGTCCTGGCCGTCTGGGCGCAGTGAGGTGCTGATTCACCTGTCCCCCTTGGGGGCAATGAGGCAGTGCTGGTCCACAAGCCTAGGTTCTGGGCCCGCCACAGCCGTGGACTGGTATCCTCAACTTCTTACAACCAGCCATGGGATGCCGGCAGTGCTGCTGTCTCGCCTGCCATGGGGGGCTGGGAAGACCCCAGGAAGCTGGTCTATGGGCCCTGGATGGTGCTGGGGGGGCAAGGTGGATTCACACACCTCTGCACCTTTCCTCCTTGGCAGGGCTGAGCACCCTACCCTTTCCCTCTAGGGGTGGCCTGTGCCCCTGGGGGAGATATCTGGAGTTGGTGGGGCCCGTCCTTGTATTCTGTTGCCGGGTCCCGTTGTGCAAGGGGAGAGAGGCTCCTTGCATATACACCCCCATGGAGCTGGGCAAGGGCTGGTCTCCATGCCCTGCACCGTCATTGCATCCCGTGCTGAGGGCAGGCCCATCGCTGCGGCTCCCTGCCTTCTGGAAGGGAGAGGGTGACGGTCCGGAGCCAGGACCGCTCATCGGTGGGTTGTAGCAGCCCCAAGAGGGCACAGATCCCTCCTGCAGGGACATCCAGGACCCTCGCCGGGGCAGAGAGATGCCGTTTACCCCCCTTCTGACCAGGCCAGGAATTGCTTGGACGGTGGGTGGCCATCTAGCCTGCTATCCCCTCCCCTCCTGCCCCTGGGCCTGTCCTGCCCGATGTCTCCCTCTGCTCCCGGTCATCCCCTGGGCCGGTATCTCCTGCTGCCCCCAATCAGCCCGTGGGTCCATCCAGCCCATCTCCGACTGCAGCCACCAGCAGCAGCATCAGAGGAAGGGGGACGTGAACCTGCCCTTTGGGGAAGTCTCCTCCTGGCCCCGCCCGCCAGTGCTCACCCCTCGCTCTGGGGAGGGAACGAGCTGATCCGCTCCAGGTCCAACCCCTGGTCTGCAAAGCGGCTTCTGTCCCTGCCCAGGTCTCCTCTCCGGCACGCCACACCTGGCTTCCCCAGGGTGGCCAAGGCCCTGTCAGCCGGGCTGCCGGACGGAGAAGAGACCATGAACCCCTGCACCAGGCTGCAGCCCTGGAGGGAATGAAGGTCCAGCACCACAGCGAGCTGTGGGAAGGAGGCCTCGCTGCAGTAGCCACTTGCTCTGCCCCTAACCCTAGTGGGACCCTATGGCCTCCGTACGGGACCCCTATACAGCCCCTCTGGGTGCCATAGGGTGACCTGTGACCTGTGTGGCAGAGTGTGATGGTTTTAGCCCCAGAGTTAAGACACCGAGTCCAGGGGGATTTGGGGGCCCAGCCCTAGCCACGTAACCAGGCGCAGGGCAGGTGCAGCATCAAAAGGAGGCACCCATGGGTGCCAGGAATGCTGGAATGAAAGCTGCAGCCTGCACGGAGGTGAGAGCGGCCGTGCGTTGGCTGGAAAATGCACCCCTCTCCCTTCCCAGCTGTGGCACTAAACCTACTAGCCCGGGGTAGGTGCAGAAGACAAGGGAGGGGTGGATCCCACCTGGGGACCTCAGTTTTCCCATCCCAGCCCCCACGATTCCCTCTAGCTGGCCGGAGGCTGCCCTGGGTCCACGCCCCACTTTGCATCTGAAGTTCTGCTGAGCAGGTGTCTGATAGATGAGGATCTACCCGCTGGAAAGTCCCCTCTTCCAGATGAAGTGGGGGTGATATCTCTGCAGCGGTACCCATTCCCTCCTTCGGGGGGCACCTCCCCCAGGAGTAAACCTAACTGCGCAGGGAATCCAGAGCCCATCACTAGAAACCGAGCAACAGCTCCTTGCTACAGCCGCTGCTGCACAAAGCTCAGAGCAGCCGGGGCGGCGCGGGGGCTGCCTGCCTGCAGACTCAGGCAGATGGTGGGTCATGCACCATTTGGGGGTATGGGCTGGAAACACTTCCCCCCCCAAATAAAAACTTGAATCCTGCCAAAATAACTGGCAGAGAACCCTGCTCTTGCTGGGTGAAGCTTTAAGGAGCCTGGGGCTCTTTCCAACCCTTGTTTGCTCCCCCCCCCCCCTCAACTATTGGCTCAGTTCCTGATTAGGGGACAGTGGCGATGCCCCCTCTGAGGCACTCAGGACTCCTGGGTTCTTCTTCAGCAGCAGTCGGAATCCCTTTGCTTTTTGTGGGAGGCAGTGTGGCCTAGTAGGTAGAGCCCTGGACTGGGGCACCTGGGTTCTATTCCCAGCTCTGGGCTTGCTGGGGGATCTTGGGCAAGTCACATCCCTGCTCTGTGCCTCAGTTTTCCCATCTGTAAGATGGGGATAATGGTACTGGCCCTCCTTTTGGAAAGTGCTTTGGAGAGTGACAGATGATAAAGACTGGAGATTATTATTCTTTGTAGCTGTTGTTGGGGAAAGGGCTGGGGAAATGCAAGAGGGTGAAGGACCAAAGGTCCTGTTCCTGGCCCCCTTCAGGGCAGCAGGCATGCTAGAGATGGCACGCTAACCTCATTGTCTGCCTGACTCTTCAGTGCCCCCTTCTGGCTTAGTAGCACTTACCATGACCACACCTCCTCGGCTGGTGGGAGTGTTCTCAGGACAGGAAGCAGCGGAGAGGGGAAGGGAAGGTCCTGGCCACCGAAAGAGGCGTTTGATTCCTTCTCTTGTGGTTCAAAGTGATCAAAGCCCATGTCTGTGGCTTATGATTGATTGTTATTGTAGGGTCACTCATCAACAAAGGGCTGAGTGTGCTCCGTGTTATTGCAGCACTGGGGGCTGTGAACACTGCTTTGTTTCCGTAGGGAGAGAGCATTGCTTAGTGGTCTGAGGATGGGGAGTGCTGAGAATCAGGACTCCTGGATTCTGTTGCTGAATCTGAGTATCAGCTACTGGTGAAAGCCGGGGCAGGAGCTGGGACTCTGGACTCCTGGGTTCTATTCCCAGCTGGGCCACTATGTGACCTTAGTTAAGCCACAATGCTCTGAGCCTCAGTTTCCCCAGGATAACATCACAAAGTCCCGTGAGCTGGGTGAGCATCTAAAGCACTAAAGTCTGCGCTTTGTTGGAATTTTTCTGTCTGGGTCTCTCCGAAGACTTTACCACCTGCCTCTTATTACTGTCGGCTCCAGGTGGCGCCTGCTGGTTTGTCATTGTAGGGCTGCCCCTTAGGAGTGAGTCGTCTTCATCTGGGCCACAGACCAGCATCCCGCTTCTTTGCAGGCGAAAACTTTGCCCCTGGGATCATCAGGCCCGAATCCACAGGGAATGGGGGATGCAAATGCCGGCAGGCAGGGGTGTGACCCAGAGACACACAGACCAGGGTGTTTTTATTCCTCATTTCATGGGTGCAGATCTTCTGGGCCCAACACGGCGCATGCAAAAGCCATGGGGCCGGGGCTGTTGCTTTGCTAGCTGGTTGTTACTGTAGGGGCATGCAACAGCAGGTGCTTGTTGGGTTATGGCGGTCGTCCATATGAGCGCTGGGCTGCGGGCACCGGATTGGGGCAGAGTCCCACAGCACACTAGAGATGTTGTTATTGTAGGTCCTATCCTTTCCATCTCCCTGCTGGTGCAGGACTGTTCCCTATTTTATGTCATCTAGTAGTATCCAGTCAGGCTTTACTTGTCCCCAACCCTTCCCCGTAGAGGAACGATTCCCCGGCTGGATCAGTCTCCCTGGCTGGATCCATCCCCCCATCAGGGAATGACAGGCCCACAGCCCTTCCCCCGAGGGAGCGATTCCCTAGCCCCATGAGCGATTCCCCAGCCCCATAGCTTTCCCCCTTCCTTTCGCTCCTAGTTCTACCCCAAAAGGTCCCTTCCCCTTCTTGGCAGTGACCCCACTGATATGGGGCAGAGTGCAAACGTGTCCCCCTGCGTAGCCAAACCAGCCCTACTTGGCTCCTTTACCCTCCCCCCTCACCGCCTGCGGTGCCCGGCAAGGAAGCTGGGGGGCAGGGAATGACCACTCCCAGACCCACAGGGGAGGAGGTTGCTGGACCCCCCCACTGATCCCAAGCACGAGGTCTGATGCACAGGCCACAGATCCTGGCTGGAGGTTTCCACCAGATTTGTCTTCTGCTCACATGGCTGGATGCCCTGTCCCATGGCACATACCACGTGTGCTTCCCCCACCCCTTCCCCCGGCCTTGGGGCAGCTCACCTTTTCCAGACCCGCCCCCACTGACCAGCAGGATTCCAGGTTATTCCCCCTGTCCCCCAGTATTAGCCACGGCAACTTTCCACCTTCCCTTGATTTCCCGCCAACCTTGCTAGCCACTGCTCTTGTACTGCCCGTGCGCCTAATCCAGTCCCCTGCCAAACCCCTGCAGGGCCTGATCCGGGGCCCATTCATGGCCCTGGAAAGACTCCTGTCTTTGTCAGCGCGCTGGGGACGTGGCCTGGGGGATGGGATTGTTTTAACAGCAGCTGGGGGATTTAGGAACAAAGGGCTGATTGAAAGTCAGGGGAGTTTGTGGTGATAAATCCTTTCAGGCCCTTTTGAAAATTGTCCCTGTGACAGGACCCCCTCGGGGTGCCACCTGGAACTGGGGTACCACTGAGCCCTCTGTCTGGCTAGCCTGGGCTCCCTCTCACACTGTGATGCTGTGACAAGCCACAAACCTCTGGCAGGCGCTGCACTTCCACAGGCAGAGACCACACTCAGCTTAGCTCAGTGGATGCTTTCCCCAGCCACTCACGAAGCAACAATAGAGACGCTTCAGTCAGCTCCCCAGCCCAGGACCCCAGGGCTGTATGGTCTTGCTCTGTCCGAAAGCCCGACCAGGAAGTTTATTGCCCAGTCTGCCCCTCCCTCAAAGTGGAGGAGACACGCACCAGCCTTTGTGAACTAGAACTAAGTGTTTCTAAACGCTTCAGGCAAAATGCACTGTTTTAGGTACAGTGTAAAACAGATTTATTAACTGCAGAAAGCTAGATTGTAAGTGATTATCTGTAATAAGCGTACTTGTAAAGCGTCTAAGTAAGAAAGTGTAGGTAACCTAAGAAATAAAGGTAAAACTGCAATCTGAGTGCTAGTCACTGGACTGGATTTGAATCAAGCAGCGTCCCACCCTATTACACAGTTCATGCAGCCTATAGATCTTCCCTACACGGGCTGAGATTCGCCAGCAGCCTGGGATCCCCTCCGCCCCAGTTCCCAGTCTTTGGGCTAGTCTACACTTACAACTTACGTCTTGTATCGGTACAGCCGCACCGTGGTAAGAGCGCTTGTGTAGCCGTGTTATGTCGACAGCGAGAGCTCTCCCGCTGACATAATGAAACCACTTAAACAAGTGGCAGTAGCTGTCGATGGGAGAGCGTCTCCTGCCAACGTAGCGCTGTCCACACAAGCACTTATGCTGGCAAAACTTATGTCATGCGAGGAAGGGGGGCGTTTTTCACACCTTTCTTTTATAGTCTTTTCCAGCCTGCTGGGCCGGTGGGGCTTGTGACCTTGGGGTCATCCTCATTGGTCACTTAGTGGAAAGTAGTCTTTGGAAGTGCTCTTCATTGAGTCCGTGCTTCGGTGAAGTCTCTATCGTAAACAATCCCTGTTAGTGGAATCTATCCTTGAATGGGGAAGAGAGTCAGGGAGCCGTCAGCGCTGGCTGGCTGCTCCATTGCTGTGCCTGAAACGCTGTTTGTGGGAGTTTCCTGCCTTGCGACATGTTGTGGTGGCATTTTCAGCAGTGTTTTATAACTTCCTGTGCTATGGCAGCACATACAATCCAACAAGATATTAATGTTCGGCAGATCAAGACTTTTAAAATAATACCACCCAAGGCGTACCTTGTACAGAACATCTCAGAATGACATGACACTGGTGCATGTGGAGTTTCTGGGGTGTTGTTCTCAGACACAGAGTGTCACAGTCCCCTGTGAGTGAGTGAGAGTGTGTGTATGTACACAGACTAGTCTCCATGGGGAAATGGACTGGCATAGCTATCCCGTTGTATTTAGATTTATAACTCCCCCATTATCCTATTCTGAATTTACACAGCCATCCACAGGCACTCCATCCACTGGGGGTTACAGTGGAGAAGAAGCTGGATATGAGTCAGCAGTGTGCCCTGGTTGCCAAGAAGGCTAATGGCATATTGGGCTGCATTAGTCGGAGCATTGCCAGCAGATCAAGGGAAGTGATTGTTCCCCTCTGTTCAGCGCTAGTGAGGCCACATGTGGAGTACTGTGTCCAGTTTTGGGCCCCCCACTACAAAAAGAATGTGGACAAGTTGGAGAGAGTCCAGCAGAGGGCAATGAAAATGATTAGGGGGCTGGAGCACAAGACTTATGAGGAGAGACTAAGGGAACTAGGCTTGTTTAGTCTGCAGAAGAGAAAAATGACGGGGGATTTGGTAGCGGCATTTACCTACCTGAAAGGGGGTTCCAGGGAGGATGGAGCTAAGCTGTTCTCAATGGTGGTAGATAACAGAACAAGGAGCAACGGTCTCAAGTTGCAGTTGGGGAGGTCTAGGTTGGATATTAGGAAAAACTTTTTCCCTAGGAGGGTGGTGAAGCACTGGAATGGGTTACCTAGGGAGCTGGTGAAACCTCCATCCTTAGAGGTTTTTAAGGTGTGGTTTGACAGAGCCCTGGCTGGGATGATTTAGCTGAGGTTAGTCCTGCTTTGAGCAGGGGGTTGGACTAGATACCTCCTGGGGTCCCTTCCAACTCTAATATTCTATTCTGTGTTTGTACAGCTTTTTATCCACTGTTATCCCCAGGTCCTTTTCTGCAGAACTGCTACCTAACTCGTTGGTCCCCAGTCTGTAGTGGTGCATGGGATTCTTCCTTCCTAAGTGGAGGACTCTGCACTTTTGTTTGCTGAACCTCATTAGATTTCTTTTGGCCCAATCCTCCAGTTTGTTTAGGTCCTTCTGTATCCTATCCCTACCTTCCAGGGTATCTACCACTCCCCCAGCTTAGTGTCATCCGCAAACTTGCTGAGAATGCAATCTACCCCATCCTCCAAATCATTAATGAAGATGTTGAACAAAACCGGCCCCAGGACCAAACCCTGGGGCACTCCGCTTGTGACCGATTGCCAGCTAGACATGGAGCCATTGATCACTACTCGTTGAGCTCTATGCTCTAGCCAGTTCTCTATCCATTTTATAGTCCATTCATCCAACCCATACTTCTTTAATTTGCTGATAAGAATACTGTGAGAGACATATCAAAAGCTTTGCTAAAGTCAAGGTATATCACATCCACCGCCTTCCCTACATCCACAGAGCCAGTCACCTCATCATAGAAAGCAATCAGGTTGGTCAGGCGTGACTTTCCCTTGGTGAATCCGTGTTGACTGTTCCTGATCACCTTCCTCTCTTCCAAGTGCCTGAAAATGGATTTCTTAAGGACCTGCTTCATGATTTTTCCGGGATTGAGGTGAGGCTGACCGGTCTGTAGTTCCCTGGATCCTCTTTCCTCCCTTTTTTGAAGATGGGCACTATATTTGCTTTTTTCCAGTCCTCAGGGACCTCTCCCTGTTGCCACGAGCTTTCAAAGATAATAGCCAATGGCCCTGAAATCACCTCAGCCAACTCCCTCAGCACCCTCGGGTGCATTGCATCTGGTCCCATGGACTTGTGCATGTCCAATCCTTCTAAATAGTCTTGGACCTGTTCCTTCAGCACTGCAGGATGTTCGCCTCCTTCCCATTCTGTGCCACCCAGTACAGTAGTCCGGGAGCTGATCTTGTCTGTGAAGACAGAGGAAAAAAAGGCATTGAGTACCTCAACTTTCTGCACATCCTCTGTCACTAGGTTGCCTCCCTCATTCTCTAAGGGGCCTACACTTTCCCTAATCTTCCTCTTGTTGGCAACATGCCTGTAGAAACCCTTCTTGTTCCCTTTCACGTCCTTTGCTAGCTGCAACTCCAATTGTGCTTTGGCCTTCCTGATTTCATTCCTGCATGTTCGAGCAGTGTTTTTATAATCCTCCCTAGTCATCTGACCAAGCTTCCACTTCTTGCAAGCTTCTTTTTTGTGTTTAAGTTCGCCAAAGACTTCTTTGTTAAGCCAAGCTGGATGCCTACCATATTTGCTATTCTTTCTGCACATCGGGATGGTTTGCTCCTGTGCCCTCAATAAGGTCTCTTTAAAATACAGCCAGCTCTCTTGGATTCCTTTCTTACTGTTTCCAGCTGTTCCATAGCATGTGGGGTTTTTTGTTTGTTTGTTTGTTTTCTTCCCTTTAATATATCCAACCTTTACTTTGCTAATTAACAGAAGTGAAATTAGCGAGGCTCTAATTGTCAGGATCACCCTCATTTCCTTCTTTGAAAAGCAGCACTATATTTGTTTTATTCCACTCGTCTGGGGTCTTTATGACTTCCCTAACATTTGGGGTGCAGTAAGTCAGTTTATTAACTTAATGCCCTCGCTGATTGGAAAATATTAAGTGGCATGAAGTGTTTCTGTTAATTTTTTTGACCAGCTGTCTAAATAGTAATCTTTTCCAAGTATTCCCTGAGCTTGCTAGGGTATTACTGTGACTCTGCTCATTAGCCCTGAGCTACCACACACTTGTTTGTTTACTGCATGGTTCTACCTATCTGTTATGTGTATGACTTTGTTATTGTAGGGCTGCTCCTTCAGACTGGGATTTGGATACCGATTTGTTGTGTCAGAGTTGCTGTGAGAGCCAGGCTTCACACACCAGTGTAGGCAAGTTGTGTGTGAGTGGTAGCTAGCTAGCTTGTTATTGCAGGGTCACTTGTAAGCACTGGGCTGTGGCACAATTATTGTAGGATTGCGTGTATTTGTAGAGTTGTTCTGTGTTGGGGGAGGAGACAATAGATGTTTTTAAATCAGCAGGTCCAGGTAACTTGCATCCAAGAATTTTAAAACCGTTGGTTGAGGAGCTCGCTGCATCATTAATGTTGATTTTCAGTATGTCTTGGCCCACTGCGAAGTTCCAGAAGACTGGAAGGAAGCTAATATGCCAATTTTTAAAAAGGGTAAATGGGATGACCAGGGTCACTATAGTCCTGTTAGCCTGACACCGATCCCAGGCAAGATAATGGAGCATCTGGTATAGGACTCAAATCATAAAGAACTCAAGGAGAGTAATGTAATATGGGTTTATGGAAAATAGATCTTGTCAAACTAATTTGATATCTTTTTTTGATGAGCTTACGAGTTTAGTTAATAAAGGTAATAGGGTTGATGTAATAAGGTGTTTGACTCGGTATCACACAACATTTTGATTAAAAAAAAAAAACTAGAACAATATAAAATTTACATGGCTCACATTAAATGGATTAAAAAGTGGCTAACTGATTGTCTCAAAATATAACTGTACACCAGGAATCGTCATTGAGTGGGTCTGTTTCCAGTGAAGTCCTGCAAGGACTGATTCTTGGCCCTGCACTATTTAACATTTTTATCAGTCACCACCGACATTTGCAGATAACACAAAAATTGGGGGAATTTGTAAATAATGAGGACAGGTCACTGATACAGAGTGATGGTAAACTGGATGCAAGGGAACAATATGCATTTAAATACAGCTAAGTGTAAATGGCTACATCCAGGAAGACATGACATGATGGGGGGCTCTGTCCTGGGAAGCTGCTTCTCTGAAAAAGATTTTGGGGCTCATGGTGGATAATCAGCTGGGCATGAGCTCCCAGTGTGACATTGTGGCCAAAAGAGCTAATATGATCCTGGGATGTATAAACAGGGAAATCTCAAGTACGAGCAGAGAGGTTATTTTCCCTCTGTGTTTGGCACTGGTGCGACTACGACTGGATCCTGGGTCCAGTTCTGGTGCCCACAATTCAAGAATGATGTGGATAAATTAGAGAGGGGTCAGAGAAGAGCCACGAGAATGATTAAGGAAGTCTGCTTTAGAGTGAGAGACTCGGGGAGCTCAATCTATTTAGCTTAAACAAAGAGACAGTTAAGGGATGACTTGATCCCCATCTATCAGTACCTCTGAGGGGAACAAATATTTCATAATGGGCTCTTCTTTCTAACAGAGAAAGGTCTAACATGATCCACTGCCTGGAGTTGAAGCTAGACAAATTCAGACTGGAAATAAGGCATACATTTTTAATGCTGAGAGTAATAAATCATTGGAAGAGTTGACCAAGGTGGATTCTCCATCACTGGTTATTTTTAAATCAAGATTGGTTGTGTTTCTAAAAGCTCTGCTCTAGGAATTATTTGGGGCAGTTCTCTGGCCTGTGTTATACAAGAGGTTAGGCTGGATGATCACAATGGTCCCTTTTGGCCTTAGAATCTGTGAATGTGAATGCTGGAGCAAATGATTAAACAATCAGTTTGTAAGCATCTAGAGGATTATAACCTAGGGCTAAAATGAACAGCTAGCATGGATTTGTCAAGAACAAATCAAGCCAAACCAACCTTATTTCCTTCTTCACCAGGGCTACTGCTAGTGGCTAGGAAGGTGTAGATGTGAGGTATCTTGATTTGATTAAGGCTTTTGACAGTCCCACATGACATTCTCATAAGCAAACTAGGGAAATGTGCTCTAGATGAAATTACTGCACAACTGGTTGAAAGACTGAACTCCAAGAATACATACTTCTTAATAGTTCATTGTCACTCTGGGAGAGTGTATCTAGGGGAATCTCGCAGGGGTCCATCTGGGCTCGGTACTAATCCATGTTTTTCATTAATTACTTGAATAAGGGAGTGTGGGAGAGTGTGCTTATAAAATGTGCGATTTGCAATTCAAAATGACCTTGACAAATTGGCGAATTGATCTGAAATCAGCAAGACAAAATTCAGTGAAGGCAAGTGCAAAGTACATCCCTTAGGAAGGAAAAATCAAATGTGCGCAGTTACAAAATGGGGAATAACCAGTGAGGGGGTCATGCTGCTGAAAAGGATCCAAGGGTGCTGGTGGGTCACAAATGGAATGTGTGTCAACAAGGCGATGCAGTGGTGAAAAAGGCTCATGTCACCCTGGCATGTATTAACAGGAGTGCCTCATAGAAGACATGGGAGGCATTCGTCCTGCTCTGCATGGCCTCAGCTGGAGGACGGTATCCAATTCCCGACGCTGCACTTTAGGAAAGATGTGGACAAATTGGAGCAAGTCCAGAGGAGCAACAAAAAATGATCAAAGGCTTAGAAAACCTGCCCTAGGAGGAAAGGGTAAAAAAACTGGGCATGTTGTGTCTTGAGAAAAGACAACTGGGGAGGGAGCTGATACATTCAGATACGTTAGGGGCTGTTGTAAAGGGGACGGTGATCCATTGTTCTCCGCTGGAGGTAGGACGAGATGCAATGGGCGTAATCTGCAGCGAGGGAGGTTTAGGTGAGATATTAGGACAAATTTTCTAACTCTCAAAGGGAGCTCAGCTCTGGAACAGGCTTTCCAGGTAGGTTGTGAGATCCCTGTCACTGGAGGCTTTTAAGAGCAGGTTAAGTTTAAGTTTAAGAGCAGGTTTTAAGACAAACCCCTGTCAGGGCTGGTCTAAATTCACTTGGTTCTGCCTCTGCGCAGGGGGCTGGACTAGATGACCTCTCGAGGTTCCTTCCAGCCTGACATTTCTAGGATTCTTTGCTATTTCTTCTAGGTTCCCTGGAAAAGGCAGGGCTGCAGGTACTGGCTTGTTATTGTAGGGTCTCTTGTGAACACTAAGCTGCCCACACTGGTTTGTTATTGTAGGGCTGCAGGTGAGTGCTGGGCTGCTAACACAGATGTTTTGTTCTGACGGCAGGGGTGTCCCACTGATTGACAGTGCCCTTTCTTAGGGAACGTCAAAGAGGAATGCCTCCCCCCCACCCCCCGGCTTTGCAGTGTCACTGGAATATCAAGGCCATTGAAAGCGGCTGCAGGTAGAAAAATGACGTCTCGTACTTTGGCTTCCTTTAGTCTGTTGGTCGCTGAACCCTCAGCAAGTCGGCTGGTGTCTTAGCACCAAGAAGATGGCTCTGCAGTGGCCGATCTGGAGGGGAGAAGAGAAGAGGGAGTCAGGGAAGCTGGGCAATTGGTTCCCCAATCTCTGCACGGACTTGGTAGCACCTGGTCTGTCCCTGTGGCAGACGGTCTCCTGCTGATCGACATGCTGTCTTTGGATGTAATGCGAGGGTAGCGGGGTCAAGGTGACCGGCCCATGGTGTACATAGGTGTGGCAGAATTTGATGTTTGTTTTTTCTCATTTTGATGGATAATGTCAATGTTTATTTTTAAGCATTTTTATCAGTTTAAGTTTTCACACTGGGCAACATTTTGGGTTGGAAGCAAACCCCCCCCCCCCCCCCCCCAACCCGGATTTTTATCCATTTAAATTTTCGTAAGTTGCAGGATCTTAAAAAAGGGGGGATCAGGCAATGGGGATTGGGGCAGCGCCAGCCTCTTCCCAGTGTGGGGCCTGAGGTGGGCCAGACAAAAAATGTGGGGGGCTGTGCCAGTCCTTGCCATGAGGCCCCGCCCCCCTCTGTGGCCCCGCCTCCTGGCCAGGTCATCAGTCTGGCTCTGAGGCCGGCAGAGCCCTCGGTGGGTGGGGTCCAGGAGTCTGGGCTAGAGTGGTTCAGTCTGGGCCACTGTGGGGAGCCCTGGACCCCCCACCTGCCTTGTGTGGCACACTCCGGCGGATGGGGACATGAGCCTGAGGCTGCTGTTGGGGGGGTTCCCCACCCAGGCTTACTTCTCCACTGGTGCCCACCGCTCTCTCTGCTCTGCATTCAGAGCTCCACAGCTGGAGAGCGATGGTGGCTACGGGGGGCAGAGGGGTGAAGGCAGATTTTGGGCTATCGTCCCCGTGAGTCTCCCCCCAGTGCCGCCCTGATGGGGGGCAGGTCTGACAATAATTATTTACTGACAGCAGACGTTGAGATTCAAAAAGTTAAAGCTTTATACCCCTGGGAACGCAAATCGTCAGCATCACGGGTCAAACTATACAAAGTCAGGAGCCTTATGTCAAAACTCTTTAAGTCCCAGGCAGCATTTTTCTTTCTTGGCCTGTCTGTACATTTCAGTCATTTAGATGGAACTATTTTTTCGTGGGTTGGCTTGTGGGCGGTGAAATCGACATTTACTGATAAAAATCTTGTCCTTCCACGCCTGGGTACACAGGAGGTCAGACGAGGTGACCTAAAGGCCTTTAAGTCTGTAAAGCCTTCGAATTGGCACTGGTCACTAGGAGGTAGGAAGGCATAGCTGCCAAGTCTCGGCAGGATGGCATGCTGGAAATGGGGGAAGATATGAGTTGGTCCTGAAGACAAGTCCTGCTGTAGAGACAATTAGGGAACCTCAGCTGTTTGGTCCATTCTGCCCTCAGTGGTGTAAGGGTGAATGGCTCCTTCAAGGGACGGTGTCAGGATAAAAATGGCATTGTTCAAGAAGAGCTCCTTGCTATAATACCAATAAGGTATTAAAACAGAAGGAATTTAAAAAAAACCTCTTCCACGTCTGTTTCTTAGTCTGTTTGCTGCTTGGAGCTAGGGTTGGTGTCATCTTCCACATTCAGAAAGCACCTAGAACATGCCAGTTGGCACTGCAAGGTACAGAAGGACACTTCTAAAGTTTGCGGACAATACCAAATGGGGAGGGGTTGTGAGTGCTTTGGAGGATAGGATTAAAATTCAAAATGATCTGGCCAAACTGGAGAAATGGTCTCAAGTAAACAGGATGAAATTCAACAAGGACAAATGCAAAGAATTCCACTTAGGAAGGAACAATCAGTTGTACACATACAAAATGGGAAATGACTCCCAAGGAAGGAGTACCACGGAAAGGGATCCAGGGGTTATAGCGGACCGCAAGCTAAGTATGAGTGAACAGTGTTACACTGTTGCAAAAAAAAGCAAACATCATTCTGGGATGCATTAGCAGGAGCGTTATAAGCAAGACGCAAGAAGTAATTCTTGCGTTCTACTCCGCGCTGATCAGGCCTCAGCTGGGGTATTGTATCCAGTTCTGGGCTCCATATTTCAGGAAAGATGTGGACGAATTGGAGAGCAGAGGAGAGCAACAAAAATGATTAAAGGCCCTGAAAACATGACCACTGCCGAAAGATTGAAAACACTGGGTTAGTTTAGTCTGGAGAAGAGAAGACTGAGGGAGGACAAGGTAACCGTTTTCAAGTGCATAAAAGGCTGTTAAAAGGAGGAGGGAGAAAAATTATTCTTGTTAACCTCTGAGGACAGGATAAGAAGCAGTGGGTTTAAACTGCAGCAATGGCGGTTTAGGTTGGACATTAGGAAATAGTTCCTAACTGTCAGGGTGGTTAAGCACTGGAATAAATTGTCTAGGGAGGTTGTGGAATCTCCATCATTGGAGGTTTTTAAGAACAGGTTACACAAACATCCGTCAGGGATGGTCTAGATATTACTTAGTCCTGCTTTGCTTGCAGGGGACTGGACTAGATGACCTCTCGAGATCCCTTCCAGCCCTACAATTCTATAACCAGTAACAACATAGGGCCTGATTCTGCCAGCCCTTACCCACACGAGTAACTTTATGCACCACGACCAGGCCCTGTTGAATTCAGCAGAACTGCTTTCTCAGCTTGAGAGAGGAGTCAGTTTCATCCGGGTTTCTAGCCCATTTCACTCTGGGATTCTCATGCACTAGCTCAAAGCTGCAGCGACCCTCTTTTTTCCTTCTCTATTTGTACAGCACCTAGCACAACAGGATCCGGGTCTGTCATTGGGGCGCCTAGCTGTTACCATAATACATCTAACAGCAATAAAAATGTACAGCGCCTGGCACAATGCAGTCCTGAGGCTTAATGGAATTCTGAGGTGCTCCCATAATAACTTAATAGCAATAAAAATGTACAGTGCTTCGCACAATGGGGTCCATGAGTGGGGGATCACAGGTGTTACTGTAATATACCTAGTAGCAATGATAATGTACAGCGCCTAGCACAATGGGGCCTTGTCTATAACTCGAGCTCTGAGGTGCACCACTAATCCACGTGATGATAATAGGTTCTCTCTGAACAGCAAAGAAGGTGTGATCTCTAGTGTGGGAAGATCACAATGTACAGATAGTGAAATACATAGACAGGCGGTAGGGGAAGGATCACAACAGGTATCCAGGTTTGTGTGTGCGCATGTGTATCTCCCTGTCACCCCCTCTGGAGGGAATGAACCCTGATCTGTGTGGGTGTGTGTGTTGGGGGGGAAGGGGAGAGAATGACCAAGCCCCATTGATTTTCAGCTGGACCCTTGGTCATAAATCTTTTAAGCGCCTCCATCACTTTTTTAAACTCTAAGTGTCTGTCTTCACGGCAGCGGCAGCTCGTGCTCTCTGTACTTGAGTTGAGCTGCAAATAATCCTGGAGGTGCACAGAGTGGTTGTGTTAGCAGCTGACAAGTGCAGCTCCCTTGAGCGATAGTCAGTTCCCCCTGCTGAGCCAGCCAGCCAACTTGAGGTCAAAGCTGTGCTGGAATGAAGTGTTTGTACGGGTGTGTGGACGGGACTCGGGATATAATCAAGTTAACTTTGCAGGCACGAGCCCTGACTCTTTCATTGCTCTTGGCCAGGAACAAACCATCCAGTGTCTTGCATTTGACAACCGCTTCCTTCTTCTTTCAATGTTTGCTCAGTAAGAAGAGCTCATGGGGGTTTATATTTTATAGGGGGGTGAGTATTGAAAGTAACCAGACAGATGTTGCTGAAAGATCATCCACCTTTTCTAGCCAAGTCTGCTGACGCAGGAAAGGCAGGCTGTGGTGTTCACAGGAGACACACAGAGAAATTAGATCAAATTAGATAGAATATTTATCTTTTTATCTAATTTTTTATCTGGAAGGTCAACACGACTCTAGGCCAAGGATCCCAAATCCTAACACACAAGAATCAAAACCAGAGAGAGACAAAGCAGGCTGCTCTCAGAGGCGGAATGGCCCCACTCACCCCTCCCCTTCTCATTCTAGGCTGTCTTGCTGCAGATTGACTGCTGCTCAATCCAGATCACAGGCTTCCCCTACAGAGCCCCCTAGCCTGCAGGCAGGACCAGGAAACCCTTTACTTTTAAAGTGATAGCTTCCAATTCCAACACAGTCCTTGCAACCCCACCTGGCCATGGGGCTATGGCACTGGATTGGGATTTAAGAGTTTATTGCCTGGCTCTGCCATGGGTTCCCCATGGACCTGGATTGCTCTGGGCCCCAGCTGTAAAATGGGAAGGATTTTATTCTAACTAGGTTCTAGTAGCAGCCACTCTTCATCATAGCAGCTATGCCCCTTGCAGCCGTGCACTGAGATAGGAGAGGGCCGGTATCACTTAGCATAATGGGGGCCGGATGGCAGTTTGCAAAGCATGCCTGTACGCTCCTTCAGTGTGAACCCGGATCTGTGGCACCTGGGCTGCCACTGTAAACTTGGGCTTATAGTCACTGGCCCCGCATCTCACAGCTGTGCTAATGCGGCCATACTGCACGATCCAGACCTTCTGACCCAGGTCTGCAGCTTGAGCTGTGTCCGCATTGCAAAATGGCGGGGCTTGGACGGGAGTCACTGCGGGAGTCCAGCATTGACCCACTCCCCCACAGGGTTCTAGGACCAGGGTCCCAAGTGCTTGCTGACGTGAGTCAGACTGCTTTATGTGTGGATGGAAGGGGGAGGGGGATAGGCTCAAACCTGAGTCAGAGCCCAGGCTTCGTGTTCAGTATAGACATCCCTTAAGGTTTGTGTACATGGGGACACTCAGGAAAGTTTACTCTGAATCAACTTTTAAAGTGGGTTAGTTAAATTGCATTACACCTCTGTGTGAATGCTCTTATTCAGAAATAAAGTGGACTCAATTCAATTTAACTTAATTCACTTCCAAAGTGAATGAAGAGTTTATTTCCAAAGTGAAGCTAAATCGAATTAAGGCCTCTTTAATTCTGAATAAGAGCAGTTAACGCTCTCTCTCTCATGCCTCTCTTTTCCATGCCGAATATAGGGCTTTCCATTTTTGCCAGTCTTCTGTTGCTGTCTTAGCTTTTTTCCTTGTCGTTTTGATAGCTTTCAATTCTGCGTCTCTTGGGAGTTTCTATGTTATCCTTGGTCTATCCTGCCGCCTCGTGCCTTGGGGGTTCCAGTGCAACGCCGTTCTTGTATGTTACTCAGATCTTTCCTCCGTAGATGTCTGACCCATCTCTGGTTTTGGTCCTTAATTTCCTGTCGGTTTGTGTTTTGTCCTCCTCCGGAGTTCTTCATTTGTGATTTTTTTCCAGAAGAGCGAAAGCCAGAAATGCTTTTTTTCTGCTAAAGCTGAACTGGAGAACAGAAATCTCGCCCTCCACACTAAACCTCAAATATTTAACACTGTAACTTCTGTCTTACCGTATGGCACCAAACTTTGGAGGCTTACTAAGTCCTTGCTCACTAAATAACAAATGTTCAGAAACCGCTGCCTTAGGCAAATCCTCGGATTTGGATGGCCAGACAAAAATCACAAATGTGGGTTAGCTAATCCACTTTCAATTCACCCCGGTAGTTAACTTGGATGGATTTAGGGTATGTCTACCCTGCTGGTGAAGGTGTGATTGTGGCACAGGCAGAGATGTTTCAATAGCTAGTAGAGGTAATGATAGCAGCCAAGACACACGAGCATGGACTAGCAGCAAGAGAGCCCTGGGTATGTACTCTAGGTGTGGACCTGTGCCACCATATTTACACGGTAATTGCTACTGTGCTAGCTAGATTAAAGCCTGCCCATGCTGCAGTCCCGTGCCCTTAGTCACTTGACCGCAGCCTGACAGCACCCATGTGAGACAGGAAAGCCTTTGCTGTATTGTACAGATGGGGACGTATCTCATCCCAGGTAGCACCAGCCCAGTGCCTGAGCCAGGACTGCACTCCATTCGCTCCTAGGAAGCTGGCCTGGGATTGTTCTTCCTGGGTTATTGTGACTGTCTTACTCTCCCCGGGTGACTCCTGCTGGGGAAAGGGGCTGGACTGATGCTGCAAATACTGAGCCCGCTAGATACCTCCAGAACTAGCAAAATACTCCCACGACACCACCCCTGCTAACCTCCGCCCGGCTCCTCAATGGCCTCATCCAGTCCTTTCCCCATGAAGGAACCTGGTCAGTGCCTGCTGGCAGTTCCTGTGATGCAGATGCCCATCCTGCTGGGAGCTCAGCTGAGACCTTGCAAACTCATTTCATACCTATGAAATCCAAGCTGAGGAAAGCCTCCCTGTTCTTCTCAAGCTCTTGAAATGAGACTCCCTTCTGCCATCACCAGTCCAGGTCTTGTTCTGTTTGGTGGGGCAGTGTGAGGGGGGATGATTCACAAGACAGGTGGTATCATTGCCCCTGTATCACCCCCACCGTCGGGAGTCTGCTGTGCAGAGGCTGTGGTTGCGGTGAGAGAATGCTGAATTGGCCCACTGCCTACCCATGCCCTCTTGCCGTCCAGTCCGGGGCCACGCTGCCCCACTGAGTCCCTGCTCCAAAATAACGGCTGGGTAACCACGTGGCTGCTGCCTCTGTTTACCTGTTTGTGATGATCCCGGAGCCTCCTGGAATCTGAGATGCTGGAGCTAGGAAAGTCTGCGGCACAGGACTGACTTCTTTTAACCATCCCGCCCTTCCCCTTACGCCTTTGTTAGTGCATCTTGTTGGCAGGGCATGATGCAGTTGTGAAAAAAGGTTAACGTCATTCTGGGGTGTATCATCATCAGCATGGTAGGTAAGACACGGGAGGTAACAGTCCTGCTCTACTCAGCACGGGTGAGGCCTCTGCCAGAGTGCTGAGTCCAGTTCGGGGTGCCGCACTTTAGGAAAGATGTGGGGAATTGGACAGAGTCCAGGGGAGAGCAACAAAAATAGTCCAAGGTTTAGAAGACCTGACCTCGAAGGAAAGGCTAAAAAAGCTAGACCTGTTTAGGCTTGAGAAGAGAAGGCTGAGGGGGGACCTGAGAACAGTCATCAAATATGTTCAGAGAACAGGGATCAATTGTTCTCCATGCCCACTGGAGGTAGGACAAGACATAATGGGTTTAATCTGCGGTAAGGGAGATTTAGGTGAGATGCTTAATTTTCTGTCTCCCATCACCCCGCGGGTCTCTCTCCCATGGAGTCTCCGTGTTCCCGCCCCATGTGTATCAGCTGCAATTTCCCTACCCCCCTACCTATGCACTTGGACATCGGTGTCAGCCCTGACTGTGGGGGAAGAGCGCCCCCTACTGAGCCTGCCATTCCACTCCCTGCAGCAGAGCGCCTGACGCTGCACTGTTTCCTTCTAGTTCCTTAATGGATTATCTGAGATAATGTCCTACCACACACACCCCTCCCCAAGCCGTTCACCAGGCAGGAGCCCCCCTCATATTTTTTTGCTCCTTTAGCCAAATGAAAACCCTGGTTCCGTCCAGATTAATTCATGACCTACTTGAGCAAGTCCTTTACTAGCAGCCAGGGGCAATGCTTTGCAGACTTGGGGTGGGGGTGTCTAAAAGCAACCCCCTTAAATCCATATATGTGTCCGCTTCTGGGTGCAGGGGTGGTCCTGATATTCTGTGTCTGTACAATATCTGGCACAATGGGGGCCTGGTCCATGTCTGGGGGCCTAGGCACTACTATAATACACCTAATAGCAATAAAGCTGTACAGCGCCTTGCACAATGGGGGCCTGGTTCCTGGCTGGGGCTCCTAGGTGCTACTGTAATACACTGTATAATAATCATTAGACTACAAGCTGGCCCAGCTTCCAGGATTGCCATGTGCCCACAAATCCAGGTGAAGTCAATGGGGGCCTGATTCTCCATGATCATTACACCGGTGCACGACAGTTGTAAAATGGGACTGTTTGACAAGGCGGTGCTTTACCCCTACTTTGCCCTGATTTAAATGTCTGCCTGAAGGGCAACAAATTGACCCCACTAGAAGGTGCAGATGCTCAGTACTTTAGAAATCATTTTGATTTAGGTGCCAAGATATGAATTTTAAGAGTAAGTTTGGGCAGGGACACAGGAATATCCAGGGCGGATCAGGCTATGGGACCATCTACCCCAGTATCCATCTCCAACAGCATGCAGAGCCAGCTGCTTGAGGATGGTGCAAGACACCCCCTAGAGGGCAATGATGGGATAACCTGTGCTGAGGGGAAGTTCCTTCCTGACCCATGTCAGTCAGAGGACAGTTTCTACCCTGAAGCATGTGGGTATAGATCCCTTTCAAACTTTTAGCCTGGCCCCGTCTGCAGATTTCAGCCTTGATTTGTTCTCTCTCTTGCTTCCACTTCTCCATAACTCCTGTGCAGTTTGCTGTCTCCTGTCACCCCAATGGTCTTTCATACTTTTGCAGAGTAGTTTGCTTGGTAAGATCTAGGCCAGTATTAGAAACCACTTTGATTTAGATGCCTAAATACGTATTTAAGACCCTAACTTTAGGGATGCTCGAAATCCCAGAGCAGGTCACACAACGGGCCCCAAGAGTGTGTGTAGATTATTCCTCTATAAGAAGGGGAATAAGCTATACTGGTATAAGGCACCTTTGTCTGCTTATAACTGCATCCACTATAGGGGTTGCACTGCTAGCACGATATCGGTAAAAAAACCACACCTCTTATGCACATTGTTCTACTGGAACGAAATCTGTGAGTGCAACAGGCCTTACAATTAGATTATTATTACTTAGATGATCAGTTCTTTGAGGCAGGGACTATCTTTTTTATCTGAGTTTGTACAGCACCTAACACAACAGGGGCCTGGTCCACAACTACCACAAACCACATTATAAAATATAGCCAGCAATGATGATCATTTTTGCTGTTTGCTCCACGCATTCACTGCAGAGAAGAGTTAGAAGTTAAAGGCAGCATGACCCAGGGACTAGAACAGCAGACTGGGACTCAAGAGAGAGGTTCTATTACCGACTCTGCTGCTGGGTAAACAGGGGCAAGGCAGTGCCTCGCTCCGTGCCTCAGTTTCCCCATCTGTAAAACAGACATAATGATTCTGCCCTTCTTTGTAAAATGTTTTGAGATCAACTAGCTAAGGGTGGTGGTTGTTATTCCAAGCTGTTCTGCATGCTTTTGAGTAACCTTTCCAAAACCTTTCTGCCTGTTGTGTCTTCAATCACTTCTAAAATTCCCATTGCAAAAAAAACCAGTCTGTTTCCCCTTACAAGCCACTTAGGCCGACACCATAAAAACCAGCTCCCTCATCACTCTGCGTGGGTGAGATTCAGTGCCAGAATGAAGCTGATCTGCTATTTATGTCTCACTTTGGGACCCCAGCCCTAACAGGGGTTTGTCCAGCCTGTTCTTAAAAACCTCCAGCGACGGGGATCCTACAACCTCCCTAGGAAGCCTGTCCCAGAGCTGAGCTCCCTTTGAGAGTTAGAAAGTTCGTCCTAATATCTCACTAAATCTCCCTCGCTGCAGATTATGCCCATTACGTCTTGTCGTACCTCCAGTGGAGAACAATGGATCACCATCCTCTTTATAAAAGCCCCTAACGTATTTGAAGACTGTTCTCAAGTCCCCCCTCAGTCATCCTTTCTCTAGACTAAGCACACCCGTTTTTTTAACCTTTCCCCCTAGGTCTGGTCTTCTAAACCTTGGATTATTTTTGTTGCTCTCCTCTGGACTCGCTCCAATTTCTCCACATCTTTTGTAAAGTGCAGTGCCCAGAACTAGACACGGCACTCCAGCTGAGGCCTCACCAGAGCCGAGGAGGGCAGACTAATTACCTCCTATGTCTTACATACAAAACCCCTGTTCGTACACCCCAGAATGATATTGGCCTTTTTTGCAGCTGCATTGCATTGACGACTCATATTCAGTTTGTGCTCCACTATAACGCCCGGACCCTTTTCAGCAGGACGACCCCTAGCCGGTTATCCCCCGCGTTGTAGTCATGCGTTTGATTTTTCCTTCCTAAGTATAGCACTTCGCTCTAGTCTTGACTGAATTTCATCTTGTTGATTTCAGACCAATGCTCCAATTTGTGAAGGATGTTTTGAATTCTGATCCTGTCCTCCAAAATACTTGCAACCCCTCCTAGCTTGCTGCCATCCACAAATGGCATACACATGCTCACCACTCCATTCTCCAAGTCATTCATAAAAATAATAGTAGCCGACCCAGGGCTCACATGGGTCCAGTGGCTGGAGGCACTAGTGGAGAATGTGGTAGAGCTGGGGCTGAGTAGGGACTGGAGGATTTGACCCACGCTATATTAGTTCTAGGTAAAAGGTTTGGGATTAAAGGCCTGGCACATCACAGCACGTTAGCATATGGGCATCTCCCTGCTTAACATTGGAGACCTCCTTAATTACCATGCTGAAGGCGGGAGCCAATAGCGGCTGGACCGTGACCCGCGGAGCTAGCACCTGTCAGCCTTTGTCTGCCTTGACTGTGCTGTTGGGTAGATGCTCGGATGAGGAAAGGAAATGCAGGCCAAGGGCAATGCAGATGCCGAAGTGCTGAGAACAGCTTATCCCACTGAGAAATTTAGGAAAGAAACACTAGTCACCCACCCTGGCCAGTGCCCGCTCTGACCCCATTCGTCCTCAAGGGATCCTAGTAGTTTTGATCGCAGCTTCCCTGCGGTATGGAGGAAGGCATTTTGGGAGGGGAGTGGTGTCTAGTGGTTAGTGCTGGGGGGGCTGGGCGTCAGGACTCCTGGCTTCCGTTCCTGGCTCTGTAGTGTGTGGAACTAGCCTCCCCACTTGTTCTGCTGAAATCCATCTCTTCCCCGTCCTATAAAAACCCCAAAGGGCCCGATTCCCCTTGGCTCTGCAGCTCTTCTGGTCATTTTGGCTGTGTCTATAGACACCCGTTGTCCCGCTTTGTATGTCTTTGGCTAACTAGACCAAGATAGTTAATCTCTCCCCTCCCCACTGCAGTGTGGATGCAGTTATAGGGTATGAAAGGCTTGTGGCAGTATAGCTATTCCCATACAAGGAGGGAATAAGCGACACTGGGATAAGTCATCTTTACCCAGGTCTGAGTGTGTCCATACTAGGGGTGCTAGTGATACGTTGGAGAGCAATAAAAATGGCAGGAGGTTTAGCAAACCTCACTTAGGAGGAAGGGGTAGAAAAACTGGGCCTGTGTAGTCTTGGGAAAAGAAGACCGAGGGTGACCTGAGCTGGGTTTTCAGATATGTTAGGGGCTGTTATTAAAAGGATGGTGATCAACTGCTCTCCACTGGAGGGAGGATAAGACGTAATGGGCGGAATCTACAGCAAGGGAGATTTAGATGAGATATTAAGACAAACTTTGTAACTCTCAGGGGAGCTGAGCTCTGGAACAGGCTTCCCAGGGAGGTTGTGGGCTCCCCGTCACTGGAGGGTTTTAAGAAAAGGCTGGACAAACCCCTGTCAGGGCTCGTCTGGGTTTATTCACTCCTGCCTCAGCACTGGGTGATGGACTTGATAACTGATTGAGGTCCCGTCCACGCTGACATTTCTATGATTCTGTAACTATGGCAGGAAAAAAATCACCTTTCTAACCCACATAATGATACCGGTGCAAAATCCTCGTGTGGAACTGGCCTTACACTGCTGCAAAGTGTGTATAAAGCACCAGCATTCTGACATGGTGACGATACTCATTGTGCACCAGTGCAAAATGCCTTCCATGGAAAAATCTGTGGCCTGTCTCTGACGCCAATCACCACAGTCCCTCTGCCCCCTCTACCCTTTGATGCATTTATCCACCCAACCCCCTATGGGGCAGGGCTACTATCCCCATTGTGCAGATGAGGAAACTGAGGCATAGAGGTTAAGCGATTTGTCCAAGGTCACCCGGGAAGTCTGTGGCAGAGCAGGGAATTGACACATCCGGTAAGTGTTGGGCTGATGCTCTAATCACTTGGCTGTCCTGGGGCCCAGTCTGCGCAAAAAGGTTAGGTCGAGCCAGCTGTTTCGCTCAGGGGTGTGAAGAATCCTCACCTCTGAGCAGCATCATGAAACCAGCTTAACACCTGGTGTAGACGGCACTAGGTGGATGGAAGAAGTCTTCCATCGACCTCTTGGGCAGGTGGATTACCCACACCAACGGGAGTACCCTTCCTATCAGCGTAGATTGTGTCCACGCTGAAGCTCTTTGAGCCGCTGTAGTTTCATGTGTAGACAAGCCCTGGCTGTGTTTTCCTCTCGTTTTGTACTGATCACCTGGTTTGGATTTGAGAGGTGGGTGGGGGCAGATAGAACAGCTCAACAAGAATTACGGCTTGTCTACAGGGGAGGGGAGGAATTAATCCAGATTAACCAGAGGTGTGAATTTAAACCGGATTAAGCCATCCTTCGGAATAAGGGTGGCTTTAATTGGGTTTAGTTTAGTTTGCTTCCCAAGTGAAGTCGCCCTTCTGGAATAAAATCATTTGTGTTCCAGAAGAGACCGTCCACGCAAGGAGATCCTGAGTAGCTATTGCAGACGCCCCGAACCCCCAGCACTGCCGTGAGTGGGTCACCCGCTCCTGTTTCCTCCTTTGTTGTCCCCTGTAATTAACTGGAGCCTGGATTTAGTGATTCCTCCCCCTCAGGTGAGGAAGGGTCTTTAGTTTTTGGGGGGCCCAGAGCCGCCTCTTCTAGTAGTGCGAGCAGGGAGACGGGGATTACTCTGCCTACGTGCTAGCACTTGGAACCAGGGTGCGGCATCAGATCACATGAGCAGAAAGGAAACTGGGAGAATTTCCCCCAATGTATTTCTCCCCAAAACATCCCCCTTCCTCCCTCTGCCTCCTCCCCCCAAGCACCCAAGGCAAAGCCCAGCCCCACATCATCTCACGTGAATCCCTTTTTTGCCAGGGAGTCACTAGCATAGAGGCAGCATGGCCCATTGGTTAGAGCAATGGCTTAGGACACTGGAGACCTGGGCTCTGTTCCTGGCTCAGCTGCAGGGTGACCTTGGGTAAGTTGTGGTGCTTCCCTGTGCCTCAGTTTCTGCATCTGCAAAATGGGGATAATGATGCTGACCCCTTTTCTGCCCCGGGTCTCTGATAGGCTCGGCTTTTCGACCAGGCCACTGAGAACAGCAAGGCCAGGCAGGAAAAGATGACAGCGGATCCCCCACAATCTTCCCTCCGCACTCTGGTTCCTCTGCCCTACAAACCTGGTGGGAGTTTATGAGCTGCTGTTATTAAGTAAAGTATACCCTTTAATAAATAAGGGCCAGGGGCGGGAGTGTGCTCAGAAGAAAGCAGAATGGCCCAGTGGTTGGGGACACATCTTGGCCTTAGAGGAGCTTAGTTCAAGTCCTGCCACTGACTTATTCCTGTGACTTGAGCAAGTCACTTATTTGTTCCGTGCCTCAGTTTCCCTCTTTGTAAAATGGGGATGATGCTGCTCTCCATCCTCCCCTCCCACACAGGAGTTTACACAGCTGTGTGCCTTACATACTGGGAGGGGCTGTGTCAGCAGGAGCCATCAGCAGCTAGCCAGAGGTAGCATCTCCTCGTAGATCTCTAGGGCCAATCCAACCATCCGCTCTGGACCCAGCAGGACGCAGGCCGGAGAATCCCGCCAGCAGCTTGTGGCTGGGAAATTCAATGCTGTTCTGGGTAACAGCTCCAATGCCTCCTGCAACAGCAGCATTTGAGCCCTGATTTCTCCCGAGCACCAAGCCCTGTATTTTGTACTCCGCTGAGACCCCCTTTGGCTCTGGGGTGGGGAGCTGCCCCCCACCTGTTGGGAGGCCCAGGAGTGTGAGGGGAGGGTTGCAGAGTGCGAACACCCCACAAGCAGCGGCTCCTGTCTCACTCATAGACTTTAAGGTCAGAAGGGACCAATAAGATCATCTAGTCTGACCTCCTGCACAACGGAGAGCCTCAGCCCTCCCTCCACCCCCCCCCGGAACAGACCCCTAACCTAGGACTGAGTTATTGACATCCTCAAATCATGGTTTAAAGACTTTAAGGTACAGAGAATCCACCAGCAAGAGGATGCTGGGCTGGGTGCAGCTCCCTGCTGCAGACATTGCGACCTGACACCAAGCACACGTTGTCACAGCACCACTTGGGTTTGGACCAGCCCCACCCCCCCACCCCATCGGGGTGCGGGGGCAGTTAGGCCAAATATGAGTGAGTGGCAGCCTCTCTCAAATTTGGCCCCTCCCTCTCCCCGGCGGGGGGGCTGGGCTGAACCTGAGCGGCGCTGCAACTCCGTGCCCCAGGGGCCAGGATGCGACGTCCGGGTCAGGGAGCCCAGCCCAGCCCAGCCATGTGGGACAGGGGCTGTGGGGAGGGGGTCACTCAAAGCAAGGCGGTCTCATGACACACTGCCCCGGCCCATAGGGGTTGGGACCCCCAGTTTGGGAAGCATTGGGCTGGAGAACGTTGGTGTGTGCAACGTGGGGCGTGGATCGCCTGCTGCGACCAGCCGGGCAGGTCTCCCCGATCACTTCCCGGCCATCACAGGGCACCTCGGTCCCTCCAGCCTCCGTCTGTAGCTCACAACAGTTCAACCCCTGAGGGCTGAAATGCTTCAGTCTAACTGGAGCTCTGTGTAGGTGACACCACGTGGCCCGTGCTCCAGGGGAGGTCAGACAAGAGGATCTGATGGTACCTCCCAGCCTTAAACTCTATGATGACATAGTGACGGTGCCCGTGGATAAAGCAGTTGAAAACAGACAAGTGGGAGGAAGGAATTTTGAATATACGCCAATAAGCTGGTGCAGGCGAGGCGTTATTTCGAGCGAGGAGGCGCCCAGCAGGAATCCTTGGCTGGGCTCCCAGTGGATTGTCATCCTGGTCCCTTCCGGCCAGGAACATAGAACCTGGCAAGCCAGACGTGCTCTGCTTGGCGGGCTAAGAACGCTCCTGCATAGCCGTGAGACTCCTCACAATCCACTGCAAAGCTGTGCCTGGCGTGCTGCAGCATTGTGCAGGGCCAAGACCTCTGCGGCTGGGGTGTGTCTGCAGCAGTCCTGGCATCTCGCCTGGATTAGTGCAAAGCCAAGATGGTCAGGGAGTCAATCCCATCTCCGGGGGTCCCTAAATGTCTGACTGCCAGAAGCTGGGCCTGGACGATGGGCTGGATCACTCGATAGTTGCCCTGTTGTATTAATTCCCTCTGGCACTGTCAGAGACAAGAGCTTGGCTGGATGGACCATTTACCCCAGACAGCCATTCTTCCCCGTGAGGTGTCTGGACCCATGTTAACTCAGCGGTGAAGACATATCCCTAGTGGATTGAGGGCTTGTCTACGCTACAGAGGCGATAGCAGCATAACCCCATAGCACAGACACATCCTACAGTGACAGAAGGATTTTCCCTCACCGTAAAAACACCACCTGCTCAGGTGACAGTGGTTACATTGACAGAAACATTTTTCCTTTGACCCAGCTGTATCTAAAACCTACGGCAGAGCTGCGGCATGTGGGGGGTGTGGATTGTTCATACCCCTGAGCAACGTGGCTAGATCGATCTAAATTCTAAGCCTAGACCAGGCCTTAGCCTCTGGGGATGTCTACGCTAGAGCTGGGAGGTGTACGTTCCAGTTTACCCCTTCCGCAGCTTGTGTAGACGTACCTTTCTGGGTGTGAAATGCTTCCCCTCTGATTTCACACCCGCTTTGCACTGGCATCAATGTCTGCATGAGGGGGCAGATCTGCAGCCTGGTCTACACTGAAAACGTAGCTCGATCTAGCCATGTCGCTCAGGGGTATGAAAAATTCATATCTCTGAGTGCCACAGTTCAGCCAGCTCACCCCCGGCCTAGACGCGGCTCGGTCAGCAGGAGAGTTCTTCCATTGACTTAGCGCCTGCCATTTGGGGAGGTGGATTATCTCCAGCCATGGAAAAAGCCCCTTCCAGTGACGCAGCAAGCGCCTACGGTGCACCAGCGGCACAATTGCAGCCTGCCGTAGTGTGGACGTGGCCTGAGAGCCGATGACCTGGGATGGGCAGTGTGGCTGGCAATTATACACAGTGTTGGGGAACCGGTGTGAAAATGGGCTCATTTTGTGGGTGGGGGACAGCCAGGATGGACGAGGTCTCCGCAAAAGAACAAGAGCGACTCTGGGAGCTGATGTCGGGAGAAGCTAATTTCAGTCCCTTATAATAATAAAATCACGCAGCTCTTTTCATTAGCAAAGCACGTTACGAAGGAGGCCAGTCTCATTATCCCCATTGTACAGATGGGGAAACCAAGGCACAGAGCAGGGAGGGGACTGGGCCGAGGTCACCCAGCAGGCCAGTGGCTAAGCCAGGATTAGAGCCCATCTCTCCGCAGTCTCAGTCCAGTGCACTAGGTCGCCGTGGGGAAGGAATAACGAACAACTAGCAGGTAATGGAGCACGTTTGTGGGAGGAACCTGTAAAGAACAGACAAATCATCCTGGATAAATTCATTCTAGCAATAAACAAAATAAAAAAGTTAAGGGAGCTGGCAGGAGCAAGGCAGTGGTAACTCATGGACTGGAGAGGTCTGTACAGCACCTGGCACAATGGGGATCCAATCCATGATGGGCTCTGAAGTGCTACCGTAATACACCTAATAGCAATAAAAATGTACAGCGCCTGGCACAATGGGCAGCTAGTCTGTGATGGTCTTCTAGGCACTGCTGTAATAACCTAATAGTAGGCTTGGAAGGATTAGATTTTTAACAGTAAATGTCAGTAAACATCAATTTCACTGTGCACCTGCAAACTGACAAAAAAAAAATTCTATCAGTAATAATCAAAATGTACAACAGGCAAAGTAAGAAAAATGCTGCCTGAGAACGCATTGGAGTTTGATTGACGTCTATTTATTTTTATATTTTGACATGTGATCTTGCTAATTTCTGTTTTAACAGTTATAAAACTTTCACTTTTTGAATCTCACTGTCTACTGTCATTAAATAATTATTGTCTGATCCCCCCCCCATTGTCTGACTCCTCCATAATTTTGTACAACTGTGAAAATTTAAATAGATTTTAAAAAAATTGAAAAATCCCGAAAAATCACCATTGATATTATCCACTGAAATTATTTTAAAAACAATTTAATTCTGCCAAGCCTACCTTATAGTAATAAAAATGTACAGCACCTAACACAGAGCGGGGGGTGGTCTGTAAGTGGAACTCATAGGTGCTATCACAATGCACAGAATACCTAATAATGGGGTTACAGCTGGATCATAGCAAGGATTTTTTGGGAGGGGAGGGAGGAGGTTTCTGCCAAAATAAATCTTGCTTGCAAAATTAATTCATCTTGGTTTCCATATGGGAGCTCTGGCATGTGCACTGGAAACGGACTGACTGGATTGCACATGTAACTCGGAGGTTTGGCTGGGCTAATGTGAGAGCGAGTTCACACGCTGCTAGAGGCAAGTGTGGGGATCCCCTGAACTTTCGTTCTAGGAGACACTGGGGGCAAAGCACAAAGGTTTGTCGCTTGGGTCAGAAGTTTAATGGGATTCCCACTCCCCTTTACAAACAGTCAGAACAACTGCAGGGTTAAAAGGTGCCTGCTACTGGCAAGATGCTTTGTATCTCCCTCCACCCTCGCACTCCCTCTAGGTGCTGGCCACAGGCAGGATAAGAGCCTACTGCTGCTGCTAGCTAATGCAATCCCTCCTTTGGCTCAAGTGGTAGCAGCCTGTGCCTTGGTGCTGATGGTTCTGTTTGGTTCCTGTTTAAGATCCATTCTGAGGTGATTACGTGCCTTAGGTACTAGAGTGACCCTAGTACAGAAGAATTTGAGCAGCTCACAGTCTTTAATGTATTTATCCCTGTGAGGCAAGGCAGGGCTATTATCCCCATTGTACAATTGGGGAAACTGAGGCACCGATCCACTAATCACCTTGCCTCGGGTCACACAGAGAGTCTGTGGCAGGGCTGAGGACTGAATGCAAGCGTCTCAAATCTCAGGCTGACCTAACCATTAGACCACCCTTCCTCTTGATCCTCTCCTGCATGGCATATGCACGTGAACCAGATGTTCAGCAGGATGAGACGAGCAGTCTTAGCTGTGCTCTTAGTTAATATCTTCCTGAGGGGGCAGGGTCCTGTGCCAGTGCCTGTTGGAAGTTCATGGCAAGATTCCCAACCACCTCAGAGCACTTTGGATCAGGTCCTAGGAGAAAGTAACTAGGCTGCTAACAAAAATGTATAACTGCTACTAACTGGGTAGGAATTGTAAACTCTCAGAGAGGGCAGAGCAATCGGATCCGAAGCGATCAGAGGGAAATCGACTGTCATAACCATTGCCAAACAAACTAATCCTGACATGGGGATGCTTGATGCTGGAATAAAAGAGATTTTATTCCCAGAATAATGACTCTGCTTTGGAAGCAAAGTAAGGTAAATAGAATTAAGGCCACTCATATTCCGAATAAGAGTGTCCACACAGGGGTTTAATCCAGTTGAACTAATCTGGTTTAAAATCACACTTTTAGTTAATCTGGATTAATCTTCCTATGTGGATGAGGCCTGAGAAACACAGGCAGGAAATATCCAAATGAGATGCACCGTGGGCTGGGGCAATATATGTTAAGCATGCTCAGCAACAAGGTGGTGGAAGCGGGAATGCCTGTAAGAGACCTGGTTGTGATAGCCGGGCAGCAAGCTATGAGCTGGGAGATGGTGTGTTGCGGCTGGATGTATGATCTGAAAAGGGAGGAAATCAGGGATTTAAACACTGGGCCCAATTCACCACTGCCTCCCTGTAGACTCAATGGAGGTAACTCCTTGGACCCACTAAAGAGACCGTCTCGGGTATAAAGCGACAGGGCTCAGAATTGGGCCCGCTGTGGTCAGTTCTGGCTGCTACAGCCTACATCTCAGGGGACTAAGGTGTCTAAACCCCTTTGTGGCTCTGGCCCCTGGTTCCCAGAAAGATGGAAGCAGTTCAGAGAAGAGCCACCCTAGTGATCCCAGGCTCTGGGAATGTGCTCTGAGGAGTATCTTGTGAAGAAGGGCTATCAAAGAGAGTGTGTCGGAGGGAAGGGATTATTTAAAGTAGTGGATGCATGTTAAGAGCTGAGGTGAGTTATTTGTAAGGCACAATACATTTTTATTGGCCCCACAAGTCCCAGGGACTTAGCAGTGTTACCGAATCTCACAATTCTGCAATCAGTCTCACGATTTTATGGCAAGTCTTGTGACAGGGGATGGTCTTTCTTTGAGCCCCAGCTCCTGGAGTCATGTGATTCAGTGACAACCTCCGCTTCTGGTTTTTAATAAACAGTCAGTTTTCAGCCCTCGTGGTAATGGGGAAAGCTTAGAAATGTGCCCCGAGCACACGTTTGAGGCTCAGGAACCAGGAGGTGAATAAAACAAGCCCAACATTTATTATTACTTTTTAACTTAATTTTTAAACCAGTCTTGTGATTTTTTTTGAGGACTGATTTGAGATTATTTGAAAACTGGGGGGTTAGCAATCCTGGAACTATGCTATGTATTTTGGAGCACCCTCTGCTGGTACTTTATCTATTGACTAATCTCATGCTTCAAGGCTTCTGGCAGTCATCTGCAGGGGTCAGGAAGGGATTTCCTTGTCCCCGCACTCCCCAGATATTCTGGGGTTATTTTTGTCTCCTTCCTCTGAAACATCAGGGATGGCCATGGCTGGAGATAGGACATTGGGCGGGGGGGGCCAGGGCTCTGGGCTAGCACTGAGCATTCTCTCTCTCAGGGGCCTGGTTGGTTGGTTCTTGCTCACGTGACCTGAACCCCACTGTGGGGTTGGGAAGGAATTTGGGTTTTGCCTTCCTCTGCAGCGTGGGCTGTGAATCATTAGCCAGGATGATCTGGGTCTATCACACTTAACATGCTGGGGCCTCGGGCACATGCGGCGAGCTGTAATGCTTGGGTCTAATTTTGGTTGTTGGGTTTAGTGAGTGGGTGCTGGGTGGGGTAGGTGGCTGGTCAGACTAGAAGATCTGGGAGTCCCTTCTGACCCTAAACTCTGTGACTCTGGCTATTTACCTATGTGTAGGCTGGGAGGATTCTCTGAACAGCACATGGGGTAGAACTAGGAGCAATGGGATGCTATGGATAGGCGGAGATGCATCCTGGCTGTAGAAAAGGAGAGGGGTAACGCGCGTGGCTCTGAAAATTAGATTGGGTGATGCCTTAGCGAATGTCCTGTATGGAACAACCCTGCCCTAGCGAGGAATGGATCATCCCAGGTGGTTTAAATCCCACGTGTGCATGCCGCTGCACATCTAAATTTGCCTGTGCAATGGCCGTGGCTCAGGTTGGTCTATTTGCAAAACAAAACAAAAGCCAGTTGGGTCCTTTTTTAGGCAGGGCTGTAGGCATGTTGGCCTCAGGATCTGAGATCGACAAAGTAGGGGAGGTTGTGTCAAAGT
The DNA here is from genome assembly GCF_026122565.2 of Emydura macquarii macquarii. Classification (NCBI taxonomy): domain Eukaryota; kingdom Metazoa; phylum Chordata; order Testudines; family Chelidae; genus Emydura; species Emydura macquarii. The sequence goes on from NW_027131927.1 coordinate 5,155,113, forward strand.
AGGGGAGGTTGCCCGGGTCTGGGAAATACTTTTTTCCATCTCTAGTTTCTAGGCCACCCCCTCTGGCTGGGTCGGGGCTAATAGTCAGCATGGGGCTTCAGAGCCACTATGGATCCCATGGCGCTTTTTGTCAGACCCCGGGTTTTTGTGTTGGCCGGGTTGGTGTAATAACATCCTGCTCTCTAAACCCCACCCCTTCCAGGGGAGATGGGGTCCGTGTTTTCCCTTCCCCTGCTGAGCTGTGACAGAGAGGCAAGATGGTGCAATGGTTAAGCCTAGAACCCAGGAGACCCAGCTCTGCAACTGACTCCCTGCATGAGACCCTGGGCCAATCACTTAGACCCAGATCCTCAAAGGTATTTAGGTGCCTAACTCCCATTGGTTTCTCTGGAAATTAGGTGCCTGTACCTGGGTCTTAGTCTCTTTGGGTATGTCTGCCCTGCGTTGTAAAGGTCTGTGATCTTGGTGTTTCCACACGTGCACGTGAGCATTCACACTGCAGTGTAAACCTGGAGTTACCAATGGCTGGACTCAGGTCTCACAGCCGTGCTCAGGCCCTTCTGACACAGGTCTGTAGCTTGAGCTGCGTCCACATTGCAAAACAACAGGGCTGGGACCCGAGTCTCAGCGGGACTTGGGCTCGGACCCATCCCAAGTGTTTGCTGATCCGAATGGGACAGATTTGTGTGTGGACGGAACGGGGGTCCTGAGTCAGAGCCCAGCCTAGATGTGCCCTTTATGCCTGGTTCCTCAGCTGTCGTATGAAGATACCAGCACTGCCCGAGCTTCAAGGGATAAATGCGTTCGAGTGTGAGGTGCTCTGTGACAGGGTCCCTATAAATATCTAAGTGGATGGATTGTACTGTTACTGTTGTGCAAATTCATCCCTATGTGCTATTCAAATCCCAGGAGTAGTGCTAGCTTTCTCCGCAGGGGTGAATTTCACCCTGGCTTCCAAGTCCCACCCCAGAGGTGGCTGCATTTCACCTGTGAGTGCAGCCGATGCTGTGAGTCACTTCTTGGGATCTGTCAAGTTGAAAAGTGCTAGAGAAACAGGCAAATACCTGGCATTTGCCATCAATGAGACAATTCCAGCTTCTTCTGGGGCTGCTTCCAGCTCCCGCTGGCATCGACACGGATGGATCTGGCTTTGAGGGTCATTTCCCTCAGCCCCTATGGCTCCGGAGCCCCCTTGCGATGACCAGGGCATCTGTTTTTAGCAGCGCACCTGGAAAGGGTGGTGACAAGGAACCTGGCAATGCACCATGTGCCGCTGTCTCACGTGATCGCACAGAACCATGACAATCTGCCTGATGGTAGCACCCAGGTGCCCCTGCTGAGGTTGGTGTCCCCAACAGACCCCACCTGGGCCGGGGGTCCCCATTGTACTGGTCATTGCACAGACAGACTGACAGACAGTCCCTGGCCCTGAGGGAGCTTCTAGTCTAAACAGACAAGACAGAAAGATGACTAGTCCCATTTGGAGGAAGCTGAGGCATGGAGCAGGGAGTGACTCAGCCAAGGTCACACGGGGAGTCTGTGGCAGAGGTAGGAATCAAACCAGGTCACCTGAGTCTGTGGTAAGTCACTAGAATCGCAGACCCTTGAAGATCGAGTACAGATACAGGGTGGTTGGGACGGTGGCCCTTGCAATTCGGAGATACTCCTGGATTTGTACTGCAGAGGCTTTTCACAGCTGCAGGGGTTAAGGTCCCACCACATCCTCAGTAAGCGGCCTGTCTAGGTACGGCTCTCAAGAGGCGGAGAGGGCACTCCAGGGAAAGGGAGAGGAACAAGAGCAAAACAGAACAACAGGGAAGCCTAGAATGTCCCAAGAGAGAGCAGTGGGAGGGGTAGAATGGGCCTGTCACAAGAGCTGGGAGTCACAGCTCTGGGAGGCAAGTGGGGTCTAGTGGTTAGAGCAGGGGAGTGCTGGGAGTCAAGACTCCTGGGTTCTATTCCCAGCTCTGGGGAGTGGGGTCTAGTGGTTAGAGCGGGGAGCTGGGAGTCAGGCTGTATGCCTGGTGCAGTGGGATGCTATCATTAGGGCTTCTGTTTTTTGGGGTTTATTAATTTCATTTTTGAGGGGTTATTTCTAGCAAGTTTTGAGTCGTATATAGAAGCCCAGAAGCTGGCGTTTCTCTGGGAGGTTCTTTTTGTATGCCACGTGATGTATCTACTAGAACATGCAGTCTCTTTGTAATGTTCCCATGCGTGCTTTACTGTAGTAACTCTTTCAAACAGCGCCACGTTCCAGTGCCTCTAGCACGTCCCAGCAGAGTGTAGACAGACCGATTAATGCACAGCGCATGACTGGTGTCCACGTTACGGATCCGTGTAGACAAGCTCTTAGATATGAGCTACCATTTCCATTGGTTTTCCGGTGTTTATTGGGTAAACACCCTTTTCTTTTATATTGGGCATGTTTTGTGGGTGTGTATCGGTGAAGACTGAAATTATGAAGCCCAGCTTTGAACCCGCTGAAGACCCCATGGGGTGGGTGATTGTGAAACATCTGGGCCAGGAAGGTGGATATTAGAGATGGTGCATTGCAACTCACTGGGCTGTATGGACCGGAAGGGAGGAGGTCTGGGGGGATGGTATAGGACACAGATGTTGCACTGCAGCTGGCTGGTCTATATGGACCGGAAGGGAGGGGATCTGGGGGGATGGTGTAGATGATGCACTGCAGCCAGCTGGGCTCTGTGGATGGGAGACAGCCCCAGAGGGGTATGGCTGAGCATGCCCAGCTGCCCAATGAGGATCTGATGGAGGCCGTGGCGCAGCCCAGGGAAGGATCTGAAGGCCAACGCACTGCAGCCGCTGTGCCCAATACGGACCGGCCCGCGGGGAGGTGGGAAGCTCCTGGCTCACGCGCCTGGAGTTTGCCAGACAGGCTCCTTGCTCAGATGCTTGTTGGTGCCATTTCAGTGCTGTGTGGAGCCTCAAGGGGCAGGGCTGGTGGAGCTGCAGTCAGTCGGGGCACGGGCTCAGGATAGGAGCCCTGATCTGGCCGTCAACCCCTCTTGTGTCTGGAGCTTCCCTGGGCCAGCCTGGGCATGAGCCTAAATCTGGTCCCAGACACTGAGCCCAGGGCCAGCAGGACACACAGAGCTGCCAGATGGGCCTCAGAGCCTGGGATCACCGAGTCAGTGACTTGTTAGCGAAGCTGGGGCCTGTTGTGGGGCAAAGCTCTGGAAGGATGTGGGGTCTAGTGGTCAGAGCAGGGGGGCTGGGAACCAGGACTCCTGGGTCCTATCCCAGCCCTGGGAGGGAAGTGGGGTCTAATGGTCAGAGCAAGGGGTCTGGGAGCCTGGACTCCTGGGTTCTATGCCAGCTCTGAGGGAGTGGGAGCTAGTGGTTACAGCAGGTGGGACCAGATGCGGTGCCAGTGGCTCTAGGATTAGGGAATATGGATAGTGGTGGTGGGGATTGCAGTCTGGACTTCTGGGTTCTGTGTCTGTCTCTGCCATTGACTCTCAGCCTGGGCAGGACTTTCCCCCTCCAGGTGCCTTGGTTTCCCACCCCTGTAACAGGCGCTGACAGCTACTCCAGGGCCTCCTGGCCTGCGAAGCTCTCCTGCAGTGAAGTGCTAGGGCCCGGTGTGGAGTTGTTATAGGACGTGGCGGGGGGCTGCCAACTGGGACACAGCTGTTTGCTTCTGGGCTGCTGGGGAGGGGTGCGCAGAGGGGAATGGGGCAGAGATGGGATGAAGCAGGGAGACGGGACCTTCTGCGTGGTCCCCAGAGGGACCTGTTCGGGGGAGCCAATGAGATCACCTCCAGGAGCCCACAGGCCTCACCTCCTGAGAACTCCCGCTTTACCCCCCATGTTGCCACAGGAGAAAGCAAAGCCACTCTCTAGACCTGAGCCCCCAAATTTCCTGCCTCCCCCATGTATTGCTATGAGGGGAGGGGGTGTGATGCCATGGGGCACTGGGAGGAAGGATTGCAGTGCTATGGGACGCTGGGAGGGGGAAGGGAAGGAGTGCCGTGGGGTGCTGGGGAGTGCCAGACTCTGTTGTCTGGGGGAGGGGCACAAATAGAGGCTGGAGGGACAATTCGCCGGGGAAGAGAGCCCCAAAGGGAGGGCAGATGGGCCGGCACCGTGAGTGAAAGGGGCTTTGGCGCGGGCACAGTGCCCGCCCTGTGTGTGGCATGGAGAAGGGAAGCGAGTAGATGGAACCTGCTCACCCAGGGCCCCCCCTGCTGCTCTGGAGACTGGGCTGGGGGCTGGGGGGGAGCAGCTGTGCCCCAGAGCCACTGGGCACGGGCGCGTGTGGTGCCCCTGGCAGTGGAAAAGAACCAGGGTCCCTGCTGGCCCCAGACAGATCTAGGCGTTCCCTCGGGCATCGCAGCTCCCTCAGGCATTGCAGCTCCCCTGCCCGCACTGCCCAGTGTCACCACACAGGCCCTCCTCCCCCGGCCCAGGTGGGGCTCAGCGGGCACAGACAGGGCTGCTGCCAGGGCAGTAGGGGCTGGGGGTCAATGACTGACATAGGCAGGGGAGGGCACGGATACAGGCACGTGCAGTAGCTGGGCTCTGGATTTGGGCAAAGATGCCAGTGTGGGCACCGCTGGGGACATACGTGTGCGTGGCACTGGTGCGGACGTGGCATTGACACAGGAAATGGTGCAGGCATGGGCAAGGCCCCTGACACGGGCTCTGGGGGTCACAGAGTGGCTGGCCCTTGTATGTGAAGCGGGTCCAGCTCCGCTGATGACTAGGCGAGTGAAGCCTGCGTGGGGCTACCGAGGGCGACCCTGGGGTTAGAGGCCATGCTGAGGGCTGCAGAAGGACAACCCCAGAAAGGGGCTGGGGAAAGGAGCCCGGGCCAGGCTTGGTGAGAGAAGAGGGATGTGCTCCTGTGCTGATAATCCCCAGCTGGGGGCCTGAAGCAGAAGGGCAGGGGAAGACAGGCCCAGGGAGGATGGGCGGGATATGAGAGGACCGTGCTTACCCTGGCACGGGAGGCCTCTGCTCAGGAAAAGGGAGTCTGGCACCTGAGAACCTGCTGCAGAGGTGAAGGGGTCGATGGAGGCCTTTAAACTGGGACGTGGAGGTTTGCTTTAAAGCTGGGGGCTGAGTTAGCTGGAACAGTCATAAGTCAACCTGCCACAGGGGAGCTTTCCATGTGGAAAGGGTGTTGGGGGAGTAATTGCTGAGCCCCTCTGCAGACAGCAGGGCTGTGACCTACCCCGGTGCACTTGGCCAGGAGAGGGGGCCCGGAGCTGGCAGCCTCTGTGCCGGCCGGCGTTGGCTGTAGTATGGGCGAGAGGCGGGATCAGTGCCTGGAGCGCGGTGTGTGCGTGCACGCGTCTGTGCATCGGTGTGGGTATATTTTCACGCACATACGGGGTCCGTGTTACGCTCCTGCCTTTAAACAGTCGCCGGATTGACCCCATCAGGGTGCCAGACCCTGAAGGCCCCGCGCTTTTCCCAAGGCGGGTCGCGCAGGCCCGGGACTCTGACGCGGAGCCGCCGAGCTCCGCGGCTCGGCCTGGCGCTCTGCAGCGAGTCCAGCCGAAGTCAGGCTCCTGAGGGAGGTTTTCCCTTCTTAGGAAACGATGGACACAGACTCTGCCGTGAGTCTGCTCTGTTGGTCTCCTGGGGTAGAGGCTGAGGAAGGCCTGAGGCCAGCCTGGCACAGCCCAGCCCATGTCGGAATCTGCACCTGTAGTGGCCATGCCCCTGTTCCCCTCATATCCATCATCTTGGTTCTCTTTGTGGGTCCTGTCTGTTCCCAGCACCACCTTACAGCTAGCCCCTGGACACCTGGCTCCTTTGTTTCCAGCCAAGGACTTTTCCCCCCCGTGGGTAGCGATAGGAAGCAGGGAGGGATGCTCAGTCCTGCCTAGGATTCATAAAAATACTACCCACAGTTCCCACCTTCATCACATCTCCTCCCCTTTAAGGCTGAGCTGAGAGTGAACTAGGGACATTCAAGCCCCCTGCTGAGCTGGGACTTGTGTCTCTGCCCCCCCCGCTTCCCCCCATGGTTGTTTTCTCACCGTACAAACAGAGCAGTTACAAAAGGCTCTTGCTGGAAGGCTGCAGCGTAACACGACTTTATTTGGTAGATGCTGGAACCTTAACACACAAGAACGCCCAGACTGAGAGAGAAAGCAGGCAGCTCTCTGACACGGGCTCAACTCCCCCTTCCTTCCTTGCTCTTTGCCTGCTGCTAGACCCAGATCACACACTTGCCTACGCAGCCGCCTAGCCTGCCAGCAGGCCCAGGAAACCCTCTGAGAATTTAAAGTTACAGCGTCTCGTTTTAACCCAGTTTTCAATACACCATGCTCCTGAGTTCCGCACGTGCCAGGACAAACGTCTCCAGTTCCCGGGCTAGCTAGTCCGGCTGCCAGTAACCAAACACACAGGTTTCAGGCAGCAGCACCGAGCAGTTTCTGCTCTGTCCCACGTGTCTTCTCCTTTGGATCCCACTAGCAGAGGGGAGTTCTTGTGTGCTCATCTGCCACCCCAAAACCTTCAGCCTTGAAATGGGGCAGTGGTCTTGCCACCACCTGCTCCTGTTGGTCTTCCGGGAAAAGCCACCTTCCTCCAGGTGTCAGCCATCTTGGCTGCAGCCTGCGGGGTCCCTTCCCCTAGGGCGGGTGGGAGGTGACCCCTTGAGTATTTGGGGGAATCAGAGTAAAACCCTGCAGAGCTGGACTTAAACCAGCTGTACTTTTGGGGCTCTGGTTTTGCAGGGTCTGGTGAGGCTGCTTTTCCCTTCTCTGAGTTTTCCTCACCCCACAACAGGGCTCACGCGTCTGGCAGTCCTCCCTGTCCGGGCTCAGCTGATGTCTCAGTCACAGCAAGGCTCTGCCTCAGTTTCCTCAGTAAGGGCAGACAGGAAGGTAGCTGCCTTGGTCACAGACTCAGGCTTCAGGGTGTGTATACCAGAGCCGGTGTGACTCTTGCCTCCTGGGTGGAGAGGGACGGAGGCCTGGGAGGGGAGCCCCACAAGTCCCTCTCTCCCCACCAGCCAGTCTACTTTGACTCATTCATTCAGCCTCAGGGATTCCCTGTCAGCACTTGATCCAGGCCCTTGGCTTTTACAGGGGGAAGGACGGGGTTTACTCGCAGCAGTATAGCAAATGGCACATTGTCTAGCACCCCTGCCACCAACACCCCGATACTTCCTGGGCCCACCCAGGGATCTGAGCCTCAGGCAGTGGCTTTATCACATAGGGTTAGACAAGAGTCTTTTCTGTCCCAGATCCCCTCCGCCCCAGGAACATCTCCCCACCAGCTGCCGCTACCACTGGGGAGCCCCGGGATCTAAGGCCATGAGATTACGTCTACACTGCAAAAAAAAAAAAAAAAAAAAAAAAACCCAAAAAACCAACCACCCCTCACAGCAGCTGGGCGATGGGGCAGTGTAGACGTTCCTGCTTGGGCTCTGAATCCTGGCGAGAGGGGAGCAGGAATGTCCCCACTGCTATTTCCAGCCCGGTAGCGCAGGCCCAAATCAGGGGACCCAGCTCTGAGACTTGCTGCCACATGGGTTTTTTTGCAGCGGGGACTTGCCTTGTGCGTACAACAGGCCACGTGCCCCGGTGCCTGGGGTGGGGTCTCCTCTGCCGGCACAGGTTGGGTTAGTCTGACCCGGGACCTCTTAGCTAATCCCCAAGGAATCAAGTCTCGGGCCTTACACCGCATCCTTCTACAGATCTTGCCCCCCAGGTGCTGGGATCCCTTGGTGGCAAGGTCTGCCTGCATTGGCTGTCCACCCTGGCTGGGATCTACATGAATCCCACTTCTGGGGCACCTCCCCTGGTCCCCCATCCCAGGACCCATGTGGAGGCAAGTCCACAGGACATACGGTGCCCAAACGCATCTGCCAACCAGCCTGCACTGCGCAGGTTCGTAGGTCTCTGCCACTAGCCATGATTTGAGGTCACACCTCATGGAAGCGTGCCTGGAGGTGCTAATGTTGTCCTTAGATGCTTGGGTTGATTTCTACTCTTCATCCATCGTCATTTCACCCAGTGTTGATTTTTTTGGGTAGGGCTCTCCTTTAAGTTGCGGGTCGTTGGCGATCCCCTGGGTAAGCCAGGGTGGGGTCTTGCCCTACGGCCCGTCTTTCACACCCATTGGACTAGCTTGTTCTTGCACCCTTAATAATGTCTCTTTAAAAACCTGCCAACTCCCCTGAACTCCTTTTCCCCTTAGATTTGCTTCTCACGGGATCTTGCCTACCAAGGCTCGGCGTTTGCTGAACTGTGAATGCCTCAGACCATCTGTTTAGCGGGAAGCCTCCCTGCAATTAAAACCCGCTGCTGGCCCGTGCCAGCCGACTCAGGCTTGCGGGGCTGAGGCTAAAGAGCAGTGTAGACCGTTCCGGCTCGGGCTGCAGCCAAAGCTCTGGGACCATCCCACCTCGCGGGGCCCTAGGGTCCGGGCAGCAGCCCCCGCCTGAATAGCTACACTGCAATTAAACACCACACAAGCCGGACGCTGCTGGCAAGGGTCAGCCGTGGGATTTGAATTGAAGTATAGACACGCCTGTAGTCTCTCAGACTGCGCAGCCAGGGGGAGCTGGGTTCAATTCACCAGCCTTCTGGAGGGTGGGCCTCTGTGTCTTCCTCCGCTGTGAATGGGGGCAATAATTTAGCATGGGCAGCGAGGACACACTGTCGTCTCTCCCCGCATCTCTGGGCCCTCTGTGTCCAGTCCATGCGTCCGTCCTCTCGCCTCGTGGCTTTTGCTGCTTCTCTCTGTTCCTGGCTTTCAAACTCCAGCCCCTGTCCCTCCATTCATGGCTTCTTTGCCACCTGCTGTAGCCTGCGCTCCCCCCAGCTCTTGTGGTGGCCTGTCTTCCTTGGACTGGCCTGGGGCGCTGCCTGGGTCTGGACTCTGGTTCCTTTCTCTAGCTTGTTTAACTTTCTAACCTCTGACCCCGTCTCTCTGCACAGCTCGAGAATCCTCTCCTGGGGCAGGGGGTCAGATGTTTCTTTCCTTCGACTTACCTTGTCTTTACTGCCGTGAGTCACGGGTTCACAGGCTCCGCGCTGTGCCCCGGCCCTTGGCCGGGCGGTGCCTGCCATTCCTACGTGCTGATTCTATGCGCTTCATGGTCTCAGCCTGGACAGGGCGTGTGCGTGACTCTGCCTCATTCCCATTGACCCCTAGGGTAGGTCGACACTTGAAGCTGGAGGTGTCCATTTCAGCTTGAGGAGACAGAGTAGCCATGGCGGCAGGAGGGGCTGGGCATGTAGCTAGCGTCTTGGACTGGCTAGCTCTCCCCCGCAGCTTGTGCCACCGCAGCTTTATTTTTAGAGCACCAGCACATGCGTGCATGTGTGTGCGTGCGCGCACACACAGGTAGAGATGCAGTGGTTGCAGTGGTCGAGGGCATGTGGGATTCTCAGCCGACAGGCAGAGGCAAAACCTGGTTGCTAGCGCATATGCGCTTCCCTTCTCTTGGCTCTGCCGGTTCTTTCTCTCCGTCCAGGTCGTGCCAGGACACTCCTGCCTGGGCACACGATGTGGGGAGAGCTGCAGCCCCCTGCTCTGGGCTGCACCCCAGCCTCGCGTCACACATCAGGCGCAGTCCAGGCAAACCCTCCCACCAACCACCCCCACTGGGGCTCAAGAGAAGTCTCTGTCTCTCCTTTGGAGAAGGGGTCTGAAACATGGGGAGCCCACTCCCCAATTCCACCCTAGGCATGGTCTGCACCCCACTGGCTTGGGGGGGCTAATTATGCACCCCAAAGCAGGCATGCTGGGCCAGGCAGTTATGTCCGTAGCACAATCCATGGTAAGGTGACCAGAGAGCAAGAGTGAAAAATCGGGACGGGTGCGGGGTAATAGGCACCTATATAAGACAAAGCCCGGAATATCGGGACTGTTCCTATAAAATCGGGAATCCGGTGACCCTAATCCACAAGGAGCATCCTGCCATGGCACTTGCTTAAAGGAGGCCAGCATCATAGGTTGTTGCTCCAAAACCGCAGCCAAGACCCGGCGTTGTCACTTGCAATGTAGGGCAGGAGGTTGGCATCAGGCCAAGCTGAAGCGTTTGTCTTGGGCTCTCCATGTTCACATCTGGGATTGCTCCTCAGCTTCCACTTGGCCCTCTGGGGCGCTGCACTTTAGAAAAGATGTGGATAAATTGGGGCAAGTCCAGCGGAGAGGCACCAAAAGGATCAAAGGTTTCGGAAACCTGCCCTAGGAGGAAAGGTTGAAAAAAACCGAGCAGGTTTAGTCTGGAGCAAAGACGACTGAGCGGGGACCCGTGAACAGTTTTCACATATGTTCAGGGCTGTTATAAAGAGGACGGCGATCCATTGTTTTCCGCTAGAGGTAGGACAAGACGTAATAGGCTTAATCTGCAGTGAGGGAGATTTAGGTGAGATAGTAGGACAAATTTTCTAACTCTCGAGGGAGTTCTGCTCTGGGACAGGCTTCCCAGGGAGGTTGTGGGATCCCCGTCACTGGAGGTTTTTACAAAGAGGTTGGACAGACAGTTGTCAGGGCAGGGCTAGGTTCACTTGGTCCAAGAGCCTGGGCTTGACAACCTCCCAAGATCCCTCCTGGCCCGGTGTTTGTGTGATTCTGTGGTTGGCACCAAGCCCTGCCCCACCCAGCTCTTGCTCTACCAATGTTTTCATTCAAGCTTGTTGCTGGCTGGAGTTGTTCTGAAGGTGCTGTGTTTTCGGGGACCATCGGCATTCCCTGCCATAAGGGGTTTTCAGTGGCAGAGCGCTGTCTGAATTCCTGCCTCCCGGGTGGTGGAAGGTGTCCCTGCAGGGGTGTCTTGGAGCATGCCGCGGATACTATCTCTCGTGCCTAGTGGAGGTATCTTTCTTCACCAAAGGGGCTGAAATCCCCGCGAGGGCAGCATGGCGACCGTGTGGGAGTTGCTTTCAAAGCTCCTGTGAGGTTCCTACGGGATTGATTTGAGTTCAGTATCACTCTTGTGTGCGTGGCTCGAGCGTGACCATCCTGGGACCAGCACAGGTCAGAAAGTGAGCGCAGCCTTGGAGTGGAATCACTGACCCAGCGCCCCCTCTCCGGTCGTGGTGCCAAGATGGAGGGGAGGTGGCCGTGTGCCTGCACGCCACATGTCTGCTCGTGTCTTGACTCTAGCTAAATTCCTCCACCAGTCATTCCATTCTGCTTCCCAAGCCCTCTCCCCATTCCGGCCCTGCAGTTTCAGCTGGATACAGGAGCATTTTGAGTTCACTTTCTCCACTAAGCTGTGGTGGAGCATTGCTGTGTGCTGTTAAAGAGCTGACTTGTTCACCCCAGAGGTGGCTGCATCTCAGCCCTGGGTGAGGAAGCCCTGTATAAACAGCTGCTGCGCCCCACAACAGAAATGGCTGCATCTCAGCACCAAGCGAGGCATCCCTGTATAAAGGCTTGCATTGGCACAGCTTGCGGTTGGACAGTGGCCTGGGCCCACCCCAGAGGTGGCTGCACAGGTGGGGTGAAAGGTGCTGGTTTATCAGAACAAGAGGATTCCCTTTGCCACGTTTAAGCGCCCCCTCCCCCAATAAATAAATACCAGACTCAAGGAGTTTGAAGGTTGAAATGCATTTGGCCCTGCTGAAACGCAGTGGCAGGCTGCTCAGGGTGGTTGGTTTTGGGGGGTTTTTTTGGTTGGGGAGGAGGGGGAGTATTTAAAACGTGATTTCCACAGTTGTCCCAGGAGCTGGACTAGAACCCGTCTGCAAAAAGAATCCTTCTTGTCTCCCTAGGACAGAATTTAATTGAGTTGGAAAGCCACTGGGGGGGTTGTCAGTTTGTTTCTGTGGTGTGTGTGGGGGTGAGGGTGAAAGAAAAGTTTGACTAGTTTTTTGCTTGTTTGTTTTTAAAATAAAGGGCAGGAAAAGTTTCATGAAACTTACAAAATCCAAAAGGCAATGTAAAAAAAGAAAAGGTTCTGGATGTTTAACACCTTGTGCATGGGGTTCAGATAACAGAAACCAGAGGGCTGGAGGGGCAGCATTATCTAGTAGTTAAAGAACAGGAGTGAGGGAATCAGGGATTCCAGTTTTCTCTGCCTAGCGCTGGGAGAGGAGTGGGGACTAGTGGTTAGAGGCAGCTGGGAGTCAGGACTCCGGGTTTCTAGTCCTATCTCTGCCACTGACCCATGTATGGCTTAGGCACCCTCTCTGTGCCTCGGTTTCCCCATCTGTAGAATGGGGCTAAGGGTACTGAATACAGAGCGTTGTGAAGATGAGCTTTTTAAATGTCAGGAAAGTGCTTTGAGATCCCCACTAGAAGGCATGAGTGGAGAGGGCAAAGCGTTGGTCTCATTATGTGAATTTAGGAGGTACACGTGGCAGATTTTAGTCCTGTTTAAGGCAGGAAACTTTGGCAGCTGGAGCCTGATTGGCTCACGCTCCCAGCCATTCAAAGGGATGCTGCTTCTGTCTCTCTAGACCCACACGTGACAATACCCAAGGTACAGAGACCCTCTTGTCTAGAACGGCACAAAATGTTTGTAACTAGACCTGAGAGTTCAGGGAGAAGGTGTGGTTTGGGGGTTAGAGCAAGAAACGGCCGCTGTGGGTCTAGGACTGAGTTTAGTAGGGGAGTGGCATCCCGTAGTTTTCAGCAGGGAGGCTGAGAGTCAGGATTCCTGGGTTCTATCACCAGCTCTGGGAGGAGAGGGGGGCATACTGGTTAGAAGCAAAAGTGGATCCTTTTGATTGCTGTGGTGGGACATTTGCCCAGAGCTGGTGAGTTTCACTGTGAAACTGACGACACTTTGTGGCTCAGTGACAGACCCAACAAGCCCCGCCACCATCTCCCTTCAGACCCACTGGACATGGCTCCATGAAATTCCAACTCTGCAGCAGGAGCAGCCGCGTCCTGTTTTCTTTCCTCTTCAGTCACCAAGGGAGGCAAGAACCCAGCCAAAGAGAAACAGCTTTCCCACTGCACAGGAGGCAGCTACCCCCTTGGCCAGCAGGCTGCCACTTCTGTGACATGGCAGCGCACAGGTGACAGCCGCAAAACAGGGGTCTGAAGTGCCTTGTGCATCAGTGCCATGTCTGCCTGGTCCATGGGAAGCTGCACGCTGGCCTGGCCTCTGAGTGGCAGGAAGCATGGCCCCGTGAGTGGCATCATTTTTGTGTCCAAGTCAGTAGAATCTTTTACAACAGGAGGGGAGGGGGGGTCTAGTGGATCAGAGCCAGCGGGACTGGGAGTCCAGACTCCTGGGTTCCATCCCCAGCTCTGGAAGGGGCGTGGTTAGAGTAGGGGAAATAGCGGTCAGGACTCCTGGATTCTAAGCCTGGCTTTGCAACAGACCCCCAGTGTGAGCATTCACAAGTCACGGCCCTGCTCTGTGCCTCGGTTTCCCCCTCAGTGAAATGGGGGCAGTGATATTTGCCCAACATTTGCAAAGGGCTTTGAGAGGGAAGGTGCATGGAATTGTTGTTAGAAACCTACCAGAGCTCAGCACGTCCACAGCCCGCAGGGACCAGCCAGCCGCTGTGAGTCCTCTCGGCAGAGTCCGAGCGGGCAGCTGGCTGGCTCTGGGAATGGTGACGCTTCTTAAGTCAGGAGCCGCTGAGTAAAGCTGATGCTTCAGGGCTGAGCACCACAGTGGTGAGGAAGGGGAATGCCCTGCCTTCATGAATTGCCAGGTGCACCATGGGGGCCGGACTCCTACTCTCCTAAACCTCCTGCTCAAGCCAATCTCTATTAGATCCCAGGATGAGCCTGAACTGTGGGGAGTGGGGAGCAAATTGTCCCTCAGCCAGCACTATGGCGGGGTTGCGATGCCTTCCTCCAAAGCATCCGGTGCTGGGCACCGTCAGATGGGATACTGGGCTAGATGGGCGTTGGCTCTGATCCGGGCTGGCGATTCCTCTGGTGTAGACACTACCGGGGTGAACGGACAGATCCAGGCTGGCAGATCCAACAGCCCTTCACCCCTGCACTGGGGCAAGGGGGCACATGTTGGAAAGAGAAACTCAGGCTGCATTGCACTCCCCCACTAAGTTACATCCCGCTGGGGTCAGGGCCTTGCCCCCAGCATCCCTGCTAAGCTGGGCTGTGATGTGTCCCCACTGAGTCTGTAATTGGCCGGGCACCCCGATGCTAATGTGACTCAGTTTCCTAGTCCAGGTCGGAGCAGGTGTAGCCTCCTGAGGTTGGTGGTGTTTAATGGGTCTGACCATGTGCTGTTTAAGGGCAGGGCCTGGGTGAATGGGCAGGGCCAGGGCAGTGCCAGGTTTGAGCTGTGGCCTGGTGCCCACAGCTGTTGCAAATCGGTGTCGTTCTATCGCAATCAATGGAGCCAGGCCCCGACAGAGGCTCTAGCTGCACATTTCAAGTGCTGTTATGGAGGAGCTTGGCACGGGAGTATCCCTTGGGCTGGGGCATGATGGAGAAGAAGCAGCCTATGCGTCAGGCGGCCGTGCCTTGGATTGGTGACCGGCACTGAGTTTCCTACCCCTTGCAATCAGTGGGGCTGACGGGTGGGACTCTCGGTTGAAACTAGCCCCTCCATCGCACGAAGGACGGATCCCTATGGTAACCCAGTGCCTGGCACTGAGTGGGTGATGTAGGCTCTCTGCATGGGGCTGGCTGCCCCGGGCAAAGCTTCTGAGATGGAATGCATTTCTGTCTTGCAATAATAATTAACACCAACCGACTCCTGTGCAGAGTTTTTCCTCCGGAGATCTCAAAGCGCTTCACAGTCTTCAGTGTATTTATCCTCACAATCCCCGTGTGACGCAGGGAAGCGTGATCCGTCTTTTGTACATACAGTAGCACCTGCCAATCACCTTCAGTCCTTCAAGCAATCTGGTCAGGGCCAAGCTTCGCTCTGATCTCGGAGTGCCAGGGATGGGTGATGGAGGAAGCCGCCTCCCTACGGGGTGGGGCATTTGCAATCATCTGGCCAGATACAGGTAGGAAAAGGGCCATTGCCTAGGAATCTGGGAGCATCCCCAATCACAGGCGGAAATGGTGCGTCACAGAGGGGCCATGTCGGGCTCTTCCACCTCCCCAAAGCTGCCGGCATCACGTGTGTCTCTTGTCCAGTTTCCCCAGGGTCATGGTGGATTCTCCATCACTGGCAATTTTTAAATCAAGACTCTTTTGCTAGAAGCTCTGCTCCAGGAATCAGTCGAGGCAAGTCTCAGGCCTGTGTTATGCGGAGGGGTCAGCCGAGATGATCTCAGTGGGCCCTCCTGGCCTTGGAATGAATGAATGGTGTCATTCACCCCATGCGCTCTCAGCCATGTTCCAGAATCAGAGAACACCCCGCCCACTCCACCTTCTCCCCTAGCAGCCAGGCTGCAGAGCCCCATCCACGGGTGCATCTGCCCCCTGCTGCTTCCACCGCGCCAGCTCTCTGCACCCCCTTCACCTGGCTCTGCCAGCCCAGCCCAGCTGGTACTGAACACCAGCAACTCAGCAGACAGGCTGAGCTCTGCCCGCGGCCACTGGGCAGCGGCAGCAGGACGGGCTCCGTACTCAGGGTGAAAGGGGTGAGGGGGGCTGGCAGAATCCAGATGGCTCCAGAACCTACTTCCTTCTAACCCCCTTGCCCAGTGGGGAGAAGGGGCAGAGGGTTGCTGGAGGCGAGAGAACGAGGAGGGACGGACGGAGCCCAGATTCCCACCATCAGCACCCACTGATCACACGGGGCAGAGTAACCCAGCCCCAGTCCATGTGACGCTCTGCCCGCCTCCAGCGATGGCTGTGCCACATGCAACGGCTGAGCTGGCTGCAGCCCTGGCTAACAGCTGAGTCCGTCTGCTCGGGCTGTCAAGGCTGTTGTCTTCAGAACTAGCGCACTCAGCTTCGATCCCCGGGGTGTGGTTCCATCAGCCAAGCGTATCCTAGCTGAAACCCACCCGGAGGGGAAAGCAGGCCTGATTCCCACGCTGCTCCTGGCGCCTTGTGACGTGCACAGGGGGTGTCAGATGCTGCTGGAGGTGTCAACGTTATGCAGGTGTAAATGGCTTCCCAAGGTGCAGGGCGGCAGGGATTCGACCCAGAGAGGACCCACTGCAGCAACAATTATGGGGTGCTGAGCCCGATCGCCAGGGGGTGTCAGCTGGCCAAAGTTCCATGACAATCAATAGGCCAGATCCCCCGCTGGTGACAATCTGCTTCATTCCACTGCCTTCACCTGATTTACCCCACGTGATGCTGTGGCCAGTTTTGAAATGAGGTCTGCTCAGATACACCACCTGTTGGTCAGGATTTTATGGATGGTTCAGTGTGGGGCGAGGCAAACCTTTCTCACCCACTGCCCCAGCCATGGGGATTGTAAAGCGCCGCACCGTCTTCAGCCATGCTCAGCCTTCGACATCAGCCTTCCGGGGCTGTCGCCTCTTTCCCCCATCTGCTTCATCCTCTCCGGTGGGCCACGGTGACAAGATTGGCCAGACCGGATCAGAACAAGGGCCCATCTAGCCTGGTATCCTGGCTCCGATGGTGGCTGGCGCCAACTGTTTTGAAGGAAGGTGCAAGACAGCCCCAAGCGGGCAATGCTGGCATCACCAGCCCGGAGGGGAAATTTTCTTCCTATTTCCCCTGAAGATGGCATAGTGGAAAGGAATCCTTGGCAGGTGCTGGCGCAGGTTGATGAGCACATGCTGGTGGGGAGATAACATTGATTGAGAAGGCCATCTCCTGTATCATCCCTTGTTTCCCAAGCTCTCCCAGACCAGGCCCTACTTCCCCTGATGGACAGCTCATTGAAAGATGATGACCCTAATCTTAGGGGTGCTGAGCCCCCCAGACGCAGCTGAGGTCAAACAGGAGGCCAAAGCAGACCAAAGGTCTCTGATTCCTGCAGTGTGGCGGTGAAGTTGGAATGCGATCAGACATCAGAGACTCTTTCGGGCTCTCCAGAT
Source organism: Emydura macquarii macquarii (assembly GCF_026122565.2). Lineage (NCBI taxonomy): Eukaryota > Metazoa > Chordata > Testudines > Chelidae > Emydura > Emydura macquarii. The sequence goes on from NW_027131927.1 coordinate 5,171,954, forward strand.
GTGTCAACCTGGCCAAAGCACTGTCTAATGTAGTGTAGGGAACCAAGGCCCACGCATAAATTTTTTGGGCCCAGTACAAACTTTTAACACTGGCCCCCTCCCGTAATGGGGGTGATGGAGGTTGCAGCCTGGGCCGGGCCCCCCAGGGTTTCCGGGCCCTGGTAAAGTGTACCCTTTTCCCCCCACACACGTGGGGGCCCTGTAGGGAACAGCCCTGCATTGGCAAGGAGGTGCCCAGGAGTATTGTGCTAGCCCAGAAGTCCATGGTATGGCCTTGTCTGCAGCTGTCTTCTCGTCTCAGAAAGGCCCTTGCAGCCGGCTTGGGGCATGGCATCTAGAGTGGCAGGTGTCTAGGAAACGTGCCAGAGAAGCACTCAAAGGCTATGGGTGCCAGCTTCCCCAAAGTCTTCTCAGCCCCTGGATGGTCAGAGCTCTCTGAGTGCCACAGGTGGGTCGATTACAGAAATGCACCGGGCTAAAGTTTCATAAGCAGCTGTTGGCTTTGCGGGTTCCTGTCATTGGACGCCCACCTGGAGACCAGATTTTTCGGACATGTAGCAGGAGCCAATTGACTTGTGGGTGCTCAGCACCAAAGGAAATCGGACGCCAGGTGCCTAAAGCGGAGCACCCAGTAACGGAGGCTCTGAAAACCGGGAGCTACCCTTGCAAAACTTTACCCAGCGCAGCCAAGAAAGAGGAATAAAAATCAGAGCTGGCCCAACAGGGCAAGAGATTACTGGAGGTACTCAACTGGCTAAAGCCCGAGCGCCACTGGCTGGGATGTGACACTCCCCCTCCATTTTCCAGCCAGGGTGGTACCCAAGGAACTGTTGTGTGTTTCCAGGGAAATTGGAAATGTCCCAGATTCCATGTTTCTGCAACGTCGCAGATGAGAGTTCTAGATGGAAGTGATCTTTCTCATCCTTTGCTTATAAAAGTGTGTCATCCAATCAGGGAACAGCCACAAGGCCACGTGTCCAATGTTGACCAATCACATGGAGCAAGTAATGGCGCCTTAAAGGAGCAGTCGCAGCAAACTGATCAGGAGTGACTTGTGGGCGGGGCTAAACTGGCATCAGATCTCCTACCAACTGGGGAGCCAGTGTAGAAACAACTCCCAGGGCGTGATTTTCCAAGGTGTCTGTCTCCCTTTGATTTAAAGGCAGTCGCGGGTGCTCTGCAGCTTTGAAAAGCCAGCCCCAAAGTTCATGCCTTTTCTTCTTCTCAAATACAGTGCATCACATCTCTTAGTGCAAGGTGTGTCATTCAGCTGCCTCTAGAGAAAATAATTAGCAGCTTTGAGGAGTGGAAAGCCAGGCTGCAGAGTATCTGTCTTAGGGCTTCAGCTCTCGCCTCTTGCTGGGAGACTCGAGGGCTGGGCCAGATCCCAGGGTCGGTCTGTCTGTCTGTCTGTCTGACAGAGCGTCTGTCTTTCTCGCTGGGCATCTCCCCTTCCTCTCTTCCTTGCAGAACAAAATAGCCCTAGTGCTAAGCAGGAAAGTCAATAAGAATTAGCACTTTAATCAGAGCTCTCAAAGCACTTTTCTAAAGCAGGGTTTTCTTGCCATTTGACAACTGGAGGAAAGCCCTGATGTCGGACTCAGGAGACCTGAGTTCCGTTCCCAGCTCCACCCCAGACTTCGGCAAGTCATGTAGTCATTCCATGCCTCAGTTTACCCATCCGTGCTATGGGGAGAAGAGCCCAGTCCTGCCTCCCAGGGGAGTTGTGAGGATAAATACACTAAAAGGTGTAAGGTGCTTAGCTGTTATGGTAATTATAAATGTTGGGCTGGACCAGCCCCCCACGCTGAGGCAGGGCCAGGTATTTGGCCAACCTGTTCTGGAAAACCTCCAGTGACGCAATCTCCATTGGAAGCTTGTCCCAGAGCTGAACTCCCCTGAGAGTTAGAAAGTTTGTCCTAATACCGCCCCTAAATCTCCCTTGCTACGGATTACGCCCTTTACTTCTTGTCCGACCTCCAGGGGACACAGAGAACCATGGATCCCCATCCTCTTTAGAACAGCCCTGAACATATTTGAAGACTCTTATCAGGTCCCCCCTCAGTTGTCTTGAGATTGAAGCATCTATTTTAGCTAAAGAGATGGGAGAAATGACCTGCTACAGGTCGCAGCATTTTTGGCAGAGCTGGGAGTAGAACCCAGGAGTCCTGGCTCCCAGCCCCCGCTGCTCTAATGACTCAACCCCACTCCCCTCCCCAAATCCCAATTCCCCTGCTCTAAACACATGATCACATACCCGGGACCAGAACCTACGTCTCCAGGACCCGCCCTAGCCACTGACACTAGGCAGTGGGACATGCTGCCATGGAAGTAATTTGTAAGTGATTCCAAAAGGTCTCAGGCATTTGGAGCGAAGCAGGAGTTGTTCCTGAACAGCTGAGCATGGGGTGAGGGAAGAAGAGAGTGGAAATATTCCCCTCCCTCTCCCCGCAACTTTTAATAGGGGCCTGTAGTACCACCTCCCCCTAGACCTGGCTTTCAGACCAGCAGTTCCAGTGGGACTGCCTGAAGCCAGGCCTGTGCTGGATCAGGGACAAAGCTGGGGGGCTAGAGATGCCTGGCCAGGGCGTGGAGAATGGGGGCTGGAAAGCAGGAGGCAGAAATCAGTCAATGCTCTGCTAAGTCTGGCCTCCCAGTTCTGCCATGCCTGCCCATGGGCAGTTCCCAGAGGCCCGCTTTGACCCCACTCTGCAGGAATTCTTAGCCATGGAAGTGGGAGCAGCTCTCTGTCCTTATCTCTTCCCATCTCCCCCCTGGGTTGCTGCAGAATCCTTCCCTACTCGGCGGTACTTTGTGCTCTAGGTTTAACTCCCACAAACAATGGGGCTTCCTTGGGGGAGGAGGTTGCACAGCCTGATAGATATCACCGTCAGGAAGCCTTTTCCTTCCTTCCTAATATTTATGCTGCAGTAGCTCCCAGCAGCCCCCATTGCAAATTCCTCTCCGCTCTCTGGTGGGTGTAAGTTATGATCATACCCTGGCCCTGTTAGCCAGGCAACGTGATGACTACATGAGCAGGTGCATCTATGTTTATAATAATTCCAGTGTTCTCAAATTTGGGGAGCTAAGGCTCAGCCCCTTGGAAGAGGCAAGCAGTTGGGGTAGGGGAAGATCCACTTTGTTGATCATGCCATGAAAGGGTTAAGTGGGTTCTGTTGACTCACTGGTGCAGGTGGCTCATTAGCTTTACGCTCCTATAAGGGAATTGGAAGTGGCTGGTCTTCAGAGAGAGGATCTAGGGTGTGGGCTGAGTAGCCCTGAGGGAGGAGCCCTAGATTCAACCAAGCCTGGGAGAAAAGTCTGAACTGAAATTTATTATCCAATTGTTGGTTTCTGAGATGTTCAATTTAAACCCCAGGATGGGGGTAAGCTGGAACTTTTAACATAGAGAAGGTTAAGGGGTGACTTGATCTCAGTCTATCAGTACCTATGTAGGGAACAACTATTTTAATAATCGGCTCTTCAATCTAGCAGAGAAAGGTCTAACACAATCCAGTGGCTAAAAGGTGCAGCTAGACAAGTTCTGACTGGAAATGAGGCGTACATTGTTGACGGGGAGAGTAATTAACCACTGGAACAGTTGACCAAGGGTCTTGGTGGATTCTCCATCACTGACATTTTTAAAATCAAGATTGGCTGTTTTTCTAAAAACTCTGCTCTAGGAATTATTTCAGGGCAGGTCTCTGGCCGGTGCTATGCAGGGAGTCAGACCAGATGATCACAATGGGTCCTTCTGGCCTTGGAGTCCATGCCTTTTTCTATGCTGCCTTGCTTGCTGCCCTGACTCTGCTCTTATTTACATTTGGCTTTACCCTGTCCTAATTCCCTTGGGATTTGGATTCACATTGGGGTGAGGGAGAGGACAGTCAGGCCCGGGGTGTGATGGGAAAGGCCCCTGCTCACAGACCTGAATCCCAGTTTAGATTCAGAGACTCTGAGATCAGAAGAGACCATGGTGATGATCTTCTCCAGCCTCCTGCACAACCCGGGCCAGCGATCTCCCCCAGTGATTCCAGTGCCTTCTGTGTGAAGACAGCGGCTCTGTTACAAAGCTGTCCTGTTTAGACTGAAAGACCCTCACCTGACGGAGAATTCACCCCTTCCCTGGCTCAGGTTTTCCAGTGGTTGATCACCCGCATGGTCACAAATGTGTCTTCCTTCTAGTCTGATTTTGTCTTTACACATCTAAATCCAAGCGCCAGTCACTCCCACCTTCCTCTGAGCGAAGTGTGAGCCGCGGAGCTCGGACAATCAGACCACTTGAATCATAAAGAGGCACCTGGGTTTGAAGCCATTAGCCTCCACTTTTGCGATCTTTCCTTTGGACCCAGTCCCACCTGGGCCACCGGATTGTTTTGCCCGCCTCTGTCCTGGGTTTGACTCACAACACTTGATCTGAACAGTCCTGCACAGTCTGCACAGAAATCTGCCCAAAATTCAAGATCAAATCGGTATCTGGATGTGAAATTCACAGCTTGGACCCAAGATACGCTCTAGTCCAAACAAAACTTGGTTCAAAGAAGCCCCGTGGACTCTGTTATACAGGAAGTCAGACTAGATGATCACAGTGGTCCCTTCTGGCTTTATAATCACTAAACTGTTGCACTTCTCTGAGCACCCTCTGCGTCGCACAGCCAATATAGGGGTATACTGGTAACGGCACAAGCAACTGGAGGCGGTGGGTGAGCTGGGAAAAGAACCCAGGAGTTCTGGCTCATCCTGTCCCCTGTTCTAATGACGAGATCAGGGTTTTTTCATCCTTTTTAGGGGCTCTGGACCCATTTTTAAACCTTGACGGCCAGTCATGACCCAGTAAATAGTTTGTCAGTGCAGAAATCGTCTGGCTTACTAAATATTTCTGACCCATGATATACAATGTATGCAGTAGTGTACTAAGTACTAAAGACGTACCCCACGTATACCATAGTGGCAGCTCCTGTCCTGCAGGGCTGGGTAGGCTTGGCTCCCCGCCCCGGTCATTGCAACCTCTGGGGTCAGAAGGCTGCTCAGGTGTGTGTGTGTGGGGGGGGGGGGGGGTCAGATTTCTGGAAGCGGCATTGCAACCTGGTGCACGGCATCACAGCGCCGCTCACGCAGATTTGGCCTGGCTGGCCCCTTGTCATCATGTTGGAGGAGTGGCTGGGCCAAACCTGAACGGGGCTGTGACGGCGTCCACCAGGTCACGGGGAACCTGGCCCAGCCAGTGCACCGGAGGAAACACCGCTGCAGGGTGAATGTGAGGTGGGCCCCCACACAACCCTTGGATGCATTCTGGCAACCCAGCCGGGGTCACGCCCCGTGGGTGGAGAAACCCTGTGTTCCCGGAAGCCAGGGGTAGAACCCAGGAGACATTTAACCTCAGAACATCAGGACGTTTTCAGCCCATCTTCTAAGCTAAAGGACCCCATTGGCCCCAGAACAAATGGAGGGAAAACTGGCCAGGAATACATTTAAACTATAAATTAAATGAAGGTTCCTAACTGTCAGGGGAGAGAGGGTCTGGAACAGCCTCCGTAGGAGCCATGGGAGGGGGGCAAATAACCAAGCTAGCATGGAGGGGGAGCTTGATGAGTTTATGTCTGGGATGATCTGACGGGGGTAGCTACGGATGTAGGTGTTGGACGCCATGACCCTAAAGCGCCTTGCAATCCTATGTTCCGATTCCTCCCTCTGGGACTGTACAGTGAGTAGCAACACTCTGTACCTATATGGGGGGCTTCCCCCGAGATCTCCAAGACCTTTAGTGAGTCAGAGCAACGGCATCTGAATCAGTTTTGCACATGGGGAAACTGAGGCACAGAGCGAAGCCACGACTTTGCCTAAAGACACTCACAGGCGTCCGAGAATAGAATCTACATCCTGAGTTCCAAATCCAGCACTCTAGCCACCGCCCCATGCTGCCTGCTGGGACCAGCCACTACTCTCCGGCCAAACGAGGTCTTCACTGAGGCTGGTTTGCTTGGCTTCCTTCCTTAATCTCCGCATCAGATCGGGGCAAATCTAAACACAGATTGCAGCGGGGAGGAAAAGACCCCAAGGACTCCTGCTGGGTCCTGATCAGGAAAAAGTTAATAAGTCTGCACCAAAGCATCCCTTCGGGAGGGAAGGGGGAAACCTGCCTGGGGTAAAGTAGCCACATCAAGCAACTTAATGATTGTGCAGAGAAAGACCTTAGTCTGATGGTTTTTTCAGGGGCCTTGGTATCAGGACTCCTGGGTTCTCTTCCCAGCTCAGAATTTGACTCTATAACCTCAGGCAAGAGTGTGTGCCTCTGTTTCCCCATCTGTAGAATACCTGGGCAGGGTTGTGTGTCCTAATTCGTTCATGCTTTTAAAGCATCATTTGAAGTTATCATATGATTTTCTTAATTCCAGCATAGCAGTGCTTACAAAGGGGCAGCTCCGATCGTGTAACAAAAACCCCAGTGGGAAGCTTAGACCTTTATCGACTCTGGTGGGATTTTAGCCATTGGGGAGTGAAGCCCTCGTACAAACACAGTTTAGCTCACCCTGCGCTAGTGCAAACTGTGTCTAGAAGGCCTTTGCGTTGATGCAGTTACGCTAGCAATTAGATTCCAGGCCTTGCTTCTCAATTGCCATTTCACCGTGTGGAGTCATTTGCACCAGCGGCTGTCGGTCACTACCGGATTAGCAGGGCTGGCGTTTCACACTCACTTTGCACTGGCGTCAACGGCTGCACAAGGGAGCCTGAGACCAGACTCTGTATTTCTGAGCCTTAAGGCACGTCTACACTACAGTCTTAGACTGACCTATGCTAGGTTGACTTACAGCCACCACAGTAATACTGTGATGGCTGATGTCCACCCGACCTTCCTGATGTCAGTGGTGCGCTTCCTCCGACTGAAGAGGGGCAGTGTGAGGGGCTGAGTGCCAGGGCTGTCAGCTCCGTGCAGCTCCTCCCTGGGAGCCCAGCTGCACCTCTGGCCGCCCAGGGATTCTCACCTCCAGCAGGGAGATCCATGCCTAGAGTCCGGTCAGCTGCCATGCTCCCAATGGGGAGTCGGGCCGTGAAATTGACAAGACAGCCGATGTAAGGAATGCAGTGTTTGTACAGACACTAACTGTAGTCCCTAAACTACACCAAGGTAAGCGCTTTGCCTCTGGTGGAGGTGGAGCTGTTATGTCGGTGTAGGAGGGCGCTAACATCGGTGGGAGCAGTATAGACACTGACCGAATTAAGTTGACGTAAGCTGCTAGACGTGGCTGGGTCGACAGAAGAATTCTAGCTGCAGGTGCTGGATTAACTACATCGAGGAAAAACACCTTCCGTCGATGTAGAGAGCATTTACAGCTGCAGCACCGTAGCTGTGCCGCTGTAGTGTAGACATGCCCAGAGCAAACAGCATTCAGGGAGAGGCTCTTCCTACCCAGAAATCTCCTTCTGCCGGTGCAGGCGATGGCTGCGCCATGGGGCTATGCTGGCATAGCTATGTCAGTATAATCTCCGTAGTGTCGCGATCCCCCTAACCACTGCCCCATGCTGCCGCCTGCAGAATAAGATCTGTCCATCTCTCACAGGGGAGGGGAATAGTGAATCTGGGCCCTGCACAGATGAGCTCTCTGCATAGTGGTAACAGAACAAATGGTGGTTGTTGTCATTCGAACTGGCTGAAAATTGACCGTCAGAATGGGCTTCCAAGAGGAAATGGCTCTTTCTCAACAAACTGGACATTTTTGCGGCGAGTTTCCACTTTCATTGAAAATGTTCAGTTTCCTATTCAAAGATATAACCAGATAAATTCAGGTTTCCATTTAAAAGAACGAACCCCAAAATGTTTCAGCTTTCGCTAACTGAAAACCAGCGTTGTTTGGTTTTATTAAACAGGACGTTTTTGGGTTCCAGGGTTGGGGGTTTTTTTTGGGCAGACAGGAAGGGTTGTCAATAGAAAAACCTGCAATTTTTAATTTCCTAACAAGCTCCCATTCTAATCTGCATCTGGAGTCCGAGCCCTTGTCTTGCGATGGTTTGATGTGCCCATGTGGTAAATTCTCAGCCTTACGTTTCTTTGAAGCATTCTGCTGGGAAAAGCCTCTTTCGAACTAAAAAGATGTTTCCGTGTCGTTCTGCTGCTCTCTAGCATGAAGGCAGAACTCACAAAGGAGGTGCCCGGTTCCCATAGATTTTCAGGGGATCAGGAAGTTCAGGTTGCGTATGGGACTTTGAAAATCTCAGCCTCATTACTGAAAAGGCAAGCTTCTCCCTAGGAGGCAGTGGCAGGGTGTTAGACTAGCCTCTAGGAGACAGGAGTTCTGTGTGTATCTGGGCTAATCACTTCACCTCTCTGTGCCCCGTTTGCCCTGTGAAATGGGCATAATGATGCTTACCTCCCCTGTAAAGTGCTTTGGCTCTGTTGCAGATGAAGACAGCTAGGTGTGACGGTGTGAAGCTAAGGAGCTGCAGCTGGATGTTAAATAATAGTTGGGCGAAGGTCTCCCGTAGGCAGCGGCTGAGCTGTACTCTCAGCAGGGGTAGGCCTGTAGTAACAGCTGGTGAGAGAGCAGAGGGTTTATTACTCTGGCGGACGAAGGCAGAAGGAAATGCAGTGGCTGAAGCTAGAGATAAGGGGCCAGTCTTTAACGGGGAGCGGAATTAACCATTGGATCAGTTGACCTAGGGACGGGGTGGATTTGGCTGCGTGCACTCTTAAAATCAAGACTGGGTGTCTCTCTCTCAAGCATCCACTCAAGCTCAACCACAAGTCCTGGGCTGGTCACTGGGGGCGGTTCTCTGGTGAAGCTGGAAGTCAGACTGCATCGGGGCAATGATCCCTTCTGGCCTTAATAATCAATGAATCTCTGGGTTTGCAGAGGCCGGCTGTCATGCAGGTGGCTCCGCAACCAGCTGGCTGCAGCTTTGCCAATGGACATGGACACTCCCTCCGGTCTCCAGAGACCCGCCGATTTGTATTTGCTTTGGTGCCTCCCGGGCCCTTCACTTTGCAGAGACTTGACGCGGGGATAGGACTCCCATTGACCTCAGTAGACTTTAGGCCAGTCACTTGGTGCACAGATGAGCCCTGATCCCACAAAGACGCATGCGTGAGTGGGACTTTACCCCCAGACACAGCAAGCTGCATTGAAACTAAGGGGGTGACTGGTCCAGGCAGGCCTTTGTCTGGTTTTCAGCCAGACAGTCCTGGTTTTGTCAGGTTTGTCCCTGTCCGGTACTGCTACAAACCGACTTCCCGTTTTACCCGGTATCACCATGGACGCACTCTGCAACATGGTGTTTTGCACGCGGCATGACCGTGCACACAGCGTGTGTGCGAGATCACGCCAGTGGGGGTCTGTCCTGCCTGCTCCAGACGTACTGGTACCTTTCCTGTGTTCTTTGGGTGCATCAGTGGCCACCGTAGCACGAGCATTTGCCATGCCAAGCTGCCGTAGACGTTTTAAAATCCCATCCTGCGTGAATAAATAGTCGGTTGTAGGCGCGCTGGGCTCAGTTCGCTGTTGTCTTGGGCAGCCAGGAGCAGCAGTGCAAAATGAGCAGGAAACACTGTCACACCAGGGAAAGAATTGCACTGACTTTGCGCTGGTGGAAACGAGTAGGTGGATCTAGATTGGTGGGTGCGATTCACTCATAAGGCCTCAGAACTTAGATCGACATAACTATTGTGTCAGGGGTGGAAAAAACAACAGCTGCTGGCGCCTGCCCATAATACAGTGCATGTGAGGTCACGCCAGTGGGGGTGGGGTGTAGGGTTCCTCTAGGAATTAGAGATTCATCTTTAATTAAAGAGTACATCATGTGATGAAATCTTCACACATACGTCCAACCAACACCGGCAACCCCAGTGCCGGGGCAGCACACACTGCAAAACAGTGTCTTCCACGCAGCCATGATGATACCAGGGAAAACCACAGCTGATTTTACAGCACTGCCGGACGGGGACAAATCTTAGGAAGAAAACAGACAGTCTGTCCTAACGCCGGACGAACGCCCTCCCTAGCGACAGATCCACGCCCGTGAGCACAGCAGCTATGATGGCGTAATGCCCGGTGTCACCGTAGCTGAGTCGGTGGGACCGTCAGTCTAGGTACTGTAGTTCAGGAAGGTGAAATTCCTGTGGCAATGGAAATAAAACCGTTCCCTCGCGGTAGTCTGCGTCTACACTACGGCCTGATGGCAGCATAGGCCTGGTGCCACAGCTGTGCCACTGTAGTGCCCATAGTGTAGACGTGGCGTTGGTTACTCCAGTGTCACTCCACTGTGCAGAGTTGGAGCAATGATGCCTGGTCAGTTTTATGTTTATGCCAGTTTTGTTCAAAAACAGCCGAGGGGAGAGATGTAGGGCCTGACCCCAGGGTCAGTGAAATCTGCAGGAGTCTGTTTGCTTGGGACTATTTCACAAGACATTTGAACTGCCACCGCATAGCCAGCTCCCCTCTGCTTTCCACTGCAGGCGGCGTGCCAACCGTTACAGCAGATGTGACAGCATTGAAATAGAGATGGCAAGGATCAGTATTTGACTTGGGCGGTAAAGCAGAAGGCCGGGCTGCCCAGCCAGAGCCGCCATCTCCTGTCCTTTGCGTAGTGTGTTTGTCATTAAGCTGTAGAACTTCCTAACTTCTGGACAATTTCGCCATGTAAGGAACAATTTCCCAGGCCTCCAGCCACAATCCAAAGGCAACCAGGCCACCTTGATCACTTGCACGCAGGGGGAGATAGGTTCCATCCGTTAGCCCTGGGAGCTGTGTGGGGTAGCTGTTTTAATAGATTATAAGGTCAGAAGGGTCTGGTCTCCTACACAGCACAGCCCGGAGAAGCTCACTTAGTGATTCCTGCACCGGGGGAATGCTAAGTAATGAAGAGGGAACGTCACTAATACACAGTGACCTGGAGCACTTGGTGACCTGGGCTGAAGCAAACAATATGCATTCCACTAATGGCTAAATGTAAATGGATTCATCTAGATACAAGAAATGTCGGCCGCACTTACATGGTGAGGGACTCTCTCCTGGGGAGCAGTGACCCTGAAAAAGATCTGGGGTGTCCTGGAGGATAATCAGCTGAACGTGAGCTCCCCGTGTGACGCTGGGGCCAAAAGAGCTAATGCAATCTTGGGGTGCATAGACAGGGGAATCTCGAGCAGGAGCAGAGAGGTGATTTTCCCTCTGTGTTTGTCACTGGTGGAATCCTGGGTCCCGTTCTGATGCCTACCATTCAAGGAGGACGTTGATATATTGGAGAGGGGTCAGAGAATAGCCATGAGAATGATTTAAAAAATGAGAAAACCTACTTTATAGTGATAGACTCAAGGAGCTCAGTCTATTTAGGTTAACACAGAGAAGGTGAAGGGGTGATGGGATCCCCGTCGATCAGTACCTGTCTGGGGAACAAATATTTAACTACGGGCTCTTCTGTCTAGCAGAGAAAAGTCTAACACCATCCAATGGCTGGAAGTTGAATCTGGACAAATTCAGACTGGAAATAAGATGTGCATTTTTAACAGTGAGGGCAATTACCATTGGGACAATTTTCCAAGGATCGTGGTAGATTCTCCATCACTGACCATTTTTAAATCAAAATGGGATGTTTTCCCTAACAGTTCTGCTCTAGGAATTATTGGGGTAGTTCCCAGGCCTGTGTTACACAGGAGGTCAGACTAGATGATCTCAATGGTCCCTTCCAGTCTGGGAATCTCTGAATCAGTGCATCCAGCCCATTAACATGGATGACTTTGGGGCTTCTCGGTTTTGAACTACATGGTTTGGCTCCTGGGACGCTCTCCTCGGCACAATACCATGGCAATGGTGGTCATGTGAGGTGTTATAACCCTGATGGAGTCAGAGGTGTGAAGGCTGGTCTAGCGGATCAGGTGTTAGCCTTGGAGTTGGGACAACTGAGATCTGCTTCTGGTTCTGCCACAGACATCCCTGTGAGACCTGGGGCCTGGTTCTTAAAGGTATTTTGGTGCTTGATGTTGATGGGGGTTAAGTATCTAAATACCTTAAAAATCTGGCTCTTAGTCACTTTGTGAAAGGGGCTCATGGCCCTTCCCTACCCCCCAGGGGGTTTGTAGCGATAAATATGTGGAGGACCTTAGATACTAGCCCTATATAAGTACCCAAGGAAGCTATGTCTGGCCATTAGCAGGGCACTAGGTCTGGCCTTTTTGTCCCGGATTTGCTGCGCTGCTGGAGTTGTCTGTCTCCCCCACTGTTTTTCCTAAAGGGTGAGAGAAATGAGTGTGAAATTGACACCCGGGCAGAGAGCGTCACCATTTAAAGCCCAGTTTTCATGGGCCCGGTTGGCACATGTCCTTTGGGCTGGGCACAGGGGTGGATTTCTCCGTGACTTGTGAGGTTGGATTGGTGGCTGTGCCAGCGACGGGCTTGCTGTTTTCAACTGATTGGATTTAATGTGGGTAAAACTCAGACCTGGCCAGAGGGATCTCTATAAAGTGAAACTAAAGGAGGGCCCGTTCGTAGGGGTGTGTGTGGGAATTCCCTTTACAGTCGTGTGCTACTGTCTAGAAATATGTGTGGCTTGGAGTACCGTCTTGTCTTTGGCAAACACCTGGGGCTCTTCCCAGCAGGAGAGCGTTGATGAGGGGAGAACCAGCTGTGTGCGAGTTTAGGAATGGACCAGTGCTGGACGGGTACTCGGGAGTTCTTTTCCTAGCTCGGCCACTGCCCTGCGGTGAGTCCCACTCTGTGCCTCAGTTTCCCCTCCCACCCTTTGTCTTGTAAGCTCTTTGGGGCGCAGACTATTTCTATGGGTACGTACAGCGCCTAGCTCATTGATCTGCTTTGCGGCCTCTAGGTGCACACAATAAATAATAATACTTGGTGTGATTCTCAGCTCCAGCCTAGATACAGTGGGGATGGGCTCTCTGCCATCTTTGTGTTGCCAGCCCAGCCAACAGTATAATCTAGAGCCCTTATTTACATGCTGGCTAATGATGACCCGGAAGGTCGAAGTAGCTTGAGAGAACAGCCAGAGTGTAGCAGCTTTTTGGCCACATTCCTCCCCTTAGCAACACTCCCTGCAGGGGGAGTTTGGACTAGATACCTAATGGCAGCTCTCCAGTGGGTGTTTGCTAGTGGACATTTCCACCAGAATGAGGCGTGAGCATTAGAGCCATTCATCGGGGGCCCTAAGCAGAACGGCCCCCGTGGTGCCCAGGTCTATATGAACTGAAATCTCTGCTCCACCACATGAGGGCGCTAGAACTTTTCAGCAAAACAGTGACCCATTTTTTTCAACATGGGCAAAACACTGTGTTGTCCCCTAAACTCATTCTTGCAAGCGGCAGCGCTGTCTTGGCTGAAACTTTCCTCAAAAAGGCAACCCGAGGTCGACACCTGGCCGGGGAAACATCGGCCTGAATGGCTAGTTTGGCAAAGTTATACAGGACTGTAGGATGACCGGCCCACATTAGACTTAGGTGAACTGTGTCTCTAAATTGAGTTTGAACGTTAGTGTGATAGGCCCAGGGCATATGACCAAAAAGCTCACAGGAAAGAAGCATTGTCTGTGTAAATCGTGTCGTGATCCATGAAATACCAGCGTTTATCTTATTAAGGTTTGGATTGAAGTAATAGAAATCAAGAAAACATTGAACGGGGTACCAGGCGCAGTAAAATATTAGCTATATAGGTTTGTTTAGTGTATTATACATAATGCCTTATCTGACCTTAGTGAAGTTCCAATAACCAGCAATGCGTCACGTATTTATTATAGTGTATAAAAAGCAAGGTTTTCTAGGGTATCTTTGTCAGAGCTTTCCTTTACTCCTCAGGCGTCATGTCATGATAGGAAGGGACTGCCGGGGCCTGATCGTGTTGCAAGTATTTGAGCCAGTGCTTGTAACTGTGCAGTTGTTAGGACATAGCACGTAAGTGTGTATATGCTCATTTTTGTCATTTGGATGTAACCATCACCAAGTGGCCAACGAACTAATAAAGGAGTGCTTGTGTGGAAACCGAGTCTTGGTAAACCTGAATAAACTTGTTAGGGAAATTATTTCCAACAGCAACTGAAAACAGGGAAAGTGTCAGGCAGCCTGAAAGTGCAGGCCAGCTCTGATAAATTACCAATCCTCATGCTTCAGAAGCTTGCTGGCTTGGAGGTCAGGAAGGTGTAAGCCACACCCAATCAGTGTGGTGCTCTGTCCCCCTCTGGTGGTGGCTGGGCTATCTAGGGGTTGATGAGCCTGCTACATCTGGGGCTAACCACCCGGGTGTCAGCATTACAAAGGAATTTCCTCTGATGAACAGTGTTCAGAGCTTCACTTGTGCCAGAGCTGGGCCCTGGCACCTCTTTCATTACAAATGAAGCATTGGCAGTGTTGCATAGAGGGTTTATGCAGAATCTTGTATTGGTTACAGGACTAGATAAAGCACTCTTCTTCTATCAGTCGAAGACGTGATCCTAGGGCCCCTGCTGTTTGTCGCTTCCCAAGCGCACCCTCATGGCCAGAGGCCACTCTACAGCCTCTGCTTTTCCCCTCTTCAGGGCTCTTTAAGAACTCAGAGTTCAAAGGTGGTTTGACAATCCCTGCAAGGGGTGCCATTTATTTAGTCCTCTGGTACCTACTGGTCCTCCAGGCCCCCAGCAGTTCAGTGTCTCTCCTGATTAACCCAAAATAACCCAAAACACAAACTCATAGTCTGCCCCAGCTGGCCTTTATAATGTCTCCCCAGCTTCTCCAGGGTCTTTCCTAGGCTTCTCTGTCCCCCCACTCTCTCCTTCTTATTTAGCTGTCTCTCCCCCTGCCCCCTAGTTGGCTCAGGGCGCTGCAGGGCCCTTCTTGCACCCTGCAGTATCCACAGATCTAGCTGCAGTTTCCTGAGCTTGCAACTTTCTGCTCTTTTTTTTTAATCCTGGGATCACTTGATGCAAGGCCTGTGTGGCTCGCCAGCCCATGGACAAGCCACTCCACTACAGCCCATCCCTGCAGCATCTGAGCCAGTTAACCCTCAGGCACAGAAGGACAAAGTGACTGGCCCAAGGTCACTAGGGATTTGGCAGGAGAGCCCGGGACAGCATCTAGACCTGCGTTCCACTCTAATGCCTTCACCATGAGGCCAGCCTTGCTCAGTGCCTTTGGCCTGCTCCCCTTGGTGCTGTGGGGGGCTTTGGAAGAAACACCCTGGGATCACGCCTAGCAGGTGAAGATCTTCTGGATTCTCTGCAGCTGCAAACCCAGTTGCAAACAGAGACGCACTTCCGACGCGAGTCCCATGCGGCAGGATATTTGGGCTGCAGAATAACTGAGTCCCGATCTGAGCCCAGAGTTGGTGTGATTTGAAACAGATTTAGTTAACGTTGTGTGTGGACATTCTTGCATCAGTTTACGCCTTTCCCTCGGGTTTATGGGAGCAAACTAAACCACGGTGACCAGTATGAATCTGGTGTATGTGTGTCCACACTGGGTTTTACGCTGGTTTCATTAAACTGGGGCAAGTGTGTATCTAGGCCAACTCTAGGAGCAAGACTCTGTGCTTGGTAGCTGGTAAGAAGCACCTTGAACCTAGCCATGCAGCCTGGGTCCAGCCATCTAAAACCAGAGTAACTGGGTTGACTTGAGTGGAGTTACTCCATGTTACTCTGGCATCACTGAGGTCAGAATACGGCCCTGGAAGCAGGGTGAAATCAGTGTCATCCCTGATCTCTGCTGTCCACGAGTCCTACACCGTCTGGGGCTTTGGATCTTCTGTCATCATTGCGAGGTGGGTGTCAAACACAACGCTGGCGCTTAACACAACAACGCAACGTGCAAGCCTGTGGAGAAGGGCACTGTGTCCCCACAAGTCACACCTGTGGCTGGCAAGGGGCTAGAGCCTCAGCCGGTATCAATCAGCGGGAAGGTCAATGGAGCTGCGCCACGTGACGCCAGCCGGGGGATTGAACCAAGGTTTCTTCGCCTGCCCATTCTGCCCATTCAGCTGCAGGAATTGGAGTCTGTTCTGCATCAGCAGCAAAACATTCAGCAAATTCTTTGTCGCCAGCGGTAGTGTCGGAAGCCAGAGGGAAGCAGCCGGTGCTTGCAGCGTTAGCTGTTAGGAAAGCCTCCCTTGATTTGTGAGCTCAGCTAGATGGACGGGGTCCCTTTGAGACAGAGAGAATCACTGCGGGACCCCAGACTCTGATTTTTGCTTCTTGCTGTGTCCTGTTCTAGTGGCATTTTAACTCTGTTCTCAGAGTCACGGACGTTAAGGCCAGCGGGGACCATGCTGATCATCTTGCCGTCCAAACCCCTGCTGTAGAACTTCACGCAGGGATTCTCGCACTGAGCCCAATTTCAGGGCATAGTTCTGGGAAAGAGACATCCAAAAGCCTCCAGCTTCTATCCCAGCTTTGCCACTGACTTGCTCTGTGGCCTCGGCGCAAGTCACCTCAGTTTTCCCCCTCTGGAAGATGGAAATGATGCGCCTTCTCTCCTGCCCTTTGAAATCGGGGGGATAAAAATTCACTGGGGTTGGCGGGGGAGGGAAAAGTTTGGAAAGCCAGCTGAGATCCACAGGTGAAAGGCAAAGCATTGAGGTTTATTCAGGCTGATTTCCATAGCCCGCCTGTGGAGAAGTGGGGGCGAAGAGCCAACGCTTCTCAATCCAGATTCAGGCACCCCATTTTCTGATGGGCCAAGCACCCAACAGCTCCCAAGGGAAAGTGTTGGCCATACCCTTTGGAGAGGTCTTTCAAAGAACTCTCCCAGCTGCATGTATTTCTTGACAGTCCGTGGTGCAGCAGGGACGCCTGGATAGAATTGGCAAAGCCTTTGTTAGCTACGTCTGTAATGCTCTCCCAGGCTGAACTCCAGCCGCAGGAACAGCTGGGGAGAGTAGTGGTGCACGGTGAGACTAGTTTTTTTTAATACCCTTGTTTAGATTTGGGGCCAAATTCCTCGCTGGTGTAACGCCATTGAGCATTCACGTGGTCTATCATCTGTAGGTTTTGAAACAGTAGCCGGAGACCGTCCCTTGAGGCAGGCCATGATAAGCAGGCTGGGCAAATCCCCAGCGGTTTGGGCTGGAATAACGTGGCCTCAGCGGATTGTCCAGTCTCCTCTTAGCTCTTGGGTCTGCAGAAGTTGGCTAGGACGTTCTCCAAAACAGACGCTTTCGTGGAATTCTTGGCTTGAACCCGTTTCCTTCCATGGAAGCTCGAGATGGATGAGGGCTGTGTCCCTGGGAGCTAGGGCACGACTGGTCTCTTTTGCACATTCACTGGTGTTCTGTCCGGTCTAGCGCAAGTGTCCCGGGCAATGAGATCTCCATCCTTTCCCCTGGGGGACTAATCTCACAGCCTGATACATGCTCACTGCTCCAGGCTGCCTCCTGATGTTCAGCCCAACCGTTTCCCTGTAGGAATTCCCAATCTGTCTCCCCTGATCACTCCCTAAATAATTCCCGCTAGAGCTTCAGCTGGTGCAAATCAGCGTCATTCCATCAGCTTTAATGGCGCTGGGCTGATTTACACCAGCTGGGAAATCTGCCCCTTCATCTCATTTCTTGGTGGCACCTCCAGATAGTTATTCCCATCCCCTCTGAGCCAAAGCCGGCCAGATTTAACTCTTCTAGCCTGTCCTTTAAACCCTCCTTGCCCGCCATCATTTCTGTTGCTCCTCTCTGGACCCTCACCCAGTGTGACGGTATCTTTCTACTAAAACTGTCTCTGGTGCCAGAGAGAGGCAGAGATATTTGCTCCCTGCCCCAGGATCTGTGTCTTCTAGGTGGACAATCGAATGTGCCAGTGGTCTTTTGATGCTCCTGTGTCCCATCACAAACCCATGTCTCTTCTGCTGCCAGCTCAGTCTCCTGCCTCTCTGATTACTTTTCCCCCAGATGTAGCAGGCACATTTCCCAAACTGCTTCTTGCTGGGCTTATTCCGGTGCTTTTCTACTTGTTCTAAATCCCTTTGGATGACTTCCTGTTCTCATTGGCAGCTCCTCCTGATTTCACATCACCCATGTGGTTCTTATTAATATGACGCTTTCCCCCTCCTCATCTGCCCAGATCTTTAATTAAAGCAGATGTAAGGTAGATCTGACACCAGTCTGCCAGTACCCCGCAGACGTTGTCATACGCTTCAATGTCCCTCGACACACCTGACGCATTGAAGACACACTTTGTGAATCTCTGTTATGCCCTGTATTGCCAACCCCAGGCGATCAAAAATCACGTGACTGACTTTAAAAATCACGAGATCTTTTTAAACATCCCTGTTAGTTACTCTCTCTTTGCCTTCCGCTCCTGTTGTCAAGCTTTTGCCCACAACCACAAATGCTAGGCACCTACTTGTTTTGTGTAGTAAATGAAAGCTAAAGTTGTCCTGTGGTCCCATGACGGCAGGAGTTGGGGCTTCAAAAGGAAAGCCCAGCTAGGCAGCGTTGCTCGAAGCTCCTGATTACAGCTGTTGGCAGCCCGTTTTCAATCCCTTTGCCAGTGCTCAGATCTGCTCCACTCTAACTTACCTCTAAGAGTAAGGGGTCACGTTGTCTGAGACCGGGGTATGGGTGGTTGTGCCTAGTGGTTAGAGTAGAAGTCGGCTCAGTAGTCAGCATCTCACTCCAGCGTCAGAACCGGTGTCAGAGACCAGATGCCAGAGCCAAGGGTCAGAGCCAGAATCAGGAATTGGAGAGGAGGAGGGTCAGAGCCCGGATGCTTGGAGCAAGGCAAGGTAGGGGCAAGGCTGGGTCCAGGCACGAGCAGGGCTGGGAGGAGATGCTAACACAGCTGTGGGTGAACTGAGCAGCGGCCGAGCTGTTGCGGCACTAAGAGCCGGTCTGCTGACCCTTCCCACCGGTCAGGCCAGCTGTGCTTGTTAGGTGGCCTGGAGACCGGCTCTGCTGTGTGCCCTGATTCCAGGCTGGCTCTGGGGCGGTGCCCGGTTCCTGACACGCATGATCCAAAGTGCCCAGGTCCCGTTTTCAAAATGGATTTAGGATCAGATTTTCCAAATACCCCATTGCACAGCTGTCTGCTTCTTTAAGCACCTAAATACCTTTGGAAATCTGAGCTTAAGGAACCTAGGTTCCATTGATTTTTTTTCCAAGGAGACTTGAGCTTCTAACGCCCAGTTCTTAGACACCTAAAGACCTTTGAGATCTGAGCCAGAGTTTCTTTGTGTCAGGAGTGAGGCCTGCAGCGGGGCTGGGGTGAGGAGGAGTGGGACACGCTAGCTAACCGCAGCCGGAAGCCCTGGTCGGCCAGGTCGCCGGAATGGCTGAATGGCCTGGCCAGGAGTCCCAGCAATGCTCTTAAGCCCAGAAGCAGCACTTGGCTGGTGGCTGCTCAACGCTGATGCCCACAACTGCCATCATTCCTTTGCCTACCTTGTACCCAGCCTTGCTCCGGTCCCCTCCAGCCCTGCTCAGTTTCTGACTCCTGGTTCCTGACCGTCCACGCCCCAGCCGCTGCAGGCAGGCTCCTGAATCACTTGGGCATTCTTATAAATTTCACGTGAGGCTAAGAGATGCTTGGTCAAAGGCTTGGCTCCAATCCAGACATGGAATCCTAAAACTCCAGGGCCGGAAGGGACCTCAAGAGATCATCGAGTCCAGCCACCTGCACTGAGGCAAACTTAGACCCTCCCTGATGGGTTTGTCCAACCTGCTCTTAAAAACCTGCAGTGATGGGGAGTCTGCAGCCTCCCTAGGTAACATGCTGTCCCTTTGCAAGGGGTCCAGGCACCACTGTCATCCAAACTTGCTAACCCCCTGCATTCCCCTCCGCCACGAAGGGTCTGATTGGACATCCCTTGCTCTTGTGGGCTCGCGTTTCTTAAACAAATACTTCTATTGGCCCACGGGAGTCAGTGTAACCCACTGGTCAGTGTCGATTACAGGTTCCCCCCGCCCGATCCACAGAGGATTGGGTCTGCTACAGCTCTTAGCTACAAAGTCTGACTCTATAGCCAGAGCTGTTGAGACTCAGGCTTAGTCTGCGCTAAAAAGCTTTGCCAGCGTGGTGTGGCAGCTAGGAGTGTGAAAAAAATCACACCACCCTCGCTGACACAGAGCTCCCCGGCATAGTCACAGTTCTACCCGCAAAAAGGCCCTAGTTTATATCTTGTGAGGAGGTGGTTTAATTATACCAGCAAAATAACTCCTTTTCTCCTATAAACTGCGTCTCCACTAGGGGGCTTTGCCGGCATAGCTGTACCAGTATAGCTATAACGGCAAAGTATTTGTTGTTTAGACAAACCCTCGTGCTTTCTAGTTCTGGGTCAATCCCCCTGATATTAGGTAAGGAGAGGCAGTGTGGTCTAATGGATAGAGCACGGAGCGAAGAAGACCTGGGTTCTATTCCCAGCTCTGTCAGCTGGCTGATCTTGGGCAAAATGCGTCCCCTCTCTGTGCCTCAGTTTCCCCATTTGTAAAGCGCTTTGAAATCTATGGCTGGAAAGCAAGACAGAAGAGCTAGGGGTTATTATGGGTATTAAAACATGGCAGCCGGCATACAACTACTTCACAGTCTAGTCCTAACTGTATAATTGATGGAATCACAGCTGGGTTGGTAACATTTAAACTGTCAGCTCTTTGGGGCAGGGGCTATCTTTTTGTTTTCTGTTTGTATAGCACCTGGCACAGTGGGGTCTCGTCCATGACTGGGGCTCCGAGGCACTATCCTACTACACCTAATAGCAATTAAAATGTACAGCGTCTGGCACAATGGGGTCCTGGTCCGTGATTGGGGCTCATGGGTGCAGACAATCAGTACTAAACATATGTGCATTAACCCAGTGCCCCTTGCTACCCACGTCTTTCAGGACTAGGGGGTGCCTGCTCTGAGATGCCTGGTTTTCGGAGGGCTGGGTGCTCAGCATTTTCTGCAAATCAGAGGTCTTTGAAGTGCCCACAGCTGGTTGCCCGAAATCAGGAGTGGCTTCTGAAAATCTTGACCTAGATACTAAGCATTCATACTCTTAGCTCCAGCCTTTCCCCGCATCTTACCCATGTTGAGTCGTACCTTACTCCGTGAGCAGTCACACTGAGTTCAATGCGTCTACTCGCAGAGTAAACCATGTTTACACTACAGACTATGCCTGGGATAGTTATCTCAGTCAGTGATCCAACATGAGCAAGAATGAAAGAATCTGGTCGTTACAATTTTTGCCATGATGCTTTCGGCATCGGTAGAGACTCCAAAGTGAAGATGATGCTTAGACTGAGATGAGGATTAAGTCCTTTGTGCCTATAGCCCTGATTCATTAACTTTAGATCGAGATTGGGTGTGTCTCTCTGAACCTAGCTCAACCACAAACTAGGACTGGATGCAGGAATAGCAGCGTGGAGTTCTCAGATGAGCACAGTGGTCCCTGCCTATGGATCTATGAATTGGTGAGCAGAGCAGATCTGAACATTTTCATCAAAGCCGTTTTCCATCATTTCAATTCAGCCAAATTTTTTTGTGGGGGGGAAAAAAAGGACAAAAGTTCCCTTTGGAAGAAAATTGGGGAGAAAAATGGTTTTGAAAATGTCAGCTTCCTGTTTCAATATTTTTAGAACAAAATGTTTTGATTGTTTGTTTGTTTGTTTTGAAATTTCCTTTATTTTTGTATACTAAAAAAATGAAAAATGGTCGAGATCCAAACAAAACGTTTCGAATGGCCTGAAACAAACATTTCTTTTTGCAAAAAAAGAGTTGAAAGTTTGGCTTTTCATCCCCATTTGTGTGGGGGGAATTTCATAATCTCAAAATTTTTAACAGGATGGAAAATCCAGTTTTCGACCAGCTGTACTGGTGAGAGATTACTTCCATTGCCTTCCGTGGGTCTGTCCTTGTAATTCCTTACTGATATGATTGAATTACTGGCTTTTTTGCATACAATCATAGATTGCAAGGCCAGAAGGGACCATTGTGATGATCTAGTCGGACCCCGTATAACACAGGCCAGAGAAATGCTCCACAATAATTCTCAGAGTAGATCTTTTAGAAAAACATCCAACTGTGATTTAAAAATTGTCAGTGATGGAGAATCTACCACGACCATGGGTAAATTGTTCCAATGATTAATTATTCCTGCTGTTAAAAATTCACGCTTTATTTCCAGTCTGAATTTGTCTAGCTTCTTTGGATCATGTTTTACATTTCTCTGCTACTTTGAAGAACCCATTATTAAATATTTGTTCCCCATATAGATACTGATAGACTGTGATCAAGTCACCCCTTAACCTGCTCTTTGTTAAGCAGACTGGATTGAGCTCTTTGAGTCTATCACTACAAGGCAGGTTTCTAACCCTTTGATCATTCTTGTGACTCTTGTCTGACCTCTTCCCCCCCGGCCCCCTCTCAATTTATCAACATCCTTCTTGAATTGTGAGCACCAGAACTAAACACAGGATTCCAGCACTGGTGCCAAATGCAAAGATAAAATAACCTCTCTACTCGTACTTGAGATTCCCCTGTTTAGACATCCCAGGATTGCATCAGCTCTTTTGGCTATAGCGTCACACTGGGAGCTCATGTTCAGTTGATTCTCCATCGGCTCTTTGCTCTGCCATCTAGCAGACAAAGGTCTAACAAGATCCAATGGTTGGAAATTGAAGCTAGAAGAAAGGAAAATCAGGCATACGTTTTTTAACAGTGAAAGTCATTGGAACGTCTTACCAAGAGCAGTGGGGGATTCTCCCATCACTGGCAATTTTTAAAGCAAGATTGGATGCTTTTTTAGAAGATCCGCTCTAGTTCAAACAGGAGTGAATTGAGGGAAGTCCCATGGTCTGTATTATACAGGAGGTCAGGCCAGTTGATCACAATGGAGCTATGGAAACAGTTGTTCATAATCAAAATTCCACTGCTCTCTCCCAGAGGAAAAGTTTGAATGATCTTTTTTTCTGCAAAGTTACCCGTACATCTATGCACCCATCAAGTAGTTGGAAACAAAAAGATATTTGCAGTCTGCTGTCTGTCATTTTCCCACTCTCCCTTTGGCTCATCAAAAGCTGGTTTTGCTCTCTTTTAAAAACATTTTAGATCTATCCAAAATCTCCTGCATAGCTTACCGAGAAAAAAATAGTTAGTCATCCGCCGTTATACCACTATTGGCAAAAGCAGAAGTGTAAAGTGTTAGGCCACAACTCTTGGGAGTATAAAAATGTGAAGGGCCACGTTGCAGCCATTTGCTCACTCAGGATCTGATTCAGAAAAACGTCTAGGTGAGCAGCGGGCATAGGAATGTGTTTAAATGTAAGCATTTTCCAGAATCAGGGCCTAATTATCCCATTGGTTTCTATTATAATAGTCTCTGGCACATCCCCTCAGACAATCTCAAAGCGCTTTAGAAGGAGGTTGTTGTTATCCCCCTTGTACAGATGGGGAAACTGAGGCACAGAGTGGGGCCCTGACTTGTCCAGGGTCACCCAGCAGCAGAGGTGGAAATAGAACCCAGGTCTCCTGAGTACCAGTCCTCTGTCCACTGGGCCACATGGCTCCAGTATAGTGAACCGTCTGTCTTTGTGTGCAAGGACTCTGCAATTTGGCCTTTAGACATCAGTTCTTTCTGGGGGCTGAGGACTTTGGCCATGATCCAGTGAAGCACCTGCACCCTTGGGGATGAAGTGCTCAGTACCTTTCCGGACTGAGCCCTGGGTGAGTGAAAGGAAAGACATAGATGACAGGATTCCTGCTTCAGGGCTTTTGCCAGTCTCTGTCTATTAGATTCTAGGATAAAACTTAACACAGGGGGTGGATTATCCCACATCTGCGCCTTTCAGGCTTTTCCCACCTCCCTCTGTTGCATCTGGTGCTGAGCGCTAGTGGAGGTGGGATATCGGGCTAGATGGATCTCAGCTCTGATCCAGTCTGGCGAGCGCTGGGCCCTCTAGAAGCTGTGTTCCCGCGTGTGCCCACTGAACTAAAGAGCACAAGGGGGCAGGCAACTTCTTCAGAAAGGGCAGCTCTGAGTTCTGCGGTACCGGGAGCTCTGCCCACCTGGCTGCCCCCAGAGATGTCCTGGAAGGAAACTCTGTCCTGCAAGTCCCTGGAGGTGAGCTTCTGTGCAGCCGGTGCACCATGGGGCACATGGGGAGGTGCAGAATGGGGGACCCTGGCATCATGGGAAACTTAGATGTACAGGATGGAACAGTTAGACCTGGATGCTTAGATCTGTGCAGCAGGGTCAATTTCAGCTCCCGTGAGTACATTTCCTCTGCCAACCAGATTTCAATCCTCCCTTGCAATTCTTTTAAAGGAAATTCCCCCATGAAAAGAGCCTCCGTTATGCTGGCGTTCCTAGCTGGAATATTATGCATGCACTGCAGAATGATGATGGCTTGGTGGTTCATCTGAAAGACATTCAGTTCCCTCCTCCACAGTTTTCCTGTGTGACCTTGAGCGAGTCATTCAGGGTACGTCAACACGGCGGGAAAAAAACCCACGGCAGCGAGTCTTGGAACCCAGTTAACTGACTCAGGCTTGCAGGGCCAAAAATAACAGTGTGGACGGTTGGGCTCAGATTGGAGGTTTCTGACCCCAGGTTCCAGCCAGAGCCTGAACATCTACACTGCTATTTTTGTCACCACAGCCACTGAGTCACACTCTGATACTCGCTGCTACGGGTCTTTTTTTGCTGTCTAGATGTACCCTTAGCCTGTCTCTGCCTCCATGTCCCAGCTGTAAGATGGGGATAACTGCACTGCCCTATTCCAAAAGCAGTAGTGAGGATAAATACAGTAAAGATTGTGAGGTGCTTAGATACTGCAATAATGGGGCCAGATAAGTACCTGAAACAGAGTTAAGGATACAGTAGTAAGTTGCGTGACCTTTATACAGAACCCAGCTGCCATTTTAAAAAATACCCAATTAAGAATGTTTAGTGGAAGGGAATTTTGCATACCTCTTCTAACAGCTTGTACAGTTGGCCAATATTTATATTGACAAATAGTCATTCAATTTCCACAATAATCCCCTTAACTCTGACCCACAAAACGTACTGGTTAGAGTTCTGAATGTCACTCATTTTATACTAACCTGTATCGATCACCAATGTCATATTTATGTACATTAAATATTTGATCAACCCTGCCAATGATGAATGTGCTGAAAAAGGTCAGCAGTGACTTGTAGCTAAGGTGGTTGCTGAAATACACAAGCTGAATTTTCACTTGTCAATATCATCATTAGTTGAATGAATAGTAGAATGAAGATAATTTTGCACACACATTTTATTACCCTTGCAGTGCATGCATCAGGCTAAAGACAATTGACAAGTGAAAAAACCTTGCGTGATCAGGGCAACCTTAAGTGTGATCACCGAGAAGGCTTTTGAATTCTTTCAAAACAGGCACGGTTGCGTGCTGATAAAACAAATCATATCTGCTTGGAAATAGCAATGTATAGGTAATATATTAAAGTTCTTAAGTACACCTTGTGGGTAAGAATTAAAGTTGATATTAGACTGAGTAAATTGAATTCATGTAGATGAGTGTTGTATCTAGATGGATGTTTCCTGACACTTTGCTGCTTAAGAATTTTTTAATGGAAATCATAGAACCATAGAAATGTAGGACTGGATCTTGAGAGGTCACCTAGTCCAGTTCTCTGCACCGAGGCAGGACTAAATATTATCTAGACCATCCCTGACAGGTGTTTATCTGACCTGTTCTTAAAAACCTCCAATGACAGAGATTCCACAACCTCCTTAGGTAATTTGTTCCAGAGCTTCACTATCCAGACAGTTAGGAAGTTTTTCTTCATGTCTAACCTAAATCTCCCTCGCTGCAATTTAAGACCATTACCTCTTGTCCTGTCCTCAGTGGATAAGGAGAATAATTTATCACCCTCCTCTTTATAACAACCTTTTATACCGTTGATGACTGTTATCATGTCCCCCCTCCACATTCTATTCTCCAGACTAAACAAATCCCGTTTTTTCAATCTCTCCCTGTAGGTCATGTTCTCTAGACCTTTAATCATTTTTGTTGCTCTCCTCTTCACTTTCTCCAGTTTGTCTACATCTTTCCCAAAGTGTGGTGCCCAGAATTGGACACAATATTCTGTCTGAGGCCTTATCAGTGCACAGTAGAAAAATTACTTCTCTTGTCTTGCTTACAGCCCTCCTGCTGATATACCCTGGAATTATTCTTGCTTTTCAGCGTTACTCTGTTGAAATACCAGTTTTGTACCGTGCATGAGAGTTGTATGAATTGCATCAGTGATCTTAACTCTGAATTAAAGGTGTTTTTGCATGGGGAAAATGTTATGAGGAATAGAAGCTGGATATACAGGACTGTAATTGCCAGGATCACTTGTCATTCCTTTTTTTTTGAAGTTTGGTACCACGTTTGCTGTTCTGTAATCATCTGCTTCCTGAATCGTCTGTGACTTTTCAGAAACAAAGGCCCATGTTTCCTAAGGCTGTGTCTACAATAGAAAGTTGTAGTGCTGTCACCATGCCAGACTAGGTAAAATGGTACTGATGCAGTGATGCTGGGATAAAATTGCTTACACAGGACGGGGATGGGGAATACAGGATGGTGAATAAGCCATAAATCACCTTTCTCCTGGTATAACTGTATACAACAATTGTACAACTGGTACAATGGTATCAACAAAAACATCAGCCCTCCTAACCAGCTTAAAATCTCTCTGTAGACCAGGCTGGGCCAGATCCTCAAAAGTGTTTAGGCACCTCAATCCCATGGGAGGGAGGAACCTAAATGGTTTTAAGGATCTGGGGCCCTAATGCCTTTCAACCGAGAGGCATCTGGCTAATTCTTTTGACCAAGATGCAACTGGCTAATTCTTACACAGTGAGTTTTTCCAGGTCCCCTCTGCTGCTCTTTATCACCAGTTACTTGGATAAAGATCTTTATTCCTTCCTAAGAGCTAAAATTGCACAAGCCTGGCCAACACCAGCTATCACCAACTCATGTTACTAGGGCTATCAAAGTCAATCTACACGTATAAGGGATGCATGTTCTAGCACTAAATTGCCCATGCCTCTCCTGTTGTATTTCTCTTGGTAGAGACGAGAGGGCTAGATTTCTAGCTGGGGTAAATCAGCCATCATTCCTTTGTAGTCAGTGGGGACAGATCCCCGACTGGGGTAAATCGGTGTAGCGCCATTGGAGTCAACTAGGGTCCCCAGCTAGGATTACTTGGCTGATACTCCACTGGAATCAGTGGAGCTGCACGAGGACCTATTTTAACACTCCTTCCACTTGAGTGGAGTTCCTGCTGATTTGCACTGGTGTGAATGACTTCATAACCAAGTCCAAGAGTCTCAAAAAGGAGCTCAGTGTCCCTTGGCCATTTTGGAGCCCTTGTTGATTTCATAGATTCCTAGATTCCAAAGACAGAAGTTGACCACTGTGATCACCTAGTTGGACCCCCTGTGTAACACAGGCCAGAGAACTGCCACAGAATAATCCCTAGGGCAGATCTTTTAGAAAAACATCCAATCTTGATTTTAAAATGGTCAATGATGGAGAATCCACCATGGCCCATGGTCAATCGGTCCAATTGTTAATTACCCTCACTGTTAAAAATGCACGTCTTATTTCCAGTCTGAATTTGTCTAACATCAACTTACAACCATTGGATCATGTTAGACCTTTCTCTGCTAGACCGAAGAGCCCGTTATTAAATGTCTCTTCCGCATGTAGGCACTTAATATAGACTGTTGCCAAGTCACCCCTTAAACCTCTCTTTGTTAAGCTGAATAGATTACTCTCTGTGAGTCTATCATTGGGAGGGATGTTTTCTAATCCTTTAATCATTCTCGTGGCTCTTCTCTGACCTCTCTCCAATTTATTAACATCCTTCTTGAACTGTGGGCACCAGAGCTGGACACAGGAGTCCAGCAGCGGTCACACCAGTGCCAAACGCAGAGGGAAAATTACCCGTCGGCTTACTCAAGATTCCCCTCTTGAAGCATCCCAGTTTCACATTAGCTCCCTTGGCCACAGCAATTCCCTCCTGCTTTACTAATAGCCCTGCCTTCCCTCTAGATGAGAGACTTGTTAAAGTGCCATATTCCCATGGTTAGCCCATTCAGCTGCAGTGAGCCTCCCTCGAGTTTGCTAGTCTACTTTTCACTGTCTCCTTTCGTCGATTTACCACAAGGACGTTTTTCTTGCACTCCAGCCTGCGTCCTACTTTGGGCAGTGGTCGCTCCATCAGTCCTGCCCCTCCATGGTGCTGGTACCAGTCTGATGCCATTGAAAAAGTCTCTCTTTGTGGCACGTGAATCCCAACCAGCGACAGAGGCGGTGACAATGGGTACGTGGGACAGGGATGTCAACCCGTTTTCAGCCCCTACAGCAGTGTTTCTTAATTGGTGTTCCGCGGAACCCTGGGCTTCCGCGGGAACACGGTTAGGGTTCTGCGAGCAGCTGTTCTCCGCGCCACCGATCAGCTGTTCTCTGCCCCGCCGAAAAAGGGAAGATGTCCCGGATTTTCCAGTGGAGGGTATGCAGTGTAAGTGTAATTTAATTGAGAAATGCTGAGCTTTGCTTATTTCGACATTTGAAGACTGTTAAGAGTTTGGGGGGTTCCGCAATTATTTATGGAGTTCAAAAGGGTTCCGTGGCCAAATTTAATTGAGAATTCTGCCCTACAGAAAGGATCGTGTTCCGGGTGGACCTTATTTTATCCAGAGATTTTTTGCGTTTTCCCTCTCACTGAGGTCATCCCTAGATATGGCTTTGAACTGATTTAGAGCAACCTCTGGGGCTAATTAAGTTTTGATTGAACTAACTGGACACCTCATCAAAGATCTTTGGGATCCCACGACCAATGGCTAGCATTCTGCAGTGTGTCCTGCCAGTTAGAGCAGAGAGACCGGGGAACTAGGACTCCAGGGTTCCTCCACTGACTCCCTGACCTTGGCCAAGCCCACTGTATTTGTTTAGAGAGACGGGGGGGCCAGGTCTCCTGAGTCTAGTCCCAAATCTGCCACTGACTTTCCATTCTGCATAGCTTCTTAGCCCACCCTCCTCACCCAAGCATCTGGTGCCTTCCACTGTGCACTGAGTGACACGGCTGACACTTGTCACGGGTGCTCTGTTCTCTCCTCCTCTCCCCAAGCGGAGGATTGCGTGTGCGGTAGGGTGGTTTGTTTTGGTAGGGTTTTGTTATTGTTTTATATTGTCCATGCAGCTCTGTGTTAGCAAAGGCCAGTCAGAGGGGGGCACCTTGCACTGAGAGCGGAAGGTGGGGATGGGCCTGAGCCCCCCCAGGGAGTTTGTTCCCCGCTCTGGGATCGGCCCCCAGGGAGGGGCTGTCTCCTGCACAGAGAAGTGTTCCCTGACGGCAGAAAGTTCCCGTTAGAGGAGCACAGTTATCTGCCATGGCCTCCATCACAGAGTTTTAGCCTCTCTGGGCACGTCTGCACTGCCCGCAGAAGCCAACCTCGAGAGACCCCCCCCTCCTTAGCCTTCAGAGCCCAAGCCGCAACGCCCCCCCCCCCCCCCCAGCTATTTTTCGAGCGCTAGCCTGAATCTGTCAACCCGGGCTGGGAGGTTTTCTACTGCGAGCAGTGGAGACGTACCCTAGGCCCAGGATAAGGACCGAGACCTTGCACACGACTGTTCTGTGGGAAGCCAGCGTAAGGAGCAGAGGATGAGTCAGACTGGCCCACGGTAGGCTGTATAACTGAGCGAGATGCCACAGCGTTCTGTACTGGTTGGAGTTTGCTGAGTGCTGAAGGTGTCACACCCAGGTCTGTCGCACGCCTGGAGCCCAGCCAAAGTGGGATGAAGGCGTGCACAATTGAGGCTAGGTCATTATCCACCAGGGTGAGACGGAGCCTCCTGGCCAGCCAGAGGTGGCAGAAAGCATTACGTGCGGATGCTGCCCGGCGAGAGCATTCCCAAGCTATGCATTGCCCTGACCCTTTGTGGATGTGCGCTGTGACTGCAAATACCTCCAGATGCTCCCCTCTGCTCAGCAGCCCTGTCTCGCTTGGGTTTGTGATGGTTCTCAGGCTACCCAGGGCTGTGAGTCACCCGCTTACCTCCAGCGGGAGGCAATTTTACTTGTGCTTAGCTGGCTGTCAGCTCCTTAAGTCTGCCAGCGTGTCAGCCGCTCAAGCTCTCTCCTCTGGGCTCGGCCAGCCCTTGCTTTGCCTTGCAGGTTAACAAGAGGCGCTCCCCAGCCGCCAAGTCCCTGCGATATCCAGCCCCTGACACAGGCGACTCACAGGATTACCACAGCCGCCATTCCCCCAGGAACAGCACACACCAGCCTGTGAGATTCAGCTCGGAAAGTTTATCGTCAAAGATTCCAGTGATAGTGAGTGAGGGCATTGGAAACAAAAAGTTACATCTCAAATAACATCACAACCCTCTTTCTAGAGACTGAACTTCACAGGCTCCACCCGCTGTCTAAAGGAGTTTCTCACCCAAAGTCCTGCAGTATTTCCAACTAGGGTTGGCTAACACCCTGCTTTAGTAGATGGAAATGCGCTGTCCTAAATGCGGGATGAAGGATTGTCGTCTTTGCTTCCTAGATATACCCCCAAAGTTCATCGACCCTGCTCATAGACAGGATAACCCACCCCCATGGCTTGCGTCTCCCTGTGTGTTACTTCCCATTTACATCTGACTTCATGTGTAAATGGACCTCCATTGCGTTAACTTTCAGTGCTTAATTTACATCCTAACAGGGAGAGAGGTGAATACACATCTCGTCTGACTGACAACCTGGTTTTCACCTCTACTGGTGACAAATATCCTGATACCGATGCTAAGAATGTATTTCCAGTATAGATACATAACTCCTTACGTCACACCTAGGGTGATCGGATAGCAAGTGTGCAAAATCAGGACGAGTGGGTGGTAATGGGCACCTATATAAGACAAAGTCCCTATACTCCTCTCTGCCCTGTGAGTTGGCATGAATTGCTTCTTGGGTCATGAGGTTCAGCTTGTCTTCATCCATGAGCTGATCTCACCCAAGCACGGGGCCATCTTGGTGGCAGTGGTGTGGTCCTGCATGGTGAAGGATATGCAGAGCTGAGTCTCATCTGCATATTTCTGGTAGCAGAGTCCAGGGCACCTATGACCAGTTCTCCTAGCAGCTTCATGTAGTTGTTGGATAGGACCCGAGAGAGAACGGACCCTTGGTGGATTCTTCAAATGAGGGGTCTAGTGGCAGAGGGGCAGTTACACCGATTTCTCTGTGTGACGTTGGGGGGCTGACTATCTCGGGCTTTACATCTGAATCATACCCATGATGTCATAGCGGGGGAACTTCACCCTTCTCTGCATCTGTAAAGGGGGCTCGTACTTCCCCCCCGGGTTCTGAGGCCACGCTAGTTAATGCTTTTAAAGTGCTTTGGGATATTGCCAGGGAGAGAGCTTGAGACTGGCCAAGTTGTGTCTTGAGCTTGTAACTTGCAAACCTGGTGGAGCCTAGCCTACAGATGTTCTACCCTGTAACATCCTAATGGGCATGTGCGTGTGTCTCTCTGTCTGTCTTGTCTTGGGGTTCCCAGCCCCTCAATCTTCAAACTATCCTAGCCCCTCACCACTGTGTGGTTGTTATACATGCTCGTGCTGCTCTGTTGATTATTTCTTCCCAAGAAGCGATGCCCCACCGCACCCAGTACCACTTCCCCTCCCTGCTAAGGATGACACCTTAATCACTTGGCCTCCAGGGCAAACTTGTGTGTCGCGATATCCACAGTCTCCCCTTGCGATGTTGTGTCGTCCCATTGTGACAAAAATGTCTGTCCCTCTGTGACTCGAACGTGTAGCCGTAGCTATCGTTATGGGATCCTTTAGCCTATTAGCTGCCCCCAGGTGAGGGTTTGTACCTCCTTTAATATGTAGGAGTTCAGCCCCAACATCCACTATGGTAGAGAGGTTTTCAGTAGAGGGGGACCCTGTGGTGCACAGCAAAAGACTATACAGTGTTCTGTCAGTGATAATTCTTTTTATTAGCCAACCAGCGCACAACACACACACTACCATCTGTTCCTGGACAGAGAGAGCAATACGGGATGTCTGGTATTTGCATCGTTCACACCACGCCTTGCAGAGAAATCCAAAGTGTCAGCCATCATCTTCATCACCAGTGATCATCATCCTGGCCTTTCCCAAGGCACGCGGGCTGGGATATAGCTTTTATAATGCACCACGCTGACCCCGCTAGGCCTAATGCATATCCAGTAGGGGTCCAGCCCCTTTCCCTTACCTGTATTGTCTTACCCTACCCATGGTGAGGTGCCCTGCTCCCCTCGGTTCTTAGGCCTTTTGTCTTAAGCTGATTAGCGCATACATCAATTAGCTACCGTGGCACTTCTGTGTCGGGAACATCAGCAGATGTCTGAACTTTAAACGGTCTAAACTGGTACAAAATTGGCCTCTCGTGGTTACCTGTCAGCAGCTTAGTAACGCTCGCTTATTGCGTCCGTCTGTCTTGTGTCATCTTGTGATATAGGTCATTCATGGGTCATTTACGTGTGTCAAGACTCTAGGCCAGTGGTCCCCAAACGTTTGGGGTTGCGAGTCTCCCTTTAGTATGTGTCCCTCCAGGAGCCACAATCAGGGGCTGACACCAGAAGTGAGGTCAAAGCCGCAGTCGGGGACTAGATCCTGAGCTGCAGTGGGGCCAGAGTGGGGGCTGGAGCTGCAGCTGTGGGGCTGGGGCCACAGGGCTGGGGCCAGGAACAGGGCAACGGGGCTGGGGCTGGGAGCCAGCCAGGAATAGGCGCAAGGCTGCAGCCGGGAGCCAAGGCTGGGGCTGCAGCCAAGGGGCGGGGCTGGAGCAGAGATGGGGGCAGAGCAGGGCTGGGTGGCGTATCCTCCCCGCCACCCTGTGCAGGCTGGCCCAGCTCCTGCCACACGCACCTGAAGGTTCCTCCATGCTCCACAGCTTGGGGACCTCTGCTTTAGGCCAGGGACCTTAATTAGTTCAGCAGAGCAACTGTCATTGCAGACTTGAGGCCTGTCGCCTTTTGCATTATGGCTTCATCCATTCCTAGACTGTATTTAGCACCTTCTCAGTGGATGTGGGGAAAGCGGTGGACGTGATATACCTTGACTTTAGCAAAGGTTTTGATATGGTCTCCCACAGTATTCTTATCAGCAAGTTACAGAAGTATGGGTTGAATGAGTGGACTATAAGGTGGCTAGAGAACTGACTAGATCATCAGGATCAATGACTAGTGATCAATGGCTCCATGTCTAGCTGGCAGCCGGTAACAAGTGGAGTGCCCCAGGGGTCGATCCTGAGGCTGATTTTGTTCAAAATCTTCATTAATGATCTGGGGGATGGGGTGGATTGCACCCTCAGCAAGTTTGCAGATGACACTAAGCTGGGGGAGTGGTAGATACCCTGGAAGGTAGGGATAAGGTGCAGAATGACCTAGATAAATTGGAGGATTGGGCCAAGAGAAATCTGATGACGTTCAACAAGGACAAGTGCAGAGTCCTGTACTTAGGATGGAAAAATCCTATGCACAGCTATAGACTGGGGACCGACGGGCTAGGCAGCAGTTCTGCAGAAAAGGACCTTGAGGTTACAGTGGATAAGAAGCTGGATATGAGTCAGCAGTGTGCCCTGGTTGCCAAGAAGGCTAATAGTATATTGGGCTGCATTAGTAGGAGCATTGCCAGCAGATCGAGGGAAGTGATTATTCCCCTCTATTCAGCATTGGTGAGGCCACATCTGGAGTATTGTGTCCAGTTTTGGGCCCCCCACTACAAAAAGAATGTGGACAAGTTGAAGAGAGTCCAGCGGAGGGCAACAAAAATGATTAGGGGGCTGGAGCACATGGGTTATGAGGAGAGGCTGAGGGAACTAGGCTTGTTTAGTCTGCAGAAGAGAAGAGTGAGGGGGGATTTGATAGCAGCCTTCAACTACCTGAAAGGGGGTTCCAGGGAGGATGGAGCTAGGCTGTTCTCAGTGGTGGCAGATTACAGAACAAGAAGCAATGGTCTCAAGTTGCAGTGGGGAAGGTCTAGGTTGGATATTAAGAAAAAGTTTTCCCCTAGAAGGGTGGTGAAGCACTGGGATGGGTTACCTAGGGAGGTGGTGGAATCTCTATCCTTAGAGGTTTTTAAGGTGCGGCTTGACAAAGCCCTGGCTGGGATGATTTAGCTGAGGTTGGTCCTGCTTTGAGCCAGGGGTTGGACTAGATACCTCCCGAGCTCCCTTCTAACCCTCGTCTTCTCGGATTCTATGATATCCCCATATATCTAGAGCAACACAGCTGGCTGCAAACGTCACATGGCAGAGACGTTCCATTGGCCCCAAAAGATAATTTGGGAGCCTGCTGGGTGCAGATGCAGACAGAGGGAGAGTGTGTGTCTGTGTGTGTGAGCAATGGGATGAAGTGCACAGCAAGGGTTGGGAGTCAGGACTCCTGGGTTCTAGTCACAGCACATGGGAAGAAGTGGTTTCTTTTCAGAGCAGTATGACCTTGTGATGTTCCCCTGCTGCAATCTGGACTGGTGAATCGTTGTGTCACCCCAGTCCCCACCTCCTGGTGCCCATCTTACTCTGTTCTGCTGTGAGAACCCCCACTCTTGGGTTTCTCACGCACAGCCTCCAGCATGTAAGTAGCACAAAGGATTGGTTTCTTTTCAGAGCAGTGTGTCCTAGTGGATAAAGCATTGGACTGGGACTCAGGAGATCGGGGTTCTATTCCCAGCTCTCCTGCTGGGAGCCTGCAGGCAAGTCCCATCACTGCTCTGTGCCTCAGTTTCCCTACCTGTAAATGGAAGTAAGGATATTGCCCCTCCTTAGTAAAGTGTTTTCAGATCTACTGCTGAAAAGTGCTTGATAATAATCCCTAGCTCTTATTCTATAGATTAGTGCAAGGGGCTGAGCCAGGACTCCTTCATTCTACTCTTAGCTCTGCAAACAGGTGTGGTCTACTACTTAAAACAAGGGTTTGGTGGTCTGGACTCTTAAGGCCTCATCCCAGCTCTGCCACTGAACTGTGGGCAAGTCGCTTCCTCTCTCTGGGGTTCAGTTTCCCCACCTGGAAAGGGAAAAGAATACTCCCCTGACTCACTGGGGCTGGTGGCATGAGGTTGAGTAACTAAGCGTAAAGAACTTAAGAGCCTCAAATGGAAGGTGTGTGCTATGGTAGATGCAAATATCATGTTTGGCTTGTTATCCTAGTTCCTGATATCTGGTGGGTAGTTTGGGTGTCAGGACCCCTGGATTCTATTCCCAGCTCTGTGAGGGGCATGGGGTCTAGTGGTTGGAGCAGGGAGGGCTGGGAATCAGGACCCCTGGGTTCTATCCCCAGCTCTGGGAGGAAAGTGGGGTTTAGTGGTTAGAGCAGGGGGACTGAGAGTCAGGACTCCTGGGTTCTGGTCCCAGCTTTAACTCCGACTCTACCTGTGTATGCCCAGTTTCTTACACAACCCCCACAAAAGGTGAAACATTTGATGATCTCCTTGGAAATGCTTAGGAGAGCGGTGTTGGGCCTGAGAATGGGGGTGGGAGGCTTCAGGATGTGCCGTAATCCCTTCCAAAGCAGGATAACCCCTTTCAAGCCATTATCCCACAGACGTCAGGATGGGCTGTCACACAGCCCCCATGGGTTTAAGAAAAGGGGGACAGTGAGGGGTTTTTTTTGTGGGTTTGTTTTTAAATGCTGTTTTCTCCAGCAACCGCGCAGTTAAAGGCTGTCTCTTAGTGCTGTTTAAATATGAATCCTCTGGGCTTTCAAACGACACCGGGGCTAAGTGGTTTGGTTTAGGAGTTGTAGAGAGACTGGGAATTTAAATAGCTGGGTTTTTCAATAGTTAACAAATAAATAATAATGTCCAGCTCTTATCAGGCAACTTTTCATCAGTGGATCTCAAAGCGCTTTATAGAGGAGGTCAGTATAATTATCCCTGTTGGCCAGATGGGGAAACTGAGGCAGAGAGTGAAAGGAAATGCCTCACGCAAGGGCACCCAGCAGGACAGCAGCAGAGCTGGGTCTAGAACAACACAGGTCCCCTGGATCTCAGTCCAGTGTTCTATCCAGTAGGCAATACTATCTCCCTTAAAAAGTATCCTGGCTCTCCATGTCTGCCGCAGATAGTCCACTGCTGACAGAGAAATTGTAGACCAGGAAGTGTGGGGGGCACTGCAATTCCTGCTTCTCTCCTAGCCCCGATTCTTGCGTGGCTGTGGCCAGTTTCAAACCAGTTTCAAACTGTTTTGTAGCTGGTGGGTTGGCTTCCAGAGCTTGTCACTGTTCATGATCACAGCCCTCCAGCTTGAAGTTGTGGGTGAGCATCAAAACATTCGGGGATTTGGAGCTGCTGGCTTGAGCTGCACCAGAATTCAGACGTGTCTTCAAATGGCCTGGGTCCGAGAATGTGGCCTGGAAATTTTGTTTGAGTGGGAAAGTGGCACAGTTTAGGGGTTAGAACAGAAGACTGGGAATCAGGACTCCTGGATTTTATTCCTGGTTCTGGCAGGCTGTAGGATCTTGTGGTGAGAGCAGGGGGAGGCTGGGTGTCCAGACTGCTGGGTTCTCCTCTTGGCACTGCAGGAGAATGGGGCCCAGTGGTTAGAGCGGGAGGCAGAGGGGAGATGGATTCCTGTGTTCTGTTTCTGCCACTAATTGAACGAGGTGACCTTGAGCTTGTCACTGTCACACCCTTGCCTCAATTAACCCATTTGCAAAACGCTTGGAGACCTGCTCACTAAAGATGCTGAATTAGTGCAGAATAGTCCTGATCTGAACTAGGACTTACAAAGGGGAGGAGGAAGGTGGTTCAGATTCCTCTAACTCTCCCCAAGGCTTGGTGGGAGCTACAGGCACGGGTTCAAGGACAGAGGTGGGGTTTATAATATTTCCTGCCCGTCTTGAAAGAATCCCCCCTTTTTCTTGGGGGTGTTTTTGTTAGTTTGATGCTAGGAAAGGTGTTGGCTTGACAGCCCTTGGAGCTGCTTTCCTCTCCAGGCCCCTCCTAGTGGGTACAGCTCAGAGCAATGACAGGACCTGCTTCCCACGCACACCCCCTCTCCCCACACCCGGGTTCAGCCCTGCTCTGTGAGCCAAGAAGGGAGTTTGGACTCCATGGCCTATTTAGCCGTTGGACTCTCTGTCGCTGTAGCCAGCAAAGGGGGCCTAGATGTCAGTCAAAATGGTTGGGGAAGGTCATTTGTCTGCAAGGAAGTTGGCTGAGTCCTGTCAAACTCATTGCACACAGCCCCCCACACGCAGCAGTTACTGATTGCAGGAGATGGCTGGCCTGGGTCTGAATGGCCCTAAATGCCATTCTCCGAGCCTCCTCACCCAGCCAGACCCCCACCCTGGGCCTGGATCAGAGCCAGCGCCCCTAGAGGAGATAGGCCTCATATCCCCCATACCCTTTCCCCCTCCCCAGAGCCGACCAGTCCCCTGCCGTGGGGCCGGATTGAAGCTGGAGGCGAAAGGCCCCATGCTCCCACAGGAACCCCTCCTCCTCCCTGCCTCAGTCAGCCCTTGCTCCAGCCCTCTCCTCAGCTGCCCTTTCTTCCCACATCGCCGCCATCTTTTCCTTGCCGTCTGCCCCAGAACCCTTTGCACCAGCGTTGGCAGGGCCCATTGTCAAGCACGAGGGATTCTGGGGCACACGGACGACCGGACAGGGCTGGGGCTACACACGATGGAGTCAGAGCTGGGAGAGGGAGAGCGCCGAGGAGTTGGGGGCAATAAGACAGTGGCAGTTGAAGAAGGAAGCTGGGGGTGTTGTTTTGGGGGGGTTCCAGGTCCCTTGGGGAGCTCATCACTCTCCCCCAACCCTCAGTGGAAAGGGGTTTGCTTGTACCTACTAGTGAAAGGGAAGAGGGTCTGATATGGACACTGATGGGAGACCTTGTAAGACCTCTGGGGGTGTGTCTACGTTGCATTGTAAACCCAGGCTCAGACTCAGGTTTGAGCCCATTTTTTCCGTCCACACACACATCTCTCTGACCCAGGTCAGCAAGCACTCAGGAGCTGATGCAGTGTGGACGCTCAGGCACTGGCTTGGAAAGGCCAAGTCCACAAGCCCAGGACCCACAGACACGGGT
Organism: Emydura macquarii macquarii; assembly: GCF_026122565.2. Classification (NCBI taxonomy): domain Eukaryota; kingdom Metazoa; phylum Chordata; order Testudines; family Chelidae; genus Emydura; species Emydura macquarii. The sequence goes on from NW_027131927.1 coordinate 5,209,907, forward strand.
TTACGAGGCCATGTAGCCATGCCCTCACTATGTCCCGCTGCCTCTGGGATCCACGGAGACCTCTCCCCAGCTAGTGCAGCTGTGCCTAACTTGCTGCCATCTTGGAAGGCAAATTGAGCCCGTCCATTGGATTCTCCCTCCTCCTGCTACCTTCCTGATGTAGGGCTGCCACCAGGCCAGGTTTTCCCAGGATTATCCCTCTTTTTTTTTAAGGTGTCCTGAGAAATCTGTAAGTCTTTCCAGGACATTAAAAGTCCTGGGTTTTGTCAGTCACGGAGCCCAGCCTACAGTGGCTCTAGCTGGGGGGGCACCTCTGGCTTTGGAGCATCTGGAAGCCGTAGGGATGGGGTGGCTCAGGACCAGCAGTGCCCAGATATCGGCTGTGGGGGCCACCACTGGCAGGAGCAGGGTGGCTCCAGCAGGCGCCACGTCCTGGGTGGGGAGGACGGTGCTGGGAGCAGGAGTCCATAGGGGCTGGGGAGATGGTGCCCTGGGTGAGGTGTTCCCAGCCCCCTGCCCTGCCACAACCACCTTGGCTCCCCATCCCTACTGCAGGGGAAGGGGGTCAGTGACGGGGGCACTGATTAGGCCTTGGCAAACTGGCTCAGCAGGACTAGCCGCACCCCAGGCCTTTGCCCAGAGCTAGGGATTGAACTTCAAGCATCTCTCCTGCTTTCCCGTCCCTCACCCCAGCCTCAGGCCTGGCCCAGTGTGGGGGGACATCCCAACATATAGTGCAAGAGACAGGCAGCGCTTATGGGGTGACGGGCTCAGAAATTGGGTGAGGGAGAGAGGGGCTGGAGAGGATGGAGAAGAGAAGGAATGTGGGAGGAAGAGGAGAGGGGAGAAAGAGGGGAATCCTACCCCTGACCCTGCCCCTCTCTGAGCAGGGCACCCTGTGTTTGGCTAGGACACGGCAGGACTGTCCCACGCCCCCATCCGCCACGGGCTCCTCTAGTCCCCTTTCTAGCCCCCCGCCCCAGCCAAAACATCAATGCCGGCAGAATCCCCTCTGGTCACACACCCCGCCCGTGGCCAGGTGGGGCTCAGAGACCATGGGGAGGGGGCCGGCTGATGAGCACCTAGGCCGAGAGAGAGGGGGGAGGCGGCAGCCATTTTGAAAGGGCAGCCGGTCATTTTGAACGGGCTCAGCCAGGGCTTTGCTTCCATTGGGAGAGACAGAGCGAGGGGCCATTAATCAGCTGGTCCCACTCATGAAAGACACCCTGGAACCAGTGCGGGTAATTAACTGAACCCCTCCGCTCCGGGTGCCAGGCAAAGAGCAAAGCGAACAGAAAGTCGGGAACCATTCAGAAAGGGAGAGATAATAAGGCAGAAAATATCATCCTGCCGCTCTGTGAACCCATTGTACGCCCACACCTGGAACCCTGCCTGCAGATCTGGTCGCCCCCTCTCAATAAAGAGAGATTAGAAACGGAAAAGGTGCAGAGAAGGGCAACAAAAATGTTTAGGGGCTGGAACAGCTTCCCTAGGAGGAGAGAATAATGAGACTGGGACTGTTCAGCTTAGGAAAGAGACGACTGAGGGGGGTTACGATAGCGGGCTATAAAATGGTGACTAGTGTGCAGAAAGCGACTAAGGACATGTTATTTACCCTGTCACATACCCAGGGGGTCACCCAATTACATTAACAGGCAGAAGGTTTAAAACAAACACAAGGAAGTGCTTCTTCACCCCAGTAACAGTCAACCTGTGGAACTCCTTGCCAGGGGATGTTGCGAAGGCCAAAAATATAACTGAATATAACAAAAAAGAATGAGAGAAGTTTCTGGAGGACAGGTCCATCAAGGGCAGGGACACAGCCCCGTGCTCCGGGTATCCCTAGCTTCTGACTGCCAGATGCTGGGACAGGATGACGGATGGATCACTGGATAATTGCCCTGTTCTGTTCATTCCCTGGCACCAACCACTGTCAGAAGACAGGACCCTGGGCTAGATGAACCACTGGGAACAGTAGGAGGCAGTGGTGGCCATTTTGAAGAAGGTCAGCCTGTGGCCTCTCTCCCGATGGGAACAATAGGAGGCAGCAGCAGCCATTTTAAATGAGGGCATTTTAAATGACCATGCCAGTTGCACTGGGCTGCACCATACCTCCCAACATTTCCAGGAGCTAAAGCAGGGTGCGACCCACTCAGGTTTGACCCATCCGCCCCTCCATAGATGGAGACTGTGGAGCAGAGGGGCCAAATGTGATTGGCGTTGCAACCTAGCGCACAGGCTCGCAGCACCTCTCCAATTTGTCCTGCCCGTCCCGCCAGAGACAGAGCCAAGCCAAACCCGAATGGCCCTGCACCCCCATGCTCTGGGTCTCAACGCGACCTGATTTGGGGGCCCCCTCTCAAACAGCTGGTTCAGGGGGCTTTGGGGGTCAAGTCAGGACTACCCGATGGAAGCCGGGACTGTTGGGAGGCATGGGGCTGCACCTTGTAGGGCAGTTGCAGAATGCCAGCTGCACCGCAGGGTGCTGGTTCCTGCTCTCTGTTGCCAGCTGCTCCTGCACTGCCCAGGTAGCTCTTGGCAAAGAAGAGCCTGGAGGCCCGGAGCTGGAGACAAAGAGGAGAAAGCCAGTCCTCATGGCTGCGGCGTAACAGGAGAGGAGCTGCCCCAGCGACCAGAGATGCTGCTGGGACTGGAGCAGCCAGCCACGGATGAGGGAGTTGTCCTGGAGATTGGATGGGGAAGCCAGGTGCCCCGGGGGAGTAGGGACTAAGCAGCAGGGCATAGGGCAGAGATGAGACCGGGCACCATGTGTTGGAGTCCATCACCCAATGGCAAAGTGTGGGGGATTCAGCCCACACCCACACACACAAACCGGCCAGATGTGGAGACCAGTCCCCTCCCCAGAGCCGCTCGCAGGCCAGCTAGCTAGTGGACAGATGCGGGAAGCAACCAAATGCCAGAGCAGAGGATGGGGGAGGGAATTAGCCGTGCAGTTTAGGACTCTCCCATTGCCTCCATTTGTCTCCCCTCCCAGTTTCCGTTCACATCCAGACCCTAGCCTTGGGGAGACCTGGGCTGACATGTTCACTCACTGGAGAGCAGCGCTGTGCCCTCTCTCTGAGATGAGCATGTTAGACTTGGTGAGGATGGACTGAGCTTGCTCATTAGCAGGTGGGTGGGGGTTTGCACTGTTATTACATGTATTACGGTAGCTCCTGAAGAGCAGGGCCCCATTGGGGTAGGTGCTGTACACATGGGACAGCACCCCAGGATGGGCCATCTAGAGGGGCTGAACCTGGGACCTCTGGATTTGAAAGCTAGCCTCTAGTGTGTGAGATAGGGGAGTGGCACCATTAACTCCAAGGCAGCAGCAGACACATAAACTGGGATCTGCTGGGAAAGGGTTATGTGAGTTCTGCTGACTCGCTGGTGCTGGTGGCTTTTTTACTCTCCCTGGTGGCGAGGGAGGGCCTTCCTGGGGACAGAGGACCAAGGGTGTGGGCTGAGCAGTCCTGGGGAGGAGCCATAGGAGGCAGCTTCGCCTGGGGAGAAGGTTGAGTTCAACTTTGTGACCTGGTTGTTGGTTTAATAAAGCCAAACTCTAGGGAGGGGAGGGTGAGTTTGGATTCTGGGTGTGTAGAGGAAGTTGGGAATGGAAGAGACTCCAGACACCTCGGGGTTGAGAGTAAAGAGCAGAATAGCTGGTTGCAAAGTGAAAGCAAACTCTCCTGTCTCAGTACGTTGGAAGGCATTGTCCATTGTGTTAGGTGGCACAGCAGGCCAGTTTTTCATGTTCCAAAATGTCTGCAGGTAAAAAATAAAAATCAGAACCTTCTACTTTTGCAATGGAAACCATTCCTGTATCCAAATTTGCCTTTTCCTTTGGTGGGGAAAACCAGCCCCCCCGCTCCCTTTGCCCTCCATGGAACTAAGTAAAGCAACCACAGGCTGCTACATGCACCAGCATACAAACAAAACTGGGAAACTGGAACCAGAAATAAGTGATGTGCGAAACAAGCGGCAAGCTGCTTTTTTTTCCCCAAGTAATGTTTCCATCGAACTAGTGGACGGGAATCCAGAGAGGTTTGGAGGGCTCCAGGGATCGATGAGGGAGAAAATAAGAGTTAAATATGGACAACCTAGCAAAGTAATTGAAGGGCAGACAGAACATAGGAACCTAGGACTTACGTTGCCGGATCAGACCATAGGCCCGTCTAGCTAATCTCAGCTGCGTCGGAAGAAGGTGCCAGGACACCCTTGGTGAGCAGTGTTGGAAAAATCTGCCCAGAGGGGAAGTTTTATCCTATAGTTGGAGGTTGCCTTATGCCCTGAAGCAGTTTTCAAAGGTTTGAAGGACACTAGAGGCAGGGAGGGCGAGGAATTATTGAATGGGGCGTGGGTGAAGAGGTGAAGGTTCAAATGATCCATATGTAGATCCTGGGATTTTTTTGCCCTGCTCGTGAGTTTCTGATCTGGTGGTCCCCAAAGCAAAGAGTGCATGGCGATAGTCTATCATGCTCAATATGGATCCCCCAATATTTCAAAAGCCAGGTCTCTGCTACTTGCATTGATGCTTCTGCTAACCGGGTGACTGTGGGTCGTAAGGGTTCGACCAGGTGTGCTTGAATTAACATATCAAAGAGAACTCTAAACAAGCCACTTGTGGAACGTGGGCCGTTTACCTGTGACTTGCAGATCTGGAATCCTAGGGCGAGCATTGCTCCTTAGTGCATTGGGTGTGTTGGGTGTTGTGCAGTGACTGTACAGAGCATAAATGTCCTTCCTCAGAGTACCTTCCCCATCCAGCTTAGGGCCTGAATTTGCAAGCGGCTGCAGTACAGACCCAGACACACAGTGGCCTGTGGTCATTCTCTCTGGGAAGTTCATGAATTTCTGTTTTAGAGAAGAAGGGTGTTTGGTAAACATCCACTGATCAGAGGGGGCAATTCCAACGTGAAGTCGAGCGCTCCCAGAGCGATGTTGTGGCAAAAGGGGCTCATGTGATCCTTGGATATATAATTGGGGGAGCAGTGAGTAGGAGCTAGAGGGAAAATCACCTCCTCTACACAGCACTGGGGAGACTGATTATACTGCCTCCAGTTCTGTTTGGGGTTGACATTTTAAAAGGGGTGCTGAAAAATTGTCAAGGATCCAAAGAAGAGCTTCAAAAATGACTTCGAGGCTGGAGAAAATGTCTTGCAATCAGAGATTTTGGGCAAATCCACCCTACAAAATTAAGTCAACCTAAGTTATGTCGACGTACAGCAATTAAATCACTTTTTCAACCCAACTCTGCGGCATAGACCAGGCCTTAGAGAGCTCAGTCTGTGTAGCTTATCAAAAAGAAGATGGAGAGGTGACTTGAATACAATGTGTAAATATCTTCATGGGGAGAAAATATCAGGCACCAAACGGGTCTTTTACGTAGCGGAGAACAGGAACCAATTCCTGGAAGTCAAAGCCAGACAAATTCCAAGTAGAAATAAGGGGCAATTTTTTTAACAGTGCAAGTGATGAATCAGTGGAATGAACTCCCAAGGGAAATGGTGGATTCTTCGTCTCTTTGATGTCTTTAAATCCAGACTGGATGCTTTATTGTAAGAGAGGCGTTAGTCCAATACAGGATTCAATGCCAGGCTAACAGGGTGAAATTCTCTGGTCTGGGCTGTACAGGAGGTCAGAGCTGGTGAACTAATGGCCCCTTCCGACGTTCATTTGATGGAAAGAGTGGAAGTGATTCTCAGATGAGGTCCAGTCGGGGGGGGGAAAGCGATCTCCAGTGAGCATGGATTGGAGGGGAGAGCTCAAGAGGCAATGCGGTTGTAAAAGAGGCGGCCACAGAAGTCAAGGCGAGAGGTGACCAAGGCATGGACAGGGGCTGGAGCCAGAGGGCTGGATTGCAGGGGAAGCAGGTGTTGGATTTTGGGAGGAGGAAGGATGCAGAGTCGAAGATGCACCCCGAGGTTGGGAGCTCTGGTGACACTGTGCTGAAATGAGGCAGGTCAGTAGACAAGTGTCCTGAGTCTTGGGTTGCGGGCAGTGCTGATAGACAGCACCATCTTAACCCAGTAGATGCCTCGCCTTGTTTAGATGCCACCCATACCGTTTCCAGGAGCATTCAAGCTAGGACCGTGAAGGTGGGTGGTTCTCTAGGGCATGACCACCTGGTCTCTCCTCTCAAGCCAAAGTTTCCAGGATCCAGACTTTCAAAACTCAACTTTTTCCCCTTGTTTGGGCAGGAGATGCTTGCACATGCCCAGCCATCCCATGGCACGGCTAGGCAAGCAATGGAGCGAGGGGTTTTAATCGTGATCCCAACTGGAAATACAATCTCCAAGTGGTTCGTAGTCTTGGAATCTGTCTTTGGCTCTGCTTGAGACCCCCTGGGCTTAGATCTTGAACTCACAGAAAGTCTGTATTCAATGGCTAGATGTTGTCCTTGATTTCTGAAACTCCCTCCTCCCCTGAGTTGACAGTGCAGGCATCTTGGGTGGGTATCGCTCTGCCAAGGCGTCGCCTGTTGGAAATCCGGTGAAATACAGCTGGTCTGACTTCCTTCTGAGCAGCCATTTCAACCAGAGACGGGTCTGAACCGAAAACCAAACGCTCTAAACTTTGTGGTCTGGCAGCCAGGTGTGCTCAGATATCACGGCTGCACGCCAGGAGTAGAAATCTGGAGAGAATGTGGATACCAATGGGAACCTGGCAGCCCTCCCCCATCTGTGTAACCAAGATATCCGAGCAGCCCAGAACGTGTGGGAGTCTGAAATGCAGCTGCAAATTTTGCACAGGGAGACACTGAGCCTGGTGCTGGTTTCAATCTGTAAATCACTGAGGATTTCCACCCTCCAGTGTTTTGCCATCACAGCTGAAGTGCCATTTGATTTCCACTGGCATTGCCAGCCACTTTAGTGATGGGGCTAAAGAAATGACTTCCCTTATGGTCCTCCTCATCTGCCTACTCTCACCAGGTTCCTCTGGGGACCCCCTCAACCAACAGCTGGGGGATCCAGCCACATGGCAAACTCCAGGACGTGGCAAGATCCAATAGGTGGAAGTGAGACAAATTCAGGCTCGAAATAAGGCACACCTTTGTAACAGTGACGGTGATTGGAACATGTGTCATAGGGGCAGACTGGATTCTCCATCCCTGGCCGTTTTTTCATTGGAGAATGGATGTTTTTCCAAAAAATTTGCTGTAATTCACCCACAGCTATTGGGCCTGAAGTGTGAATTAATTCAGGAAAGTCCTGTGGCCGGGGGCTATGCAGAAGCTTGGACCAGACGATCACAGGGGTCCTTTCTGGCCCTAAAATCGATGGATCTGTGCAGTGAAAGGAAGGACGTGAATGTGGACACCCAGCCGGTTTCCAGCCCCAGAGTCAAAGCGGGCGTTATTTGGGAAGAGTCGGAGCATTGCCAAGGATGACATTAACAAATGTGCACGTCAGTCTTGCTGCACCAACATCCCCAGCCAGGGAAGGGCAAACGAAGAGCTCTGGGTGATAATTCCTAGCTCCTTCCCCTGCTTTAACCTGCCAAGAATCCTCCACTTAGACCCAGTTTCCCCTTCCTTTAGTACTGTGCCCCAAGGAGCCAGCCGGTACCCGTTAACCCTTCCCAGGCTGCAGCTCCTTTGCCTCCTTCCACCAGGCTGAATTGTTTATTGCACGTTGCACGGGTGGAGCGGCCATGGAGGCCAGTGGCCCCTATCTGCACAGCAGAGGCAATGCCAGGACCGCTTCTCGGAGGGGATGAGTAGTTCACAGTCCAGGGCCTGCTCAGTCTTTGCCCTCTATGGTAAGCCCAGGACTTAGGAGACACCGGGTCGATTCCCTGCTCTGCTCTGGGTGTGGTGTGTGACCGTGGGCGAGTTCACTTCCCAAGGAGGGTAACTGTGCTGTGAGGTGCTCAGAGATGGCAAAGTGAATATAAGTTGGCTAGAGAGCTGGCTAGATCATCAGGCTCAATGGGTAGTGATCAACGGCTCGATGTCTAGCTGACAGCCGGTCACAAGCGGAGTGCCCCAGGGGTTGGTCCTGGGGCTGGTTTTGTTCAACATCTTCATTAATGATCTGGAGGATGGGGTAGATTGCACCCTCAGCAAGTTTGTGGATGACACTAAGCTGGGGGAGTGGTAGATACCCTGGAAGGTAGGAATAGGATACAGAGTGACCTAGACAAACTGGAGGATTGGGCCAAGAGAAATCTGATGAGGTTCAAGTGCAGAGTCCTGCACTTGGGACTGAAGAATCCCATGCACAGCTACAGACTGGGGACCGACGAGCTAGGCAGCAGTTCTGCAGAAAAGGACCTGTGGGTTACAGTGGACAAGAATCTGGATATGAGTCAGCATTGTGCCCTTGTTGCCAAGAAGGCTAATGGCATATTGGGCTGCATTGGTAGGAGCATTGCCAGCAGATGGAGGGAAGTGATTATTCCCTCTCTCTTCGGCACTGGGGAGGCCGCATTTGGAGTATTGTGTCCACTACAGGAAGGATGTGGACAAATTGGAGAGAGTCCAGCAGAGGGCAACAAAAATGATTAGGGGGCTGGAGCACATGGGTTATGAGGAGAGGCTGAGGGAACTAGGTTTGTTTAGTCTGCAAAAGAGAAGAGTGAGGGGGGATTTGATAGCAGCCTTTAACTACCTGAAAGGGGGTACCAGGGAGGATGGAGCTAGGCTGTTCTCAGTGGTGGCAGATGACAGAACAAGGAGCAATGGTCTCAAGTTGCAGTGTGGAAGGTCTAGGTTGGATATTAGGAAAAACTTTTTCCCTAGGAGGGTGGTGAAGCACTGGAATGGGTTACCTAGGGAGGTGGTGGAATCTCCATCCTTAGAGGTTTTTAAGGCCCAACTTGACAAAGCGCTGGCTGGGATGATTTAGTTGGGGTTGGTCCTGCTTTGAGCAGGGGTTTGGCCTAGATACCTCCTGCAGTCCCTTCCAACCCTCATCTTCTAGGATTCTATGAGTACTTTACTTAGACAGGCAGGGGTCTGATCTGGGCCAACAGTTCTTGGAAGCCTAACAAAGTGGACTAGGCCCCACTCGTTGGATGTAGGCTGGACAGAAACTCTCAGGCGTTGAGGGCTCTGGGTCCCATCAGAAAGGAACCTCCAATGAGGTTCAGAGCCAGGGTGTTTGACCCAGAAATGCCAACAGGAAGATTGGGCCCACCCCCTTGGAAGAAAGAAACCTCAGAAATCTCGTGAGCGAAACCCATTCTTGTACCTGATTCCCACAGCATGTCAGTGGCAGCGTGGCACGGGGAGGTAACGGACCCGCCGGCTGTAGTGTCAATAAACTCCGGGGTCCAAGCCAGGATTCAGGGAGTCCCTGCTCTGTGATACCAGGCCACACCAGTTGAGAGTGCTAGAGAGACCAAGGGAACCACAGGGCCTGCTGGGGCCCAGCAGCCTCAGAGGAGCTTTTATCTGCATGCCCTGGCTCTTCTCTCTGCCCTGAGGGATGGTGCTGTCATGCTGTGCTAGGCCCTCTCTGTGTGGTGGAGGGGTTCCACCAAGAGGCATGTGCAAGTGGGGGCAGTGGGTTATCCAGCGGCAATGTGGCCTAGTGGTTAGTGGGCTGGGGCTCTAGAGACCTGGGTTCTGCCACCGGCTTGCTGCGTGGCCATGACGCTCTGCTCGGGGCACCCAAAATTATAAGCCCCAGTGTGATCTCACTGCCTTAGCAAGTGGCCATGTGTCCTGGCCATGCCAGTCTGTCTGCTCCATCAGCCGACTCGCCAAGACTCAGCCAATCAACCTGGCCTGGCAGGTAACAGACAGAGCACCCCGGTTTGTGAGCTCCCCGGAGCCGTCTGTCTGCAGTGTCCAGTCCTGCTCACTGGGGCACTCAGAAATGAAGTTCGCTGCCTCCACAGGGACAGTGCACACAGCAGCCTGCTGGATTCACACTTCCTTTAATATTACAGCACTGAGTGGTTTATAGTAACACGTTGTTAGCCAAGAACAGAGGTTGAAGAGATACTAAGAAGCGGGAGAAAAAGGGACAGGTCTGGGTACAAACAACACATGCTTTCTAGTGACTGAAACAGCTTCCAGCAAGGGACGTCTTTGCCTAAAGGAGTTTCTCACTTACAGCAAGTTAGCAGCAGATCCTGCCCTTCAGGCCAAGAGGATCCAACTCTCACAGGTTCAAGGGCTGCCGGCCCCTCTGGCCCCTAAGCGATGGATAATTAAAATGTCTTTTTGCTTCCCGTATATTACCCAAAGTCTGTTGTCTCTGCCTCCAGAGGCAGGGTGGCTTCTTGGGGTGCAGACTCAGTTCCCCAGCGTGATCACTAAGCTGCCTTCCCCACTGCTTGTTAGCTTGATGGTTTTGTTTACCTTGCATGTAAATGCACTTTCATTGTCCTCTGCCTGTGGTCGAGCCGGACATGTAAATCCACATTGCTTTGTCTAGGGCAGGCTGGGCTTATGCTCTGCCTCCCGAATGCATTTTGAGAACGTGTTTCCAGCACGCAGCTATAACTCGTGGTACACAACCCATACATACATCGCACCATGATTTTCGGGCCCAGTTTACATATGGTACCTTTGAGAGACATATTGTGACAACCGTGCAATAGGGTAACAAGTCTGTCAGGACTGATATGAGGTATATTTGGCTTAGAGTGGCTCCCAGGGTCACAGTGACCTTGGGCAAGTGGCTCCCCACCCTTGATGCCTCAGTTTACCTATCTGTAAAATGGGGGTCATTATCTGAGGCCTACTGACAAAAAGTGCTATTGTTATTACTGACACAGTGGTAGTGCCTGACTGTCCCAGTCAATCTGGGCACTCGCTGGGCTAGGCATTGTACAGACACCTACAGAGATGCTGTCCCTGGGCATGTGCTAAGCAGGGTCACAGTGTGCCAGGTGCTACTCGCAGCCAGAGCAGGTGGGAGGGGCGCCTCCTAGTGCTTACCAAGGGCATAACCACGTGCAATGAATGTGGAGAAAGATCTAGTTGTTATTCCCAGCTCTTCCACAGATTCCTGGAGCAACCCTTGGCAAATCGCTTCCTCTCTCTCTGTAAAACAGGGAGACTCATCCCCCAGTCTGCTTAGCCTGGGAGCTCTTCGGGGCAGGGTCACATGTGTGCAACGCCAGGCACAGCAGGCTCTTGGCGGGACGCTACAGTAAAACATCTGTGTGCTTCTTCATTTCTCGGCCACTCCCAGCTCTGTGTGCATCTCATGTGCCCCACCACCCAGGCCAGGGCTTGACCTCTCCAGTCAGTTACACGTTAGAGACGTCCTGCCCCTTTCGGGTGACTTCCAGCCTCCATTCTACCCTATCTCCCCTGCCCCCACACCTTTCCTGGCACTCACCGAAGAGCTCAAAGCGCCGTAAGCCAAGGACCCAATTCTCCTTTACTCTGCCCCTGGCTTCATCATTTACGCCAATGCATCACGTCTGGAGCAGAGACCATCACTCGCTACCAGTGGGAGCATTTTACCCCCAGTTTGCATTTGTGTAAACGATGACACAAGGGGAAATCTGGCTGTGGGACTCTGCAGGGAGGTAAATAGCTCTGTGCTGAACCTATCGCCTTTGCTCCACCCCCAGAGCACTCATCTAAAGTTTCGTCCCCAGCTGGTGGAGATCAAAAGAAGTGCTGAATTGTGCTCAGTGTAAATCCTGGGACAGGATTCACATGGGGTGGGGGATCAGAGAGTTGCTTCTTTGGTTGTCCTAAAGGCCCCGTCCAGAGACTGGAGAGGATGCAGCCAGAGCATTACGCACCCATGTTCTCAGCAGGGTGACTGGCCGTTCAGCGGGGGAGCAATCTCCACCAAAGACCCGGCCCGGCAACTGGACGGGATGCAACCAGCGACCCAACCGCTCAGCAAACACCCAAGGCTTGGCTGGATTCCTTGGCCAGGGTGGTGCGGGAGGGGGCGGGGCAAGGACCTACTGATTCCCAGCCAGTTGCTGTCTCCCCTAATTGCCCCCTGCTCTTGTTCATTTCTAGGTGTAAAAGTGGCCCCCCAGCCTCGGACCTGTGGCTCTGCCCTCCCCTTCCCCGCTAAAGAATGTTTACAGAGACGCCTCCTCGGACGCCTGGAGCAGCGGCGGACGACGTACTATTATTTTTTAATCTATAGATTATAAATAGAGACTCCTGTTTGTTTTCTAAAGAGAAAAATATTTAATATTTATTCTTGCTGCTATGTGAGTTTGGAGGGTCACGGGGGGCGGGGGACCAAGGGCAGCCCCGATTCCAGATGGAACGGAGGAAGGTTGGGAAGGTGGGAAGGTGGCTGTTGAGGGGGAGCGGATGTCTCTTTGGGGGGAGGCAGGAGGTTGGGGGGTGAATCTCAAGAGAAGAGGGAGGGGGGTGGCACCGGGAAGACAGTAAAGCAGTCATTAGAAAAGGCTGGTCCTTTTCCAGCAGGGGGCTGCCAGGCATGGGCTCTTGTTTTTTTTGCCCTGGCTTTTTTTATTATTATTATTATTATTATTTTATTTTAATGCTATGGTTTTGTCTCAGACGGCTTTCCTGTCGAGCTGAAGGAATGAAGCCCCTCCCATTGCCACATGGCCAATCAGAGCGGTGGAGGGGATAAGCCCCTCCCCCCATGCAAGGGGCAGGGCCACGTGCTGAGACCACATGGTGAAAAGCTATCGACGCCCTCTATGCTCCAGAGATGGGTGGCCAGGGAGGCGGTTAGATGGGATGCTCCACTAATGGATTCTTTTGCTTTCAGGACCCAATGGCGCGAGGGGATAGGAACGGCTCTTAAAAAATGTTACAAAGGTGGGGCGGAGGACGGGAGGAAGAGCTTTAATAATTTTTTTATTATTATTATTTGAAAACTGCATTTGTTTTAATTTAAAACAAAAGAAGTGCCATGTAGAAAAAGCTTTTTGGAGATACTCTATATACATATTTAAATTGTATATATTGTATATTTATAAGAAGTGTTGTGTACATATATCCCTGTCTGTTTCCCTGTTTTTTTTTCTTTTAAATTTTTGTATGTCCCCTTTTTCTCTCAAAAGAAATATATAAAATATCTATTTTGCTCAGTGAAAAAAATCAGTTTGATGCTTTGTTTTTCTGACATATCTACTTTGACTTTCTTTAACGCTGGTGGAAGGTTGAGTGGCAGATTCTGTTCTTATTTACACCACAGTAAGATGGTTTGAGCACAGTCTACAATAGGAGTTCTCAAACTGGGGGGTCGTGATCCCTCAGGGGGTCGAAATAATTTTAACAGAGAGGAGGATTAATCCTTTAATCAACCGACCCAAGGAGGGGGTGGATTCTCCATCAGTTGGAGTCTGTACATCAACATTTAATGTCTATTGAAAAAGAGAGATGCTCCAGCTCAACCACAAGATATGGGCTAGAAGCAGGAATCACTGGCTGGGGAATCTCCAGTGTGGGTTATGCAGGAAGTGAGCCTAGATGATCGCAATGGTCCCTTTTAGCCTTAAGAGAATCTATGAATACGTCTATGGAATCTACTGGAGGTTGTTTTGCACCCTGAGAGAACTTCTGTATCAAGAGAAATTGAAAAGACTGGGACTGTTTAGAGAGGAGACATATAAGACGGGGACAAAGGAGGCAGTGTATCCTAGTGGATACAGCACTGGACTGGAAATTGGGACACCTGAATTCTATTCCTAGCTCAGCTGCTGGGTGCTTGGACAAGTGACTTCCCCTCTCTGTGCCTTAGTTTCCTCATCTGTAAAATGGGGATAATGATCCTGACCTCCTTTGTAAAGCGCTTTGAGATTTACTGATGAAGAGCGAGGGATTATGATGATAAAGACACAGAAGACCGTGACTGGGTTAGGACAGGTAGACATGGTGCTTTTGTTCCCCCTTTTCCATGACTCAAGAACAAGGAGCCATTCGGAGAAACGGAGAGCCAGCCGATTTAAAACCGACAAAAGGATTTGGCCTGTGGAACTCACTGCCATATATTAATGAGCTCAAGAGTTTCGCAGAGTTCAAACTAGGATCGGAAGTTTATGTGGATAATGGGAATATCCAGTTATGTTAGGAAGGATTAAAATAGAGACTTGTATGCTCATGCTTCAGGGCAAAATACAACCCAGTAATTGATCGGGGTCAGGTAGACATTTCCTCTCTGGGCAGAGCATCCTGGGACTCTTGGCAACCTCCCAGCCATTGCTGAACCTGGGCGCTGGAGGGGGCGATGCGGCAGAATCCCAGCATCCGCTCTGGGGAGAAAGTGTTGGAAACGGTGCCAGCTCTGCTCCAGCGCTTGTGAAACAGCTGCTGTGCATGGGACGAGACAGTTCCCATGGCCTAGCGCAGATGGGGCTTCCAGAGGGGTTGATGGGGCTCCCAGAGGGGCACCCACCTGCTGGGTGCATCCGGGCACAGCCCTGCCATGGGGCCTTGCCCTCCGATCTTGGTCCCCAGTCGGTGCCTTGTTAAGGGACGCCAGCAAGGGATTGGCACCGCCCTTTAAGTCCTGTCCTTGCAGGGTCAAGCCAGGACAGTAAAGGCTCCCCTGGCTTTCTGCCGGCGGGTACCTTGGAAGGGCTTATCAGCCAGTGCAAGCTGATGGGTGGCACCTGGCAGGGTGGCATTGCTCAGCACCGCAAGGGCTGCCTCTACACCCCGCCAACCAGGGCTGCTGCCTCTCCCCCGCTGGCAGCGTGGCATCCTTCACAGTCGGTTCCCTCTCTCGAAGGGCGGGTGTAGCGCCAGGGCAAGGGCAGCCCCAGAGCGGGTCCTACCTAGGGCAGCAGTAGGGCAATCTGCCCTGTGTCAGACCCACATACCACCCTCCCCACCAACTTCCTGGCTCCTGGCGGGGGGGGAGACTTGGTCACAGTGAGGCTGCAGTCCAGACGGCGACAGAGGCGGGAGGCGACTTGTCTTGCGCCATGGCCGTGTCGCCAGAGAAGCGCTGCCGTGAGCGTCGCTGGGGCTCAGCCCTTGCTGAGTGCATCGAACAGGCTCCACGGCGGACGCAGCTGCCTTTTGCTCGCGGGGTGTTTTGCAGACAGAGGGGGCAGCCGTAGCTTTGTTGCGGGGGCAGCGGGGGGTTGATCCCACACGAGGGGTGGGGGCAGGGCTCGCCTGCAGGGTCCCGGCGCCCTGGGGAAGCTGCAGACAAATACGCTGAAAAAACGAGGTCCGTTTTGTTCTGGTTTTTTGCAGCCAGTTCCTGGATTTCCGTCCATTGTACGTCTCAGTGTCACCTGGCACGGAGCCACCCTGCAGGTACATTGAGAGAAGCCCCCAGGGCAAAGCTGCTCCCCCCCCCCCCCCCGACTCCCATCTCCCTCAGGGAGGGTCAGGCAAAGCTGTGGCCTCCTGCCAACGGGGTCTGTGGGGCTCAGTGCTGGGACGTGGGCCCAGCAAGGCGCTGGGGGGACTCGCGGGTCTGCTCTGGCCACAGTGCAGAACTAGGGGAGATTGGGGGTGGGGCTGAAGGGGGAGGGGCTCCCCCCCCCCCCCCGCCGTCAGAGCTAACCCCAATGCCCCAGTGTGTCCCTAGGGGGTGTGGTACTGCAGGGGGTGGGGGGGGCTCTGTAACGAGTTGCAGGGGGTCCCAGGAGCAACATCCTCCCCTTCCCCCCCGCCTCCAGAAAAACGGAAACCAAGGCCCCATTGGAGACTGAAGGGTCCTTTATTCCCCCCAGACGGGGGGGGGGGGGGCAGCTCATGTATCTGGGGTGCTCACCGGCACTGGATCTTCAGTTTCGGGGGAGGAGGGTGCCTAGAGGGGTCAGGCTGGCCCCTCAGACCAACCCCAACATCCCCGTGCAAAAAGGCAGGGAGGGAATGCACTAACCAGCCCTCCCCCTCCAGTGTGAGCCTCATGGCTTCTGTGGGTGCCTCTGTGCTGCTGTTTCTGCCGCCCCCGCGCGCACGTCCGCCTGTGTTTGTGATGGTGACAGTAACACTCCCCTTCCCAGCTCCATTTTCCCACAGTCAGGCCCCGAAAACAGGAAAGCCGCCGGGAGCCACACAACAAAAGACCGGGCCAGGCTTGGCGGGCGGAGACCTTGGCCAGTGCACAGCCATGGGCAAAGAGCTCCCCCCGCCCCATGGCAGAGGGTGTCAGCACAGGGACCGGGCATGGCCTGGGCCAGGCATCCACCAGGGCCATGGGGGAGCCGCTCGAGGTTCAGTGCCTCAGAGGTGGCAACACTCCCTGGGGGTGAGGGTCCGGCACCCCCCCCCAGTGCTATGGGGGCACAGCCCAGAGGTAAGGGGGGTTGGGCATCACACCTTGGCTCACCCCCTCTGTGCCCCACAACAACACCACACGGTTGGCTGACATTGCTTGAGGCCTCGGGGCCCGGGGACAAGAACCGGGGCCACCAGCGCTGAGCTGTCCCTGCCGGACAGACACCAGGCCAGCGCCATGGGCTAGATGCTTTTCAGCCCATCTCCACTGACAGCCCTAGTGGATCTGGGCTCCCTCTGGATCCGACGGCTGGGTGATCCTGGCACGGCCCCGATCCTGTAGCCCAGCGCTGGCTGAGATCCCGTTGGCTCAGAACCCCGCCGTGCTCCCTCCACCCCCGCCTGGGAGCGCTGCCTGCCCCCCAACCTCTCTCTCGCAGCATCCCCCCCTGGTCCTGGAGACCTCACTCTGACGCCTCTTCTGGCGTTGGAGCGGGCGGGGGGTGGGAAGCAGCTACGTGACCTTTCGCAAACGCGCTGGCTCACCACAGCGTCCTGGCGCAGCCTCGGGAAGCCGGCCCACGGGGGGCGAGGAAGAGAAGCTGCTTCCTCCTGCCTGCGTGACCTTCAGAACACCTGCCAAGTGGTAAGCGGTGGGCGGGCTGGAGCCAGGACGCCTGGGTTCTAGCCGCAGCGCTGCTAGGGAGTGGGGGTGAGTGGTTACAGCAGGGGGCTGGGAGTCAGGATGCCTGGCTCTAGCCCCAGCTCAGGGAGGGGAGTGGGGTCCAGTGGTTAGAGCAGAGCAGAGGCAGGGTGGGAATAAGGGATTTTTTTTATTTATTTATTTAATTCACTCACTAAACCTGACCCTCAGTTCCGAGCCCCCACGGCTCAGAGTCTAAATCAATTCCATAGGCTGAGCCCACGGAGGGCGGGGTTGGGGGGGGCGGTGTGGCAGGCCCAGGCTGGTGATTGCCTAAGACACATTCCTCCCCAAACCTGGCCCATGGCCTGCTGAGCATCTTAATGGAGGGAAACCGAGGCCTGGTGGGACCCAGCCAGCTGGCAGGAATATCCCTCTGATCTTGGCGGGCATGGGGAGGGATGAGTCTGCCAGGTGGGGTGGAGGAGGGGAGGCGCTCGGTCATCAAATTATTGCAGGACTGGGGTCACCCCCCCCAGCTGTGGGAAAGTCACTGAGCTCCTGATGGCCTGTTCAGCTATGGGGCTGGTGCTGGGGCAGGGGACAGGGGGGTTTGCAAATCCCTCCTGGCTGGGGGCAGACAAATGCCTATGAAACAGTGCAGCAGGGCTGCCAGGTCTCTTGTGTTCTGTGCCCCACTCGGAGAGGGAAGTGGTGTCTAGTGGTTAGAGTAGTGGGGGGGACTGGGAGCCAGGACATCTGGATTTAATCCCTAGCTCTGGGAGAGGAGAGGGGTCTAGTCGTTAGAGCGGGGGGCTGGGAATCAGGACTCCTGCGTTCTAATCCACCTTGGGGAGGAGAGTGGGGTCTAATGGTTAGAGCAGGAGGGTTCTGACTATGAGGCAGAGCTATTCTTCCCAGCTCTGGGGCTGTTACTGGTGATGCCCAGACTTTCCTGGTCCCTTCCTTGAACTGCCATATCGTTTTATTGCCCCAGCCCCCTTGACCCTATTGTTTAGGTTTCTTACCCAGCCCCACCCCCATAGAGCCAGCTCTCCTCACCTCCCCGATCCAAGACTGTGCAGCGTTAATGGAGAAACAGTGGGGCAGCCGCAGATGCTAAGGGCACTGACCTCTGGCCCCCCCCGGGCAGCGCTTTACAGCCAGCAGCTGTCAACACATGGCTCAGACGTCCCCCCACGGTGGATCTAGGGTCATTACAGCTGGGGGGGGGGGGGGGGGTCAGCATTCACATCGCACTGCCTGGCCCAACCCAGGGAAGCTAATGACAGTGACCGGCAGACCAAATTCGGTGAGGAGTCCTGGTCACGTGTCTCCTGAGGCATGGGGCGCGTACGCTAAGATGAAGCCAGCGCAGGGTCATGGAGGGAGGGATGGGAACCTGCCCCGCTGTGGGCTGGCTGTGCTCTACTGCTTAGAGGCCAGGGCAGAGCCAGGACGCCTGGGTTCTATTGTTGGGCTGGGATTCTTGTGGTTAGAGCAACGGGGTTCCGGCATGCAAGACTCCTGGGCTCTATCAGAGCTCTGGGGTGGGGGGAGTCTAGTGGTTAAGCACTGGGAAGGGGGGGCCAGGACTCCTGGGTTCAATCCCAGCTCTGGGACGGTGGTGGAGTCCAGTGGTTAGAGCAGAAGACGTCAGGACTCCTGGGTTCAAATCCAGCTCTGGGACAGTGGTGGTGTCTAGCGGTTAGTGACTAGAGCGGTCAATGACCTGCGAATAAAGCATGATTCACACATGGCCTATCCATGTTGGCTGGAACTCTCACATATTGTGAGCCTCTTACAAAACCAGCGACTAAGGTCAAAACACACAACCTGCTCAGAAAACTGGCCGGAACGACCCAACCATTACACATGTCAGCCTTGGCACTCAGCGGCAGCGTGCTGCGCTCCCGGCATGGGCTTGCATGTCTCACACAAAGATGATCGCCGGATGACTAAATTCCACCCTGTGTATTATTTCAGGCACACTTCAATCTACTCCTGTACTGAGGTTACCGGTTCTCCGCAGTGTTGCCCCGCTCAGTGTTTGCAGAGAGAAAAGCGTAGCAAAACTCAGCACAAAACTGCGTGATACGCCACATCGCCCGGTGATTAAAGACTCGTTTAATCCAGCACACAGTGGTCCGCCCTCACGGTGCCTGTTGTGGCTAAGTTTACCGGGTGAGGGAGTTACGGTAGAGGACGCGTGGCGAGCGTGGTGGTCCACAGAGCAAGTGACGAATAATGATCCTGTCTCGCACACCACTCAAGTCAATCCGGCTTTGATTTACCGCGAAGGGCATGGCGCCTTCTGAACCTGTTTCACACCGGACAGGGACTTTGTGCTGCAGCGGCATTTTGGTGGCATTTTAGAGCCAGCCCATGTGTCACTGTGGGCAGCCACTAACCGTGACACACAGCATTGAGGACGGCAAAATAACGCAACTTCCTGGAGGTATTCATGCCTTGAACACGGCTGCTGAGAACTCTGCGGCTTGGCTTGACCAGATGATAGTAATAAATAACGTGGTTAGAGCAGCAGAGGTCAGGACACCTGGGTGCAATCCCAGCTCTGGAAGGCTGGTGGAGTCGAGTGCTTACAGCAATTGGGGGATCAAGACTTCTAGGTTCTGTTCCCAGGTCTGGAGGGGGAGATTGTGTGCGTGGGTGTGTGTGTGTGTGTGTGTGTTCAGCTCTCTGCTTCATGTTCTCAGAACTGTTCCACTGTGTGTCATAGACCCCACACAGCCCTATTTGAGCTCAGGCAGTGGCAGGTTTTGGAGGAGAAACCTGCTGCGTTCTGTTCCCTGGCTGCTGCCACGAGAGGGGGGTTACGAGCGGGGGGTTTCCTCCCAGGGCACTGATCCAAGTACGAGTGACCAAAACAAACCACTCATGAATCGAGATGCGTAAACTTCCTGGCCTGCAGGATGCCCAGCAAAACAGGATGCAGGCGGGTGCAATAACAGCCACGGGGGGGGCGTGGGGAGAGATGGGGTACAGCCTAGCACTGCCCTCCCCAGACATGGCTGGAGGAGCGTGGGCTGAGCTGGCTACAGGCGGGTATTCGCTGCAATGTCCATGGTGGAGAGGAGAAGGGCCGTGTGAATATTAAATAGCAAAATCCGTCATTAACGTAGAGTCAGGGGACCCAGGGACAGCTCGGGCCCTTCCAAAGCGTTGCGTTCTGCAAAGCTCAAACGTGGGGCAACCCAAGAGCCACGGTAACACCTCCCCACCCCCCAAACTCCCACTGCCTGCACTGTGCTAGGTGCAGCTGGGCTGGCTGGTGGAGAACTACTGGGGCGCAGCTTGGAAGCGCTGTGATGGTGAGATGAAGCCATCACTTCTTAGCGCGACGCTTTTCAGCCGTAGAGCCCCCACGCGCTTTGCACCACCCGCCGGGACTGAGCTGTGATCCGGGCCCTGTAAGCCACGGGGGGCTGAGCAGCACGAGCGGACCGAGACCTGACCGGCAGCACCCCCACATGGCTGTGGACCGGCTGCAGGAAGCTGTCAGCTCAACCTGGCTGATTGCTACAACAGACCCCGCTTTGGGCTCCGCCTCAGTTCTCCAGCTCCGATTCCTGACTTGACGGTTGACCCTTGGCTCCGGCTCTTGGCTTGGCTCCTGATCCCTGTCCCTGGCTGGATACTTCAGCTCGGACGCTGTTCTTACCTGCTGAGCCACTGGCTCACAAGCTTTTTGGTTCGAGGGCCACAGATGTCATTTTTACTACCCGAAGGGCCACCCAGCAGCCCCCTCACCCTCCTGCAGCCAGATGGAAGGAGTTCAGCGAGGAGGCTCGCCCGTCCCCCTGGCTGCAGCGGAGAAACCGCACGTGTCCTGTAGCCCCATGCGCTGCACCTGGTCCCTAAGCAGTGGCTCCCTTCTGCAGCCAGGGAGACCGAAGATCAGTGCTCCCCTCCCTCTGGCTCCAGCAGGGACCCCAGCATCTAGGGACCCAGGCGGAGCGCTGTGCTGTGCTCCCCGCTACAGGCAGGGGGAGGGGCGCGCTGATCTCCCATCCCCTTGGCAGCAGCAAGGAACCTGCACCCATCTCGTAGCCCTGCAGAAACCCGCTCTGCCTGGGTCCTTAGGCAGCAGCTCCCTTCTGCAGCCAGTGGGAGGGGAGCCACGGGCCACTATGAAAGCCCCCATGGGCCACTTTTGGCCCCCGGGCCGCAGGTTGGGACCCACTGCGCTAGACCATACTGCCCATGTTCGTGGCAACGTTTTCGCCCACACTTGGGGCAGCCCTGCCGCTGCCGCCTTGTCCTGGGGCTCAGCCTGGTGGGTGGGGTCCCCCCGCCTGCAATCCGTCTCCAGCCACCTCCTGGCCAGGGGGTTGGCGTGGCCATGGCTATGTGCCCTGCTCGGGCCAGCCACTGCTGCCCCACTGTGCTGTGTGTACGCAGCAGCCATGCCGCCCCCAGGAGGAGGTGGTCAGACCCCCAAGCGGATTGTAGTCAGGTTGGGGTCGGGTTGCAGGGCTCTGCTGCAGATTTGCTGCCCACGCAGTTGGCATTGCGGCAGGGAGCTTGGCTGCTGGGCCCTCCCCAGCCCCGGGCAACAGAGCCAGAGCCAGGGGCCGGGAGTAGCAGGACATTAGCAACTGGAGGTAGATTTTTTTAATGACCCTCCGCTCCTGTTCCTTTTCAATGCACGTCAATTTCACACCAGGGAAAGTGACCAGTTTGCCCTGCTGGTGGCTTGGGCTCCAGCGGGTAGCCCCAGGGCAGGGACAGCCAAGCGGGTAATCCGCCACCCAAACCCGTCCAACAGCCATGGGCCTCAGCTCCACCCCGAGCTGGCCAGCAATCACTCAGGGCTTAAGGAGCTTGCAAGAGATCTCTGCACTGTTCGGTGTCTGCTTCCACTTGGCTCTGCGCAGTGAGCCGCCCAGACCTGGGGCATGCCTCCCAGACAGGGACAGACATACGGGCATGAAACAGTGCTGCCGCCCTGCCAGGATTCCTGGGTTCTGTCGCCAGTTCTGGGAGGGAAGTAGGGTTTAGTGGTTAGACCGGGGAGGGCTGGGTGTCAGGACTGCTGGGCTCTAGCCTGACTCTGGGAAGGAAGTGGGGTCAAGTGAGCTAGAGCAGGGAAGCTGGAGCCAGGACTCCTGGGTTCTAGCCCTAGCACTGGGGCAGGAGAGTGGGATCTAGTGGTTAGAGCAGGGGAGGCTGGGAGTCAGGACTCCTGGGTTGGGAAGCTCAACCCACAAATACACAGCCCCAGAGACGTTTGTGGAAGCAGCATGGGGGGTGTTGGGTCTCCATAGCCCATTCAGTTCTCTGCCAGCGAAGGGGTGGTCCCCGCCAATCAGGGCCAGTGGCGATGGCTGGCTGTGCGCTTGAGGCAGCCAGGAATGGTCTGAGATCTGCCCAACTCGTTGCATGCAGGGCCAGTCATGTGTGCCCATTGGCAACAGGGTCTGCTGCCCATGAATGAACCAGCCACTTCCCAGCTTCCTCTGCGAGCCCTGAAGGGCCTGTCAAGGAAGGCTGCCTCCCTCCCGCCATTGGGGCCTCCCCAGCTACTGGGGGCCCCCCTTAGCTTGGCTTTGCTCTGCAGGAAGAGGCAGATAACCAGCTTCATCCATACCCTCACCACTCACCCCCTCCTTGGTGAGAAAATGAGCTCCTTTCCCTTTAAGACATCCTCCCACCAGCAAAGGCAATGGCTGGTGGGGCTATTAAAAGGAAGGTGCAAAGGGACTGGTGTGTGTGTGGAGGAGAGGGTTTGGGCGATGGCTTGAAAGGTTGGTGGAGGGAGGGAGATAAACAAACTGTTGGTTTAAGGGGAGGAAAGGATCAGTGGTGATGGGAAGTGGCTATGGGGCAGGGGGTTCCCAGGACCCTATAGGTATCCAGGGCTGCAAGATGCTGGCTCCTTTGAAGCCCCCTATTCCTACCCTCCCCCACACACCACAGCTGCAGAGCTGGCCACCCCATCTGCCTGGCTCTGCACCCCCTTGGGACTGGGGTGGGTGAGATTTCCCCCCCACACACACACAGAGCAACTCGTCCCGCTTGCCCTTCCTTGCTGCCTGGCCAGGGCATTGGAGGTGGGCTGATGGTTGCAACTGGGTGAAAGCGGCTCTGCCTTTCCAGCCTGTGTCCTGCTGATGCCCTTGTGTGTATCCTTCCCCCTCATCCAACCACTCCCCCCGCAGGGCAGGCCAGGGCTATGGAGCCTTGGCATCAACAACTCGCACAAACAGGTGTCCTAGGGGGAGAGGAAGGGCTGACTCGTGGGGGGCATGGAGGGAAATGGGAGTCAGGGCCTTTGCCCTCTAGAAGATGCTGCCTCCGATCTGGCCCCACAGCAGGTAAGTAGCTGGCTCAAGGGCCTGGGAATGGGATTTGCGTCTGTGGGGGCTGGCTCTGATCAGCCCCAGACAAGGGGATGCAGGGGAGGGGAAAGGGATATGGGGCCTTTCCCCTTTGCGGCTCCATTCTGGCCCCAAGGGGTCAGTGACTGCAGGTCCCGGGTCACAAAGCAGCTGGTTGGGCCACTCTGAGCTCCTCTGCCAGTGACTTTGGGGTGATCCTGGGCCTGGGGTGATCCTGGGCCTGGGCTGGGCTGAATGATGCTAGCTTTTCCCTTGCTGGGGAGCAGAGGCTGGGGTGGGGAGAGAGACGGAAAGGGGGGCACTGCAATAAGAGGGAAAGGGAAACTGAGGTTCCATAGCTCCTAGCAAGCAACGGCTCAGCTGAGCCTGGGCCCAGCTAGTTCGGCAGCGTGACTCCAGCTGTGGGCAAGGCCTGATGCTTCAGACTTTATCCTGAGGCAGTGTTACCTAGTGGAGACCTGCAGGAGATGTGGGTTCTATTCTTGGCTCTGCTGGGGGACCTTGAGCAAGTCACTGCCCTGCCCCGTGCCTCAGTTTCCCCATCCATGAAACAGGGCTACCGACACCTCCCTCCTTGGTAAAGCGCACTGAGCTCTGTGGATGAAAAGTGCTAGATAAGAGCAGCGGGTTGTTATGGTAGCAGATGCAGAGATTCCATGGCCAGTGGCACCCCTGGGATCATTGAGTCTGACCTTCTGCGTAACACAGGCTGCAGAGCATCAAACAATCAGGCCATTGTTCCAGCCAGGCTGCTGTACCAGCAGATCAGACCACTGGGGCTTTTGATCCGGCCTTCTGCACACGTACCAGCCAGCCCTCTGGTCCATGAGAAGGTGAGCCGACTCTTCCAGTAGCTGAACAGCAAGTGTGCAGTGCTCCCTGGAGGAAGGGAGGGAAATAACCTTCCTGACCCTACCAGCCAGGAGCAGATGCCCTGATGCCTGAGTGTTGATGATCCCTTGATGTTAACAGGCATGTGCTATTCCGGTCCTGACCTTACCCAGAGAAGGAAGGGTTTTTAAGGCTCTGAGCCCAGCTGCTGGGGGTATTGAGTCCTGATGGGTGGGGTTACTATGACCTGGCGCTGTACCTCTGCCAGGCATTGCAGGGGTTAATGTGACGCTGGGTTCTCTGCGCAGAGAACTAGCAGCCATGCCACCTTGCGCTGGGGGCTGCTGCTGGTTGAAGGAGGTGAGCAGTGCCAGGCTGGGTGAGACGCTGCATACGAGACCTCTAAAGGAAGCTGGGTGGTGCTCAATAGGGCCATCACTAAGGGGTGCTGGAAGTGGGGCAGACGCTCACTAAGGGAGCCTACAGTGCTGACCCCAGCGCCCCTGTGTGGCACTAGGAGGTGCTGTGCTGGTGGGGGTGGGAGTGTGATTCAGAAAGGGGCGCTGGCCCCTTGGAGTCACTGTTCGTTGGGCTGTCCTTAAATCCCTGCACCGCGCCTCACAATGTGATGCAGAATTGGAGTCCGGCTGTTAAACGGCCACGCCCCAGAGACAGCTGCATCGCAGCACAGGGCATGAGATCCCTGTATGAACAACTGCCAAACCACACCCCAGAGGCTGCTGCATCTCCGTGCAGGGTCAGAGGTCCCTGCATAAACAGAAACAGCTGCCACACCCTGCCCCACGGGTGGTTGCTCTGCGCGAAACAATCCGTGTATAAAAGCTTGGGCGATGGGAAGTGCTGGGAGCGACTAACCCTCCCCTCGAAAACCTTGACAGTGTTGAAACCAAACAAACAAGCCGCTCCCTGTTTTCCTGTCTTTACTGCCTGGGCGGAGAGAAGGAAAATCCACCTTAAAGGCACTTGGCCCAGCCAGTCCAAGGTCCTCCTTTTCCCAGGTTGATTGACCGTCCCACCAGTCACTCGAGATCCAATATGGGCTGCTAGGAAAAGTTGGCTCCAGAGTCCAGTTGCCCTGTGCACCCTGCTCCAGTGCGAGAGCCCGGAGAGGCCTGATGCTATGAGAGATGGGCTCCCAGAGCTCCCACCCATCAGCTATCCCCCAGCTGGAGGAGATCCTGCAGGAAACGGGCTGTAAGAGCTGCGCATGGAGGGAGGCAGGTGGGGGGCTGGCTTCTGTAGCCCGAAAGGTGTCAAGTTAAAGAGCAACAGTGGACAGGGGCTGGAGGTTGTGGCTGCATCGTGCCTTGGCGCTGCAGGGACTGTGCCGGGCTAGGCAGGGCAGGCTGGACACCTGCCTTCGGTGTTGTGGCCATCGGGCTGGGCTGGCTGTGTGCAGGGGAAGGGAAGGGCTTTGTGCATGCAGGGGCATGCATGGGAATTTAACGTTGACCGCCCTTTGTGCCCCCCGCCGCCCCAGCAGGAGCGTGCTCTCCCCGTCCTTCCCACCCCCCGGGACTAGAGAAGTTCTGTGTCTCTGACGATTACTGGAGGAGGCCGTGCACCTGTCTGCCAAGGGTTGGGAGTGTCAGGACTCCTGGGTTCTCTCCCCAGTTATAGGAGGACAGAGGGACTTGCTGGTTAGATGGGGGGGCTGGAAAGCAGGACTCTGCTTTTATCCCCAGCTCTGGAAGGGAAGTGAGGCCTGGTGGTTAGAGTGGGGTGGGACTGGGAGTCTGGAGTCATGGGTTCTGTCCCCAGCTCCAAGAGGGGTGTGGTTTAGTGATCACAACCTCTGTTGTGGAGTCAGGCAGGACTGCTGGCTTCCCTGCTTGGCTCTGGCATTGACTAGCTGTACAGCCCCACCGGGGGGAGAGGGGTTTCAGTTTCCCCATCAGACCTGGATTCTCGAGGGGTTGGGGGCGGGGGTTCATTTGCAAGGTGCTCTGATATGGGTTGGGTGGGAGGGGCTGGCGAAGGAGGCAGGGTCACTCCCCAAACTGCATGTGGATTTCCCTGCTGGCCCCGGGTGGGGAGAAGCCGGCCGAGTCTAGGCTCCGAGCTGAGCACTGAAGGGTTAATCGCAGCAGAGCAGAGGGAGCCCAGGGGACTTAGGCATCTTATTCACCACTTGGCTGAGCGCAGACCCCTCTGGCTCCCACCAGGAGAAGCTGTCTCTGCAGCAGGAGGCCCCTGATCCCAGCTCCACACCAGCCAGGGAGGCCCCCTTCCATGGGATGGTTCTCAGTGGGTCAGGGCCCACCCCAGGGGGCTCTGAGTGTGACACAGGATCCGGCTCCGGGTGCATTTCAGAGCCACTGGCAGGGCAGGGCAGGGCAGGGCCCTGTGGCTTAATGGGAGTGAAGCTTTGAACTGGTGTCCCAGCAAGGGGTTGCCAAGGCCCCTCCTCAGGAATCCTGGCCTGGCCCTTTGGGTCCCACTGGATGCGGCTGGGAATCTCCTCTAGGTCGTCGGTACGAATCCTGCTCCGGCTGGAAGGGAGCAAAAGCCGACCCAAGCTGGCCGCTGCTGGCAGCTCCACTTATGACATGAGCTGTGGAGTCTCAGCAGGATGGGCGCCAATGGCACAGCACAGCGGTTGGTGCTAATTGGCAACCTCCGCTGAAAGGCCAAGGATTGAATGGGGCATGGAGAGTGGGGGCCTGCAGGGTGCATTGGCAAGGGGGCACTGAGACACAATAACCCCGGGGCTGGGGTGCTGGAGTGGGAACCAGGACTCCTGGGTTCTGCCATCTGCTCTGGAAGGGGAGTCTAGTGCTTAGAGGCTGGGAGGCCGGACTCCTGGGTTCTTTTCCCAGCTCTGCCACTGACTTGCTGTCTGTGACCTTGGGAGAATCACTTCCCCCTCCTCGTGCTTCAGTTTCCCCATCTGTAAAATGACCCCGACCTTCCTTTGTAAAACCCTTTGAGGTCTCCAGATGAAACCCCCTGGGAAAGCACCAGTCCCCCTGCCCTGTACATGCAGGGGAACAGGTTTCAGTGGGATGCGTCTCCCATGCACTGACACCCCCGTAATGCTGCGATCCCTGAGCAGCCCAGGCCTCTGGCATGAAATGATGTGTTATTCCGATGGGTTTAATCGTCAGTATCCTAAAAATTCAGAGGCAGGGCGGCTCCACCCTGGCCTGCCTCGTCCCCTGCGACAGGACAAACTTCCTTCCTAGCTAACGCTCTCTTGTTCTCTCGTGCCCAGTTTCGCAGGCCACCGTGGTCCGCCTCTATGACCGGTTTCAGGCCCTGGACAAGGAGCAGAAGGGCTCCCTCAGGTAGGGGAAAGCAGCTTTTATCTACATGGGCCATTCTGGCTGCTTTGTTGTTAGCTGGTTATGGCAGCACTTAGGGTCGTCAGTACGTTAATAGGGTTTCATGCATGGGGGCAGGGCACTGGGATGCTACGGTGATGGTGAGGTGAAAGAACCTGTATAGGGCAGAACAGATCAGGCCCCTTACCCTGGGCGCTGCCTAAATACAGGGTCTGGTCTGGGGTTCCAGGTGGAGCGATTATCATGGGTATTACGGTGGTACCTAGCCAGGCGGAGAAGGGGACTGCAGCTGAGGTCAAGGCCCTGTTGCGTCAGGGGCTGCAGACACAGGGGTCAAGAAGCCCCTGTCCCAAGAAGACAGACGAAATGGTGGGAGGGGAAACTGAGGCACGGGGTGGGGCCCAAGATCAGAGCTTGGAATAGATCCCAGGTGTTCTGGCTCCTTTGCCACTGCCTGAGCTTCTGGCCCACGCTGCTTCTCCTCATTCTCCTCTTGCTGTCCACCCCCCACCCCTGCTTTCGCCCAGGCCAATGGCTCTGCTGGACTCTCTCCACTAACAGGGCCTTGCAGCCGTGATGGCAGCTGCCGGGGCAGGCCAGGTTCCAGTGTCATTCTGGAGTAACACCGGGGGCCTGGCTTTGGACTGGGCCGGGGGGTAACCGAGATCAGAATCAGGGCCCGCATCTCTACTCCCAGGGGGCCCATCCCCATTGCGTCAAGGCCCTAAGGGCTCCCAGCTGGGCTTGCTGGCCTGGGGCTGCCTGTCTGCTCTGGTGGCAGGAGCAGGGAGAAGGTTCCTGGGTCTGGCGGCTCTCAGACAGGAGAGGGACCCTTGGCACTGGTGCCTGGGTGCGGTCAGGCCACTGTGCCCAGCTGGCATCAGATTCAAGACAAACCCTGTAGGCTGCATCCAGCAGGGATCCTGGAGTACCCTGGACCATGCCCTGCTGCCACCTTTTCAAAGCCCAGCTGGAGTTAATTGAACACTGCTCTGACCCTGGTTTCCCTCCTCCGGAATGGCTGATATGCTCCACCCCAGAGGTGGCTGCATCTCAACACTGGACAAGGGATCCCTGTATAAACAGCTGCCATGCCTCACTCCAGAGATGGCTGCATCGCAACATAGAATAAGCTGCTATGCCCCCTCCCCCCCAGGGGTGGCTACAAAGGTGAGAGATCCCTATATAAACAGCTCCCACACCCCACCCCAGCAGTGGCTGCATCGCAGCACTGGACAAGGGATCACTGTATAAACAGTTGCCTATGCCCCACCCCAGAGGTGGCTGCCACCGGTCTTGGGACTGGAATGGGGCAGAGGCTCAGAACACATGAGTGAGGCCCCCTCGGGTTGACAGCAAAACCAGCTGGGCCATGCCATGACCTCTGCCCTGTCTCACTCCCTAAAGCAAACATGACCTGCAGGGGATCGGAGAGCTGGCGGTGAACCCCCTGGGGGACCGGATCATCAACGCCTTCTTCAAGGAGGGGTAAGTCTGCTCTGCAAGCATCACCCCCCCAGCCCTAATCAACCGGGGATGCAGGGGGCTTCTGATGGCCTGAGCTCCAGCCTGGCTCTGCAGCGTTGCAGGTGCAGGCTGCAGGGCATATCAGCCACTGCTGGGTGAGCGCCAGAGCTCATAGGCCACGCAGCATCGCAGGGGATGAGGACTGGATGGTGCAGGGTGCTGACCAACGTGGGCGGTGGCATACATGGACCTCCGTCACTTCCTGCTGTATGGTTCCCCATGTGCACAGCCCCTGTGTCCTTCCCCAGAGCTGGCTGCATCTCAGCGCCGGACAAGGGGGTCCCTGTATAAACAGCTGTGGCTCGTCTGGCAGCCTGCACTGTTGTATTGGTTATTAGTCAAGTCTCCCGTCTCCCTCCCCAGGGAAGAGCGCACCGATTTCCGATCCTTCATCCGGGTCCTGGCCCATTTCCGGCCCGTGGAGGAAGGAAAGCCCAAGGAGGCTAGTCACCTGGAGCCCATGAACAGCCGACTCAGCAAGCTGCAGTGTGAGTTGCGAGGCTGGTGGTGGGATGTACAGGGGGGTCTGGGGGGCCTAGGGGGCTGCTCCCCACGCCCCACAGCTGAGACAAGTCACTGGGGCCCCTTGGCGATGGGGATGAGGAGCTAGTTGCTGGGTTGTGGCATTATGGGGCCTGCATGCGAGGGGAAGGTACCACTGGCATGGGGT
Organism: Emydura macquarii macquarii; assembly: GCF_026122565.2. Lineage (NCBI taxonomy): Eukaryota > Metazoa > Chordata > Testudines > Chelidae > Emydura > Emydura macquarii. The sequence continues at coordinate 5,239,338 of NW_027131927.1, forward strand.
CAGAGGACATTTGGGGTGGGAGGGTTGTGGAGGGTGCTGGGCATGGAGGGGAACTGGGGGGGTACCCAGGGGCATGTGGAAGGGTGCTAGGGTGGGGGGACATGGGAGCATCTGTGGTGGTGAGGGGTGCAGAGGGAGGTTGAGGCTGATTGTGGGGAATGGGCTGTGGGGGGGGGGGGGTCATTTCCCTGATCTGATCCCAGCGCTGACACCAATCTGGGTTGCAAAGTTGCTTTTCAGCTGTACGACCAGGACAGGGATGGGAAGATCTCCCGGGCGGAGATGCTGCAGGTAATGAGCGTGTGTGTCTGAGCGTGCGAGGGGCCGGGGCGTGTGTGAGAGAGGGGGAGGGGTGGGGGTGAGCATGTGCACGAGAGCGAGCGTGCAAGGCGGCTGTGCAAGGCTGGCACTGCCCCCTCCTCCACCCAAGGGCCCCGAGAGACAGAATCCCCTCCCCTCCCTCAGTGGCAGCCCAAGGGATGGGTGGGCCAAGGGGCGGGGCATCACTGTCTTCTCCCCCCTCCGCCTTTCTTCCCAGGTGTTGCAGCTGATGGTCGGCATCGAGGTGACGGAGGAGCAGCTGGCGTGCATCGTGGAGCGCACCATCCAGGAGGCCGATCTGGACGGCGACGGCGCCATCTCCTTCGCGGAGTTCGCCACGGTTGGGGGGCTGTCAGGGGGGCGGGGTGTGGATCTGTGGGGTGATCATCTAGAAGGGTGCGGGGAGGCATAGTGAAAAGGTCTCTGGCGGGGGAAGGAGGATGTCTTATTAGGTGTATTATGGTAACGCCTGGGGGCCACGACTGAGTGGGGGCCCCCTTGTGCCAGGCGCTGCCCAAGATCAGGGTCCTGGTGCTGCCCACACACGGAGCGAGAGACGGTCCCTGCCCCCGGGAGCTCACAATCTAGAGAGACCAAGGAAGGACCATTGATCCCAATGTACAGGAAGGGAAAGTGAGGCACCGAGAGGCTAACTGATTGGCCCGGTAGCAGAGCTGAGACTTGAACCCCCATCTCTTGAGTCCCAGCCCAGGGCCTTAACCAGGAGACCAGACCCCAGGTGCCCCTGGCGGCTGTCTTGGCAGGGAGGTTGCAGCCCGGGGCTGTCCACGTTTCTGACCTCCTTGTCTCCCTGCAGTCTGTGGAGAGGCTGAACATCGAGCAGAAGATGAGCCTCCGGATGCTGAAATGACCCATCAGGATTGGAGAGTCCCCCCACAGCCATGCACCACTGGGGAGATCCACTCTGGGGGGGGAGGGGAAGGGCTGCGCCCAGTTGGGTTTCAGCTCCGCCCTCTCATCACCAAATGGATCCCACTAGGGAGGGGCTGCATCCAATCACACCTCAGCTCCGCCTTCCGGCCTCAGCATAGTTCCAGATGCAGAAGAGCTACATCCAATCAGATTTCATCTCTGCCTCCTTGTCTTGGGATGGATCCAGTCGGAGAGGGGCTGCATCCAATCAGATTTCATCGCTGCCCCCTTGCCTCAGGACCGATCCAGCCTGACCAGATTTCACCTCTGCCCCTTGTTTTGGGAGGATCCAGATGGAGAGGGGCTGTATCCAATCAGATTTCATTGCTGACAAAAAGCGAATGCTGCTGTGAGAGCAGCTTTCCAGATAACAAGTGCCTGCCCCCAGGAAAGCTAATGCCCCAGTGCTGCTCCTGATACCTGGGGATTCAGATTCTCCCAGATGGCAGGGGACAGTACAGTCTCTGGTAGAGTTATCACAGAGCAGAGACTTGTAACCTATCAACAGCTCCCCCTCACCCCCATTCCTGGGCTTTAAGACCCCTTTGCAGTCCTGCTATTCTGGGCCCTAGCCAGCTCCCAGTGTCCATTAGAGCAGCCCCAGGGATGCTCTAACTCACCCTCTACCCCCTCTCGGCCCAGAGAATAGCCACAGCGCAGTGCGCTCCAATCGATCCTCTAGGCCGGGACCTGGAAGCAGGGCTCTTATACCAGCTGCACAGCAGCCGGTTGGCGGGGACACCCACTGAGCAAGGTGGGGGAAGCATCTCGGGGGGGTGTCGCCATCCCAGAGGGCTCAGTGTGCCTGAGAACCGGCCTCAGCATCTCCTGCCATTGGGGCTGGATTCTCCCTTCGCTTGGATTCAACTCTGTTTGCAATAAAATAAAATAATTGTGAAAAATCTCATCCTTGGTTTCAAAATAATTGTATTTAGTTGTTCAGAGAATTTCCGTCTGGATTTAGGGCTGGGGAGAAGATGCCCACTTCGCTCCCCCCTTTGAGTCCCTGGGGTAGTGCGGCCAGCCAGATGGCTCCCCCAGCCAATCTGTCCTAGCTCTGGAGGGATCCCCCCATGTCCAGCAAAAAGTAGAGGGCCCAGGCCCCATAGTCTCATTTATTCCTTTGCTTCTTCACGGAGGGGTGGCTAAGGGGTTAAGGCACTTGACTATAATTGTGTGGGTTTGAGTTTCCCTCAGTCTCACACTGGAAGCTTCCTCCTCCGCCCCCCCGTTCACCCTGAAGCGAAAGGGTCCCGATCCAAAGACGGTCCGGCCTGAAACTGGCTGCCTGCTCTAGGTCTGGCTATGAAACTGAGGGGCAGACCATGGCGCAGGGGCATGTTAAGAGTTAACTCCCAGCTGGGTGGGGAGAGGGCAGTTCTGCTGCTGCCTCTTGTTTGTCAAGAATACCTGCCCTACTGAGCTGAGACCTGCCATACTCGTCACACCCATGGGGCCATAAAGCACTCATGGGGCACGGGGCTGGGGAAAGGGCTCATCCCACAGCAATGACGTTGATGTCTGATCAGAGTGGGCGGTGGCATGGGGGAAATTTTCCAGGGGTGGATTCTAGCCCAACGGTTCTCTGTTGAGAGCGGATTTCCCTGTGACTGCTTGCGCCCTGCTCCAGCTCTCTGCTGGCCAGCGTCCGTCTGTCTTAGTCGCAGCTGATCTCCCTACACTTCTCCCCACTGCACCCTATAAAATGTCCAGCAGTTATCTCATCACCTCTGCACCCTCCCCCCCTCGCCCAACTCAGTCAATAATAATCAGCCCTAGCAGATCTCAAGGTGCTTTACGAAAGGTGTCGTTACCATTATCCCCCTTTTATAGGTGGGGAAACTGAGGCATGGAGAAGGAGTGACTTGCCTGGAGCCCACTGGTAGAGCTGGGACTAGCACCTACAATTTGTGGTTCCTAGTGTAATGCTCTATCCAGTAGACCACAGTGGTTTAAAGAAAAAGCAGCTACCTTGGCCTCAAGTCTAATGCACCCCAGTGCCAGGTGTTTCCCCAGCATTGCCCTTCCTTTACCTGCCCAGGGGCCTGCAACACAGGCTCCGTGCTGCCAGGCCAGCCTGCCACCTGTGTTTGTGGCAAAGCGTCTTTGGAGGAGGGTGGGGGAGGGAATGGCATCATTGCCTGATTGCTTGGGCCGGAGACTCCAGCCTCACCAAGGAGATGGTGAAATTGGCCCCGCTTGGAACCTCCCTGTGATGTCTGGAAAAAACTTTCCCGGGGGTCAAGTGTATCCTTCTGCCCCTGGCTGTTTCCAGCTGTCCTCTCTTGTCTTACCCTTAGATTGGACGCTCAAAAAGGAACTGCCTTTTTGTCCTGAGTTGGTACAGTGCCTGGCACAATGGGGCCTGCTCCGTGGCTGGGGTGCCTGCGTGGTACTGTAATACACCTAATAGCAATACAAAGGTACAGCGCCAGGTACAACATGGGTCTGGGGTCTTGGGCCATGACTGGGGAGCCTAGGTGCTACCATAATGCATCTAATAGCAAACTGTACAGCACCTGGTACAAGAGGGTTCTGGGGTCCTGGTCCATGACTGGGTTGCCTAGGTGCTACCGTGATGCACCTAATAGCAAGAAAAATGTAGTCCCCTAATAAATAATAGCAGAGCCAGCGGGATCCAGTGTGGGAGGGTTCCAGGATCCTGGCAAGCAGAGTGATGGGGGGGGCGAGAGAAGATACATTTTATTCTATTGAATTGGTGCTTGTGAAAATCTTCTCTTCTTCAACCAGGAATTAAGTCAGGGGAGCCCTGAGGGCTGAGATATTGGGGTGTGGGGCCCTAGGTGATCACCATGGTCCCTTCCGATTTTAATAATCTCCTAATCTCAATCCGGCTGGTGCCTGCTCTGATCCGGTTGGCTGGCTCCTATCGCCCCCATGAGCCCCCCGCGCCTCATCCCAGTAGCGGGCTCCAGCTCCCAGTAAGACCCACTCCAGCCTCTGCAGAGTTAAAAAAACCATAGCCCCCCCGTCTCCTCCCAGATTGGGGTCAGGGCTCAGCCAATCAATCCCCTCCATCCCGTGGTGACGTCTAGCCTCGCCAGCCAGCCAATGGCGCGGCGCTGGGCTTTGCAGCTGGGGGCACCGGCTGGGGAACTTGGGGGGCATCGTTCTTTACACCTCTCCGGACGGGATCGGGGCGCAGCGCCGGAATCGGGGGGTTCCCCCCTTTTGGCCAGGGACTGGCGCTGCCCCTGCTCGGGGGGCGATCGTGATAAAAGGGGGGGACCCCCCCGGCATCCCCTCCCCCACACCCAGGTACCAGCTCATTTGTATTCAGCACTTCCCTGGCGACATGGGGGGTCGCTGAGGACCCCTCCCCCTCTGGGTTTGGGGTGGGGGGTGCTGCAGCCTGGGGGGGGGGGGGAGAGAGGAGAGGATGCTGCAGTCCGGGCCTGGGAGACACCATCTGAGACTGCGTCGAGCGGGTGCCTGGCCCGAGGTGCCTGGTTTTGGGGGGCATCGTGGAGTGGGGGAGGGCAAGGAGGAGGTCTCAGTGTGGGGGGCTGGGGTACAGGCAGCGGACGGGGACAGCACAGGGCGGGGGGCGCCTCCCTAGGCCTGCTGGGAGACTGCAGAGGTGGAATGGGGGGATCTGGTTGTAGCCCCTTGTGCCCCCCCAGAGATGCCCGAAGGCCCAACCTGGCTGCCCAGCCCCTCCCTCCCCCTTGGCTCTCCCATCCCAGGGGGCTGGCCCATGTGGGAAGGGGGTACACTACCCACCCCCCCATCTGGATTAAAGTGGGCAGTTCCTGCCATGAGCCGCTCCCTGTAACTCCCCTGGGCTGCAGCTTGGGAGATAACTAAGGGAATGGGGGGGGAGGGCTGGGAATCAGGACTCCTGGGTTCCATTACTGGCACTGGGAGGGGAATAGGATTGGGGGTGGGGAGACTTTGCAAGGAGTCAGGACTCCTGTGTTCTATTCCCAGCTCTGGGAAGGGAGTGTTGTCTAGTGGTTGGAGCAGGGGTGATAGGCTGGGAGTCAGGACTTCTGGGTTGTTCCCTGGAGGGAGGCTTTTATGGCCAAGACCTGGGACTGGGGTGTGTGTTCTGTTCCAGCTCAGGCACCCCTCGGTCCCTGTGTGACCTTGGGAAGTCCTTTCCCTTCTCTGCATTAGTTTCCCCATCAGTGACATCAGGGTGACAGCCTGAACCCAGAGCGGGTTGCCAGGGGTAATTCCCTGATGTCTGAAGATTCTGGGATAAACGGAGCCAGGGAAGCCCAATGCATTAAAGCAGGGTTGACAGGGGAGCTGGGAGTCAGGACTCCTGGCTTCTAGCCCCAGCTCTGCGAGGGGAGTAGGGTCTAGCAGATTAGAGCAGTGGGGCTGGGAGTCTGGGCTCATGGAATCTATTTCCAGCCCTGGAAGGGGAGCAGGGTCTAGTGGTTAGAGCAGGGGTGGAGCCTGAGAGGCAGGACTCCTAGGTTCCATTCCCAGCTCTGCCACCAATTTGCATGACCTTGGGCAAGTCACTTCCTCTCTCTGGACCTGTTTCCCCATGTGTAAAATGGGGATAATGCCGCCCCATTATCCCTTTTTGGGTGAGTGGCTGCAAACACCCCGCTCCATTAATCCCTCCTGTCGCTCTCCCACACCCCCTGTCACTGGCATTGCAGGATCCAGCAAGAACCTGGGGCTCCTCTGCCCCCCATCACTCTGACCAGGACCCCTGACGCTTTCACGCCGTCATGTCGACCATCAATCCAGAATAGTGAGTATGGGCTGCCAGAAGCAGAGATCACGTGGTTGGAAAGCGGCAGAGGGTGGGGCGTGGCGCATGGGGGGACACTGACTGATTAAGGGGGTTGAGCAATAGAAGTCAGATCCCTGATCGCTGGTTCTAATCCACCCTGGTCAGCTGTGAGCAAAAGGTGGCTGTTGTGTGCAATGAGCTGGGCGGATCTCAGCCTGGTTCCTAGGAGGCAGCTGTTCCCTTTGCACAAGCGACAACTGCAGCTGGCATGGGTTGCCTGCCCTGTGATTCTGGGCCTGGGGCACCAGGAGAGCCCCTGCAGGGGATGGACAAAGATACAAACCAGCCCTGTCCTGCAGCATCGGACTGTCCCCCTGCCCCAGTTCCCCTCCTTGCACCCCTGCAAGATCCTTGGATTCCTCTAGCTCTGAGGGCTGCCTGCCCATATGGTCCACCTCCATTTCCCTGGGTGCTTTAACCAGCCTTAGAAGGGGGTGGGGGTCCATAATGTGTTGGGGGGAGGGGCACGGGCAGTTTGTCCTCAGAGGAGATGCTGTATGCATGGGGGGGCATTAAGCAGATGTTGGGGGGGGGGGGGGGATAATATTGGAGGAGTGTGGAATGTGCCCAGATGTTGCGGGGAGAGGGGTTCATGTGCCCAGCTGTGCTTTTCAGTGTGCTTAGCACAGATCGCTAAGAGAAGGGAACAGGCCCCGTTGGGGGCAGGTGTACGTATGCATATGGGGGTTGGGCTCTGTATTCTCCTGGCAGACGTTCGAGGGGACGGGGGTGGTTGCTGGGGTCCTCAGCATTGCGGTGCCCCGCCAGCTGTGTGAGTGGGGTGATGTCGCCTCCTGTTGGCCACCCCCAGCCACTGCAAGCACCCACCTCTACCCTCTCCCCAACAGTGACTACTTGTTCAAACTCCTGCTGATCGGTGACTCCGGGGTCGGCAAATCCTGCCTTCTGCTGCGCTTCGCTGTGAGTATCAGAGAGCATTATTTATTAGGGGTATTACGGTAGTGCCTAATAGCTCAGGTCACAGCCCAGGCCCCCATTGTGCCAGGCGCAGTACATGTTTATTGCTATTAGATGCATTATGATAGCGCCTAGGTGCCCTGGTCACAGACCAGGCCCCCATTGTGCCAGGTGCTGTACATTATTATTAGGTCTATTATGGTAGGTCCTGGGGCCTGGACCTTGTGCTAAGCATTGTGCAAATGCCTATGGATACTAGGGGGTAAAGGGTCCCCCCCCCCCCCCCCAGACCCAACCTGGGCTAGACACACCTGACCCTAATGGCTCTTCCCCTCTGCATGCTTGAGTAGGGAGAGAAAGCCCAGGGCCCTGCAGAAGGAATTTCTCCCCTGAGCACATCAGGGAGTGGGAGCAAGAATGAGGGGTGAAAATAGAGTCTAGTGAGTTAGAGCCTGGGTGCGGGGGGCTGTGAATCAGGACTCCTGGGTTCTATTTCCACCTCTGGCTGTGGAGTGGGGTCTAGTGTGGAGTGGGGGCTGGGAGTCAGGACTCCTGGGTTCTCTTCTCAGCTCAGTCAGCCTCTTGCTGCGCAGTCTTGAGCGAGTCGCTGCATCGCTCCTTGCCTCAGTTTCCCCATCTGTGACGATAAAAATACTGTGTGGTCTGAACACAGGGGGTTGTTGGGGTCCCGGGCTTGTGCATCTGAATGGGGTAAAGTCACTGTCCTCTCTGGGATGGAATTGGAACTACTCATCTGTGTGTCCTAGCCCCTATGCTGCCGGTAGCTGATGGGGATTCTCCTTTAGCTCATGTGGCTAGGCTTTTGGAGCAAGGGGATTTTGTTACTGTGAAGTTCCCAGGGGCTGTAGGGTGGGCAGCACAGGGACACCATGGTGGCTGTGGGGGTGACGAGCAGGTGCTTGTGATCTGGTTGGGAGAGCACTCAGTCTGGGTTATGCTGCTGGGCTCCCCCTGCCCCATCACTCACTGTCCGTCCCCTCCTCCCCAGGATGACAACTACACAGACAGCTACATCAGCACCATTGGGGTGGACTTCAAGATCCGGACCGTCGAGCTGGAGGGGAAGACGATCAAACTGCAGATCGTGAGTGTGCGGAGCAGAGTCTGTGGCAGTCGGGGTGTCAGGACTCCTGGGTTCCCTTCCCAGCTGTGGGAGGGGAGTAGAGTCTGGTGGGTTGGAGCTGGGGGAGGGCTGTGAGTTGGACTCCTGGGTTTTATGGGCTTTTGGAAGGGCTGTGGGGTCTAGTGGCTAGAGATAGGAGCCTGCGTCCGAGGTTCAATACACTGAATGAACGCAGACCCAGCTGCAGAACTGAGAAGCTCCCCAGCTACCTCCCCTCCACTTCTCTCCCCCACCCCATGAGATTGGGGGGGTTGGATCCAGATTCGGCTGAGGCTGTGACTCACGTTCGATGGCACCTTGCTCTTGCCAGCCCGACCTCGTGACGCTCCCGCCCTCCGGACTGGCTAAAATCTCACGGGATTTCCCCTGTGTTCTCAGGAGATCTCGGCTGCCTCTGACCAGGGGACACAGACCCTTCCCCATTGTGGAGTCTGACCCAGACCTGGAGCTGGATTCGGATCAGGCCCCACCCCAAAGGGAGGGGGTGGATCTGATGTTCTTTTCTGACCCATCTCAACACTCTGAGGAGGAAGGTAGAAATGTTTGGGGTGTCCTGTGGGGAGGCACCTAGGAAGTATACATGGGAATAGCATGAGCGTGTCGGGAAAAAATCAGGACAGGCAAGGCAAAGAACGAGTTACAGCCGGCAAGGAAAGTTAGAGACGACAAGGAGCGATTCTTCAAACGTCAGACAAAAAAGAAAGATCAGGGACGGTGTGGGCCTGCCGCTCGACGGAGAAGGGGAGCTGAGAACGGAAGATTATCGGAAGCAGAGCAGCTCAGTGCCTACTTTACTTCAGTCTTCTCACAAAAAGAAACACGTGGTGATATTTGCAAACTCCTGGATGACAGGAGAGGTCCCCAAAGACGGGAGAAGGGCTAATGCAGCGCTCACCTTTAAAAAGGGGGGGAAAGGAGGAGCCGGGGAACTATAGACCAGTCAGCCTGACTTCGATACCTGGGACCTACCGGAGCAATGTATAAAACATTCACTTTGTGGATACCTGGAGGATGGAGGGATGATCGCTAGCAGCCAGCATGGATTTACCAAGAACTAATCACGCCGAACCAGCTTGATTTCCTTCTTTGACAGGGTAACTGGTTTGGTGGATGGGGGAATGCGGTAACATAACATAACATACCTGGACTTCAGCAAGGCTGTTGACATAAGTAAGCTAGAGAAATGCGGGCTTGGCAGAGCTACCTTTAAATGGACATATGGTTAAACAACCACAAACAAAGAGAAGCTATTAATGGAACAATGTCAGATTGGAGGGAGATCTCGAGTGGGGTTCCACAGGGATCTGTTCTGGGTCGGGTGCATTTAACATGTGTATTAATGACCTGGATGTAGGAATAGAGAGGATGCTGATCAAATTTGCAGATGACACGAAGCTGGGGGGTTGCCAACACTTTGGAGGATAGCGCTAAGATTCAGCGGGATCTTTACAAATTGCAGAACTGGGCTATAGAGAACAAAATGAAATTCAACAAAGACAACTGTACGGTGCTACACTCAGGGAAGAAAAACCAAATGCGCAGATACAGCATGGGGAATAACTGGCTTGGCAGCAGCGCTGCTGAAAAGGATCTGGGAGTTGTGGTGGATCGCAACCTCCACGTGAGCAGCGGGTTGGATTAGATGACTTCCCGAGGCCCCTGCCAACCCTGATCATCGAAGAGTCAGCTAGGAGATGCTGTTGCAAAAAAAGCGAATCCAATTTTAGGTTGCATTAACAGAGGCAGAGCACGCAAGTCGTGGGAGGTGATCGTACTGCTCTACTTGGTGCTGGCTAGGCCTCGGCTGGAGGATTGTGTCCGATTTTGGTCACCGCGGTATAGAAAGGATGTAGAGAAACTGGAAAGGATCCAGTGGCATGAGACAAAGATGCTCAAAGGGACGGAGCACGAGCCATGTGAGCAAAGGAACTGGGTATGTGTCGTTTAGAAAAGAGGAGATTAAGTGGGGGCATGATAGTGGCCTGCAAATACTTGAAAGGCTGCTGTAAAAAAGATGGAGAAAAGTTGTTCTCTCTTGCCCCGGGGCAGGACAAGAGGCAGTGGGTTCAAACTACAGCATGGCAGATTAGACTAAATCTCAGGAAAAACTAATGGCACACACTGCCTCAGGAGGCCATGGAAGCTCCTTCACTGGAGGTTTACAAAAGGAGGCTGGGTAGCCACCTATCTTGGGTGGTTTAGACACAACAACTCCTGCATCTTGGCTAGATTCCATTAGACTAGATGACCCTTGTGGTCTCTTCTAACCTCATGATTCTATGATCTCTTCCGCAGGGGTGCATGATGGGGATCTGAGGTCTGTTTGGGGGGCACAAGAGGGGGCGGGGACGATGGGGTGCATGGCAGGGCATCGAGGATTTGTGGGGGAGGGGATTGGCATCCAGGATACAAGGTAGGGACTCGGGGTATAGGGTAACGGGTCTGGGATCCTTCTTGGGGTGCAAGAGGAGCTAGGGTTTAGTGGGGGGCTGTGTGGGTCCGGGACAGGGGATCTGGGTTCTGTGGAGCCTGAGAGCTGGAATGCAAGCTGGCAGGGCTGGGGCCGTGGGGTTCAGAGTGGGGGGCTGTTTATGGGGCTGTGGGGTACAGGAGATCTAAGCTCAGTTTGTGAGGTGCAGGGTGGGTGTGATCACCTGTTAGAAGTTACATTTCACTAAACTTGAAACCAGCCTGTTGGAGCTGGTTCCCCATTTGCCCCGTCAGGAAGCAAACCGTGGGGCTCAGCCCAGGGGGAAGCCTCCATTTCCCCACCCCCCCAACCCCCAGGGCTCTGTTCAGACTCCCCGCAGCAGAGAGCCTGGCGGAAATGAAACTGACGGAGGTTCCAAACCAGCTGGTGCTGTCAGGCCGGGCAGCAGCAGGTCCCACTCTCGATTCCAAGTCCTGCACCCCAGCAGGTCAGCAGAGGACACTTAGCTCCCCCCCCCACTGGCTGCTGAAAAGCTCCCTCCGTATTAAATGCGCAGCTGGTGCTGACTCTCCAGACTCCTTGCTGATCCACCCCCCTGCCTGTCCCCCTTGCACAGGGCTCGAATCTCACACATGTGCCAGCCCCTCTGTGCCAAGAATGGCCCCCTGAAACTCCCCGTGCGCAGGGGCGCTGCATGGACCCTGATGGGGGTGGGGGGGACCCCTTCACACTGGCTGCCCCTGCCCCACCCAAGATGGGGCCCCTAACAAGCCAGGTGCTGCACAGTCCCCAGATGAGCTCAGGATGTCTCTGCCCCCCCAACTGTCATGCCAGGTGCAAGGTCGGGGGGGTTCCCCCATCGTACCGCGTGCTACACAGACGTGGAATCCCTGCCCCAAAGTCCTTCCAGCCGAAGGAGCCCAAGGAAGGATTGTTATCCCCCGCGGGCAGGGCTGAGGTGCGGGGACACACCTGGAGAGCTAGGGACAGCCCCAGGAATTGAACCCAGGGTCCTGACCCCGCCAGAGGGCACTGCTAAGAGTGATCGCTCCATCTGCGGGTGGCAGGGTCTGCTTGTTTTCACACCCAGCCAAGCGCTTTCAGGGATTTCTCTCCCTTCCCCCCCCAAGTTTAGCTTCCCCACAGCTGCGGCTGTCACAGCCTGGCAGGGACGTGGCTGAAAGCAGAAAGCTGCTGCTTTCCCTGCCTTGGTGGGTGCCAGTTAGTGGCTACAAGGAGCTGGGAGCCAGGATCCTATGTTCTCCACCCGGCACTGGGAGGGAAGTGGGGTCTAGTGGCTAGAGCAGGGGGCTGGAAGCAAGGAGTCGATTTCTGGTTCTGGGGAGGAATGTGGGCTAGAGCTGGGGGCTGGGAGTCAGGACTCCTGGGTTCTATGGTATGAGGGAGCAGAGGACTCAGTCTGGATTCCTGGGTTCTATCCCTGGTTCTTGGAGGGAGTGTGGTGAAAGGGGCTGGGAGCCAGGACTCCTGGGTTCCCTTTCTAGTTGTGGTTTACGTATCTTTCTTTCCCTGCCTTACAGTGGGACACAGCTGGCCAGGAGCGCTTCCGGACTATCACGTCCAGCTACTACAGAGGTGCCCATGGTATCATCATTGTGTATGATGTAACAGACCAGGTGAGTCTGCCCATGGAGCCCTTCCTAAGGGAGACCATTACACTGGGCGTGGACTTGCTGTAGCCCTTGGTTAAAAACAAAAGCAATAAGGTGGCTTATCAGCTTTCTTCATCCTGAAATATTTCACAACCTGTATATAGTCTTGGGGTGGGACGTGGCAGCTGTTCACACAGGGATCGCTCACCCAGCACTGAGATGCAGCCACCTCTGGAGTGGGATGTGGCAGCTGTTTATACGGGAATCATGTCACCCAGCACTGAGATGCGGCCACTTCTGGGGTGGGGGCAGGCAATTCTTTCTACAGGGATCATGTCACCTAGTGCAGAGATAAAGCTACTTCTGCATTGGGATATGGTGGCTGTTTCAACAGCTGTATGGAAACTCTATGCAGCATTTTAAGGTGGGAAGGGAAGACAAATCCAGTATCCCAATGAAAGGGTACAGGAAGGTTTAACAGTATCTGCATGGGGATTTGATTTTTAAACAAACAGCCCCTTCTTTGCCTGCTGTATACAGACCTGACTGCCTTCAGTTGCAGGATTTCTTCAAGGAAGCAGTGCTCTGCGTGCTGTTTAAAACAGCTGACACATTCCACCCTAGAAGCAGCTGCATATGTTTGGTGGGAGAGCTGAGCATTGCGTGCAAATGGCCTTTGCATTCTCTGAGCCCCTCGGTGCTAGCCAGGAGCTCTGTACAAATAACGACACAAACTTTTTAAAGTCGAGAGATAGAAATCAAGTCTCACTGGAAATGTAAGTGAGTCTTCTGGGCTGAATCTCAAGAGCTGTGTAGCCTGGAGTGTCTGTGTCTCTTTAAGAGTGTAGTTGCATCGAGACTGGCTAGCACAGCTGCTTGGGGTGGGGCTAGGGAGCCTTTCCCTCCTGGCTGTGGGTTCAAGTGCTGTTCGGGGGAGTAATGACTGACCCATGTTCTCAGTTAATGGCTGCTCTGGGGCATGCATATGTGATAGAAGCCGGTAGGTCTCAGTCTGGTTTTGATGGGAAGGTGTCCTGCATTTGAGACGCAAACTGCCATGTTCTCCCCCAGCCGTCCAAGGGTAATGGACTTCAGGGCCCCCCCACATGGGGGGGGAAAAAGGGTACACTTTACCGAGGCCCTGGGGGGCCTGGCCCAGTTTGCAAACCCCATTACAGGAGGGGACCTGTGTTAAAAGTTTAAACTGGGCCTGAAAAAATTATGCTTGGGCCCTGATGGACTTATAGACTTTAAGGACAGAAGGGACCATTATGATCATCTAGTCTGACCTCCTGCACAACGCAGGCCACAGAGCCTCCCCCACCCACTCCTGTAACAGACCCCTCACCTATGATTGAGTTACTGACATCCTCAAATCATGGCTTAAAGACTTCAAGGTGCAGAGAATCCACCAGCAAGTGACCCGTGCCCCATGCACAGAGGAAGGCGAAAATCCCCCAGAGCCTCTGCCAATCTGCCCTGGGGCAAAATTCCTTCCTGACCCCAGATATGGCGATCGGCTAAACCAGGGGTGGGGAACCTTTTCCCTGCCAAGGGCCATATTGATATTCCTACCTTCATTCACGGGCCATGTCGCCGATTCCGCCGCCGAATTCCCCCCATCCCAGATATCGGCGGCAGGATCAGAACCGCGCCGCCGCCGACTCCACCCCCTCGCCGCCGAAATGCCGCCGCCGTTTCCGCTTTTTCGGCGGCGCGGTTTTACAGTGTCCGCGGGGTGCCGTGGGCCAGTAACCGCCTCCGAGCTCCCGCCGCCGCCGAAAATGGGCAGATGGCGGCAGGGTTTCGGCGGCAGGGTTTCGGCGGCGCGCACTTCCCGCCCGCCCGCAGGCCGGATCAAATTCTTTCACGGGCCGGATCCGGCCCTTGGGCCGGAGGTTCCCCACCCCTGGGCTAAACCCTGAGCGTGTGGGCAAGACTCGCCAACCAGACACCCGGCAAGAATTTGACTCGAAGGGGACAGTCTGACCCTGGCTAGAGGAAGGCGGATGGGGCTGCCCCTGTCTCCGAGCCTCTCTCATCTCCCATCTCCCGCTCCCCCAGGACTCGTTCAGCAACATGCACCTTTGGCTGGAGGAGATCAGCCGCTACGCCAGCGAGAACGTCAACAAGCTCATTGTGGGTAACAAGAACGATCTGACCTGCAAGAAGGTGGTGGATTACACCACGGCCAAGGTCAGTACCTGGGGGAAGGGGGGGCAGGATAGCCGCACGCTTAAACCCCAGCCCACAAGCACCTGTAGTCTTGGGGGAGGTGGGAAGGGAGGGCTCCAGTGAATCCTGGAGTAAGGTGTGGTCACCTGGCAGGGCGAGGTGGGGACGGAAGAGCCCCATTCTTAGGGCTGTCGGGACGCAGCGGCTGAGCGGGGAACGGTCTTTGCCCTGGTCAGTTACACACAATCCCTGTGGGAACCAGTTTTACTCTCCGCTTTCCCTGCCCTAAAGGACGCAGGGGGGCAGTGTGGCCACTGGCCTGCACCCAGCACCAGGTCGCAGCCTGGGGGGGAGGAGGGATGACACACGACCAGCAGCCGCCTGGCGCTAACTATGGCCTTTTGCATGCCCCTGGGGCAGGAATACGCGGACTCGCTGGAGGTGCCCTTCCTGGAGACCAGCGCCAAGAACGCCACCAACGTGGAGCAGGCCTTTGTCACCATGGCGGCCGAGATCAAGAACCGGGTGGGCAGCGGCCCCACGCACAACGACCACCACAAGCCCAGCCTCCGCATCCAGAGCGCCCCCCTCCGGCAGGGCCGGGCCGACGCGGGGGAGGGTGGCGACGGGGGCGGGGGCTGTTGTTAGGGTGGGGCTTTTCCCCTCTCCCCACCTCCCCGGTGGGGAGCTGCTGTGTGTCCGGACGATGGCTGGGGGGCCAGGACTGCTGGCCGGGGGGGGCCCTTTTCAGCACCTTATTTATTTGCAATAGGCCCTTTCCAGCTCTCCCCATCCCTCTCCAATCGCGTGGGTGCACCCTCCCCCTTCGCTAGCCAAGAGTCACTCCGGCCTGGCTACTAATCTGGGCTCCTGGCTGGCTGAGCTGCTCCAGAATCCATCCTCTCCTCCCCCAGCCATTCCCACCCTGGATTACCCTTCCCGATCCCCACTGCATGGGCCGTGCCGCCAGCCCTGCTCCGCACCCTTCAGGGCTTTTGACCGGCACAAGCTGCTCCAAACCGAGCCAGCCCGGGAAGGAATCCCTGGATGCCGGAGGACGTGCGGTACCTTCCTGCGTGAAGGTGGCTTCCTGCGATCGGCAACGCAGACCAAGGAGCAACGAACTATCCTGTGATGGCCAGGATGAGCAGAAAACGCTGTTCCGTAGCCTGCATCCCCTCTGAACGCAGCCTCCTGGAAGCCTAGCGCTTCAATCGTCAAAGGGCCGCGTCTTGGACCCGGCCCTGGACTTCGTTTCTTCCTGGGGTTGGTGTGAAACAGAACGGTGGGTGTAAAAATGTTTTCCGTTTCACAGCTACAGTGTGGTTGGTCCCCAGACCTGAGAGGGCTGGGGGGTGCGGGAGGCAGGAATATCGCTTAGGGGGCCAGCTTCTGTGGGTGAAAGAAAGTCGACTTTTGAGCTGCACGGAGCTCTTCTGTGGCGGACCTGAAGCCGAGCTCTGCGTGGCTCGAAAGCTTCTCTCTTTCACCGACGGAAGGTGGTTCAATCAACGACATTCCCGCCTCCAATTTGGGCCTCTTCAAATGTCATGGCAGGCATATTCAGGGTGTCTAGAACGCTGCTTGCCAACAACCAGGCCTTCGTGGATTCTTGAATGTCTTGTGGCCCCCAAGGCTGAGTATTGCTGGAAGGGTGGCTTGAAAATTTCAAGCTTAGGTTGGAAGGTGACTCGATCCGGGTCTCGAAGGACTGACAGCAGGAGGTGATTTCCGACCTTGTTAATCCACAGGAAGATCCGTGGCTTGGAAGCTGGACACAGCTGGGAAATGGGGCGTGGGTTTTTAACACAGGTGGACCATTGGAACAGCTCTCAGACGGGCTGGATTCTCCAGCACTGTGTCTCTTCAGCAAGATTGGATGCCTCGTAGAGCCGAGCTAGCTCACCCACCAGGTAGGGGCTGAATGCAGGAATTCTGGTTTGTGATTCTCCGGCCTGGGTTACGCAGGAGGTCAGATGGGATGAGCAGAACGGGCCCTTCAGGACTTATGCAAACTGCGAGGTTTTTGACTAGAAAAACTGGGACCAGGTGAAGAGGGCCACATTTCAATCCCTGGCAGAATTCACCCCCTCCCCTTTGCAAAAATTACCCCTTTGCTCACAATGAATTTTTGAAAAGCTGCAGCCATCCCCTGTGCTTGTCTTTGGGGTTGAGAGTTTGGCAGGACCCCTCCCCGCTGCGCGCTGCTATGGAGGAACGAGCACCTTGGCGCATTAATTGGCTCAAGCGTGTTCGGGGCTGGCCGTCCTTTGTCCTGAAGTGTGGCAGATTTAAGGGGATGCGTGTTTGATGGGGGCAAGCGGTGGAAATGGGGTAATGGACTTGCTGGAAAAATTGCCCTCGGTATTTAATCTTACTGCCTTTGAAATAAAGTTAAGTCTGTAAACACCAGCTTGTCTGCCAGAACTTGATTGTCACCAGCCACTGCGGGCATTAGGTCGTGGGGACCAGGAAAGGCACATGCCATCAGGGCAGAGCACTTTATTCCTACTATTTAACACCTATGATTTTTAGGGCCTGCTGGTGCTCCAGGAATGAAAGGCTCCACCTACAGTTGATTCCTAGCGCTCAGCTAGAGCTTTGCCTCCGTCCAGCTCAAAGCACTTTGCAATGTTGGGGTCAGCAGCATTAGCTCCATTTCACAGAGGGGGAAACTGAGGCACAGAGTTGGGAAGTGACTCACCCAGGGTCCCCCAGCAAGCCCAGGCGTTGTGCTAGGAATAAGGCTCCGGTGTCCAGTGATCTAGTCTAGCCCCTGGGTCCTGCTCCTGCTTGCCTGCATCTCGTTGCCCAGCTAGCGGTCCCAGCCTGGCAGGAGCTGAAAGCAAAATGTTAACAAAGGCCCAGTACCGAGGGGCCAGGCTGTCTCCCAAACTCTGGATCTCAGATTGGCCGGCCGTGAACCGTTAATGTAGCTAGGGCACAGACGGGCTGGGGTCCTGTATTTAGCACGAAGTGTGGGCACTGCAGCTCAGTCCAGCCTTTGTCCAAAGCACCCGATGGGGTGAGGGCCCAAGATCCGCTGCATTAAAGCGGCCTGGCTGCATCTGCGTCAGAGGTTCGGACAGCACCAGTACTTGGGTCGCCTGCCAGGCGCCGGTGTCGCTGGTAATGGCGGCGCAACGGTGCACATGGGGAACGTGTTTTCTGCCTCTGGGGCCAGAGGGGTTGTGAAGAGAGCAGATCTGGTCCCTGGACATCAAGGGACTCAGCCCAGATGCCGCGGTGATGGGCGTCCATGCAACCCCCTTACCCCATGGGGATCGGGTTTGATGCAATGGGGTCAGACCAGGCACACCAAAGGGAGGGGCAGTGTGATGGGGTCAAACCGGGCACGCAGGGGTGGTGAGTGGCACAGTGGAGATCCAGGAGGGAAGTGGAGTCAGGAACAGGGCATAGAAGAAATACGTGGCGTGGCAGGGCCAGAGGAGGAGGCTTGGGCGAGGGCGGAGCGACGCGATGGAGTTGGATAGGGCACGTGGCCCAGGGAGCAGCGCAACGGGGCTGGACAGGGCTGCCCAGGACAGAGCCTCATGGGCCAAAGGTCTGCACCCAGGGGTCTCCGGTGGCTGCTCTGAGTCTACACCACACGAGAGAAAGTGCTGCCAATCCCCCCAGGGCCAGGGTGGTGGTCGTTTTAGGGAGCACCCAGAGCTCCCCCCACACCAGCCAGGACACCTGGGTTCTAGCCCCAGCCCTGGAAGGAGAGTGGGGTCTAGTGGTCAGAGGAGGGAGCTGCTGGGCGTCAGGACTCTTGGGGGTCTACTCCCAGCTTTGCCACTCCCTCCTTAGAGATGAAAGGTCTTTGATGCTCAGCATTATCAGCACAGGCTGGGATCTCCCCCTCCTCTGGCTTTTGGGAGCCGACTGCCAGTGCTGTCCTGCCCTTCGCACACACCTGGGTTCCCGCTCTCTATGCAGACTAGCTGGCTCTGGGAGCGCTGGCTGGGCAGCACCCTGAGTTTTCCCAGAGGCCTGACACACCTCCTCAGGAACTGGCCCGCCGAGGGGACACAGGGCGGCGTCAGCACAGAGCAGGGATCGGTGGAGGAGACAGACACCAGGGACAAGGGGTGTAGAGATATGCTTGTAGAAGATTGTGATTTAGAGATGCTCCCTAGCATGGGACAGTTGTGTGAATTGGGAGATGAGCCCTACATCAGATCTAACATGGCTATTCCCAGCTGCCCTCTTCCTGGGAGGCACACCCCTCTGTGTTATTAAAGTGCTATTCCTTACTCCTTTAATAAACACTCCAGATCATTACATGGTGTCAGGGATGGTGAATGAATTCCGAAACTACACAGATCTGGAGGAAAACTCCTGCGGTCACAACCAAAGCGCAGACAAAGGGGAGTCACAGCGCAGGATGCAGGCACAGACTAGCGCCTCCAACAAGTAAGTGAAAAGCAAAACACACCTAAGAATGGATTTTTTACCATCTCCTTCCAGCCTGCAAATGTCAGGTAATGTTGCAGAGAAGTGGGCAAAGTTTAAGCTGCGATTCCTGTTGTATTTATCTGCCTTTGGGGCATAGGACAAAGATGAAAACTTAAAATCATCTATTTTTGTACATGTTGCTGGGAAGGAAGCACTGGGTGTTTATAATAAGCTTGAATTTGAGGAAGGTGAAAGCAGAAGGTAAACATAATACTGATTAAATTTGAAGAATAGTGCATGCCAAAAAGGAACGTGACTTTTGAGAGGCATCGATTTTTTTACATGCATGCAAAAACCAGATGACACCATAGAGTGATATGTCACAGAATTAAGGCAAGTCAGTAAAACCTGCAACTTTGTGGCTTGACAATGTCTCTGATCACAGACAGACTCATTTGTGGCATTAGTGAGGACGTGTTAAGAGAGAGACTGCTCCAGCAGGGGGAGTTAACCTTGAACAAAGCTCTCCAAGTATGCTGGGCCGTAGAAACAGTAAAAACCCATGTAAAACAGCTGGATTCACCAGAAGGAGTCATCCATGCACTAAGGAAAGCTGAATATGGCCAGAGTGGCTCAAATCACAATGTGGAACCCACCCCTGCTAAAGGGACGACTGAGTCTAGATGGTCATGTGGCAAGTGTGGCTCACGGCATGGCCTCAAACAGTGTCCTGCCTATGGAAAACGTTGTCATAATTGTGGGAAACTTAATCGTTTTGAAAACTGCTGCAGTGCCCAAAGGCAAAAAAGTCAAGTGTGTTTAGTTACTGACAATGGGACTTTTTTATAGATGTGCAGGGATCAAGCAAACCTAATGAGAGGGACTAGATACCGCCTCTGACCGTGAAGGGAACAGGCATTCCACTGACACTGGACACAGGAACGCAGGTTAATATTCTATCTGCATGAGATTATGAGAGCCTGAAAATAAGACCTAAGCTGGGACCAACAAACGTAAAAGTAACTGGTTATTCTGGAACAAATATACCCGTGCAGGGGCAGTGCTTTGCTAGCGTTAACCATAAAAACACCATATACAGGCTCCCTTTTGTTGGTTCTGGACACTTTGTGATCAGTGAGACAGGGTACGCCCGATTTGCAGATCAATAAGGTTTAATGTGCAAGATACAAAGCCTAAAATTAACTACAATATATCATACTCACTAAGCCTAGAGAGCTAAGCAGTCACTCAGAAGGCTGTATTCAGGAACTGCTTTCTTCAGGGGCCCCGCCAGGGAGTCAGTGGATCCTCTGGCCCAACCGGCAGCACCTCCCACGGAATCAGGTGTTGATGGAGCACCCCCCCCCTTTGTCTAAGTGGTGACTACTTATACCCTTCCATAAACAGCCTTCACCTAATTATCTCTCTCATTATCATATGTGCTAATGACCTACACTGGGTTTCCATCCTTAAGTACATTCCATTCTCACCATAATAATTGGGGTCCTTAAAACAACATCTGGTGATAGGAGGGGCGGAGTAAAAGTATGCCCCTTGGCAATAAAACAGTGTACCCCCAGACGTTCAAGGATAACTTGTCCCCATCGCCGTTATCTATGTGCAGCTGCAAGCATCTAGTATCTGTATTTTGTCTTGTTATGTGCCGTGCTGTGCAGAAACTGAGACATCTATAAGGTTATTCAGTCTCTGCCAATGGGACGATGTCATGCTACGGGGGTCAGAATAGCCGAGCAAGCAACTGAAGCCACGCTAGGCCTGTAGGACGGTGGTCAAGCAACTCCAATTGTACTGAGCCTCCAACACCTTTTGTTGTCTTGCCCTGAGAGGTGACACCAATTTTGGGCCTGGCTGCGTGTGAGAAACTCTGTCTGGTAAAAAGGGTGCTCTCACGCCAAGATTATATTGCATCTGGCTATGAGGCACGCTTTAAGGAATAGCAGGACCTGTTCCAGGGACTGGGTTGCTTGCAGGGTGAGCGTACAGTCCAGATAAGCAAGCAGGTCCCTCCATTATTCAGCCGTATAGAAAGGTGCCATTTGCAGTCCGTGATAAACTCAAGGCTGGACATGCAAGGATGGAAGCACTGCACATAATACAAAAAATGGAGGCGCCGACGGCATGGGTGAGCTCCCTAGTCACCGTGGAAAAAGGTACTGGCCAGCTCCGCCTGTGCTTAGACCCCAGAGACCTCAACAAGGCTGTAACAAGAGAACATTGCAAACTACCAACCAGAGACAAGAGTATGGCTCAGTTTGCAAATGCTCAATAGTTCAGTAAATTGGATGCCTCCTCAGGGTCATGGCAGCTAAAATTAACAGAGGCAAGCTCAAAATGATGCACATTTAATACTCCATTCGGAAGATACAGATTTTTACCCTTTAATGATCACTTCTTTAAGGCGTCCCAATGGCTCATCTTTCTCTGTCTCCTCTCTTATTTGTTGCGGTCTCTTGTTAGCTGTGGGATTCGACCTCACAATCATATCTACGTAGGCTTGCACCTCTGTCTCTACTGTCTTCTCGGGCACCCTGGGCACCACTGCACTGGAAAGTGCATCTGTTGTGAACATAAATTTACCAGGCGTGTAGGTCACCGGCAAATTGTACGTTTGCAACTTTATCATCATTCTTTTAGCGGTTTGCTAAATAATGCAATCAGGGGCGGAGACACAGCGAGGGGGTGGAGCCCACTGCCACGATGCACCTAGGACTCTGGACTGGCTTCAACACACCCTGATGTTCACTCCACCCCCCAACTCACCCCGCAACCAGCCAGTGGGACCCCCCCCCCATGCCAGCTGGAAGGACCAAGAGCCCAGCCGTGGGTCAAGCAGCAGAACAGGGGCTGGGGGGACTAGGAGGGGACCTGGGGCTGGGATTAGAGTTGAGGGAGTTTAGGAAGTTCGAGCCAGGTGAGGGAAGCAGAGTTAGCATCAGGGGCAGGGGATTAGCGGAAGAGGCAGGATTAGAGATGGATCAATAGAATAGGGTGAGGGTTTTGGGTAAGGGTTAGGGTTTGGGTAAGGGTTAGAGTTGGGGTTAGGGTTTAGGGTGAGCGTGAGGGTTTAGGGTGAGGGCGAGGGTTAGGCTGAGGTTTAGGGTTAGGTTAAGGGCAAGGACAAGAGTTAGGGTGAGGGAAAGGGTGAGAGCGAGGGCGCGGGATAGGGTGAGAGCGAGGGTGAAGGCGAGGGCGAGGGATAGGGTTAGGCGGGGGTGAGGGTTGGGGGCGAGGGTGCGGGACAGGGAGAGAGTGAGGGTGAGGGAAAGGGTTAGGGTGGAGGCGAGGGTTGGGGCGAGGGCGAGGGTTGGGAGCGAGGATTTGGTTGAGGGCTAAGGCGAGGGCAAAGATTAGAGTAAGGGTGAAGGCGAGGGGAAAATTAGGGTGAGGGCGAAGCCGAGGGCGAGATTTAAGGTGAGGGCAAAGCCGAGAGCGAGACTTCAAGTGAGGGCGAAGGTGAGGGCGAGACTTCAAGTGAGTGTTCATATGCTCCTTTTGAACTCTGAATCAATAGAATAGGGTGAGGGTTTAAGGTTAGGGTTTGGGTTAGGGTTGGGTTTAGGGTGAGCTTGAGGGTTTAGGGTGAGGGCAAGGGCTAGGACTAGGGTGAGGGCGAGGGTTAGGGCGAGGTTTAGGTTAGGTCGAGGGCGAGGACAAGAGTTAGGGCGAGGGATAGGGTTAGGGTGAGGTTTAGGGTTAGGCCAAGGGCGAGGACAAGAGTTACTGTGAGGGCGAGGGATAGGGTTAGGGTGAGAATGAGGGTGAAGGTGAGGGCAAGGGATAGGGTTAGGGCGGGGGTGAGGCTTAGGGAGAGAGCGAGGGTTGGGGCGAGGATTCGGTTGAGGGCGAAGGTGAGGGCGAGAATTAGTTTGTGGGAGAGGGTGAGGTCGAGGATTCTGTTGAGGAAGAAGGTGAGAGCGAAGATTAGGGTGAGGGCGAAGGCGAGGGCGAAGAGTAGAGTAAGGGTGAAGGCGAGGGCAAGGATTCGGGTGAGGGCGAGGGTTAGGGTGAGGGGTTAGGGCTAGGATTAGGGTTTAGGGACAATGAATCGATGATTACTTGGAACTCTGAAGTATCATCTCCTATGTCCTAAGCACATCGGTAACTAGTTATATTAGCAGAAGATAATTGGCCATTTACAACCATTCACAGGTATTTACTACTTAAACTTCAAAGAGCACTACAAACAAAAGTATTCTTACATTCAAAGTTCCATCCAAATGTTCATATGCTTCTTTTGAACTCTTAATCAATAGATTAGGGTGAGGGTTTAGGGGTGGGTAAGGTTTAGGGTTGGGGTTAGGGTTTAGGGTGAGCGTGAGGGTTTAAGGTGAGGGCGAGGGCTAGGATTAGGGTGAGGGTTAGGGCGAGGTTTAGGGTTAGGTCAAGGGCGAGGACAAGAGTTAGGGTGAGGGAAAGGGTGAGGGTTAGGGCGAGGTTTAGGGTTAGGTCGAGGGCGAGGACAAGAGTTAGTGTGAGGGCGAGGGATAGGGTTAGGGTGAGGGTTAGGGCGAGGTTTGGGGCGAGGGCGAGGGTTGGGAGCGAGGATTTGGTTGAGGGCTAAGGCGAGGGCAAAGATTAGAGTAAGGGTGAAGGCGAGGGGAAGATTAGGGTGAGGGCGAAGACAAGGGCGAGATTTAAGGTGGGGGCAAAGCCGAGGGCGAGATTTCAAGTGAGGGCGAAGCCGAGGGTGAGATTTCAAGTGAGGGCGAAGGTGAGGACGAGTTTTCAAGTGAGTGTTCATAGGCTCCTTTTGAACTCTGAATCAATAGAATAGGGTGAGGGCTTAGGGTTAGGGTTTGGGTGAGGGTTAGGGTTGGGTTTAGGGTGAGCTTGAGGGTTTAGGGTGAGGGCAAGGGCTAGGACTATGGTGAGGGCGAGGGTTAGGGTGAGGGTGAGGGGTAGGGTGAGGTTTAGGGTTAGGTCGAGGGCGAGGACAAGAGTTAGGGTGAGGGAAAGGGTGAGGGATAGGGTGAGGGTTAGGGCGAGGTTTAGGGTTAGGTCGAGGGCGGGGGCGAGGAGTGGGGCGAGGGTGCGGGACAGGGTGAGCGCGAGGGTGAGGGAAAGGGTTAGGGTGGGGGCGAGGTTTGGGGCGAGGGCGAGGGCGAGGGTTGGGAGCGAGGATTTGGTTGAGGGCTAAGGCGAGGGCAAAGATTAGAATAAGGGTGAAGGCGAGGGGAAGATTAGGGTGAGGGCGAAGCCGAGGGCGAGATTTAAGGTGAGGGCGAAGCCGAGAGCGAGATTTCAAGTGAGGGTGAAGGTGAGGGCGAGATTTCAAGTGAGGGCGAAGCCGAGGGCGAGCTTTCAAGTGAGGGCGAAGGTGAGGGCGAGATTTCAAGTGAGGGCGAAGGTGAGGGTGAGTTTTCAAGTGAGGGTGAAGGTGAGGGCGAGTTTTCTAGTGAGTGTTCATATGCTCCTTTTGAACTCTGAATCAATAGAATAGGGTGAGGGCTTAGGGTTAGGGTTTGGGTGAGGGTTAGGGTTGGGTTTAGGGTGAGCTTGAGGGTTTAGGGTGAGGGCAAGGGCTAGGACTAGGGTGAGGGCGAGGGTTAGGGTGAGGGTGAGGGTTAGGGCGAGGTTTAGGGTTAGGTCGAGGGCGAGGACAAGAGTTAGGGTGAGGGAAAGGGTGAGGGATAGGGTGAGGGTTAGGGCGAGATTTAGGGTTAAGTCGAGGGCGAGGACAAGAGTTAGGGTGAGGGAAAGGGTGAGGGATAGGGTTAAGGCGAGGGCGCGGGATAGGGTGAGAGCGAGGGTGAAGGCGTGGGCGAGGGATAGGGTTAGGCGGGGGCGAGGAGTGGGGCGAGGGATAGGGTTAGGCGGGGGCGAGGAGTGGGGCGAGGGTGCGGGACAGGGTGAGAGCAAGGGTGAGGGAAAGGGTTAGGGCGGGGGCGAGGTTTGGGGCAAGGGCGAAGGCGAGGGTTGGGAGCGAGGATTTGGTTGAGGGCTAAGGCGAGGGCAAAGATTAGAGTAAGGGTGAAGGGAGGGGAAGATAAGGGTGAGGGCAAAGACGAGGACGAGATTTAAGGTGGGAGCTAAGCCGAGGGTGAGATTTCAAGTGAGGGCGAGGGCGAGATTTCAAGTGAGGGCGAAGGTGAGGGCGAGATTTCAAGTGAGGGCGAAGCCGAGGGCGAGATTTCAAGTGAGGGCGAAGGTGAGGGCGAGATTTCAAGTGAGGGCGAAGCCGAGGGCGAGATTTCAAGTGAGGGTGAAGGTGAGGGCGAGATTTCAAGTGAGGGCGAAGCCGAGGGCGAGATTTCAAGTGAGGGCGAAGGTGAGGACGAGATTTCAAGTGAGGGCGAAGCCGAGGGCGAGATTTCAAGTGAGGGCGAGGGCGAGATTTCAAGTGAGGGCGAGGGCGAGATTTCAAGTGAGGGCGAAGGTGAGGGCGAGATTTCAAGTGAGGGCGAAGGTGAGGGCGAGATTTCAAGTGAGGGCGAAGCCGAGGGCGAGATTTCAAGTGAGGGCGAAGGTGAGGACGAGATTTCAAGTGAGGGCGAAGCCGAGGGCGAGATTTCAAGTGAGGGTGAAGCCGAGGGCGAGATTTCAAGTGAGAGCGAATTTTCAAGTGAGTGTTCATATGCTCCTTTTGAACTCTGAATCAATAGAATAGGATGAGGGTTTAGGGTTAGGGTTTGGGTGAGGGTTAGGGTTGGGTTTAGGGTGAGCTTGAGGGTTTAGGGTGAGGGCAAGGGCTAGGACTAGGGTGAGGGCGAGGGTTAGGGTGAGGGTGAGGGTTAGGGCGAGGTTTAGGGTTAGGTCGAGGGCGAGGACAAGAGTTAGGGTGAGGGAAAGGGTGAGGGATAGGATGAGGGTTAGGGCGAGGTTTAGGGTTAGGTCGAGGGCGAGGACAAGAGTTAGGGTGAGGGAAAGGGTGAGGGATAGGGTTAAGGCGAGGGCGCGGGATAGGGTGAGAGCGAGGGTGAAAGCGAGGGCGAGGGATAAGGTTAGGCGGGGGCGAGGAGTGGGGCGAGGGTGCGGGACAGGGTGAGCGCGAGTGTGAGGGAAAGGGTTAGGGCGGGGGCGAGGTTTGGGGCGAGGGAGAGGGCGAGGGTTGGGAGCGAGGATTTGGTTGAGGGCTAAGGCGAGGGCAAAGATTAGAATAAGGGTGAAGGCGAGGGGAAGATTAGGGTGAGGGCGAAGACGAGGGCGAGATTTAAGGTGAGGGCGAAGCCGAGGGTGAGATTTCAAGTGAGGGCGAAGGTGAGGGCGAGATTTCAAGTGAGGGCGAAGCCGAGGGCGAGATTTCAAGTGAGGGAGAAGGTGAGGGCGAGATTTCAAGTGAGGGCGAAGGTGAGGGCGAGTTTTCAAGTGAGGGCGAAGGTGAGGGCGAGTTTTCTAGTGAGTGTTCATATGCTCCTTTTGAACTCTGAATCAATAGAATAGGGTAAGGGATAGGGTGAGGGTTAGGGTTAAGGCGAGGGCGCGGGATAGGGTGAGAGTGAGGGTGAAGGCAAGGGTGAGGGATAGGGTTAGGGGGGGGCGAGGAGTGGGGCGAGGGTGCGGGACAGGGTGAGAGCGAGGGTGAGGGAAAGGGTTAGGGCGAGGGCGAAGGTTGGGAGCGAGGATTTGGTTGAGGGCTAAGGCGAGGGCAAAGATTAGAGTAAGGGTGAAGGCGAGGGGAAGATTAGGGTGAGGGCGAAGACGAGGGCGAGATTTCAAGTGAGGGCGAAGGCAAGGGCGAGATTTCAAGTGAGGGCGAAGCCGAGGGCGAGCTTTCAAGTGAGGGCGAAGCCGAGGGCGAGATTTCAAGTGAGGGCGAAGCCGAGGGCGAGATTTCAAGTGAGGGCGAAGGTGAGGGCGAGATTTCAAGTGAGGGCGAAGCCGAGGGCGAGCTTTCAAGTGAGGGCGAAGCCGAGGGCGAGATTTCAAGTGAGGGCGAAGGTGAGGGCGAGATTTCAAGTGAGGGCGAAGGTGAGGGCGAGTTTTCAAGTGAGTGTTCATATGCTCCTTTTGAACTCTGAATCAATTGAATAGGGTGAGGGCTTAGGGTTAGGGTTTGGGTGAGGGTTAGGGTTGGGTTTAGGGTGAGCTTGAGGGTTTAGGGTGAGGGCAAGGGCTAGGACTAGGGTGAGGGCGAGTGTTAGGGTGAGGTTTAGGGTTAGGTCGAGGGCGAGGACAAGAGTTAGGGTGAGGGAAAGGGTGAGGGATAGGGTTAAGGCGAGGGCGCGGGATAGGGTGAGAGTGAGGGTGAAGGCGAGGGCGAGGGATAGGGTTAGGTGGGGGCGAGGAGTGGGGGCGAGGGTGCGGGACAGGGTGAGAGTGAGGGTGAGGGAAAGGGTTAGGGCGAGGGCGAAGGTTGGGAGCGAGGATTTGGTTGAGGGCTAAGGCGAGGGGAAGATTAGGGTGAGGGCGAAGACGAGGGCGAGATTTAAGGTGGGGGCGAAGCCGAGGGCGAGCTTTCAAGTGAGGGCAAAGCCGAGGGCGAGATTTCAAGTGAGGGCGAAGGTGAGGGCGAGATTTCAAGTGAGGGCTAAGCCGAGGGCGAGATTTCAAGTGAGGGCGAAGGCGAGGGCGAGATTTCAAGTGAGGGCGAAGGTGAGGGCGAGATTTCAAGTGAGGGCGAAGCCGAGGGCGAGATTTCAAGTGAGGGCGAAGGTGAGGGCGAGATTTCAAGTGAGGGCGAAGGGGAGGGCGAGATTTCAAGTGAGGACGGCCGAGGGCGAGATTTCAAGTGAGGGCGAAGCCGAGGGCGAGTTTTCAAGTGAGGGCGAAGGTGGGGGCGAGTTTTCAAGTGAGTGTTCATAGGCTCCTTTTGAACTCTGAATCAATAGAATAGGGTGAGGGCTTAGGGTTAGGGTTTGGGTGAGGGTTAGGGTTGGGTTTAGGGTGAGCTTGAGGGTTTAGGGTGAGGGCAAGGGCTAGGACTAGGGTGAGGGCGAGGGTTAGGGTGAGGGTGAGGGTTAGGGCGAGGTTTAGGGTTAGGTCGAGGGCGAGGACAAGAGTTAGGGTGAGGGAAAGGGTGAGGGATAGGGTTAAGGCGAGGGCGCGGGATAGGGTGAGAGTGAGGGTGAAGGCGAGGGCGAGGGATAGGGTTAGGTGGGGGCGAGGAGTGGGGCGAGGGTGCGGGACAGGGTGAGAGCGAGGGTGAGGGAAAGGGTTAGGGCGAGGGCGAAGGTTGGGAGCGAGGATTTGGTTGAGGGCTAAGGCGAGGGGAAGATTAGGGTGAGGGCGAAGACGAGGGCGAGATTTAAGGTGGGGGCGAAGCCGAGGGCGAGATTTCAAGTGAGGGCGAAGGCAAGGGCGAGATTTCAAGTGAGGGCGAAGCCGAGGGCTAGATTTCAAGTGAGGGCGAAGCCGAGGGCGAGATTTCAAATGAGGGCGAAGGTGAGGGCGAGATTTCAAGTGAGGGCGAAGCCGAGGGCGAGATTTCAAGTGAGGGCGAAGGTGAGGGCGAGTTTTCAAGTGAGGGCGAAGGTGAGAGCGAGTTTTCAAGTGAGTGTTCATATGCTCCTTTTGAACTCTGAATCAATAGAATAGGGTGAGGGCTTAGGGTTAGGGTGAGGGTTAGGGTTGGGTTTAGGGTGAGCTTGAGGGTTTAGGGTGAGGGCAAGGGCTAGGACTAGGGTGAGGGTTAGGGTTAGGGCGAGGTTTAGGGTTAGGTCGAGGGTGAGGACAAGAGTTAGGGTGAGGGAAAGGGTGAGAGTTAGGGCGAGGTTTAGGGTTAGGTCGAGGGCGAGGACAAGAGTTAGGGTGAGGGAAAGGGTGAGGGATAGGGTTAAGGCGAGGGCACGGGATAGGGTGAGAGTGAGGGTGAGGGAAAGGGTTAGGGCGAGGGCGAAGGTTGGGAGCGAGGATTTGGTTGAGGGCTAAGGCGAGGGCAAAGATTAGAGTAAGGGTGAAGGTGAGGGGAAGATTAGGGTGAGGGCGAAGACGAGGGTGAGATTTAAGGTGAGGGCGAAGCCGAGGGCGAGATTTCAAGTGAGGGCGAAGCCGAGGGCGAGATTTCAAGTGAGGGCGAAGGTGAGGGCGAGTTTTCAAGTGAGGGCGAAGGTGAGGGCGAGTTTTCAAGTGAGTGTTCATATGCTCCTTTTGAACTCTGAATCAATAGAATAGGGTGAGGGCTTAGGGTTAGGGTTTGGGTGAGGGTTAGGGTTGGGTTTAGGGTGAGCTTGAGGGTTTAGGGTGAGGGCAAGGGCTAGGACTAGGGTGAGGGTTAGGGTTAGGGCGAGGTTTAGGGTTAGGTCGAGGGCGAGGACAAGAGTTAGGGTGAGGGAAAGGGTGAGGGATAGGGTTAAGGCGAGGGCGCGGGATAGGGTGAGAGTGAGGGTGAGGGAAAGGGTTAGGGCGAGGGCGAAGGTTGGGAGCGAGGATTTGGTTGAGGGCTAAGGCGAGGGCAAAGATTAGTGTAAGGGTGAAGGTGAGGGGAAGATTAGGGTGAGGGCGAAGACGAGGGTGAGATTTAAGGTGGGGGCGAAGCCGAGGGCAAGATTTCAAGTGAGGGTGAGTTTTCAAGTGAGTGTTCATATGCTCCTTTTGAACTCTGAATCAATAGAATAGGGTGAGGGTTTAGGGTTAGGGTTGGGTTTAGGGTGAGCTTGAGGGTTTAGGGTGAGGGCAAGGGCTAGGACTAGGGTGAGGGCGAGAGTTAGGGCGAGGTTTAGGTTAGGTCGAGGGCGAGGACAAGTGTTACTGTGAGGGCGAGGGATAGGGTTAGGGTGAGGGTTAGGGTGAGGTTTAGGGTTTGGCCAAGGGCGAGGACAAGAGTTAGAGTGAGGGAAAGGGTGGGAGTGAGGGTGAAGGCGAGGGCAAGGGCTAGAGTTAGGGCGGGGGCAAGGGTTGGGGCGAGGGCGCGGGCTAGGGTGAGAGTGAGGGTAGGGTTAGGGTGGGGGCGAATGTTGGGGCGACGGTTTGGGCGAGGATTCGGTTGAGGGCGTAGGCGAGGGCGAAGATTAGGGTGAGGGCGAAGGCGAGGATTAGGGCGAGGGTGAGAGTTAGGGCAAGTGGTTAGGGCTAGGATTAGGGTTTAGGGACAATGAATAGATGATTACTTGGAACTCTGAAGTATCATCTCCTATGTCCTAAGCACATCAGTAACTAGTTATATTAGCAGAAGATAATTGGCCTTTACAACCATTCACAGGTATTTACTACTTAAACTTCAAAGAGCACTACAAACAAAAGTATTCTTACATTCAAAGTTCCAATTAGAAAAGGAGCGGGTGAGGTTAGCACCAGGGGAGGGGTAAAGGAAGACGGGGGGAAATTGGAGAAGGTGGGATTAGTGCTAGAAGCAGATTAGGGAAGGATGTGGGATTAGAGGAAGGTGCAGAGTTAGTGCCGGGGGCAGGGTAAAGGGATGAGGCAGGTTTAGCCCTGGGTCATGGAGGGGGTGAGGGCAATTACAGGAGGCAGGATTAGCACCAGAGGCAGATTAGGGGAGGAGCTGGGATTACATCTGGAGGGGAATTATTCATTTGGATTCGCTCAGTAACACTAGCCCAGCCCGCAGAGGGGGTGTCTGGTGGAGGAACATGAGTCGCCCATGGCGCTCCCGGGAACCTTTCTGGTTCCTTGCGTCTCCAAAGGCTGGCGGACGCAAGAAGCAGTGGGCAGGGTGGGGGGGAGGTCTAGAGAACAGGTGCTGGGAGAGACGTTTGGGGGGGGCCTAGAGCAGCGGTTGGGGTCTGCGGATGCCCGGGGGAGGCTGCAGACTGTGTCTAAGCTTTCCACCGGGGGCCGCATGGCTTTTCAAAGCAGTTTGGGGGTCCACAAATGAAAACAGATTGAAAGCCACAGATCTGGAGACCAGGGTGCTAGAGGCCAGCGTGGGTGTTTGGGGGGATCCAGAGGAGGGTGCTGGGGGCTAGATGCAGGGGGGTTGGGAGGTATTTAGGGGCTAGCGGAGGAGGTTGGGGGAACTGGAGGGGCTGGAAAGGGGCGCTCAGGTGAGTCCTGCGGCCTTTACCCTCTCGCGCTCCAGGCCACTCCACATGCTCCTCAGGGGCTGCCCCATGCCCAACCCCACCCTGGGAACCCCCCCCCCCCGACCAATTAGATAACAAGAAGGAAACTCCCCCCCCCACCGGTTTGGGGGGGCTACAGGGACCCAGAGATACCCCCCCGTGGGTGCAGTGGGGGGCAGTGACCCAGAGAAATCCTCAGGGATGCAGCAGGGAGGAGGGCTATAGAGACACATAGGATCTGGCGGCTCTTTGAACAGCCACTGCTGTGATGAGTTGGTGAGTCTCAGCCTTCCTGCTGTCACCCCCACATCCCAGGTACTCTGCTTGTCTGTGCCAGGGACAAAAATACCAGGCAGATGCCCTCTGGGAAGTGCCCTCCCTTCCCCGCCTCCACCGAGGGAATTTGTTCCCCTTTTAACCACTTTGGGTCCCAGGCACCTAGGTCCCATGTAGCCGGTCCTGTAGCAGGGGCCTTGCTAACAAAATAATCCCATGCACCAGACGCAGTTGATCCTTCTTGAGGACTTTATTCTGGTGATGGAGCCCCTGATTTCCAGCCTTCCCACATGGGCTCTCAGCTGCTGAGCCACGAGACCCTCTCACCCCCCACCAGTCAGGGGCAGGGGTCCCGTGGATTCTTCTGGTTCAGAGGGAAGTAGAAGACGCGTGTCTGGTTTCTGCAGGGCCGGTAGGGGGAGAAATCCTGGGTTCCCTCCTCCAAGCACCCGGCCGAGAAGTTGCTGAAGAGAGAGACCTTGAGCTGCACCAGGACCTGGCGAGCCTGCGGCACAACAAGAGGGAAGAAGGGCAGTGACTTGAGGAGCCAAAATAGCTTTGCCACGTGAAGACCTGCGGAACTCCCTGCTGCAGGAAGGCCAGCTCCTCTCATAGCTTCTGGAGAAGGCCCAGGGCCAGGGGAGCTCAGCTCAGCAAAAACACACGGTCCTACCTAGCCCCACATCCCTATTCTCTGTTAGCCCAAGCCCCTGCTCAGCCCCAGCACCCACAGTCCCCTGGTGCTCGTGCTCAACCCGTGTCCCATTCTCTGTTACCCAGAATCCCCTGGGGCCTGGCCCAATCCCAGCACCTCAGTCTCTGTTTTCCAGAATGCCCCAGGGGCCCCTGCTCATGCCCAGTGTCCCATTGTTTATTACCCAGAATCCTCGGTGACCCTTCCCCTGCCCCACAGCTGTTACCCACAGGCCCCAGGCAAGCCCGAGCGCAAGGCACCCACCTGGCGGTCTGTCACACACTGCAGCTCCTGCTCCTTCCCCATGACGGGCACCAGAGCCTCCCGGAGGGTGTTGAGCTGCAAAGACAGGGAGGGCCGGGTCAGTGAGCAGGTTACTGGAGTGGTGACAGCTGGGGATGAGGGAGGAATTCCCCCTCCACAAACCATCGACCGGAAAATGCCAGGGATGCCGAGGGGCCGGGATGAGCCGAGCCCCTCGCAACAGGGACGGGGCCTTAGGGAGCCAGTGGGGCAGGAACACAGCGGGGGGGGTACCTGGTAGCTGTGATTGCAGGACGGGATGATCCCGGCTCTCTGGAATGCTCTGTGTGAAAGGGAAATGAATTGGGGTCAGCCACAGGGTGTGGAGGGGGTAAAATCACCCCATGATATCAGCAGTGAAGGGCCACCAGAATGCCAGCCTCCGCTGTGAGCCCTGACCCCACCCCACAGAGCATCACCTGGAGAGAGAGAGAGCCCCACTTTCCCATAGGCAGAACCACCCCCGGACAGAGTCCCTACTCACCCCATAAAAACATCCCCCTGAGAGAGAGAGCGCTGAACTGTAGATCACCCCGTTATAGATCCCCCAAAAGAGACCCCAGTACTGTACATGGATCCCCAAGGGAGAGCTGGCCCCTTGTTACAGAGTGTGCCAACCACTGACTGTACAGCCCCCTAAAAGAGAGATCCCCTCACTACCGATCCCCCAACACAGAGATCCTCTCTATAGATCCCCCAACACTGAGAGATCCCCTCACTACTGATCCCCAAGACTGAGAGATCCCCCACAGAGAGATCCCCCCACTAGAGCTCTCCAACACACAGAGATCCCCCAACACTGAGATCCCCTAATTATAGATCCCCACGTGAGAGACCCCCCCAATAGAGTCCCACCTCCCCTATGAGGAGTCCCCGTCCCTCGCCCATAACCCAAAGCCAGTGGGATGGGGAGGGAGGTTGGAAGTGACCCCCGCAGGGGCTAGTCTCCCTTGCTTGCCCACCTTGCTGCCCAGTTCACCCTGTGCCCCTGGTGCCCGGCTCACCCGTCGATGTTGTACATAGTGCGAAGGGCGAGGGCCGCCCCGAAGTACTTGCTGGGGGAGCTCAAGGCCTCCGTGCACCCAGCGCAGGTCCCATGCTTCTGCCACTCTGCTCTCCTGCAGGGGGGAGGGGGGAAAAGGGAGGGGATTCCCCTGAGTCAGTTACCTCCCCACCCCCACCCCCACCCCCCCGCCCCAGCTCCGTGCTGGGAATCCAGGCTGCGGGGCAGGAGGATCTGCCTACCATTCACAAGGAAAACCGGGGTGGCAGGTCATCCCCCCCTGTGGCCTCCCCCTCTCCCCGCTTTCTCCCTGCATCTTGCCCCATTTCCCTCCTGGAGTCCCAGCTCCACTCCAGACACACATCTCCCAGCCTACCCCCGCACGTTGAAACCCTCCCTCACCCCATCACAGCCCTCGCCCCCTCCCCTCTGCTGTCCCAGCCCCGCCCCACCCCTCCCGTGGGCCTGAGAGCCCCCCACACACACACACTCCCCGCCCCGCTCACCAGAATGTGAAGCTGCTGGTGTTGAGGAAGGTGGGCCAGTGCCGGGCCAGCTGCTGGGGCAGTTCCTGGGGTAGGACAGAAGAGCAGGCAGGGCTGAGAGGCCCCTGCCCAGCCCCTACTAGACTCCACTCCCCCCAGAACTAAGGGTGGGACCCAGAAGTCTTGGCTCCCAACCCCATCCTGCTCTAACCACTAGACCCCACTCCCCTCCCAGAGCTGGGCTAGAACCTAGGAGTCCTGGCTGATGAGGACATACTGGACATGGGGCCGGCCAGATGTCACTCACCATCAGGTCAGAGGGGAAGAGGTGCCAGCAGCTGCAGCAGTTCATGATGTTGCTGGGCCTGGGATTAAGGGGCACAGAGTCAGAGAGGCAGGGGAACAACTGCTTTGACCCCCAGGCCTCTCCCCAGCCTTGAGGGGAGTCGCTCACCAGAGCCCATGGATGGTCCAGCTGTCAGCAGACTCCGGGATGATGCAGTCAAACCTCGGCCCTAGAGCCTGCAGCCAAAGGAATTGGGAAATGGTCAGGTCCCAGTTTAGCCCGCCACCCCCCACTGAGCAACTGCCGCCACAATCAGGACTCCTGGGCTCTGGGAACCAAGTGAGGTGCAGTGGTGAGAGTGGGGGGGCTGGGACTTTGGACTCCCAGAGTCTGTCCCTGGCAAGGGAGTGGTCTATAGTGGTTAGAGCAAGGGGACTGGGTTCTGTTCTCGATTGTCCCTGCCTGCCCTGGAAGAATCACACCCCTTACCCATGCCTCATTTTCCTCATCAGTAGCATGCTGAGAACAGCACCTATCCAGCCTGGGCGTGAGGTTTACCAGATGCTGTTATAAACCAAAAAATACCAGAGCCGAGGAGGGCCATGCTGCCCTGCCCTGGCGCACCGCCGGGGACTGTCACCCTCCCATCTGGCCTGCTACCCACACAGATTGTTCAGACCAATCCAACTGAAATAACAATATCCCATCAGGCAGCGAGAGGCGGTGGTGAAGGACTCGATGGTCACCCTCCTCCCAGCCAGGGATTGGACATGCCACAAAACAAGCCAAGGGATCAGAGCAATTGGCCCATCTAATCTAATATCCCCCCGCTTTACGCTAGATCAGCACAATGGGCCCATCTAACCCAGTATCCTGCCCCCCAGCCTCCCTGGTTCGGACCAGTGGGCCTGTCTAGCGCCATGTCCCATGCCCTAGATCAGACCACGGGCCCACCGTGCAAGCACCAACACCAGGTTTAGCTCCCTTGGGATGCTAGTGCCAGACTTTGCATGTGGCTGTTCCACTTGCTCCCTGTAGGTGGCGGCAGCAGCCAGGTCTGGGGGCTGGGGGAGCAGAGGTGCTGTGGGGCAGGAGGAGTCACAGGGGGGAAGGTTCAAGGGTGGGGCGGTGAGGACTCACCACGCAGAACGATCCTGGCCACATCTGGACAAACTTCATGCACTTCCAGCTGCAAAACCTAGAGAGGCAAGGAAGAGCTTTATAGAGACCACGTGGGGGGTGGGGAAGGGGGGATGAGAGGAGAAGGGGGAGTGGAAAGGAAGGATGGCCCAGTGGGTGGGGCTTGGGAGCTCTGAGTTCAATTCCCAGCTCACCACAGACTCCCTGGCCTTGGGCGAGTCACTTAGTTGATCTGTGCCTCAGTTTCCCCATCTGTACAAGGAGGATAATAGCCCAGCCCTGCCTGCCAGGGGGGCTGTGAGATGCTGCCGCGGTGGGGGCTCTACAAGGAGCTAAGACAGACAGAAGTGGAAAATATGGGGCTCGGTTCTGGGTTCCCCCTTTCTGCACTCGGGGCGGGGACAGGATGGGAGGTGGCTTTAAGCCCCCTTTGTGCCCCCATGTTCTTGCCCCTGCCAGAGCTGCCCTAACTCCCACTCTGTCCCCAATGGCCCCTAGAGAACAGGAACAGATCAGGGCCCTCCAGCCACGCCCCAATCTCCCCTGGTGGGCCCTGTGGGGCAGAGAATAGCCACGGCTCAGTGCGTGCCGGCCATGACCCCGATCCACCCCCTACCCTGAGATCAGGGCCCTTTCGCCAGCCAGGGGCTTCCAAGGGGCTGTCCCCAGCTCCTACCTCTGTTTCCTGAGCAGATTTGCTCTCCACATGGTCATCAAGGCAAAGCCGTGCCCCGCCCCCAGGAGGAGTGGGGAGAGACCCTAGCAATGTGCTTGCAGCGCAGGTGGGGTCTCGGCACCATAATCTAGGGGCCAATCCCCCCCAGAATCCCAGTATTAATCCCACTGGGGTGGGGATCCGGGTGCCTATAGTTCCTGCAGTCCCAGTGAGATCTCAGCTGGTCCCAAAGGACAGGAACGGGAGCCCTGGACCCCTCCCTGCCCCCCAGCGCTGCAGCCAGCGGGCACCAGTCCAAAGGATTATTCGCACTGGTGGCACTCACCGGAATCGCTCCTCGTGCTTCTCCCAGAGTATCTCTGCTCCGGCCAGCCACACCAGCCCCAGGATCGTCAGCACGGCCCCCCGCATCATCATCCTGCAAGGCAAGCGCAACCACTGACCCGGGGAACCACGGCTGCCCCTACACTACACAGGCCCATGGCCAGCCAAAGCCCACGGGACGGCACCCATCCTTGGTGGAAGTCACTGCCCGGGGGCGGATTCGGCCGTGCATCTCTGGGTCTGTGTGCAGGCCAGCTGCCACGCACAGCCAGTGCCATGGGCAGGTGCCCTGGGCTGGATCCGCCCCTCGGTTACATGCCCCGTGGGAGTTAGCGGGATGCACTAGGAGGAGGGTGCAGGGTGCTGTATCCTGGAGGGATCCGGGCACGGCAAACCTGGTTCATGAACGCCCTGCTCGGTCCGGTCTGGCCAGCGCTGGAAAGAAAGAGACGCTGGGCTGCCTGGCCGAGGGGTGGAGCCGGCTGCGGAGCCGAAAATGGAAAACCCTCGAGCTGGTTTCACTTCTTCATGCAGCAGAGCGTGGCCCTCGGGCACAGCTGCTGGGGGAGCCTGAGGCCCTCCCCTCAGCCGCGCTGATCAGGAGGTTCGATGGGAGGGTGCTGTGGACTACGTGCGGGGCAGGTTGGGGGGCTGCCCAAAGTGGGATCCGTGGCGAATGGTCCACTTACACCGTACTCAGCAAATGCAGAATAACCACAGCACAGGGTGCCCCCACCACGCCCCCACTCGCCCCCTGTGGGCCCTGTGGGGCAGGGAATAGCCACAGTGCAGTGTGCTCCAGCCACATCCCCGTCTACCCCCTCACCCTCCCGTGTTGTGGGACCAGGAGCTGGGTTCTTCTCCCAGCCCCACACCAGCCGGGGAGTGCCCTTGCATGGGGGCCTCTTGGGGGGGCTATTTCCTGCTCCTATGGGGCCTGAGCATCAGGCCTTTATCCTCCCTTATCTTGGGACCTTTCCTAACCCCCAAGAAGGCTGTGGGGGGAATCCACAGCCCAGAGAGGCGCCCGGGTCTCTTGGCGTCAGCTTGCAATGTCAGCGCAGCTGCTGCCCTCAGTTTGGCAGCGGGACAGGGGCCGGGAGCCAGCCCCTGCTAGGCCGTGTCCTTGTAAAGCAGGGACGGAGGGCGACGGGCGGGCAAAGGGGGGACGGCGAGAAGGAGACGGGTGACAGGAAGAGAGGAGAGCGCAGTCCAGGCCCGGGACGATGCCGGCCCTTCTGGTAACGAACGCCGAGCCCTCGCGCGGGGGCCTGCCTGGGTCGGCGGTGGGGTCACAGGGTCTCACGCGCCCTCAGGCCCCGTCACCTGCCCTTACTAACTGGAAAGAGGCACAAGATCCAGCCCGACCTCCCTGTCCCCACAACGCAAACACCATCTCAGAGCCAACTCCCGACCCAAACGCCGCCAGATCCAACCCCTTGTTGCAATGCAACCCCCCAAACCAGACCCCCCCAGATCCACCCCCCAATCTAAACACCCCCTGGATCCAGATCCCCTCCAGATCCACCCCCCAATCTAAACACCCCCTGGATACAGATCCCCTCCAGATCCACCCCCCAATCTAAACACCCCCCTGGATCCAGCCACCCCAGATCCAAGTACCCCCTCAAATCTAACACCCTCCCAGATCCAGTCACTGCCTCACAATTTAACCCACCCAGATCCAAACACACCTTCAGGTCCAACCCCTGGAACTAAACATTTTCCAGATTCAACCCTCTGCCCTCTTCAGGTGCAGCCTGTGTGAATTCACTCCCCTATACTTTGCCTCCTTCTCTAACCTTTGTTCCCCCCTCTTGCTTTTGGCCTTTGGGGTTTGGTTTGGTTTTTTAAACTCGTCAGTCTGGTGTCTTTAAATAGCTAGGCCCTGCCCCTCCTCTGCTGTGCGGCCATTTCACCCCAGTGCAAACACAGGGGTTTACTCCTGTTTTACACCCAGGGTAAGCAAGATCCCAACCACGCACAGCAAGACTTATTCTGTATCGGGTGTATTACGGCAGCACCTAAAAGCCTCAGCCATGGCCCTGGATCCCATGCCAGAGCTGTACATTTTTATTGCTATTAGGTGTATTACGGTAGTGCCTAGGCATCCCAGTCAGGGATCAGGCCCCCATTGTGCCAGGCGCTGTACAAACAAAGAGCATAGACAGCCCACGGCCCTTACAGTCCATGTATAAGACAAAGACAACAGATGGAGCCAGACAGGGGAAGCCATGGAAAGGCCCAGACTCCAGCTTTGGTCCATTTAGCAGTTTCACCCTACAGAAACCAGATCCTACTGGTTCTGGTTTTCTGATCCATCCCATAATGACTCAGGGAGACCCCCAAAAGAGGAGTCCCCTTCTGCCCCACGTTCCATGCATATACGCTCGCACACTGATTCCCACAAAACGGAAACAATTCTGGTGCCACCGGCTGGTTTGTTCACGCCCGGGAAGAGGCTGGGAGAAGGAACTACAAAAAGCCCCAAAACCGCAGAGCAATGGGAAAAAGTGGGCGAGAAATATGCCCAGCAAGGGACCTGCCTAGCATCTCGCTCCTGTGTCAATGTGTGCTTTGACAGTTAGATTAGGTAGACAGGCGGGTTGGTGTGGTAGATAGAAATAGATGGATGGGCAGACATGCAAGCAGATAAATAGAGGGGCTGCACGGGAGAGGAAGTGTGGCCTGGCCTATGGCTCAAGAGATCTGGGTCCAATTCCCAGCTCTGCTGCAAACTCCCTGTGTGACTTGGGGCGAGTCACCGATTCTCCCTAGGCCTCAGTTTCTCCATCTGTAAAATGGGATAATCATCCTGCCTTTGGCTGTTTAGACTGCGAGCACTTCAAGGCAAGAACTGCCTCTGACTCTGTGTCTGTGCAGCGCCTGGCACAGCGGGGCCCTGATTTCGGTCGGGGTCTGGGCAGCGCCTGGCACAGCGGGGTCCTGATCTCAGTCAAGGCATCTAGTTGCTATGTGTAGAAATAAGAATAATACTGCAGGAGGGTGGCTATAAATGTCCCCTGCCCGGAAGGATACTGAAGCTCTGGAGCCAGGGAACAGAGAAGCTCAGAGGTGAGTGGGGTAGTAGATTCGGGTGTTAAAATTGCCTGGTGTCCGGAAATCCTCCACAGTCCCTGGTGGGCTGCCTACAGGCATCTTTTCCAGGTGGATTAGATCAGCTGCTTTGGGGGCTACGCAGGAGAGTAGAAATAAGGGGGAATAAAGAGGGACAGACCCTAGAGGTGGGGTGGAGGGTGAGGAAGGGCAGAGAGGCCTGTGCATCGGCAGTTTCACTTTCCCAAGGTGACTTTAGATCCAGCCGTGTGGCA
Organism: Emydura macquarii macquarii; assembly: GCF_026122565.2. Lineage (NCBI taxonomy): Eukaryota > Metazoa > Chordata > Testudines > Chelidae > Emydura > Emydura macquarii. The sequence continues at coordinate 5,278,491 of NW_027131927.1, forward strand.
GGGGGATTCCTCTTCCCGCTCCCAGCAGTTTCCTTGACCTAGTGGCCAACAGCTCAGCGGCTTTAGACCCAGGCCGAGGCTGCCCTGGGAAAGCTGGACCCATCCCGGGCTCTGCCGCTCCGAAAGTCTCCCAGTAGCCCCTGAAGCACCCCAAGGGCTTGTAACAAACTGAGGGGTTATCGCTGGGCTTCCGGCAGATGCGCAAGTGCCCACGGCAGCCCAGCTTCTGCCGCGTGAGCCAGATCCTGGCCCCCGTTCCACAGCAGTGACCCTGGGTGCAGGGTGCGGTACGTTTCCGCTGGCTGTCTCTCTCGCTGTCCCAGCTTCAGAGCTCTGCACTGGCTAGCCCCAGTTTCACATGTGCTTTCACTACCCACGGGGGGAGGCTGCAAGCAGCTGCTGCTTTCACTCTGCCTGGTCAGGAAACAGAAGCTGCAGTGGACACAGGTGGGCAAAGCCCTGGTGGGGGAGGGGGTGCCATACGGTGGAAGGGTGAGGAGCTCCTGAGCCAGCCTCTGCTATACTACCCAGCCCTGCACCCTCTCTTTATCCGGCCCAACCATGCTAGACTGGCAGGTGGGACTGCCAGCCCCCCTGATCTAACCCACTAGACCCCTCCCGCCAGGGACAGAACCCAGGAGTCCTGACCCCCAGCCTGGGTTTGTGACACTGGGAACTGATTCTTGGGCCTTGTATTGGCATTTACACGGCCCTGCCAGGGTGCGGGAGGATCCCAATACACACATCTTGCCAGGGGGTGAATGATGGCCTTAGAGGCAAGGCCGGGAGGAATCCAGAACCCAGCAGGATAATTCTGATCTTGCCCCCGCCTGCTGTTAATCAGGAGTGACTCCACTGGTGTCAGGGCCGTAGCAGAACCAAGCCCACGGGGCCATCTCCTCCCTGGGACTGATGGGCAGTTCATACCCCAAACTCACCTTGGATTCGGAAGCAGCTTTGGGAACTGTGGCTGGGACCTGGGGAGGGGCAGGGAGCGGGACTGATGTCACTTAATTCTGTAGGTTCCTCATCACCTTTGTCCTCCCCATGGCCATGTCACAGACCTCCCGCTTGGGATCCCTCCGCTCCTTCGCCACCACCACCCGCCGCCAGTTGAGAAACCAAGTCCCCGAACATCAGAAGATCTTTCAGGTGAGACAGACCCCAGCTTGGCTCTTGGGGTTAAGAGACGAGGAGGAGGAGGAGGGAGGGGCCAAGGGACGGAGTAGGGGAGGGGAACTCCTGGGTTCTATTTGCTGCTCTGGGTGGGGAGTGGGGTCTAGTGGGTAGAGCAAGGGGCTGAGAGTCAGGACTCCTGGGCTTTATTCCTAGCTTTGCCATGGATGCAGGATATAGTCTTGTGGGGAGGAGGGTTCAAGTGCCTTCTGCTCTCTGTACCTCAGTTTCCCCACCCATTAAATGGGGATGGTAGCTACATGGGGGTGTTGGCAGAGTTAGTGAGTGGGGATCCTGGAATGAGTGAGGGGGGCGGAGAGGGAGAAACAGAACATTGCCCCCCATGCACATCGCCAGCTGCTTTCTGTGCTCCCCCTCAGAACCTGAGGTCGCTCTACAGCATCCCTGCCTCAGTTTCCCCACTTTTCAGGGCTCTCAATCAAGCTATCAGGACATACTCTTCTCTGGGTCATCAACTCCCCTCCTTGGGGCTAGATCTTTTACCATAACAACATCAGTGCCCCAAATCCAGCTCTTAAATCTCCAGCCCACCCATACTACTCATCTTTCCCACCGGGCCCTGCCAGGCCTGCCCAGTCCCTGCTACCAGCCCAGACTGGGCTGTCTCCCTGGGCATCCCCTTCTGGAGGGGTCCTGCTGCTCTTTAAAGGGAGATCAGCTCTCCTGCATCCAGCTGGCTCTGCTGATGACCCCAGTCCAGGAGTGGGGGCAGGGCTAATGGGGTGGGGCTGGCTGGGGCAGGGCCTCTGGCCTTTAAAGTGGCAGGCCACCCCATAACGCCCCCCCCCCCCCGACCCCAACCAGCTGCTACCCCCATGCTGCCATCTGTGCAGGCAGCCGTGGCCTGTTGAATCACTCCCCTTCTCTGCATAAAGGACACTCTGATGCTCTGAAGTGCAGGGACCATTGCAATTACCGGGGAGCTGCAAAGTGACCCCCCACCACCCCGTTTTCCTTCTCTTCCAAGGCGGATGATGGCCTGCCCGTGCATCTGAAACGGGGCGTTGTGGATACCTGGCTGTATCGATTCACTATGACTACCACTGCCTTTGGTAGGTGCTGCTTCCTGCTCCGGATGCCTGGGTTCTATCCCTGGCTCAGGGAGGGGTGTGGGGTCTAGTGGTTAGAGTGGGGGAGAGGGGCTGGGAGTCAGGACTCCTGGGTTCTATGCACAGCTCTGTCAGAGGAGTAATGTCCAGTGGTTAGAGCAGGGGTAGACGGGGGCTGGGAGTTAGAACTCCTGGGTTCTAGCTGTAGTGCAGGGAGGGGAGTGGGGTCTAGTGGTTAAAACAGGGTGCTAGGAATCAGGACTTGTGGGTTCAATTGTCAGCTGTTTAGTGGAGCAGCAGCAAAGTTCCCTTCCCCTCTCTCTCTCCCAGGCTAGGAGCAGGATTTAAATAAAACATACGCTTGTTAAATAGAAGCCCAGACCGGACTGTATGTTTCAGGCCAGACAGAGAAATGAAACTGATCAAAGCCTATTTGTTAATCCGGGTTGTCATAGTCCTTTTCTTGACCCTTCCCCTTCTGATTTGAGATCAGGCCCCTTGGGGACATGCAGAGCTATTCAGGGGGAAAGATTTGGCTGTGAAAATGTGTGTGTGTGTGTGTGGGGGGGGAGGTTGTAGCATTTCCTAATGGTTAGAGCAGGGGGCCTGGGAATCAGGATTCCTGGGTTTATTCCCAGCTCTGGGAGGAGAGTGGGGTTTGGTGGTTAGAGCAGGGGACTGGGAGCCAGGACTCCTGGGTTCTGAGTCAATCGGGGTGGGGGTCTGGTTTAGGGATGGAGCCTCTCTTTCTATTCTGAGAATTCCACCAGTCTTTTTCTTGCTGTTCCAGCCACCTGCTACTCTGTCTTCTCGCTGATCAAAGCTGCTTTCCCCCAGAAGAAAAAATGAGGTGGCAGCACGGATACCCCGAGAGTACCTGGTTCCCCTCTCCCCCTGCACCACAGGGGCCTGTTTTGGACTTGGAGCAGAGAGCCCTGTAGTTTGGGAAAATCCCAAAACTCAGAAATCAATTTAAAAAAAAATAAATAAATAAAAAAGCACAATTAAAAACTGTGTCAGAGTAAGGACCCCCCTTGGGGTGCAGGGCAGTTCAGTGGGATCCAGTACCATCTTTGCTTCTTTCCAAATACAAATAATAAAGGCACTGGAATGACGCTCAGCAGCTGTTGGGCTGGGCTGGGCTTGATCCAAGACTCAGCGATTCTGATTCCCAGCTCCTCTGACCCTGCACTGCCTTTGCTTCAGGAATAGCCTGTGGCAGAGGGTTCCACAGGTTAACGGGGAAGGCCAGCAGGAGGAACTGAAGCAAGGATGCCCTCATTCCCTGATTTAGCTAGCCTGTTTCCTTGATGAGTTACTGAAGCATTTGCTTTGGTAGATAAAATGTGGGCTAGTGGGTAAAGCACTGTACGCAGGCCCAGCCTTAGCCATAGGCAAAGCAGGCAGTTGCCTAGGGTGGCAAAACGTAAAGGGCAGCTGCTGGGCTGCAGCCGCCAGCGTCCCAGGAAGTGGTGAAACCAACAAGAATGACAGCCCCTGCACTGCTGCAAATACTCACATTTTTCCACTTTGGGGGGGGCACACGTTTTTATTTTGCCTAGGGCCACTGAATATGTAAAGCCTAGGGACAGAGGGATCTGGGTTTGATTCCTGGCTCTGCCACTGACCTGCTCAGTGACCTGGGGTGAGTCACGGCACCACTCTGTGACTCAGTTTCCCCATCTGTAAAATAGGGATAATGATACTGACTTCCTGTGTAAAGCCCTGTATTGGCGCTAGGAATGTTGTTACTTAAGGGCCGGATGGCAGTGAAACAAATAGGATGTCCAGGGGCCAGTTCAATGGGTCTCAGAGATCCAAGTGGTCAGTGGGGGTTGGGAGCCAGGACTCCTGGGTTCTATCTGCTGCCTGGTCCACAGTGCCAGTTAGAGCAGCCTCAGGGCAAACGGAGGAGAGTGACCCAAATGACGACAGGTTTAGAAAACCCGACCCAGGAGGAACAGCTTAAAAAAGGGGACTGGTTTAGTCTAGAGAAGAGAAGGCTGAGGGGGGACCTGAGAACAGTCATCGAATGTTATAAAGAGGATGGTGATCAACTGTTCTCTGCTGTAGGTAGGATGAGATGTGACAGGCTTAATCCGCAGCAAGAGAGATTTAAGGTAGATGTCAGGAACTCTAAGGCGAGCTCAGCAGGGAGGTTGTGGGCTCCCCGTCGCTGGAGGTTTTTAAGAGCAAGTCGGACAAACCCGTGGTCTAGGGCTCCCTGGTCCTGCCGCAGCACAGGGAGGATGGATTAGATGATGTCTGGAAGTCCCTTTCAGCCTGACACTCCTAAGATTCTATGGGGAGGTCACCCCGCTGGAGCCACATACCGGCCGGCGAACTGGACACATGTTTGATTTTATAGTAAAGAAAAAGGCGCTTTGTTTCTTCTTTTTATTATTATTATTATTATTATTATTATTGTTTTGAAAAATCACCTCGCTTACATCACAGATAAAAATAAAAAGGGCCACTCACACAGACGGGGGCATCAGTGTCACAGTGACAGACACATTTGAAAACCACACACACAGAGGGATAGAGCCCAGGGAGTCATCGGCACACACCCCACTCCAGCTCCCCAATCCAGCCATCCCATCAGTACCATTTCCCTTCATTTATTCAATGAAATGTTTGTTTCAGGAATATCCTGTGGTGGGGAGTTCCACAGGTTAACAGGAAAGGATGGAGGGGGAATTGAACCAGAGAAATCTCCAATGTCCCCCTTCTCTGATTTCTCTCTCCTATTATTCCTGTTTCTCTTCATTTAGTTAATAAAATGTGTGCTTTGGGAGTACCCAGAGGTGGGGAGTTCCACGGGTTAATGGGAAAGGATGGAGTGGAGAATTGAACCAGGGGAGTCTCTGGCCTGACTCCTCTCTGATTCAGCTGTCCTGTCAATCCTGTTTTGTGTCATTCCATTACTGAAGCATTTGTGTCCATTGATCCATGGGCTTTTTTCAGAACAGCATAGCCTACCGGCTAACACACTGGAGTAGGACTCAGGAGACCTGCGATCTGTTCCTAGCTCTGCCACTTGCCTGCTGGGTGACTTTGGGCAAGTCCCTTGCCGTCTCTGCGCCTCAGTTTCCCCATCTGTAAAATGGGGATAGTGATACTGACCCCCTTTGTAAAGTGCTTTAAGATCTAGGGATTATTAATAGTTTGTGGTGGGGAGTTCCACAGGTTAACATGCTTCATAAAATCAGAGGCTGCCTGGACCCCAAAGCTGGCTGAGATAATGCAGCAAGAAAATTTCTGCCTCTCTCTCCATCCCCTCCCCTGCCCCCCTTTCTCGCCAGATGGCAGCGTCCTGCCCAATCCTTCATCTGACTGCCCCTTCCCCCTGCACACATTATCTGCCCCTGGGCTTGGAAAACCTATCTCAGCCAGGAGGGGGCAGAGCGCTTCACAAGCAGAGAAAGGGCAGAAGCCTCAAGGGGTGGGGCACGGGTGGGGGGGGGAATGGGGCATGAGGACCCAATCACAAGTGGCAGCGTGGGGGTGATTAGGGTCCCATGGGAAGCAGGGCTGTGGCAGTTTAAAATAGAGCAAAATATCCACACGTCATGCTCCAAAAATTCCCCCACCCTGGGAGAAAGTGCAGATTCCTCCTTCTGAGTCACTGCATCAGGGCACAATGCATAGGGGTCTGCCTTCCCTTCAGCAGGAACGATCACCTGTGTGCCCCCGAGAGGATGTAAAGATACCTTCCCCCCACACCACATGGAGCAGCTGTGCCTGTAGCATAGCATAGCAAACCCCATCTGCACCCACGACCTTCAGCACCCAGGTATGGCCCTTGCCCACTTGAGCTACAGGAGGAGCTCCCTTAGCTAGTAGCAATAGTAAGGCTGTTATCTACTACTTGCAGAGGCAAGGCGTGCACCCTACACCCTGGACAGCGAAGACTCCACCTAACACACAGCGCTGGAGACTCCAGGGCAGGTTGGACAGCAGGGACGGATGGGCGGACAGCTGCAACTGGGAGCCGGGGTGGGAGCAATGAAGCGGGAGAGCACGCGGCGCAGAGGGGTGGCTCAGGCGTTTTTTAGAATCTTCTTGGCCCTGGTGTTCGCATCTTGGATGCGCTCTTCGGTCACGGTCACCTGCGGGGAGAGGAGGCGGCGATGGATCTCAGGCCATGTCCTCTGCCCTGCTCCAGGTAGAAGGGACGGAAGATCTCAGGGGACCATCGCCCCCTGCCAGAAGCTGCAAACCCACCCGTAGTAGCCTAAGCACCCTGCTCCTGAGTGGGGGCCGCCTGGGAGAATTGGGCCTGCTGGTGCAGATCTCTCCCTCGCTAGGCGTCACCAGGCCCAGGGGCTTTCGAACCCAGGACTCTCAGCAATAGCTCATCTTCCTCCCTGGGGTATTTCTAGATAGGAATCAGCTTCCCGCTCAGCCTGCATTTTGCCAGGCTCAGCTCCTTCTGTCTCCTCGCATGAGATCGGCTCACCTCGCCCCTTCTCCTAGCAGCCTTTCTCTGCACCTGTGACGGCTTGACTTCAAGGAGGGACTCGCTCCTTTAACCAGCAGCAGTAGCTGGGCTGTTACCCATGGAGCAGCCTCTAGAGAGGGATGTAGCGCCCGATTCACAAGCACGTGGCACTGAGTTAGCCTGCTCTGCTGGTAGCGGTGATCCAAGACCATCTGGGGCACAACCTCCCCAGGCAGGGGCCTTTCCACCCAAGGCCAGTTCTGAGCCAGCTAATCTCAGCCCATGGCCGAGCAGTGAAATGAGCTGGGGGGTTCTCAGCCTTGCTCTTTAGCGAGGCAAGTGCTGCAAGAACTGTCCCATCTCCAGCCCCTCAGGTCATCAAATGGGCCCTGAAACTCCTTTGTCACCCCTGCAGGCAACCAGGGTCATAGTCAAAGACAGTCTCTAGGGCACTCTCCGGCCTTGTCCATCGGGGAGGGGGCCACGCGGCTCTCACCTTATCCCTGATCTTGTCCACCTGCATGTTCTGGATGTCGATCTCATTGCCCACATCCAGCGCCATGCTCTTCAGATTGCCCAGGATGCTGCCCACCTGCACCAGGTTCTCCTCCATCTCGTCCTCCCGTGCGTCATTCGTTATTCTGGAACATGCCCCACCCCCAGTGATGAGCATCCTGCTGGGACCACCCTAAGCACGAATGGCACCAGCTTCTCTGCCGCCTGTGCTACTGGAGTAGCTCCCTCGGCACTGGGGCGGAAGCAGGCTGTTAGCCTCAGTGCAGCCTGCAGCCACTAGAGGGCGATGTTTAGCCAGCAGTTGCACATCCGTGTGCGTTATTAGACCTTGATCCCAGCTCCCACCACTCACCCTTCCACATTCATGCCCACCCCCGCCCCCCCCAGACCATCTTTCCTGAGCCCCCACATCTGGCAGCATAGTGCCCCCCCCCAGTGGGACATGGAGGCCAGCACCAACTGTGAGGGGAGAGCGCCCCCTACTGAACCCCCCATCGTGCTCCATAGCACAACACTGGGGTATTGGAGCCAGCACTACCTGCAAGCGGGGAGCGCCCCGCCCCGAGCCCCTGACACTTCAGAACCCCCCAGGGCTGTCTTAAGAGGCATGAACCTGAGGGGGGGTCAGATCTTGAAGTACCCCCTCCCCCCGCCCTTGGTTCAAATAATCTAAGGGGTTTGGGGTTTCCTCCCGCCAGGCAGAAGCCCCCCTTCCTGAACCACCCACCCCCATTCCCGTTGGGGTTTCAGCCCAGTGGCAAACCAGCCAACGGGCTCCCAGCCCCAGGGGACCTGGCTGGGTTCAGCCCCCTGTAGGTGCATGGTGGAGGGTCGTGCTCCCCCCCCCCCACCTGTGGACGTAGCCCCCGCTCATGATCATCTGCTCCCTTTCGTCTGCCACCCGGGAGGGCTGCGTGGAAATCACCCCGTCCTCGGTGTTGCCCCAGACCGCCTTGTAGGCCTCACTGGCCTTGATGTTCTTCAGCCTCAACAAAACAAGGGGGGGGGGGGAGAGCTGGTGAGACATAGGCCGGAGGTCTAAGCCCCCCCAGGGCACCCAGATCCCCCCTTCTCCTCTGCTGGGGTCTGATCCCACAGGGCTGCCCGCCCCCAACCCTGACTGGGGTCTGATCCCACAGGGCTGTCCCCCCTTCCCAAACCTGACTGGGCTCTGATCCCAAAGGGCTGGGCCCCCCCCACTGGGTTAACATCCCACCCTGCTCCCCCCAGAGGCATCTTCTTTTCCCTGGACTCCCCTCCCACCCTCTCCCCCACACATGGCCTGGGTCCTGCCCTGTCCTATGGGGGGGGCCTTGCCCCACGCCCCCCCAGGAGCCCAAGATGAAGAGGGGCGGGGAGGCAGCACTGTGGCATGGGGATGGGATGAGCAGGGTGGCCATGATGGGGGGCAGATCACAGAGGGGTCTCCGGTGGGGCTGGGGGGCCTACTTTGCACAGGGGCAGATGCAGAGGCCACAGCACTTGGCCATATCTGTCAGGTTCTTCTCCGCCTCCTTCATGTCCTGGTTGATCTGGTCCAGCCCCTCGTCGATCCGGTCCAGCTGTTCTGGACAGGGGCAGAGGGGGAGGGGTGGGTGAGTACCAGGGTCAGGGGGGCAAATGGGGGGTGGGGGCAGATGAAGCCATAGGACCGAGGGAGTCTGTGGGGCATTGGGGGGCAGATGAAACCATAGAGCTGAAGGAATCTGTGGGGCGTGGGGGGGGCAGATGAGGCTATAGGGCTAGAGGAGTCTGTGGGGGCAGCAGGGGGACAGATGAAGCTATTGAGCTGAGAGAGTCTATGGGGCATGGGGGACAGATGAGGCCATAAGTCTGGGGGAGTCTATGGGGCACGGGGGGGGGCAGATGAATCCATAGGGCTAAGGAAGTGTATGGGGCGTGGGGAGGGGAGATGAAGCCGTAGAGCTGAGGGAGTCTGTGGGGCGCGGGGGACAGATGAGGCCATAGGGCTGGGGGAGTCTATGGAGCATGGGGGGGCAGATGAGGCCATAGGGCTGGGGGAATCTATAGGGCACAGGGGAGGCAGATGAGGCCGTAGGGCTGAGGGAGTCTGTGGGGGGCGGAGAGGTGCTCTTGATGGGGGGCAGTCTCTAGGGTTGGCGTGGATCGAGTCTTCACCTGGGCCTGCCCCTACTTAGGAGGAGTCTCAGGATGCATGAACCTAGGGGTGGGGTGACGGGGGGTGAGGAGCGGGTTCAGGTCTTGAGATTCACCTCCCGGGTACAGATAACCTAAGGGGTTTGGGGTTCATGCCTCCCAGATGAGAATACCAAGGGGAATGGGGAGCCCCTGCCCCCCCACCGAGAATCCAGTGCTGTGAGCTTTCCCACAGCAGTGCCCTGGCCAGTTCCAGCTGGGATGCCAGTCCCCATGGCTGTGAGTTACTGGGGGGGGAAGGGGATATTGGGGCTGGCTCCCACTCTCCCACCCCCAGCCTCTCATGTGCTGAGCCAGCTCTGCTCCTTCCCAAGCGCTGACAACCCCCACACTCATGGGATTTGGGAGCCGCACAGCCAAGGGCTGGGGGTGGGAGCAGAGGGGTCTCAGGAGCCAGGTCCATCAAGGGCCCGGCCGGGATCCGGCAGAATTTGGGGTGTCCAGCCTTCAACTGGAGCTGGTGCTGATCCAGCCAGGTGGGTCTGTGACAGGAGTGATTTGATTGAGGGGGGTCTGGGAGTGCCACCCCCAGGCACACACTGGCTCCGTTCCCGCCCCCCACCTCTTCCTTTTTCTCACCTCCCTGCTCATCCAGCATCACCAAGATTCGGATCCCGGCATCTTTGCTCTGTGTGAGAGAGGCGGTAATGGGGGTGTTAGCAAACCCCGGCCCAGCTGCTGTCTGGCCTTGGAGGAAGCTCCGGGGCGGCAACGCCAACCTCAGAACAGTGTTCTGATGCCAGGGGCTGTGAGCTTCCCCACAGCAGTGTCCAGATAGAGACTCTGGTGCTGTGAGCTTCCCCACAAAAGTGCCCTTCTCATACCTGTCTGGGACCTCTAATCCTGTGAGCTTCCCCACAGCAGAGCCCTGACCAGTTCCAGCTGGGACTCCAGATTCCTAGCCCCATGGGACCGCTGCCTTTGCCATCAGATGCTGCACAGCTTTGTCTTAAAGGGGGTGCCAAGGGTCATCCCCCCGCCCAGGACCCTTGCTCAGCTCTTACCTCTTCCACCATCTGCCGCATCCGTCGGGTGCTCTCCAGAGACTGCAGGGGAGAATAGAGGTTGGGTGCTTGGTAAGCAGAGAGCACGCACCCCCACTGAGCAGCTCAATGCTACATACTCGCTGGGCAACCGAAGTGCAGCCACCTCTGGGGCGCAGCCCTTCAGACGGCCAAGCAAAACCACAGCAGGGCTCCTCTCAGGAAGCGCCTTCCCTGCATGAGTTCTTCTGAAAATGCCCCACAGGATGAAAATAGCTGGGGGAGAGCACGCGGGGTGGGGGGATGCCATGGAGGGGAGGCAGGCCAGCTGACCAGCCTTGGGGTTAGGATGTTGTGCTGGGACTCGGGAGAAGTGGGGTTGATTGCTGTCTCGGCCACCAGCTCCCCAGGAGATCCTGGGTGAGCGAGTTTGCCGCATTTTCCCCACCTGTAAAATATGGATGAAAATTCTTCCCTTGTCTGTTCAGACTGAAAGCTCGCTAGGCCCTTGTTCTGTGTCTGGGCAGTGCCTGGCGTGACGGGCCCTGATCTCAGTCACTGTCTGTCTGGGCTGCGCCCAGCGTGACGGGCCCTGATCTCGGTCCCTGTGTGTCTGGGCAGCGCCTGGCGCAACTGGCCCTGATCTCGGTCCCTGTGTCTGGGCAACGCCTGCCGCAACGGGGCTCTGGTTTCGGCGCGTGCAGCGTCCGGCACAACGGAGCCCAATCCTCACGGTGCGGCTGTTACTGTAATTATCTATCCACAAGGGCTTTGCACTGACAGACGCAGGGAGGCATCTGCTCTGCGATCACTGCATCTGTCCCTCCCAGGCCCCCTGAAATGAGCCTCCCTGCCAGCTTTTGTGTTGCCGTGGGGAAGCCCCAGAAATCTCTTGGCTCTACCCTGCCAGCCCACTCCCCTCTGCCTGCCCTGAGATGGGATGGATTCACCACCTGCTGCGCGGACCTCTTGTTCCGGCTGAAAGGGGAACCACCTTGCAGACACTGCTTCCCAACGGCCTTTCCGAGGCCGCCTCGCTCTCCGCTCCTTGGGATCAAGTTTCCCCGTGACCACCCACCCGATGCAGGCGCTGCCATTTCTCCAGCTGGTGTTTTCACCCGACCAGCAGGATACAGTCACCATCAGGGGCAGGGGCTGGGATTTCCTTCCCGTCCGCCTGGGCCTCGCTCTAGTCCCCGCAAGGGAGTTCCAATCGTGTTGTTCTCTCTGCTCCCCACCCTGGCCTGATCTTTCCCCTGTTCCCCTGGGTGGGAGCGTTTGCCAGTGGGTGGGGCAAGGGGGCTGCAAGTCAGGACTCCTGGGTTCTCTCCCCAGCTCTGGGAGGGGAGTGGGGGTTAGTGGTTAGAACAGGCAGGCTGGAGTCAAGACTCTGCCACTGACTTGTGTTGTGGCTTTGCCCAAGTCACTTCCTGTCTCGGTGCCTCAGTTTTCACAGTGGGGGTATTAGCACGCCTGCCCCAGCGTCTCTGTGCAGACTCACTCTCAGTGGCTGCCAGGGGCCCTGGAATGCTAGCGCCCGCTCCAGCACCCTCGTCCCCGCTCACCTCGTCTGTGATCTGATCCACGCAGCGCTGCATCTCCTGCGACTCAGACCCCGCTGTGCCGTTAGCTGCCATCCTGCCTGCTCCTTGGCGGAGGGCACGTGCCTTCAGGAACACGCAAGGGACGGGCTCTGCTTATGGCCTCTCCAGAATCACCTGCAGGGGGCGACAGAAAGCAGCAGCACTGGTGTTCAGAGCCCTGCAAGCGGCAGACGCAGACTGAGATTTCCAACCCAGCCTAGGGGCCTTAGACACGTCACTCATGGTGGAGGTGTCTAAATCTGTGGGTGCACATCTCTGCCAGGGTATCTAGCCTTGCCTTTACGAATTCTATTGATTGGAGAGTTCAGCACAGTGTCTACAGACAGAAGGGGCCAGCATTTATTTATGGGGGTGGTCCTGGATGGATGGAGCATGCTCAGAAGTGCTGGGGATTGAAAGGAGGGGGTCCATGGAGGGCTGGAGAGGGAGTGCTGGCTGGGAGGGCTGGACGGGGGGAGGGGTCCTGGACAGATGGAGAAAGATCAAGGACCTGAAAAAAAAATCCTTAAGAAGAGAGACTGAAATGACTGGGAGTGTTACCTTAGAGGGGCGTGAGTAAGGGGACGTGATCAACATCTATAACACTGTGCCAGGAGAGAGAAGGGAGACGCTGAAGGGACCCCGTCTCATCACTCAGGAACAGGCGATGGAACTGAAAGGGGGGTTTCAAACTCAACACCAGGCAATGCTTTTGCATACAGACTGTCAGCCTGCGGAACTCACTGCCACTTCACTGAATGCAACTAATATCGCCTCTCAGTGGCCTGCTGTTCCCTGCTCAGTGTGGCCACATACAGGTGGTTGAACCCGCGGCAGCCTTCATTAGACAAGCAGGGACTTTGAGCTCAGACAGGAGAGGCTCACACACTATGATCCAGAAGTCCCAGGTCCCATCCTCGCTGCCGACAGCCGACTCCAAGGCGCAGCAGCACAAGGGCACGAGTCACCAAGAGACTGGACTTTGCACTCCAGATTTCCTGGATCCCATCAGTCCTCGGAGCGTGTTTCACACTTCCCCTGTATTCGTCTTTCATGGTGCCTGATCTGATTTCTGATCCTATCTTTTTCATTCAGTTTCACCCTCTCCCCCATCTAACGCAGACCCCAATACTGCTAGGCCCAAACCCTCGAACCAACAACACTGAAATGGATCAGAAGCCCAGTCCCCTGCCCCCCTCATGGCTAGGTCTGAATCAGCTCCTCATGGAGCCCAGAAACTCAGCTGTTACTTCTCTCCTGCCAATGTAGGGAGAGAGATTTGCTAAGCATCCTCCCCACTCGTACGCCACAACATGCCCCCTTTGCTGGGGAGGGGGGAAACCAGTGATGGCCTATTCATAGCATCCCTCGCTGGGGATGTGGGGGGAGCTGAGCTTGCGCACCTCGCAGCTCACAACAAGAGAACAGCTGCAGTTATCTGCCCCTTAATAACAGCTCTTTGGCTCGCGCCAGCCTCCAGCCCAGGGAGAGGAGGTGGGGAGCAATGACAGGGGTTGTCAGCCTGGGTGCTGTGCCTCCAGACAGGGTTGCTAACTAGGCTCTGAGGCTGGGGCGCGTGAAGCAGAGGCAGCCCCTTTCTGCAAACCGTGGCGTGAGTGTACCAAGAGGGGGCGCTATTCCTTCCCAGACGGTACTGAGCCCAGTGTGGCACTAGGGGGCACTGTGCTGCAGGGAGCAGGGTGGGGGGCTCAGTAGGAGGCGCTCTCCCCTCACAGTCAGTGCCAGCCCCAGTGTGGCACTAGGGGGCGCTGTGATGCCGGTAGCGGGGTGGGGGAGCACAACAGGGACTCCTGGGTTCTGTTCCCCGCTTCAGCAGGGAGTTTAGTCGAATGGTTCGAGCGGGAGGGAATGAGCTGCAGGCCTCCTGGGGGTCAAGTCCCAGCTCTGGGAGGGGAGCGGTGCTTAGCAGTTAGAGCTGCGGGAAGGGGGCGGAAATGGACATGCGACAACTGCATTCTATTCCGGGCTCTGCCCCTGACTTGCTGTCTGACCTTCTGGCAAATCACAGCCTTGTGCCTCCGTTTCCCCATCTGTAAAACGGGGCTCGTATGGCCCTCCTCAGAGGAGGGGCAGGAGAGGCTGAAGTGCTGCAAGATCCTTAGAGTGAAGGGCTGAGAGTATCTGTCTTAGCATTTTATGCCGCTGCCCATCACCGTAGCATCTGGGCTCCTTCCACGTCACAGCAATAGCAACAGCATCGTCTCCAGCCCCGAAGGGAAGGGGGGAACTAGCAGCGCCACAGCCAGGCCTCAGCTTCCGGCTATGACTCAGCCACCTGATGCGCTGTTTGCTCTCCGGGGACATGAGTGGGAACACAAGCCAAGGGTCCCTCGACCGGCTGATTCATAGGAGGTCAGCGGGAAATAGTAATGAGCTCTGGTCTGCGTGCGGCAGGAACGGACGGTCCTGTAGCACAATTAACCCTTGATGACACCCCCCCCACCTCCTTCCCTTCTCTGGATTCCCCCGGATCAGCCCCCAGGACCCCGCTTAGCAGGCAGTGTGGGTTCTGGAAACAGACCTCCCTCGCTCCCCAGGATGCTTCAGGATCTAGCCCTCCATGGCAGCAGGTCCCTCAGCTGGGACCCTCCCCCCCACCTCGTCACTGGTGATGGGGCAGGACTGAGACCCCTCCCCCAAGCTGGCACCTATGTGTCTCTGGAGTTATAAATGGGGTCAACAGGGTCTGGGATCTCAGGTGTAAATTGATAGGGGACCCCAAAGGGGCATTTTTAGGGTGGTTTGTGGCTCAGTTTAGCTCCTGCCACAATTCAAGGAAGTGGCTTCAAATGACAGCCTAATGAGAGGCAGCTAACTTTATGCAAATGCTCTCCCAGCAGGGGGCGCTGTAGGGAGCAGGGCAGGGGCGCTGGCTGGTGAGTGGAGCTCCCGGCTACCCCAGTCCCTGCCTTTCCCAGCAGGAGGCGCTGTGGGGAGCGGGACATAGGCGCTGGCTGTGGGGGGAGCTTATAATTATAGATGAGCAAGTGAGGGGGCTTGGAATCAGTACTCCCAGGAATCCTGGGTTCCACTTCCAGCTCCCCCCTATATTCACTGGGTGACCTTGGGCAAGTCCCACCCTGCACCTCAGTTTCCCCATCTGTAACATGGGGAGTGTAGTACTGACCCAAATCCTGGGCGGCGTTGGTCTTCAGAGTGCTCAGAGCCCCTTGGATGAGCGGCTCCAGAGAAGTACACTGAGCCGCTGTGGTTTTAAATTCCCCTGAGCTGTAATTTCCGCTAAACACATGGTCAGTCGTGCCACAACTCGGTGACCATCATCCAGGGATCTCAGAACGTTTTAGAAAGGTTTCTGAATCTTCTGTGAGAGATCATTATCCCCTTTTTACAGGGAGGGAAACTGAGGCACAGAGGGGGGAGGTCACAGCCAGCCAGTGCCAGTGCCGGGAATAGAACCCAGGAGTCCTGCGTCTCAGTCCCCCCTGCTCTAACTCTCAGGATCCTCTCCCCTCCCAGAGCTGAGGATAAAACTCAGGAGTCCTGGGTCCCAGTCTCATGTTCTAACCAGTAGATCCCATCCCCACCCCCAGAGCTGGAGGTCCTGGCTCCTAGTTCTTCTGCCCTGCTCTAACCACTGGATCCCACTCCCCTCCCAGAGCTGGAGGCAGAACCCAGGAGTCATGACTCCCAGCCCCCACACCTTGCTCTAACCACTAGACTAGACCTTTCTTACTTAGATCTGCAAACTAAGGAAACCACCCTTGTAAACCCCAGAACTGAAATTGAGCTGTGTTGTGTGTCCCCCCGTGCTTTGGCCACACCGCACTGTGAGGCACCTAGGGTCCCCATATGATGTTAGGACCCAGGAGCAGGGCTCAGGACTCCTAGGGTCTAATACCAGCCTGGCCACTGATTCACTGCGTATCCTTGGGCAAGTTACTCCCTCTCTCTGGGTTTCATCTTCCAGCCCCACTGACTGGCTCCCAGCTAGCAACACAAATTCATTTCACACGTAGCCAGATGGAAAGCCGGCTCCTTTGTAGGTCGCCACATTTAACTAGAGCCAAGTGCCTCCCGCATGGTGCTGAGAGCCCCTCCTCCACTCCTGCTGAAACCAGTGAGGCAGAGTGGTGTGTGCTGGGCCCACAGCAGGATTGGGAGCTGGGGAAGTCGGAGTTCCCATCCCAGGCGGTCAGAGCCCCTCGGGAAATGGGATTGCCCTCCCTGCGGGAAATCCCGGCATTTGGTTGTGCCCCAAGAGCTGAACATTTGAAATGGTTCACGGAATAACAAATTCCCAACATGTCATTTCGGAAAGAACTGATAACATTGGAACATGATAGTACAAAATGGAAATATTACATAGATCTATATATTAATTATAATATAATTAATATAATAAATAATGGGATCAGCTCTTTGTTCTGTGTCTGTACAGCACCTGACATAGTGGGGTCCTTGTCCAATCTTGGGGTGTCTAGGTGCTACCATATACACCTAATAGCAATACAAATGTACAGCACCAAGCACAATGGGAGCCTAAGTGCTACCATAATACACATAATAGCAATTCAAATGTTCAGCGCCTGACACAAGGAGGCCTGGTCCATGACTGGGATGCCAAGGTGTTGGCATTTCAGCTAAATAGGATCTATGATCCCCAACGGTTGGGAAGGCTCCAGATGTGACACCTGGACACGTGGTACCTTACTGCAACTGGGCCCGAACCCCATGGTCCCTGGGCAACAGCTCTGCCCATCACCGCCCTGGTGGAGCCCCCCCACTGGTCAGAGCCATGCCAGGCTGGCCCCTCTTTGCTGGAAGACATCGATCTTCCACTGAGCGCAGCTTCTGTACCCACCCGGTCCACTCCCAAATCTAACACCTGCGGCCCTTGGAGGATTGGGCCAAAAGAAATCTGATGAGGTTCAACAAGGACAAGTGATGAGGTCCTGCACTTAGGACAGAAGAATCCCATGCACAGCTACAGACTGGGGACCGACGGGCTAGGCAGCAGTTCTGCAGAAAAGGACCTGGGAGTTACAGTGGACAAGAAGTTGGATATGAGTCAGCAGTGTGCCCTGGTTGCCAAGAAGGCTAATAGCATATTGGATTGCATTAGTAGGAGCAGTGCCAGCAGATCGAGGGAAGTGATTGTTCCCCTCTATTTGGCATTGGTGAGGCTGCATTTGGAGTATTGTGTCCAGTTTTGGGCCCCCCACTACAGGAAGGACGTGGACAAGTTGGAAAGAGTCCAGCGGAGGGCAACAAAAATGATTAGGGGCCTGGAGCACATGACTTATCAGGAGAAGTTGAGTGAACTGGGCTTGTTTAGTCCACAGAAGAGAAGAATGAGGGGGGATTGATAGCAGCCTTCAACTACCTGAAGGGGACTCCAGGGAGGATGGAGCTCGGCTGTTCTCAGTGGTGGCAGATGACAGAACACGGAGCAATGGTCTCACGTTGCAGTGGGGGAGGTCTAGGTTGGATATTAGAAAAAAGCTTTTCCCTAGGCAGGTGGTGAAGCACTGGGATGGATTACTTAGGGAGGTGGTGGAATCTCCATCCTTAGAGGTGTTTAAGGCTTGACAAAGCCCTGGCTGGGATGATTTAGCTGGGGTTGGTCCTGCTTTGAGCAGGGGGTTGGACTAGATACCTCCTGAGCTCCCTTCCAACCCTCATCTTCTATGATTCTAACCCGAGGAGGGGTGAGGAGAAGGGTCTGAAAAGGACCAGCCCAGAGGCAGGGAACATCCCAGGAATGATCCAGATGGGAGCGTGATGTTGGAAGGGGGAGGAGAGGTAAGTGCCCAGGGAAACGCCCCCTCTCCCCCACCCCTCCCCGCCAGCCAGAGACTGCCCCACCCCACAGACTCCCGCCCTGTCTGTCTGGAATCTGTGCTCCACATACTCACGCCACCTTCTTTCTCACTCCCTGGATCCCCGTCTTTAGGGACCCCCCTCTGTCCAGACCCCTTTCCCCACCCCCATCTCCAGACCCCCCAAAGCCTCCTCCAGACCCCTCCTTTAGCCCCCATCTCCCCTTTCTAGACACCCTAATTCTCTCCAGACCAGACCCTCCTTTCTCCATCCTCCTAGTCAGAGCGTCCTCCAAAGACCCTCCACCCCTGCCCAGATCCCCCCCCACTGCCCCATCCCCCGTCCCCTCTACAAACATCCCATCCCCAGGGCCGGAGGATCCCCAGCCCCACCCCCTGGCGCCCCAGAGGAGCGGCTCCCTCCCTCCCCTTTTACCTGTTGCTTGTTCAGTCCCAGGATCCCTGTTCTGCTTTTAGTCGCAACAGCTCAGAACCTCTGCTCCTCCGAAGGGGGGCGGGAGGGCGGGATTTTGGTCCCACCTCTGGGGGGCCCCCATTGGACAGTTGGCCTGATTGGCAGCACAGGGTGCTCGGCCATTGGCTGCCAACAAAAGGGGTCGGGACAGGGTGGGTTAAGAGCCCGAGGCTGGTACCCACCCACCCTGGGGATGCTGTTACCAGGGGCAACCTCCAGCCTCTGACGTTATCTGGGGAGCAGTGAGAATGGAGAGGGTGACTGGGCATGGTAACCTGGGCAACGTGCCCTGCAACTTGGCACAATAGCCTGGGCAACTTGGCAGAGTAAATTGGGCCACTTGGCTTGGTAGCCTGGGCAATGTGCCCCACAATTTGGCATGGTAACCTGGGCAACCGGACTATTTTAGTTACCCGAGTAACCTGGCATGGTAACCTGGCAACTCACCTGGCAGCTTGGTACTGTAACCTGGGCAATTTGGCATGGTAACCTGAACAACCTGGGCTCTTCAGTGACCTGGCATAGTAACATGGGCATCTTTGTAACTGGCCGGGTGGCAGTCTGGACAGGGCTCATGGGCTCACGTAGCAACCTGGCAGTGGCACAGCATCCAGACTCAGTCATGCCCGTTAAATCCCCCAGCCCTTGCCTTGAGGAGGAAAAGGGTCATGGTGTTCAGCTACCAGCTGGCCGACTGCAGCCCCCTGTGATTGAAATGGTCCTTGGCGGAGAGCTGCCTTACTGAGGAAAACCAGCAGGGGGCAGTGGATTCCACCAGGGATGGCCTCTCCCCAACAGCTGCCAGGCTTGGGTTCAAGTTACATGCTGGGCTGGATGGCAGAGGCTGTACGTTAGCTTTGCTCTCCGCCAGGATTCCACTCCAGCCATAGCATGCCAGGGCCTCAGGCTGGGCTATGTACACAGTGTGACGTAGTGAGCTGGGAGCCAGGACTCCTGGCTTCTTCTCCCAGCTCGGGGAGTAGGGTCTAGTGGTTAGTCAGGTGGGCTGGGAGTGGGTCTAGTGGTTAAAGCAGAACTCCTGGGTTCCATGCCCATCTCTCGGAAGGGCGTGTGGGGCCTAGTGATTAGAGCAGAGGGAACTGGGAGTCAGGACTTCTGGGTTCTGCTCCAAGCTCAGGAGTGGGGTCTAGTTGTTAGATCTCAGAGCCAGGGCTCCCTGGTGCTAGCAGCCCAGGGGCTTTTGGCCAGCATTTCGTGGGGTAAGGGGCTGCAGATGAGTCCACAGCAGAGAAGGCAACAGGCTGTGGATACAGTAATCGTAGCTCTCTCCTCCACCAAGCCTTCACTGTCTCGCGGGACTCCTGCTGAACTGCAAACAACCCTGCATGCACTGGGTGTGACCCCAGCAGCCCCACATGCCCCAGCCTGCCAGCTCAGCTGTGCCCAGAGCCCCCAAGAGACCGCCAAAACTGGTTCCTCTGCGCCTGGGTGTGCCCAGGTTACTCAGTTCAGAGATCATTGGGGAGTCTGTTTATGCCTTAAGCCCTGACCTTGCCACAACGGCACCTGCCCCAGAGAGGTGGTGCAGGAGGCGCTGGCAACAGCTCATGGGATCCTCGGTTCAGTTGCTATTGAAGAACAGTTTGAAGTGGGTCGTAGCTTCGCATATATTAGCACCATCATGCGATGTGCAATGCTCTGTGGGCACTAATTCATTCTCACCACTCCTCTGGGAGAGGAATGAGAGTAGGTGCTTTGTGGTAGCTGCCAGGCTGTGTCATAGACCAGGACCCCACTGTGCCAGGTGCTATACATTTGTATTGTTATTAGGTGCATTACGGTAGCACCTAGGCACCCTAGTCATGAACCAGGCCCCCTTTGTGCCAGGAGCTGTACAAACTCAGAACACGAAAGATGGACACTGCCCCAAAGAGCTGACAGCCTGAATAATAAAGAGGATCCCTGTTTTACGGATGGGGAAACTGAGGCACACAGCAAGTGAACAATCGTGTGTTGGAATAGCACCTCACAGCCCAGCACAACCCCTGGCCAAGATCGAGGCTCTACAAAGACCCCTAATGAGAGAGAGTCCCTGTCCCCAGCCTTTGTCAACAGACAGTGGGAGGGGAAACAGAGAGAGAAGTGATTTGAAGCAAGTCACCCAGCAGTGAAACAGCAGAACCAGAAACAGAATCCAAATCTCCTGGTCTTAGTCTGTTGCGCTAGCTGCTAGGCCACGCTGCCTCTGAGGAGAGCCACAGCCCTAACCCTTACTCATAGGGCTACACCGCCTTGTGATGTAGTATCTTCTCCACCATCTCCAGTGAAGAATTTTCCCAGGTGTTTTCCAGCTCTCCCTCGCAGGGAGTCACTCACCCACCACTGAAAATGCAGCCAGCTCTCGGGTGGAAGCTGCAGCCATTCTGCACCAGGAATTCCACACAGCATATCCCGTCCCCAGTTCAGGTGGCGATGCCCAGAAGAGTTTCGCCAATTGGAAGGGCAGAGCCAGGCAGTTGACACAGTGACACATAATTCAGATTGGAGCCCAAGTCAGATCTCACAGTTAACACCAACTTAAATCTGGCACAAGTCCTTTGATATCGAGATCTGGCTTTACCGATGTGGGGGAGAGATCAAAATTGGGCCCATTTCTCTTTTCCATTGACCTTTTGTGGCTAACCATCCAGCTTTTTGAGATGTAGAACCCAAGGACTCACCCCACCCCTGGGCATTAGAGAGGCTCTGGCACTTTCTCCAAGAATTAGATACCCGAGTTAAATCCCAATTTGGATAATTCTGCATCGCTAAAATTTTCCCCCTTGCTATTTAAACTGGATACAGCCTTTAATCCCCTTCAGGGGAAGGATGGCCCAGTGGTTAGGACACTAACCTGGGACTCAGGAAACATGGGTTAAATTCCCTGCTCCTCCGGAGTGAGCTTGGGCAAGTCACTGCAACTCTGTGCCTCAGTTTCCCCATCTGTACAATGGAGAGAGTAGCACTGCCTTACCTCGTGCGGATAAACACATTAAAGAACGTGAGGTGCTCAGATAACGGGGTCCACACAAGGACCACAATAAGGCTGGTTAAGCTGTTGTGTGCTGTTAAAAGCAGTTGCTGCATTCCACTCCAGAGGCTGCTGCATTTCCGGGACTTACACTGCCATGCTTCAGAGGGCGGGGGTGGGCAGACATGAGATATGAAAATAGTGACAGCTCCTAGACAGGGGGTTGGCAGAGAGCATATGATTAATTGGAACGCAGCACAGGGGCGGAGAAGAGACGCATCCAAGCTCTGGTGACATGTTATTATAGAACTTTATTATCATTTCTATTGAGCTTTAGAAAACACGGTAGGCGTCAGTGATACAGACAGCTGGTACGCTCCACGGCAAACCCCCAACAGCTCGGGCATCCCTCCTTCTATCTAAAACGCCAACGGGCAGCCCCTGATTTGCACCTGCACCTGCTAGGGAGCGGTCCTACCTGATGCCCTTGGGGCGGGGGACACTTGAAGCCCCTCAGATGCCTCTGGCTTGGGTGGTCTGTGAGGATCAAACCCAGCACGTCTGGTTCTAAAAAGCAGCAGCAGCAGCAGCCTTACAAATCGCTATACCTGGCCTAGGCACTAGAGGGAGACAGACACAGGTGGGCTACCATGCGTCAAAGCTTTTCCACCTACCGCCACGCCCATTCGGCTGATGCCCACCCACTAAAGGGCATCGAAACTGCATGCAGGGAAGAAACTGGCCTGGTTGACTCCCCTTCAGCTGGTGAAATTCCAGCCAGGGAGGGGGTCGGAATTGGAGCCGATCGGAAATTAAAATCTGCCAGGAGCGTAGGGGGCAAATAACGGCTCCACTGATTATTGCATTTGGCTTTGTTTCCGCACCCCCTCCGGCGCGGGGAGGTCCTTAGTGCACGAAGAGGGATAAATTAAGTGTGGACCACATGGGAGCGGGTAAAATTTCCTCTTTAAAAAGGGAGCAAACACACCTTAAAAACGGAAGCCATTTAACGCCCCATCCCCCACCCACTTTTGCACACACACCACCAGACCAGCCTCCCGCGGCTGGGCAACCCAGAGGAGAGCCTGCTAAGGTGGGGTACAGAGAGCAGGGGACAGCTGGTCTTCCAGGGGAGGACGTAGGGGGACTGGAATTCAAAAAGCAAAGAGAAGGGCGGGTTGCAGCTGGGGTGAAGAGGCCCAGGTCACAGCATGGAGCCCGGAGAGGCCAGGGCGGGCTCCGGCACGTCAGTCCAGGCTGGTGCACAGGCTCTTAGGAGTACATGGTGAGCTGCAGCCACTGTGGGGGAGAGGGGAAAAGGGGTCAGGAGGGAGATCTGGGGAGGGCAATACAAAATACAGAGCGTTCGGGTGTCAGACGGGCTCACAGAACCCAGCAGCTGGAGAGGATTTGCCGTTGTTCTTAAGGGCAGAGGGGGCATTCCCCATGGATCCCAGTGGGGTTGGGTGTGCAGGGCTGGGGAAGGGGCCACTCCATATGAACCCCAATGCCGTGAGCCGTGCATCTCACTCACCTCCTGGATGTTCACCCGGATCTGCCCGCTTCCGTCCTTATCCAGAGACTTGAAGGCACCTGTAGGAGAAGAGATCAGAGGGGAAACGCGGCCTCATGGTTAACACATTGGGCTGGGACTCAGGAGATCTCCATTATCTGGGAGTGACCTGGGGCAAGTCACTTAATCTATTTGAGCCCCAGTGGGCCCCCCCACAGAGGGAGATAATAATCCTGCCTCTCTCTCCCTTCCCCCTTGTCTACCTAGACTGTCAGCTGTCTGTGCAGCACCTGGCACAATGGGAGCTGCCCCAATCTCTATCCCCTGATCCTGGAGATGGAACCCAGGAGTCCCGGCTCCAGGCCCCCACCCCCTGCTTCAACCACTAGACCCCACTCCCCTCCCAGAGCTGGAGATAGAACCCAGGCATCCTGACGTCCATTCCTATGTTCTTACCACTAATAAACCACCCACTCCAAGGCAAGCACCCCCTACCAGACCAATGCCGGTGACCCACTCCCTTGAAGTAACACTCCACAGGTCAAGAATCATGGGGCTACAATGACCTGGTTAGGATTAACCCCTCGATTTCCGGCTGGAGCTCCCAGCCACTGCCAGAAATCCATTGTGCCAGACGCTAAGGTGGAGGGGTCAGGATGAAAGGGTGGCATCATCTTTTTTGGTATTATTATTTGCATTAGCATAATGGGCCAGGTGCTGTACATTTGTATTGCTATTAGGTGTATTACGGTAGCACAAGGCACCCGTCATGGGCCAGGCCCCCATTGTGCCAGGCGCTGTACAAACATGGAGCAAAAGCCAGATGGGCATGGCCCAGCTCACAGTAGAGGCAGGGGTGGGGGGTGAAGGGGAGAGGGGAGCAGAGGATGCCCCCCCCATCCCCAGGACCGACCCGCAGGCCACTTACGAAACATGGCGTCCAGGCGAACCAGGCAGCTGATGAAGTTGTCAAAGTCCATGTTGCCGTTCTCGTCCGAGTACCTGCGCACGATCATCTGGTACAGCTGCTCGTTCAGCCGGAAGCCTGGGGGAGGAAAACGGGGGGGACAGAAAGAGACGGTCACTCCCTGGTGACCTGAGACAGCCCTGAGCCCTCCTGGCCCCCCACCCGCAGCAGCTCCTTACCTGCTGCCTCGAAGGCGCCTGGCAGCTCGCTGCTCCCAATGGTGCCGGATCGGTCTGTGTCGTACTGTTTGTAGATACACTGGGGGGGGACAGGACGACACCTTGGTTATGGGATAGAGAGACCCCCCCACGAACACACAGCTGCAGACTGAGGTTGGGCGGGGAGGAGGACCACAGGCAGAGAGATGGCAGCTACTGGCGAGGGGGGAAGGGATAGAAGCTGAGCGATTCTGCCCCCCTTCACCCGGACGGCAGAGCGGGGGAGGGAAATCAGAAACCACCACCCCACAGCTCATGTGGCACATGGGGGGCAGGAGGGACACGAGAGAGACGACCCCACTAAAATGGCAGCCCCTCCCCAGAATGCTGGATGAGGGAGGGAGGGAGCAGGGGGGTAACGGGGGGAGACATCACAGGTAAAGCAGCCCCTTAACTCTGCCCCCACAAGGAGGGGCATCTTCGATCCCAGCTGCAGACCCCAAGACCCACAGTCACCCCCAACTATGTCTCCCAGCAGGCGGTGGAGCGGCGCTGGGAATTCTGGGTACCCAGAAGGCAACGCAACAGCAAGCCCCCCACCCCCCAATGTAGGGCTGAAACTGACACGTCAATTACAGCCGGGAAGGGTCCTTGGAATCAAATGTTCTGGTAAAGGCGCCTCTCAGACTGGGAGTCCCTGGGGCAGTGCTTCATTTGTGCCAGGGCTTGCCAGGGCTGAGTCCCGGCATCTCTGGGCTGGGCAGTCCCTAGCCCCGGCACCTCTGGGCTGGGCAGTCCCTAGCCCCGGCACCTCTGGGCTTGCTGCATCAGTTATGAAAGTAAAAAAATTGCTTGAGCCCCGGCCCCTCTTTCGTTACAACATAAGCCCTGCGAAAGGCCGCTCGTCCACCCTCCTGTCCCCACCCCGGGGTGGTTATGCAGGATCTCAACCACGAGTGACAGCTCCCCTGCCCCCCATCTCTCTACCTGCCACTTCTTGACGTTTCCCCACAAATACTTGAACTCATCGAAGCCCAGCTTCCCGGTCGCGTCGCTCTGAAACAATCGGTGTCAAGGAACAAAGCCGTCACCCAAAGCCACCTGGGGCCCTCCAAGCTGCAGGGAGGGGGTCTGGCAGCACAGGGGCCTTCAAAGTGGGTGGATGTGGCCCCGAGAATCTCCCCTCTGCAGAGGATCTCCCCAGCCGGCCTGGAGCTGGGTGTACGGGTCCCAGCACAGGAGGTGGATCGTGAGCGTGGACAGAGCGCGCTGCACTGTGACTGTTCTCTGCCCCCCAGGGCCCATAGGGGGCAGATCAGGGGTGTGGCCAGAGCACATTGAGCTGTGGCTATTCTCTGCCCTCTGGGGGCCGAAGTGTGAGTTAGGGCAGCCCTAAGACTGCACTAACTAACACCAGGGACTGGGCAGGGCCCAGGATACAGTGAGAGCAAAGGGAGCTTAATGCCCCGCCCTCCCATCCCTGCCTCTGCACCGGGGGGGAGGGGGACAAGGGAGCTGTGACTCAAGCCCTGGTATCCTTAAGGGCTCAGATGTCAGTGTGGGGAGAGGATACGTCCATGACGGCCACCATGCTACGACAGGTGTCAATCCCAAATCCATCCGTCTTCAGGTCGGGGTCTGGAAGGCAAGAGGGCAACGCTCAGGCAATTCCAGTGTGAATCCGGCAGGGCTGCAGGCCACAGAGCTGGGAGGAACTGCTCCTGCTCTGTGTGGCAAGGACACTGCTGCCTCCGGCGTGGAGTCCCACCTCAGCCATCGCAGGGCCGTGGAGGTACCAGCCAGTCAGCATCGTCCCCTTACACAGAGAGGGAATCCCTGGCCTGCCTTACACAAGGCAGGCGAGGTGATCACGAAAGCCCCTTCTGGCCTTAAAACTGATGAATCTATGAAACTACAGGGGGTTACCGAGGCCCCCGTAGCATCGGGACGAACAGTTACCAAGCGCCATGGGACGGCAGTGCTCTGGGAGGCACGATCCAGCCACTGTTTCGGAAATGAATTAACCGAGCCGGGATTAGATTTAAACAGAACGTGGGGCCCCACTTACGTCTGGTCACCACCTTGTTGAGAATGTTCATCAGCTCCGAGGCGCTCACTTCCATATCCTGCCACAAAGCACAGGGACACAGGGACGTCACACCGGGCTGGAGTAATTCTCGCCCCACCTATGGTGCAACTCAACACACCGGGAGCCACACCAGGCTGCTCTTGGATACCCGTTCCTCCCCCCATAACCCACTAGAATCCCATGCAGCAAAGGATTCTGGGCAGGGATCTCTGACTGGCAGAGGGGCTGCGGATTGGTTGGGGCTGTGGACGTGCTGCACCCCTCCGAATCAGGCCCGAGGTGTCTCAGGTTCGGAGCCCCCCCCCAAAATAGAAATCAGAGGGCCTCGGTGAAAATTTTGGCCCAGGGAGATGCCCTCAGGGCTGGGCCGGGGACCCTGCAGATGGATGCTAAGCCAGAGGATGGCAAAATACTTACATCTCCAGCCAGCTGCGTGAAGAGGCGCCGAAACTGACGGACTTCCTCGCTCTCGTTAGCTTCTACGTTGGAGAAGTGGCTGCGAGGCGGCTGGGAGGGACGGGGGGGAGGGCAGAAAGAAACGGACAGTTACAAAATATAAATAGCCTGGGTGGTTTAAACATATATATGTGTCTCCACTGACTCAAAGGGGTAAGCACTGGGACCCAAGAGCGATTTTAAATCACCAGATTTCTTAGCAAAAAATGAAACGTAACAATCTAAAACTGTGTTTCTCAGCCTTTTTGATACCAGGGACCGGCTTGCTGCCTTCCTAAGCTGTGTGTGAGCCGTGTCAGGGAGCTCTCAGGGACCGGCAGCAGTCCATAGACGGTCATTGAGAAATGCTGATCTAAGACACAGTCCAAGAGGAGGGAGCCTGGTGATACCTGGAAGGAGGGAATCCAGTTCTTGTTTGGATGGACAAGGAAAGCAGGAGACGTTCGCCTCAACGCCAGGAGGGCTTGGATATTTTATAACCAGGTTGGGAAGGGTCTTTAGCAGGAAGTCTTTCACCCAAGAGTTCCTCAAGCATTCGAGTTAAATAGGTCTGGACATTGACAACCCACAAAGGGCCACATACTCAGAGCGTGTAAATCAGTAAGGAGACAGGCTCCCTGCTGGTATAAATGGGTGTCATTCCATTGGTGTCACATCCTCAGCTGGAGTAAATGGGTGTTCCTCCATTGGAGTTAATGGGGCCAGATCCCCAGCTGGGGTAAACCATTGATTTCAAAGCAGCAGTTTACACCACCAGAGGAGGATCTGGCTCAAAGAGACAATCCGAATTAAGAAAAGCCACTTTTCCCTCCCTTTCCAATCGCTAAGGATTTTTTTGCAGGGCCTGATCCAGTTCTCCACTCATCCACAGCATGTCCAGGATAAACAGGGAAAAGAAGACCTGGATTTCTAACATACAAGGGCACAAGCTCCATTGACTTCTTTCTGCAAATCACTTTAAAAAACAAAATGCAGAACACTTAATCATGGCCCCGATCCTGGGCGGACGACTGCACTCATACGTAACCCACCAAAGCCAATGGGGCTCCGTGCCAGAGAACTCTGCCCCTCCTTCCACCTTGCTACAAACTCAGCTTGTCCAGGGCCCATGTTAATATCTGCCATGACTTGTTAGAAGCAGCACAGCCAGGGCTGTAATAGGAGAGCTGTAATCAGGACTTACTGGTGGCTCCGGGTTATACTGAGCTGCTGCTTCGCTGTGACACAGAGGGGGAAAGAAAGAGGAAATAATTATGAAGGGTCCTTTATAAACACACAAGTGCATCAGATAAAATGATTATATATCTGAATATCACAGCACCAGCCAACAGCAGGGTCCCTGATGGGCTGTAGACCCTGACTGAGATCAGGGCCCCACTGTGCCAGGTGCTGCACAGACCCCGACTGAGACAGCACCTGCCCCTAAGAGCTTCCAATCTGCATAGACAAGGGAAGGGTTATTATCCCAGTTTTACAGAGGGGGGAACTGAGGCCCAGAGCAATGCAGTGATTTGTCCAAGATCACACAGGCAGCACAGTGGCGGAGCCTGGAATTGAACCCAGATCCCCTGCGTCCCAATCCAGTTACCAAATATTTAATTTATTTTATATTTTGCAAGTGCTGCAGAAGAGAGATGGCTAAGGCAAAAATGTCCCGGAAGAGAAGATACAAGCTACTGTCAAGTGAAACAATGCATCAGAAAGATGTAACAGGAGCCATCTTTTTGTTCTGTGTCTGTACAGCACCTGGCACAATGGAATCTCCTAGACTCCCCCGTAATACATGTAAGAGCATCTTCCATCCCTAGATCTCAAAGCACCTTTAGAGCACTTTACAAAGGCAAGTCAGTTTCATATTCCCTGCTATACAAATGGGGAAACTGAGGCACAGAGCAACACTTACTCAGGCTTACACAGAGACAGCAGAATTTAGGGCTCCTATCTCCCAGTCCAGTGCCCTAGCCACTAGACCATGCTGCCTCCCATGCACTCACCACATGGCATATTGGTGGGGATACATTACAGAACCACTTTCCAATTCAGAGGTAGATCCCTGTAAAAACAGCAACTGTGTCCGACCCCCAGAAGTGGCTGCATTTCAGTGCTGGGTGAGGGATCCCTGTATGAACAACTGCCACACCCACCCTCAGAGGTGGCTGCATTTCAGCACTGGGTGAGAGATCCCTGAATATATGGTTTGCGCACCATTTGCAAAGCGCTTGGGGATCTTTTGCATGAAAAGCGCTGGGGAAATATCACTGATGACAGACGAGCCTAGAGTCAGGGGAAGAACCGAGGTGGGGACAGAGAAAACGGGGACTCTCCCCTGTGCTTGTCTGGGCACGGGGAGGGTGTTCCTGGGGCCTGTGCCTCTAGCTAGTTCCCCCTATGTGGACAAACCAGTCCGACGGAAAACCAAAGCAAGGTGGAGCTGCCCGGCCATTCCTAACCCCCAGCCCCTCCCCTGTCAATTGGGCAGGGCACTGCATTCAAAACAATACCTCCTAGCCAGGGGAGAGGTCATGGGATTCTGGAGTTCAAGCCAGACCAGTAAGGGGTTGGGTCACTGTTTGCCCTGTAACCCTGGGTACCTTCAATGCCCTGGCTTTGCCCAACCCGCAGGCTGAAATCAGAATCCTTCCGGCCCCAAATGCGCCCCCAAATCGTCCTACTGCGGGACCAGCCCCTCTCTGAGAAAGCGATCAGTACCCTGCCTCGGCAGAGGCTGTCAAAGCTTCCAGTCTGTCAGCTTTCCAAGCAGATGCTTGACTGAACTCACACCGCACTTGGGGATTTATGATGAAAGCCAAGCAAGTGTATTAACAAAAGAACAGGGCTCAAGTGATACCAAGAAACAGGGATAAAGGTAGAGACAATGGCAAGGAAATTAAAGGGGAAACAGGCATCTCAAAGACTCAGACTTGAACCAACAAGATACCATCTTTGTTCAAGATGTTTCTCTCGCCCACAGGCTCCTTCCCAGCCTTTCCTGGCCAGGCTCCATGACAGAGATCAAACCGCTCAGTTCCTTTGTCTCGGCCTGCCAGCAGCCCACCAGCCTGGCTGAACTCCAAAACACCATAGATTCCTCTCACGCCCCAGTGGCGAGGGATCCCAGAAGGGGATGAAGCCTAACTTCAGTACCAGGCAAACTGGTTGACATTATAGTAAAGAACAGAATTATCAGACAAATAGATGAACATGATGTGTTAAGGAAGAATCAACATGTAGAAAGAGAGAAATCATTCCTCACCAATCTACTAGAATTCTTGGACAAGCATGTGGACAAGGGTGATCCAGAGGTTATAGTGTACTTAGATGTTCAGAAAGCCTTTGACAAGGTCCCTCACCAAAGGCTCTTAAGCAAAGGAAGCTGCCATGGGATAAGAGGGAAGGTCCTCTCCTGGATCAATAACTGGTTAAAAGATAGGAAACAAAGGATAGGAATAAATGGTCAGTTTTCAGAATGGAGAGAGGTAAAGAGTGGTGTTCCCCAGGGATCTATACTGGGACAAGTACTGTTCAACATATTCATAAATGATCTGGAAAAAGGGGTAAACAACGAGGGGACAAAATTTGCAGATGATACAAAACTATTCAAGATAGTTAAGTCTAACACAGATTGCAAAGAGTTTCAAAAGGGATCTCACAAAACTGGGTGACTGGGCAACAAAATGGCAGATTAATTCAATGTTGTTAATTAATGCAAAGTAATGCACATTGAAAAACATCATCCCAACAATACATGTAAAATGACGGGTCTAAAAGAAAGAGACCCCACTCAAGAAAGAGACCTTGGAGTCATTGTGGATAGTTCTCTGAAAACATCCACTCAATGAACAGCAGCAATCAAAAAAGCTAGCAATGTTGGGAATCACTAGGAAAGCGATAGATAATAAGACAGAAAATATCGTATTGCCTCTTTAAAAATCCATGGTACACCCACATCTTGAATGCTGCGTGCAGATCTGGTTGCCCCATCTCAAAAAAGATATGTCAGAAATGGAAGAGGTACCAGAAAAGGCAACTAAAATGATTAGGGGTATGGAAAACCTTCCATATGAGGAGAATTAATAAGACTGGGACTTTTCAGTTTTGAGAAGAGATGATTAAGGGAGAATATGGTACAGGTCTATAAAATCTTGACTGATGTGGAGAAAATAAACAAGGATGTGTTATTTACTCCTTCTCATAACACAAGAACTAGGGGTCACCCAATGAAATTAATAGGCAGCAGGTTTAAAACGAACAAAAGGAAATATTTCTTCACCCAATGCACAGTCAACCTGAGGGACTCCTTGCTAGAGGATGTTGTGAAGGCCAAGACAATAAGGGAGTTCTAGAAAAAGAACTAGATAAGTTCATCAGCGGCTATTAGCCAGGATGGGCAGGGATGCAAAACCATGCTCTGAAGTGTCCCTAGTAGGGCCTCTGTTTGCCAGAAGCTGGGAATGGCCGATGGGAATAATCACGCGATGATTGCCTGTTCTGTTCATTCCCTCTGAAACACCTGGTGTTGGCCACTGTCGGAAGACAGGATACTGGGCTACATGGACCATTGGTCTGGCCCGGTCTGGCCGTTCTTATGTTCTTACGGCTGGGAAAAGCAGCCATCGTGATGGTCACAGACGCTGGTGTCAACCAGAGCTGCTGAGTCTCAGCCCTTCTGGATAAAGTCAGGCCCAAGGTCTAGTCCTCCACCTGCTGTCAGTTATGGGCTTCGAATCAGGCTCAAGGCAAACTGCAGCATGACCACGCACGCAACCAAGAAACGGGCCCCTATGCCAAACAACAATATCATCAGGAACGCAGCCAGACTCTTTAGGAGCTGGCTAGGGAGCCTTTCGCCTGCAGGTTCACCAGTTCGAATCTAGCCTGGCTGAAAACTGTTACACTCCGCACCCCCGATGGCTGCTTGGTGACTTCTGCATGTAATGAATTTGGGAGGTCTCAGTCCAGCTCCTAGCAAGATTTCCGGCACATAAGCCGCCACCCCACCTAGCCACTCAGCAGGGTCAGGGCAGGATACAGCAGACTGACCCAGCTGTTAGCCTGTTGGGTGACCATGGGCACATCACCCACTGGGCCTCAGTCTCCCCATCTGTAAAATGGGGATAATGATGTGTAAAAGGTTGTTATAAAGAGGAAAGTGATCGATCGTTCTCCATGTCCACTGAGGGGAGGACAAGAAGGAATTGAGTTAGCTGGCAGGAAGGGAGATTTTGGTGAGATATTAGGACAAACTTTCTAACTCCCAGGGGAGTTCAGCTCTGGAACAGGCTTCCCAGGGAGGTTGTGGGATCCCCATTGTTGGAGGTTGTTAAGAACAGGCTGGATGAACCGCTGTCAGGGCTGGTCTAAGTTTACTTGGCCCTGCCTCAGGGCGGGGGGGGATGGACTAAGTGATTTCTTTGGGACCCTTCCAGTCCAACATTTCAGTGATGCTGCCTCCCTAATACAGATGGAAAATGCTAGATCAGAGCTAAGCATTATCATGATGCAACCCTCCCAAACCGATCCAAGAAAAGAACTCAGGAGTCCAAGTGCCCGGTCCCCGGCTGCCCAGTCTCCAAGGAGGAAAAGAGGCACATTGAAAACTCTGGGCCTCAGTTCCCCCATCTAGAAACTGGGGAAAATGATTAAGGATACGATTTGGTCATGGATTCTGGGACTTTCCGGGGCAGGGCTGGAGTAGCTGTCAGCACCCAGGCTATCACCGAACAGCTGTTCAGCCCAGCCAAGTGGCTGGAGCAGTGGGCTGGAGGAGCTGCAAGTCCCAGCAGTTTTTTCCCCCCTCCCCAGGGTATTTTTAGTAAAAGGGACAGGCTGCAGCTTCCATGAGTTTTTGTTTATTGCCCACAACCTGTCCCTGACTTTTACTAAAAATACCCCTGACAGAATCTTCACCTTCATAATGATCCTTCCTTCTTCTGTCTTAGCTACTTAGATGGCAGAGGCCAGAGGTTGTCTCTTAAAGCATGTCTGGGTAGCACCAAGCCTGATGGATCCCCATCTCAGTCACTCTGTGTCTGGGCAGCACCCAGCACGATGGGGCCCTGATCTGTTACCGTGTGTCTGAGAAGTGCTTAGCCTGACAGGGCCCTGATCTCAGCTACCGCATGCCTGGGCAGAGCTTGGCCTGACGGGCCCTGATCTCGGTCACTGTGTGTCTGGGCAGTGCCCAGCGCGATGGGACCCTGATCTCAGTTGTGGTGCCAAGCACTAGCGCGATGCCAGTAAGAACAATGACAAGGATACGCACTAACCTGATGGCATTGATAACTCCCCCGAGGATGCCCATGGCTCCACCAGCACCTCCCCCACCTCCACTCCTTCCTCCTCCACCACCGCCACTCAGAAATCCTCCGATCACGTTCCCGATGTTCCCTCCGAAGCCACCTCCACCACCACCACCTCCTCCTCCTCCTCCTCCTCCTAGGAAGTTCTTGACGAGGAACATCTGGGCGGTTTTCGCAGGAGGGGATCTGTGAAAAAATGGGCTGGAAAGACAACAGACAACGGGCTGGTCAGTTTCACTCTCCCTCAATCCACTGATTGTTCTGCCTTGGTCCCCACGTGCTCCTCCCCCCCCCCCTTGAGGAGCAGATGTCACTCACAGGAAGGTTTTCAGCTCAGACCCCATTTCCCTTTGCACAGGGGTAACTGGCTGGCAGGCACTGGTGTGCCAAAGCACCCAGCTTCTCTGCCACGCAGGGTATTTGCTCAGTATACCTATTTGCTCAGTATACTCCTGGACAATTTCAGGGCCCAATCCTACAGGGAACTAAGCACCTCTAACTCCTCCTGGTCTCCTGAAGTGCCAGGGGCCCAGCACCTCGCAGGATCTGGATCGGTGTGTTGCCAAAACAGGGACTCAAACTGGAGAGTAACCGCTGGAATCTGGAGCTCTGGGAGGGGAGTGGGGTCTAGTGGTCAGAGCAAATGCGGGTGGGAGGAAGGGAGGGGACTGGGAGCCAGGACTCCTGGGTTCTATCCCCAGCTCTGAAAACACTTCAAAAGTCTCCAACTCTGAGAAAGCCTTTCCACTATCAGGATAACACAGACAATGCCTGCGACCCAGCCAACCCAGCGAACAGAAACACAACAAACAAGAACAAGGTGGAAATTAATAAAAATTAGCAAAACAAACCCCAAATCCCTACACCAGGCAGGATTTCTTCCCCCCAAAATGGAGACATGGCAGAGACTCTATGAAATCCACAAGGGACTTTGCTCGTGCTATTGATTTTCTGTGGAAGAAGCCCTGATACTCTGGTGATGGGCACCAATACAAATGCTGGAGTTCTGAGCTCTGGGAGAGGAGCTCAGTCAGCTCAGGGAGGGCTGATGGGGGGAGGAGGCAGGGTGGATACAAATCTTTCGAAGATTTAATGCCAGTGCTAAAGGAATAGCTGCGCTCAGATGCTGTAAATCAGGGAACACTGGGGCATTGTCTGCAGTGCCTTTATAAGTCCACAAAAAAACAAAAAAAAAGGCGATTTAGCTAAACTGGCCCCAACCCAGCTTCCGACAAAACACAGCAGCTGACTCGCCATGGGCAGTTAGGGGAGAGCAAGCTGGATTCTATCCTAGTTTAGGCAGGAGACGCAGGCTCCAGAATCGCTGTCCCCAGCAAGGACCTAGCTGATTCGCAGGCCCCATGGAGAGCAGGCAGCAAGGACTGTTTAACAACAAACCTGTTGTTAAACAACAAACCAATCCAATTTGACTGGGCCTCGCCAGGGGCTTTGCCAAGAGGGTTTTGGGCTCAGAAAGCACAACATCCCAGGGCCAATCTAGCTCACAGGACAAGTGGGGACAACAGTAAAAGCCGTATGGACTCAGCTACCCACATTTCTCTCCATTTCATGGGGGGAGGGAGGTGAAATGAATCAGGAATCCTGCCTCCCAGCTCTGCCCTGCTCTAACCACTACACTCTACTCCCTTCCCCAAGTTGGGAACAGAACCCAGGGGTCCTGGCGCCCAACTCTCCCCTGCTCTAACCACTAGACACCACTCCCCTGTGAAGAGAACCCAGGAGTCCTGGCTCCCAGTCTCCTGCTCTAATCACCAAACCCTACCGCCTGCCCTCCGCTTCTGAGATCCCTGAACAGAACCCAGGAGCCCCAAAGCCCCAATCTGTCCTCCACACCACACAGCCTCCCTCCCGGGGAGAAGCGAAACGGGCGCCCTGAAGCCGGACCTGCAGCAGCCAGGGCGAGGGCAGGAGAGTCAGGTGCGGGCAACACCTGGAGAAAGGAGTAGCAGATGCTAGATCTGCCAGAGGCATGTGGGCACCAGGCCAGACGCCTGGGGGATGGGGAAGAGAGAGAGACAATGGGGCGTTGGCTCCACTTGAGGCTAGGGTGGGAAGCCAAGCAGGGGGCGGGGAAGGGGAGCAACCCAACACGGGCCGACAAGAAGCCTAGTTAGGCCCAGTGCTGAGCAAACCACTCTCCAGTCAACACCCCATGTGCTGTGGGGTGGCGCTAACGGGGGAGCATGAACAAAGAGAAGAGATCCCCCACCACACATACAGCTCCACATAATTTTGCCTCCTATGGCTGGTCTGGTGGGGGAAGATCCCTGCTGGATTACATGGTCTCTCCCCCCACCACCCTTGCTATTTCCTCTCCAGTCCCTCCTCTAGGTGAGGGGGTGTCTCTCTGATTTTATACCAAAAACACCTGGCTTCTCCTCACACATTACCGGGAGTCGGCCTGGGGAAAGAGATCCCCACTGGGGGAGGAATCCAGTGTAATGGGGAAGGAAGAGATTCCCCGAGATCTCTGTGGGAGAGAGGAATCAGTGTAAACAGGGGGCGGATCCCCAGATGAGAAGAATCCAGTGTAAAGAGATGCTTGTGGAGAGAGGAATCCAGTGTAAAGGGGAAGGAAGAAATTCCCTGAAATCCTAGTAGATGGGAAGAAATACAGTGCAAAGAGGGAAGAGAAGGAAGGATCTCAGTACGAGGGGTGAGGGTGGGGGGTGACCCAGTGTAAAGAGGAGCAAGATGTCCCCATGGGGAGGAATCCAGTGGGGTGGGGAGAAAAGGGGAAGAGAGAATCTAGTCCTGAAAGGAGAGATCCTAGAAGAGCAACCCAAAGAGGGCGGAACTTGGAGGCACAAAGGGATGGCGTGGGAAGGGAGTTTGACTGCCATAGCAGAGGGGAGAATGGCACCAGCGTGGGAGTGGAGGGTAGATTTCAAGGGCTCTCCTCACAGTGGGGCAAGGGGATTACCAGGTTAGGGATTTAGAGATCTTGGGAGGGATGGAGGGAGGGACGCAGTGGGACACTCATCTCCAGGGAAGGGAGAAGGATTGTGTAGGGAAGGAATTTTAGCCCCATGGGCACCCAGTGTGTGATGATCTGAAATCTCCAGGGAAGAAAGATAAGCTGGGGGCGGGGGGATCAGAAAGAGATCCCTGGGGGGAAGGGCAGGGATCCAGTGCAGGCAATTCAAAAGGAAACCCTGGGGGGAGGGAAGGGATCCAGTGTGCACGGGGGATCCGGAGGAGATCTCTGTGGAGAAGGGAGGAGATCTAGTGCCTGAGGGGAATAGAAAGGGATCCCCATGGGGAAAGCAGGGGGATCCGGTGTGCTGGGGGATCAGGAGGGGATCCCTGCAGGGGAGAGAGGGAATCCAGTGTGCATGGGGGATCAGGAGGAGATCTCTGCAGGGAAGGGAGGAAATCTAGTGCCCGAGGGGAACAGAAGGGGATCCCTGTGGGGGAGGGAGGAGATCCGGTGTGCTGGGGGGATCAGAAGGGGATCCCCGTGGGGGAGGAAGGGGATTCAGTTTGCTGGGGGATCGGGAGGTGATCCCTGCAGGGGAAGGAAGGGGATCCGGTGTGCACGGGGGATCAGGAGATCTATGCAGGGAAGGGAGGACATCTAGTGCCCGAGGGGAACCGAAAGGGATCCCTGTGGGGAAAGCAGGGAATCCGGTGTGCTGGGGGATCGGGAGGGGATCCCCGCGGGGAAGGGAGCGGATCTGACGCACATGGTGGGGGAACCGGGGGAGATCCCGGGGGAGGAAGAGGGTCCGATGCACGAGCGGCCCAGAGCCCCAGGGATCTGTGGGAGCGGGGAGGGTTGCGGGGGCCGCCAGGGGAGGGATCCGATGGAGGCCGGGGGGGGGGGCCGGGGACCCGCCCCTACCTATGGGAGGCGATGGGGGGCTCCCAGTCCGGGCTCTTCCTGCAGCGGGCCTGTGTCAGCGGCCGGGCCGAGAGTCGGGACAGGTCACGGAACGGGACTGCGGGGCCCCTCCACCACGCCACGCCCGAGCGAGTCACTGCAGCGGGGCAGCCGAGCCGCCGCCGGGTCCTAGAGCCGCAGCAACAGGCACCGCCTGGCTGGCATCCACCAGGGCCCTAGTGCCACGCTCAGCAGTTAGAGGGAACCCAGGAGTCCTGACTCGCAGCCCTACCCCCAACCACTAGACTTCACCCAGAGCTGGGGAGGGAATCTGACCTGCTCTAACCACTAGACACCACTCCCCTCCCAGACCGGATAACTGCCCACGGACAGCTCTTCCCTTAGCTGCTGTCTGGCTAGGAGCTCGGAGCAAGCCAAAGACTTCCCCAGGAAGGGAACCCTTCTTAGCTGGCAGCCCAGGGGTGATGGTGCGGGTGGGACTCGGGACTTCTGGGTTCTAGTACCAGGCTTTAAAGGAACAGCGGGGCCTCATGGGATGGAGTTCTGGGGATCAGGACACCTGGGTTCTACTCCCAGCTCAGGAAGAGGGTGGGGTCTTGTGCTTAGAGCAGGATGGAGCTGGGAACCAAGGTTACTGGTGCCCAGTTCTCAGCTGGGGGCAGGGAGTGAGGTCTAATGGTTAGTTTATTACTTGGATTAGGGTAGCATTTAGGAACCCCAGTCATGGACAAGGTGCTCTAGAGTGGTGCACATGGGGACAGGACTTGGGCTCAGAATGCTGAAAGCTGATCCACATGCAAGCCAATGAGATTCGTTACGGGCATGCATGGTCGGCCCCCATGGATCAGCCTGCAGGATAGAGGCCTTTGGGAGCACGGGGTGAAGACCCATGAGCCATGGACATGGTCATTCATGGTCAGCGTTTATGTGCCTGGCTGCCTAGCACTGGGGCAGATTCTGATCCTGGAGTGACTCTGGATTGTCCCAGGTGTAAACACAATTGAGAATCCAGCCAGCACCCGGACTCACTCAACACATTGTGGATGCATGGAGCAGATTTAGCTGTACCGTGTTTCTTTAAGGGAGTTGGCTCTCCGCCCCTTGGGCCTTACTCCTCCTCCCCACAGTCCCCCCTCCCCCCTTTGCCCAGCCCCAGATGCTCATCTGCTGGCAGGACCAGCAACTCAACTATGAGGTGGAGTGAAAATTCATTGTGGTTTCCCCAGGAAGGAAGGTTCCTGCTCTGAATCAGCTGCCTGGAATGTAAGCCTGCAGGGTCCCAGTGCACCCCTTCCAGGAAGGGTGAGTCCAGCCTCTGAAAACAAACAAGTGGGATAGGCAAGGAGGAAAGTTGCTTAAAATGGGCTGAGTCCCAGATAGTGTAAATTGATATCACTTATCTACACCATCTGGAAAGTCTGTCCCCATTGCCTTCAATAAAGTTATGTTACTTTGCACCTCTGGGAATTTAGTCCATTGACTCCAGTAGACTGATGCCAGTTTACATCTGCCGGGGATCTGGTTTCAGATGACATGCAAATGACCTGTTCACTCCCGGACCTGGCTATCTGCAATCTTGCATCATATTCATCCTCGATACACAGGGAGGCTATCTCCATCACCCCATGCCCCACACAGTCATTGACACTATGCAAAGTGAGTGGGAAATGCGAGGGAGAGCAGAATGGTGCTAGGTCCAAGGTATTGAGAAACCAGGCCCTACTGAATTTATAGGAAGGGTGCCTTTCCTTTCCCCTGCCCATCTCCATTTGGTGATGTGGAGGGTGAGTCATCAACTGAATCACTGGCTTTCTAGGAGAAAAGCAACATTTTCAAAACCAGCTGGGGCATGAAGAGAAATGAGGCTAACACAGCCCATACTTCCTCAGTCATTCCCACAGTGAATCATGATTTAAAGCTAGTGAAAGGTGTTGGGGGGAGAAGTTGAATCCCAGAGCTGGGGCACCAGCAGGGCAAATTCCCCCTTAGACAGAGCTAGGCCCCGATCCTGCAATTGGATTCCTGCTGCATGTGAGCAAAGGGTCTTGATAATCCCCAGGGCTCAGTCCAGCCAGTGAAAGATAAAATAGTGGTTGCCTTTGATGCGCTTTTAGCAGCGAGAAAGATGCAGAATCTGCTGAGCTAACACAAGTTCCCTGTGTGTCAAAATAATGATGATACCTGGCTCTTAGACACCAGATCTCAAAGTGCTTTGCAAAGGAAGGCAGTAACATTATCCCCATTGTACAGCTGGGGAAACTGAGGCAGAGCCAGGAATGGAGCCCAGGTTGGCCGAGTCTTAGTGCCATGCTCTGTCTGCTAGGCCCAAGAGACAGAATTAGCGAAGGCTCAGGTACCTCCACCGTCAGATGCTGCTTCAGGGTGGTTAATACGGCACCATGCAGCTTGCAGGGGGAGAGGATTAGAAGGAGGTCTGGCGTGTTTCTATTTGGTGCAGGCAGCTTCATTTGCACTTTTCATGGCACAACAGGGCACAGGCTTCCCTCCAGGGTGCCCCCCCTGGCCTGGAGGCAGTGGCTCTAGGGATGAGTCTATTCACAACATGGGGGGGTGGCTCAGCAGGGGGCGCTGCGCCCGGCAGTCAGTACAGGCCCCAGTGCCCGAGGGCAACGCTAGGGGGCGCTGTGCTGCAGGGAGCAGGGGGACCAGCAGGGGAATCTCTCAAGGTGGTGCTCTGCGCCCTGGCCCTTGGGTTGGGAGGGGATCATTTTTCACCCTTCCTTGGAGCTGGTTCTCACCCTCCCAGCCTCTAGTATCACCAGAAAGGGGAGGGGGATGATTTTTTCGCCCCTCCCCGGGGTTGGCACTTCCTCCCCGATCCCTGCTCCGCGGGAGGTGTTTCGCCCCTCCCCGGGGTTGGCACTTTCCCCCTGGCCCCTGCCGGCGCGTCCTGCGAGTCACGTGGTGGCCGGGCCCGGAAGAGGATGGCGGCGGCCGCGCGGTGGGCCGGCGGGGGGACGCGGCTTCTCTCCCTCCTGCTGCTCCTGGCGCTCGGGTCCGGGGCGGCCGGCGGGGCGGGGTCCGAGCCGGGGCGCTGGAGCATTAGCGCCGACAACGTGAGTCGGGGGTTCGCGACAGGGGCGGGGCCTGTCGCGACAGAGACTCCTCCCCCCGCGTGACTGGCGGCTACGTCTCGGGGGGGATCGCCGCCGCCGCTCCCCCTCAGGCGGCCGGGGTGGTCCGATTCCTCTAGGCCCCTATGGACGGGGTGGGGACTTTGATCCCTATATCTAGGGGAGTACGTGGGACGGGGCACCCGGCTCCGGGCCCCTGTGGAATGGGGAGGGGCACCCTGCTCCGGGCCCCTATAGTGGGGATCCCGTGTGGGAGCGGTACCCCTTCAGGTCCTATAGAGGGGATGCCGCCTTATTCCGCCAAAGAATGGGGCAAGGAAGGGGTTTCCAATCTGGGTCCCTATAGAGGGGGAAACCCAGTTGTCTCCGTGGATGGGGGACCATGAGAGAGGGGCAGCCCATTCTAGGCCCTTATGGAAAGGGAGGAGGCAACTCCCTGTCTGCTCCCTATAGGAGGCTCTTTCCTTAGAGGGAGAAGTTACCCTTCTTGTGTGCCCCCCATACAGGGGAACAATGGGGCCACCCTATAAATGGAGGGGGCCCGTCCCTGCTTGTTCACTGTTGGAAGAGAAGGAGGTCACCTATGAGAAAGTAAGACCAGCCAGACTGGGTCAGACCAATGGTCCGTCTAGCCTAGTGTCCAAAGACAGGTGCTTCAAAGGGAATGAGAGGACAGGGCAAGTATTGCATGATCCATCCCGTCCTCCAGTCCCAGCTTCTGGCAGTCAGAGAGGCTAGGGACACGCAACTGCGTTCCTGGCCATCTTGGCTAATGATCAATGATGAACCCATCCTCCTTATCTAATTCCTTTTTGAACTCAGTTATACTTTTGACCTTCACAGCTTCCCTGGCAATGAGTTCCACAGGTTGACTGTGTGTTGTGTGAAGAAATACTTCCTTTTGTTTGTTTCCAACCTGCTGCCTATTCATTTCGTTGTGTGACCCCTGATCCTTGTGTTGTGTGAAGTGTTACCAGATTTGTGTGTCACCTTGGGGGGCGCCCTTTTAGTAGGGATACGTTCCTGGGGGAGGGGAGGATTTTCTGTAATTCTATCAATGTTCTTCGTGTGTCACTTGTGAGTCCACATGGAGCTCTGCTTCTCCCTTCTGCAAGACCTCTGCCAATGGAGCTACCCTGCAGGACCTAGGACCTATGTTTCCCAGGGCTGGATTCCTCCAGCCTCAGAATCAGATGCACACACACAGACTAACAGAGCATATCTGAGTGGACTGGGTCGATCAGCACTCCCAAGATGACCCCTTATATGTCCCTGGACTCAGCAGGCTAGATCGAACAACACTTTCAAGCTGTCACCCGCATGTGCCACAGGCACTGCACTGGAATAGAGTACGTCTGAGCAGGCTGGGTCAAACAGCATGTCCAGGCTGACACCCTCATATGCCCCGGACTCAGCAGGCTGTGTCGAGCAGCACTTTCAATCTGCCACCCTCACATGCCACAGGTTCAGCACATTCCTATTCCCACTTTCACGTTACAATTGTTCTTGGTAGAAACCTCCTTGATGGGCAAACCCCACAGGGATCTGGCTTAGGTAAGAGGAGCGTTGCTGCAGAACAAAATAGGGAAGCCGAGAACACGCAAGAGTAAATAGAGTCTGGTAACCAGCTTGATTATAAAACTTATTTTATTGCCAGGTATATAAAACTTATGATACTAGTACTAATAGCCATACAAGGAGAGACAAACAAACCAGTTACAATATTGCACGGTTTCAACTGGGGAAATCTAGTTCAAATTTGATTACAAAAGGCAGGTTTAGAAAGCTATACCTGGAGCGGGGGAGTGGGGGGAAGGGGGGAGGAGTGGGGTCTCACCACTCAACGCAGCTTGAACCGGTCGAAGGTTCCCGGGAGACAGGCTGTTCAGCTTAGGGTCCAGAGTGCTTGAGACAGGCAGAGCCCCCAACACGATCAGTCAGGAAACGGTGAAGTCCCAGTGGAGCTGATGCA
Organism: Emydura macquarii macquarii; assembly: GCF_026122565.2. Classification (NCBI taxonomy): domain Eukaryota; kingdom Metazoa; phylum Chordata; order Testudines; family Chelidae; genus Emydura; species Emydura macquarii. Next base: position 5,320,102 of record NW_027131927.1, read on the forward strand.
GCATTTGGATCCAGGCATCAGAACAGAATTTGAACTTGGGTAGGGGTTTTTGTAGGGAAGAAACAATGGTTCAAGGGAGAACACTAGGTTTTATGGGTAAACAATGACTCAAGGGAGTATACCAGTATTGTTTTGTTTAGGGTGGATAATAACAATAGGAACTGATCATTCCTGGCTATGGCCAGTGTTCTTTCGAGGGAGCGCACACTGCATTTGGAGGTATTTGTAGGTAAGTAAAGGATTCATTAGTAGAATTGGTCTGATAACTGCTGAGCTGGGAGTGTGCAGATGTGGATCCATTAACATCAGTAGCAGAGATCCCCCATCATGCTCCCCTGCTTCTCTGGTCCCAGAATTCAGTGCGGTCCCTGCCTTGGAATCTCTGTTCTCCATTGTGTGTCCTAAAGGAGATGCCGCCTTGTCCCATCTTTGATGCAAATGAGGCTAGGGGAGTTGCCTTAATCCTGTCACCCTTGTCCAGAGGGGTTTAGGTGTGTCTCCCACTGCCTTTTCATTGTTTTTTGTAAGCCTTTCTTCTGATCAGTTCAGGTTCAAGCAGAGACTGGGGGGCGGGGAGTCCTTCTTGAGTCAGACAGGCTGGGTACTGCGCTCTGGTTCCCCAAGAACACAGACCTGCAGGTAATAGAAGGGGCGAATAACTCTTCCTTATTCACTTTCTCCACACCAGTCATGATTTATCGACCTCTATCTTAGTCATCTCTTTTCAAAGCTGAACAGTCCCAATTTTTTTAATCTTTCCTCGTATGGAAGCTGTTCCATACCCCTAATTATTTTTGTTGCCCTTTTTTGCACCTTTTCCAATTTTAATATCTTTTTTGAGATGGGATGACCAGAGCAGCATGCAGCTTTCAAAGTGTGGGCATGCCATGGATTTGTAAAGAGGCATTATGATATTTTCCATCTTATTAACTTTCCCTTTCCTGATGGTTCCTAACATTGTTAGCTTTTTTGACTGCTATTGCACATTGCACAGATTTTTTCAGAGAACTAGCCACAATGACTCCAAGGTCTCTTTCTTGAGTGAGGTCTCTTTCTTTTAGACCCATCATTTTATATGTATCGTTGGGATGATGTTTTCCAATGTGCATTATTTTGCATTAACAACATTGAATTTCATCTGCCATTTTGTTGCCCAGTTACCCAGTTTTCTGAGATCCTTTTTGTAACTCTTTGCAGTCAGTGTTGACTTAACTATCTTGAGTAGTTTTGTATCATCTGCAAATTTTTCCCCTCACTGTTTACCCCTTTTCCCAAATCATTTATGAATATGTTGAACAGCACTGGTCCCAGTACAGACCCCTGGGGGATACCACTCTACCTCTCTCTCCATTCTGAAAACTGACAGTTTATTCCTGCTCTTTGTTTCCTATATTTTAACCAGTTACTGATACAGGGGAGGACCTTCCCTCTTATCCCGTGACTGCCTACTCTGCCTAAGAGCCTTTGGTGAGAGACATTGTCAAAGGCTTTCTGAAAATCCAAATACAATATATCCACTGTATCACCCTTGTTCATGTGCTTGTTGACCCACGCAAAGAATTCTAATAGATTGGTGAGGCATGATTTCCCTTTACAAAAGCTCTTCCCTAATGTTGCATGTTCATCTGTATATCTGATAATTCTGTTCTTTATTCTAGTTTCAACCAATTTGCCTGGTACTGAAGTTAGGCTCAACGACCTATAATTGCCAGAATCACCTCGGGAGCCTTTTTTGAAAATCAACGTGACATTAATTCCTCTCTAGTCACCTCATGCAGAGGCTGATTTAAGTAATAGGTTATGTTCCACAGTTAGTATTTTTGCAGTTTCATAGTTGAGTTCCTTCAAAACTCTTGGGTGGATACCATCTGGTCCTGGTGACTTATTCCTATTTAATTTATCATTTTGTTCCAAAACCACCCCTGCTGATGCCTCAATCTGGGAAAGTTCCTCAGATTTGTCACCTAGAAAGAATGGTTCAGGTGTGGGAATCTCCCTCACATTCTCTGCAGTGAAGACCAATGCACAGAATTCATTTAGGTTTTCTGTAACAGCTTTGTCTTCCTTGAGTGCTCCTTTAGCATCTCAACCGTCCAGTGGCCACACTGTTGTGTGACAGGCTTCCTGCTTCTGATATACTTACAAAAACTTACAGCAAGATTTTTTTTTTATCTTTTGCAAGTTGCTCTTCAAATTCATTTTTGGCCTGCCTAATTATACCTTCCTTGCCAGAAATAATGTTCCTCTTCCTGGCTTTTTTTTTTAATTTGGGGTGTAAATATAGTTTGAGCCTCTTTAGGGGTGTTTTTAAATAGTTTCCGTGCAGTTTGCAGGTGTTTCACTCTTGTGACTGTTCCTTTTAATTTCTGTGTAACTAACTTTTCTCATTTTTGTGTATATCCCCTTTCTGAAGTTAAATGATACTTTAACTGGGTTTCTTTGGTCTCCCCCACCCCAAGGATGTTAAATTTAACTACATTATAGACACTATTAGTGGTCACTATTACTATGCAGCTCTTGGACCAGATCCTGTGGTCCACTTAGGACTGAATCAAGAATGGCCTCTTCCCTTGTGAGTTCTAGGACTGGCTGCTCCAAGAAGCAGTCGTTAATGGTGTCTAGAAATTTTATCTTTGCGTCCTGCCCTATAGTGATGTACCTATTCAGTATGGGGATAATTGAAATCCCCTGTTACTAGGTTTTCAGTTTTTGCAGTCTCTCTTATTTCCTGGAGCATTTCACAGTCACTGTCACCATCCTGGTCAGGTGGTCGGTAGGATATTCCTACTGCTGTACTCTTATTATTCAAGCATAGAATTTCTATCCACAGAGACACTATGGAGGAATCTATTTATACTATTTATATAAAATCCATATTCTATAGGGGAGGGAAGGTGTCCTATAGAGGAGGTGTTCACCCACAATGTATTCTCCCCCCCCTCCCCCCCCGCCTTAGTGAGGAGTCAGTAATGTTGATGCTGTGCTAAGGCTTCTGATGTTGGCAATGGTGGGAAATTTCCTTAGTGTGGCCTTGGTCCTTGGATTGGAGCGTGTGTACTGAGAGTTTGTGAGTGTGTAAGCAGTCTGCTTTGCAAATCCCTCCCTGGTATGCTGCAGCTTAGTGTCTTGAGACGTCACAATTCCACTGGTTGTCCTAGGTTGCCGTGAAGTCTCCCACGTCAGGTGAGAGTTATTATTGAGCAAGAGTCCCTGGCCTGAAGAACATTCAATCTAAATAGACAAGAGAGGGGGAGAGGGTGGATTTTGGTCCCTAAATTGCCATTTGAGATCTGAGGCCCAGAGAATGACTTCTGTAAGTAAACATACGGCAGAATTGGGAATTGAACACAGACCTCCTGGACTCAGTCTAATACCCCAATCCATCTGGGTTCCTGCTATAAAATACACACAGGAAACAATCTTTCCTTCTTTGTATAACATAAAGAATCCCAGTTTTTTTTCCCTTTTGTCTCCTTTAAGACCCTGAGAGCTGGGAAATCTGGGTTGTATTCCTGACCCTGCTATTGACAAGTTGCTCTCCACCTTAATTTCCCCATCTGTAAAATGGGGAAAGGGATGAAAAAAGATTTTCCTTCCAATGTTGGTTGTGATGCTTAAATCACTGACACCTGTAAGTGGCTTTGAATTCCTTGGATGGAAAAGGGTAGGAAATAACTGAGTTAATATCCTTCATTCAAAATATTCCTCACATCTATCTCTCTGGAGTGACCTGACTGAAATGGCAAATTCGCCAGCTATTTCCTCTGTAGAGCTGCTGAATGTCCCTTACAAAGAGGGCCGTGGATTTGTGTTGACGGGTGAACATCAATATTGTTCTGAATAATCGAAGAACTGAATAAAATCTACCTCAGTCAATATTTACCTTGAGAACTTAATGTTCATCTGGGCATGAGATCAATACTTGCTTGTTGCCCTACGATCAGTAAGTTAATTAATAAGATCTCCTGAGTGGATCAGTGCACAGCCAAAAACCCTAAAAGTCTGGTACTGTTTCTAGGTACCAGGGACAGTGGGGTTTCGGGATTCAGTATAATGATACGATCAATGGGGACGTCTCTCTACACACAACAGCGTCATCTGCGCTTCTCCTGTTATGATGGGAACTTCAGAAATAAAGACTTAGATGAGGCAATGTGTGTGCAGTGGTTAGAGCAGGGTGCCCATGTCCTGTTCCCAGCCCTGGATGGGCGGGTGCTTTGGGGGTTGGCCATCAGGACTCCTGGGGATCTAGTCCTACGGGGGAATAGACCCTATTTAGAATAGCGGGGCTGAGAGCTGGAGCATCTCGGTTCTAGTCCTATAGTGGGGGTGGGACTGGGAACTAGCTATTAGAGCAGGGAGGCTGGGAGTTGGGTCCACCTGAGGTCTATTCACAAAGCAGGGTGGGTGTTGAGCACTCAGCGACAGGACTCCTGGGTCCCCTTCCTAGTTCTGTGTCCGAGAGAGCTCGTAGTTGCTCAAGCAGAGGCATTGGGAGTCAGGACTCCTGGGTTCTCATTGTGATTCTTCCCCTGTGTCTTGGTGTAACACATAGTCTTGTTTGCCTGTCTGTGGATTTGAGCACATCTGCCGCGGAGGTGGGTTGAGGCTCAATTTTCATTCATAAAGTACTTTGAGGTCTTCTGATGACCGTAGCTGAGCATGCTCATGCTTGTCATAACCACATTCCCGCTGTTAAAAACTGTGAGCCTGGTGCTGGTTTGACAGCCCTGATCAACTTCCCTACAAGGGAAACTTCTGCCAGCCCTGCCCTGGAGAGGCCCTCTGTGGGGAGTGAGCCAGGAATTTGGCCTGTGTGGTCATTTGTTCTCCCACCAATAGTACCTAGAGCGTGGCAGGTTTTATTGCTTCTGTTGGCTGAGCTCATTGCATGCACCAAGGGTTCCTTGTTTCCCTTCATCACCCCTGGGGCATCCCTAGGTGCCATCCTCCCACCATCTCTCTATTTTACGGACTCCCCCATGCCCACCCGTCTCCTGTCGCCCCCATGACAGTGTCCTGCGTTCTCCTTCCCCATGTCAGAGGTTCTGTGTACAACCTCAAACAGTCTAATCCCATTTATTTTTACTCACTAGCAGCAGGCTGGATTTGAACTCATGACCTCAGTCCTTGAATCCTCCTGTCTCCCCTCTGCTCAGGGGCTGCTATTACTCTTGCCTTTTATTAGAGGCTCCAGCCAAGACCCCTGTAGTGCTACGTGCTGTACAAACCGCTAGTAAGAGAGTTTAATCTAAATAGACAAGACAGAGGATGGGAAGGGAAACAGATGCAGAAGTGCTGGGAATGGGATCGAGGTCTCTTGAGTACCTGGCCAGTGCTCTAACCACTTCCCTTTCTTGTTGGCTTTTCTGATGACAAGCCAGGGGAATACAACTGCTGCTTCTTAACCCTTCTGCCCTTCCCCAGAAGCAGCTGTGCAAAGCTTTGCACTCCAGGCTATTTCCAAAGCAGTTTGCCCAGAGTGGCTCATTTACAATGAATCACTAATGGACATTTCCAGAATCACTTGCATCAGTTTATTTAGGGGAGGAAAAAAAAAAACCTTCCCCATCTGTTTTCTTAAATTTCTTTCTTCACACAACACACAGTCAACCTGTGGAACTCCTTGCCGGAGGATGTTGTGAAGGCCAAGACTGTAACAGGATTCAAAAAAGAACTAGATAAATTCATGGATGATAGGTCCATCAATGGCTATTAGCCGGATGAGCAGGGATGCAAAACCATGCTCTGAAGTGTCCCTAGTAGGGCCTCTGTTTGCCAGAAGCTGGGAATGGACGACAGGGGCTGGATCATGCAATGATTGCCTGTTCTGTTCATTCCCTCTGATGCAGCTGGTATTGGCCACTGTTTGAAGACAGGATACTGGGCTAGATGGACCATTGGTCTGAGCCAGTCTGGCCGTTCTTATGTTCTTACTTTGTGACTGAAACAATCTTTCCCCCTCCTGCCTTTTCAGAACCGCACCAAGAAGCTGTTTGTGTTCTCCAAGACTATGTTCAATGGATCCTTGATCACTCTCCAGGGTGAGTCACTTTAATGGGGCATCTCTAAACAGTATGATACATTCGGGCCAAAATGTGGAGACCTGGATGGCTAAAGCTGGGCTCCTAAAGCCATATTGGGACTGGATTTTCAAATTCCAAACAGTGTTTGTAAGATGTTTTGGCCATTTTCTAAACATTTTTCCAATGTTTTGCACAAACCTTCATCTAAATTGATATAGTTTCTTGAAAACCATTGGTATTTTTCAATGGGAAACTATTTCGAAGAAGATCTTCCAACCAACTGTGATAAGTGTGTACCTAAGTCTTTTCACATTCAGCCCTTAATTAGGAGCCTAAATAGTTTTAGGCACCCAGGTTTGAAAGCTTAGATCACAGCTTTCCTGAAAGGGAAATACTGAATCTAGAGAACTAGAGATGTCCAATAAGTGGAAGGAACTGTGCTTTATGTAACTCATTGAGTTGGGGCAGCTAAAAATACCACAGTATTTAAAAACACCCTTCAGATCATATCAAAAGACTGGTTTTTTAATATGTTATTTAAGCAGTTACTATGTAAGCGAAAGAAATATATTACATTTAAAACAAACCTAATGTTAAGTGAAGATCAGCACTGGCAGTTACATGTTTCTTAGTGATGTGCTCAAACTATATATATAATCCTGTTCAAAGGATCTAGTGAAAGTATTCCAAAGCATCACAAAACGCATCTTTTTTTTTTTTACTTAAAAACACAACAAAAAACCAATCTCGATTGCAAAAGAATATGAAACATAGGCCCTGAGTTAGCAAGATGCCTATGTAACTGCTTAGCTTTGAGCATGGAAACCGTCCGATTGAAGCTGGTGAGACAAAGGGGTGCAAAATTTGCATATCGGGTCCTCCCAACATCACGAGATTGACTGGCAAGTCATGAGATTTCAAAAAAATAATTAACAAAATCACACCTCACATTTTTATTTTCTAGTGTTAGACCCTTGGTGGGGTGGCGGGTCACGTTTTCCAACTTGTCTTGAGTCTTACTTAGTCACGTGAATCCAGTAGCTGAGGCTTTAAGCACCAGATAGCAGAGTTGGCAACCCTTATGCTACAGACCTTCACGTTAAGCATGTGCTCAAGTACTTCACTGAATCGGGGCTGTAACAGCGACATGGGGGTTTATGTTCTCGATAAACCAAATGCAGCTTTGTTTTGCTTCGTACGTGTTCGTTGGAGAGGAAGCGGGAGAAACCCAAAGGAAAACTGACCAATCTGGCTTGGCCATTGAAACTGAGCAAAGGGCCTGCGCCTGCAGTCCCTGGACCTGCGGTTGTGTATGTGGGCAGTCCCAAAGACACCGTGTGGCTGAGTGCGTAGAGCTCTGGACTTAGACTTGGGAGGTCTGGCCTGGCTCAGCCACTGGCACTGGGTGACCAGATCAAGTCCTGTCCCTTCTGTGCCTCAGTTCCCCTCCCCCCACCCCACCGCCCTTTGCGAAATAATTTGAGATCTACTGATGGGGAGAGCTGGGTATTATTTATTATCCTCCCCCATGGTGCTTGTCTGGATGTTCAGTGTTCCCCAGTGCCTAGACCCCACTGCTGTGGGATCCTAAAAACCCTTCCAAGTTTAGCATCCATCCAATCCTGTCCAGTCCCCCGCTCCCTGCCCCAGTCAGACCATCACATGCTCTGGCAGTGGGGGAAGTTTTGTCTCCATCCTTCTCCTGCCAATGTTGCTGGTGTCCCAGCTTTTCCTGCTGAGGATGCAAGCAGCCTGCGTGCCCCTTGTCGGTTGTGATTCGCTTGCCAGAATCTCGGGTGCCCATTGGCTGGGCGCTGACGGTGCCTCTGCTTTGCAGTGCTGCCCAACATATGCTTCCCAGGGGTGACCCTGAATGTGACCTGGTACCTGCGGAGCTCCCGGTGTCATAACGAAGTCTACATAGACGTAAGCTCCTCCCTGTCCCTTGTGGTCTGGGCCCTGGTTGTGGGGAGGGGCTGGGAGCAGGAGAGGCCTGGGAAAGGTGATAAGTGGGGACAACTGGATGGGGGAGGGATTCTGAGCAGGTTGGTTGTAGGGAGAGCTCTGACATAGAGAGCCCCAGAGGGAGCGTGGTCTAGTGGTTAGAGCAGGGGGGCTGAGAGTCAGAATGCTGGGCTTCTATTCCCAGCTCTAGGAGGGGACCGGGAGTCTTAGGGGTGAGTGCGTAGGACTGTGGGTCAGGATTCCTGGCTTCTATTCCCAGCTGTACCACTGACTCCCTATAAACCTGGGCAAGTTCTTTTCCCTCTCTGTGCCTCAGTTTCTCCCTCTGTGAAATGAGGATGATGCTCACCTTGCTAGGGGACAGTGGGAGCTGGTGTTGTGAGGCATCACTAAGTAAATCGCTTTGGAGCCGTTGGATGGATGATGCCCTGGTACAAAATGTTGTTAAAATCCTTTAGCGTCCGAGAGGAGGGTAGGGATGTGGTACTGGCGTCAGCTCTGAAGCATTTTAGGACTTGTCTCCACGGGGGAAATTCACGATTGCCCATCTGGGAAAGTTAAACCAGATTAAGGCCCTGTGTGGACACTCATTTGGAATAAGTGGCCTTAATTCAGTTGTGCTGAATTGACTTCCAAAGCAAATTCAGCTCAACCGAATTAAGGCCGCTTTTAATTCCAAATGAGTGTTTACATTGAGTTAATCTGGTTTAACTAACCTGGTTTAAATTCACATCGTTTAGTTAATTCACAGTAATGTTCCCTAGTGTCCCCATGTAGACTAAGCCTTGGGGGGACAGAATTGGGGAATGGGGGGGAGAGTGTTGGTCTCTTTCCTCCCCATCTGCTGGGGATATGACCCCTCATTGACATACAATGGCATGGCTATCCCTGGGGTGGGGGGTGATCAGGAAGGAGTCTGCCCCCCACTTCAGATGTTGGCAGGAGCATACTGAGCAGATGATGGGCTGTTGGGATCAGCCCTGGGATCGGTCCTAGTCTCTCCCTGCTCCCCGCCCCTGCAGGAGAAGAAAGCAGAGACATACTTGACAGATTACAGGACCGAGTTGGAGCCGAAGAGCTTCGGCCAGTACATCCTGCACTCGTATAAACCCTTCTACTGCAGTAAAGTGCCAGTCCCCCTCGAGGTGAGTTTCCTCTGTGGTAGGGGGCTAGGAAACCTAGGAAGGGGGGGGGACTAGCACATTGGAAGGGGCTGGGGGAGGGCTAGGCAGAGAATGGAGCTCAGACTGATACATTTCAACAGAGCTCAGTGGGGGGGGGGTCTTATGGCCAGGGGATTCTAGGGAGCCAGGTGGGGGGGTCTTGGAGCCTCTGGGGGTGTCCTGGTGGGGGCCAGTGCAGGGGCGGCCTGTGGCCCAGGGAGTTCTAATGCGGCTGCTAGAAAGAGGAGGGGGCCATGGTAGCCAGGGGCTCTTTGGCACTGGGAGGGAGGCTGGGGAAGTGGTCCCTCTTGTCTGTGGGGTTCCCCGGGGCACCACCTTGCTTTGCACCAGCTGCTCTTGGTGACTCTTCTCTCCCTCCTCCTTTAGCTGAATGTGGAGGCTTTTGAGCATCCCACCCGGCTGGATCACATCCCGGACGTGCAGGTGGGTAACCCCGGGTGTATGGCTCCCCTTTCCCCCCGCAGCCCTGGCTTCAGGCCAGTCACTGAGGCCAGCTGCGGGAGAGGTGCTTCCACTGGGGGGACACGGGCGCTGTCTGGGCCTCCTGCGTGGTGTTGCCTGGTCCTCTGATGTGGGGTGTGTAGGGGATGTCCCCTCCTTCCCTGGCCCTTGGGGTAAGAGCTCTGATCACTCCCCTCTCCTGGCTTGAACCTTTGCTCTGATCTAGGGGCTTGCTGCGCCCTCCTGACTTTGGGTTTGAGCAGTAGGTAACGCCCTGAGCGTGGCCATGTTGTCCGTAATTCGCTCTGTCCTGCAGCTGCGCCGCTGGGATCCTGACAGGTCTCGCAAGCCAAACAAAGCCAGCCCAGGCTGGGGAGCCCAGGTGCTTCAGGAACTGGTGTTTGATTCCTTATTGGGTGGTGACCCCAGAGCAGCCCTCGGGGGTGGTGTGCTGCAGGAAGCAGGATGCGTGACTTGGTGGGGGCGCTCTCCCTTCACAGGCAGTGCTCGCGCTTGGGGGTGCTTTGGTTGGGGGAGCTCAGTAGATGACCCTCTCCCTTCTGAATCAGGGCTGACCCCATGCCCCAGCACAGCACGGTGTCCCTGGGACAATCGTTCCGGTAAGAGACCTTGGCCCCTTGTGCTGATTGTAAATCCAGTCACATTCTCCCCAAGACTCAGTTTGCTAGCTCTGGTACCTGTTACTGGGAATTCCCTTTTGCCCCCCTATGCTTTCCCCACTGGGATTTCAACTGGGCGATTCTTCCTTCCTCGCTGTCTTGAATGCATGAGCTGATGTTCTTTCTGGTTTGCAACGGAATAATATTTTGTTGCTCGTGTTACAAGCAGGACGTGATGTAGGGAGAAAAATCCCTTTGTCCGCTACCTATAATTGTATAATATATACACCAGCCATTCGGTCTGTGTATTTTATTTGCAAGAAGCTGCTTTGAAACAAAGCCTGAACAGTGGCGAGAAGTATGGTTCTGATTTTACTCTCTTAAATGCATCCAGTCAAGTAAAAAGTCAGCAGGGGTTTGTACTTAGAACCAGTTGGAAAATTTCCATCCAAACAATTCTCTATTGGAAAATGCCATTTTGATTAAATTGGAATTTTTTTTTTTGCAGAATCGTATCAGATTCAACAATTCATATCAGGAGGAAAAAATTAGGGTATTGACATTTTCTAGATTTTTCGGTTTCAAAACAAAAGATTAAAACTTTTTAGTTTAGAAAAGTACTTTATTGTATGTATAAAAGGGTTTTAGTCTAAACATTTTGAGTTTATTGAAACAAAATGTTTTGATTGACCCAAAATATTTTTTTTCCAGAATTTTGTTTTTAAAAAAAAATGCCAAATTTTGGCTTTTCGTCCCGATTTGGGATGAATTATTTTTCACGGGACAGACCATCTGTGTTCCAACCAGTGCTCTCTGTGTCTTTTCTTTTTTTTTTTATGAGGGATGAAAGGGCTTGAAGCATATCTTTGAATTAAATAATAATTGTGTGTGTGTTTACCCTAAAAATAGTAGTTACGCCTTAGCTATGCTGGATGTCTCCTTGGAAGACCCAGAGATTTGGACTGAGAACTCTCCTGGCATCTTTAACAAAGAGTTGCTTTCCCAGTTGTTCACTCTGTGTTTGAGTTTAAATGTGTGACCAGCAACAACATTTGAAACGATCTGAATAAACCCATTTTCTTTCTCAGTCAAGTGTTGCAAACCCCTGTCGATCTCCAGTTGTCCAGTCTCTCCCACGAGAAAAACTGGGTTAGAGAAGACCTGGATTTCTAATATAGAAGAAATTTCTGCGGCAGAATAAAAGCACTTTTGGTAGCCTTTATCCATCAGAAAGATGCCGTGAAAGGAGTGCAATGCGCCCCCCCCCCATTTTTTTTTTTATCCATGGAATCTTCTAAAATCCTCCTCCCCTGCCAGAAACACACTCTTGCCTCTCAATTTCTGCGCTCTCTGCAGCAGCAGACCAGGGTCCAGCGGCGCCAGACTGTGGATGCGCAACCTGAGAATGCTGCCAAAGATGGCACGGGGAAGCAGAAGTCATCTGCTGTTGATTTGGCCAGTGCGCCTGGCAAGAGTCCAGAAGGGGCAGGGAAGCCGAACAAGACCCAGAGAGAGAAACTGGGCCCGGGAAAGCCAGATGGAGCCAACAAAGCAAAGGTTGGTGATCACGACAGATGACTTGTTTGCTGTCATGGTTAGGGTTGCTTTCAAGGAGCTGCTTATGTTTGTAGGATTGGATGCATCCAGGGTCAGATAGCCCTCTGATCCCAGCGCTCTTCTGTGCCCCTGCCCTGCAGCCTGGCAAATGCTGCCCTTCTTCAGTATGCTATGCTGCTGCCACCTGGGTAGCATCAGCACTGCTAGTCCTCGGCCAATCCAAAGTTATATGTACAATCTCCGGTCTCCCCCCACCCAGCCCCCCACTCCCTAGGTTTTGTCTCAAACATAGAAATCAACAGTTAGAGAGTAATCCACAGCTTGCGTTTTCTCCCCAGGCTGCAACTAGGGCTCCTCCCTCAGTGCTGCTCAACCCACACCCTAGGTCCTCCTTCCCCCTCTTGCTGTTGCTGGGTGGGTTAACGAGTGCCCCATCTTAGGGAGTGAGAACCCCTGATTGCTTCTGCTGCTCTGCCCCCTCCCCCCTCTGGTGTTGGGGTCGGATGAGGGTGGAAGGATTGCCACGTGGGGCAGAGTGCCTCCTGTGGGTAACCGAGCTGGTCTGTTCTCAGCAGTACGCCATTGCCGAGACCTGGGAGGATGGGCCCTATATGTTCATCCTGAAGATTGAGGAGCAGAACAAGGACCCGAAAGTTGTCCCGAACTTGGAGCTCACAAGTAAGTGCAGCCCAAGCCAGTTTGCTGCAGCATCCCCACTCCGCTTCCGCTGCCTGGGTTCGAATCATGGGGAGCAGGAGTCAGACTTGGTAGCCCTTGAACGGGACAGCTGTGGCAGCGGGAGAGATGGGGGGGGAGGGGTGACTGTCCAAGGGGGAACTGTCCTGGGGAACAAAGCTGGGAGGGGGAGCTGCCCCAGGGAGAGTGGGTGTGGGGGGAGGGTGTGACTGTCCCAGGGACAGTGTGGGGGACCACGAAGGGAAAGGGAAGGGGTGACTTTCCTTGGGACTATGGTGGGGGAGGGTGGCTGTCCGAGGTGAGCAGGGAGGGGGAGCTGCCCCAGGGCGAATAGAGTTGGGCATGGGTAGGAGGGGTGACTGTCTAGGGTCTGTGGGGGCCAGGGGGAAGAGACATGGGGAAAGGGTGTGTGGGAGGGTGGATGGTGTGTGGGGCAGTCTTGGGAAGTGTGGGGGAGAGCTGTCCCAGAGATGGGGGGGAGGAAATGGGGTGGCTGTCCCAAGGGATTTGGTGTTTCAGTGGGAGGCTGTCCCAGGCAGAGCAGCGGGCTGCCCACTGAGCAGGGAGAGGGGTTAGGGGGAATGGGACGGATCCCTGTGGAAGGAGGGGGGCAGAAAATGGGGGGGCAGCTGGTCAAGAGAGAGTAGAAGGAGGTGCACCCAGAGCGGGAGACGAGGGACAGAGGGATGGTGAATGGGGCAGGAGAACAGGTGTTGGGGTGGGGGCGGGCAGGCTCCTTGCCTCTAGCTGCTTCCCAGTGCCCAGCCACGTGTCTCCCTCCCCAGTTGACGTCCGGATGAAGCACCCTCTCTACCAGTACGTCTCGGCCTCCGAGTGGCCTCTCATGGTGGTGAGTGAGCAGGAGCGACTCCTGGCCCGGGGCCAAGGCACAGGGGTGGACACGGTTCGGGGAGCACAGCCGGGGAGTCTCCACAGTTGGGCTACCAGACCCCGAGCGCTGGGGACCCTCTTGGGTTCGGGGTGCAACATGGGAACATTAAGGGGAGATCACAGCCACTCTGGCTGGTCCTCCTGCAGGAGCTTTCCTGGGGCATCTCTTAGCCTCAGGCCAAGGGCTGCTGCGGTGTCTCGCCCCTGGCCATTTCATGGCCTCCTGGTGGGCCTTGCTGTGCATTGTGGGTAACCACCCGACTCTCCCCGACTGAGGACCTTCCCCTGCAGCTGTAGCACCACCTGCTGGGATCCTGGCTGGTCTTGCAAGCTAAGCAGGGTTTCACCAGGTTGGTCCCAGGATGGGAGACGGCGGGGAGGGTCCCAGTGCTGGGTAGCCAGGAGTGCCCTCTTTGGGTCACTTCTGAGCCCAGCATGGTGCTGGGTGCTGCAGAGCGGGGTGGGGTGCTCAGGAGGGGGCTCTCTCCTGTCAGACTCTGTACCAACCCCTATGCCCCATTATGGCACATGGGGGCGCTGTCCTGCAAGGTGGGGGCATTCTCCCATTGCGGGCTCCAGTGCAGCACTAGGGGGCGCTGTCCCCTCAGCATCCAGGCTGATCTCAAGGCTGCAGGGCCGCGTTGGGGGGGGCCCAATAGGGCAGCCGGGAGCAGGGTGGGGGGACTCAGCTCGGGGCATTCTTCACCCATGAGGCCCGGAGCTCTGTGACCAGGCCCGTCCCGGGGCCGCTCAGCTCCGCCCTGCTCCCACCCCGCAGTTCTACATGGTGATGTGCGTGGTCTACGTGTTCTATGGGGTGTTGTGGCTGGTGCTGCTGGCCTGCTACTGGCGGGACATCCTGCGCATCCAGTTCTGGATCGGGGCGGTCATCCTGCTGGGCATGCTGGAGAAGGCCGTCTTCTACGCCGAGTTCCAGAGCATCCAGAGCCAGGGGGTGTCGGGTGAGTCCCCCTGGCCTTGGGCGATCAGCCTGGTCCAGGCTCAGCAGCGTGCACCCTCGGTACGGGGGAGGGGTGACGCAGTAAGGGGCGGAGCATGGGGTTCAGTAGGGGGCACTCGCCCCTCACATTCAGCCCTGGCTCCAGTGCCCCAACGTGGCACCAGGGGGGCGCTGTGCTGCAGGGTGGGTGGGGAGCTCCGGAGGGGGCGCTCGCCCCCCACAGTCAGGCGTAACATGCACCAGCCTGGTTTCAGGGGCGCAGGGTGGGGGGTTCAGTAGGGGACGCCCTCCCTTGTCAGTGCTGACCCCAGGCCTTTGGGCTGCCCCCCGGTTTGCGTGGAGACCACCAGGAGAACCCTGCCGCTGTATAGTCGTTACACTGCACTTTATTTGGTGCTGCCTTGTCCCACTGGGCGTCAATTGCTGGGAAACTCTGCTCCTCTTTAGCTGCTGCTCTTGATCTCCCCTCCTCATATCTCCTCTCTTCTCCCCTCTGCATTCCTTCCCTGCAGAGGCTCCCAGTTCACGCCTCCCCAGGTCCCCTTTCCTGGCCCCCTCCAGCACTCCGCAGTGTAATAAATAGCTAATGATGACACTGAAGAGTCGTCATCAGGCCGTAGCACTGCTCCTGCACTGAGGGGGCCAGGGCTGGTTTTTCCCTCTGACGCTGTTGCCAGATGCCACGAGATCAGTTGCGCTCGGTTCCCGTTTGGAAGCTTCCTTGGCTTCTTGTAACAGAAGCTGAGACGCGGCGCAATCCGCGAGGGTCGTGCCAGCCGTGCGTACAGTCTGTGTGCTGGACCCAAGCTGGGCCCCAGACCTACCCCAGCTCCTCGCAAGGAACAAGCCCCAGTCACCAGCAGGGGGTGGCATGGGACCAGTGTAAGAGAGAACGGGTCTGAAATGGCAGCTGGCTCTGGCTTCCGATCCTGTATCGGATGATCCCCTTTCTTCCCAGTTTGCAGTAGCTAAATTGGTAGGCGGGAAGGTGCGGCTGTGCCAGGCGGGGCTAGACGGGTGGGGGTCTATGCCTGGCAGGGAGGGGTGGGGGAGATGGTTTGTGCCTGGGATGCTGCGCCCCGACCTCCCCGTTCCCCGCCCCGTGGTGATGCTTCATCTCTTTTCTCTCCCGTTCCAGTCCAAGGGGCCGTGATCTTCGCCGAAGTTCTGTGCGCCGTGAAGCGCATGTTGGCTCGAGTGCTGGTCATCATTGCCAGCCTGGGGTACGGCATCGTCAAGTGAGTACTTGAGGCTGGGGGGGCCCAGGGAGATGGGGTGAGGGGCGGTACCGGTGGAAGAGACATAGGAATGGTCTGTGGTGGATCACCCCATGTATCCTGGGTAATGCTGCTTAAATTCCTTCCTGACCCCCACCAATGACCAGCTTAGGCCCTGAAACCTGAGAGCACATCACATCTAACTTGACTGCTAGTGTTTGATAGAAGGGGGTGATCTCTGGCTGGTTGGGGCCGGGGGGTGCGTCTGTGCCCCTTCTTGTCCCCCTGCAATGACCAGCCCATGCCATGAAGCCTAAGAACTCCTCTTCCCCTCCCGGACCCGCAGAAAGAGTAGCGGGTAACGGATTGGTTTGTGGGGCATGCCATGGGAGGGCTGTGTCGGAGAGAAGCGGAAGTGGCTCCATGCGTTACCGTCAGGGGCTGCGGTCGGCACAGACTCTGACCAAGGCCTGCCCCTTGCCCCCAAGGGGCTGATGGTTGGCGATGGGTCAGACTACGTGTGGGGAGGAATGGGTGACTGTTCCAGGCGTTGGGGGGCTGTGTGAGGCTGCAGGGGGGACATCTCAAGGAAGAGGCCGGCCTCTCCTGTCTCCCCCGCCCCACCCGCCCCGTGTGTGGCCCTGACCCTGCTCTCTGTGCTTCTCCACAGGCCGCGGCTGGGCGCCCTGCTGAACCGGGTGGTGGGCGTGGGGCTGATGTACCTGCTCTTCTCCATCATTGAGGGCGTCCTGCGGGTGAAATCGGTAAGTGAGAACTGGGCGGGGCGCACCAGCCACGGGCAGCCTGGAGTCCCGGGCCCAGGGACAGCGAGGGGGGTGCTTAGTTGGAGCCATCGGCTGCCTCGCACAGGGTGGGGGATGGTGCATCTGAACACGGCTATGGTGGCAGCTGATTCTTGGGGTGCCAGGAGCCGGGGGGCTGTAGCAAAGGGGCAGGGGGCATCCTTGGGGCACTACCCTGCTGGGGACAGCGAGTTGCCCACCGGCTCTCTTCGCTGGGCAGGCGTCTCTCCCGGCAGCCCCGCAGGTCCGGCTCCCAGCGGGGTTCACCCCCGCGCTGGGGGCGTCAAGCAAGGAAGCGTGTGGGCAGAGGCTGGCTGGTGGGATTGCAGCCGGGGGGTGGGCGGGGGCAAGGCTAAAATGGGAATTGTCTGGGGAGGGGGCAGGGCTTAGCTGGGGGATTCTGGGGGAAGGGGGTTGGCTGGCTCTGCTCCATGGTCCCTCAGCGTCTGGCTCTTCCGTCCCCCCGCCAGGAGCAGGGCAGCACGGCCACCCTGGTGTGTGAGATGGTGCTGGCCTTTGTCGATTCCTGCATCGTCTGGTGGATATCCTTTACCCTCCACCCCTGGGGCCTTCCTCCGGCCCCACCCCGCAGCAGGCCGCTTGGGGGCGGGGGGCAGCCTGGGGACAGGGGTGACCTCAGTCTGAGCTAATGGGCGCAGTCGCTGGGTGCCTGGAGGGGGGCTAGCCCTCTGGCCTTGCTGGGGTCCGGCCTGGGGGGAATTACCCTGGGGCTCCCTGGCTGGCCTTGGAGCTGGGAGAATCCCCCCCCCAGCCCGTTCTGTACAGGGGGATCCCTGGTTTATCCCAAACTTACCGCACCCAGCTCACCCCCTTGCAAATAAGCCACCGTCTGCCCTAAGAACATGGGTTGGACTGTAGCTGTCTGTGCTGTGCCCCCCCCTGCACCCCTTCCTTAGCCTTGTCTCCTCTCTGTCCCCCGCCCCCTTGATCACCTTTCTCTCTGCTTCTCTTATTCCCCTCCCAGGCTCAGGATGACTTGGTGCTGCTGGCTGCCATCCCTTTGGCTATGCTTGACTCTGCCCTCTGCTGGTGGATATCCTGTGCGTCCGTTGATCTGTCTGAGCACGTCTCCCCTCCCCTCCCCTCGCGTTCTCCGGCCTACTAAGGTCCTCCTCTTTCTGGAGCCCTAACTCCGCCGATGTCCGTGTCCCACTGCTTGTTCCAGCGTGAGATTAAGGAGTGGTCAGAGCGGTGGGGGGCAGGGCTTGGGGGCAGGATTCCTGGGTTTTATCCCCGGCTCTGGGGGGGTGGGCGGGAATGGGGTCTAGCGGTTGGAGCAGGAGGGGGCTGAAAGGCCGGACTCCTGGGTTCTATCCCCAGCTGCATGGTGGGGGGAAGTGGTCAGAACTCCTGGGTTGTATTCGTAGGGTTTGCTGTGTAATATTGGGGGCAACACCTTTCCCACCTGTGCCTCAGTTTCCCTGTCTCTAAAATGGGTTTAATAACCCTACCCCCTTCAGAGCTCTTGGAGTGGAATGGGCTGTAGGAGGCAGAGGCTGCTTTTTAACAACTTCCTGACCCACCGGGGGGAATGTGTGTTGTGTGCTTGATACAGTTAATTCTTTCACCCTGCTTGTGCACTGTGATGTGTCCACCTACCCGACCCCCAGGAGCCTTTGTGCCAGTCCCCACAGGTAGCGGGTGTTACGTTTGTTGTATTGGGAGGGGCCCAGTTCAGACACAATGGCGGGGGGGGGGGGGGCACGTGAGCTGTAGCAAGTTCAAGGAGGCGCAGCTGTGCTTTCCTAGAAGCCCCTCCCCCCCATCCTTCCTGGGGTACCCCGTTTTTTCCCCTTAACGGGCAGCACATCCTCATCAGCCTGGTGCAGACCATGAAACTGTTAAAGCTGCGACGCAACATGGTGAAACTTTCCCTGTACCGCCACTTCACCAACACCCTCATCTTCGCTGTCATCGGTGAGTTGGGGGAAGAGGGATGCCTTGAGAGCTGTGTCCCATCTGCCAGGGGACCAGGACCCCACCGGGCGGAGCTTTGAGGTTCCCGGGATCCCTTCCCCGGCTCTTGGCTGGCTGTGCCCCCAGGCAGGGTGTGCCCGGGTGGGGATGATTGGCGCTTGTGCCTTCCCCGGGCGTGAGGGCTGGGACCCAGTGGGCCCAAGAGGTTGAGGTAGCTCATGCCACTTCCCAGTGGCCTTTTAGGGTCTTTGGCTGACCCCCTGGTGCCCATGGGGAATTGGGGTGCCCTGGGGAGGGGCTTCTGCCCCCAGTGTTGGTGGGCAATGGGGGGGGATGTGCCCGGGGTGGCTCTGGCCCACCCCCGTCTGTGGGGAATGTACCCAAGTGGGCTCTGCCCCTACCCCCAGCTGCCATCAGAAATGATGGTAAAGCTGAACTGGGGTCTGGGGGACCCGCATGACAGCCGTCGCCCTGGTAACAGCCTGTCTTCTCCCCAGCATCCATCGTCTTCATCATCTGGACCACCAAGACCTTCCGGGTCGTCAAGTGCCAGTCGGTGAGTAGCTAGGCGCTGCCGGCCCGCTCTGATCCAAGGGACCCCCACCCTCCGGCATGGCTTGTGGGTGCCACAGGCAGCCGGGCCAGTAGCCAGGACAGCATTGTAGCCTGGTGAGTGAAAGTGCTGCCTGGGGAGGTTGGGTCCTTTGGGGAGGAGATTGTGCCTGGAGCCAGGCCTGGGCTGGCTGGGGAGCTCATGGGGGCTGCTGATCCATGCTGCCGAGTCTAACCACCCTGCCCTGTCAGCTGGTTGGCTGCAACCTTTTGTGGTGCTACCAGCCGGAGATTGTGGGAGCTACTCTTGGGACGCTGAGTCCGACATTGGGGCTGGGATTCAGGACTCCTGGTTCTGCCCTTTGCTCTGGGAAGGAAATGGGGTCTAGTAGTTTGAGATGGGGGGAGACTTCTGGGTTCTATTCCCTGTTCTGCCACTGATTCACTGGCTGCCCTTGGGCAAGTCACTCCCGCTCTGTACCTCAGTTTCCCCCTTGTGCCATAGCTCTCCCACCTCCGATTGGGGACTGTTTGGCTGAACGTCGGGGCACCGTGAGATCCTGTGGGACAACCTGGGGAGGAGAGGGCTGCTCCATGTCTGTCCTGTCCCCCAGCTCACTCCCTTTCCCGCTGCTCCCTCGCCCCTTCCCAGGACTGGCGGGAGCTGTGGATCGACGACGCCTTCTGGAGGTTCCTCTTCTCCATCATCCTGCTGGTGATCATGTTCCTGTGGAGGCCCTCAGCCAACAACCAAAGGTGCCTAGTGTTAGAGATAAGGAACAGGGGGCCCAGAGGCAAATTTGGGTCGACGGCTGCCCTTTATTTACCCGCTCGTTCCTCCTCGACGCCGCGAGTGAGCAACGAGGGGGTTACTTTATAATCCTTTTATCCATAACGGTGTAAATGTATACATTTCCAGCAACTCCCCATAGACCCTTATTTGGTTACATTAACACCAATACAATGACTATTAACAGCTCTAGGATAATACAATTCTACCCGCCCCTGTTGTTTACAGAATTACCTCACAGAGCGCAGGCGCATTACCTTGAAAACTAACATTCTTTAAAATATGCAAGGGAGGGAAAGAAGATCATGCCTCTTCCCACCAAAGGCCTTGCGCAGGAGGGGAGATAGTTATTTTGTTAGCCGCATCCCCTGCACAGATGGCCAGGAAGGGAGGAAAAGAGGAGAGATAACACGACTCTAACTAGAATTTATACCTGTTACCAGAAGCAAGGTTTGCCCGTGCCTTGACCCGTTCCCTGTAGCTTAGGCCTGACCATTTGTCCAGCTTTAAGTCTTTACTCTCCTACACCTGGACCTCCAGGCTACACTCTGCCAGGCACTTGGGACAGGGGTGCTTTGAAGTACCCACCCCAGGTGTCACCTGTAACTCCAGCGGAGATCACCTGGGTGGAGAGGGCAGCGAAAGCGTCTAGGCTGGGGCTGGGCTGAGAGCTGTGCTCGGCTCTTTCAGGGATGGATGTCCTCATCGGATCCAGCCTCAGCTAGAAAGGATGGGATGTGGCAGCAGGGAGGGAGCTGTTTGTGGGGTGCTTGTCGCCAGGGAAGAGTGAGAGGGGTGGCAGCTGTGATGGGAGGGGTCAGTTGTTGGGGGGAGGGGTTTCAAGGTGGTGACTGTGATGGAGGAGTCGAGGGAAGATCTGTTCCCTATTGAGCCTGTTGCTAACCCCTGTGTCCCACCATGGCACTAAGAGAGCCCTTATATGGCCCCCCAACACACACACCTAGATTTACATTCAGAAGGGACCATTGCGATCATCCAGTCTAACCTGTATGCTCCACCCAGCCGTTCCTGCATCCACTCCAGGTCTGGTGGCTAAGCTAGAACCCTGTCTCTGAAAAAGACACCCAGTCACGGGCTGCATCCCCCACCTTCTTCCATGGGGTGATGCCCCTTGAAAAAAACCAAATCCCTGCAACTGGTATGGCCTCCCACTGAGCCCGAGGGGGAGCGAACGCCGCTAACGTACTGAACACCGCAAATACACAAAGCAGTGAAAAAAACATTTCCCTCTCGGATAACTGAAATGTGCCGATCTGCAAAGTACAACAGATGCTCCTTGAGAACCTGTTAGTGTTTGTTTTCAAGCTGTTTACTTCTGTCCTGGCATGTGATGTTGGCAGTTTGTGTTTTAATGGTTATCAAAATTTAACTTTTTGAATCTCAGCATCTGTCATTAAATAATTCTGTCCCCGTCCCTCACATAATTTCCCACAACTGTGAAAATTTAAATAGAGGAAAAGTGGGGGGGGGGGGGGGGGAAGATGCTTTAAAATACATTGCTGTCTGTCGAAATCACAAAAATATAAAAATCAAATTCTACCCAGCCTAGGTATTCAGGAGGCTAGACTAGGTGATCGCAGTGGTCCCTGCTGGTCACGGGTCTGTGCATTTATGAACCACCACGCTCTCTCTGCAGATACGCATTTGTGCCACTGGTGGATGAAGGGAGCGAGGAAGAGGACGAAGAAGAGGAGCATATGGTGAACGAGGCCTTTGGTAATTCTGGTCTAACAGGATTCTTCCCCCAGATCCTGGACTCCAGGGTCTATTGATCAGGGCAGGTTAGGAAGAAGCCGGCCTGAATTCAAGTCAGTTCCTTTGCTCCTCAGCTCGCTCTCTGCTGTCTCAGTGCCCTGGCATGTGTCTGGCATACACGTCCCCCTCTGTTCAGTAGAGTGATGCTAGGCAGGTGGCCTTTCTCTGGTGTGCCTGTCCCTTTAAATTCTCTAGGGCTGGGAAAGTCAGTGCAAATGGGGGGGGAGGGGTCTAAAAATACTCCTTGCTCTAGCGACTGACCAAGTGCGCATCCAACTCAGTCGTTCTCACCATGCCCTGCAGCTGTAGCCAATAATGGGATCCACCCCGTAATGCACCTGATCAATTCAGCCCTGCTTCATGTGGGGTGTGAAAGAGAGGGTGAATGAAGACCTTCCTGACCCCTGCTCCCTGAAGGATGAGCTTGATTTCCCCTGGGTTTAGCAGAGCTCTAAATTATCACAACCATGAAATGATCCAGCCACAGTGTTGGACTGCTGGCACTGCTATCCACATAGCTTCTACCCTGTGTATATATGTGCATAGGGGAATGTATAGGGGTCAAGGTTATTTTTGCCCTGTATAGAAAGAAAAGGCTGTTGGACAGTAATCCAGCTATGTAAACGTGAGGTAGTATAATATACAGTGCTGTGTATGATGGTCAGAGGGGTGGTGGCAGGACTGGGAGTTAGGACTCCTGGTGCTCATTGGGGAGTGGGGTTTAATGGTTGGAACAAGGGAGGCTGGGAGTCAGGGCTACTGGGTTGTTTTCCTGGAGCTGGTTGGGGAGGGGGTCTGGTGGTTGGAACAAGGGAAGATGGCTCTGCCACTGATTTGCTGTGTGATCGTGGGCAAGTCACGTCCCTAGCTGTGACGTAGGGGTAACACCTTACTTGGGAGGGGTTGTGAGGGTAAGTGGCATGTCAAGATCCCTGGGGTCGAAGACACAAGAGTGTGGTGCAGCGGTGGAGTTAGATCAGAGCCCTGTTCGACGGGCAATGGTGGCTTCTAACCAAAACCTCTGTTGCTAGTGGCTCCTTCGTACCCTGCCTGCCAGGGAGGAGAGGAATCACACACAGCAGCAGCTGTGGCTCTGAAATGACTCTGCCGGGCCACTTGAGTGTGAATGAAATGAGAGCGCGCTGGGCAATTGCATCAGGGGGTGGGTGGGTGGGTGTTGGATCCTAGTTGCTCCCTCATTGACCCACTGGTTTCGGGGGGCTGTCTGTTTTTCAGAAGGGATGAAGATGAGGGGTGCGAAAAGTGAAGCCAATGGGATCCTCAAAGGCAGCAGAGTGGTAAGAAATGGGGAAGAGGGGCTGTTGATCTGGCTAGTGGATCCCCAAAGGGACCCAGCACACTTCCAGCATTGGCTTGTGGGGCTCTGAATCGCCCGGGCCCCGAATCAGAGCCCTTTTGGTCCCCAATAGCCCAGACTGAGGATCTTGTGGCTGCAGAGGGGTGAGTCATGGTGAACAACTTCACCAGGATCAGTGCCTCCTTTGAAGATTGAACACTTCTGGCCGGGCTCCTCTTGGATCTGTGAAGCTAAGCAAGGTCGGACCCCGTTAATATGCAGATGGGAGACCCAAAAGACTGGAAGCATTGTCCTTGGTGACACTCAGTAGGGGGCACTCTCCCCTCTGATTCAGTCTAACCCCAATACCCCAGTGTGGCGCTAGGGGGTGCTGTGCTGTGCTGCGCTGCAGGGAGTAGAGTTGGGGGCTGAGTAGGGGACGCTCTCTCCTCTCAGTCAGTTCCCAGGCCCGGTGTGGAGAGGGAGGCGGAATTTGTCGTGCTGCTGCCAGGAGGTGTGATGCAGAGGGTCCAGGCTGCAGTTGCTATTGGAAATGACTTAAGATTTTCTCTTCCTCTCCTAAACGCTTGCACTGTGGGCTGTTAAACAGCCACGGCGCCCTCCCCAGAGGTGGGTGCATGACTCCCCGGTTATAGCCCACCGACTGCTTTGGAATGGAAGGCCCCATGGCCAGGGACTTAGCGCGACACCATTCTAATGCACAAGAGATTGCTTCTCATATTGCAAACCTTGGGCTGATGCGCCCAGTCTGGCGGATGCTACTCCAGACTCCAGCACTGACTGGCTGTTCTCCTCCCCTCCCCCCTTCTTCTCTGCAGGATGAAGATTTGAAATGGGTGGAGGAAAACATCCCGTCGTCTATGGCTGACGTGTAGGTTGAGCGCCATCCCTGAGCTCGCCTTGTCCTCTGGGCTGTCGGCCGAGGCAATCTAAGACCTTATCGCGCGTCCCTCAGGAGCTGCCCCGTGAAAGAGGCAGCCTGGGGTGACGCTGTGTCGAGGAGGACGGTCTGTTCGTAGTCAGGGCCTTTGCTCGCCATCCTGTTATAGCCACACTGGGCGGCTGGCCTGTTGGATCTCCTGCTGAGCAGGTTGTGAGCTGGGCCAGCACCTGGGTGGGAGACTGGCAAGGGAAATGCCCAGAGTATTAGCTCACCTTTGCGGCTGTACTGACCCCAGTGTGGCACTAGGGGGCGCTGAGGTGTGAATACCTGGTTGAGAAATTACCCCCCAAACCCTCTCCCATGCCATGCCCATGCCATGGGATTTGGGATATTTCGCTCCAGCGTCCTGGCTGAATTTCCTCTCGGACCATGTCCAGATTCCCTTGCCCCCCCCCAAGGGGATGAGATTCTTGTCACACCCTCCCTTGGGACCCTCCTGGGCCCTGTGTCTGAGCTTTTTTAAACGGCTGTGGCTGATTCCTCTGTCCATCATCCTGGGCATTAACCTTTCCTTCCTCTCTTCCCTTTTGCAGCGTGCTTCCCCCTTTGCTGGATTCCGACGAGGTAACCCTGGTTTTGCAATTTACAGCCCCAAAGTTTCTCCTCTGCACCCGAAGGTGGCATCACGGTGCCGTCCTGGGCTGGTATCTTGCTAGTCTAGGAGGGTTGGGGTTTGGATGAGAGAGAGACCTCCAAAGAGCAGCCATGTCTACAGGGAGCAAGGCAGTGCGTATCCTCCCCTCGCAGCCAGTGCAGCACTAGGGGGCGCTGTGCTGCTGGGAGCGTGGCTCAGTAGGGGGCGCTCTGTCCTGGCAGTCAGTGCTGACCCCAGTGCAGCACTAGGGGGCGCTGTGCTGCTGGGAGCGTGGCTCAGTAGGGGGCGCTCTGTCCTGGCAGTCAGTGCTGACCCCAGTGCAGCACTAGGGGGCGCTGTGCTACTGGGAGCAGGGTGGGGGGCTCAGTGGGGGGGGTATGCTCCCCACCCAGTCTGTGCTGACCACACTAGTAGGGGGCGCTCTCCCTCAAGTCCTTCCCCCTGCGTGACGTTAGGTGTGCGGTGCCGTCTCAGGGGTGCTGGGAAATGGAGGCGCTGCCCACTTACTATCACTCAGGAGTCCATCAGCCCCTGCACAAGGGCCAGTTTACCCAGCTCCCCATTGGTCTCTCTGCTCCGCCTCCGTGTCCCCTCCCCGTTTTCATCGGGTGCTGTGTTTTCCTTCGCTCCCTGCCATCGTGTAGCGTCATGCTCCGCCCCAGAGGCGGCACTGCGGGCGATCCCGGTGCAGGCCGTTCAGCACTGTCACGCCCCACCCCAGAGGTGGCCGACGCACAAAACTAAGGACGAGTGTCAGCATTGTCATTGGGTTCAGCATTTAGCTTGGAAAAGCAAGGAGTCACCCGAGGCGTGAGGGTGATTGTGTTTCTCCCCGGGGGTCCTAACGAGGGCCTTTTTCTCTGTCCGTCTCCAGGAGATAGTGACCACGAAATTCGAGATGTCCAAGATGAAGTGAGGAAGGAACGTGGACAGTCGCTCTGCGGGTTACACCCTGTTTCCCTCTGTGGCCCATTGGGAAAGGAAAGTCGCTGGTGGTTTTTCTTTTAATATATATATTTGTATATGGTTTAAAGATTATTTTATTATCTTTAAGTTTCTAATACTTGGGCTTTTAACAGCCTGGGGAGCTGTTCCCTGCCTGTGGCCACAGGAGTGGGGAGAGCGCCCCTGCCTGGTGAAGAAAACCAGGCTGCACCTTGGCCAGGGTCTGCTTTGTTCTCGAACTGTATTAAGAATGAAAGGAAACTTGCAGAACTATAGACCGCTCCAGCCTCTGTCCTGCTGGGGAGCGGCATTGCCTGGAGATCTGCAGCTGGTTTTCTAACAGCACCTGCCGGGACGGGGGGAGCGAAGTGGGGTGCGGCGGAGGTTGTGTGTTGTGTGCACTAATGGGGTCCTTGCAGGGTGCCTCTTTCGGGGTGCTGTCTAAAGGCAGCGTGTGTCTGCTGGGGGGTGTCTGCGGAGGGGGCGAGTGGGATGGGGTGCTGTCCTATGGGAAGGGAGCCCTAGAGACTTTGTGTGGGGGACAGGTGTGGAGGGGAAAGTGGGATGCGTGCCGGGTGCAGATGCTTGTGCTGGGTGGACGAGGAATATGGTGGCTGGCAATGATCAATGGGGGGAGAAGAATCTCTGGCCGGCTTATGGCTCTCCGGGCATTGCTCGCCGCCCCCTGCTGCCTCCTGGGACGGTGGCTGGATGTTCCCTGACCCCTTCCCCCAGCATTGCTCCTGCATGGGGGGAGCTGGCATCGGTCTGGACCACAGGACCCCTCGGACTCTTCACCCAGAGCCCCTCCCACCCTGCCGCCACGACGGACACTTCTTCTTTCCACCGCGGGGAGCCCAAGGGAACTCACGTGCTGTGGGCATCCACCACCGGGCGCTGGGGAGGGGACACCGCTGAGCAGCCTGAGGGATCCTGCGCGCTGGCAGCTCTGGATGTGGCGTTCTCCGGGTGGCTGCCATGTGACCTGCCCTCAGTGGGCATCCCAGCGAGGGAAGGAGTGCCAGGACGTGCCCACCCCCCGAGCTGGTGCCCCTTCTCCACCATCGCTCCCAGCTGGCATAGCAGTCACTCCAGGAGACCAAGCCAAGCTCCACTGAGGAGAGAGCTGATCTGGGGCAGGCACCGCTGGACGGGAACAGAGCAGGGTCACGAACTGCTCAGTGCCCTTGGCCAGGGCGAACACGTGCCTGGTGCTTCAGGCTGAGCATCTGTAACAAGCGAGGACCCTGATTCCGGGAGTCACCTGGTCCCCGGCGTCACTGCTGCCTGCCTCTTGCCTGGCTGAGCAGCTGTTGGGTGGCCACTGTGGAAGCAGCTACTCCCTGCGTCGCTCTGACAAGCCAGCGAGCTGGAAAATCAATCGCCTGCTGCGTCTTGCTCCCCGGCAGGAGAGGGGATGTGAGTTGTCGTGTCTGATTCCGCCCCCCGCCCCACCTCCCAGCTCACCCCTGAGCCTACAGGACATTAACATGGCAATGGCGGGTGCCAGGGGGCCATTAAATACTCGGCCATGGAGCCCAACCAAGCCTGGCCTGTCCTAGGGCCCCTGAAGAACTGGGGGCGGCCTGTGAGTCACAGCCAGCCAGGGCCTGCCCCCCCATCTCTGGGCACCACCGAGCTGTCCCCCCACCCAGCTTTCTCTTGCATGTGCATCTCCCCGCTTCCACCTGCAGGCACTGGGCCTGCCCCTCTGAGGGGAATGGTGGAGCTGGGTCCCTCCCTCCCCATTGGGATGGGGTGATTCCTCCATGATCCTGGAATAGCTTCTCCATGTAACCCAACCCCACCAAGCTGTAGCATCCTCGCCCTATCCCCACACCATCTTCCTATAACCCCTAACCCTTCCCTATCGAAATTCAACCTAGATGGGACCTCCCAACCCCCAGCATCCCACATGTCAGCCTGTGCCCTCCCCTTTACAGCCTGACCTACTTTAAGGATTATCAGTCCCGTCCGTCCTCCCGTCCCCTAACACACACACACATTCCCTATCCTTTCCACACCAAGCGTGGCGCGTTCTTCTCCACTTTGCGTTTAGGTGGATTTCTTCTCCCTGGAGGAAGGTTTCTCCCCCTCATCTCATGTGTGGCTGGGAGATTTTCCTTCTCCCACCATCTCTGGCTGACCTGGGAGGGTCGCACACCTGCTGATTTTAACTTTAAATTGTCTGAAATGCTTCACAGGCTGCCACATGGTGGGGTGAATTCTGCCCCCAGGCCTGTCTAATGTGGGAGGGAAAGCTCAGTTCTGTGGGAGCACGGTGTACTGCTTTTGCTTTGGTCGGAGGAGGAATGTGTGTTACATCCACTAATGGTTTAAAAAACAGTCACAATTTGAAACGGTCCGTGTCTGTGTTTAATTTCTGCTCCGCCACTTCCCGCAGGCACGGCCGGGCTCTCCGGGTCTGGCTGAAAGGCCACCAGCACCTCCAAACAGCGCTAGCAGAGCAGGGCCCGGGGGCCAGCGATGGTGTAGACACACTCCTTGCCCCAGCCAAGCGGGGCCCTGCTGTGCCAGGGGTAGGGGACGCAGGCCCTGTCCCCTGAGACCCAGCTTGCTTTGATGGTCAGCTCCCTAGAGCGGGGACTGCATTGGTCCAGTATGTACAGTGCCTAGCGCGGCAGGGTCGCTCGTAGCCCAGCTGCTGGGCACGGAGTTACTAGACAAGGGGAAAGGTTACAGCAGTGGAGCGTGGGGAGGGGGCGGGGGTTAATTGGGGGTGTTTGGGGGAGGGGATGAAGGCAACTGGCTCCAGACAGGCCTCAGCTCTTCACCGTCCTTAGTCCCTGGGCTGCTGCACTACCCCCATCAAGGCTGCAGCTCCCTGGTGCCCGTAGGTCTCTGCCCAGGCTGCGAGTAAGGGGTGGGGGGTGTCCCCTGAAGATGAATGAGACCCACCCCCATCACCACCACCTCTATAGGTGGATCAACTGGTTGGGAGGGTTGCCTTGGGGCAGTCCTCCTACTCCCCCAGCTCCCCCCGAAGCCGGGGGGGGGGGGAGGGTCACCTGGCAACTCAGCCCTCATGCCCAGCCAAACATGCCCTGGCCCAGGGCTCCTCTAGGGGCCCAAGGAGCTAGTGGGGGGGAAGGAGAGTTGGCCTGGGCCCAGATCCCCAAAGGGATTTAGGTGCCTAACTCCCCTGACTGCATCCCCTTCATGGACAGGGTGAGGATCCCAGCCTTGCTTTGCTGCTGTTGGCCAGGCGCCCACTCCAGGCAGGCAAAGGCAGGGCCTGCTTAGCCCCACTCTGTGGGGTGAGGAGACCCCAGCCTTACCCTGCTCTAGTCCCAGCTCTGCCTCCCAGTTATTCTTTAAGCACAGGGGCTGCTCTGCTGCGCACCAGGGCCCAGCCTGTGGGGGTGAGAGGCACCGGCAGAGTCGCAGCCATGAAAGTCACTGGAGAACACAGGAGGAGTTAAACTGTGCCTCCTGGGGGCCCTGATCCATATGCATGCCTAGGCCTCAGTGGCAAGGAGTTCCACCGGCTAATCCTGGCCTCGAGCCAGAGAGCTGGTGTCTCGGTGAGGCCCAGACTGCGGCAGGTGCAGGAAGCTGTTTAATGAACTCTCTCTCGCCGCCTACTGGCTGCAGCCCAGCCTGCATCGCGGGCGTGAGTCCAGCCAGCTGCCTGCACCATGAGTGTTGGCCTCCATTTGTGCGTGGGGGAGGCGCATCAGCTGGGCTGCGCCGGCGGTCGGAATGTGATCAGTTCCGCTACGGCGCTGGGTGAGGAGGGAGGCGCTGAGCTGTAGGGGGCAGGGGGGCAGTGCCAACGAGGGTGCCCCCTGGAGACGCAGTGGGACGAGTGTGCTCCCCATGACCCATGACGGCTGTGATCTCTCCCCCCTCCCCCCCCCCCCCCGTGGTTTCTGTGCTGATCACTAATAGAACAGGGGAGTGTAGCACTAGGAATGCAGCTGGTCAGCAGCAGTGGGTTCTGGTCCCAGCTCTGGGAGGGGTGTGGGGGGGTGTCTAGTGGTTAGAGCAGGGTTGGGCTGGGTGTCAGAACACCTGGGGTCTATGCCTAGCTGGGGCGGGGATGGGCACCTAGCTCAGGGGCCTGGGATGTAGAACGGGAGGGGGTCAAGTCCTCCGCTGCCACTGCCTTCCTGCACGACCTGGGGCAAGTCACATCGCCGCTCCGTGCCTCAGTTTCCCCATTTAATAATACGGACGCCAGCCCATAACCACGGTTCAGTCACATCTCCAAAGGCTGTTGCCTGGCTTGGGAGAACGTGCCGAGGCCCTGCTCCTAGCGGTCGGCCCCTGGCGCCGGCCCTGCTGCATGGACACACCAGAGCTCCTGCGGCAGGAAGGGTTTTATTAGCAGCAATTAGTACAGAGACACTTAACGAGCAGACCCCCCAAAGGCTGAGCAAGGGTGGGGACACGGGGAGGGGGAGTGGAATGGCCTGGCAAAGCCACCGTCCTTCATGCGCAGTGGAGCCCCCCCATGACCTCTGTGCTCCCTTTGCTCCCTGCCCAGCTGGTCACTCGCTGCTTCCGCGCCACCTGCCTGGCCGCGGCGTCGATGGCGGCTGTCACGATCTCAGCCGCTGCGGCATACAGCAGCCGCTTCCCCTGCTCCTCCAGGGCCCCCACGCTGCCCCCAGGGCAGGCCAGCCGCACCCTGGCACTGGGAGGGTATGGAGGAGCCCCCTCGCTTGGCTGGCATGCACCATCTGTGCCAGGTGCCTGGGCCACCCCGCTTCCTCCTGCAGCCTCTGCCTGGTCCATGGCGCCCACCTGGGCGGGAGCTGGTGCCAAGGAGGCCGGTGGCTCAGGCTGATCCTGTTCCCCGTGGCACCAGGCCGAGCCTGCGGGTGGCAGGCTGGCACGACCAAGGGCAGGCTGCTCCAGGGGATACGCCCGCGGCGAGTCGCTGCCACCTGCGGCATCGTGATGCCCAGCGCCCTGCTCTGTCAGTGGAGCCAGGGCGTCGTTCCCAGAGACACCAGCTGGGGGCAGGTTTGGGGCAGGGCTCCCGGCTTTGCGGGCGCGGGAAACTCCAGGAGGGGGCCGGTTCCCGTGTCCATTGGGCTCCCCCTGACTTGGGGTCACACGCGGCTCGGCAGCATCGGTGCTGGGGGCCAGCATCGTGGTCCCCTGCTCTTGCCGCTGCTTGGGGGCGTCCCCTTGCGCACAAGCCACTGGCCTTCCCCCCACAGCCCGGCTGGCTGTGCTGGACCCCCTAGCCCCTGCTCCCTCGTGGTGCCCCCAGCCTGGGTTCCCGGCAGCCATCTCCACAGCAGGGCCGGCCGGCTCCTGCTGACCCCGCTCGCCCTGGCTGGCTAAGCCCGTCACAGGGGCTCTGGCCCCTTCCTGCCCCTGGGCTGGCTCTGCTGCTGCAGCACCCCCTGGTGGCGGGGCAGTTCCCACGTCGGGGGCAGGCTCCTCCACAAGAGACCTCCAGCCTGACCCCAGCTCAGCATCAGTCGCCTCCTCCAGGCTCAGGCTGGGAGCAGACTGTGGGCCTGTCCCTTCCCCTTCCTGGGCTCCCAGCCCCCCGTGCACCACTCCTCCGCCGCCCCTCTTGCCCTTGGGTCCAGCGTTTCCCTCCCTCTCTGCTCCTGACAAGGCCAGGCCGGGGTCGTCGCACCCAGGGGCTGTGAGCTCCCCCAGCCCCCTTTGCGTCTCAGCGTCTCCTCCGTCCCTCTCAGCCCCTCGCGCTGCCTCAGTCGCCAGCCTCTGGCCTCTGCTCGGCCCCACTCCTCTCTTAGTCCGGGCGGCGATCAGGCCTTGGAGAGCCTGCCAGGGCCTGGCACCCCAGGAGTCCCGTGGTCTGGCGCCCCCCGGGGCTGGCGTTGCCCCCAGGCCTCTCCTGCCTGGGCTCGGGGAGTCAGCCCTTTGCCGCCATCTCAGGGGGGCCTCACCAAGGGGCGCCACACCTCCGCTGAGGGTGGCGATGGGCCTGTGTCCAGCGCCCTCGCCATGGCAGGGTGGCACCTTCCTCCCCGGGGACGCTGCCTTGAAGCAGAGCAGCTTCCTAAGCAGGGAGGAGCCCGTGCTCCCCGGCACCGAGTCCCGCCCGGAGCCCAGGGCAGCGGCCCGGCTCGCTGGGGGCCTCACAGCCGGGATGGGATGCTCGTGGTTGGTTTCCATGCTGCGGCAGCTCTGGGTGGCACCGGGCTCCCAGCTCAATGCCCCCTTCCCCTGCCGCAGCAGCCGGATCCTCCGCCTCGGGAAGACGCTTTCCGAAGGGCGCGGGGGGGCTGTGCCAACGTGCTCCGACAGGAGCCCTGATCCCGGAGCTGAGGGGACACGGGTGACGCTACCTCCTTCGCTGCCTAGGCCAGGCTGGGACGTCACTCCTCCGTCCCAGCTCGCTGCATCCATTTCAGCCCCCTCACGTCGCCAACGGCAACAGCAGGAAGGATGCCGCCTCAGTGCCAGCGTTTGCCTGAGGACGCGAGTGCAGATTCCCCGTGAGACAGGCGTCAAACCCAGCGAAGGTGAATGGCTCTTCCCCCGCCGCGCCAGCTTGCCACACGGGCCAAATGGAGCCTGGCCTCCCAGCCGCGCAGCGTCCTTCCCTGGCTGAAGGCCACCGGGGACTGCCTCTTCTGGGTGAGCGGCTAGGCCGTGGCAGGGGGCGCTGAGCTGCCCTTGATGGGGTGAATCCCACAGCGTCTGGGGAAACCAGAAACTGAGTAAGCTGGACTAGCGGCACTTAGCCCTGAGTAGATTCATAGATCCCAAGGCCAGACGGACCCACTGCCATCATCTAGCCTGATTCCCCCTCGCCCACGCCCAGGGAACGATCCCAGAGCAATTCCTGGCTGAGCTACGGTGAATCTTTTAGAAAAACAGCCAGGCTTGATTTAACCACGTCTCCCCTTTACCTGTCCCTGGGCACAAGGCCCTGTCCCTGCTAGACAGACTTGGAAACTGGCGCAGAGAGACACCGTAAGCCAAGCTGTGAAATAGTGACAGAGCTGGATATAGAACCCAGGAGTCCGGGCCTATCCCCCCTCCATCCTTCATCCCCACTCTAACCACTAGACCCCGTCTGCTTCCAAAGTCAAGGAGGGAACCCAGGAGTCCTGGCTCCCAGCCCCCCCGCTAACCACTAGACCCCCCCACATCTCTGCCAAAGCTAGACATATTTCCCACTGCTACCAGCTCCTGCTCTCAGCTGGGAAGCAGCAACCCAAGGGGCCATGCAGATCTTACCATCCAAGTGATCCCTGCATCAGCCAGGCCCTGGCACAGTCGTCAGGCTGAGTGCACGGTGCCAGACGCCCATGCCCCACCGCGCTCACCCCAATTACACCAAGCTGGGGGCCCGACTCAGAGACGTCCCTGTGACACTGGCTGGCTTCGGGGGGTGGGGGGAACCCTTTATAATGTTAGTGATAGCGATAGTGCAAAATTACAACAAATCTTGCAAAATAGGCCATGTAGGTATCCTTAGAGCAGTTCAGCTTAACTGAACTTGCTACGCTCAGCTGTACGCCTGTATCAGCTCTGTATTGTAAGCGATGAATGTGCGCGATATTGTCGTATCTAAAACGTGTGCTGTGCTACTGGGTGACTGACAACCCCAGGAAGCTTAGCACCAGCACTGGCCAGCCTGCTGGAGGGCCAGTCAAGGGCCATGACCTTGCAATACAATAAGCCGAGGGAGAAAAGCCAGGCCTACACCTCATGAGGCATCAGAGATTGAGGAGACACATGTAGGAACATGGCTAGATGGTCTCTGAGGCTTTTCCATGCCATGCTGCGTTTGGGACAGAGGGAGTACAAGCCTCATGGCAAAAAAGGGTATAAAGCTGCACCAGCGCCATCTTCTGGTCTTTGTCATTCGGTGCTGGGGCTGGTTTTCAATATCTTCATTAATGATCTGGAGGATGGGATAGATTGCACCCTCAGCAAGTTTGCAGATGACACTGAGCTGGGGGAGTGGTAGATTGGAAGGCAGGGATAAGATACAGAGTGACCTAGACAAATTGGAGGATTGGGCCAAAAGAAATCTGATGAGGTTCAACAAGGAGAAGTGCAGAGTCCTGCACTTAGGACAGAAGAATCCCATGCACAACTACAGGCTGGGGACCGACGGGCTAGGCAGCAGTTCTGCAGAAAAGGACCTGGGGGTTACAGTGGATAAGAAGCTGGATATGAGTCAAGAGTGTGTCCTTATTGCCAAGAAGGCTAATAGCATATTGGGCTGCATTAGTAGGAGCATTGCCAGCAGATCGAGGGAAGTGATTGTTCCCCTCTATTCGGCATTGGTGAGGCCTCATTTGGAGTATTGTGTCCAGTTTTGGGCCCCCAACTACAGGAAGGATG
This sequence comes from Emydura macquarii macquarii, assembly GCF_026122565.2. Taxonomy (NCBI): domain Eukaryota; kingdom Metazoa; phylum Chordata; order Testudines; family Chelidae; genus Emydura; species Emydura macquarii. The sequence goes on from NW_027131927.1 coordinate 5,353,633, forward strand.
TGGACAAATTGGAAAGAGTCCAGCGGAGGGCAACACAAATGATTAGGGGGCTGGAGCACATGGGTTATCAGGAGAGGTTGAGTGAACTGGGCTTGTTTAGTCTGCAGAAGAGAAGAATGAGGGGGGATTTGATAGCAGTCTTTAACTACCTGAAAGGGGGTTCCAGGGAGGATGGAGCTCGGCTGTTCTCAATGGTGGCAGATGACAGAACAAGGAGCAATGATCTCAAGTTGCAGTGTGGAAGGTCTAGGTTGGATATTAGGAAAAACTTTTTCACCAGGAGGGTGGTGAAGCACTGGAATGGGTTACCTAGGGAGGTGGCGGAATCTCCATCTTTAGAGGTTTTTAGGTGCGGGTTGACAAAGCCCTGGCTGGGATGATTTAGCTGAGGTTAATCCTGCTTTGAGCAGGGGGTTGAACTACATACCTCCTAAGGTCCCTTCCAACCCTCATCTTCTATTATTCTATTCCTGCTTCCTACCGCTGAATCAAATGCTCTACAGCTGAAGCTGTGAACCAAAGGACTGAGACCCATCCAGGTACTGGATGTACAACTGAGGGACTATATAAGCCTGCCAACTCCAAGTCTGCTAAGAATCTGATGTATGGACTTTAGAGTCATTTGTATGTATCTGATTGCTTTGATCATTTAACATCTCCCACCATGTTTGTTTCTTTCCTTTTATAATAAACCTTGTTTTAGTTACTGAAGGATGGGCTGGCAGCGTGGGATTTTGTGTGAGAACCAAACCTCTACTGATCTAGTAACGTGGCTGGCCCTTTGGGGATGAGAACATTTTATATGATGAGCAAGCAGAGTTTTAAATCATTCGCACTTTACTGGACCCAGCTGCTGATTTGGAGCCAGAGACTGAAGTGCAATAAAGGGGGCTGTGCATTTTTGGGGGGCTTCTTGATAAGCAGCGGGAAGGATCAGGAGCACTGTTTGTGAATGGGAGAATCTGCTCGCCTTCTGCCGCTTGCTATGACCTTGGCATTTTCAGGTTTCCCTGGCACGGACAGGTCACGATCCCGTCTGCCTCCTGCAGAGGGAACCAGCCGGCTGGGGCTGCCCTGGCAAGGGAAAGTGCCCCTGAGCGCCAGGCACATTCAGTGATTTTGCTCCTGCAAGAGGACTGCTTATCTCCTCCACCCCACCCAGGGCATGAGCCACTGCTGAACCAACCCTAGCGATAGAACCCAGGAGTCCTAATGCTCAGCCGCCAAACACTAGACCCTGCTCCCTTCCCAGAACCAGGGACAGAACCCAGGAGTCCTAGTTTCCAGCCTCTGCTCTAACCAGTAGCCCCCACTCCCCTCCCAGAGCTGGGGATAGAACCCAGGAGGCCTGGCTTCCAACACCCCCACCCCCACTGTCCTCCCAGTTCCTTAGCCTCCCCCCGACACACACACACACCCACACACCTGCACCCCCCAGCTCTGCAGTCCCCATAAATCACTGAGCCACCACCTGAGTGCAAAGGCAGCCCCCCCCACCCCCAGGCACTGGAGAGCCCCCACAACCCACCTACGGCTGTCCAGGGCCCCCGGGCGGGGAGCAGGGCCAGCCCGGACTGGCCCATGGGGGGTGACACAGCTGGGGATGCCGACCCGCCTCCATTCAGTTCCAGCTCTTCCCCTGATCCAAACAGGATTGTCCCAGCCTGGAGATCTACAAACCGCCCCCCCCCCACCGGACACCCCCACACTTGCCCCAGCCCAGGACTGCAGGGCCCACGCTCAGTCCGGTCCAGTCTGGTCCAGCAGCTGCTGCCTGGCCGCGGGGCTCCTGGCTCCTGCGCTTCGCTCTGGTTCTGCAACCACCCCCACCCCCCCGCCTTTGCCAAGGCACAGCTCACCCCAATCGTTCCCATGGCAACCAGTCTGTGGCAAAGGGGGGCTGCAGATGTGGGGGAGGCAGGGCTACCTGGCAAGGGCTGGGCAGATGCTCCCAGCCTGCGCCCAGGCCAGGGGTGGGGAGGGTGTGGGGGAGTGCTAGCAGTGCTTGGGGCAGTGGCTAGAGCTGGGGAGACGGGAGGGCTGGGAGTCCGGACCCCTGGGCTCTACGGGCTAATAGAGCAGAGGATTCAGAGCCAGGACTTCTGGAATCACTCCCTGGCTCGGGGAGGGGAGCAGGGTCCAGTGGTTAGAGGGGGGGGGGGCTGGAAGCCAGGATGCCTGGGTTTAATCCCTGGCTCTGGGAGGGGAGTGAGGTCTAGTGGTTAGAGCTTGAGGGTGGGGGGGCTTCCTGGGGTGTAACCTCAGCTCTTGGGGGAGGGGGGCAGGGTTTGGAACAGGGCAGATTGGGATTCTAGTCTAACCCTTAGACTCCCCCTCCCAGTGCTCAGAATAGAGGCCAGCTCTCCCCACCCAAAACACACAACCATTAGCCCCCCTCTTCCCACCCGGATCTGGGACTAGAACCCAGGCGTCCTGCCGCTTAGCCCCACCTCACCCCATAGTGAGTCGCCTGGAGGGTGATATCCATCCAGAAACTGAGAAAGGACTAACTCAGGAGAACAAAACTGTAGCCTCACTGCCCTGCCTCCCTTGTCCCTCTGCAACCACACAGGGGGAGGATATGACACCCCCCCTTTATTTCAGCCAAAGACCCTGCTCCAGGTTTTACTGTCACTCTTCGCCATCCATGCTGGGAACTCCAAACTCAGTGAATTAAACTGCTTGGCCTCGCTTAGGTCAACCTTATCACCTCCCTGCCCCCCCCCCCCCACACACACACACACACACCTTACAGATGGGGAAACCGAGGCACCATTTGCCCCAGGCCACCTGGCAAATCAGTGGCAGAATCAGGAAAGGAACCCAGGCATCCTGCTTCCCAGCACCCACCCCTGCCTCCTCTCCTACGACCATGATGAGGAGAAGCTGCCGGAGATCCTTAGCGAGGGGCACCAGCCCCCTCTTTAGAGTCTCTTGCCCACTGCATTGCTAGGACCTCCTGGCCCCTGGCTTCATCCCTGTGACAGCAGTGCAGGGTTAAACGCACCCCACCACTGCCAGCACCAGGCATTGCAACCGCTGGTCCCAGTGCTGGGTTAAGCTGGCCCTGCACGCAGCCCATAAAGGAGGCAACAAGGGCCTGGGCCCAGCCACGGCGCACAGCGCCCCAGTCCCCACCTTCCCCTGGGGAGAGCTAATGAAACCCACAGAACCCAAGATTTTCCCCTGGCACCCGCCTGGCTCCCGTGCAGGAAAGGACCTGCTGTGTCACAGGGCAGTGGAAGGACTCCCCCTGGTGGGCAGTGATGGACTAACCAGGCCCCAGGGGAGGTTTGTTCCTGACCCGGCTCAGTGAGAGGCTGGCTTGTGCCCTGCAGCAGGAGGGTTTGGTTCCCGTGTGTGGATTTTTCTTGTGGAGGCTCTTGTTATCTCTGTAAACGTCTGATCAGCCCGGCTCACGGGGGACAGGCCCATCCAGGCACACAGTACAGGGTAAAGGGGCCTTAAACAGGGTGGAAAGGACCCCCTCAGAATCCCCTCTGTGCGGGGCGCCTACCTGGCCAGTGTGGAGGGCTGTGCTTGCTGCCACCCACCGGACGTGGCATGGTGCGGACCACACTGTGCTGTGGCTACGCTCTGCCCCACAGGAGGCAGACGGGGGGGCAGGGCATGAGCTAGACACCAGGGGCAGGCTGGGTCCAGCACAGCAAGAGCCCCACAGCCAGGCAAGGAGAACCTGCACCAACCGCGGGAAGCACAAGTACTTCCCAGAGGCACCAGGCCCCTGGTTTTCAAGCCCTAACACTGCTCCTGTGTTAATAGCACCCCTGGCCCTCCCCAGCCTCAGGCTGCCAGGACTATGTGGCATCCATCTACCCAGGGACTCACACAGCCCCCAGCACTGGCGGAGCTGAGCACCTCACAGTCTCTAATGCATTTAGCCTCACAACGCTCCTGTGAGGCAGGGCAGGCTATTATCCCCATGGTACAGAGGGGAAACTGAGGCACAGAGCAGCTATATGACTCACCCCACATAACACTGTCTGCACCCTAACCCCCGGCAGCTGCATCTGTCCCTATGGAAGGATAGGGGACCCCTAAAGGCATGGGACATGGGCATACTTTGTCAGCTTGTTGTGGCTTTTGTGTTCTGTGTCTGTACCTTGTCTGGCACCATGGGACCCTGGTCCATGGCTGTAGAGCCCTACTGGTACCTGTGGAACATGGTGTGACTAGCGTGGAAGCAATTACCATATCAACTCATCCTCATGCATGGATCCAACGGCACCAGGTCCTATGCCCACCTACAGGCCTGCAACGGTACCAGTTACAACGCCATCCCCAGTGGCGTAGCTAGGAATGGAAATTTAGTTGGGCCCCAACGTCCAGCGGACAGGCAACGACCAAAGGTCTGAGGTCCCAGCAAGCCATTTCTATGGCATATGAATAAATTCACTTCAACAAATTTACTTAAACTTGGCATTCAGACAGGCTCAGCTTGGGGTGGGCCTGGGTGCTAACTGGGTGAACCCTGGCCCAGCCGTGATTACAGACTTGCCCCTCCATAGTCCTGCACGGTTCCAGTGGTACCAGTTACTAGACCCATCTGCAGGGCTGCAGCAGCACCGGTTCCAAGTCCCTGGGGGACTCAGGTGGTACCCAGACCATCCTGCCCCGGTGCCTTGTGGGAGTTGTAGTTTGGGTCTTGCATGTCCCCATTCTCTTTTAAGGGCCAGGTCCCTGGCCAGACTACATTTCCCATGAGGCATCATGGTCTTGCCTCTTGGGGAGAGGTGTTGATGCATCATGGGAGCCCCACTGCTGCAGCGCATGAGGGGAGATGTAGTCTGGCTGAGGAGCCCAGCCCCCAGTAAAGCATAGGACTGAGAATCACCCAAACTACAACTCCCATGAGGCACTTGGGCAGCATTTCTGAACTGAAATATTTTGCTGTTTGGGTGTTCAGCTTTTCCATGAAAAATCAAAATGCTCCCCAAGCAGCAGCCACTTTTCACAGGAAATTTCAGAGACTCCCACCCCAAAAGGGCCCACTGGGATCACCTAGTATGGCTTCCTGTACAGCACAGACCAGAGACTCCCCCAAATAATGGCCAGAGCAGATCTCTTAGAAGAATATCTAATCTTGATACAAAAATTGTCAGTGATGGAGAATCCACCACGACCCTGGGTAAGGTGCTCCAATAATAAATCACTCTCACTGTTAAAAATGTATGCCTTATGTCCAGGCTGAATATGTCGAGCGTCAACTTCTGGCCATTGCATCACCTAGATTGGAGAATCCACCTTTTCTTTTTCTCTGCTACATTGAAGAGGCCGTGATTAAATATTTGTTCCCATGTAGGTATTGATAGATGGGGATCAAGTCACCCCTTAACCTTCTCTTTGGTAAGCTAAATAGATTGAGTCTATCACTGTACAGCATGTTTTCTAATTCTTTAACGACATCTCCCAGGAGGCACCAGGGTAGCATTTCTGAATCGAAATATTTTGTATTTTGAGTGCTCTGATTCAGAACGAAAAATCAAAATTTTCCACAAGCAGCCGCCGCTTCTCACGGGACATTTCCTTGTGTCCAATCCCGATTTGTGGTAAAGAGCAGCTTCGATGAAGAATTTTCCAAGCAGCCCCATTCCCTGGCATACTGTGGACCTGCCTGGATGGAGGAGGGGCTGGGTGGGCAAAGCAAGGAGAACGAAGACAAGGACTCCTTGACCAGTGCGGTGGGGGAACCGCCTGACCTCTTGTGGTCCCTTCCAGCCCTAAGCTTCTGTGACTGTGTGGGGCAGCTCTGTGGGTCTCTAGCGGTGCTGATGAGCTTCTTGCAATGGCGATTGCAACATTCCCCACTCCATGGAAGGATCAAAAGTGCTTCCTTTGTGGGAAAATTCCTTGCATAACTGGGCACAATGGGAGGTTGGTACCTTCCTCTGAAGCAGGTGGCCATTGATGGAGAGAGGTGACGAGGCTAGATGGCCTCTTCCAAAGGTCTCCTTTCTTGGCAGCTCAGGGTGGGAGACGTGGGGACCTTTGTCAGCACGGAGATGGTGTCTCCATCATGCCAGGCCGACGACCCCTGCTAGGAACGCATGGCAGCTCCTCTGCCCAAAGGAAAATCCACCCCAGGGTGGCAATGAATGGTGGAAAGGAACCACCCCCGTGGAGCTGCTCCCAGCGCTGGGGAAACCACGGGCTCTCATTGGCATTGTCCCACCGTGGCTAAGTTGGAGGTGGCCCATTGACGTACTTCAGCATGAAGTGGGTGGACAGGGCGTAGCCATTGGCTTTGGAGCAGGGAGTTTCGGCCAGAGACAGAAGAATGATGCTGGCCAGGAATAGCACAAGCAGCCCAGCCGCAGAAAGCAACAGCTTCTTCCCTCCAGACAGGAGCCTGGGGCCCGACCGAGGTTGACCTAAGAAAGCCGAGGGCTGCGACTTGGGGCTGGGGACCGAGAGAAGCCAGGATTACAGTTGGCCACGAGGGGGAAACAGAATGAGTCACAGAAGAGGCCCATTACAGCTCAACCCCCCTCCCTGGCAGCCCCAGGGAAAAGGGGAGCACGGACTGTGGAACTCCCAGCCACTGGACACCTGAGTGGGCTCCCACGGGACTCACTGCTCCCAGCGTCTCTACACACTGCTCTGTCCCCTGGCCCGAGAGCGGCTGCCCCCTCCTGAGGGGCGAACGCCAAAGCAAGGTGAGCCTGGAGGTGGTTTCAGGCAGAATTGGTCTGAGTCTTACCAGTGTGTATGGAGAACTTCGCTCCAGGGGGTGGGTTTGGGAGAGGGGCAGGGTGGGCTGGGGCTGGGAAAGACGTGTGGCTAGTTAGGACACGGGGTGCCAGAAAGGCAGGGCCGGGTTTATGGCTAGCTAGCCGGGAGGTCCACACCCAGAGCCTCCTTACGGCAGCAACCGTCTCAGCCACACATGTCCAGGCCAATCGATCGGGCTCCTCAGCCACAGCCGGGGGCTTCTCCCCCCTCGAGCTCCTGGCCACTGCATCCAGACTGCTCCAGAAACCCCTTGGCCACGCCTGCCCTTGCTCTCTTTAACCCTTCGCAGGTGGGCAAGAACCCGAGGGGTGGTGACTCGGGACAGATGGCTCGGAGGCACTGGTGCACCCCCAGGAAAGGGGTCCGGGGGAGGGGAGGCGGGTTGGCTGGGAGCCTGTATCCAGAGGGCAGGCTGGGAGGTGGGGAGATGCCAAGCCTGGGGGTCAGTCGGGGGAGAGATGGAGTGGGGGAGGACAGGGCAAATCTTTCCGACCCCTCGCTGCCCTTATCCCAGCCTGGTTAGAAGCAGCAGCCCTACCCCTTCTCCGTGAGGATGGCCACTTCCTCAGAGCCGGGACCGGCCTGGTTCCTCTCTCCGGGCTGCAAGAGGAAGCACGGGGAGGGGGGGCAGTTAGCCAGTGCACCACGTAACCCATCTACCACTCAAGCTCCAGGCTCCACATAGCCAATGAATCATAGGTACCAGCCCACCGGGGGAGGAGGTGGGGAGCCTTCTTCCTTAACTCATGGGGGAAGGCAACTTTGTACAGAGACGTGCTGCCTAGTGGTTAGAGCGGGGGAGCAGGAATCAGGACTCCTGGGTACTACCCCAGCTCCGGGAAGGGGAGTTACATCGAGGCCCACACTTGGCTCCCTCGTAGCTGGGCAGGCCTAGTTCTTTCTAATGATCTCCTCTCCTAGGAGTGGCCCCGCATGTCCCTGCTTAACTTGGGGAAGCTGAAGGGGACACTCCAGCCGGCTTGCACTGCCTGCCGGTTACTGCCGTGCCAGGGCTGGAAACTGGGGCTGGCAAGGCCGGCTGCGTCAACCCTGCCGTATGGGGGGAGGGCAAACTGGGGGGTGGCCCCATTGCACCGAGCCCTGTGGAGGGGGGTGATAGAAAGGGTTAGGTTCAAGACCAGACGGGGGGACCCCCCAGCCCAAATCCCACGTGCACCAGCTCCCCCTAGGCTGCCCGTCCCTGGGAGGCTGCAATCCCTGACATGGGAGAAGCCGTGAGGCTGACCCCTGGACCACCTGGGTCCCACTGATCAGTGGAAAGGAGGGAGGCTGCATGGAGTTTGGGGACAGGAGAGATCTAAGCTCTGCAGGCACCGGGGATGTGAGGGTTCAGGTAGGTTGAGGTGCCTGGCCCAAGACCCCCTCAATCCCCCCTCCCTCCAGGATGCAGCATTGCTCACCTGCGTCACATCCAGCTTGTCCTGCTGCACGCAGGCCTGGCCCAGCCAGCTCTCGATCCGTTCCGGGTCAAAGCCCACCAGCTCTGTTTGGCGGCAGGCCCCATCCCTCAATGCCAGGCTCTGTGGGTGCCGGCTGCCCCGCAGAGGAGCATTCCCTAAAGGGAGAGACGGTGCGGGCATGACTGCCAGGGGCACAGCTACAAGAGAGGTGCCAGCCCAGGGGAAGGGAGGATGACCCCGTTATTAGGGCACCAACCTGGGACACGGCAGGGCTGGCTTCAAATCCTTGCTTTGCTACAGGCTCCTTGGGCAAATCACATAGCCGCTCCGTGCCTCAGTTTCCCTTCTGTGCAACGGGGATAACAGCCTGACAGGAGGGTTGCGAGGAGTACACTCCAGATGGTGAGGCATTCGGATAAGTAATGGGGGGCAGTCATGGATGGCTCAGAGGAGTTAATAATGGGGGGGCTACAGAGCCGATGGAATGGCCTATGCAGCCCTTTGCCTTTGGGTTTGATACCGTCCCATCTCAGTAAGTGCTACCAGCTGATGGCTGGTGGTAGCCTCCCTCATGTGAAATGAGTTTATCAGGTCTCAGTCCAGTTCCTGGGAAGTCAAAGTGTCCCTGCCACAACTGCACCCACCCCAGCAGAAAGGCCAAGAACTCAAGGGGCCCCGGAGACCGAGCTCATCCCTAGAAGAGGTCTCTTTCCAGGGCAGCAGCTGAGAAATAGATCTCTGGGGCTGGCTGCACAGGGAACCTCTCACCAGTCCTGAGCCTGGATGTTTTATGCAGCAGAAACCCGTCCCACAGTGAAATGCACTGAGACCTCACAACTCACTTCATGCCAGACACAGCACAGCCATAGCATCGGGGCTGCCAGCAACCAAAGGCCAGATTCAAGCCTATAAATGATCAAAGCCCTGGTCTGGTGCACCAAGTACCTTTCACTGTAGGCACCTCAGCATGCAGGAGAGATCTGATAGCAGGAGACTCTTTAATATGGGCAAAGGGAGGCAGAGCGAGATCAAGCTGCAGGGGGTGGAACCGGATAAATTCAGAATTAACCATTGGAGCAGCCCACAGGTCATCGCTCTGCATTGAGATCAGACGCTGTAGCTCAACCACCAGATATGGGCTGGATGCACAGAATGGTCCTTTCTGGCCATCGAATCTGAGACTCACCCGGCTCCATCCAGTCTATCTCCAGCTGGACTGGGAGAGTCTGATCAGGGGGATTAGGATTGGATTAGAGCTGGGAGAAGTGTTTCAGTCGAAACTATTTTCGGTGAAAAATGCAAATTCGGCACCACCCAAACGTTTTGCAAATCCGTGAGGGTTTTGCCAACTTGTTTGTGTCACAATCACCAAACCACCACAGGGCCCCAGCAACAAACGCAAAACTCTGGAAAAGCCAAAATGTTTTCTAAACAAAAGCGTCTCATTTCTTTCATCCGGAACGACTTTGGGTTTCGAAAAGACCTTCAATCCCACTTTTAAAAAAAACCAATTTCAACAATGCTCAAAAACAAAACATTTCCTCCAACCAGACACAGAATTTTTTTCCGCATTTCTATTCCCCAAAAATTCTGATTTCAGTTCGACCTGAGACACGGGTTTTTTCCATAGATTCAGAGATTGCGAGGCCTAAAGGGCCGATTGCCATTATCTAGTCTGCGTAACCTGGACCAAAGCACTGCCCTGAATTAATTCCTCTTTGAATTAGATTTTTTGTTATTTACATAGTTTTAGAACATAAGAAGGGCCACACCAGGTCAGACCAATGGTCCATCTCGCCCAGCGTCCTGTCTTCTGCCAGACGCTTCAGAGGCAATGACCAGAACTGAGCAATTATTGAGTGATCCGTCCTCAGTCATCCAGTTCCAGCATCTTTTCTTACAACCAGTAGCCCCTCTTTAGCTAATGTGAGCTACCTCAAAGGGACTTTCTTGGTAGTGGAAAGGTAGGGGGCAGCTGGACTGGACGGTGACAAGCCAGGAACCAAATCACTTACCAGAACTGTCTCTGGCAATTTCCACCTTCCTTTTGGTTGCCAGGGAGAGACAGAGTCCATCCTGGGAGCCCAGCCATGTCCATGTCTCAGCCGGAAAGGGAATGGCCTGTTGATGATAGCTATACTCAGCTCAGCTCTCCCAGCTTCTCCAAGCACTTGCCAAATCCTCCTCAATCAACCCTGACAGCTCCTCCCTGCGAGACAGGGTGAGTCTTATCCTTGTGTTATGGAGGGACTGTGCAGGAGGGACACAGCCCCAGATCACACAGTGAATCAGGGAAAGAGGACCCAGGAATCCCAACTCTCCCCCTTCCCCTACACTAGTCTCTAAACTCCTTCCCCTCCCAGAGCTGGGAACAGAACCCGGGAGTCCTGACTCCCAGCCGCTGCTCTAACCACTAGACCCTGTTCCCTCTTACAAATACAAGTGTAAATCGCCTTCTCTGTGGTTGCCAGTGAAGCACGGCATTAGCAGCAGGGATCATGTTAGCAGACGGATGCTCCCCCTGCTACTGATTGGGCCATGGCTGGTTTAGGGCTAGACAGAGGCTGCAGCGGCTTTGCGGAGAAGGTGCTAGGCTGGGACTCAGCAAACCTGGGTTCAAGTCCCAGCTGTGCGTGACCCTGTGCCCAATTGTCTCATCTCTCAGGGCCTGTTTCCCCATCTCTCAGACACAGATAACCACACTCTGCCTGTCAGCTCTTGGGGGCAGGAATGGTCTCCCAGCATTCATCAGTGTGCCACCCTGATGTGGGTTCCTGTGTCCGGGCAGTGCCCGGCCTGATGGGGCCCCAGTCTCAGTTATGACGGGGGGGGGGGGGGGGGCAGAATTTCACCCTGGGGGCAGCCTATGTAAAGCAGAGCACAGTGAAATGGAGAGCAGGAGAACGTGACAGGGATGGATCCTACGTGGAGAGGGAGAAAACACAAGCCCAGGGGCTGAGAATCGGTCCTGGGAAGTAATCAGGCCTATGGGCCACCAGAGAGGTGCCAGCACTGGGGGGGACCAAGGGCCACTGTCCCCCCCACTTTTGAAAACCTGAACTTGGCAGGGAGCACAACCCACCCCCACCGGCCCCTGACCGGAGCTGGGTGGCGTGATGGAGGGGTATCTGGGCCAAACATGAGCATGTGCTGCCACGACCTAGCACTGCCCCATTCCCCCCACTTCTCCTGTCCTTCCCTCACCCCAGGACTTTGCTCCCTGATGGGGTTAGGCTGCTCACACCCGGGTCCCCGGAAGCCCCAGCTCAGCGTTTCATAGGGTTTACAGTCAGCTCCTCCGGAGTGAGCTGCAGGGCACAGGCCATTCCATGTCACCCCATGACCCCTGGAGCAAGCCCAGCCCTTGGGGGGCACTACCGCAGCTACCTACATCCGGGTCAGCGCCTCTCCCACGTCGGGATGAGCGGCTGGTGGCTGTGCCCTGCTGGCGGCTGTGCCTCCGGCTCGGTTCCTCCCACTGGCACATCCCTGGAGAGAGGAAACGGCGGCTGGTGGATCTGCCCTATGAAAGGATCCCGCGCGTCCCCCACGGGCTGCTGCAGCAATGTCCGGCTGGCCCAGCTGCAGCTTCCGGGGCTGCCCCTTTAAGGCATGGCAGGGGGGTCTGCCCACCCCCAACCATCTCCAGGACCAGGAGCTGCTGCCCTTCCAGTTCTGCCCCAGCTGGCATGGGAAGGAGGTGGCAGCTGGGTCACTGTTGGGGGTGGGGCCTGTCCCTTTCAGGGGGACCCACCTCTGCCATGGGGGGGGGGGGGAAGGAATCTTTATGGAGCAAGGTGCTGTCCAGTGGTTAGAGCAGGGGAGCGTGGGGCAGTCAGGATTCCTGGGTTCTATCCCCAACTCCATTATGGCGGTGGGAGGTCTAGTGGTTAGAGCAGGGGCTGGGCACCAGGACTCCTGGGTTCTATCCCCAGCTCTGGGAGGGCAGTGGTGTCTAGTGGTTAGAGCAGAAGAGAGCTGGGAGTCAGGACTCCTGAGTTCTATTCCCAGCTCAGGGAGGGGAGTGAGGAGCCATCTCCTGCCCAACATCTAGGGCAGCTTTGGGGGCTTTGCCCCTTTAAGGTCTCCTCTCATCACTGCCTGCAGGACCCGAATTCGTGGCAGCCAGGGTGCCGACCCACGGCAGCCTGTACCTGTGATGGCGCTGCAGTAAGACGAGTCCTCTTCGTCATGAGACGTGGACCCGCCCACATCCACCGAGGGGTCCCACTCCAGGTCCAGGCTGTCTCCGCAGGCAGCCCCAAACCGATGGAGGTGGTGGCAACAGACAGCCTTGTGCGGAGTGGACTGGGAGAGCCAAGCAGCAGGAGGGGGCCCCCCGGCTTCTCCCTCGACCTCAGGCTCCAGGGATACATCCGTGAAGCAGTCAGACTCCACATCTGTCTCTCGGTCAGACAGCCACTCGTCCTCGAAGACCTGGGGGGCGGGCGAGCAGAGAGGGTCAGCAGGAAAGACAGCAGTTCCCTTGGCCTTCCCATCTCCAGCCCCTTCAGTAGCCTGTAACTAACCCTCCTGCAATGGATTCTGCAGGGGGCAACTCCAATACTCCTACCACCTGAGCTACAGGAGAATCCCCAGTCATTGCTAGCAGTACTGGGGCTATGACACACATTCAAGCCATTTATATTCTACCAGCAGAGGGCAGTGAAGCGCAAACCAACTTGTAAAATACAATATCTTGCCTTACAAGCCCTAAATGCTTTGGAAACTGATACCCAGGGATCACCTCCTCCAGCTCTGTGATACAGCTGCAGTTGTTTATCCAGAGATCCCTCCCTCAGTGCTGAGATACAGTCGCCTCTGGGATGGGGCACAGCAGCTGTTTATACAGAGCTGCAGCCACCTCTGGGGCAGAACACACAGCAGCCATTTAGCAGCTGCAGAGCAATGTTGCACAACAGTCTGGGAGCAGAAGTGGAGAATGCTGTGGCCAGCTGAAATGGCAGGGGGAACTTAGCAAGGTAAAAATGCAACAGTTCACACAGAAATTTGGCCACGATCCAGGCATTTCATAGCCCAAATCTTGCAAAAAAATAAAGCACCACAACGAGCACGCGGAGCCTAGGTCTCTCCCTCCACCAGCACAACAAATGCAACCTCTGCCACCAAGCCTGGGCCTTGGGGAAGTGCTGACGGCGAGAGCCTGCCTGACTGGGCTCCCCCTGCCGCCCTCGGCTCCTTGCAGCACGGCAACTGGAGTCAGCTTACACTGGAGTGAGCCCCATCTGTGCCCCCATCCCCCTTCCTGCAGCACAGCATCCTCTACTGCCACCCTGGGACGCTAGGGTCAGCCCTGAATGTGCGAGGAGAGCCCCCCTGCTGTGCTCCCACCCCTCTTTACTGAACAGTGCCCCCTAGTGCCAACGTGGGGAATTGCAGTCAGCGCTACCTGAGAAGGGAGAACTGCCCCATAGGGATTTTCCTGGTAAGCCTCCCACCCCCTAGTCTGGCCAGCTGGGGCGAGGGGCTGGGATTGCAGCATGAAGTCGGCCAGGCTCCCGCTCTGAAAGTTTAGCCACCAGGCCCGTGGAACAGGCTCCATCCCACACGTACCAGCCTCTTGCTGACCAGCCGGCGGCGGAAGCGGGACACCCTCCAGAAGACCTCCTGGCAGTAGCAGCTCAGCTCCTGCAGCTCCTCCTCCAGGACCTCCGCGTCCTGTGGTTCGCTCCGCTGGATCAACTGCTCGCCGCACACCAGCAGCCAGTCGAGCTGCTCCGTGTTGGATTGCACGGCCTCCTGGAACTCCTAGGACAGGAAGGGGGGCATTGGCCAAGTCCATGGGGCTGGACCCTCACTGTTCCATGCAAACCACCCCAGGAATCTTACCTTGCCCATAAAACCCCTGACAGCACAGCTCCCCCTAGTGCTGCACTGAGAGGGGAGCACGCCCCCTGCTGAGCCTCCTGCCCTGTTCCCTGCAGCACAGCGCCCCCTAGTGCCGCAGTCTCCACGCAGCCCCAGAGAGAAGGGCAAGACCTAATGAATCCACCCATCCCAACGCCAGTGGGGTGTGGTCGCCCCTCCGGTTCCCAGCCCTGCTGAGCTTGCCAGAACAGAGCAGCTTCCCGCCCAAGGTCACAGGGCGGCAGCAGCTCAGCAGCCACTGGGTTTATTACGTGCTGTGCAGCAGCCCAGGGACAGGTGCAATTGCTAAATGGAAGCAATAAACTAATCTCGGTATCGATCTGGTGTCCCCACAGACGCTGGCTGGTTTGAGCAAGCCGAGGTCTGGCAATGCGGATCAACACCTGTTCCCTCCTCCCGCTAGTGCACAGAGCTGGAGGCGGGGAGGGATCTGGGTGACCAATCAACCCTCGGATATTTTCATATTGCTCAGTGCCTTCAACTGAAGGACAAAGTCCACACAGACCTAGCCAGAGGAGTGGGTGGAGTACGGCCTGCTGACTGAGATCCCTGGGCTGGGACTCAGGAGATGTGGCCTGCTGGGTGACCTGGGGCAAGTCACGCCCCTGCTCTGTGCCTCAGTTTCCCCATCTGTAAAAAGGGGAGAACAATACCACCTCCTTTGGGAAGCGCTGTGAGATCTGCCGAGGCAAGAACTAGGGATCCTCCCTATTATCTCTTGTTTGGAAGAAAAGGAGTGCAAGTTTTCTGCTGGCCTGAGGCCCAGCAAACTCATCTCACACAGGCCAGCAAACTGACTGCCCAGAGGAAACACTCACCAACTTTCAACCTCTATTGACCAAGGCCAGATGGGAACTAGTGACTTGAAGGTGAAAGGGTCCAAAGCTCAGCCCCAAGCCCCAGCTCCCGAGGGCCCAGGAAGGTGTTTTGTACAGGGAGCCTGCAGCAATTCATCTCTGCACAGCTGATTGCAGCAAATATTTCAGTTTCCTCTTCAAACCATTCGCCTCATTCCTCACAGACTTTTAATGTTTATTATCATGGGCAGGGGTGGCTGTCCTCTGTCCCCTGCTGGAGGTGATGAGCCCTGTTCTCTCTCTTGTGTGTGGGGGGGGAAGGGGGAGAGTCAGGGACAGAGAAAGGAGGCACGAAAAGGACACTGGATAGAAGTGTTTACTTCCCAGTAGATATGAGACCAACCCAACCTGCCCTGATCTGAACAACTCCAGGCTTTGGGGAAGTTTGAGCTCGCATTTGAAGGAGGCGACTGGGAGTCAGGACTCCTGGGTTCTATTCCTTGCTAGCCTCACTGTAAGACTTTGGCAGAATCACACCCCCCCCCCCCATACCTCAGTTTCCCCATCTATAAAACCGAGAGGAGGACACTCATATCCCTCAGGGACTGAATTTATTAAGGTGCTTGGAGATCCTTGGAAGGCAGATGCTGGAGCATCACTGGGAGTAAATATCTCTAAGCTGGAAGTAGCCCATCGTGATTCCCTGACAAAAAGCCACACACTATCCTCCCAAGCCTGTGTATTTTTTAGATCACCACTGTTTATCTGAACGAAGCCCAGAAATGTATTGGCAGCTCAGCACCTAAAAGGTTAAGCGAAATGTAGTCACCCGAAACCAGTTCACCTGTACGTCATTATGTAGAAATAAATTTCCCCTTCGATGAACCAACATTTTCTATGTAAACAGATGATCAGGCATGCGTGTGTGCATGTGAGCTTCCCCCCCGTCAGTTTGCCCGTGCTACCAGTCTGCCACCCTCATTGTTCCATGGCTATTTGCCCACTTACTGCCCTTCCCATTTAAGGTTTTCAAAGCTTGTCACAGACATTAATTTATATCTCATGAGTTATGAGCCCTCCCTGCATTCCTTGAGGGGGGCGAGGGGAAGAATATGCAAGGATCACTTCACCCAGCATGGAAACGCAGCCACCTCTGGGGTGGAACGTGGCAGCTGTTTATGTCACTGAACTGGGACACTGGGGTCAGTGCTGATTCAGAGGGGAAAGCACCCCTTACTCAGCCCTCACCCTTCTCCCTGAAGACCAGTGCCCCAGCATGCTGGACACACATTATGCAAGATCATTCTTAGATGACATGGATGCATGCGGGAGCTGCAAGGGGCCCATACAGTATGTAAATGCCCCCGATCCCTTCTCTCTCCAGAGAGGACGCTCCCATTTTACCTGCAACTGTATCATTTTCTCAAGCGAGCTGCCACCAGAGAAATGTTCCACATCCGTGAGCCGCAGATCCAGCTCCGTCAGCTGCACCTGCACGGTCTCCCGCTCCCACTCAAACGCCTCTCGCTGGCTGACAAAATACTGGGGGGAGAAACAAACAAACAGCAAAAATCAAACAGAGCCAGCAGGTTTAGCAGGAAGCTGGACCTCAGGACACCTGCACCGTTCGTATTCACGTTTCAGTGTCCTGCCTATTGCTAACGACGCTGGAGGTTATTCATTATAATAAAGGGACAAGGGTTTTGCATTCTCGACAGACATGCTTGCAAAAGCAGCTGGTAATTTTTAACCGCCCCTCTTTGTTTTCGCCTGAAGCCCAAGAATCAATTTGGGGCAGACGGTCTTTTTGTTTGGGGTCCATATGACGTCTGGCACAATGAGGCACTGGTCCAGGCCTATGGCTTGTAGGTGCTATCACAATACACCTGGTTAACAAATAACAACAATTAGCATTAAGAAGAACCCCTGAGTTTCTGACACTGGTTTTTTTTGCATCTTGCTTAGCCTAGTGGTACGAATCTGGGCCTGTCCAATTTCACTTTCTGGGCCAGATGCCCCTTGGGTGTAAACCAGCCCTCTCTCCATTGGACTCAATGGGGCCAGATCCCCCCACTGATGTAAATCAGTGTTGCTCTAATTTACACCTGCTGAGGATCTGATCCGTTTACCTGACTGTTGAGTGAGGCGTCCCCAGTGTAACAAGGGGCAGGTTTATAGGCCCATCATGTCTCCCTCCCCACCATGACGGTGCCCCTCCCTCCTTCCCTGGGATTAGCCCGCTGGTACCTTCAGCCTCTTGATGACGGCAGCAGTTCGTTTCTGGAGGTTGTCCCAGCCCTCGTTGATCTCCTGGACCACGGCTTTGAGCCACTGGCCCTGCAAACTGCCGCTGTTGGCCTGAACCAGCTGCCGGTACTGCCTGTTTAAGGACTCCAGAGGGTGCAGCTTCTCCTGGATCTGCCTTTGCAGCACCTAGAGGGAGAAAGGGACACCAACACAGGTGAGGAAGAGCAGCCTTGCAGTTGTAGCACTGGATTAGGACTGGCTTTGATGCTGGCCTCTGCCACAGACTTAGCAAGTCACTTCGTTGCACTGTGCCTCAGTTTCCCCATCTGTAAAATGTGGATAATTCTCCCCTATCTTGGGGCCAGGGGGAGGAGGGGAAGGCTGTGAGGATAAATTCATCAGCAGTTGTGCTGTGTTCAGATACGCGGTTGTTACCCTCTGGGGAGTATGTGTTACAGCCTCCCACTGTGCTGATCTACAGAGTATATCCTTGGTTCTGTTCCCAGCTCTGAGAGGGGAGTAAGGGCTAATGGTTAGAACAAGGGGCTGGGAGTCAGGACTCCTGGTTTCTGTTCCCAGCTGTAGGAGGGGGCTAGTGGGTCAGAACAGGGGGGTTGGGAGTCAGGATTCCTGGGCTCCATTCCCAGCTCTGGGAGGGGAGTACGGCTTAGTGGTTACAGCAAGGAGCTGAGAGGCAGGACTTCCAGTTCTCCCACTATATAACTCCAGGGTAAATCATTCTATCACTAGTTCCCCATATGTCAAATGGAAATAACCGAGACCCGGCTCAGGGGGCAGAAACAGGAGATTAAATAAACGCTTGCAACATGCTGCGAGATCCTTGAAGCGCTATGGAAACGGGAGCCCTCGTTAGCCTCTTGCCAAGAGGAAGGCCTGGGGATTATAAATGTTTCACTTGTTTGATCGTCTGTGTTCAGCTCCTGCTGGCACCTTTGAAATAAAAGGGCTTAAACACAACTCAGACGCCTCGGCTACTGAATGTCTCCCCTGAGGTCTCTTTCAAGAAGCTTCCTGCCAACCCTGCCCTATGCTGACTGTACCGACATCACTGAGCAAACGAGGAGATCATTCATTTTCTTCTAGTATTATTTAATAGGTACAGTACCACCTACTGTCACCATGCGTAGCCCACTTATGTTCATTACCATAGCCGCCACCGTCCCCATCCAGGATTGCGCTGAGCCTTATTAGGTGTCTTATGGTAGCATCTGCAATCACCAGGGAGTGGGGGTTCGTGGCTCCATCATGCTGAGCTTTATTAGGTGTAATACAGTAGCATCTGCCTTCCCATCGTGCCTAGTCTTACTATGTATATTATGGTAGCTCCTACAGCCCCATCCAGGATCGGGGCCCCATCATGCTGGGCCTTATGATACGTATTACATAGCACCTATATCTGCATCCAGACACGGGCCCCCATTGTGCTGGGCCTTATTAAGAGTATTACGGTAGCAGCGACATCCCCTCCATGTGCTGTCTGCCGCACAGAGCAGGAGACAGTGCCTGCCTAAGGCTAAGTGGACAAAGGGTGGGAAAGGAAACCGAGGCACGGAGGGGGGAGGGGACTGGCCCAAAGTCACTCAACAAGAAGGCAGCAGAGCTATGAACAGAGCCCAGGTGTCCTGAGCCCCAGTCTAGTGCTCTATTCCCTGGGCCACGCTGCCCCCCCACCTCCCCATTTCCTCCCCACTGTTTCCTCACCTGGAACTTTTTGAGCTCCTCCTTGGCCACAGTGAAGGGCACCTGGGAGGAGGCGGGGGAGGCGGCCCACAGCTCCGCCGCCCGCAGCCAGTCCTGGAAGCGGGACAGGGAAGCCAGGATGAGGTCAAACTGCCGGCAGGCCTGCTCGGCCCTGCGGGGAGACAGAGAAGAGCCTGACACAGCGCACGGTGCCCTGCGCTCCCCCACACTGCCACGGCCCCCCATCGCCACGGCCTGGCCCACACCCAGGGCCCAAGCATAATTGTTTCAGACCCAGTACAAACTTTTAACACGGTCCCCCTCCCATAATGGGGGTTGCAGCCTGGGCCAGGCCTCCCAGGGCCTCCAGCCCCAGTAAAGTGTACCCTTCCCCCCCATGTGGGGGCCCTGCCCGCACCCCAGGCACCATGAATGCCAGTGACACCTGTTCCCCTGCAACGCCAACAGAGCGACTGTCACTGACCGGATGGGGACAGGGCCTGGCAGCTTGGCACAGGGGCTGTTGGGCATCTCTAAGATATAAACTCATCCCACGAGCTCTCTTCCCCCCTCCACTCCATCACAGCCCCCCCTTCTCTCTGCCCCCTCCAGCCCCCTTCATCCTTTCTTCTCCCTGCTGCCTACAAAATGATCGCCCATCCCAAAAAGTAACCCCAGGCCCCAAATCCCCACAATCCTTTGCATCCTCAAAGGATTCTGGGAAGGGGTGGGTCATTGGCCATCTTGCAGACGGTGGGACACAGAAAGGCTGACACCCCCCACCCCAATACTGGGCATCGTTTCCTCCCTTCCCACGTACCAGAGCCTGGATCCTGGCCTCACCTGATCCGTTTCTCCACGGAGGCCACGCAGACGCGGCAGCCAGCCGCATCAGGCGCCAGCTCTCCCCAGCGTGTGGGGAGCATCCAAGGCTTGAGACGAGCGGGACCCAAGCCCCTGGCCATGCCGTCCTTCTGCATCTCCAGCTCCCCCTTCACAAGCCCCGCGGTGGCAGGCATCTCAGTGCTGGCTGGGCGTCTTGACAAAGCCTAGGCATCGGCAAAGAGCGCATGATTGCCCCTCCTGGGAGCGGGTCCAGCCAAGCCTGTCTCAGCACAAACGAATCTCACCTGAGTAACAGGGCAGCCGCCCGCAGCACTGGGAGAGCCGCACAGCAGGGCCGGCCAGAACCCAGGGTGGGGGCCCTGGTGGGGAGACAGGAAGCAAGAATCCTAAGGGCAACAGGTGCAGACAAAATCCCGCCACCCCAGGGAGAACGCTCTGCTCTCGTAAATTACAGCTACCCCGGGGAGGCCCCCCGGTCCGAGGTGTTCCCGGAGCAGGGTGGGGAAGGGTGTCACTGCACGGAGGAGCTTCAGAGTGGGTGGAAATAAACCCCTGACAATCCGAGATCTCACTGAGATCTCACGACCAGCAGCCTCCTTCAGGACCAGTCCAGGGCCCCTCACACAGCGAAGGCAGCTGCCGACAACAAGGGGCGCTCGCCCGAGCTCAGCTGGTGGCTGCCAACGCAAGGGCGAGGAGAGGGGCTGCAGGGCGTGTCTGCTGGAGGCAGGGCGCCAGGAGAACAGAGTTTCAGGCCAGCAAGGAGCATTAAATCAGTTCTTCTGCCCCCCCTGAAAAGCACCCTACGGGACATTCAGTTCCACCCCGATAGCCCTACGCTGAGCTCGCCAACCTCAGCGAAACCTCAGCGATTCAGTCTCCAGGAGATCAAACTGCGAAGTACAGGCAGAGACTGTTACCTGTCAGCTCTGTGTTCTTGGGGAACCAGAGCGCAGTACCAGGCCTGTCTGACGCACAAAGGATTCCCCCCAGCCTCTGCCTGAACCAGAACTGATCAGAAGAAAGGCTTACCAAAAGCAATGAAAAGGCAGTGGGAGGCACACTAAACCCCTCCGGACAAGGGTGACAGGATTAAGGCAACTCCCCTAGCCTCATTTGTACCAAAGATGGGACAAGGCGGCATCTCCTTTAGCACACACAATGGAGAAGAGATTCCAAGGCAGGGACCACACTGAACCCTGGGACCAGAGAAGCAGGGACACACTGCATGATGGAGGGATCTCTGCTACCAATGTTAATGGACCCACGTCTGCACATCCCCAGCTCAGCCGGTATCAGACCAATTCTAGGAATTAATCCTTTATTGGCATCCAAAATGCTGAATCTGCCGGATTGCACTGTCAGCTCCCTTGGAGTAACATCGCCCATAGCCGGGAATGATCAGCTCCTATTGTCCAGCCTAAACAAAACAACTCGGGTGTCCTCCCTTGAGCCATGGTTTACCCACAAACAAGTCTACTGTTCTCCCTACATTGTTCTCCCACCCATTGTTGTTTCCCTACAAAAAACCCTACCCAAGTTCAAAATTCTGTTCTGGTGCCTGGATCCAAAAGCTGCACCAGTTCCACTGGGACTTCACCTTTTCCTGATTGATCATGTTGGGGCTCTGCCAGTCTCGAGCACCGCGGACTCTCTCCAAAGAGCACCTGAGAACCTCGACCAGGTCAAGCTTCACTGAGTGATGAGACCCCAACTTTCTCTGTCTCTCTCTCACTCCAGGGCTAACTTTCTAAACCTGACTTTTGTGATCAAACT
This sequence comes from Emydura macquarii macquarii, assembly GCF_026122565.2. Classification (NCBI taxonomy): domain Eukaryota; kingdom Metazoa; phylum Chordata; order Testudines; family Chelidae; genus Emydura; species Emydura macquarii. The sequence continues at coordinate 5,375,063 of NW_027131927.1, forward strand.
TCAGCTAGATTGCCCCAATGCCGCAACTGAAATGGTGCAATATTGTAACTGCTTGGTTCGATTGTCTCTCCTTGGATAGCTATTACTACTCGTATCACTATAAGTTTTATATAGCTGGCAATAAAAGAACTTTTATGGTCGAGTTGGTTGCCAGAGTCTCCGAATTTCGGTTACTCTCGCGTGTTCTTGGCTTCCCTATTTTGCACTGCAGCAACGCGCCTCTTACCTAAGCCAAAGATCCCTGTAACGCCCAAAAAATCCTGTGGGGTCTGTTCATCCACAGAGCTACTACCAGAACAATTGTGACAGGAGATTGGGGGGTCGGGGATGCTAAATCCATGGCACATGAGGGTGTCAGCTTGGAAGTGCTGATTGACCCTGCCTGCTCAGACTCGGTGTGTGTTTGTTTTCAACTGATTCTGGACTGGAGAAACTCAGCCCTGTGGAAACTAAGCCCTGCAGGGTAGCCCCACTGAGGAAGAGCCTTGCAGAAGAGAGAAATAGAGCTCCAGATAGAAACAAGCATTCCGTTGATAGAATTACAGAGACCCCAGAAACATAACTAATAAATGAGCACACCCCAAGGTGACAGGCAAATCTGTTAACAAAGCCAAGGGGCCGGCAGCGCCCGAGGCCCCCGCCATGGCAGAGAATGGATTAGGTGAGACACATCTGGATGATCCCAGCAGACGGCTCGTGCCCCATGCTGGAGAGGAAGGCAAAGAAAACCCCAGGTCCCTGCCAATCTGGCCTGGGGAAAATTTCTTCCTGGACCCAAATCTGGGCCTCAGTTGGACCCTGAGTACGTGAGCAAGACCTGTCAGCCAGGTACCTAAAACCACCCAAGAGCGCTGGTCCAGCCCATCCAATGTCTCGTCTCCAGTTGTGGCCAATCCCTGATGCCCCAGAGCAAAACAAAATCTGCACGCACACACATAATCGCCCCGCAGCCCAGATTACAGCTGTGCATTGGGGAAAAAACCTTCCTGACCCTGCAAGCAACGACTGACTGACACCTTGAAGCAAGAATCATGAACGTGACCTTGAGAGGCAGCCGAGGGACGGGGCTTCTTGGGCACGGAGCTCACTGGAGGGGCAGAGATGGGGATTTCCGAGTGAGGAAGCTGCAGGCTGCTGTTTCTTCCTACTGTGTTCAGGGAAACAGGACTTTCTGCGTGTTCTGTGTCAGCAAACACAACTGCACTGAGACGACATCTGACTACCACTGATTTTTCCTCCTAATGGCAATAAACCTGCAAGGCCCCCAGATATTGGCTAAGCTGCTCAGGCCAAAGGGGCAACAGTATTATTACTAGGTGTATTACAGTAGTGCTTAGGAGCCCCAGTCATGGATCAGGACCCAAGTGTGCTAGGGGCTGTACATTTTCATTTCTATTAGGTGTAGTATGGTCGTATGTAGGCACCTCAGTCATGGACTGGGACACCATTGTGCTAGGTGCTGTACAAACAGAACAATACAACAGTCCCCTCCTTAAAGAGCTGCCAATCCAAGTACGAGACCAGGTGGAGACAGACAGACGGGGAGAGCACAAGGAAACAAGGACACAGCGCTGGGCAATGGGACAGGCAGTGGTCTCACCACACCGGCCCTCAGCCGCTGCCAGCTCTAAAACTCCAGTAGGCAGCACCCGTCTCCCTGCCTGCCCAAGGATCGCGTCCCTACAGCTCGGCCTGCCTGCTGCAGCGCCCGCCACAAACAGAACTGAGTAGCCAGCAGTCTGCCGCAGCCAGCGGGGAGCTGCCTTTCATCTGCCTCCTCCTTCACAGGCCAGGAAAATCTTGTTTGTTCCTTAGCTGCTTGTTTGTTGCTTAGCTGCTTCTGTGCCAACCAACACGTGACTTGTTTACTGTGCCTCAGGAGGCCAGAGCTCACCCCACCCCACCCCAGCTTGTGGCTCAGCAGTTTCCAGGCCACCTGCTTCTTTAGCCAGCTGGATCCGGGCCTCGGGGCGTCAGGCGATTGCTACCAGGTGCAGGAAAGGACTCCTCCCCCCCCCCCTTGCCCAGCCCCTGGGCAGCATTGCACAGCTGGCAAGGGGAAGGGTGGAGGAGACTGGACAGAGCGGGGCTCTAGACTCATCCAGAGGACAGGTTGTGGGGATGTTGGGGTGCCCGGCATTTTGTGAGCTTCAGCCACATGTCAAGGCCACAGAAAGCCAGGGGCAAAGCCAGGACTAGAACCCAGCACTCCCGGTCCCCCACGGGTGGGGGGGGGTCGGGGTCAGAATCATTCCCTTTCTCCCCCACTTATAGAATGAAACCCAGAGGGGAGCAATCAGATCCTTGCATTGTGCTTGTGTCTACATGACTGGGGTCGCCTAGATGCTACCATAATACACCTAATAGCTTCCTGCTTTAAAATACCCCATAGAACCCCAACACCTGAAGCTCTTGATCTAACCCCCTAGACCTCGCTCCCCTCGCATAGGTGGGAATAGAACCCAGGAGTCCTGATTCTCAGCCCCCACCTAACCCACCAGATCCTACTTCCCTGCCAGAGTTCAGGATAGAACACAGGAGTCCTGCTGCCGGGCCTCCCTGCTCTAGCCACTAGACCCCATTGTCCTCGGATAGCTGGGAAAAGAACCCAGGAGTCCTGGTGCCCAGCACCTACTGCTCCAGCCATTATCCTCCTGTGCTGTCCCATGCCACAAATAAAATGTGACACAGGATTGCTTTCAACAGCGCGCTGCACGTCTAATAGTGCTGGTCTCCTTTGCTTCCCCATCTGGATGGGCCACTCCATGGTGCCGTCACCCTCTGGAAGGACTCAGCGGGAGGAGTCCTTAATTCCTGAGCAAACACACCAAGAGTTCTGCAAACAAGCTCCAGATCACTGAAGATGGGGGTCCCCCCTCCCACAAAAAAATGCCGAAGGATCCAGAATTCTCCCATCCCGTTGCGCACAGGCAGGCACGCAATGCAAGGATCTGATTGCTCCTCTCTGGGTTTCATTCTGTAAAACGGGGGATGATTCTGACCCCCATGTGGGGGGCTATGAGCCTGCAAAGAGGCTGACGATGGCCTAAGTAGGTCCTGATTTTCAGTCACGCTTAGGCTTCTCTGTGCCACACTGGGGTGGAAACAGCCCCCAGAGAATCACAGCCCCCCGGCTGGTATGGAGTTAGTGTAAAGGTCCTGCACCCAGCTCCTGGTATAGGGGCTGCATCACTGGGCGTAGGCAGAGGACACTGCCAGGTGGCAATTGTCCGTCCCCTAGGGCCCATTGGGAGTGGATCAGAGGCCTGGCCTGAGCACACTGCGCTGTGGCTATTCTCTGCCCCATAGGGCCCACAGCGGGCAGATTGAGGGTGTGGCCAAAGCACACGGTGGCTATTCTCTGCCGCACTGGGGCCGATCGGGGGCATGGCTGGAGCTGGGCAGGGTGCAAAGGGGAGACTTATAGCCACCTCCCCCAGCCCTGCCCCAAACGCAGGGTCCGGTAAGCTGGGAATCAAGGTGCTTAGCTCCCCCCCCCAATTTCTCTGGTCTGGTTTTGCTCCCCACCAAGAGCTGCCATGAGGTGCTGGCGCGAGGGACGCACCTTTCAGCAGAGCTCTTCACCGTGCTGATGGAGACACCGAAGGGTGATGGGAGCTGCTAGTTAGCGGGTCCCTGGCTGGACCCAGGGCAGAATTTCCATCCCACCCCCTGAGTGCAATAGGCAATTGCAAACGTTATTCTGAAGTCTTTAGCCAAATCTCCCAAACCTCACCCAATTCCTATGGCACAGCCTAGTGTGTAGGCAGTAGGTGAGAGGTCTGCTCAGGTATATTTAAGCCTGAACCAGACCTGAGCCCTAGTCATTTTCTGACCATAGGAAGCCTGACCCTTTGCCAACCCATGGTCAGGAAGAGAAAGGGGCCGGTTGTTTTCCCACCTGACCCGGACCTGACACTTGTAATTGGTTTCTAGCGGATTCAGGTCGGATTGCAGGGCTCTATGCCACTCTGCATTCTAATCCCAGCTCCACCACTGGCCTCTTGGGCTAGTCACATCCCTGCTCTGTGCCTCAGTTTCCCCTTGTCCCTTTCTCTTTTCTTCAGCTCCAGCTTGGCCCTTCCTGATATTTTTAAGGGAAAACTACCAAGCAGGAAAAAAAAAAGATATTTGTAAACAACTCTCCCAGCCCTTCCCTGTGCATTCTGCAGGAGCAAAACAAAAGGGCACCAGGCTGTCACCTTCCTCGGCAGGTCCCCACCCCCTAGGGGCAGCAGCAATCTGCTGGGGGCAGGGGGGTTGAGAGGGGCCTGGAAAATGCTAGACGCACCACACAACAGAAAAGAGTTACGCACACAGCTCTACGGTCCCTAATGGAGGCAAGAAAGTTCTCAAGCACAGTCACACCCAGCTCGGGGAAGAGATGGCCCTCTCTCCATGACCGCGCAGCACCTGGCACGACGGGGTCCTCATCACAGCCCCTGGGCGTAATGGCAGCATATCTAACTCGCGCAGCTTGGAAGTGATGTGGGATTTTTCCACGCAGCCTTGACCCCACATCCAGGGAACAGCCTGAGCTTTGTGAGCCCCGGGTGAGACCCCGGATCATGACACCCCTGGGCTTTGACCCTGGATTTTATGGCTGGCCCTGTGCTGGAGAGAAGCCAGGCGAGCGGGTGGGGGGCAGGAGGGGGCCTTGCAAAGTGAAATGGACAAGCCCCTGGTGGCTCGGGGGATCAGGCTGACAGGTGTTTGGATCCATTGGATCACTGCTCAGTGCGGCCACTTCCCAGGTGGCACCAGATCTGCCCATATCATCCACTCATTACAGGTAACGCCATATGGAGAGCTCACGTAGGGGGATCCAAAATCCAGCCAGTCCTTTCCCACATGGTTTAGCTTCTCCTATGGGGCCCCCTTTCATACCACTGCACCACTCCCCTATTTCAGACCATCGCACTGAGGGCAACCCTCAGCCCTTCCCAGCCCCGTGTAGGTAGCCAGCGCTGTGGGCAATTAAGTCTGGCACTTATCTAAACACCACAAAGCGCTGGCCGTCCTGGCCAGGTCCGGACAGAATTATGTCCTCTCGATACAAAACCATTGGCAAATCACTCACACACACAGCTTCCCCGGCATTTACGACAGCCCACAACCCCAGCTCTTAACCCTTCTGGAGCATCTTACATCCACTGATCTCATACCATTACCACCAAGTCCAAAGGGTCATTGCTGGCTATTGAAAACCAGGTGTGGTTATCCCATAGCTCCAAGTACAGGGTATCCCTTGGCCTAGCACCTTTACTGCACTGGGATTTAGCAGAAGGCAACAGGTGGAGACATGCAAACAAAAGAGGCGGCGGGATCCCATGGGCATGGCCCTAAGCTGGAACTCTGCAGACCTCTGCTCTAGTCCCAGGTCTGCCAACGGCCTTCGGCCAGTCACTTCCTTTCTCTGTGCCTCAGTTTCCCCTCCCACCCTTTGTCTAGTTAGACTAACAGCTCGCTGGGGCAGCGACCAATCTTGGCACCATGGGGCCCTGAGCAGAACCCTGAGCCACCACTGTGATAGAAAATAAAGTCGAATCCTTAGAACCGGCTTCTTGATCTTTGCAAGCCTCAGTGTGAAATCCCAGATCCCACCACCCCTGGATTTTGACCCTGATTTTGTCCCTGTTTTGGAGAGAATGTGGGGAGGTTGTGGGGGGAGGGGACAGCGGGAAGAGGGGGCTGCAAAGTGAAATGGACGAGGGCCCTGAGTGGACAGGCTTCATGATATCAACCATTCTGACTGGGTAGCAATTGCACAGCTGCAAATGACAGCAGCAGCCGTAGTCATTTGGGCAAGTCACGTCACATCTCTGTGCCTCAGTTTCCCCATCTGTAAACACAGGGATATTGACACAGCCCTTCCTTGTAAAGCACTTTGAGGTCTACAGCTGATAAGAGCTGGGAATTGTCATTCTCCTCCCCGCACCTTCTGTTTCCCAGAAAACAATTTGCCGTTTATCTGTTGAAGAATAAGAAATAAGGGTTGGATCTCTCTTACCCGCTTACCAGAAGCCTTTGCCAGTCGCAGCTAGATTCCAAGGTGAGAAGACAAGAGGGTGGTTTTTGAGTTGCCACAAATTCCTTTCAGTGGGGCAAGATAAGCAGTGTTTCCATCCCGACGCCAAGCCCTGGAAGGCAGCAACCAGAGAAACACCAGATTATTTCTGTTCTAGCTACCAAAGCCCAGTTCTATGAATCTGAAAGCCCCAGGCTACGTGGGGTGGCTGAACTCACAGGGAGACAACATGATCGTTCCAATGTTATTCTTTATATTAAAGTGGAGTTTAGAGCAACTGAGATCAGGGCCCCGTCGCGCCAGGCGCTGCCCAGACACACAGTGACCGAGATCAGAGCCCCGTCGCGCCAGGCACTGCCCAGACACCCAGTGACCAAGATCAGAGCCCCGTCGCGCCAGGCGCCGCCCAGACACCCAGTGACCGAGATCAGAGCCCCGTCGCGCCGGGCGCCGCCCAGACACCCAGTGACCAAGTTTGTGGCCCTATCGCTGACGAGACACAGTGAGCCAGTCACTGACCCAGAGAGGATGAGCTTTGACACAGGGCTACACTTAAAACGCTGTAGCTGTGCCACTAACGCTTCAGTGAAGATGCTACCCACACCGATGGGAGGGCTTCTCCATCAAGGTAGGTAATCCACCTCCCTGAGAGGCGGTAGCCGTGTCCGCTGGAAAACTCGGCACCAAATTGGCGCTGTCTGCACCAGGAGTTAGGTTGGTTTAGCTGCATTGTTTAGGGGTGTGGATTTTCCATACCCCTGAGCAACACTTACACCCACCTCATTCCTAGTGCAGACCTGCCCTGAGGGATTTGAAGTTGCCGGGGCTCAGTGGAGTGCAAGGGGTCTGTTCCTAGGGCCCTGCAAGCACTACCAGAAGCAAGTGTTGAATAACAATCACCCGGAAACATTCAGCCAGCCACACAGGAGGGTGCTCTCAGCCCTGGCTGAAGGCTGCTAGGTTGGGGGCTCAGAGACAAAAAAATTTAAATATTTCCTTTGAAACCAAAAATCAGCATGAAACCGTGGCTCATCAGACAGGGCCTGCTCCTGGCAGGTGCTAACCACCCTTGACTCCCAGAAAAGCCCCCAGGAAAGAAGATGGCTGTGTGCGTAAGGCGCTGAAATGACCCTTGAGACCTGCCTTGCCTTCCCTTCCGGGCCTGCCAAGGGTGAGTCACTTTCCCAAACAGTGGCTGAGTTCCCAGGCTGTGAAGTGCGGCTAACAACACTTTGCTGAGGCTGTGAGCTCCTCCGGACAAGGACTCTCTCACTCTGCAAGTACAGCTCCTAGCAAACTGGAGCCTGTAGGTCCTACGATAACACAAGGACCGATCCTAGGTTGCTGGAGTATTTTCTGCCTGATCTATTGGGCAGCATGTCCCTTTAAGCCTGTGCCCCCCGCCACACTCAGCAGGGATATACTGTAAACCCCAGGGAAGCCACAAACTTTGTACTTTGTCATTGACCAGGCCACGTCTCCAGCCTGGAAGCCAGGAGTAAAAACGACAGAATAAATATTGACCTTGGAGTGCGCACCTGCCCCTCAGATCCAGCGCCTGGTAACGGAAAAATCTCATCCCCGTGCCCCGTAAATCCAATGGGAGTCAGTGGCAGCTTTGCCGGGAAAGAAAGGAGCCTTGTGTTCCCATTGCTGCTGTTTATTACAGGTATTACGGTACCACACAGATACCCCAGCTGTGAAAGGGACCCCATCACGCCCGACACGGCATGGATCCTCACCTGAGCCTGGTGCCCCATTGTGTCCAGTACAGCACAGACCCCCGACTCCACCCCACATCAGGGGCCCCCATTGTGCTAGGTGCAGCATAGACAGAGTCCCTGCCCCAGTAATCTGACTGTCTAAATAGACCTGAGCCCGTCAGACTGATGCAACCAGGTGAGACTGGCACCACTTGCCGCCCCCTCCCCCCATTTGCAGCAGCCTCAGAGAGGTGGAAGATTGAATGGGCCAGTAATGCTGGGGGCTCCGTCCAGCTCAGGGATGATGGCCTCGCCCACCTGCTGCCCTCACTGTACCTGGAAAGCGGACAGCTTAATTCTATCCTCCGCGACCCACTGGATCAGCAGCTTCACAAGGTTCGACCCAGACCCGAGGATCCTTCACATCACTACTGCAGATCAATCATTAACAGGCCCGGCTCCCTCCCCCGCCCAGAGCCCAGGGGACTCATCTCCCCACCCGCATGGAGGGGACGGGCGCAGGTGGCGAGCTTTATTCCACTTTCTCTCCCAGCTTTCGGAGCAGCTGAGCTGGGCAGGTGCCTGGCTGGGAGAATGGCACAAAGGCGGCACAGCGCGCACGGGGAGGGAGGGTGGAGAGGTGCCAGGTAACCTGACCTATCCCTGACAGGTAACAGGGCGCGGAAGCCCAGCTCACCTACACAGCTTGCTCAAACAAATCTCGTGCATGCAAAGCAGTTGAGTCCAGAGAGGATCGGGCCCTTCAGTTTTAACCAGTTCAGTCCCAGGGTTTCTGGAGGGCGAGGAATTACACTGGGGTGCTAAACACACACCCCTGCCCCAGTTCATTGTGTGGAGTCTCCTCCAGGGGCAGAGAGGAACCGAGTTCAGTGGCTAGATTCTCAGCCCCAGGCAGACACAGCCTGCTCGCTGTTATTGAGGATCAAGGGATAGATATGCTGGGAAACTCGATGCCTCTGGTGTCAGAGCATTTGGGGGAAGTCAGCAAAGCACCCAGGGAGGTGTTGTTAGCTCCAAATTAGAGATGGGGAAACTGAGGTGCAGAAAGGGGAAGTGACTGGTCTAAAAATTAAAAATTAAAAAATGCTGAGGCAGTGAGAGAGCCAGGAATAAAACCCAGGAGTCCTGTCTCCCATACCCCACCCCCAACCACTAGACCCTTCCAGTGCTGGGAGCTGAACCCAGGAGTCCTGGCTCCCAGCTCCCCCTCCTCTAACCACTAGATACTACTCCCCTCTCTGAGCCAGGAAGAGAACACAGAAGTCCTGGCTTTCACCGCTCTAACCACTAGACTACCCTCCCTTTGAAAGCTGGGAATAGAACCCAGGAGTCCTGGCTCCAATCTGCCCCAGCTCTAAGCTACTAAACCGCCACAGAACTGGGAATTGCTGAGTCGCAACCCTGCCTTTTAGCCTCACATCATCATCCCTATGCACTGGAGGGATTTCAGAAGGCTCTAGGGGTAGAATTTCCTTCACAAACAAGCTGGCTGATGGCAGATATTGGAAGAAAAGAAAAGAAATAGCTCTATGAAGCACTGGGGTTCCCCAAAGAGTTTAATCAGACCATCACCATCAGCACAGATGAGAAGAACCCTGGTTGCATTACAGCCAAACAATGAAGACTCTAATCTTGTCACATTAAACTATTGAAACTTACCATTAAAGAGGCATGATCTCTTTGAGCCCCATCCCTCTTAACTTTGCTCTCACTACACCAAATCTGTCTGAAAATTCAGAGGCAAGCTCTTTTATCTGCAAGGCCGTTTCCTAGAAAGTTGGAGGGAAATGTAATGAGATGTTTGTGGGAAGACAGATGATTTAACAAAAAGAAGTGTTAGAATGTAGCACAGCATGTATGGCAGCCCCTTCTAGTGGCTACATGAAGGATAGCAGTCTACTACAGCTAGCAGCTGAAGGAGTTACCCCTTTAGCTCCAGAGGAAGCACGCTGTGTGGATTTTCACTGTCTTAAGTTCAAGTCCACGTGATGACTCACTCATTCAATGATGACTTCTATAGCCCTGGCGTTTGCTTTCCCAGGTCTGCCAGCTTCAGACCCCAACTAAGATCAGGGCTCGCACCACAATGGGGCTGCTCAGACGCCAACCAAGATGAGGGCCCCCCCATCACCCGAGGGCGCTGCCCGGACCCTGACCGAGACCAGGGCCCCTATCGCCCCAGGGCGCTGCCCAGACCCTGACCAAGACCAGGGCCCCCATCACGATCCAATGACCTACTCTGTAAACAGCCCATGGCCAGGCGCACTGGACCAGAGTAGGTGGATTATTTAAGTAGTGAGCAGTTTAAAGCATACTCTGGGCTCACCGTAGGTTTACGTGCCAACCATGCACAGTCCTGGACCGAACAGAGGGGCTGGGAGCCAGGACTTCCTGTGTTCTATTCCCACTTCTGTTGCCATCACTGCAGTCCCCGGTGGGCTTTTTCCACAAATCAGGAGAATCTGGCCATTGCATTAGGAAAACAATCTCTAGCATTTCAGCGACGGAGGGGAGTCGGTTTCTTGCCCACAAACCAAGCTGTTGCTCCATAGACTAATGAAATGTGCAAGTTAGGAAAGAGCCAGGCTGATGGGGCAGGCCCTGCCCAGTGCAAACACCTAGTGGAGAGCATGCAGAATTCAGCAGCCCTGTGATAACTTCAGGTTGGATCCTCAGCTCTCCTGTTCCTGCACTCGGGGCAGGGATGGGGGAAAGAGGTGGCTTTAAGCCTCTTTTGCTCTCCCAACTTTCTGGGCCTTGCCCAGCCCCCAGCATCAGTCAGAGCAACCCCAAGGCTGCTCTAAGTCATGCTACACACCCCATGAGCCCTGGGGAGCAGAGAATGGGCCAAGTGCAGTGTGCTCCAGCCATGCCCCCGCACCGCCCCCTATGCCAGAACTCTGGGCCCTAAGGCTAGCTCTGCTTAGGGTGGGGAGGACTCCCGCAGGGGTGGGGCGATTCTCAGGGGCTGTTTCCCCCACCTTAAGTGCCACTTATGTTGCACAGAGCAGCCTGAGTGTAATTATCCATGGGAATGTTAAGAGGCCTCTTGATCCTGGTCTATAAGCACCTACACAGCAGCAGATTTCCGTGAGCAGAGGGCTCCATAAATCAGCAGACAAAGGCTGACCAAGATCCAGCAGCTGGAAGCTGGACAAATTCAGACAGGGAATGAGATGCATATTTTTAAGCAGAGAGGGAATTAACCATAGGAACAACTGACCCAGGGATGGGGGAGAAATCTCCATCACTACGGGCATTAAATCAAGATTGGATGGCGTGCTAGACAATCCTCTCTAGTTCAGCCGACAGATAGGGGCTGGGTTCAGGAACAGCTGGGTGTGATTCCCTGGCCCGGGCTATGCAGCAGGGCAGACTGGATTATTTACATAATCATAGCACCTGGGAGCCCTGCTCACACACCAGGACCCCTTTGTGCCAGGCACTGTACATTTTTATTGCTATTAAGTGTATTATGGCAGTGGCTGGGAGTCCCAGTCATGGACAAGGCCCCATTGTGCCAGGTGCTGCACAAAACACAGAACAAAGAGAGACAGTCCCTCCTGGCACAGGCTGTGAGAACTGAGCAATTTCCCGTCACACTCATGAATCCTTGAGCTAGAATCCGGCCCCTGAGAGACTAATAAGGAATTAAGCACATCGACCTTTCCCTCTGCCCCATTTCACCCAAGAGAAGGAGACCAAGAGGATTGAAACTACATGGCTAGGAAAGGAGCTGAGGCCCACAAAAGGCTAGCGAGCTGTAATACTTCTCAGGCACCCACCACTGGGGGAGCTGAGGTCTTACAACCCCTCCGTGAGGTAAGGCAGTGACATTACCAGCCAGTGGGCAGATGGGGAAACTGAGGCACAGAGCAGCTAAGTGACTTAGCCCAGGTCACAGAGGAAGGCGGTGGTAGAACTAGGACTTGAACACAGGTCTGTCAAGCCCAAGGCTAGAGCTCTGGCCCCTGAGCCAGCCATCCTTCCTGCTTGGGCGTTCACACTCGAGGAGACCCCTCCACTGTTTCTTCGAGCCCTGCTATCATCTGTTCTTACTGCAATGAGCCAAGAGGAGAGGCAGCTGCAGCCATCCACAAGGCGCCGCATTTGTCCCACGGCGAGCAGCACGCTGCAGCATCACCTGACGTCCTTCATTCCCGAGCACCAGCCGGAAAGCAGGAGAGCCGAGAGACCAGGTGCCCAGTCAGGCTGAAACTGGATCTGAGCCACTCGCCTTGGGAGCTGCTAAAGTCTGATTAATGTAACGGGTCACTTCCCAGCGTGTGGAAGTCAGTATTGGCTCCAGTGGAGCTACGGCCATTTATGCCGGCTGGGCTGTGGTTCCTCCATATGTGACTCGCAGAGCTGGTGACCGCAGTGCTGTGCATTTCTGCAGCACTTGCCACAGGGGATCTCCCAGCCCGTCACCTACATTTGTGAATTAAGCCTCCTGACCCTCCGAGAGGCTGACGTACAATCTTCTCCCCATTGTACTGATGGGAAAACAGAGGCACACAGCAAAGCCGTGATTTGCCCAAAGCTCAAGAGTGAGTCAGTGGCGGGGACAGGCCTAGAACCGAGGCATCCTGACTCCCAGCTGCTTGCTTTGAACACAAAACCACACTCTCTTCTCAGCCCCAGGATAATAAAGCCCAGGGATTTTGGCTCCCAGTCCTTCCTGCTCTAACCACTAGACCCCACTCCCCTCCCAGACTCAGGAATAGAACCCATGAGTCCTCGTTCCCAAGACTGCGCGCGAAGCTCAAAATCATCCAAACACCATTAGCCCAAAGTCATTGATTGCTCTAGATGCCAGTGCCTGGTATGCCTGGCTTCCATGCTGGATTCCACTGCACCCCAGCTACCCACCTCCCCTTCATTTGGAGGTGCTCCAACCCACTGCTGACCATGGGCTGCTCCAAACTCCCGTTCCCACGTCAGCCCAAGCTCCGTGGCAGCTTAGGACTAACAGGAGGCAGAATAACAAGCCCGCAGAGGCAGCAGTTAACAGACCCCACCCCGAAACACACAGTTTAACCTACCATGCACCCAAGCAATATGGAGAGCACCGGTGTGAACAGCAGGCAGGGCAGCAAGATCTCTGCTCAGGGAAATGGGCCCAGCTGCACAAGAGAGTTCGGAAGCACAAACAGAAGCGCTCCCTCAAGCAGCAGCGAGGCGCCACCAGCAAGGCAGAATGACCCACAACTGCCTTTATTTGAGGTTTCCAGCGTGAAATGAATGATTTTGACCATAGGGGGAGCAGGCGACCCTGCTGCGTGCTTTGGAGACGCTTGGGGCGCTTTACAAATGGATAGCAGCCCCCGCCCTCTGCCATTTCACAGCTAGGGACACCCAGGCACTGAGAGTTGGAGGGACAGTCTCTTACAGTCACATGGCGAGGCAGAAGCAAAACTGGGGAGTAGGAAGCCAGGACTCCAGGCTCGTATCCCCTGCTCTAACCACTAGACCCTCAACTCCCCTCCCAGAGTTGGAAACAGATCCCAGGGGTCCTGACTCCCAGCCAACCTCCCCCCCCCCATCTATCCACTAGACCTCACTCCCCTCCCACAGCCAGGAATAGAACCTAGGAGTCCTGACACCACATTCTCCTGCTCTAACCACTAGACCATGCTGCATTCTGTCCAAAGCTCTACATCTTTGTACAGACAAGCCTAGAGGCAGATTCTCTTCTCTCCTCGTGCAGGTGGGATGCTCGCAGGGCTGGCTCTTGCCATCCTCCCAACGCACAGCAGGATGGCTTCTCTGCAGCCTTCGATTTCTGGCTCTCCCTGTCCCCTCGTTAATGGCGCATTTCACAGCATGGTTCTCAGCTAAGAGCCCAGGCGGGAGGGAGGGAAGCAAACGCCTTCCCTCACTTCCTCCTGCCCAGGAAGATGGCTGTTTTCAGCACCTTGGGGACATGGCGGATGGTGAGTGACACCCGGGTTCCCCGGCACAGCTCGTCCCCGAGCGCCGTGCCACAGGCCATCACATTGGCCACTTTCTCTGTGACGGTGTCAGAGATGGCAGGTCGTATCCCGTGCAGGTAATGGATGTACATGTCCTCCCGCAGGACCAGGAGGCTGCGCGGCTCCAGCAGCAGGGACAGAAAGTGGCGCTGCTCCTCCGTCTGGGGCTCGGGGACCTGGGAAGGGATAGCAGTGCACGTTCAGAACGGTACCTGGCTCTTCTTCAGCTGCTTCCACGGGAAGATCTCAAAGCACCTGACGGATGTTCACTGGTTAAGCCACACACGCCCTGGACATTGACAGCACCACCCCCATTTTCCAGATGGGGAAACAGGCACAGACAGGGCTTGCCTGAGACCATACAGTGAGTCAGCAGCAGGACTTAGAAGTAGAACCCAGGAGTCCTGATCTCAGCCTCCCCCAGCTCTAACCACTAGACCCCAATCTCCTCTCAGAGCTGGGAACAGAGAAGTCCTGAATCTCAGTCCTCCTGCCCCCATATATTTTAACTACTACTCCTCACTCCCCACCCAGAGCTGGGGATAGAACCCAGGAGACCTGACAAAGCCTGTAACTGCATCATCCACACACTGTATGGCAGAGAAGGAGAAGGTATGTGTGTGTGTGGACTGCTGTAGCGATTTGTTAAAGCACTACAAAATCTGTGTGCAGACCAGCCCTGCTCTGGCTTCGCTTTCTGCACGTCAGGGATCCCATCGAAGAGAACCGGAGTGTGATTATTTGTTTCGCAGCAGCACCTCAGGCAGAGATTTTTAAAGTTGCCCGAGAAACCTGGATCTCAGTATAAAATGAACAGGAACATATTAGCCCAATCTGCCAATCAGAGATCAGGCTCCATTGCGCTAGGCGCTGTACATACAGAATGAAAAGACAGTCCCTGTCTATCTAAGGCACTTAGCTGGTGCCCATCACTGTAGAATCTGACCACCTCACACTATGAAATGGATTTACACTCACAACCCTATATAGGGCAGGGCAGTTCTACTGGGGGCAGGGGCTGCCTTTTTGTTCCGTGTTGTACAGCACAATGGGGTTTCCTGGTCCATGACTGAGGCTCCTAGGCGCTACTGTAAGACAAGTAATACCTCCGCATTACAGAACTGAGGCCCAGAGAGGCTAAGTGACTTGCCCAAGGTCACAAAGGATGGCTCTAGCAGAGCAAGGCATCAAAGTCTCCCAAATCCCAGGCTAGCTCCATAACCACAGGGCCATCCTTCCTCTCTGCTCCCAGGGAGTCAGGCTTGTGTGTAGGCCTCTACAGGATCAGGGCCTAACTAATGACAAATGAGAAACAGAGAAGCTGAGTACACTCGAAGTACAAACAAACAGAGAAATCTCGTTATTTTCCCAGCTCCCTTTCAGACGCGCGGATCTTAGGGGCCAGTTGAAACCTCTTCAGGCACATCTGAATGGGACTTGTAAGTGGAGCCAGGTGAATGTTTCAGACAAATAGCAATTTTGGTTGCTCCGAAACTATTTTCAAGTTTGTCGTGGGTAGTTTTGGCCATACATAAAATTGGGGCTGGGCTTGTGGGGAAGATGGCGAAAAAGGCAGCGCTGCCACCGCAACGTCCCTGTGGGTGGTTACAGCACCCACCTGGCAAGTAGTTGAGCCAGGTTCAAACTCCTGCTCAGGAACAAACCCCCGAAAACCTTTTTGATTCACCTACAAAGTCTGGAAAACTCCAGATTCTGTTTGACCCAAACCGAATTGTTTTACGATTTTTCAGAACTGCCACCAAACCAAAGAGAAAAACAAACAAACCACACCCGGCTCTATTTGCAATTCCTTCCGTGCTCACCTGCTCCCCGTCCGCCTGCTCCTCCCTGCTGACGGGATGGTAGAAGTCCAGCAGCGTGTGAGACCCCAGGCTGACGGTAGTGACCGTGGGGAAGTACAGAGGTCCATCCTCATGAGGCTGAAAGCGAGAGAGCGCCAGGTTGTCTACACAGCAAAGACGTGGGTACCAACTCATCCCACGCTGGCCCTCCTGCAGAGCAGATACCTCTCTGAAACGGCCGCCCTTCATAGCCAGCGCTTGTGGCAAAGCCAGGAGCGTGCACAGGGCTGTATGTGCCATGGGGTGGCCAAACCACGGCTGGCGAGCCGCCTGCAGCTCTTTTACAGTTAAAATGTGGCTCACAGAGCCCCCCATGGCCCGCCCACATTCTCCGCCTACCAGACTGAGGCGAGGAAGCTGCCAAGGCTTGGGGCTTCAGCAGGAGATACCCCTCCCCGCAGGGCAGAAGCCCCTAGCCCCAATCCTTGAATTTCTGACGATTGTCATATGTGGCTCGGAGGGGCACCCCTGCACTAGGTTCTCATGTTGCTGGTGCTCATGCTCCATGCCCAAGACAGAAACACAGCTGTGGAAGCAATCTGCTCTCTTGAAGCAAAGTTGGAGCTATCAAAAGGTGTTGGAGTAAGAGAGGACATTGGTAGCCAAGAGTCCTGACACACAGCTCCCGCCAGGTCTAACCACTAGACCTCACTCCCCTCCCAGGATAGAACCCAGGAGCCCTGCTTCTAGGCCCCCCTGCACTAGCCACTAGACCCCACTCCCCTCCGAGCTGGTGGGAGTCCTGATTTCCAGCCTCCACCCCTGCTCTAACCACTAGACCCCACTCCCCTCCCACAGCAGAAGATAGAGCCAGGGGTCCTGACCCTCCTCCCCCCCCCCGTGCACTAACCACCAGGTAACACTGCCGTTCACCACACTCCTGGGAAAACCTAGTCTTGGCTATCTAGTCTCCACCCCTCTGAAATCGTTGGCCATCAGGACCTGCCAGTACTCCATTACAGTCAAAAATGTCCCCATAGGCACGCCTCTCATCAGGTCAAAGCCTGGGTTAGCTCCTCCTCCTTTGCTACCTGAGGTTGAGTAACACGGCTGGCACGCGGATGGTTACCATAATCCCCTGCCCGGGGAGGTACTCGTTCACCAGCACGTGGTTCGCCAGCTTCCCTCCAAACGCGCCGAGGAAGGAGATCTTCTCGGCATAGCTCTGCAGCCAGGCGGGCAGCTTCTCCAGTACCATCCCCTTGGGGTGGGGCAGTCCTCCTGGGAGGCAGAGAATAAAGGGAGGAGCTGCAGCTGGATGAGATCCATCAGGTCCCATCTCACCCACAGCGCTGGCTGAAAAGCACCATACAAGTGTGAGGGGACATCACCACCCACCCCACTGGGCTGGATCACCCCCATGGGCCATCCTCCATGGCTTTAGCCAGCCTCCTTTTAAGCATCCCAAGCATTTCTCCAGCCCCACAGATCTCCCTTCCCTTTAGTTCTACCAACAGCCCCAGTGCCACCCTAAACAATCCCTCTTCCTCCTTCGTAACTGCAATAAGAAAATCCCTACCTCCCTAGATCAGCTGATCTCAAAGCGCTTTACAATGGAGGCTGGTAGCATGATCCCCATCTCGCAGATGGGGAAACTGAGGCAAGAGAGGCAAAGTGACTTGCCCAAGGTCATGAAGCATGCCAGTCGCAGAGCCGGGAATAGAACCCAGGTGTCTCGAGTCCCCACTTAGTGCTCTATCCTCTAGGCCACACTGCTTTCCTCTCTTGGTTGTCACTCAGGCGCATTAGCCCCTGGATCATTTTTACTGCTGTCCTCTGAACTCCCTTCCAGTTTGTGCCCTGACCTGCATGTAATTTATTAGATGCATTACAGTAGCACATAGGTGCCCCAGTCAAGGACCAGAACCCCACTGCGCTAGGCTCTGTACAAATCCAGAGCAAAAAGACAGTCCCTGCGCCAAGGAGCTGACAATCTAAGTAATATCCCTGGGGCCGGTTACCCCCACTCTGACTCTCAGCTCCCTGGCCCAGTTACATTTGGGAGGTGTCTATGCAGCCACCCCCACCCCCCAATCACCATTTCTTCTTTACTTCCACATCCCACTGCAAACTTCCATGCCATTGGCTACCCTTCAGCCACTGCTGCTTCCCCCTGAGGGCTGCGGTTCATTTCCTACCCCCTCCAGAGAGGCTTTTGCCTGGAAGCTGATTAAACTCTGGACAAGCAGCGGGGCCAATAGGCCAGGATGCAGCCAGAGTCAGCTTTGGAGAACGGCTGATGGAGGAATCTGGGTCCTGGGGTCCCAGGCCTGGAGCTGGGCTAAGCGCCCACCTGTGACTGATCAGCTGCTTCCCAGCTAGTGAGATAAAAGACCCCCAAATAGGGAGAGGCTTCTGCAGGAGACCCCGATCCAGCCACCCCAGCTAGAGGAAAGACCTGACTGGGGATACCCATAGTGCAGACCTCAGCAAAAGCCTGAGACCTTCGGAAGGGTCTGGATTACCACTCTTGACTGATGTCAAACTGTCCTTGTGCAATAAACGTGTCCCTGGGGAAAGGGACTGAAATATTAACACTGCTGGGGAGCTGGCCCGGGGCTTACATGAGAGCGGGGAATCTGAGGCAGGGTCCAGCACCGGGTTTGGGGAGACCTTGCTAAACATGTCAGTTCCTACCTGGTCCCTGGTGCAGTGGGGGTCACCTGGCCCCGATCACCAGTGATGGGGACTGAGAGAACTCACCCCAGTTCTGCAGCTTCCTTCCAGACAGCTGGGTCCACTTGGGCTTTGGGACTGCATAAACCTGGGGGGGGACACACGAAGGGAAGGGCTGAGATGCCGGAAAGCTTTGCTGGAGAGGGGAAGAATATCACGGAGAACCGGTGCGAGAAGCACAAAATATTATTGACATTAGCACTTGGGGACGCCAACTGAACCTCCCACCCTATTGTGCCGAGCACTGCCTAGACAGAGTAAGAGACCATCGCTGCCATACACAGCTTAGCACAATGGGGCTCTGATCTCGGGTGGAACCTCACAGTGCTACCATAACATGTATAATGAAATTACAATCTCCACTGGTCCTACCAGTGGGGGGGGTCACATGGATGCCTGATCTACAAAAGCTGCATCTGTCTTTGCACTGGGAGCCTGGGACCGAGATCGCCATTGCAGAGAAGTGAAGTTAACACACAAAAAGCCCTGCACGTATCTGAATCAGGCAGTAAATTCTTCACTGCAAGAGCAGGGTCCGCCAAGCACTGCACGCGCTTCTCGTGCCATGGAAATAATAAACCCCAATGCAAATCACACATACCTGGCTCAGCAGATAGGCCTCCTCCGACTCAGAGATGAAGTTTGGAATGTAATAGACAGCTGGTGGAGCCTGCAGTTAAAACATAATAATAGCACCACCACCACCGAGCTATTCATCAGTAGATCTCAAAGCACTTTACGAAGGAGATGGGGGGGTCAGTATCATTATCCCCATTTTACAGAAGGGAAACTGAGGCATTGAAAGGGGACATGACTTGCCCAAGATCACCCCCCAGGCCAGTGGCCAAGCCAGGAATAGAAGCCAATCCCCCACAAGTCCTAGTGCAGTGCTCTATCCACGAGGCCATGAGCCTCCCCTGCAAAACTCTGTGCAACGAGTTTACTGGGTCTCAGCAGGACCAGAGCCCCTTACACAAAACCAGCAGTATGATCCATGCTAGTTGCCCTTCCGGTCCCCACTCACCCCAAAAATGTGGACAGAGAAACCAACGGCTGAATGCACCTCGCAGCCTGAACTTCCTTCTAACCCACAGAACAGGCCTCCCTCCAGGGCAAAGCAAGTGAAAAGCTTAACATTACAGTCTATGACAGCAACACCTAGAGGCACCAGCCGAGACCAGGGCCCCCTGGGCACTGCCCAGACACAGAGAAACCAAAACCTGGGCCCCGTTGGATCAGACAGAGAGTCTCTACTCAAAGAACTCTCCGCCTATAGGGACAGGGAGACGATTATCACTCCTGTTGTACAGATGGGGATGTGGAACAGAGAGAGATGAAGCAACTTGCATAGGCCACATAGGGAATCTGTGACAGAGCAGGGAATAGACCCCAGTCCCCAGAGTGCTAGTTTAACACCCTAGTCGCTGACTAGGCCTTCTCAGTGTTACCCCCACCTGTCATCTCTTCAGGCCCAGCCCAGCACCCTCGCCCAAAGGCCACCCTTCCGCTCTTGCCCCACTGCTGGCCTGCCGATACATTTGGAGTTTGTTTTCAGGTCAGTGGCTGTACTGACTCTTCCAACACACCACAATTCTCCCAGGAGTGGGAGGATATCAACAAATCCTTCCCCCACCAACTCCAAGAGACTCTACAACCTCATCCTCAGGGATCTTCCACATGCATCCCAAGATGCACAAACAAGGGAACCCAGGCAGGCCCTTCGTATCCGGCCACGACACCGTCACCGAAGGAATAGCAGGACTCATAGAAACCATCCTCAAACCACTCACCCCAAAACACCAGCTTCCTTCAGAAACTCCGCAACATTAACAACCTCCCGCAGACCACCTCCCTCTACGCCCACATCCCTCACAATGACAGTGTCACTGCCTGCCTCAAACAGCTACAAGACACTGGACAACTCTCAGACATAAATTGCCACTTGCTTTTCTCCTCTATGCTAGGATCTTGCACCAGTGGATGACAACCAGTGGCTAAAACTCCCAGTTATGATCTCTCCCTCCCCAGCTACATTCCCTGCCTGGTTACCTGCTCTACACGAAATGTCTCCAGGGCCAGGGTCTTGGCGCTTGGCTCCTCCATTTCAAAAAAGGGGCTTGCGATGACTGGAAGGTCCAGTCTTCTTGGTCCCACTCCCGTAACTGTTGCAGATGCAGGTAAAGGAAGCAGAGCACTGCTGAACTAGCACAGTGCAGGCTGCAAACAGGAGTAAGACCATCAGGTCTCCAAGCCACAGGGAAAGCACCAACAGGAACGCTTGGCACTCTACAGCAGTGGTTCTCAACCAGGGGTACACGTTCCCCTGAGGGTATGCAGAGGTCTTCCGGGGTTACATCAACTCATCTGGATCAGTGTTCTTCAATCTGAGGGTCATGACCCCTGGTGGGGGGTCCCAGGACAGCTTTAAGGGTATTGCAAGTGCAGGGTCAGCATTGGGGGTGGCAAGCAGGGCCAATGCCTGGGGCCCCACACCACAGGGAGCCCCACGAAGCTAAGTTATACACTTCAGCCCCAGGAGGCAGGGCTCAGGTTTCAGACCCCTGAAAGCAGTACAGTGACCCTGGAAAGGTTGAGAACCATCGATCTACAGCACAGTGGGGTTTAGAAGCGTGAATGGATCAACCCTTGCAATCCCCACTCTGCTTAGGGGCAGGTTTACCCCCACCTTACATACAGGGAAACTGAGGCAGGAAGAGAGGAAGTGATTTGTCCAAGGGTCACGGAGGCAGAGCCATGAACAGAACCAAGAGCCTTTACTCCCAAGCCCCTTGCTCGAACCTCTGAACCCCGCTCCCCCCACGCTGGGAACGGAACCCAGGCGTCCTGGATCCCCTCTCCCCAGCCCGGGACAGAACCCAGGCGCCCTGGCGCCCAGCTCCCCTCCCCCCAGAGATAGAACCCAGGCGTCCTCGCGCCCAGCTCCCCCTCTCCCCAGAGATAGAACCCAGGCGTCCTTGCGCCCAGCTCCCCCTCCCCCCAGAGATAGAACCCAGGCGTCCTGGGCCTAAGGTAGCTCCCGAGTCCCGGCTCGCAAAGCCTCATGGGAAAAGCTCCGCTTGGTGCTGACTGATCCCCAGCCCCGCACCCGAGAAACCACACAGCACAGCCACTTCCGGGACGTGCCTCTTGATCGACGTCCCCTCCGCCCAATGAGAATCCACCTCTGAACCAATCAGCGAGGGGGGAATTCAGCTCTTGCAAAAGGAGGGGCCGAGTTCAGCCAATGGGCTGGGAGCGGAGGCGGGTCTTGAGAGCGCCAGGGTTCTAGCGTTAGCAGCCGCAGGTGTGTCAGCCCCCCCCACTCGGGCGGTGAGCGCCGCCGGGGGAGGTCGGAGGGGGGGCCGCTGTGCTGCTGGCAGCCCGCCCATCCCCGTGGCCTCCCGCCGCTCGGGTACGGCGGCAGCACAGGGCCAACTCCCGCAGCGCAGCCCCCGGGCCGTCCCCGCCCCTTTCCCCGGGAGCTTCTCCTGGGCAGTCAGCCCTGCTCTGTGTGCCTGTTCCCCCTGCCATTGTCTCCTGTTCTCCACATCCATGCCAGGGGCTTGTGTGACCCCCATTTTTGTCTGCCTCCCATACTAGGGTCCCAATATCCCCCTGGCCAGGGGTTCTGTGCCCCCCATTCCCTCCTCCCATAACAAGATTCCCCATTCTCCCCCCATGCCAGCAGCTCTGTGTGCAGGGGCTGTGTGCGCCCCCCATTCCCTCCTCTCCCCACCCCATCATCACTCTTCTTTCTGCCTGAGTGATAAGTCATTCAGGGTGTCAGCTCCACCGGGGGAATAGACAAGAGCCAGTCGTTGTGCTGCAAGGCATGAATAGCTGCGATCCACAGCCAGCTGCTGCAGAGGTGCTTGAAGCTGTGGCTGTGCCTAACTGACAATAGGGTGCCGTGTCCCCTCCACTTCCCCCCAAATCAATGGAATTCTGCTCACGGGTGCCTCGAACAATCCCTGAAACCTTATGGCGATCAGCTGCAGCGTTCCAAAGGTACAGTGTTACAGACGGACAGAAAAATGCCATTGAGTTGCAGTTAAGGCCTCACTTCCAAAGAGGCTGTGATGGGAAGGACGGGAGCAACCCAAGGGCTTGGAGGCAGGGCTGGAGGTTGGAAAGAGCTATTAAGTCCATACTCGAGAAGGTGGCATTTTAAGCCTCAACTGAGAATCTCAGATTTCATTGGGTTTTTTTAAAGTTAATTTTCTAGCCTTCGTGGCTATAGAGAAAAACATGATTCTAAAAGCTCAGCCTCCCAAGGCAAAGAAAAACACCAACATTTATTGTTTTCTTAAAAGTTCATGATTTTTAAGCTAATCGGGTTTTTTTTTTTAGACCCAACTTGTGATTTTTAAATGCTCGAGGCTGGCGCCGCCATGGATGCTGCAGAGGTGTGCGTGGCTTTAGTTTTAAAGGCCCCAGCTGCTGCAAGATGCCACCTTCCCTCTCGTCCGCTCCTGCTGTTACTTTCAAAGATGAGCTGATGGGCTGGGGAGGGGACAGAGGCGCGCCAAGAGGAGTGGAAGCCAGAGGCCTTCTACACAATGCACATAGAAACACTCTTTATTAATGACAGATAAGCAAGAGGCATATTGATTTCTTTTCATGCGGAGTTTTCCAGAGATCCTGGATGGAAGGGAAAAGGAACGAGGCATGCAAAGTTAACGGTGAGATCACTGGCGGGAGTAACAAGCCACTCGCTAAATAATTTACAAGGAGAATGGTTACAAATTTTAAAAATAGTGTTAAAGAAACTCCATCCGACGTGATTTCTATTATACAAACACGGAGGCGATGGCGCGGACCCTCTCAGCCGGAGTGGGGCAAAGTCAGCATTTTGACCGTGGTACCCAACGATGGTTAGCATTGGAAATGCAGGCCCGGCTGGGGTGACTCGAGGTCTGGATTAAATGGGGGAAGGCCCAAGATACCCCCTCGTGACCAGGGCAAAGCTGAGCAATTGCAGGTTTTTTTATTGCTAGTAAAAAGAAAATGAGAAGAGGTGGGTCTTTTTATCGGGTTAGAGAGGAAGCTAAGAGGATGAGGCTATGGTGTGTTTAGTGCTGATGGGGATGGAGGGACATGCCGTGGGCAGCTTGAGGGGCCAGCCCTGGCTTCCTCTTCCCTTGCCCAATGCTCCTTTCCCAGTGTCAGGAATAGAACCCAGGTGTCCTGGCTTTTCCCAGTTCTCTCAAAATGCAACAGAAGGAGGTGGAGGAAGGCTGGAGGATGTGGAGATGGCGGTTAGAAATCTGACCTGGTGCACAAGCGGCTGTTCCATTTGGGGGTGTTTAAAGTACACTGGGCCTGGCTCCTTTTCACCGCTTGGTAATGCTCTGTGCTTCCACGAGGAGCTGCTGCCCTGACCGTCTCAAAGCCTTTTCATTATGCAAGCTTCATGACCCCTCAAGTGAGGTGGGTCAATATCCTCATCCCCATTTTGTAGATGGCACACAGGCACAGGGACTTTGCCCATAGGGAGTCAGTGGCAGAGCTAGGAAGAAAATCCAGGAGTCCCCCTCCTATAAACAAAGCCATACTCCTTCCCAATACCAGGAACAGAACCCAGGAGTCCTGGCCTCCCTTGCCCGATGCTCCTTTCCTAATGCCAGGAACAGAACCCAGGCATCTGGCCTTCCTTTTCCCTTGCCCTTCCTAGTCCCAGGATTAGAACCCAGGCTTCCCAAATTCTAACCACTGAACCAGACTGCCTCTGCTTACTAACGGGACACCCCAGGGAAAGCAGGTTCGCAGTCATTTTCTCCCGCTTGCCTAGTTTGTGACATTAGGGGACATGGCAGCAGTGGTGGAGGAGGGAGGGAAGGAGGGTTAAGGATGAATGGATAGATCAAAGAACAGAGGGAAAGGATGGATGGAGGGATCCAAGGACAGAGGGAGATGGAGGGATAAATTCTATGCAGCTGTTTCTGGTTTCTAGCAGTCCCCTCCCAACTATACGTATAATACCTCTCCTCCAACAAGAGCAGAGCTCAGCGACTCAGACAGGGAGCACGACGACATTCTCAAAAGCAGCCTCTAACCCAACAGATGCTCAGAGGCTGTCGACAACATCCCAAACACCTCCGGCTTTCCAGCAATCCCGAGACTTAGCCTACCTACAAACACCCCTTTCACCAGACTGGACCAGCTAATGCAATACAACTCCCCTCTCGTGTGGACACTCTTATACCAGGATCAGAGTGCTTATACCAGGGTAGCTATTCCCATATGGGAAGGGGAATAAACTATCCCAGTACGAGGCACCTTTATCCTGGTAGGACAGCATCCACACCTCCAAACCGCATGACTGTACTGGATAAAAGCTGTGTACACCTAGTGGTAAGTTCTATTTACCAAGAGAAGGGCTGTCAAAGGAGAGAGTTAGTAATTAGGCACCCCTTACACCAGTTCAACACACAGATTTTGTCCTGGTACAACCAAGTGGGTTAGGTGTGATTTGTTTTTTGTTTTTTTTTACTGATACCGTTACACCGATACAACCCCTGTGTAGGTTTAGTTATACCAGGGTAAAGGTGCCTTGTAGCTGGTATAGCTACTTCCCCTTCCTGCATGCTATACTGGTATAAGCGTATTCATACCAGTATAACTTCACTAGGGAGGCTGTACTGCTTTAACTGGGATAACTTTTGTGTTTAGACAAGACCTTCAGCTTAGGGGGGACATCAACAAGCCATCTCCCGTTCTTCCACGGCTAATTTTTCTTTTAAAATAGTTATTAAGGGTAATTTCTTTCAAAAATATACTTTTTTTTTCCCTAAACAGCTTGAAAGGAAAAAAGCCCAGTGGGTTTGCCTGCAGATAAAGAGTGATCGCACAGAAGGCAGCGAATCAATGAGAATGAAAGAGGGACGGAGACACACCAGGCAACCCGCTGTGTTAAGAGACCCTAACCCGTTAAATTCCCTCTGAATGTATCGGGGACAACCTGCTCCAACCTTTGAACCCAAAGGATGCCAGTTGGTCCTTTGAGTGATTGTGTTTTAGGATTCTGAATAAGGGCTAATCTACCTTAGAATTACACTCATGCACTGATTTCCTCCATGGTGACTGCAAACGGGGCGTGGCAGAGTGAATGCTCGGGGGACAGGGGCTTTCTCAGAAGGGAGCATGCACTGGTGCGTCTTCCCAAATCTCACTGCTCTTTAAGGCCTAACTCAAGACCTGTTTCTATTAGCCAGATCTCCTCCCTGGAAGGAACCGAGCAATCTAACAGCCTTGATCCTGGATGGCGAGCACTACAATCCCCAGACAAAAAGGCGGCATGAGATGGGGCATTGCTTCCACGCTCGGAATGTTATAACCTGACCCTGTCCACGCTGCCCCACATGCTACAGAGATGCAGAGAGAGGCCAGGTTAGATTAAGTTTCATTGGGAAGCAACACAGGGCCAGATTCAGGTGATGCTGGATCAGTCTCACCCCGAGGGTCAGGCTCCGAGCAATCAAAACGCAGAGGGAAAGCTGTGCCAAAGACGCTTGGTGTTGTTGCCACTGCGCCCCGGAGGAGGGCGGGGGGGAGAAATCAGAGGGGAGCCCATGTCACGTCTACCCGGGGTGGGGGTGCATACGCGTGGGGGGTTAGTGCAGCCTTTCTCGCGGACTACGGGGGGGGAGAGGGCGACGTTCAATGGTACCAAGGCACTGGGGTTCACTAGAACTGCGACCGGGGGAGAGATGAGAGCCCAACGGGGGGAGCAGTCTTTGATTCGGTTAGTTGGAGAGCGGAGGACAGAGCGAGGACAGGAGAGGAGAACACAGAGGCCTTAGGACTGCATCTCCGCACGCAGCATCCAGGGGAACCAGCAGCAGAAGAGTAATCTGAAAGAGATGAGACAGAGGAAAGCGCTCGCCTGGCAGCTTGGAGCAGGAAACTGGCAGCAAGGGGAGAGGAAATGAGAAGGAAGCGTATCAGCTCTTTGGGGTAGGGACTGTCTTTCTGTTCTGTGTTTGTACAGCGCCTAGCACCACAGAATCATGGTCCAAGAGTAGGGCTCCCAGGAGCTACCGTAATATTCCTGATAGCAACACAACTGTACAGCATCTGCACCATTGGCTCCAGGGCCATGATTGGGGGCTCCTAGGCATTACCATAATACACCTAATAGCAAAAGAAATGTACAGCAGTGAGCACAGTGGGGTCCTGCTCCATGATTAGAGCATCTAGGTAATACCATAATACACCTAATAGCAATAACATGTACAACACCTGGCACAATAGGGTCCCCTGCCAAGCTGAGATGGGATGGGTTCCTTGTCTGTGTCTGGGATTTGGTCATTCACATAATAAACCCAGTGACACACTGTACCTCAAAACAGCACCCTGCAAATTCCACATTCATCATGGGCGTGTGGTTGTGATTTTGCCTACAAAGCATGCCTTGTACGGTACCATACAAAAGGTCATTATCTGCTGAAACTCACGGTTCTGTCGAAAGACATGTCTCATTGTTTATGAAGTTGTGCGATTTTGCTATATGGTTGTTATTGAAATATGTCATGAGTCTGGGAGATGCCCCCTGCTGGCTCTCCAGTGGCAACAAAGGTGATGACCCATACCAAGGCAGGCCTTAAACAACCATTGACCAGCTGGGGAATTGTAAACAAGAGATTTATAATTCAATAAGAGACAGTAGTGCAAGCACCACACAATGGGGATTGCTCAATTCTGTGACTCAGCAAGGCCCACCAGGGCATGTCTGGGCCAGTATCTTCCCTCGGACATGAACGGAGAGTATAAAATAAGGGACAGTGGCATCATGAGACGACCTCTGTCCTCCCCCACCTATGCTGAAAGCAACAAGAACGCTGGGAAGACAAAGATTTTGAAGTGAGGAGACTGGTCCCAGGCTGAGAAGGAAATACAGCCTGTGTATTGAGAACTGTGAGCTGCCTGCAACATCCAGCAGGGCGAGAAAAATTCCTTGATCCTAGGGTTGCCACCCATCTGGGTTCTACCCGGACAGTCTGGTTTTTGGCTTTTGTGTCCAGATGCCATTTAGAATTGCCAGGTGCCCAGTTTTTGACCTGAAAGGCTGGTTGAAAAGGGGACCTGGCAGTGTCCAGTTAGATGTACTGATCGGAAACTAAAAGTGTGGGGGCAGGGGAAGGTGCTGGGTCATTAACCCGCCCCAGGCCCTGCTCAACTGGGGCCACCTCCTACCTGCAGGCAGGCTCCTTGTCAGGCTGCAGCAGCTCCCATCCCCGGTGCAGAGGGAGCCCAGCTGGGTGGGGGTGGGGGGAGAGAGGTGGGGACAATCCAGCAAGCAACGGGGGAGGGAAGGATGGGAGGGAGCAAAGCAAGCAAGGGGGGGGAGAAGTGACTGACAGGGTCCTTGGGGGAAGAGGTGTAGCCTCGAGGGAAGAGGTGGAGCAGGGCAGGACCTTGGGGGAAGAGGCGGGGCAGGGAATGGGTGCTTGAGGGAAGAGGCGGGGCAGGGAATGGGTGCTTGAGGGAAGAAGCAGGGTGGGGAGGGGCCTCGGGGAAAGAGGCGGGGCAGGGAATGGGTGCTTGAGGGAAGAGGCGGGGCAGGGAATGGGTGCTTGAGGGAAGAGGCGGGGTGGAGCGGGGCCTTGGGGAAAGAGGCAGGGCAGGGGATGTGGCCTCGGGGGTCCAGTTCCCAGCAATTAGAAAGGTGGCAGCCCTATGTTGATCCAACTCTTGCTTAGTCTGATAAAGTTCAGGATTTAGACTGCGACTTTACTTTTTATTTCTTACATACATTTCTCTGACCTTTATACCTACTACTTATCACCGCTTCCAATTTATCTTTCTGTAGTTAATAAACTGATTTTCATGTTTTATCTTAACCAGTGCGGTTGTCTCCAGTGCTTGGGGATTCCTCTCAGGTTACAAGCTGGGGCATGCCCACTGCCCTCTGAAAGAGCGGCGAACTAATTAGGGAGCTTGCGTTGTTCACAAGAAGGTCTTGAGCAGCGTAAGACAGGACATTTCAGGGGGTGCAAGGCTTGGGGCATTTGCTGCTGTCTTTCTCTGTATAGCTCAGGACAGGCCGTAAAAGCCTGCATATAACTTTGGGTGTGCTTTACACACTAATGGCTGGGTGAGAGCAACACCTGAAGGGCTCCCTGTCACCAGCAGAACCGTGCAAGAGGTATCCTGATCCAGACAGTTAAGGGGGCACACGTTGTACCCTGGGGACTGGTCACCCCCTCCCCAGCCCCAACTCCTCCCCTTACCTAGAGATGGAGTTTTCTGACGTGATGTCTTTTGGGGTCCTGACTGCTGTGAAGTTGCGCTTTGGCTGTGACACTGCAGAGAAAGGACAACGCCATCGCTTTAAATGGAGTCAGGAGGGCCCAGGGGGACCGCCACCCTCTAACAAACCCACATCTCCATAGCCCTTAGGATGACCTCAGTGTAACAAGCCCAGTAGGGTGCATGGGCCTACGCTAATGCTCACTGCAGTCATGGGCTTTCCAGGGAGGAAGAATGGCCTGAGGTCTGGGTTCAATTCCCTGCAGAGTGGCTGCAAAGGATTGTGGAGATGACAGGGATTACAGCTCAAAACAGCGAGGGGAGAGGGGCTGGCAGGCGGGCTGATGCGAGGGAGAGTGGCTGCTGCATTGAGGGCAGCACAAGCAGTGTGTATTGGGGGACCGGTCCTGAAAGCATGAGGGTTGTGTGAAGCAGTGGCTAGAGCATGACCAGCATGACCTTGAGCAAGTCACTTAGCCTCTCCGTGCCTCAGTTTCCCCACCTGTGCAAGGGGGATAAATAGCTCTGCCTCCTGGCTAAAAATACCCTAACGATCGTGAGACGCTCAGAGACGACAGCACCGATGAGAGACAGATTCCATGGGGCCGTGACTTGGGCACAGACAGAAGAGCTGGCGAAGACTGGATGTCCCCATGGACTCGTGAGGCTGTTAAGGCAGATGTGAGTCCCCGGAGTTTATGTTAAATTCACCCCTGGTACAAAGCCAGTGGAATCACAGGTGGGATGGGGTTGGCCCCATTCCCTCCCATTGCTGGGGGAAGGGAAAGGCAGAGGATCCAGAGTATACCTACTAGTGACTTGATGGACCTTCTTCACCGAACTGCCATCTCCCTGGGAGTCTTTGGGACCGCCGATTCTGCAAGGGGGGGCAGGAAAAAGGGCAAGAAAGGAGGCTCGATCAAGGAGGTGCGGAGAAGCAAGGACCTTACCTACACCAGGGAGTTGCCCAGATTGCACCACCGGTGTTAACAGACAGGGAACGCTGTTCTTTGCACCGGCGTAGCCGACCCCAGCCCGAGCTAAGCTGCCCAGCAGCTTGTACAGGGGCTACCATACCGGTGACTGGGCTCAGGGTAAATCCTCAGCATAGATGAGGCCTGAGATACATCCAAAGCGCCTTAAAACCGGGAAGCGGATAACCTGGGGAAGCCACTTCCGTGACATCTGACTCAGATGAGTCCCTTTGCTCTACGGGGAGAATATTTGCTGCTCAAAGGTGCTTCATTAGGATGATTTGGAGGCTGACTCATCCTTGCCCGTTAGAATCAGAGCTGTCAAAAGCTGCAGGAGAAATTGCACTCACATGCACACTCCCTTGGGGAGGCAGCATTTGAACCCAGGACGTAGAGCTCCATAACCCCAGACTCCAACCCTTGAGCATCAGTGGGGCCAGCCACCAGAGGGCACTCTCTCACCCTCCCACATACACAGCTAGTGCCAGGAGAAACGTACCTCTGGACCCTGGAAGGAGGGGCAAAGACTCCGTGTTTGGGGGGGCAGGTGAAATACCGGACCCCGAAGACAGAGCCATCGTGTTTCCCCGTGGGCTTGTCGAGTTCAATGCCGAACCAGTAACCTGGCGATGGGATAAGAAGCTGTCAGCTGTCGATTTCCTGGATCAAACCCCAGACCCCTGGATCTATAAGCACCAGACTCCACAGCCAAAACTAAAAAAACTCGCTAGTTCACAGGCCATAAGAGGGCCACAGTCTCTTCCACCCACCGTCAGTGACTGTGCACTCCCGCCAGCTGGGGCCTTACCCGGGGCGAAGTCCGTCTTGCCGTAGAACCGGATGATTCCCTGCTTCTGACCCGCCACCAACACCTGGTCCCCGATCTCGATCTTCAGCCCTTCTCGGTCCAGGCTGCCCACGGACGGAGACTTCTTCTTGAGGGCTGAGCAGAAAGACAGTGAGACCAGCCCAGGGCTGCCCTGCCTTCTAGGGGCAGCTCCCCCAGCTGGTACCTGGTGCCAGATTGAGGGGTGGGGGGAATGTGGTGGATGAAACTCCTCCCCCTGCCCACCTGTAAGCCAATCAGAGTGCCTCCCTGGCCTCAACTTTTCCTCTCTCCTCCAATGAGAGATCTGGAGGGAACAGAGGAGGAGCCCAGGAGCCCCGGCTGGCTGAGGGTTGGAGTGGAAAGGGGGCAGGAGATGGAGAGGAGGAGACTTGATGGAATATGGGGTAGGAGGGATGCACGGGGATGGGGAGAACAGGTGGGATTGGTTGTGGAGAGGCTGGGCCTTTTATATTTGCATATGTAAATTTCATGCAGATTTTCCCTTCAGCGCTTTGCTGTGCCAGAGCAGACCAGTCTGCCTGGGCTTTCCCCTCTCCCCCACCAGACACAGAGGGGTGGGCACGATCCGAAGAGCGACTGAGGACAGGGCCAGGGGACTCCTGATTTATCTACTAGCAAAGAGCCTGCTGCACGGCCCTGCCCCAGCCGTCCCTGATTAACCGGCTACTGTGATGAGAGCCTGGGTGAGGTTTCAAATCCCAAGGCCAGGTCAGTAATTTCCACCGTGGACCACCTGCCCCCACGTCCCCTTCCCCAGAGATAAAGGGTCTGCAGGGTTAATTAGCCAAGTCCCCTTCCAGATGGGGACGAGTGAGACATGGAGGGAGAATGGCACAGCCACGGTCATGAACAGAATCAGTGATAGAGCTGGGAATGGAACACAGGAGTGCTGACTCTATCCCCCCTGCCCCAGCTCTAACCACTAAACCCCACTCCTTTCCTGAAGCTGGGGATAGAAGTGCACATAAGAGTCCTGACTCCCTGCCCCCATGCTCTAACCACTAGACACCACTCCCCCTCCCAGAGCTGGGAGCAGAACCCAGGAGTCTTGACTCCCAGCTCCCACGGCTCTAGCCACTCGAGTTGCCCTGCTACCTTTCTTGTCCTTCCGGCCCTTTCCAGTCACGCGGGAGAAGTCCATGCGGGGGGTTTTTGGGGTGGACGTTACCGAAGATGGCATCTGCTCTGTGGCTTTGGTGATTTTAGACACAGAGGCGAACACCCCTGAGAAGATGAAAAAAAATTTCAGCTCAGAAAACAGCAACTTTCAGGCCAGCATGCCCAAATACCTACCCACCAAGCCAAGTTCCCCACCAGAGAGAGGATCCAGGTAGCCAGGCTTCCAGGCCTATAGTCTAGCCTCGAGACCCCACTCCGCTTCTAGAGGTGGGCACAGAACCCAGGAGTCCTGCCTCACTGCTCCAGGCACGCTCCCCATTTACCTTGCTTCGGAGGGCAAATGAAGTAGCGTATTCCTCCGACGCTTCCATCGTTCTTGCCCTCCGGCTCGTCCAGCTCCACCCCGATCCACTGGCCACTGGCGAACTCCGTCGTGCCACAGAAACGCAGGGTGCCCAGCTGCCGAAACGCAAACCGATGGTCAGAGTCAGATGCTGGAAAACCATCCTGAGCTCCCGCCACACTCCCTGCAGCGCAACGCCCCCTGCCCAGCCCCCACCCCGCTCCCTGAAGCACAGCGCCCCCTAGTGCCACACTGGAGTCAGTGCTGGCACCGAGGGCAGAGCGCCCCCTGCTGAGCCCCCGCCCCGCTCCCTGCAGCGGGTAGCGTTGCTCAGGGGTCCCACACCCCGGCCCAGCCCACCGCCCCTTCGCTCGGACAGCTCTCCGAGGGGGCCGTGCACGCGGAGGGGCCGACACCTTCTGTCCGTCCACCACGACGCGTTCTCCCAACTTGAGGCCCAGGGACGTGAGCATCAGGTTGCCGGGGATGTTGTCGTAGTTGGGCAGCGTGACCTTGGGCAGGTTGCAGCTCAGGGGCACGGCGTCCAGCAGCAGCTGCTTGAGCTCCTTGGCGATCATGGCGGCCTCGGCCTTGTCCAGGGTCATGTCCATGGGGTCGGGCACCACGTCGGCGGGCACCTGCCCTTTGCTGTTCTGCGGGGGGCAGAGCGGGAGAGAGGCTGGGACTTGGGGGAGGGGCAGCCAGCGTGGGAGGGAGGCTGTCTGTGTGCCCTTCCCCTCCCCCCAGTCCATATTCCCATAGCCAGGTCCCCTGTTCGCTGCCACCTCCTCCCTCCCCTCCCCCCAGTCAGGTTGGATGCCAGTTCCCTCCTCCCCTCGGTCCATATCCTGCCAGGCTGGTGTCCCCTATTTGCTGCCAGCTCCCCTCCCCTCCCCTCAGTCCATATCTGCACCCAGCTGATCTCCTGTTTGCACAAGCTCATCCTCTCCCCTCTGAGCCCTTCAGCTCCAGTTCCCGCACCCCTCCCCCCGGTCCGTAGCCCCGCAGCCCCGCCCCCGGGCTCTCACCCTGACAGCAGGGTTGGCCCCGTGCTCCAGCAGACACTTCACAGCCCCCAGGCACAGGTTGGAGGCAGCGATGTGCAGCGCCGTGCCGTGGTTGAAGTCGCTGCAGGTCGAGTTGAGCACTGCAAGAAGGCAAAGCGCAGACAGGACCCCGGGTTAGGCCTCAAGCCCTGCCCTGAAGGGACCCGGCCCCTAGGCCAAGGACAAGAGGGGAAACAGAGGCACAGGGAGGGATTTGTCCAAGGTCACACAACGAGTCAGTGGCAGAACTGGGAACAGATCCCAGATGTCCTGACTCCCAGGCCCTCCCCTGCTTTAACCACTAGCCCTCACTTCCCTCCCAGAGCTGGGGTTAGAACCCAGGTGTCCTGTCTCCATTGCCTCCTCCCCCGCTTTAACCACTAGCCCCCACTCCCTTCCCAGAGCTGGGGTTAGAACCCAGGAGTCCTGGCTCCCAGCCCCCGTTCTAACCACTGAGACCACTCAGGTATTTTGACACTCGCTGGTTACCAGAAACACGGCTTGGGCCACCCGTGCTAGGGCAAAGCAACCCCAGAGCCACTGGGCAACAGCCCTCAGGGAGGTCCCCGGCTGGACTCAGGGAGAAGCCTTCCCCCTTTTTGGCATGTCTCTCCCCTCTCTCCCCCGACCCACCTCTGGGCTTGGAGCTTTTGAGCAGGATGCGGATGAGCTCGGGCACGTCGAAGTAGGCGGCGTAGTGCAGCGCGTTCATGTTGGTCCAGCGGCTACGCAGGGTCACGTCCACCCCCAGGGCCAGCAGCTGGTTGGAGAGGCGGACGGCGGCAGCTGGGTCACCTGGGGGGGCAAAGGCGATGGGATCAGACCCCCTGCCTGAGTGGGCACAGCAGTCCCTGGAGCCCCCCACCCCTGAGGCTATTGCGGTGCAGGGACAGCAGCATGCTCCAGACTGGAGGAAGGCAGGGGCGCGCTGGGCCCACACTGGGGCCCCAGCTCCCTGAGTCACAAGAGCCCAGCAGGAGCTTGGCTTGCACTCCAAAGAAAGCAGCTCTTCAGCCACGGCGAACGGGGGAAAAGCCAGAAATACAGGAACAGAGTGTGACTCATGCCTGCCTGAGTCTGCCGAGAGCCTGAGCCCATTGCTCAGAGAGGAGGGAGCTGCCCTGGGTGTAACTGATGCAGTGACATTGCCTGAGTCTGCAGAGAGGCTGCGGCCCTTGCTCTGGGCATGGGAAGCTGCCCCAGGAGTCTCAGTGGGGTTTTTAACTCCCAGCCTCACTGCTCCGGGGGCCCAGCCAATCCTGCTCCAGCAAGGAGCTCTGTGTGGGGCAGGATGGGGAGAGTGCAGCAGGGTGGAGTCTGAGGCCCCCTGATTGTCCCAGTTCTGCCAGGACAGCAGCTCCCCCTACCCCCCAACCAGAGGATTTGGCCATCTCCCCCCCAAGGGAAGCCTCCCATGCCCGCCCCACCATGCAGCCCGACCCCCACCCCCTAGCCTGCTGCCCTCCCACCCCCACCCCAGCTCACCAACACCATGCGCCCCGGCTTTGCAGGCATAATGAAGCAACGTCATGTCGGTCAGGCCATCCCGGTCGTTCACATGGCAACCGCGCTTCAGGATCTAGGGGGAGAGCAGGGGGAGGGGGAAAGTGTGGGGGGAGAAGAGGGAGAGCAAGGGGTGGGGCTGGTCAGAGCTGGTCAAGCCACGTTCCCCACCAGCCATCCCACTGCATCTCAGGTTAATTTCCATGTCAGAACAGCACCCAGCACGGAGCGGGAAGGTGCCCCGTGACAGGAGTTTGGGGGGATGTGGGAGACGAGTGAGTCTCAGGGCCTGATAGGTTTCTAACAACAGCAAGACAATGACCCTCTGCCCCGGGGATCTCAAAGGCAGGCACTGTCCCGTTTGACAGAAGGGGGAAACTGAGTCACAAAGGGGGGGAAGAGACTTGCCTAGGGTGTCACTGTGAATTAGTGGCAGTGCTCCCCCCTCTCTCTGGAAGATAGCATCCAGGAGTCCTGACTCCCAGCCCCCACTCTGCTCTAACCCACCCGACCCTTCTCCCCTCCCAGAGCTGGGAACAGAACCCAGGAGTCCTGACACCCAGCCCCCGCAAGCTCTACCCACTCGACCCCCCTCCAAATTTCCTGTGGGTGGTTTTCCGACCCGCTGTGGCACCGAACTCAGTCCCCCGATGGAATCAGGCCCTTCTCTGATCAGGATGTGCCGGATCCACCCAACGGCAGCCCCTGTGGCACTTCCAGTGCCCTCAGGGCCGGCACCCCGGCACCCCTCCCCAGCACCAGGCCATGTACACGTGGACACTGTACAAAGCGCGTCCATTTCCCGCCTCTCACCTCGTTCCCGATTATATCAATCTTATGTTGCACCTGGGGAACCCACTGTCGGATGATGGCAAACAGCTCTGGGACCGTGGTCTTAGGGTCATAGAGGATTTCCTGGCAAGCCGGATCATTCGGGTCAAAGAAAGTGAAAGCTGGAAAGAGAAAGAAAGTCTTCAGAAGGGGAGCTGCCCCTTTATTATGTGCACTCCGGTAGCACCTAGAGTCCCCATCCAAAATCAAGACCACACCATACTGAGCCTGTATTACGGTAGCACCTAGAGGTCCCAACACAGACCAGGTGCTGCACAGACAAAGAGCGAAATACCAGTTAACATCTGCCTCCATAGTCAGAAGTGGGAGAGGAAACTGAGGCACAGAGCAGGGCAGGGACGTGCACAAGGTCACCCAGCAGGCCAGTGGCAGCGCCAGGTGCGATGAAGAGTCTGGGTGTTTCCTTAGCACAGCTTGTTTCAGTTACACCAGCCCCTGGACAGAGGTGCTTGCAAACAGCATGCAGGCACCCGCTCTGTCGGGGCTACAGCCAGTTTGCCCCCACATCCCAGGCCTGCCCCTCTCTGAACCTACTCTCCAGCTCCCCAGAATCTCAGCAAACCAACCAACCAAGGCCCCAGCTCTCCTGGATTCCAGCATGGGCACCTGCTCTAACGTCCCCGTTCCGCAGCCATCCCCTCTCTTGGCTGGAGTCATGCATCTCAGCAGGGTAGTTCCAGGCTGCACAGTCCCCGCCTCAGCAGAATTGCCCCTCCTGATGCACGCCTGTTGCTAGCAGAGTCGAGCGCACTGGGCGATGCACAGATCCAAGACATCTGCTACATTTAACATGGCTGCAGAAAGTCGATTGAAGTCATGCCCAAGTTTTCTGACCACTGTTCAACCCCTACCATTGTCAACCAGTCCGACAAACAAGAACGCCCCTGTCACCAGCGCACTCCGGTTTCCACCCGTCGAGCCACTGCCACCCGGGGCAGAACAGCCCTGGGCCATTCACCAACTGCATGCTGGAGCTGGCCAGTCCAGAGATGCAATGAGCAAGAGGGGCAACATCACTGGCCCCAACAGCTGAGATCGAGAACCTCAAAATAGGAAGCATCTCCTGCAATGCCTGATCACAGACGCTCTTCCAGTGATCTGGCGGAGGGCAAGGCTGAAGGATCAGGCAATTGCCTGTGCATGGATGTGGCAG
Source organism: Emydura macquarii macquarii (assembly GCF_026122565.2). NCBI lineage: Eukaryota > Metazoa > Chordata > Testudines > Chelidae > Emydura > Emydura macquarii. The sequence goes on from NW_027131927.1 coordinate 5,411,419, forward strand.
GAAGCAGTGTGAGGACGTGACAGGAAGCCGTATATGGATATTAGGAAAAACTTTTTCCCTAGGCAGGTGGTGAAGCACTGGAATGGGTTACCTAGGGAGGTGGTGGAATCTCCATCCTTAGAGGTTTTTAAGGCCGGCTTGACAAAGCCCTGGCTGGGATGATTTAGTTGGGGTTGGTCCTGGTTTGAGCAGGGGGTTGGGACTAGATACCTCCTGGGGTCCCTTCCTACCCTAATCTTCTATAAATCGAGATATTGAGCTAGCAGATGAACTGGAGTCTGGGTGGGAGGGGATCAAATAAAAGAAGAACAGGAGAATAAAAGCAGGGGACTGGGAAATGAGGAGGAAAGCAGGAAAATAGGGGTCTGCAGATGACTGGAGGATAGCTAATGTGATGACAATTTTTAAAATAGGCTCCAGAGGTGATCCCGGCAATTACAGGCCGGAAAGCCTAACTTCAGTACCAGGAAAATTGGTTGAAACTATAGTACAGAACAGAATTACCAGACACATAGATGAACACGATTTGTTGGGGAAGAATCAACTTGGTTTTTGTAAAGGGAAATCATGCCTGGCCAATCTACTAGAATTCTTGGAGGGGGTCAACAAACATGTGGATAAGGGAGACCAAGTGTACTTAGATGTTCAGAAAGTCTTTGACAAAGTCCCTCAACAAAGGCTCTTAAGCAAAGTAGGCAATCATGGGATAAGAGGGAAGGTCCTTTCCTGGATCAGTAAGTGGTTTAAAAGATAGGAAACAAGTGTAGGAATACATTGTCAGTTTTCAGAATGGAGAGAGGTCTTGGGCAGTGCGTAAACCGCCCGTTCGGGGAGGCTAGCCCCTGACTCCACTCCTTCCACCAGAAGCCCTGCCCCTTCTACTCCCTCCCTCACCGGAGTCCCACCCCAGCACTAGAACACCTGCCGAGGGGCCCCAGCCTTGGAGCGTCGAGCGCCAGCCCGCCCTGCTACAGCCCCGGAGAGCTGGCCCAACCCAGCAGCACCAGAGCGCCAGGCAGCCCAAGCCCCAGCGCCAGAGCACCCATCCGCCAACAGAGCACCGATCCACCACCCCCGGGCTCTGGGCTAGCTGGCCTGCCCCAGCACCAGAGGGCTGGGTGGCCAAAGTGCCAGACCGAGCCAGGCAGCCCCAGCCCAGAGCACCAGGAAGTGCAAACGCTGGCCCCAAATTCCTCTGGCTGTGCCGCCTGTGCCCCAGCCCCGCCCACTTCAGGGGAGAGGCAGCGGGCTGAGAGTGGGCCCATGCAAGCAGGATGCAGTGGGAGGGGGGAAGAGCATGGGCGGGGCCACACCTGGCCATCAGGGAAGGCCTTACATGTAAGGCTTGCCTTACATACCCACCACCCACGAAAGAGGCAACTAATGGTGTCCCCCAGGGCTCTGTATTGGGACCAGGACTGTTTGATATATTCATAAATGATCTGGAAAAAGGGGTAAACAGAGAGGTGGCAAAATTTGCAGATGACACAAAATTATTCAAGATAGTTAAGTCCAAAGTTGACTGGGAAGAGTTACAAAGAGATCTCACAAAACTGGGCTACAAAATGGCAGGTGAAATTCAATGTTGATACATGCAAAGGAATGCACATTGGAAAACATAATCCCAAATTTACATATAAAATGATGGGGTCTCAGTTAGCTATTACTACTCAAGAACGAGATCTTGGAGTCATTGTGGATAGTTCTCTGCAAACACTCACTCAATGTGCAGCGGCAATCAAAAAAGCTAACAATATTGGGAATCATTAGGAAAGGGATAGATAATAAGACAGAAAATATCATATTGCCTCTTTATAAATCCATGGTATGCCCACATCTTGAATACTGCCTGCACATCTGGTCACCCCATCTCAAAAAAGATATACTGGAATTGGAAAAGGTACAAAAAAGAGCAGCTAAAATGATTAGGGGTATGGAAAAGCTTCCATGTGAAGAGAGAGTAATAAGACTGGGACTTTTCAGCTTGGAAAAAAAATGACTAAGGGGGAACATGATAGAAGTCTATAAAATCATGACTGCTGTGGAGAAAGTAAATAAGAAAGTGTTATTTACCCCTTCTCATAACACAAGAACAAGGGGTCACCAAATGAAATTAATAGGCAGCAGATTTAAAACACACAAAAGGAAGAATTTCTTCACCCAACATACAGTTAACCTGTGGAACTCCTTGCCAGGGGATGTTGTGAAGGCCAAGACTATAACAGGGTTCAAAAAAGAACTAGATAAGTTCCTGGAGGATAGGTCCATCAACGGCTATTAGCCAGATGGGCAGGGATTGCAATTTGCCAGAAACTGGGAATGGGCGACAGGATGGATCACTTCATGATTGCCTGTTCTGTTCATTCCCTCTGAAGCACCTGGCATTGGCCACTGTCGGAAGACAGGATACTGGGCTAGATGGACCATTGGTCTGACCCAGCATGGCCGGGCTTATGTTCTTATGTCAGGAAAAGCAGAAAAAACCAGACCTGGTTATGTGGGCAGACACTATTAGAGGGAAATAAAATCTACAGATGTACCAGAGAGATAGTATTAAGGGAAAAAATGGAAAGGGAATTGATCAAAAAGATGTGTTAAATGAAAAGAGATCCTGAAAACAGTAACCGAGAAGCACCCCTCCAAAGGGCCGAAAGTAAACGAACAAAGAGAGTGGCTGTGAACATCTGCTGAAGGAATACAGTGTCTAAAGGGTAAGTGAGGGCCCACTAGACGAAGAAACCCCACTTGTGGATAAATGTAATGAAAAGAGGGACAGTCACAGGAACATTATATCTAGACCCTGCAGTTAGGTCAATGCAAGGGAGCTGTCCGCATCTACACTACGTCGTTCCCGCCGATGTAACTCGCCCACTATGCCGACTTAATAACTCCGTCTCGGCAAGAGGCGCAGCACTTAGATCAACGCAGATAGGGTGACGCAGTGTCAGCGTAGACACATCGACTGGTGCTGGCTGCTTTCAGAAGCCATCCCACAATGCCCCACACTGACTGCTCAATCGGTGCAAACACCCCTGGGCAGGCCGTGCACCGCTGACTCGAGGAGCATTGCGTGGGCAAGCAGAAGCAGTTTAACTATTGCCTGGGCTGTACATCGATATAACTCAAGCAGACATAATTTTGTAGTATAGACAAACCCTAAGGAGCATGTCGAGCTGAAGAGAAGCAAAGAACAAAGCAAAGACAGCGAGAGCAGAGCTGGACTTGCAGTCAAGCAGAGGAAAAATTGATCCGTCTTTGAATCGACACAGTCTACTGTTCAGAAATCTCTTTTGTTCTTGTTAATAATGAGGCATTTGGTACTAACTGCATGGCGGGTACCAGCTTGCAGAGGTGACTGTGTTGGTAACCTACATTTATTATAAGTAATATGTCTTTGGGAATGTTCTATATTATTTGTGCTCCTGGGACAATTTGGAGGTTTTCCCCAAATTTCTAAAAATGATCTCTTTTGTCTTGGTTTGCCTCTGCTCACAGTTGGCACAGCCCGGCCTCGCCGGCTCACCACACTTCCATCGAGCTAGCTACCGCCTCTTGGGGCAGTGGATTAACTCCAGTGATAGGAGAACCCCTCCCTCCAGCACAGGTAGTGTCTGCACTAAAGCACTCCAGCGGCACAGCTGAACTGTAGCTGCCGCGCCACGGTGGTGTTTCCCGGGTAGACAAGCCTTAGGATACTGACACTTAATTCAATCAGGTTTGTCCAGGAGATTGCAGGAAATTGCCGTCTCTGTCACACTGACCGCAGGAGTCTAGCAGAGTCAAGGGATACCCCCCGCCCAAAGGGGTAGCTCAGCCTCAGGGAAATGTGGGCTGCACCTACTTTTGGCAACACACGTGGGTGGGGCTTATTTAGTGGGTGGAGTTTGGAAGAGTACTGCCTCTTTTTTCTCACCCATCTGACCCCTGTCCTCTTTCTGTGATCTCTGGGCAAATACCAACAGCTGGTTCCCAGGGATCAAATCTGCCCAAAGATTCGACTTGAGATGGGGAGACTGAAGCAGCTACCAATTCTCCCGCTGCTTGCAACAGCTCCTCCAAAGAGAAATGGCATCACAAAAAGAGCACGGCATTGCTTCAAAGGCTGATCTCTGCTCTCAGGCTAAGAGAAAGAATTGATAAGACTATAATAATGCCACCTGGTGACTTCCACCATAACAATATAAACAAGCCTAGGAAGGAGTACTGTGCAAAGGGATCTGGGGGGTCATAGTGGACCACAGGCTAAATATGAGTCAACAGTGTAATGCAAAAAAAAGTGAACATGATTCTGGGATGTATTAGCATGAGTGTTGTAAGTAAGACACAAATAGTAATTCTTCCACTCTATTCTGCGCTGATTAAGCCTCAACTGGAGTCTTGTGTCCAGTTCTGGACGCCACATTTCAGGAAAGATGTGGACAAATTGGAGAAAGTCCAAGGAAGAGCAACAAAAACGATTAAAGCTCTAGAAAACATGAGCTATGAAGCAAGACTGAAAGAACTGGGTTAGTTTAGCCTGGAGAAGAGCAGACTGAGGGGGACATGATGATAGCTTTCAAAAACATAAAAAGTTGTTACAAGGAGGAGGGAGAAAAATTGTTCTTCTTAACCTCTGAGGACAGGACAAGAAACAATGGGCTTAAACTGCAGCAAGGGCGGTTTAAGTTGGACATTAGGAAAAACTTCCTAACTGTCAGGGTGGTTAATCACTGGATAAATTGTCAAAGGAGGTTGTGGAATCTCCATCACTGGAGATTTTTAAGAGCAGGTTAGATAAACACCTGTCAGGGATGGTCTAGATATTATGTAGTCCTGCCATGAGGGCAGAGGAGGTCCCTTCCAGCCCTAGGATTCTATAAGCCTACTTTCATATTCGTAGATTTCAAGGCCAGAAGAGACCATTAGATCTTCTAATCTGACCCCCTGTATAGCACAGGCCAGAGAACTGCACCTCGTTACCCTTGGATTGAGCCTAATAACTTGTGATGGACTCTTCCAAAAAGGCGGCTATTCATACAGGGTTCACCCATCAGTGCTAAAATGCAGTCACTTCTGGGGTGGGGTGCAGCAGCTTTTAACAGCAACACAGTGCATCACTTTAGGATAGAAAACAAAGAAAATCTTGTATATAACTGAAACTGCATGAGGGGGACCGTAAGGAAGCAGGCTGAAATTAACCACAGGGCTTTGGCTAGATGGGATACCACCACTATATTGCAAAGAGCATCACAGAATCATCAGAAGTCAGGGTTTCAGGTTTACATTCTATCTGAAAGATGTCAAGCAGCACAGTGCCCCCTAGTAACACATTAGGGCTAGCACTGAGTGCAAAGGGAGAGCGCCCCCTACTGAATCACTCACTCTGTTCCCTGTGGCATAGCGCCACCTAGCAACAAGTTGGATGCTGACTCGGAAGGGAGAGTGCCCCCTACTGAGTCATCCAACCCTGCTCCCTCCAGCAAAGCAGGGGAACCAGTACTAACTGACAGGGAAGAGAATCTCTTACACGCTTATCCACTCACACCTTTTGCTGGTCCAATCCCCGCACACAGCATCACCCTGGGGCACTGACTCAGTCCTGACTCATAGGGTCCTTTGCATTAAATAAGACATGGGTTAATGTTCTAGTGAGCCGGCAGCTCTGTGCAGGTGACACGTATGGGCTGCAGCCACATGCTGATGGCAATGTGAGCTAAAGAGTTAGGGACTCCCATTTGTAGGCAGCCTAGGGATAAATATCCCAGGCCGTGGGCAATAATGCAAGAGCTTGTCTCAGCTTGCAAGAGAAGAACAAACCCTGGATTTTCCCTCCCCCAGCAAAGGCTTCTTACGAAACGCTGCGTGAGCTGCAGCCAAGCAGTCAAAACAGGCCAGCGTGACTGCTGTTCGCGAGTATCACCGCATCTCTAAGGCCCAGAAGCTCTCCAGGCTCAGGTTCACCCGTGTACAGAGCCACGACAGCAGAAGTAGCCGGATCGCCACGCACGAGGGGGGAACCATGCCTTGACGCGCCCAGAGATGAGAGCGCAGCCCCTTGGGCGCGTAGCGCAGCAGCAGGGCATGCTGGGGCTGCTGGGTTGGGGCACGTGATGCGAGCGAAAGGGGCTTTGAGGCAGCTGCTGTTGAAATCAATGTGGAATTTACCACCAAGTCCAACAGGTCCAGGATCAAGCCTGACTTTATAAGCCAAAACCTGAAGCAGCTTTAGCAAAGACCAAAAATAAATACATAAAAATAGGTCCCATGAATTTAATGCCAGTGGAAAATTTTCCCTTACATCTGCCACCAAATAAACACTTTCCCGGCAGCCCTCTAGACATGGTACTGTCTCCCTGAGCTCTTCCACAAGCCCCTCACCGTATCCAAGGCCTCGTCATCAAGGAAGTGGGCTGGCACTCAGGACACCTAGGTTCAATTCCCAATTCTGCCTTACACAAGTGGAGCGGCAGAGATGCAAATTTTGAAGAGAGCTCCCCTCCCTTTCATGCACTAAAAGCAACACCACTCAAAACTAAAAATGCTCAGCTGGTTGAGCCCTGATCTTCCTTGAAAAATCAGGTCCTTGTTTCAGGGCTGAGCTGGGCTCTTTGGAAAATCTGGCTCCAACTGTGGCTTGAAAACTTCTACCCTGCCTCTCTCTGGGCCTCAGTTCCTGCAGCTGTAATAGCGGGGAGAATAATCCTGCCTTTGTTTGCCTTGTCCACATAGATTGGAAGGGCTTTGGGGCAGGGACCATCTCTCACTGTGTCCGTGCAGCATCCAGCATAGTGATGCCCTGATCTCGGTTACCGGATGCCTTTCCAACACCCGGCACGACGGGGACCCGATCTGTTATTGTGGGACTGTGCAGCACCCAGCACAAGGGGATTGTGACCAAAGCTGGGGCCTGGAAGATTTTTTAACATTCTTAAGATTTTATTAGACATCCGCTTCTGGCTCCTACACTGAATCTATTGTGTTAAAACGTCCCTGTTTGTTGTTCACCTTCTCTCCATCCGTCTGTCTGCCTTTTCTGGGAGTCCTTCAGCGCAGGGAACTTCCCCCTTCCTGACTGTCTGGAAGGCATCAAGCTAGTCCAGATAAACACTAGCCAAGCTGTGCAAATGGGTTTTGGGTGCCCAACTTGAGATACCTTCACGGGGCCTCATTTCTTGGCAATGCTGAGCACCCGCCCCTCTGAAAATCAGACCCTTGGAAGCATCTCCCACTGAGAACCAGTTAGTTTGGAATATCTCATCCCGTAACTATCAGCTCCTGCAGCCCCAACATCGCAGCCCTGGGCCAGTGCATGAGAACTGGAAAGCTCAATGGGGCCAGACCAGATCTCCTCCCCTTGCCCCCCAAGACTCTCCTGCCCTCTCAGTCACCAGCAACAACACCACCGTCCTCCCCGTAACCTGGGCGACTGCTTCTCCAGAGCCTCACACCCTGCCCGTGTCTGTATCTTGCCGATTCTTCCTGCAGAATGTCTCTAAGATCTGGCCTGCCCCCTCCACCGGCACAGTTAGAGCTTTCAGCCAGATGCTCATCATCTCGCCTCATGGTCACCACAACGTCCCCTTTCTGGCCTAGACAAATGCAGCCTTGCGCCACTCACACCTTTTCAGAACACTGCTGCAGAGATCATCTTCCTCGCCCAGCACTTGGATCACATCACCCCTCTCCTTACAGCCCTCCTCTGGCTCCCCTTTTCTCCATCGCATCAAACCCAAGCTCCTTGTCTTCACTCTCAAGCCCTTCATGGCCTATCCCCACCCTACCTATCATATCTCATTCAGCTCCTGCCACCGGTCGGCCCAGGGCACCAGGCCCCGTTTCAGACAAGCACCCTTTGTGCTATCTCCCTGTTAACATCCGCAACACCTGCCTCGTTGTCCTCCTTCAAACTCCTCTGCCATGGGGCCTCCACGAAACAAAGTGGCTGGTGCACGGAGATCCCCGCTGATGGGACTGAACAGTGCTGTCCCTTTGTTTCCTTGTGCTCCCCCATCTGTCTGTCTCCACCTGTCTTATTCTTAGCCTGGAAGCTCTTTGGGGCAGAGAGCGTCTGCACAGTGCCTAGCATGTTCAGATCCTAGTCTACGACTGGGGCTCCTAGGCGCTACCATAATACACCTACTAGCAATAAAAATGTACAGCGCCTGGCACAATGGGGTCCTGCTCCATACCTGGGGCTCCTAGATGTTAGCACAATCCACATAATCAATCAAAATAACAATAACCCGAACGTGAAATTGACTAGCAACAAATGGGAATTTCTTTTGAAAGGTCAAAGATGAAAGCAGTGAGGAAGGAGAACAGGACACGAAAAGTACAAAGAGTGTAAATTCCTTTCAGCTCTAACACTTCCATGTGTTTCGCTGCCCAATGCCGAGAGATTTGACGTATTTCTTTTTTCCAATACGAAGCTGAGATTTCGAGAAGTAACCAGTGATTTGGAGGGGACCAACCCACTGGATTTTCAAAGCAGGGCATGCTCAGCCCTTTCTGAAAATCAGGCACCCAAAATCACTGGCAGTTTCAAAAATCTCTGCCCGTGACCCTTTCACTTTAGGGAAGAAAAGGAACATTTCTTAAGAACCCTGAGAAGCAGCCTGGGGTAGTGGATGAAGCACTGATTTAAAACTTAGCCACAGTTCTGCCACTGACCTACTCTGTGACCTTGAGACAGCCATGTCCTCTCTTTGTGCCTCAGTTTCCTTTGACTCTCTTTGGACTGTAAACTTGCTGAGGCAGGGACTTTCTCTCATTCTGCTACCATGCAGCATCCAGTACCAGGAGGCCCCCATCTTGGTCAGGGTTTGTGCAGCATCCAGCACAATGGGGCCCCAAATTTTAATGGGGGGGACCCTCCAGGCACTACCATAATATACCTAATAAAAGCAGAACCCGGCCTAATAAATTATACCATACTTCGGTTTCTCAGGTTGATTTGGGGAGGAATAAACATTGTTTCAATCAGCTAATTGACTCAGGCGCTGAGTTATAGATTTCCTACGTACAGGGCCCTTGGACACATGAGAGAGCTTTTCAGAATGGCCTGTCAGGAGTCAGCACGCGGGGACGCAACACAGCTTCCGATCAGCACAAAGGCTCAGTTGTGTGAGGGGGCGGCTTGCGAGCCAATTTCACACAGGTGAAAGGTGCCAGACTGACGGCATCTCTCTGCAAAACGGGCGGCCGCATTGCCAGCTATCCCCCTGCCACACGCACCCCACCCTCAGCGCCCGTGCCCCAACTCTGCCCGGAGGTAGGGAACCGGGAATACAGTCTCCTTGGCCCATTCGGTTCTCTGGACTGGGTGACCATTTGGAAAGCAGTTTTAAGGGTATGGATGCTTGTCTGCTAGGACATGGACTGACAGTGCCAATTTCTCTCTCTTATGGGCCAACATTCCTCTGACCTGGAGCCAGATCAGAGCTGGTGCCCCTAGAGAGGACAGGCTTCATATCCCAAACCGCAGCCCCCTGTGCCAGCCATGTCCCCCACCTTGAGGCCAGATAGGAGCTGGCCCCCCTGAGATAGGAAAGAACTCATTCCCCAGCCCCACCAGCTATCCGGCATCCCATCACACCCTGCCTTTCATTTGTCTTTGCTGGGTTCTTCTAGAGCCGTCTGCCCATTTGCATAACACTGGCTGCTCTTTACATTTGGCAGGAGGTATTCTGGGATCCATCACTCAGCCTGCCCGGGTCTCTGGCTGTTCTCCGTCCTTGTCGTACTGAGGATTGTTAGCACTGGCGAATGCTGTCAAAATGCCCGGCTGCCTAAGACTTCACCGCTCTGCACAGCGCAATCACAAAAGCCCAGCCCTCACCACTTGAGCTAAATGGGGGCTTGGGCCACCAATGGGGCTCCCAAGTGCTACCATAATACACCTAATAGGAACAACAACAACAACAACAAAAAGTACAGCGCCTGGCACGGAATCCTGGTCCATGACTGGAGCAGGCACAACCATATTACAAATAATAAATAAATCAACAACATAAGGATAATAATAATTTTTAAACAAACAACTGTCTTACCTATGTAAGAAACCATTTGGGTGGAGACTGGTAGGTCCCTGGTTCAAATCCTAGCCAGGTGGGTTATGACCAGTAGTCATTTACTATTCAAGGGCTGTTTGGTGAAATGAATCTGCAGGTCTCAGCTTGCAGCAAACAATGAATCAGCCAGGCACTAACCAGGCCCTGGAGACTGAATTTTCTCCCCCTCTCCAGTTCAGGTGGGGGGCAGTTTGCTCTGCAAATAAACAAACCACGTCTCTGCCTCTCTGGGGCTGTCTGCCTGCCACCTTCCACCATTATTATAATTCCACTAAACCATTATGGCTCCACTGAGCCCAGAGTGCCATTGTGCTGGACACAGCACTGACAAAGAGCGAGCAACGGTCCCTGACCCAAAGAGTACACAACCTAAACACACAAAGACAGGCTATTCTGCCCATTTTACAGATGGGGAAACTGAGGCACCGAATGATTGAGTGACTTGTCCCGGCTCACACAAGGAATCAGCAGCAGAGCCAGGAATAGACCTGAGTTCTCCTGAGCCCCAAGCAAACAAGATCAGCTTTCTACTCCATTAACCTTTTGTTTAAAAGTGTTATAGTATTTTAATTAATCACAGCAAGGTCTAAGCACCTGGAGACCTGCACCAGGCTGAGGGGTTTCCCACGAATCCACGCCGCAAAAAACTCCCCTAAGCTTATTGTACCAGCACACACCATAAGCATATTCCTAGCATGGATTTCATAACTAATCTTATTTGCCAAAATACTCACAGCATAATCCAATAATGATAAATAAAGGATTCGAAGTCAGACACACGCCCCCCCTTTCTATTGCTGGGGAGACACATGCCCTTCTCTTACTCCCACCCCCCTCAAAAAAAAATCTATACTGCTCTTGCCACAGTCCTAGCCAAACTCATGCAGGGGTGGGGGGGAGAGGGAAGAGCCTTTCAAAAATAATGGCATCTGATGACGCACCATGCCTGCATCTAGCAACACTGAGTCATTGGGCTGTGTTTAGAAACCAGTTCGTCCCCGGCACAATTCCACGGATGTAACCTGGTCCTGAGAGGGGCTGATGTGGATAACTCGTTCGTAGATTTCAGGTCCTCAGAGCCAGCCTGCTCCAGCAGTCGGAGAAAGGGTGCCAGAGCCTCTCGGTCCCTGGTTCAAAGCCAGTCTAAGGATTTGATCTCCACGCCCAGGTTGTCCTGCTGTAACTCTCCTGGTCTAGTTAAGGCAGAACAGCTCCCCCTGGGGTGGGTGCAGTTCTACAGGTATAAAGGTGCTTATAGGTGGATAACTATTCCCATATAGGAAGGGGAATAAGGTGTACCAGTATAAGGCACCACTACAGCTGAGCCCCCCAGCGGGATTGTATCAATAATAATCCTATTCCTAACTGGCACAGAATCTGCACTCAGATCAGGCCTCAGTCGCTCTGGCTGATCTCCATCAGCACTGGCGAGAGGGTTGGTGGCAAGTTTGGCAGGTCTCAGCCCATTTTCTCAGAAGTCAGGCGGCAGAGTCACCTCTTGCTGGCAGCCCCAGCGGAGACACCAGGGACTGACTGAGCCATGGAGATCGCTGGCCCTGTCTGAGAAGAAGTGAGCCATTGTGGCAGTGGGGAGGGCTGGGTGAATGGGGGACACATGGTGGATAAGTAGAAGGATTTAGACTCCAGGGTACCTGGCCCTGGGTTAAAAGCTGAATGACACATTGCTACGTGGGAGGAGAATGCAACCACGTCCTTGTCCCCCATAGGGCAATGAGGAGAGGCAGTGCTGCCTAGTGGATACATCACTGGACTAGGACATGGGGAACCTGGGTTCTAATCCTGGCTGGCACTAGCCTGCTGGGTGATCTTGGGGAAACTTAGGCATGGAGACGTTTCCCCATCTGTAAAATGGGGCTCTGAGATCCCTGAATGATAAGAGCAAGCGATTTTTATGCTGGGGCCTGATACCGAGAAGTTCTGAGCACCCGCTGCTCTTCTTACGTGTATTGTGGCAATGCCTCGGGGTCCTAGCTGAAATCAGGGCCCCATCGCGCCAGGCGCTGCACAGACACAAAGCCAGAGACAGCTCCCTGCCCTGGAGAGCGTACAGTCAAAACAGACAACGGGCAGGAGGGGAAGCTGAGGCACACAGAGAGGAAGGTCAGTGGGAGAGCTGGGGATTGAACACAGGTCTCTTGTGGCCCTAGCTGGTAGACCACACTGCCTCTCGCTGGCTGCTGCTCAGCACCTCTGGCTCTGGGGAGGAAAATGTTACCCCTTGCAGCTGTCTGGGGCGATGGGTCCCTGGGATCCAAGGCCTGGGGAAGTCCGAACTGATCTGGTGCAGGGCAAGAATTGGGCACGAGAGAAGGGTCAGAGCAAGATACTGATGAGCCCCCTGTCAGGGGGCGGGGTGAGCTCACCATAGTCCTTGGGCAGTGGTGCTGGGGCAGAGGGATGGACGATGGGTTTCTTCCTCCTCTCAAGGACAGGGCTCTGGAATTCCAGTGGCTGGCGCACCTCCTCGGAGGGAAGCTCAGTGGAGTCGTCTTTGGTCATGATCGGTCCTTACTCCTGGCCGGGAGGGGAGGGGGAGAAAGGGGAAAGAAAAATGTAAGGTCATCTGAATGATCAGCAGAACCCACCCCGCCTGTCCGTGGTTGAGCAGGGCTCATACGATCAGACCTGGCATCTCTATAGCGCCCTCTGTCCCCTGAGCTCCCATTCCTTTTCAGCCCCACAGACCCCCCATCTCCTCACAGCGAGTTTGGCATTATTTCAAAGAATATTAATGGGGAAACTGAGGCACGGACCAGTGACAGGACTTCCTTGCAGTGTCACACGGCAAGGCAGAGCCGGGAACTGAAACCCGGAGTCAAATTCCAGTCCCCTGCTCCAAACACTAGGCCCCACGTCTGTCCCTGCTCTTGTATCTGTTGTCCCCAGTATTTACTTGGGCCTGCTTTCACTGGCCTCTCCCCCTTACTGAGGGGGGAGGGCCTTTAGTGATGGGCGGGCTTAGGCCTACCGTCTCCCGGCAATCACAACAGATAGACCCCCATACCAGAGCTGGGAATAGAACCCAGGCGTCCAACCCCCCCACCCTAACCACTAGACCCCACTCTCTCTGCCCTTGTCACCTAATCATACACCATTGGCTCCTGCTCCAATCTAAGAAAGCCCCGCAGTTCAGAACCCCCTCCTGCCAAACGCTCCTGCGGGAAAGGTGAGCCAGGCCTCTCCTGCCACGGCTCCAAGCCCTGCCTTGCGGCTCAGAACCACTGCCCGGGCTGGTGATGGGCCTTCCGCAGCCCCATGTGCAACTGGGTGTAGGGGAAAGGAAAGAGGGGTGTGGGTCTCAGAAGAGAGGTGGTCATTGGGGTCCCATTGGACACTCGCCTGACCCCCCCCCTCATCCCCACACACACCCCTGGCCTGACACCCAAAAGTCACTGGCAGGGGATGACAGCCCCATAAACAGCGAGACTGTTTGACCAGTGGGGGAATGGGGAGGTACAGCAGGGGGGTACGGGACCGATGGCTGGGGGTGAAGCAGAAGGATCAGGACAAGGGATTAGAGTGAGGGAATGAGGAGGGTGAGGTGGGGCCTAGAGGGGAGACTGGGGCACATGGGGCAAGATTGCAGGGTGCATGGTGATAGAAAAGGGTGATTTGGGGGTGGGAGGAGGATGGAGGGGCTGTGGGAGGCATTGGGGAGACAGGTGGGAAGGCTGGGGGTGACCGGGTGGTTGGGGGACAGGTGGGGGCAATGGGGTACTGGAGGAATGTGGCAGTGGGGGGCATGGGGCAGTGGTTGGGGATACACATGGGTGCGGCTGGTGGGAGGATGGGGCAGTGATCTGTGGCTGGGGAGAAGGATGAGAGACATGTTGGGGTGAGGTAGAAGTGGGAGTGATGGAGAAAGAAGTGATGGGGGCGGGGCAGGATGGGGCGATGGGGAGACTGATGGATGTGGAGGGGGCAGTGGGGACAGGGGACAGGTGGATGGATGGGGCAGTGGGGGGGACTGGTGGATGGGGAGGGGGCAGTGGGGGCAGGGTACAGGTGGATGGATGGGGCAGTGGGGGGGACTGGTGGATGGGGAGGGGGCAGTGGGTACAGGTGGATGGATGGGGCAGTGGGGGGGACTGGTGGATGGGGAGAGGGCAGTGGGGGCAGGGTACAGGTGGATGGATGGGGCAGTGGGGGGGACTGGTGGATGGGGAGAGGGCAGTGGGGGCAGGGTACGGGTGGATGGGTGGGGGTAGAAGTGGGATCGATGGGGAAAGGAAAGGAGGGGGAGGGGAAGGATGGAGCGATGGGGGACAGGCGGGGGGACTGGCGGATGGGGAGGGGCAGTGGGGGGAGGGCAGAAGTGGGGGGCAGGGGAGGGACGTGATCTACGTCCGCGGGGCAGGGGGGGGCCTGATGGCGGCCGGGCCCCAGATAAACACCGATCCCCAACCCCGCATCCATCTCCGGAGCAGCTGCTGGGTTGGGCTGCGCCCCTCCCCTCTCCCGATGGGGGTCCGGCCCGGCCCGGCCGCACCTACCGCGGATCCTCCGTCTGCTCGGAGCCCGGGCGCTGGCTGGTCCAGGGACTGGTCCGGAGCCTCACAGAGCCCATGCGCCGCCCGCAGCCTCAGCAGCAGCATCACAGCGCTGCGTCCCCGCCCCTCGGGGGCCGGGCAGAGAACAGGGGCGTGGGGCGAGACAAGTGGAGACACGGGGCTAGAGGGGGGCTGGAGCTCTAGGGGGAGGGCAGGGCTGTGGGAGAAGATGAGGGGGGTATGGGGGCTATGGGGAGGTGGTGCTATGGGGGGCTATAGGGAGGAGCAGAGAACCGTGGGGCTGGCATGAACATTACAGGGGGGCTATCGATGGGAACGGGGGTACAGGGAAGGAGGCGGCCATGGCGTTGCGTGGGGGTTACAGGAGAACTGGGAAGATGGGGGGTCATGGGGAGAGTAAATTGCTATGGGGGCTGTAGGGAGCGAGCAGGGGGATGGGGATTATAGGGGAGAACGGGGGTTCTGAGTGAGAGAAGGGGTGTAGGGGTTATAAAGGATAGCACAGGAGATCTAGGGGTCCCCAGGGTTCAGAGAGGCATGCCAGGGGACAGAGCATGCAGCGGGGAAGTGGAAGGGGGTTCGGATGGGCTGCATGACGGGGATGCAGAAAGAACAGGAGGCTGTAGGGGTGGGCAGATGGGGTGGGGAGTCTAGGGGAGGAACGGGATATGGGAGTAAAACACCATGAACAGGGGTATAGAGGAGGTGGTGTAGCTAGAGAGGCACAGAAAAGGGAGTGGGGGAGTCTGGGGGGGGGACTGCCTCCCCTCCAGTAATGGAACCCCACTGTGCCTAGCGGACTGTGGGTGCACCCCCTGCCCACAGAAATGTGGCTAGGATTGGGCATGATAAAGCACCCCTGGAGCTCCTGAGACTTGAGTTCAGTGACTGAGACCCTATTGTGCCCGGGTTTTTTAACAGAACCACCACCTGCTGCATCAGGGGGCAGGGAGATGTGTGTTCTGGGGTGTTAGCAGAAGGCCCTTTCCAGGCCCCCCAGGCTACTGTTCATCTCCCCCAACTGTTAAGTAGCATCCCCCTCTATGCTAGGGATCAGCACCAGAATCCTAACAATGAATCCTGGCAGGGAATAAAAGAACAGAGCCGGATGGGAGACCCAGACCAGATTCTAAACATCCCATGAGTTCTGTGGGGCAGGGCCTGAGGCTTCCCTCCCACCCACCAGAATTGCCTGCCACCAATGGCCTTGTAAAAGTTTCTAACCATGAATACCTTCCGAGCGTGACCCAGTACAGGTCTGCAGCTTCCTCTAACTGGAAAGGGAGCCGTTCCTGTTCGTCTCAAAAGAACGATGACTCTGGAGCCTAATGATCACTATATACAGTAAAACTGGCATCTACCCCACCCCCACACTCCTCATTGTGGGCACAGTAGGGGGTTTACGGGTGGTTGCTGAAGCACAGCCACTTTTTATCCCCACAGCCCCCCTCATTTGACACCCTCGCCCAATAAAGGCATGAGCCATCTGCAAAATCGGATTAGGTGCTCAGAGGTCAGGGTGGGAAGAGGGTAATAAATTCAATCCCAGCCCTAGAGAAAAGCTTTTCAGTGGAGAAGGCCCCCTTCCGCAGCGTGTGAGCCTTTGTGTCAAGCGTGAGAGATTTTACCAGTAATTCAGCTGAGGGAGCTGGCACAGAGCTTGCAGAAAGCAGAGCGTCCATTACTACAAATCACCTTCAGAGCAGCTATAAAATTCCATCCCCCCCAAAAAAATCAGCCGATCTTCCATACAGGCTGGACAAAATGGAGGCGGGAGCCTTGGCAATTATGGCCGGGGAAGCTGCAGTGCCCCTAGAGATTTATGTTTAAAGCATGTATAGTGGATGCTAGTCAAGCATCCGCTTGTTCTGGGGTTAGGTTAGCTTTTCCATGCAGAGGATCAATTGCACATACGCAGTTCTTGTGGGAGCGAACAGTGGAGCAGAGCAGAGCAGTGCTGCACCCTGCTGCTGTGTGCTGAAAAATACTTAGCAGCACCACACTGACGACTTAGAGCCAGGGCTCTATTCCAGTCCTTTCGAGCCCTGTTTCATAAAGAATGGGGGGTGCCCCTGAAGGAATAGTTGGGGCAGGGGGTGCAGCCAGGCCTCCCCATCATTCCCCAGAGCCTCAACTTTTGCATAAAGGAAAAAATAAATCTGGGGTTGTTATGCTTGCGAAAGAAATCTTCAAAATGTGAAGAATGTGACTGATGCAGAGACTGCCTGAGCTTGCAGAGAGCCTGACACACTGCCTGAGAGGGAGCAACTGGTCTGAGTGTAACTGATTCATTGGTACTGCAGTTGTAGCGCCATCATGTAGATGCTTCCTCCGTTGACAGAAGTGGGTTGTAGCAGGGTGCCCTGTGGCCCGGCGCTGCTTCCACTTCTTCTCTGCTCACAAAGTCAGTCTTGACTCTGTAACCACTGGTGCAGGTTTATTTACAAGTGCTCCGTCACCATTTGCACACAGCTTGCCCTCTTAGCAGCTCAACCCAGGCGGGACAAGCCACCACTCTGCTTCCATGCCCCAGCTCCTTCCTCTGCGGTCTTACTTTCAGCCCTTTATGCAGCCCCAGGCGAATTGGGCTGGCAGCTGCCTTTAATTGTCCAATTAGGTGCTGATTTTCTCCAGCCAGCTCCAATTTACCTCCCTAAATGGGAGCTGCCGTGACAGGGGGCTGACTCAGCTTTTACCCAGCACCTGTCACACACCTCTCCCCCTAAGTTCACCCATCCACGCCCTCTTCTTGCTCTATTGGACAAAGCCCCCCTCACCAGTCTGGTGACTCGGGAGGTCTTCCTTGGGGGGTTCATCCATCCCCCACCTGCAGAAACAACATTGTGTGGGGGGTGGATGCCCCCATAGCCATGTCACCACCCACAGCGCCTCACACCATTCGCACCCCTCTGGGAGGCCCCTCTCCCCCTTCGCCTCCAGCAGGGGTTTGGGGTTGGACTTGACTCTCCCCTGGTCACTCAGGGTTTCAGGATTCCCACACCCATCAAGTGGGGGCTGGGTCTCGTTTCCCACACCCGTCAAGCAGGGAGTTCTGGTGGGCCTTTTGCCTCTGAGACAGGTTCTTGGGTGGCTATCACCCCCACACCTGCTTCCTCACCTTCCTCTCTACTCAGGCTCTGTTGTCTAAGACTTTCTCCCCCCTTTTCCACCATGGGCTTCCTCACCTGACCCTTTTCCCTTTGGGGAAGGGGCCCCAATCGGTACCCACCACCTCCGGGTATGGCAGGCCCTCTACTACTCCAACCCGTTTCCAGCAAAACCTGCCCCGAACCTCTAGGGCCACCAGGCACTGCTTCGCATCCCCCTGGACGCACTCCAAGGTCATTTTGGCTCCTTCAATTAGCCATTGCAGCTTCACTAGCCCCCTCCTTATGAGAGAGCAGGCCGAGGCCATGTCCACTAGGCCCCACTGGGGTCTCCTCCCCAGCATCACGGGAATAGTGGACAGTTTCCATCCCTTCCCTCGCCTCCCCGCGTGGCTCTACCCACAAAGTTCAGTAAAGCCACACTCCATGTCCGGGCAGTCTCCCTTTTTATGTCCTGGTCGCCCACACTGCCAGTAGACAAGTGGTCTGGTTCCAGTGGGGGCTCCTTGACTAGTCTCGCTCTTCTCTAGACCCTTCCCAGTCAGGGATTCTCCAGATTTTCTCCCCATTTCCTCCTCCTCATCTGGGTGTTCTTTCCTGGGGAAGTCTGCCTCCATATACTCCGTCAGTTTTATCGCGGCTTCTACTGTACCCGGTTAGTGCCGTCTCACCCATACCCATATGCTTTCAAGGAGGCCATGTAAAAACTGCTCTAGGACAAGTGCATCCATGATCTCCCCACAGTCTGGGTGTCAGGCCTCAGCCATCAGGTGGCCCAGTCCATTAGCATTTGGGTGAACGCCCGGGGCCGCAAACCTCCCGTCCACCTTGCTGCCCTGAGTCTCTGGGGGTACTTCCTGGCTGACAGCCCCACCTGATCCAGGATGTCCCCCTTTACCACTTCATAGCTCATGGCTTGTTCTTTGCCCAGGGCCACGTAGGCCACTTGGGCTTCACTGGCCAGGTAGGGCGCCAGCCGTAGGGCCCCGGTTGCCCTATTCCAGCCTGTCCCCATGGCTACCTGCTCAAAGATGCCTAGAAAGGCATCGGGGTCATCCACAGGGCTCATCTTACACAGTCCAAAGTTCAGTGCCCGAATGCCACCCATCACCATCCTCTGTGGATGCTGCTGCTGAACAGTGGTCTGCTCACGTATAAAGTCCTGCAAGCTCTTCTGCTGCTCGGCTTGCCAGCTCAGCAAAGCCTGCCTCTCCAGATGGTGGGATTGTTGGAGGCTTTGCACCACCTTCTGTACCTTCTCCTGCTGTTTCACCAGCCATTGCAGGGTCCCTTCTATCTCCGGGCTGCCAAACTCTTGCTCTGGCTTTAAGTCCCAGACAAGCCCCCACATGTAGCAGGGCAGTCTGTGGCCCTGCCCTGCTTTTGCTTCTTCTCTGGTCACAAAGTCACTAAGAGACCTTTGATTCCGTAACCTCCGGTGTAGGCTTATTTACACGTGCTCCCCCCACTGTTTGCATACAGCTTGCCCTCTTAGCAGCTAGACCCGGGAGGGAAGCACCACCACTCCACTTCCTCTCCTCTTCTGCTTTCTTCCCTTCAGCCCTTTATAAAGCCCCAGGTTAATTGGGCTGGCAACTGCCTCTAGTTATCCAATTAGATGCTGATTTTCTCCAGCCAGCTCCAATTTACCTCCCAAAATGGGAACTGGCCACAGGGGCTGATGCAGCAGTCTTTACCCAGCACCCTTGTCTCCTGATGTAGTTAACCCACCTGTCCCAAAGGCGGTAGCTAGAATTCTTTTGTTGACCTAGCCCCGTCTACACTGAGTTTAGACTGACCTAAACTACAGAACTCAGGACAGGAGACTTTTCCCAGCTCTGAGTGATGTAGCTAGGTTGATCTAATTTTTAAGGGCAGCCCAGGACTAAAATCAATCTGAGAGGGCAGAACCGTCCTGAGTGGAACCAATGCAGAAGAGCCTGTCTGAGTTTGCAGAGAGCCTGAAATGATAGCCCTGATGTGGAGACAGCCTCACTTATTTCAATGGATGCTAAGCTGATTATGTTTATAAGGCTTTATCCTGACTCGGAAAAGTGGCCACACTTAAGTCAGGCTTAGCTTGCCCATGATAGCAAAGCCAGCCTTAAACTCAGCCCCTTTCCCTAGTTAAGACAAAGCCTAAATGTCACCCTTTGTTAACAAGGCCTCGCTCTCAGATAGAGCTTTTTATCAGTAGCTCCCAAGAAGCTTTACAAAGAAGGTCAGTATCATCACCCCCAAAATGAAGCACAGAGAACGGGGGTGACTCATCCAAGCTCACCTAGCAGGCCTGTGGCAGAGTCAGGAATAGAACCAAGGTCTCCAGAGACTCAGGACAATGCATTGTCCACTAGACCTCACTACCTCCCTTAGTGATTAACTATTCCCCTGCTCATTAACGCACGTAAGAAAGGAGGGGGAGGCTCAAATTAAGAAGATCCACAAAAGCATTTTGCAGAGAGCATGTGAAGTGGCAAGGAGACAGCATGAAGGACTAGGTGTGACAGATGTGTTAGGGGGTGGGATTGTGTGTTTTCCTTATGGGGAGCGCAAGTTTCAAACATGTGGGACACAGCAGCCTTACGGTGTGATTTATAATGGACTTTGGGGAACGTTCCTTTTGAAAAGAAGATGGCATTAGCCGAAATAAAAAATGGAAGTGAACAAGCAGCTGTAGCTCGCTGCAGGAGCCATCCATCCAAAGGTGCCTAGAGGGGATGGATTGCCCAGTGGTTAAGGGTGTGTCTACACTGCATTTTGGAGCCTGCGGCAGCGCTACCCCAGGTCAGAGTGACAGAGCTGAGCTAGCGGGACTCGTACTAGCACTCCAAAAAAGGAACGCTTTGAAGATGTGGCTCAGGCAAAGCCCGACCTCCAGCCCGAGATGCAACTTCAGAGCATTGTCTACACAGCACTTTGTGGCATGCTAGGTCAAGCCTCCGCAGCCCAAGTCAGTCAACCCCATCTGGGAGACACTGCCCATGGACTCCAAGCCGCAGCACAGACATACCCTAAGGCACCCAGCTCCACAGTGACTGCAGTGGAATTATTCCTGACTGATACCAGGAGAGAGGGAGAGGGAAAAAAAAAATCAGAACCCTGATTTTAACATGCCCAATAGGCTGGAAGGAAACTTCCAGAGAGAATTTTCACTGCAGAAATCTCCATTTCTTTTTCATCAGCATTCATTTTTATTAAATCATTCTTAAACAGGTACAAATACAATCTCTCCGGAGACAAATCAAGTTTTAAACATGATGAGGTCCCCCCATCCCTTCCGCCACCACATTCAATGGGATCTACAATCATGCCATTGTCATTAGACCTTTGAGTCCAGCTGTTTCATTTGCAATCGTATTAAAAATAAACTTAAATAAAAAAATAAAGTGGAAGAAAATTTATTCACACCCTCAGGAAAGAATCTCATTCTTACACAGCTAGTCAGGGAAAGCCACTGACAACAGGACAACATGGGACGGGGGTGAGCCTTGCTTTAAAGCCTTTGGAGGACTAGTTATGCTTGGATCTAAAGAACCTTTTTCATCTGCTGATAACTTGCAACTCAAGTCTGTGGGAGCTTTGCCATCAACCTCAACAGCAGCAGAACAGCTTATCTGCTGTGTCTTCCGAACAGGGAACCCTACAGCAGGAAGCTGTAGACAAGAGCAGAGCTGGATGCAATGCTAGGGCATCCAGCACAAAAGCCTCCCCCGGAGTGAAGGGTCAGGCTCTAAATATTCATGGGCTGGGCTCAGAAAAAGCAGGAGTCATGGGAGTCAGGATACACCTCCATCTTTTCATCCCCCCTCAAAAAAATTCCCAGCTTCCCAACCCCTCGGCCAAATCCTTTATCAAGCTTTCTGATGACCCCAGCTCCTGCCAGCCACCTCTCCACAGAGCTAGCACACACTGTCACGTTCCCTGAAGTAACTGGCTCTGCCTGTCTCCTCAGCTGCTAAGCCTGCAGTATTACTAGTCTCCTAGACTGTGTGGCCAACTCTCATGATTTTGTCATGAGTCTCATGCTAATTATGGTTTTCCTTAAAGCCCCAGCTCCTCGAGTCATGTAGATAGGTGATGATTTCAGTCTTCATTCTTAAAGAAAAAGTAAGTTTCTAGCCTGCACGGCTGTGGAGAAAGCTTCAAAATGTGCACCTGAAAAGCTCAAAAAGCAGAAGACAAATAAAAAGAACACCACAGCTATTATTGTCACACTCTCATGATTCTAAAACCAATCCCATGATTTTTGGTGAGCCCGACTCATGATTTTTGAACATTTGGGGTTGGCAGTGCTGCCTAGAACAAGCCATTTAAAGATCACGGCAAGATGTGCAAACCCAGGATGTGTGGGACTCTGGGGCTGGGCAGAGGGCCTTGTAACTACAGCGTTTTGGGTGACATCCTAGTTGGTCAGTGTTAACTGATACACAGACACATACACACCCCACCTCCCTCCAGGACCTCTGCAGCACAGATCTTGGGCAAATACTGGTATCCTCAAGCTTTCCAGTATGGTTTTGCTGGTTCCGTCTGCTTGGTCTATTTCCCATGTGCACAGACACTTATGCACAGGCCAGGGAATTTGCACTAGGATTCCAAGGCATTAATGGGGGTGGGGTGACCATTTGTACACAGGTTGACCCAGAGGGTCAATTCAGATAATTGCCCCAACAGTGCCAGAGAGGCAGAAGACCTAGGGCCAGCAGCAAAGCACAGATTAGAAAGGAGTTTCCAGCAGCTTAGGAAGGGGTGAGTTGGCTTGGCTTATACACACACCACTCATGTTTCTCGTCACTCAACCAGGCAGCCAGCTTATACGCAGGCAGAGCGAGAACACGAATAAATATGGAAAATTCATCTTTTAATCTGTGGTTATAAACCCGGTGACAGCAGGATCCTGCACTCAGATGCTCGTAGAGGTAGATACATAGACAAGCCAGTAACTCGATCCCCCAAGAGAACATCCTTTATAAACAATCATTCCAACTTAAAACAAACCACCTCTCCACTCCCCACCAAAATAAGGTGCCAAAGCGTTAAGGCAATTGAATACACAGCAGCAGCCTCAGCAGACCTGGAATGGTGGCTCCTGTTGCTGGGGAGAGAATGACCTGTGCGGTCCCTGAACGTGCAGCTCAGTGAAGCAGATAGTGGAGGGCTCTGGAGCATGGATCTCTTGCTTAGTGCTCTTCCACGTGGATGATTGTCTCATTCCCTTCCTCTGGGAGCTGGGGAACGGCGTACACTAGGGCCCGGTCTTCCTCCTGGCAGATGATGGCGACCGTGCTGCCGCTTTCTGGCATCACTGCGCTAGACTGCAAGCAAGCCTGTGGTGGACCAAGAGGGGAGGTTAAGGATTTTGCCTGGAGATGTTGTCAGGCAGCACTGCTTAAAGGACAGGATGGGCCAGGGCTCAGATCCGCATCCGATCCACCATCTGCAAACAAATGACGGAGAGCCATGGATTTGCAGGGGTCTACTCACTTAATCATTTCCCTGCCACTGCTGAGGCCTCGGGCACTGGTGCCCCTCGGTCCCTCCAAAATTCACTGCCTGTGGCACATAACAGGTCAGTGTCCTGCAAGCTGTAATTTTTGTCTCATTTCAATTGCTGAGCTTAGTATACAGGTGCTGTTGGCAGCCTGTGATATACAGTGGATCAGACTAGATGTTGGTCTGGTGGTTCCTTCTGCCCTTAGACTAACTCCAGCTGCAGATGGCTAGTTCGATCCAGCCCCGGGAAACAGCAAACGAGTCATTCCCATCTGCCAGCTGTTTGGTGGCCCCTGGACATAATGAGTTTGGCGGGTCTGAACTCAGTTGCTAGCAAACAAGGGTACAGAAGCCAGAGGTGCACTCAGGCCCCTCACGGGCAGCCTCAGCAGAGCAGCCACGGGCTGAACTCTCTCCTCTTATCCCTATAGAGGGTCCTTCAGATCTCAGAGAAAGGAGGCAACAGAGGAGCTCAGTCTCAGTGGCCTATGCGTTCTGTGGCCTCTCTGCTGAGGCTGCCAGGACGCGGGTTAGTTTGTGACATGAACCGCAGGCCCAGGTCTGAAACCTCCATTTGAACTGGGAAGGGAAAGACACTGCCTCTTCTCGCTTATTCAAGACCCCAGCCATTCAGGCCCTACCCCAGCTATTTTAGGGCTCATCAGCAAGGGAAGTTATTCCAGGACAAAGTAGGGTATGGATTTCATGTGCTATAGCTATTCTGGAATAAGAATGTCCACAGGGGAAGCTATTCTCATCAGGTAGCCAAACCCTCGGGTCCACAGATCAGTAGATTTTTGTTTGTTTGTATTTTTAAGGCTAGAAGGGATTAATAAAATTATTTTAGTCTGGCCTGGGTAACGCAGACTGTGTATAATGCGATACAATTTTGCTTCAACTGCCTCTTCCATACCCCATATTCCAAAAATACTCTATGGAGTTAAAGACACTGTTCTGCTGAAAGGGCTAACGGCTGCCAGCAAGTGAATCTTGGATCCATACACAATCACAGGCCTCATTATAGCCCATGGGTGTGGCCAAGCACTCTTTTTTAGGCTAAACAGAAGGAGCAATCAAGCCACTTTACATCCGTGAAGGAAGCTGCAGACAATGCAGTGTGACCACCCAAGGAAAGAGGCTCCATGGCACATCAGACCTATGCCATGTAAATTGAAGCGCGGTCCAGGCTGCTGACACAGAGGCTAAGAGAATGGCAAGAGAGCCAGAGGAAGGAGAGGGATGGGGATTCTTGGACACAAAGCGTTCTGGAGGGGCAGACTTGGAGGTTTCTGAGCAAGGAAGATGCCTATTTTGTTTATACTGCATTCAGGGAAATTGGACTTGGCAGAGATGTTTGTATACAGACAAGATGACATCATGAGTCTATCCTGACAGAGACAACTCTGCAAGGTCCCACACTACTAATAATTCCTCAGTCTGACAATACTGACTAGGCAATACATTAAATCAAAGCATCTGGTAGCAAGACCAGCACAAGAGCGTGGCGAGAAGAGATCTGATTTCAAGCTGTGATCTGAAGAGGATGGAGTGATACATTCCAACCACGGGCATTTACCCACGTTCAATTAAAATAATCAAAACCAGTAAACCAGCTGAGTGAATTCCAATTAAGGATGAAAGGAAAGTTCAAGGTTAACAATTAAAATCCTCCTAAAACAAGAGCTTTGTATGAATCCTTCTGCCCAGCGACAGGGAGAGAACTGTGACTGAACAGACCTCGGAACAGATGCACTAACAAAGAATTGACACCATGGCCAATTTGGCACTTAGGAACTGACTCCCACAAGCCGCTCCCACAAAACACAGGCATAGAAGATTATGGCACTGGTTAGTGGAAAGACCATCTCCCTTAGGTTTGCAGTAGGGGCTCTGAATCACCCTATCTCCATGGCACAAGGTATTAATGGCCTCTCCAGGGAGGAGGGAGATACCAGCCTGTGAACATTGTCAGATTTACTATCTATCTAGGATACTTCCATGGTGCCCATTACGATAGTATCTGAGCACCTCACAATCGTTAGTGTATTTACCCTCACAACACCCCTGTGAGGTAGGGCAGAGCTATTAGGTATAGGGGGAACCAAGGCCCAGAGAGGCTAAGCTCCCAGACTACTGCACTGGGCAGCACAGAATGGGGAGGAAGTGAACATCCCTCAGTGCTGAAGGAACAGGTTCAGGACTATTTAGAAAGATTGGACATACACAAGTCCATGGGGCCAGATGCAATGCACCCGAGGGTGCTAAGGGAGCTGGCTGATGTGATTGCAGAGCCATTGGCTATTATCTTTGAAAGCTCGTGGCAATTGGGGGAGGTCCCTGATGACTGGAACAAAGCAAATACAGTGCCCATCTTCAAGAAAGGGAGGAAAGAGGATCCAGGGAACTACAGACTGGTCAACCTCACCTCAATCCCTGGAAAAATCATGGAGCAGGTCCTCAAGGAATCCATTTTAAGGCACTTGGAAGAGAGGAAGGTGATCAGGAACAGACAGCATGGATTCACCAAGGGAAAGTCATGCCTGACCAACCTGATTGCTTTCTATGAAGAGGTGACTGGCTCTGTGGATGGGGTGGATTGCACCCTCAGCAAGTTTGCAGAAGACACTACGCTGGGGGAAGGGTAGATACCCTGGAAGGTAGGGATAGGATACAGAAGCACCTAAACAAACTGGAGGATTGGGCCAAAAGAAATCTGATGAGATTCAACAAGGACAAGTGCAGAGTCCTGCACTTAGGAAGGAAGAATACCATGCACCGCTACAGATTGGGGACCGATGAGCTATGCAGCAGTTCTGCAGAAAAGGACCTGGGGGTAACAGTGGATAAGAAGCTGTATATACGTCAGCAGTGTGCCCTGGTTGCCAAGAAGGCTAATAGCATATTGGGCTGCATTAGTAGGAGCATTGCCAGCAGATCGAGGGAAGTGATTATTCCCCTTTATTCAGCATTGGTGAGGCCGCATTTGGAGTACTGTGTTCAGTTTTGGGCCCCCCACTACTAAAAGGATGTGGACAAGTTGGAGAGAGTCCAGCAGAGGGCAACAAAAATGATTAGGGGGCTGGAGCACAAGATTTATGAGGAGAGGCTGAAGGAACTAGGCTTGTTTAGTCTACAGAAGAGAAGAATGAGGGGGAGATTTGATAGCAGCCTTTAACTTCCTGAAAGGGGGTTCCAGGGAGGATGGAGTTAGGCTGTTTTCAGTGGTGGCAGATGACAGAACAAGGAGCAACAGTCTCAAGTTGCAGTGGGAGAGGTCTAGGTTGGACATTAGGACAAAGTTTTTCACTAGGAGGGTGGTGAAGCACTGGAATGGGTTACCTAGGGAGGTGGTGGAATCTCCATCTTTAGAGGTTTTTAAGCTGTGGCTTGACAAAACCCTCGCTGGGATGATTTAGCTGAGGTTAGTCCTGCTTTGAGCAGGTGGTTGAACTAGATGACCTCCTGAGGTCCCTTCCAACTCTAATCTTCTATGATTCTATGACAGAATTGAACTGAGGAGAAGCCAGTGAACTGCTTCCCCGGAAGCAGCAGATCAGTGCACACTGCAGACATCCAGAAGATAGGGACTGGGCACTCGAGTGTAACAAAGTGAGGTGTGTAAATGCTAGCCTGCATTGGGAAAGAGGGGGCTCATGGAGCCCTGAGCGGTGCACCTGTGTTGTAAGCAGCTGCTGGCTAGGGGGAGTTTCCCCTGATATGGCACAGACAGGATGCCCTCCCACTGTAAGCAGGTGGCACTATTCACCCCCATCATCCTGGGTAACCCTGAAGTGTCAGAGCTCCCCCGTGCCAAGGTGACTCCAGTCTCACCCCAGCAGGGAAGGGGAGTGCTTGGTCCTGATGGATTCTGGGCCAAGGAGGTGTGGGGGTTAGTGGTTCAGCTTGGCATACAGACACCTGCTTGCCGCAAAAGCCCTACCTCCCCCACTCTCCTCACACAGGAGCAGCCAGACATGCTGGCAAATGGGAACAAATTTCCCAACAGTTGTTGTAGCCTTGATTCCCACAGCAGCGACACTGCTATTAGGAACAGGTGCCCCCAAGATATTAGGCCAGCCAGCCTCCAGCAAAGCATACTGGGCCACAGCCTTCCCTGGAGCTGCTCCACTGAGCATAGTGAAGTCAGTTGGATGAATCTGGCCCTGCATACGATATGTAGAGAACAATAGGTTATACAGCCTGTCCCCCACCCACCAAAGTGGGAAAAAAATCCCTCACATTGCATCCCCACGCAGGAGGCACCCACAGCCTGTAATGACATCCTGCTTGGGCTGTTTGTGGGGATCAAATATGGAACTCCCAGCTCTAAATGCCTGAGTTGCAAAAGGCCCATATCTGTTAGATCAAAGGCAGTTACAGACTCCTAAGTCTCTCTACAGGGCATAGCCACTAGATAGAGCAGAAGGGCGGTCTAATGATTAGAGCAGTGTTTCTCAACCTTTTGATACCAGGGACCGGCTTCCTATGCTGTGTCAGAGAGATCTCAGGCTTCCTATACCGTGTCAGGGAGATCTCAGGGACCGGTGCCGGTGCATGGACCGGTCATTGAGAAACGCTCAGTTAGAGCACTCACTGAGGGCTTGGGAGACCCAGGTTCAATTCCCTGCTCTGCCACAGACTTCCTGTGTGACCTTGGCCAAGTAACTTAGCCTGTCTGTGCTTCAGTTCCCCAGCTGTATAACGGGAATAACCCTGCCCTGCCTCACAGGACATTAAAGAATGTGAGGCACAGGGATATCACCATGACAGTACCTATGGGTATGTCTACACTGCAGCTGTGGGTGTAACCTGAAGCTCATGCTAGCTGTACTCTAGCTTGGGGGTGGGTGCGTGCCTATCGCTAACCGGTACAGAGCGCGCGGCACCTGCGGAGGCCTGGATGGCAGTGCTTGTGCTCCCAGAAGCTGGTGGTTCAGGGAGCTGGCCCACAGCAGGCCTAGACAAGATTCCCTCATGCTAAGGGCAAGTGGTGGTGAGAGACCCAGCAAGCATCACAACGTACCCTTAGGCAGGCAGAGCGCCAAGTCGACTCCCCTTCGACACGCCCAACCTACCATCTCCAGCAGCTTGAGCTTCTCCTCTGACACTAGGCTCTCCTTCCTCAGCTGCTCCACAACGCCCTCCATGGCTTCCAGTTTGGTGCAGTGACGCCTGTGCCTCTGCTGCAGCACCTTGACCTTCTTCTGCAGGCCCATCACCAGATCGACCAGCTGCTCAGTAGTCAACTCGTTCTTGTGGTAGCGGTGCTCCTCCAGCTGCTCCTCCAGGGTTTCAGCACAGAGCTCCACCTCGATGGTGGAGGAGGAAGAGTCATCGTCCAGGGAGCCAGCAGCGTAGTTTGACACTATGGGCACGGTGGAGACAATGGGCACAGTCAGGGCCGAGGACAACACAGTTTCGGGAGGCGACGCACTGGATGTTAGTGGCCCCATGGCACTGGGGGACACCACTGGTGCTGTGGGGATGGTCTCAAAATATGCCACCATCTGGGCGGTCGACACCTGCAGGGAGCTGAGGACAGCTGCAGTGGAGGGGTCAGTTTCTAGAAGGGGCTGGATGGACACATTCTCAATGAAGAGGGTGCCCTGGTCCGTGATCTCCCGTTGGTCCACCGTGGCCACCAGTGTATGCGGCTGCTCAACAGCGAAGGTGCCCTCGGGCTGGTCCACCACAGCAGCATCCTCACAAGACACTGTGATCTCTGTGGCAAACTGCTCGGGCACATCCGCCACAAAAGAGTCCGGAGTGGCCTCTACGGAGAAATCCACACACTGCTCCGTGGCGGGAGGAAAGGGCTGGCTCGGGAGATGGACAGGGATGGATTCCATGCCCTCCGTGCGGGAGGCCACAGCCAGTGCCACAGCGTTGAGCGGCTCCACAATATGAACGAGAGGCATCAGGTTCACTGCCCCGACTAGCGGAGAGGAGAGGGCATGGAGGTCCAGATCTGAGACAGAGGGCTGGGCTTCCACGTAGATTGGGGCAGCAGACAGACCTGGGTCTATAGCTATGGCGAGAGCTTCCAGTGTGTCTTCAGTGGGGTGGGTGGCCATGGCTTGTGGCCCCCGCGAGGTCCTGTCCACGTTGTTCTCAACAATTAGCTTCTTGGCCTGTGTGTCGCTTGGGAGCCTGGCAGGATTCTCCCTTTTCTGCAAGCCAACAAAGAAACAACACGCATTTGCCTCTGAAGGACAATGCAGCAGCGCGGTGCCCCATTTTCTACCCTGCTTGGGGCAGGAGGAGAAAGTGGTTAGAAGTCCCCCTTTGCCTTCCCCTGTGCTGCGGGAGAGCCCTATCTGGCTTCCAGTGTCAATTAGATCAGTCTCAGGGCTGCTCTACACTACACTCTTTTTCCGAGGGAAACAGAGAATAGACACAGCACATTGCACTCTGGCCGCACCCCTGATCCACCTCCTATGGGGCCCTTGAGAACAGAGAACAGCCACAGTGCAGTGTGCTCTGGCCACGCCCTGATCTACTTTATACCAGGTGTTGCAATCAGGGCCCTTACACCTGCTCTACACCAGCCAGGGAGGGCTCCAACACAACAGATGCTCAAGCAGCTGTTTCTGCTCACTTTAGGACCCTGCCCTTTTACACTGCCAGAGTGATGCAAAGTGGGCTTAGGTCAGAGGTCGCCAAACTGTGGGGTGCACCCTCCTAGGAGAACATGGAGGAACGCTCAGGAGGGTGCAGCGGGGCCTGGGCCAGCCTCAACAGGGGTTGGGGAGGAGAGGGAGGAAGCGCCACCCAGCCCCATTCTGTACCCATCTCCGCTCCTGGCCACGGTTCCCAGCCATGGCCTGGGCCCTGTTCCTGGCTCCCACTCCTGGCTAGCCACAGCCCGGGCCCCAAAGCACCAGCCCCGGGACTGCAACTCCAGCCTCCATAACGGCCTCAGCTCCAGCCACAGGTCAGGGCCCGGCTCCCAGCCCCAATCGTGGCCCCTGACCACAGCTCTGGTCCCGCTCCCAGCCCCAATCGTAGCCCATGACCACAGCTCTGGCCCCGCTCCCAATTGCAGCTCCCAGGAGGGGGTTCGGACCAGGTAAAGGGGGGCCCCGACCCAAAAAGTTTGGGGACCACTGGTTTAGGTTTTCCTACATGCCTGATTCTCAACTGCATTACTGTGACCGGTTCCCCAGATTTTACAGGGACTGCCTGGATTTAAAGTGCTGTCAAATGCCTGCCTCTCAGAACCCTGAGTTGTCAGTCTAGCCCCGCTCTCCAATACTCTGGGCAAACATGCAGAGTCACATGCTCACTCCCTTCCACTCTGGTGTTCCAATTAGGCAATTATTTACCTCCATTGTTATCAGCCTTCGGTAAAAGTCACCTAACAGAGCTGTTTGCTCTGGGAGCTAAGAGCCTGACAAACTGTCAACAGCCCGCTGAACCAGAGGGCAGGTGTGGGCATGCTGCCTGGCAGTGACTAGTCCGGTTTCTGATCTTCATGCCAGATTCACACAAGTAATAAACATGTTGTTTCAATCTAGCACCAAGGTGCTCAAAGCTTCCCAGTCCCCTCAGGAAGCGGTTGGTCAACATCATTCTCCCTATTTTACAGATAGGACAACTAGACTAGAGAGAGGGGAAGAGACTTGTCCCAGGTCACACAGAGTCAGTAACAGAGCTGGAATAGAACCCAAGAGCCCTGAGTCCCAATCCCCCCACTCTAACCACTAGACCCCACTCCTAGGGTTGGGAATATAACCCAGAAATGCTTACTTTGAGTCGCTTCATACTTCCGTGCCTCAGTTTCCCCAACTATAAAAATAGGGATAATTCTTTCCTAGACTAAGGAATAGCACTCAGTCCTCTAAACTAGCGACTCCGCCACACTCCCTCTGAAGTCTGCTATTTTGTAAAACCCTCTCCCACTGAGTTCACACTGAAATGTCCCCACATCAGTTGATGACCAGAGGCTTACCAAGGGGTTTTCAGACTGTTGAAAGATGGTGGGGACAGCATCAGGCTTCAGATACCGAACTCCCCACCTGTATTCGAAACACGAGGGAGCAAAGTGCTCGCTGCATAAATGCTGGTATCTGGTGGGTACCCACTTCTCTTGGTGCATCTGAGACAGCCATTGGTGGAGTCGTTCTGGGTTATGCAACGGAAACCTGGGTGGACATCAGAAGAGGTTTTTAGTGACAACCAAACCCCACGCTGTCATGGCCACATTCAGCCTCTGATCTCCAAGCAACCCACAAACATGCACTCACTGACTTAGCTTCACAGCCCCCTTTGCAGCAGGCCTGTGTTATGATCTCCATTTTATAGATGGGGAAGCAGAAGACAGAAAGGTGAAGAGACTTGCCCAAATTCAAGCAGTGAGTCAGCAGCAGAGGTAGAAAGAGGACCTAAGAATCCTGACTCCCAGAGAACTGATAGAACATAGGCCAAGAGAAAGAACATAGGCCAAGAACAATAACTGTACTTAAAGAGGTGGCAGCAGATACCAGGATTCTACTGGCGGGGACTGAATATCCATCCCAGGGCAGTATTACATTCCAAACGCTTGACACCCTGCTCTTCCTCCCTCTACATCCCAGGGCAGCAGGCTGCCTGGGCTCAGCCTGACACTAATAAAAAACAAAATCACCAATGCTGCTGGCAAACAATTCTGCTTTCTGTGAGAGGGACGGATGCTGCTAAACCAGCTTCAGGGAACAACTCCATGTCGCCTCATTTTTTTCTTAAAACAGGAAAATCACTTTTATCTATAAGTTATTGTTTAGATGGGGCAATGAAATCATGATTCAAGGCAGCAGCAGATTACTGCAGGGCTCAGGAAGGAATCCTTGTGATAAGCACAAGCTACATTTTGTCATTATAGGTGTTTTTGTTGCCTTCCTCTGAAGCATCAGGTATTGGCCAATGAAGCAGATGGACAGTTTAATCCAGTACAGTGCAGGGGATGGGACAAGAGACTGGACTAGATAGATCTTTGACCTGTATCAGTGCAGCAAGTTCTCAGCAGTCTTGGGTATCATATATAAAAAAGCCGCAACACTGAACATCGAAGAACATTTGTGAAGCCTCCATAGCCACAGATGCAGTGAAAGAGCCTCTGCCCTATAGCGCGTTACCCTGCCCTATCCCAATACCACAAAGTGCCTAGGATTTATTAATCACTCATTAACTATGGCTACACCCTGGTGTTGTAAGCACCTCTGTAACCATACAGCACCTGGCACTTCCTGCTGTTACATAAAGAGCCTGCCTTCCCTGCCAATGACATACAACACCTGGCAGCACCCACCACGTGGCCCATACCGATATGACAACACCCATCTGTTAATGGGGGAGGGAATTCCATTCCCACTATTAACATGTCACCCACTGTTATAATCATGTTGGACAAATGCCCCACTCTAATATGCTCCATGACCAGCTCCATGCATTTCATCCCTTTATGGCCCACCCCAAGCTCTAGCGCTGTCCACCCTGTGTGTCTATAATGGGATGCTCAGCATTCCCCCCACTCACACACATCACACTGCAGCCACTACCACCAGCATACAGCACCAAGACCTATTCCTATATAGCCTGTCACCTGCTCCATTCACTTCACTCCTGTACAGCCACTCCCCACCCCAACACTGGCATTGTCCCACGATACCGGCACCAGCACCACCCCAATCAGCCACGTTCCCCACGCCACCCCTAGCCTCCTCCCTTACACCCCAGCCTCCCCCCTCCATTATCCTGTCCTGCCTCACCTCACCGCCTCCTGACCCCAGGCCCGCCCCTGCTGCATCCCCACCACCCTCTACCACCTCCTGCCCCCTCACCCCACGGCCCCCTACCACCTCCTGCTCCCCCCACTGTCCTGACGTCACGCCCCGTCGGCACTGACCTGTAGAAACTGAGGCGCTCGCCGCCCGGGCGGCGCTGCCCGGCGGAGTTGGAGCAGTTCGGCGCCCGGCAATACTTGGGCATCGTCACCCCGCCGCCCCGCGCCGGGCGCGCTCCCCTCACACGTGACCCGCGCCGCGCCACCACAGCCGCACGCAACACAACGCAGGCGGAGCCGCGCGACGCATAAAACCCCACCCCCTCGTCTGCCCGCCCCATTCGAGAGCGCGCATGCGCATCCAGATGGAGGGTGGGGCAGCGGAGCTGTATCCGGGTATCTGGGGGCCCTCCGCCTCCATGGCAACCGAGCGGGCCAGGTCTAGAGAGAGGCCAAAAGCCGCAAGGGCCGTAACGAGGGGGTGGCTACGGGGACGGGAGGGCTCCCCTGGAAGTAGCTAGGCGTGGAGAGCTGAGCTGAGCTGGGAGGATCGCCCAGGAGGAGGGGCCTGGGCGGGGGCGCTGAGGTAGGGGCCTCCCCAGGAGGGCGGGGTACCCTAGTACAGACTGAGCGCGTTTTGAGCGCAGGCATGACCCGCGTCTCCCCTAGGAGGGTTTGCAGCGCACCCCTTTCTACGGGGGCCAG
Organism: Emydura macquarii macquarii; assembly: GCF_026122565.2. Classification (NCBI taxonomy): domain Eukaryota; kingdom Metazoa; phylum Chordata; order Testudines; family Chelidae; genus Emydura; species Emydura macquarii. The sequence continues at coordinate 5,445,065 of NW_027131927.1, forward strand.
CCCGAACCCCCTGAGGGGCCAGGACCCCCGTCTGAGCCCCCCTGCTGTACAGTAACCTACCCTCCAGGAGTAAAGCAAGCACAATTTAGCCGGTGTAAACGTGACTACACTACAGACTGTTGACCCTGCTCTGTGGGTCCAGGATGTGAAGAGATATGGCGCCCTGACTGGCGGAAGCCTGTAGTGTAGACCTCACCTTTGTTGACCAAGTGATTTTCCTACTTCACTCCGCCTCCAAGTGACTTTCAATGAGATTTGTGTGTTCCTGAGGCCTGGTCTACACAACAGAGTTAGGTCGAGGCAAGGCAGCTTACATTGGCCTAACTATGGAAGTGTCTACAGTTAAATTTCACTCCCACTGACTTAATAACTCCACCTCCACAAGCAGCATAGAATCAAGGTCAATATAGAGTTAGGTCAACACAGCGTCAGTGTAGACACTGTGTTGCTTATGTCCACTGTTACTGGCTTTCAGGAGCCTTCCCACAATGTCTGACACTGACAGTACAATCAATAAAAGTGCTTCTGGTGAGGACGTGCATTGCTGACACCAGAAGCAGAATGTAAACACATGAAAGCGATGTAATTACCGCGGTGGCTTTTTGCCGACATAAGTTAGGTTGACTTAATTTTTTAGTGTAGATATGGTCTTAGTCACTCAGGCTTTGGCAAAGCCTGCCGAATTTCAGCACCTGGCCAACACTTCGGAGAGCTGATGCCCAGTTAAACTAAAACCCTTTTGCCGTCCTTTGGCAGCATAAAGGGGCCTTACAGCAGGAGCAAACAGTCCCTTAAGAATCTCCCCCATGCACAGGGCCTCTGAGTCTTTTGTAATTGACACGGGAGGGCCCCTACATGCCTCCAGATAATGGGGAGTGTACAGATGGCCTAAAGCCTCCTTAAATTCCCCCTTATACCCAAACTTGTTTATAGACCAAGCACAGGCATGGAGTCTCGGAGAATCAGGGCCCAGGAATTTTACAGCAATTAAAAAAACAACATAATTTAAGAGGTGCCATCAACTTGAAACCTAGTCAATTAAATTTAAAAAAAAAAAAAAGGGGGGGGGGGGGCTAACAACAGTCCCAGGCTCTGTCCCCTATCTTTTTCTCTCAGTCCGTCGGCCAAAACTTGTGGTTTTACAGATACATTTTCTTATTTTTATAGAGTTTTGTCTCCCTTGTGTTCGAAGCCATGGACCAGAATTCCAGCTGGTGTAAATCTGCATAGCTCCATTGGAGTGAATTGGGTCAACTGCTCATATGGTAAAAATCAGCACAGCTCCATTGAGGTCAGTGGATCTACACTGATGTACACCAGCAGAAGGTCTGTCTTTGTTAAAGACCCACGTGAATAACAGGAAAAAAATATCAAGCCATAGAGTGTACATATTATTGACCACCCTGCTGCTTTTCTCTACCACAGGGAAACAAGCTTACCTAGGAGTTCCCCAGGGGTCGGTCCTGGGGCCGGTTTTGTTCAACATCTTTATTAATGATCTGGAGGATGGGGTAGATTGCACCCTCAGCAAGTTTGCGGACGACACTAAGCTGGGGGGAGTGGTAGATACCCTGCAAGGTAGGGATAGGATACAGAGTGACCTAAACAAACTGGAGGATTGGGCCAAAAGAAATCTAATGAGGTTCAACAAGGACAAGTGCAGAGTCCTCCACTTAGGAAGGAAGAATCCCATGCACAGCTATAGACTGGGGACCGACGAGCTGGGCAGCAGCTCTGCAGAAAAGGACCTGGGGGTAACGGTGGATAAAAAGCTGGATATGAGTCAGCAGTGTGCCCTGGTTGTCAAGAAGGCTAATGGAATATTGGGCTGCATTAGGAGGGGCATTGCCAGCAGGTCACGGGAAGTGATTATTCCCCTCTATTCGGCATTGGTGAGGCCGCATTTAGAATACTGTGTCCAGTTTTGGGCCCCCCACTACAAAAAAGATGTGGACAATTTGGAGAGAGTGCAGCGGAGGGCAACCAAAATGATTAGGGGGCTGGAGCACAGGACTTATGAGGAGAGGCTGAGGGAACTGGGCTTGTTTAGTCTGCAAAAGAGAAGAGTGAGGGGGATTTGATAGCGGCTTTTAACTACCTGAAAGGGGGTTCTAGGGAGGATGGGGCTAGGCTGTTCTCGGTGGTGGCAGATGACAGAACAAGGAGCAACGGTCTCAAGTTGCAGGGGGAGGTCTAGGTTGGACATTAGGAAAAAGTTTTTTACTAGGAGGGTGGTGAAGCATTGGAATGGGTTACCTAGGGAGGTGGTGGAATCTCCATCCTTACAGGTTTTTAAGCTGAGGCTTGACAAAGCCCTGGTTGGGATGATATAGCTGAGGTTAGTCCTGCTTTGAGCAGGGGGTTGGACTAGATGACCTCCTGAGGTCCCTTCCAACTCTAATATTCTATGATTCTATGATTCTAGGAGAAGGTCTGGCAGCCCGCATGGAGCTGTTTTTATTCTTCACTACCCTCTTGCATAACTACATTTTGAAGCCACCTGTTGAAGAGGAGTAAAACTTGACATCACACCGATTGTGAGCAGCACAGGGAATACACTGCACTTTTATTATCTTGCTTTACTCTCTCAATGAATGCACTGTTACCAGGATGAGCTTTCGCTAGAATACGTTTAAGGATTATACATGCTGGAAATTTCAGAAGAAACAGAATGTACAAGGATATGGCAGAATAAAAGAGAAGGAAAATAATAATACAGTAGGACCTAGAGGCCCCAACTCAGATTGAACCTTTATTTCTAAGAGAGGAAATTACAAAGTTGATCAAACAAAATTCTTCTTTAAAATACAAAGAAAGCTTAAAATCTTGAGAATGTTATCCTTTAAATGAATCCTTTATGCCGATTTTAAATGTGCACTTTATTTCTCTGTTGCAATGGTGATTTTTTTAGCAGAGATGTTTGTTTCTCTGGTGCAGCATGTAATCTTTTGGAAACTTGGATGTAACAGCCTCGTTTCCTCTCTTTATTTTGAAAAATGAGCACTCTAAATTTTAAAATATTTCAAATTATAGTGACCCTCACCTTCACATAAGAAATTCTTTATTCACAGATAAGCCCTTGATTTTAAATAATCCCAATGGTCAAAATGGAAGATAGCTTTTATTAACAAAAATCATTTATAACTTGGAGACAGCCTGTTTGTCTAATATTTCTCCTTGATTCTTTCATGAATGAAAATTCATGAAAACTCTGTCACGAATATCCATTTAGAAAACACCGTAACCTATTAACACAGTAACAGTTACTCTGAGGTATAGCTTAGATGCTCCACTAAAATAAAATCACCATCCCATTATAATATGCTCTCTCAGCTACCACTGGGAAGGTTATAAAAACAAGCCACCAAAATGCTCCATTTTCCAAATTAATGATTGTCTGATACATTTGCATTGTTGAGGCATAATTTATATTGCCTAGTTCCATGCTCAAAATTTGCCATAGCTTGCATTGTTGTTGCAAATGATCATATTATTTTTAAAAGAAACTTGCATTATTGCTGCAGTAGGGTCCATAAAAATGGATGCATTTTGCAGTAGTTCTGTTTAATGTCTATGCCAAACTGTCATTGTTTTACATAGAATTTAACACTCCTCACCACTAGCATTTCATTCAGCAAGTTCTATATACAATAATATACCATTTGTGAAGGCACAGTAACATCTTGAAAGATGGGCTGGGGCTGTTCATTGTATCGTGTCCTCAAGAGACAGGAAGAGGTTTTTATACAGCATTTCTGCATTGGTCTTTGAGCAAGATTTCCAGGCAGTGCAGGCCACTGCAGTCCTGTTACCTCTGATTCTATTGAAAAAGCCACAGCTGTAATATACACTGATTCAAGTGTAGCCAACCAGGCTAGCACAACATTCTCAGCTCCATTCTTAGGCTGGGCCTGGCAGTGCCTAAGTCCCTTCATAGATTCCACCTCTTCCCCCCCGGAGTCGTCCTGACTGTGGGAGCTCTGGTTTCCCAGTTACAGATCTATGGGTATGTCTACATGTACTGCAATCACACCTGTGCTTGCAGTGTAGATATACCCTTAGACAGCATTCATCTTTTTAAAAACAGCCTCTTTTTTGCTCCCGCCCTTCTGTTGAATTACCAGGCACCAACCCCTGCAGTAGGATTCTGGGCTGAGAGCAGCTCAGAGTCAATGCTGGCAGCAAACCTGTCGTTCCACTGAGGTAGAACCTTTCAATGCTGATGGCACTTGATTGCTCTGTCACAGCTTCCCAGATGTAGTTTCCCAGATGTAGTTTCGCAGCATGTTTACCCAGTTTACCCACATGTAGTTTTGCAGCTTCAAGCATCACCAGTGCTGCTGGAACTAGGAGCACGGGGTGTGGCAGCGCCTCCTGGTCCTGGCTTGAAGTGGTTTCCATCATAGTTGATAGTTCAAGGGCTTTCAGCACCACCATTATAAAAATTATTCCAGTGCCACTAAGCACCATTGCAACTGTCTATTGATCAAACAAGTGGTAATACCCTACCTCATATCTGCTCATCTTCTCAATAGAATATAGCATGCTGATAACACCCTGAATGTCATCTTTATGTCTGGGAGGTAAATTCCATACAAGGATAGACTTTTTTCATCTGGGAAAAGAGATGACTAAGAGAGGCTATGATAGAGGTGTATAAAATCGTGACTGGTGTGGAGAATGTGAATAAGAATGTGTTGTTTACCCCTTCACAGAACACAAGAACAAGGGGTCACCCAGTGAAATTAATAGGCAACAGGTTTAAAACAAACACAAGGAAGTATTTCTTCACACAATGCACAGTCAACCTGTGGAACTCCTTTCCAGGGGAAGATGTGAAGGACAAACCTATAATTGGGTTAAAAAAAGAACTAGATGAGTGGGAGGATAGGGCCATCAATGGCTATTAGCCAAGATAGTCAGGGATGCAAAACCACATTCCGGGTGTCCCTACTCTCTGACTGCCAGAAACTGGGAGTGAATGACGGGATGGATCACTTGATGATGGCCTGTTCTGTTCCCTCTGAAGCACCTGCACTGGCCCATGTTGGAAGACAGGATACTGGCTAAATGGACCAATAGTGTGAACCAGTATAGCTGTTCTTAAATTGCCTAACTAGGAAAGAGGCTGGGGGAAATAGGAGGCACATGCACAGAGCCCCTACCATGGAGGACCCTGTTGAGTGGGGAAAGGGGCATGCACAGAGCCATTTCTCTGTGTATGTGGAAAAATAGAGGGCTGCAAGGAATCACTAACCTGTGCAATCAGCTCAGCAGCATATAGAAACTATAAAGCATATGCCCTCCCCTCCCCTCCTTATATTAATCCTTTGCCTCCTGGGGTGTAAATATTAGGCTTGATCCAACAAGCCCCTCATGGTGCAGCAAGATCATTGGTTTCAATGGCAGTGTGTGTATGGAGAAGGCTTGGCCAATTGCTCTCGTTTTCTCCTCCCAGATTAATTGTTTAATGGCTTCTAATATTGGTATTAATTTATTATTGTTTTTTAAATAATTAACGCATTGAGGCAGGCTGGGATTCGAACCTGCAGTGTACAGGCCTTTCTCGGGGGCCCGTCCCTAGTGGAGGAGATAAGGGCGGGATTTTAAGGTAGCGCCGCAACTATTGGCTGAGCTTGGATATGATGGGCGTACGTATCATCTGGGGCACTATGGGGGCGGGATTTATGGAGGAGCCGCCGCCATTGGCTACGAGCGGACATGATTGGCGTGCACGACGGCCAATGGGGGCGGGGATCCGGTTTTTAGCGCGCAGTTCGGAGCAGTTGCTGATGAGGTTTGTGGTACCGCTGCTGTCGCGCTGAGGAGGCGAAAGCGGCGTCGCCTGAAGGGGTCCGGCCCGGGCGGCGGGTCCTGCAGCTATGGCGGGATCCGGCGCCGGCTTTTACACCCGAAGCGGGGGGCCCGGCGCCGACTCGCCGCCCCTCTTTAGCCTGAGGAGGCGATCGAGGCAGCAGGGGCCGGAGGAGGCGGTGAGGGCCCGGCTGAGGGGCGCCCGGGGGAGGGATGAGATGATGACAGGGAGGGAGACAGAGCCTGAGGCAATGGTGGGCGGGGCTTGGGGGCTCGAACGGTAGGCGAGAGTGGTGGGACTTGGGGGCGGGGAGACGCAGCGGGAGTGGACAGATGCGAAGGAGGCGGAGCTTGGGGAGGCATGGGGTGGCTGGACACTTATCTTCACCGCTTTTGCCTTGGGATAGCGCATGTGTTAGTGACCGTGAGGCTAAAAAACCCCACATCTTTATTAGCAGTGGAGACAAAACTATTCCCTCTAGCTGTGGTTGATCTCAACTAGCTATGCTGAAATAAAAACCACAGAATCTTGTCTCCACTAGGATTTTGCAGCAAGCGAGTTGTCTTGCTGTAAACATGTCTTTTTACAATGACATTATCATTTTATTTTTGGATTGGTCTGTTTTTTCTTGTTTATAGCTCGTGCAGGGTCTCCTGTCCCAGTGAACCGCTTCAGCATGTGGGTTAGAAGCACTGCAGGAACTGTTAATTTTATTAAAAATCTTCTACACTATTTTGTAAATCATGGAAACTGATTTCTACAAAACTTACATTTTAAAAACAAACTTGTTCTGACAGCATCCCTTCAAAAGTAACCGATTGGAGCCTTTGAATAAAACATTTAAGCTACCAAAACCTGCATTCACAATTCTGTTTCCCCTTCAAACAGTTTGTATCCCTGACCTCTAAGCCTTTGCAGAGAGCTGTATTCCTATGTTCTCCCTGTGGTGCCATAGATTTTCAGTGTGACCTTGAGCAAGTCACTTAAGCCATGTCTATGCTACAGTGGCACAGCTATGGTGTGTGCCTACAGCTATGCTGCTGTAGCACTATAGTGTAAATACTTCCTACATCAATGGAAGGGGCTTTTCCATCAGTTCAGTTAATACATTTTTCTGAGAGGTAGTGGCTAGGTTCTAGAGCTCTTCCAGTGAGCTAACTGTATCTACACTGCTGGTTAGGGTGACCTAACTTCAGCACTCAGAGGAGAATTTTTCACTGCTCTGAGTGACATGGCTAGGTCGATCTAATTTTTAAGTGTAGACAAGGCCTTTGATGCTCTGGCTCAGATCCTCAAAGGTTCTCAATGGGAGTTAGGCACTTAAATACCTTTTGAGGACATGAGCCTGTGTGCCTTAATTCCTCATCTATAAAATGGGGATCTAATGTTGCCCTACCTACCTCACAGGGGTGTTGAGGATAAATGCTTTAAAGATTGAGACGTTCAGATACTGTGATAATGGGGGGAGAGGGCTTGATAAGACCCTACACTTAAAACTTACATTGTCATAGCTATGTCGGTCAAGGGTGTGGGGGGGAAAAACTCACCAACCCAAGTATGCCGACAAACCTCAGTGTAGACACAGCCACGCTGACTGAAGAGTGCTACGTCTATTGGGAAAGTGGTGCTCCTACACAGGCAGAAAAAGTCCTTCTGTCAGTGTAGGCTGCATCTACCTTAAGGAAATATGCCAGCATAGACTAGTATAGACATAGTCTAAGATACTTACTTCCAAAACCAGAGATCAAAGTATAGGGAAAAATCATTTCCAGCCACTGTTTTAAAGCCTGAACATACAGTCTCTTATGATTTGGGCTATTAAACAATGTTTCCATTTTTAAAGAAAGTTTAGTGTTAAGCCTATATATTGTGCCTCATTGTTTGCTTGAATTTTCATTGGTTCCCTCTTCCTTATGTGGGAAATATTGCCTTCCAGATTGTTGGAAATGCTTCAAGAATCTAATAATTGGGTGTTATAATTTAGCTCTTACATAGTTCTGGTTGCACTAGACTTCAACATTGTTTCCCCTTTTTTGGGCAGGTTATGCTTGAGAAAGTGTTGGGAATAACTACCCAAACCAGTAGTGGTTTAACTTGTGACCCAAACACCGGGCAGATAGCATATCCTACAGGGTAAGTGTATTGCATCACTAAATGTGAAAAAGTGTAAGTTTGTTATGTGTCTATCTGCATGATTATAGAAACCACTGCAATTTACAGAGGAAAAACAATGGATACAGGACCTGGTTGTTTTGCCAACTGTGTGTATGCAGTAATGTTGTTTTGCTATAACTTTGAGGCCCCATCTTACAGCCCGTGGTCACTCAGGTAGGCTTTACATAAGCAGAGGCTAATGCAGTGGTTGTCAACGTGCGGCCCAGTCAGCACACAGCTGCAGCCATGTGACATCCTTAGGGCCATACAGGTAGCATTGGATGCTGGCCACAATGGTAAATAAGTTGACAACCAGTGGACTAGTGGGACAGCTTGCATAAGTAAAGATTACTCGTGAGTAAAGGTTGGATTCCCATCCCATGATACGATCAGCTACCACTGTAAGCATATTCTGAGTAGTTAAATGCAAGTGGGAAATGAGGACATTCAGCATTTCATAGGGCTGTGAACTGTTAGTAATTTTTCCCCCCAGTGGGGCTTCTCTAAACCTTAACTCAGTGATCCTCAAGCAGCCAAGGACTGCAAATGGAAACCTCTTGAATGACTACCACAGCTGGCCAAAGAGGTGTATTAGAGTGCTTTAAGTTTACTTTTCATTCATGGGCATCCACAAGTCTGACACCACTGAGATTAGACCTGTCAGTTGCATGATAATGGAGTAGTTTAAGAGATACTCTGGTTTTTTTCCTCTTATTGACCTCACCACTTCCAGGGTCGGATTCAGTCCTCGGTGCTGAGAGCCAAGAAAGTGACCGAACAAGAGACCTCTGATTCCTGCATGACACTACCTGGTATAATTGTTACCAGTTGGGCTGGCTAGCTTTATAAAATATGTTAAGTGTAGGGTATTGAGGACTATGTTGAAATTGCAAGTTTTCATGTTAAGAATGTGGGTGGTTTCTTGGTTTGGGTTGCAGAGTAGGAGGGTCTGTAGCAAAGCATGCAATCTGAGTCATTCTGAAAAGAGCCATCATAAAGCAAGATTGGGTGAGATGTGCCGTGGTGCCTTAGGGAGCAGCTTGATTTCTCTTTCTCTGTTCTTGAGTTGAGGGTTCTTGTGTCATCATTCTGATTTCTGAGAAACAAAGTCGTGTTATCCTGCAACCTTCCAGCAAGAGTGTTTGTTTTTTATCGAACTTCTTTGTGTGTGCTGTAAACATATAACAGTAAGCAAATCAAGGGATCTGATTAATCAGTAGCTAACCCACTGAAAGTTATAATAGCACAGTTAAAAACTTGCTTGTTCAGTTAGATAATAGATACATTATAGCCAATTTAAAATGCTTGAGGGATTATTCAGAAGAACAAAATAAATTTGAATTTTTTAAACACAAACTTCTTAATATTTTGCTTCCTGTATGGGGCTCAACTGAAATAGAGGGAAAGAATCAGTCATGTTAAGAATAATTTTTAAGAAACATTCTTATCTATTTTACAAATTATTATTTATTTGTACTACTGTAGCATGTAGCTTCCCCAGTCATGGCCCAGAGCCCTCTTGTGCTAGCTGTATAAACACAGAACAAAAAGACTGTCGATTGGCTCGTTACAACTGAAAGAATTCTTAAAAATTATTTAAAACAAAAAAAAAAGATGTGCTTTTCTCTGCAACACTTTTTTTTTTTCTGGGAAGTCTTCCAACCTCTGAAGATTACCATCCTCTTCTTAACACCCCACCATCCCACAAACCAGGTGAAACATTTATTAATGTAAATCCCTTGCTCTTTCTTTTCAGGTGTGTGGTTGTAATTTTAAATCCCAGAAAGAACAGACAAAGACACATCTTTAATACCTCCAGGTACTGTAAATCCTTCACTTACTCACCACCTTGATAGTGTTAGGTATCTTTATTCCAGACTTGCTTTTTGAGGATTTGGGTTGCCGGGAAAGGAGTATGATTCTGAGTTTAGCAAAGTGTAACTGCTGATACTGTGCATGGGTGTTGTTTGCCTGGCTAAGTGGGATTGGGAAGATGATATTATAGGAGAACCTAGTTGCCCTCGTTATGGACCAGGATCCATTGTGGCAGGTGCTTTACAAACACAGAACAAGAAGACAGTCCCTGCCCCAAAGAGCTGATGGTCTAAGTAGATAAGCTACTGTACACGGAGTGTTATAACACTATGCTGCATAACTTTAAAACCTTTTTTCCTTAACATAATGTTTATTGTGATGAGCACTGTTTGAACTTTATCTGAGGGAAAACAAAAACTATATCTTTTTTTCAGGAAAACGTTGAGTGCTCTTTCTTTCTCACCTGATGGAAAATTTATTGTTACTGGTGAGGTGAGTTCTGCTGATGTATTACAGTGTGTACACTTGGAATAGGATATCTGATTTCTCAATCAATGCAAATGCTTGTATGCCTGAAAAAACTGCCATAATAAGACTAGAAGGAATGACCACTTAGTGCCATCTGTTTTGATGCTAGCTTTCCAGCCTCAGTACATTTGGTTAAATTTGGTTGATCAGGTAGTATTAATTTGGAATTGAAACAGTAAAGATGACATTTAAACTACAGACTAAGTGGCTGAACTGTGAATTGTCTGCACTGGGATACTAGACTAGATGGACCATTGGTCTGATCTGGGATGGCAATTCCTGGGTTTTTTGTATAAGATTCAAGTGACCACCTATATTCAAATGACTCTTGCAGAATGGACACAGACCAGCTGTACGAGTGTGGGACATTGAGGAGAAGACACAAGTATCTGAACTGCATGGCCATAAACATGGAGTGGCTTGTGTGGCTTTTTCTCCCAACATGAAGTATATTGTATCAGTAGGCTATCAGCATGACATGATTGTCAATGTGTGGGACTGGAAGGTAAGAGACAAATAGCCTCTGTCATGTCTCACTGAAAAGCAAAGAATTTACTGATGCATTTACAATAAAATATAATCTATATGATAGCTGTATGATAACTAATGCAATGAAAGTGCCCCTCTCTCATTCAAACCAAGACAACAATCTCGCTCGGGGAAAATAGTTGAAGTTTACTATGTACCTACAAGATTATGGAACTCTAGCATTCTTGGATCAAGGGCAAGTTTCAGAGCTGAAGACTTTGCTGAGAATATCCTGCCTCCCTTTTCCTGATGAAAAAATGTGTGCCTTAACAGAGAGTAATTAACCATTGGAAACAACTTACCAAGGGTTGTAGTAGATTCTTCATCACTGGAAATCTTTGAATCAAGAATGGATCTTTTTTTCCCCTAAAATAGGTGCTCTAATTCAAACAGAATTTCCCTGAGTTAATTCCTATTGCCTGTGTTAATCAGAAGGTCAGAGTAGATTATCACAATAGTCCCTTCTGTCCTTATAATCTGTGAATATTATCTGATCTCTCCTCTTCACTTGCTTGTCTATCCTGCCTCCAGCTTCCAGATTAACACTATCTGATCTCACTCTTTTCTCTCCTCCCCACTCTGTCACACTCATTGTAATATAAGAGTACCTAGGGCCTGTCATCTTGAGCAGATGTAGATCACATCATTTGTGTGGAGCTTGGAAAGTAATACATTATAATGCCTGCAGGATCACATCCATATCCTAAAGGACTTTTGTAGTATGTTTGCCCCTAAAAAGAGAAGTCCAGTGAAGGATTAAGCCAGCTCAGTCGTATATATATGGCACTTCTAGGTCAAGCTGCCTTTGAGTTTGAGGAGATGGGGTGGAGAGTGAAGGAAGCATTAGAATTTTTCAAAAAGTCAGAACACATTTTCCTTCTCCCAGCACCCCTGGCGGGATGGGAACGTGGGGGCAGAGGGCTATGGCCCCATCACTTTTTTTATTTGCATTAAGGGTGAGTGACGAGGAGAGGGGGTGGAGAGGAGCGAGTGGGGGCAGGGACAAGGCCATGGTTTGGGCACCAGTGGCCTCCCCTCCACTTCTAGGGAGTTTCCAGCACTCCTGCATTCAGGAGAATCATCATTTCACAAAAACACCTTGTCCAAATAGTTAGAAAAACAATCTTTCCTGGCAGATGAACTGTGCTAAATTGTATTTCATGTCAATGTTCATATGAATTACTAAGTTATGATAATGAGGATGATGTTGGGAGATGTCAAAATTGGCCTTGTAGTAGAACTGGAAATTCAGTCTGAACTTTCATATCTCTTGTGCCCTGTATCTGTCACTTACAAATTATTGGGTGTTCATTTTTTGTCCCTTTACAGAAAGATACGCTAGTAGCATCAAACAAAGTGTCCTGTAAGGTTATGGCAATATCCTTCTCTGAGGACAGCTACTTTGTTACTGTTGGTCACCGCCATGTTAAATTCTGGTTCTTGGATGTATCGAGGGAAGCAAAGGTAAATCTTTTTCGTATGCTGTACCAGTTGGATGTGGAAGTAAATGAGTTTTTAAAAAAGGGGCTCAGGATATGCAGACAACTGACTAGATGTTTGTCCCATGTCTGTCACTGCAGCAGACTGAGATATTATTTTAGGTGGGTGGAGCCAAAGAGCAGCAAGACTTTTCATGTCCTACATTCAAGCTCTCTGTCATATCCTAACTTCCTGTCCTGATTCAGGAATGACCTACGGCCAGGCAGTTCTTGGTGTGTTTTGAATCTAGCTTTCTGGCAGTAGTCTTCAAAAATCACGTTCACAACAGAGCACAAGGATGAGGGGGCAAGAAATGGCTAAATTAATGTTTAAAACATATTTGCCAGGATGTTTCAGTTCTTTGACAGAGCTATTGCATACTTGCAGGATTCCAGAAAACATGAATCAGTATGTGTGACAATCCTGTTTCCCATCAGTAACAAGGAGGAACTTACTTATCTCATAGGGATATTGTGAGGCCTTCTTTGGATCCTCAGTAGAAAGGTAACAGAAGGACAAATGTATTTGCAGTGTAAATACTAACTATTGTGTTAATTACAGATTAAAGAGACTGTGCCATTGGTTGGTCGCTCTGGACTTCTGGGAGAACTCCACAATAATCTCTTTTGTGGTGTAGCATGTGGGCAAGGGAAAATGTTGGGCAACACTTTCTGTGTTTCTTATTCTGGACTTCTCTGTCAGTTTAACGAGAAGCGAATGCTGGAGAAATGGATTGATCTGAAGGTAAAATGCCTTTTTATCTAACTACCGTAGAACAGTTCCATTTTGTTTCAGATACCTATGCTCCCGTCGTATGTTGTTGTAATTGTTTTTCTAAAAATACCTTCTCTATTATAAAAAACATAACTTTATGCATGTGGACTTTTTCCTTCAGGTATCGCTAGCAAATTGCATCTGTGTTAGTGAAGAGTTTATTTTTTGTGGCTGTGCAAATGGAACCGTGAGGATCTTTCATTCCCACAACATGCATTATCTCACTGATTTACCAAAACCTCACTGCTTGGGTGTTGATGTAGCCAAAGAGCTTGAACCAAGGTACAAAGCTTTGACGCGAAATATAGTGCATCACTATGTGTATTTTGTTTGATTTGGCTTGAAGGAAAAAGTGGCTTTCTTTGTAGATCTTAAATACTCTGTGCAGCTTTTAAAGATAGTGGCTAAATATCAAAGGCCAGATTTTCAGAATTGCCCAGTGACCTTTATTATGAATGGGAAACGAGCATTTCTGAAAACTTGATCCTGAAAGCTTGTGTGTTTCCGTCTTACATTTAAGAAGAGAAGAAAATGGATATCTATGATTTAACTGACCTGAAATCGGGCATCTTTCAGAGGTCTGTTATCCAATATTAATAACATTAAAATGAATTTCTGAAAGAGCTTTGAAGAAACTAAAGCCTGATACTTTGCATATAATAATGTAAGGTTTTAAGACGAATCAGACTTGGCAGCTTCTTTGCCTGTTTTAATAAAAAATACTTAGCTCTTGTATCGAGCTTTTAATCTGAAGATCTCAAAACGCACTTTGCAGATGTGGTAGGTATCATTAAACTTGATTTTCTTTCAGAGCAATTAACTGGCATGAATATTTTCCACAGCTAAGTGACTTTTCAGAGCTGTGCATTTTCAAAACAGTCTGTTGGGCTGTATGCAGGACAGAGAATTTTGTATCTGTGAAAAATCTCTGGATGGAAAAGGGTAAAAACCCAAGAATAATATTATGCACCATTAAATCTTGAATTGCACCTACAGTGGACATTTGTGAGACTAGGCACATGCTCTGAAAATCTATCTGGTTTTAAGGTGTTTGGTAGGCTGGAAGATTAGTGAATTTCAGATGTTAAGTTGTTGTGTATATACACCATACTTTAGCTTGCATTTTATATTGTCTTTCAACTAAAAAGAATAATTCCTCTTTCTGTCTTTTTTAAGACGACCAGATTCCGTTTATCCAGACACCATTGCCTTAGCCTTCGACCCATGCAACTGTTGGCTCTCTTGTGTGTACAAAGACCACAGTATATACATCTGGGATGTTAAAGACACAAATGAAGTTGGCAAAGTGTGGTCAGACCTCTTCCATAGTTCCTTTGTATGGAACGTTGAGGTAAGATGGAGTTCATGTGCTAGAAATAGTTCTAAACTTCTAAGATACTTTCCGTTCTGTCCCCATTGGGGCGGGTATAGTGGCTGTGCAGCACAAAGGTTCTGACTTTGGGCTTGAAATCTGGGAGCTTGGTAGTACTTAGTCCTGCTGGGAAGGATCTCACCTTAGGGCTGTTATCTTTGGCCATCAAAAGGAGCAATGCTAATGACTTCCAAAGGGATTATGGAGAGAGTATCTCCATGAAACAGGGCTTCTGGTGGGGGTGATGGGGAATAGAAATGACTTGTCGGAAGACAGGATAGACCATTGGTCTGACCCAGTATGGCCATTCTTATGACTTATAAGCTTCTTTACTAGCTTCACCCACTTAGAAAAGGTGATTTTTTTTACTATCCTCATACTATTCCCATATCCGAATAGTAACTGGTTAATAATAAAGGTTTCCTCTAGCCAGACCACATTATCAAGCTTCTTTATAGTACTGTAGCTTGAGGCAGAACAAAGAATGGAAACAGCAGAGTTAATCTTCAGAGTGGATTCAGATGTTCAACAGAAAATAGAACTAATCAGCCTCAGTAGTTCTGCTTTAATAGCCCCCACAACTCTGATCGAAGTTGTCTGTCTCTCTTGTGTAGCTGATGTGGTAAAAAAGGGGACAAAAATGACTTGTTTTTGTTAACAGTTGCTATTCAGTTATTGTAGCGGTCCAGTGACATTTCACAAAAATACACCTGTATTGTGTTTATACATCGGGTTGGACACTATCAACACAAAGCCTGAGATATCTAGTGATGGGCAAATAACAGATTCCTAAATGCAAAGCAAACTTGGGCACTTATTTTCAGGCTAATTATTTTGGAGGGAGTAGAACACCTACCCATTATATTTTACCAACTCAGAAATGGCTCATCACTTCATCTAGAACAGGCACTGATACAAAGGCTGTCCTCTTCCTTCTGGGGTCACAACAAATAATCTGGTGTGGAGGGAGCTCTTTGACAGGGCAGTGGAGAGGGGTGGTGAGACAGCAGATCACCCTGGCTCATCTGTTACACTTAGAATTCTGTTTTGTTCCATTGTGCTTCCCTGTCTGTTGTATCCACCTGTTGTGATCTTATACTTAGATTGTAAGATGTTTTTGGGTAGAGACTGTGCCTAAAACCATTGGGATTGGGACCTCTAGGCACAAAAATGGCTAATAGAACCCATTTACCTGAGTTAGGGGACTCCTATTTAAAACAAATACAAAACCCCACCCCATTTGGACAAAGGTTCCCAGTTCCCCTTTTTATTTGTCAGTTTCACCTAGTAAAAACGCCACATGATGAGAAAATTTCTTAAGATTTAAGAGGAGGATTGGAGAAGGATCTTGAAGTACAAACTTCTGCTGTCACTTAAGCTCTTGGTCTCCCACCTTGTTCTTAGAATATAAACTAATTTGCACCTCTCCTCTCTCCTTTTCCTCTCCCTCGCCTTCACTGCCCCCCCCCCCTTCCCCTGTTTTATGTTGTGGAAATATTTAGGTTTACCCTGAGTTTGAGGATCACAGATCCTGTTTACCTCCAGGATCTTTTCTGACCTGTTCATCAGATAACACCATACGAGTCTGGAATGTGGAAAGCAGCATTAGACCTATGTTCCGGAAGAATATTTACAGTAATGTAAGCACTGTGGGGGTTTTGTTTTTGTTTTTGTTTTGTTTTAACAGGCGCACAGCCATAGAATAATGGGGCCAAATTCACATGTGGCTTACCCCAGTTAAAGCCTGGCAGATGAGCCCTTAAGTGTGCTAGGCAGAGGGAAAACTGTAGTGGTGGAAATGATATAAAATCTCTCTTGTGCTGGGATAGTGGAAGACAGCACAGCTGAAAAACTGAGTGGTGTTGGCTGGAAAGGGATTATGGCATACTAGTTCAGTACCTCTCTTCAGCAGTCATCTCTTTTTTTCACACACGTTTGTCTGACTCAAAACAAGTTATTTCCAACTTAAATCAAATTAAAGCTATTAGGTATCTAGCTTTTATTTTAAACATGTTCAGAGGTTTAACCTAGGAACTCTAGGCTCTTCAGATCATTGTATCTTATTCCTGCCTGTAGGAGCAGTTCCAATGCACATTTATCAGTTCAGATAAGACAATATTCTGTACCGATTTGCCAATTTGAGAGAGGGATTTAGTGGTTAAAGAACAAGATTGGTAAACTGTTTGTTTGTACTTTTCTGTACAGCAGTGTTCCCATCTATGAAATGGGAACACTTACCACCCTGACAAGGCTCAGTCAAGATCTGACCACTACTTTAGAGATAGTGTTGCCTTGATAGAACAGTGAACTGCAACTCAGGAGACCTGAATTCTGTTTCTCCCCCTGTCACTGGGTGACTGTCCCCCTCTGCCTCAATTTCCCCATTTGTAAAACTGGGCTAATTATACTGCCCTCCTTTGTAAAGTGCATTGAGATCTACTAATGGAAAGTATTCTATAAGAACTAGGGATGATGATGATGATTTGAGTTCTTGGGGGCAGAAAGCTTTATAAAAATTAAGGTGGGATTTCAAAACCCTTGTGTGAGTTAGGCTCACGGGTCCCAGTAAAAGTCATTGAGGGGTGTGCTCCTCACTCATTGAAACATTTCTGAAATCCTTAAGGTACTAGTATACAAGTGAAGTCAAAATTACTGTACTCTAATGGAACACTTACTACAGTCCCTGGTTTATTGTTATGGTAATATACCTAAAATGCTTTCTTCCCCCTCGCAATATAAAGAACTTGCTGAAGGTGGTGTATGTGGACAATAATAATCAGCATTTGCAAGAGTCAACCAGTGTGCCTGACAGAAATGAAAACGCAGGATATCTAGATGTGAAAGCAGGTGTTCGTGTGATGCAGGTTAGCCCTGATGGCCAGCACCTAGCCTCAGGTGACAGAGGAGGCAACTTGAGGCAAGTATTTTTATATCTATCAACTGTCTGCTCTACTCAGCTTCACTGAATGTTTCATGTTTAAATAGAAGTGATCCTAGCAAAGCAGCTACAGGTCCTGTGCCTCTCAGGATACATCTACGCAGCAAATTAAGGTATAGTTGTAGCACAGGAAGGCATATCATGCTGGCTTTAGTCTAGCTAGTTCAGATGATAGCTGTGAAGATTCAGCAGTACAGATTTCAGCACAGGTTAGCTGCCCTAGTATGAGCCTGCTGGGGGCCCTGGACACACATTTGGGTTGCTAGCAAACCAGGGGTCCATGCCCTCGTGTCTCCACTGGTACAGCTAGATTAAAATTAGCACGGTTATGCCTTCCCGTACTACAATTACATCTTGATATTTAGTGTAGACACACCCTCAGATCCCACCCAGTCATGGATGGTTATTTGTCAAATCCAGCAAATTAAAACTCCGGATCTAAAACCTTGCTGCCAGAAAAATGTTGCTTGACATTGACACGCTCTTCTATTCCAAAGTAAAAAATGAGATGCCAGAAGACTTCATGAACTCCACTAGGGACTTCGCTACTGCTATTGATGTTTACATGGTCAGATACCGTGGCGATGGGCAGCAATATAAATCCCTAAGATAGATCAGTTTGAACAGCAACACTAACTTTTCTTGGCAGTGTAAATAGGTGTAGCCCCATTTTTCTTAAGAAGGAAAGAGTATTTTATACTGCAGTATGGCTGGTTTGAATAGTGCCTTTAAAAAAACCAAACCATGTCTTGTGCACCCAGTAAACCAAAATCACCATTCGTGCCTAAATGGCAAAGTGCGTGCGTGTGTGTGGGGGGGGTGAAGGGGGGCTCCACTTCTTAAGAGGCCTCATGGATTCTGAATGTGTGGTAAGCAGCTGGAGTGATTTTCTTTTATATCCTGGGTCTGAATGTTTGGTTCTGTAAGAGAGTGTGTACGTACCCACAGCTTTCTGAAGTATTGTAACTTGCAGGGCCAGGGTTGCACGCACATCCCAAAAGCGCGGCTCTCCGCATGCAATGCTCCATGAACTCCTGATACTGCTAAATTTATGTTCTTTTGTTGCATGTATGAAGATGTCTTTCAATCCTGACTTTAGAGGAAGAGTCCTCCTACTTCATCTCATCCTTTCCTTACTACTTGCTTTTGGGTGTGATTTCTCCCTAATATATAAATCTATAAATATATAAAACTAATCACTAGGGTAGTCTTATTCCTTAAATGTTAGTGGCTTTTTATTACCTCTGTTATCTATTACTGTATATTTATGCCCTGATCCAGCAAGGCCCTTAAACATGTACTCAACTTTGAGCATGTATGTAGTCCCATTGATACATTGACTTTAAGGCCAGAAGGGACTATTAGATCATCTAGACCTCCTGTATAACATGGGCCTGTACTGCGCTCAATAATTTGTGTGTTGATTGATTGACGATTGTAAGCTCTTCAGGGGCCGTCTGCTGTTCTGTGTTTGTACAGTGCCTAGCACAACTGGGCCCAATCCTTGGTTGGCTCTTAAGCCACTACCATAGTAAACATGATTGATAAGTGCTTTGCTGGACTGGCCTCTACCCCCACTCGAGTAAAATTGCTGGCTTTTCACTGCTGCACTTTCACTGCAGGGTACATGAGTTACAGTTTATGCATGAAGTGGTGAAGGTGGAAGCTCATGATTCAGAAGTTCTCTGCCTGGAGTATTCTAAACCCGAAACTGGTAAGTATTTGAAAACCAACTGTAAAATCTATTTGAGAAAATGGCAAAAGCACAACTGAACACATGGAAGGTGCTGAAAATATATCAAAGGATTGTCTTTGTCTTCAGACCGAATATTTCTGCTAAACTGCCTTCTGTTGATTAGCGATAAATATTTTATCTGAATTTTTTTAAAATATATTCTTCTGGCAAAAGTGTGAGACTTCTTAGTAAAATGAGCTTATGAATCTGAATAGACATGATCTTTTGAGTAAGATTCTGTTTTTTACATCATATTTTTACAGAACGTGAAACTTGAAACAAATGTTGCTTTTTTTTTTAAATGAAACAGCAATTCTTATGGCTTTACAAGTGTCCCTTTAATGTCTCTAGGGATGGCACTACTGGCTTCAGCAAGCAGAGACCGACTGATTCATGTGTTAAATGTAGATAAAAACTATAAATTGGAGCAAACTCTAGATGATCATTCATCTGCCATAACAGCTGTAAAATTTGCAGGTAAGTTTATTGTAAAGTAACTGAATTTTTTTACTTTAAAAGTATATCCTCTCTCATAGCTTGGCAGGAAGGCTGGGCAAATAGCTGGTTTTGTTTTTGTTCCCCCAATTTGCTGGAACTTCTGAGAAATTGGGAGGGAGAGGAAAATTTCAGTTTGACTCAAACCAAATCCAAAACTTTTGCATGCACAAAATTAAAAGAAATCAGTTACTTGATTTTGGGGGCAGGGTAGTGAGGGAGGAGCACTTTGAGAAGTCCAGCCCTTTAAATCTCTGGAAAAGGAAGTGGTGATGAAGTCAGCTCCCTTCTAACAAGGTTTGGTAGAATTTGATTTTTTTAAATTTTGACAATATTGTTTAAGTATTCTGGGTTTTTTTTTTTTCTTCCGGTTTTAAATTTTCAGTTCTGGGAAATTATGGGGGATCATGCAATTTATTTAATGACATGATGTTGAGATTCAAGCTATATAACTGTTTAAAACACAATCTGTCAACATCATATGTCAAAACATACAAAGGAAAAAGCTGTAAATCAAACTCTAAGACAAATATTCCTTGAGAACTTTGTCTATATGTAAACTTTTATTATCAATAGAATTACTTTTTAGCCCAGTGGTTAGGGCACCCACTGGAGATGTTCCCACTGGCCTCAGTTCCTCTCACTGCATAAAGTGGAGAAGGGATTTGAAGTTGGATTTCCTACGCTGCAGGAGTGTGCCCTAAGCTCTGAGCTGTGGCATATTCTGGAGCAGATATTTTTCAGTTTCCTGATGAAGCTGTTCCACTATATATACATTAAATAGTCAGTGGAACAGGGACTTGAACTTGGGCACGACCATATCTTAGATGAGTGCCCTAACCACCAGGCTATTCTTACTCTTTCCCTGGCCAGACACTAGTTGTTCAGTCAATTAATAGATATTCATAATTACAATGAATTACCCCAGCTGCAAGATCAATTTCCCATATGTTTGGGAAAACTATTTTGGCATGTTCTCATAACCCTTTGTCAGTAGAGATTTGGGACAGATCATCAGCTGATGTAAATCTGTGTGGCTTCATTGATTCTTATACAGTTTGCAAATTTACATCAGCTAAGGATCTGACCTTTAGATCTTAAGCATTTAATTTTTAAAAGGAGCTACTTATTGCAATTTTAGCTTTCTTCCTTTACAGTTCTTCAAAGGGAGATATTGCAATGAATCCTATTAGGTCTTGGTACCTACCTTAACCTCTGACATCATTGTTCCTTCCTTCTTTTCCTTCAGGTAATGGAGAAGTTAAAATGATAAGCTGTGGAGCTGATAAGAGTATTTATTTTCGCAGTGCACAAAAGGTAAGCTGTAGTATCTCTGTCGATTGGCAGTTGATCACTGGCAAAATACTGTCCTCACTGTGGTATGTAGTCTCCTTATCAGTGTGTATAAAATTGAAGCTACACTATATACTATAAACTTACCCCTGAAAAGTCAACTTGAATAATTTCTAGGGTTTGAAATGTAATTTCCGGTCCTTGCACGCACTGTAGATTTACAGGGTTTCTATAGCAGGGATTTATTGGCAATTTCTTACATGGGTTATCTGTTCTATGTGGAATTATTTTTATCATATCCATAAACACAGATGGAAAAATTCTTGGCAGAAGTCAGGGTTATGACAAGAAGCAAAGTGCTCCAATCTTGTTTTCTGGTATGCACATCTCTTTATGCAGGTTGCAGATGGGATTAATTTCATTAGAACTCATCATGTTGCTGAAAAAACCACCTTATATGACATGGATATTGATATCACACAGAAATACGTAGCTGTTGCCTGCCAAGATAGAAATGTCAGGTGATCTGTTTTATTCACTTTATTTATGCAGCTAGACTATAAAACACACTGTCTCTAATAGAGATTTCTCAAATATGATTGAATAGCAGGAATACATCCCAAGGGTTGTCTGGTAGCCTTTGAGTTGAGAAACTCAAAGGACAAGGCTCTGGTGTCTTCTCTAAGTGCCCTAATAATGGCTGTGCCCATTTTTTATGAAATGGTAATTCTTTATTCAGTAATCTCTCAGACAAACAGTTCTCCAAGGTTCTTTATCTTCCTATGATACTGCTACCGCATCTTTTGAAACCAAAGCTTGTAGCAGTTTGAGTAAATAGTTAACGTGAACCATTTGTAAATGTCCAGTTCCTCCAAGAATTCATCTTTAGCTAATGGTTCTGGTGGCACCAATCACTGGCAAATGCCAAGCTGTCATGTCCAGTCCCCACTGCTAATTTTCCACAACATCAGAGTACTATCTTTACCCCACATTTTCCTCAAAGGTCTCAGTTTCACTTACAGTAGATAAGTTTATTATGCTACCTGTCCTTGTCAATTGTCCTCCATAAGCCAGGTATGAAATAAGATCTCAGCTTTATATAGAAGCTGTTTATATTCACTTTGAGACTTGTTCCAACTTTCTCTGTTTGGAAATTGCTTAGCACACTTTTTTTGTACTGTTGAAATCTAAGCAATAATGAAGAAGACTTAGAATTTTTCAGTAAGTTGTGTTTTAATTCTAAAACAGTTTGAGAGAATAAATCCAATTTAAGATGCCCTGAATATGTAAAACTAAATCTGGCCAAGTTACTCTGTGTGTGTGTGTGTGGGTGGGTGGGTGGGTGGGTGGGGGTAGAACTTTCACCTAACCAGAGTTTCTACTAATGGTTGTCCGTTTATTTAAAAAAAAACAGTGATTGATGATAACCCAACAGATTTTCCCCTTACAGAAAGTCCAGCTATATCAGAGGGGTGGTATCCTGCTTCTGTGAAGTTGCAAAAAGCTGACATCTGTAGGGAGACCACATGTAGCTAAGTGCATATGAGTTCAAACAGCATTATTGTCTAGACCTGATTTTTTTCAATGTGAATTGCAGCTGCTTGGGACATCATAGACTAGGGGCTAGTCTACGCTAGATATGCTGCTGTAGTGCCAGAGTAGCATGTCTGGTGAAGATGCTCTATGCCAATGGGGGAGAGCTTTCCCATCGGCATAATAAAATGGACTCCACAAGAGACGGTAGTGATGTTGGTGAGAGAAACTGTCCCACCGACATAGTGCTGTCCACACCGGCACTTAGGTTGGTGTAACTTACATTGCTCAGGGGGGTGGCTTAGTCACATCCTTGAGTGACATAAATTATACCAGCATAAGTGGTAGTGTGTACAAGCCCTAGGACAAACTGTGGAAGCGTTTTTATCTTAGCAGCTTTGATTTTTATAAGCAGGTTACTTTATAAAGGCCTTTCTTGACCTGAAAACGATATGGCAAAGTTTAGCCTGTTCCATTTGTGTGTGGACGTAAGGCAAGTCTTGATTGAGTCAAATAACTTTGTCTACTGCACACCATTAAAATAAGGAATGACTTTCTTACAGAGTATATAACACAGTCAGTGGGAAACAAAAGTGGTGCTACAAGGGATCGCAAGGTGATGATGGGTCGTTATTGAAGGTAAGCTAGTAATTGCAGCAGCTTTTAAAGTGCTCTGTTGAAACTTGTGCTGTGGGTACACTTATAGGAAATTTAAAGCATAATCTTATGTATTGCATGTTTGTATGTCTAAATTCTAAAGAGGCATAATCTGATGTAGAGAGATTACAGTGCTGTCATTTCCAGGTTTGCAATCTGCTAAAACATATTATAGGCATTTGCAAGGGACTATGGAAATTTTCCATTGTTTCAAGACCAAATGAACGGTCCTTTAAAGAATCAAGTAGCGCAAATTCTCACTTGTCAAGGCCCATCAGCTTTGACAACCAATAAGAATGCCAAGTGGCCTCACCTTTTTCCAGAGAAGGAACGCTAGCCTGCTCTGTTTGCAGTGTTGTAGTCAAGTTGGTCCCAGGATATTAGCAAGACCAGGTGGGTGAGGTAATGTCTTCTGTTGGTGAAAGAGACAAGCTTTCAAGTTACACAGAGCTCTTCTTCAGGATTGTGGCGCTTGAAAGTTTTTCTCTTCCACCAATAAGTTGTTCCAATAAAAGATATTGCCTCTCCCACCTTGTCTCTCTAAGACTGCTTTGTGTAAGATGCACATGCCATTACGTGGGAGTGACCTCTCATGATCTCTCTCTCTCTCTCCCTAGGATTTGTTACATCTTAAGGTTAGCAAGGCAGAGGTCATAATGGTCTCCTAGTTTGGATGAAACCATTTCTTCTTCTTTGTCTTTCCCTTGTCCCATCAATTAGAGTCAGTTGCTCCTGTTCTTTGTCTCCAAATGTTCTTGTCATGTACATCTTCCAAGCTGACACCAACCTTCTTCATGTCCTCCTTCAGCAGCTTGAACCATCTCCCCCTTCCCTTCCCTTCCCTTTCTCCTCTCCCCCCCGCCCCAGTCTTTCTCTTGGTCCCTGTCCGATGTCTGCTAGCTCTTGTACTCTCTCTGGCCAACACATCCCACATCTCATTGTCTCACGTAACCCTGCCATCTCAGTCGATTCTCAGCTTTTTGGGGATGGGGCTACCTGCATCACGGCTCAAAACCTTTCATTGCATGGTCTCCCAGCCCTCATCTTACCTGTCATTCACCTGAGCATTTTCATTTTGGCAGTGTGCTGTAGTTCTCTTTTCCTCATTGGCCAGCGTTCCAACCCATACCTCATGGCTGGCCTAATCACAATCTTACACACTTTTTAGTTTAATTGGCATATTCTTATCACAGAGAATTCCCATCAACTTCCTCCATTTACAGCAGCACTCTTCATGCAGCTCCTAGCATCCTAACATTCCCATCATGGCTCAACACTGAACTGAGGTATTTAAATTGTTGCACAGTTTGTTTTTATTTATTCTATACTATCTAGTTTTACTGGCTTCTCACTGTCCCTGTGGACAAAGCATTGCATGTATTCTGCCTTTTGTCAGCTGGTTCGTAAGGCATTTGCTTCTAATGCAGCCATCCATAGTTCTAGGTCCTTTTCCAGTTCATCTTTGTTTTCACGGCACAACATATCATATGTGAAAAGCATGTTCCATGAAGCCTCTTCCCTAGCCTCCTGCGCCAAGGTGTCCATTACAATCAGAAATAGGAATGGCCTTAAGGCTGATTCTTCATGTAGACCTACCCTCACAGTCAATGACTCACTCAAACTGCAGCTGCTTTTCACTTCTGTTGTACTACCTTGTACATGTCCAGGATAGCCTGAACCTATGTCTCCAGCAGATTGTACAATCATAGGCACCACCATAAGAACTCTGTAGGAATTCTGTCATAAGCATTCTGTAAATCCACAGATACTAAGTGCAATTCCCTGCATTTCATCCTGTACTTCTCCTGCAGTATTCAAGCTGCAAACATTGAATCCATTGACCTTCCTGGCATAAATCCAAATTGGTTATCGCTCACATGTTGTTCCAGCTCCTCCCAAAGTCTTTTCTCATTAATTCTTTCCAGCCATTTCATCGTGTGACTCATTAACTTGATGGGTCAGTAATGTCTACATTCTTGCACACTCCTTTACGCTTGAAAATAGGGACCAATGGGCTCTTCTTCCACTCATTGGGCATTTTTCCAGTACAGAGAATTAAGATGCAAAAGTTCATTACTACCACCACTCCCATACGGCAATACACTTTAAACGTCTCAGTCCAGTCCCACTGCCTTCACCCGTTTCATCTTTAGCACTGTCCGAGTCTCCAGCATGGTGATAGTTCTTGTGAGGTTGTTGCTTGCGCATATGTACCCCAGTGGTTTCTTTGCATTGAGTTCATTGAGCAATTTCTCATAAAACTGTTGTCACCTCCTAATGACTTCATCGTTGTCAACCAGTACTTCCCTCATTTTCATCTTTAACACACTTTACAGCTCTCAAGTTCTCTGTAATTCTTTGCTTAGTCTTGACTAATCTATATATTCCTCTTCCTTCATTAGTAGATCTGTATATAAGGCTTTAAATGTCTGACCCTTAGCTGACCCATTAGAATGAAACCCTTTATTCTGTCCTAATGATACATGTCCATCTCTTGCTGATCACTTTTTCCCTACTTTGTTAAATGCTACATAAATTGAAGTGTCCAGAGTTTAGGATTATTTCATTTGAAAAACACAGCCACAGCATTTAAAAAAAAAAAAGTATAATTAGGTTCTTCGGTTATCTAGCCTACAAGTCTGCAATTAATAGATTTCCCTCTTTTCTTACTGCCATGGCAGGGGAAAAAATATCTACTAAATCTGCAGGTTGCTGACAATTTTCTGTACAATCTACAACCCTCCTGAACACGTCTCTCCCAGAAGCCTGTGGGTGTGGTGGTCCGAGTGAGAGAAATGGGTTTTACAGCATACACGGAAATGATGAAATCCAGGTTATAGTGTGGACCAAGGGAGGAAACAAATTTCAGAGACCCCTCATGTTTAAAGGGCTGTTAGGATCTCCAGTCTCGGAAGTGAACTTGTAACTTTAGCCCATATGCAGCATTGACGCTGTCAGCAATGGCTGAATGTGGACTGTCAAGATCGGGACTCTTTGCTGAGATGTTTATGCTCTGGTAGGGACAAGAGAGCCATTGGCTTTAGAAGTGCCAATTGTCAGTGTTTCTCTTTGTTCTGTTTTTGAGCCTGCATTGTTGTACTGTGAAGCATGTTTGATCAGTTATTCCATAGGTAATCTGAGTCCAGCTCCCATCTTTAGAGTTCTATTTATCCGTTCAGTTGTCGTATTTTCTCAGAAGTCAAACTTCTTGGTAAGTTTGTTAGAGCATCTACTCTGTTCAAAAACCTGAATCTGCTCCAAAACCATCTGATAGCTGTCCCTTCAAACCTTTGGAGGATTAATCCCCCTAAGGCAACATTTCTACTGCTTGTTTAAAAAAAAACAAAAAAACAAAAAACAAAAAACCTCTAGGCATGACAGAGCTGTCTTGAAATCTACCAGTTCAACAGTTTCTAATGCTCCCACAATGGTAAATATTTATAATTCCATAATGTGTGGTAGAAATTACCTGGGCACTGTGTAGTTACAGGTAACTAACCCTGTGCTCTTTAAGTTTCGGAAGGAGGATATACATTTCCACATGCTCAGATCTGTTCTCTTATGAGAAACTGCATCTTGTTTCTGCAGGTACAGCTGGATCCCTCGGGAACCTTTCTAGCAACGAGTTGCTCCGATAAGAGTATTTCAGTCATTGACTTCCATTCCGGCGAATGTGTTGCAAAAATGTTTGGTCATTCAGGTGTGCTTTTCAATTTTATCATGAGATTTGCTTATCTCAGGAACACTTAACCTAGAATTTATCATTTGTCTCTTCCACTAGTCATTTCAGCTGTGAACTGAAAATTACTAAGATATTTATATAATAAAAATTTCTCCAAAGCGTTATCCTAGGCAAAAATTCCTCAGGGGGAAACTTTACTGTTAGTTTAGAATACAGAATTATTCCTGGTAAACTATAAAGCATTGTTAATAGTGAATGTAGTAAAGGTGATCTTAAAAAGACTTTCATTAAATGATCTTAACGAGATGTAATCATAGTTACATAGTTCCATTAATCCAATAATGGCATATTTTAGAACATTTTTAAACTCCAAACACAACACATTTTTCAATACGTTTTTCCAAAGCTTTTAGAAATATTTAACCTTAATAGATCAGATTATTCAGTAAGATTATCGAAACTGCATGCTGATTTAACACTATCATCCAGAGCTCTAATATACAGGAAATGAGAAGTTTTTCAGGAATTTACCACTAATAGCTTGTGACTTTTCACACTGGAATAGCCCTAGTTAAGAGGAATATGGTTAAATGCATTCAAATCAGGATATGCTTGTAATTTAATTATACCAGCTATGTCTTCAGTCACTTCAGATCAAACCAAGAATATGCCCTTACTAAACAAAACTTACTTTGTTCCTAAAATCATCTTTAATACTGAAAATTACTACACAAATTCATCTTCTGAACAAGAGACCTATAATACTTAATTTCTTATGTTACAGAAATAGTAACTGGGATGAAGTTTACTTATGATTGCAAGCACTTAATCACAGTCTCAGGAGACAGGTACGTGAGTGTTTTGACAAAAAATGTGCTTCTGTCCACGCTACTTTGAATTTAATTCTCCAAGGGAAGGTCCTAAACTAGGGCAACTGAATATTTTAACATATCTATTCAGTGAGCCATGATTCATGGGGGAGGGGAATGGGAAGACAGGGGTGGAGCCTCTGACCCTGGCCAAGCTGCTATCTAAATGAATGGGGGCCTTGTGTATTCTAGGACAAAACTGGACACACAACTCAATATCACTGGTAGCATTGGTAAAAGCTGCAGTGTAGCCAGAGTTCAGGCTTTTTTATCACTATGTAGACAACGTGGTGATGGTTTTTAAAAAACAAAAACCAAACCACCATATCTACACTACAGCTCCCATCATTGCTACTTTATATGGAGCATCATCAGTGGAAGATTACAGATCTGAGCTTTTACTAGGATTGGGTTCAGTTGTAATTGGATTGGGTTTACCAGGTTGGAGCTGAATCTGATGTATGAACAGGTGAAGTGGGACCTGGTAGTTCTGGCTGTGATTTTTGTGTGATGTTTGGAGTAGATTTGGCGTGGGTTGAAGTAATTGTTTTTTTGTGTTTCTGGGTGGGTTCTACCTCAGTGAATTGACTTGATTACCATTGGTTGGAGACTTAATCGGGAATTGAGAGGAGTTCAGTAATTTGTACGATTGGACTTTGTAAACCTCTTTGGGATTCATCAGCCTGAGAGGTACTGCAGAAATGCACGACATGCCAGAATTTTAAGTTGCTAAACAAATCTTTCTATCAACAGTTGTGTGTTTATATGGTGCCTTGGCCCTGAGATCACAAACTGTATGAAACAGCACTTAGTGGAGCTCAATCAAATACAACTGCAGAAGAAAGCAAGGGAATTAAACTGGTCTAATCAAATCAGGTATTAAAGTGGACTCTCATTAACTGCTTATTAGTCATTTGAGTCTAATACAGATCTTATTGATAGCTGCAGGTTTTAGGCAGCTCTGTTTGACCTTTTTATGCAAATTATGCAATGAGTTAACGTGAATATAAATTAGCAGATGACCATAAAGTTAAGCAGTGATTTGGGGTAGAAAAGTGATCAGCAGAAAACTTGGCAGGTTGGGATAGGAAGATATCTGGGGGAGGGAAAGGTGCTAGTGGATTAATTGAGGGGTGGGAGGGCTGAGCCCTGTCTAGGGAGAACTGGGTGTCAAGTAGAAGCATGAATGCTGGGGGAGTGGCTCACTGGAGTTGAGCGAGTACTGGTGTAGGTGGATTGATGCCTGGGAAGGTGGGAGAAGTCTGGGGCTAAAATTGAGGCTCCCTTGCCATCTGTCCCCATTCATCAGCCATCGCCACCTCCCCATCACTTGCTACTGCTGATGCTATGACTGCCCACTATTTCTTCCTTGCTCCCTTCTAGCAGGGGCAGAAGCTAGACAGAAGGGAGACATGTGCCCTGTCTGCTTGACGCTGGGCTCCATGGCGGAATCTATTGGCCCACATGGGAAACTACCACTTCAGCCCACTGCTTGGCCATGTGTGCCGTTGAGGCTGCATTGAGGGAATACGGACAGGGGTTGCCAAATGCCTGAGTAACACACGATGTGTATGTGTCCTTGGCAGCCCTGCTTATTAGCAGAGTATAATAATGGTATTTTGGGCTGGTAGTGTGAACTTGGCCTGGGGATATTGGCCACTGCTGTCTTTTTTTAATCAGGTTAACTTTCTAATGCAAGATGTGCAGGTGCAACAAGTAAGGCAGAGTAGAGTGAGGATTAGGGTAACTGTTCTGCGCTTACGTTTCTCAGGCGGGAAACATATGTTGCTGTGCCATGTGGAAGGATGTCCCAGAAAGCAGAAGAGCCAGTTGATTATGAAACTGATGAAGAGAGGGAAGTGGCATCATCTTTACAGACTCCAGCCAAAGAAGACTGTGACACAGGCATGCTTTCCAGTTTAGTGTGTCAATCAGTTGTGATGTTTGTGACCCTTCCGTGTCTAGGGCAGCCACCTGAGAATGCCAAGGTCAGGGCAGGCTGCAAAAGGAGAGCAGATTCTCCCAGCACTGGTGGGTGACACTGAAGCCAGACTTCCCAACCAGCCACAAACTGTGCTTCTGATTCCCCCAAACGGCTTATCAAGAAGCCAGTACACTAATACACACAACCCCCTTTACTGCATTCCAGTCTCTGGCTCCTAATCAGCCACTAGGTCCAGTAAAGAGACCAGTTAGTTAAACTCTATGCTCCTTACTAAAAAGGTTCCCTCTGACCCCAAAGGGTCAGCTGCAGTACCAGATCAATATAACTTTGGATCTTACCTAAAATATCACGCTGCCAGCCAGTCCTTTAGTAACTAAAACTAAAGGTGTATTATAAAAGAAAGAAACAAACCATGAGAGAAATGTTAAAGGGTCAAAGCAAATCAGATACATACAAATGATTGAAAGTCCATATACATCAAGTTTCTGGGAGAATTGTGGAGTTGCAGGCTTGTACAGTTCCTCTGGCATACATCCAGTATCTGGATGGGTCTTAGTCCTTTGGTTCAGTTGCAAGTGAATTGATCCAGTGGTAGGTATGTGTCTGTAGCTGAACAGGAACAAAAGACAAAATGGTTTCCCAGGCCACCGCCTTATATACCCCCTGGCTGTGCTGTCTTGTGGAATTTTACAGGGACTAAAATGGAGTCCAGAGTCACATGGGCCAGTCCTGGTGCCTCATTAGGTATGCTGCCTATGGAATTTCACAGGAACCAAAATGGAGTCCAGAGTCACATGGGCAAGTCCTGGTGACTTATCAGGTATATCCCTGGCTTTTCCCCCTGGGCCCATTGCACCTGGGAATGTCTTAATGGGCCATCAAGCAGGCTATTGTTTTGCAGCCATCCTGTCTGAGTCGTTACCCAGACAGCACAATTTGAAATGCTGATATTTCAAACATATCCATAACTTTCATCTCATATATAACACATGAACATAAACATCATCCTGCTTAGCACATTATAGCCTTTCTAACAGTTCCTGACATGGCATATCTCACATGAATTATTATGATTTTGACACACTGATGTCAAACAATATACTAAATACCCCCCCCCACCACCAATTCAGCCAGCGTGACAATGTTTATGTAAACTTTTGCACTATACTGCTTTTACATCCTGGGCCTTTTGGAAGAGTCTTGCTGGTTTGTTGGAGAATCATGGGGAAAGGAGAGGGGAATAAAAAATATTCTAGGTGGTCAGGGAGTCTTTTAAATTTCAGTAGAGTGAGAGCGTGTTCGTATGGTTAAAATGCAGTGTAACATGGTTGGCCGGCCTCTGACCCTTTAGAGAGTCAGACCATCCTGTTACACACAGGACTGGAAATCATGAGGTCTGAATTTTTATCCCACATTTTTCAGCCCATTCCCCTGCAGGAAATGCTTCCCAGCATTTATTGCTTGTTTCAACAGTCCCTTGATTTTGTTTTCCAGATCCTCCCTGCATACTAACTAATGGCAAGCTCCCGATGTGGGCAAAGAGACTGGTAAGCGGGACATGAGATGTAGCTGTGTAAAAGGGCTTTGTTTCAGAGGAAGGATTGTCTAGTGGCTAGAGCCTGAGACCTGGGTTCATTTCCCTGCTCCACCACAGACTTCCTGTGTAACCTTCAGCAAGTCACTTAGCCTCTCTGTGCCTCAGTTTCCCAGTTATACAATGGGGATAATAGCACTGGCCTGCCTTACAGGAGTGTTGTGGTGATAAATGCATTAAAGATTGTGAAGCGGTTTGAGATCTTCTGATGGAAAGCACTATATAAGAGATCGGTGGTATTGTCCTCCACAGATTCCTCATCTAACAACAATAGCAACAAATTGCTGGCTACATTACTCTTCCTTGCATTAAATATACCCATGAGAGGGGGCAGAAGCAAAGATACATAGAATCTAACATGAGTTTCATGAAGCATTTAACTGATGATTCTGACTCAGTGCAGGTTTTTCTTATTAGTGCCCTGTTTGAGATTGCATTCAACTCTCCTAGCATGATCACTAAACCTATGTTTCTGTCCCGTTGTCAGCACTCTAAATGATTATTGGAGATACAATCAAGCACTTAAAAAGAAACATATCATCCTTCACTTCACCATTTCACTACACAAATGATTTAAAAAGTGCAGCCTGTGTGGTGTGCTACGGAATCTCTATCATTAAGCTGCCTTTTAAAGTATCCACTTTAAGATGAGGGTTCTGAAATCATTGTAAAACAGTTTGACCATGTGGCAGAGGTGTGTGCTCATACAGTGGCCATGGATTTGACGTAATAAACCAGTTTTATAAATAGGGGTTTCTGTTTGTTTTTTTCCACTACTTTGATCAGTATCTGGATATTTTTCTCCAGATCAAGAGAGGCCATCCACATTCAAAAGGTGCATTTCTTATATTAGTAAAATATCAGCCACCAATCAGCATGGGCTTTTCTGTTAGAGTCTTCGGTAAAATGCCTTCTGTTAATCTACAAACTGCAGTTCTCCAAATGTGTAGCCCTCCAATCTCAAACTGATGTCTTAGCAGCTAAGAGAATAATCATTGTTTTAATCTCACACACTCACTGGTTTTTTGTTCTTAAAATGTTTCAAGTCTACATATTTCATTACTTAACTGAAGACTGAAAAAATGATTGCCATTGCATTTAATCCATAGAAACTACAGAGTGCTTAAAAACCTGGAAAACTTTCTTTCTTTCTCTAGCTGGGAGAGGCAGAAAATTCAGACAGTATGACATTTAACTCAAGGGTGAATTATCAGCCACAAGGACGATGGGCGGAACGTGCTGACCAGGAGCCAATTAAAACCCTTTTAGATGCAGAGATCAGTTACTTTACCCCAATTAAATATGACTTTCTGGGTGACGCTGAATTTGAGCCGAAGAATCTGGACCAACTACTCTTGGAGGTTAGTGATCCTGTGTTGCTTATCGTTAAGATTGTTTTGACTGTCCTCTTTTTATTCTTTTAAGAGAACCAAGGTCACTTTGCTCAAAATAAATTGCAATTCTGTCAATATCCCATGTTTGTTGTACTTGCTACTTATCAATAAATCTGACTTCTGGGCACTTGTACCTGCCCTACCTTCTCTAAAGAACCACAGCCGGCCATCTGAGGGTATGTCAATGGAGTGGTCAGAAGTGTGACTGCAGCTCAGGTAATCATACCTGTGCTAGCTTTAATTTAGCTAGCACAACATAAATTGCAGTGAAGACACAGCTGCATGGGCTGTACAAGCCTGCCTGGAGCTCTGGATACACATTCAGTGCAGAATAGGAATGTGGAGTCCGTGTTGCCATGTCTTCACTGCTATTTGTAGTTGCGCTAGCTCAATTAAAGCTAGCATGGGTATGCAAATGCAAGTTGCAAACACCTCTGATTGTAGTGTAGACATGATCTACCTGTAATGTCTGAAGGCCAGTACATAGCTTGAGAATCTATGTTTAAGAAGAAATGAAGGTTTGTATTTCTTACAGACTGAGAATTCCCCTAGCAATATCATTGAGGATTTCAAATGCCCAGATAACTTCTCAGAGGATGAAATAAATCAGGAGCCTGACTCTCTTGAAACTAGTGGAAACAGCATACATGATGTACAGACTGGGGACAGCTCTTTGGAGGCAGAAAGGTTAGTTTTGCTACACAATAAGATTAAATTTGCATGTACCCACATATTAGCCCTTTCTTCCTTTGTGCCAAATTAAAACTATTTGTAGAGCTGTATCAAGGTATTAATTCATACATTATAAAGATTTCCAGCCAGTTCGTAGGTCTTGTTGGGCTGAATGTCTTGTATGATCTGGAATTAATCTCCCCAAAGTATTGGCAGTTGTCTGTATTTGTACAGCATCTAGCACAATGGGTCATGGTCCATGTCAAGGGCTCCTAGGTGCTATGATGATAATTACAGGAGAGCCTAGTCTAACATTTCCTGTGATGGAAAAAGTCAGTTTGCAGCTGGGGGTCAGCAAATGGATGAGTTCTCTGTAGCACTTTGAATATAGTCAATTGTTTAGCCACCTCCCTGGTGCTTTGCCATGTCTGTTGTGAGGATGCAAAGTCAAGCTCTTCTGTAGACGATAGAAGGCTATTTATGTTGCAAAATATTTCATTTGTAGACACTAGTTAGGTCACAAAGCAACCTAAAACTACTATTTTTGAGCAGATTGGAGGAAACCAACTGGTAAACTTGGCTTCATATCATAATTGCTCCCTGTCCCCCATTCATGCTGTGAGCAAGTGATGCTCCATTTAGAGTGACAAGTCAGCAACATAATAGTTGGCATGTGTTTTTTATCCTTCCTTCATGCAGTAGTGCTTGCCTTCTTCACCACCCTATAACTAACTTTCCTACAGATCTGGTTTCAGTGTTGAGTTTGTAAGGTGCAGGAGTTGGTTCCTCAGTTTTTCTGAGGTCCTTCTGCAAAGCTGTTCAGTTTATTAGGAGTTGTATGTCTCTCTCTAGATTTGGTGAAGAGAAGACCAGAAAAAACTACTTATCAGTAATTGCTGCTTGTTACTTTTCTCTTTCTTGTCCCTCTGCTACTTTCCCTTCTGTTGTGCGTACTTCCTGATTGCTAATGGGAGTGACTGGAAAGAGATGACAAATGGAATCACTAGTTATCCCACCATCCAAACATACTTATTTGTGTTGTGGATATTCTGTGGCTCTCAAACAGAATTTCAAAACTAACTTTTTTTCAGTGTAACTCGTAAAAGTTCATTCACTTTTGCTGCTAATACCCATTTGTGGGGGAATGCCTCTGGGTGAAAGTGTTTTGGCCTCAAGAAGCAGCAGGCCCAGATCCTCAGTGGTGTTTTGGCACCTAGCTTCCACTGAAATCAATGGCAGTTAAGAGCCAGATATCTTTTGAGGATCTGGGCCTCAGTCCTTATCATTCCTGCTGTGCCTTTGAGCTAGAATTATTTATGATGGGAGTTTTTTATTTCCACCCAACGTTATCAGTCCGTAAGAAGCCAGACTGGAATTGACAAGTCATATAATATAGATCAAAACCTGCTATGTGATGGCTGAACACTGCTGACAGATTGGATTCAAATCTAGTAGCCTAGAGGTGAAATCTTTGCCTGAGTTATCAAATCTCCAGGGTATTATAAAAAAGCCAATGCTTTTACAGTGCATTGTGAGAATTCTTAGCACATCAATCTGCTTTCTCTTTTCTTTTGTTTTCAAGTAAACATGTGAAGGAGCTACATCTTCAGCCCGTTTATCAGAAGGACGTCAATAATGGGAAAGACAAAGGCTGCACTGTCACTTCACTGGATTCTGAAGCATCTGCTTTTGATCAACAGGAAGGTAAGGTTTGAAAATGCAAGAATATAACCAGCCTTTAGAATACTAAAGGATGGGAAGGTGATATAAAGCAGGGAGTTGGGCCTTAAAAATCTCTACTTGTATGGAGTTGTATATCCATGGCAGTTTTTGAAGTATTTAAAACTGTTTTCTAGAATAAGTCTCTGATTCAGCAAAGCAGTTAAGGCTGTGTGTAAAATCTAAGCCTGTGAATAGTCAGGGAATACTTGCATACTTAAAGTCAGATGCATGCGCAAGTGCTATGATGGTTCAAGGCTTAAAGACCTATTTGAACACCTGCCTGTGATGGCATGATTTTTTTTAATGATAGAAAACCTAACATGTGCCAGACTCCACTATCACTTCCTTTTGCATGTCTTCTTTAACTCTTTTCTTTCTTGATATGTATAATATATTGCTAGATGAAGACTCCATGGGCTCCGATGGAGACTTGGACATGGAAGTAGAAACAACTGATTTAGATGGGAACTTCCAGAAAAACAGTTCTTTACCCCAAACCCCAGAACAAGAGAAGTACCTGAAACATCATTTTGAGACCTTGGCAGATGCCCACACTGAAGGTATCATTTAAGTGCCGAATAAATTATGAAGATATTGCCATGTGTGGTTGCTCCTTTGGCCCCAGTGGTTCATCAAAATTCAGGGCTCTGTAGGGTTGTCTCCATGAAGATGAGAAATTGATGATACAAGTTAGGTATCTGCTTGTGTGGTCTTGATTATGTAAAGAAAATGTCCAGAGAGTCCTGTTCCCTGCATGTAGTAGAATCAAACATTTTCCTCACTCAGAAATCCCCACGTCTGCTCTTCTAGTGGGCTCTGTGCCCAAGAAGCCCTGTCCTTCTTCCTCTCTGGGTCGTTCTCATAGCTCCTTCCTCTGGCTCTCTGCCTCCTACAGCATACAGCCAGTTTCCTAGTCTGTGTCTGCAGCCAGGGAAACCCCTCAGCTCAGCACTGAGCTGCCGTGTGGCCTATTGACAATGAGGGATGACTGCCCAAGGCAGCAGCTGTTTAAACTACCGGCCTGAAGAGGCTTGATTTCTCTGAGCATGAAAGAGTGCTTGGCATACCCTTTGGCTTTAACAAGTCTGTGACTATCTTTGGATCCAAGCCATTAGCACCTTTCAGCACAGCAGTATGTAATGTTTCTATATCCATGTGCCTCTATCATAATTACTGTACATTCAAATATATGTATATAGTGCAGTAAATTCACACCCATTTTGCATCTTACCTGGAATTGTTTGTATAGTAGGAATTGAAATCAGTGGGAGTTTTGCATTTGATTCCAAAGAACTGGTCCTTTCATCCCAAAGCCAGTACAACTGTCATATACGACTCGAAGACATAATTATTACCACAGCCTGTCTAACTGCTTGTTGGCTTTCTTGGGGGTATTTCAAGCAGCTTCACTTCTAGCAGCTACCTTGAAATTGCTTCATGTATGTGAAGCTCTTGCATTTGCCTTTATTAGTGTTTATTCAACATCTTGAACGTGCACAGTACTGCGACTTAAAGTGTAGTTCACTCCAGGACCCAGGCAGATTGGACATGATTCAGTCTCCTGAGGCACAAATCCTGTGGCTTCTCTCAAAACGTTTTGGTTTTTGTACTCTAAGTCCATATTTGAAATCAGGTCATCATCGTTCCTAGCTTTAATGTAGCACTTTTATTATCTGCTCTCAAAGCACTTTACAAAGGTGGTCAATATCATTATCCCTATACTTCACTCTGCCTGTATATTCTAGCCCTTTCCCCTACCTTGTGGGTGTCTAGTTTGCTGGACTACAAGCTCTTTTGAGCAGGAACTACTACTGTTTCATAGCACCAAGCGCAATGGGACCCTGTTCTCAGTTGGTCCCTGGGCACTACCCTAATAAACATGATTTTTTTTTTCCTCTTGAACTGTTTCGTGAGTGATCTGTGACTGTAAAGTGATGGGACTAGGGAATCCAAACACAGTTGAGATAGGATGTCTCTCTCTCCTTAAACACAGAAAAGTTTGATGGCTGCTTAAAGGATTTGAAGCCACCTGAAGATGTGGATGATGAGAAAAACCTGTTCTTGAATCCACGTTTGAGTATTTCTACAAGATTTCTCTCACGCTGCCAGAAAAACAGTAGGTGAGTGTCAGCATGTTTACTGATCCAAAAATCTTTCATTTGGTTATTTACCCCTGTCACTCACCCTGTCTGAATAAATCATGTTTATAGAGCATCCATCACCATAGTATCTAAGATAACTTAGACTGCAAGATACTTGGTGCAGAGACTTTACAGCTAAGACAAAGTGCCATGCATACCAAATAACTTTATTTTAATTCACATATTGTCTGTCAAGTTCTCAGAAAATGGTACTGTTCATGGGTAGGTTTCCAACTGCTAACTGTGTACACTAGTTCTTCTAGCCTAAGACAGCTGGATAAAAATAGTAAAACAGTGATTAAGGGTGGGCTTTCAAAACGACCTAAGCAATTTCAAACTACTAATTTGAAAAGTCAAGGTAACTCATTCAACTAAATCTATTGGGTGCTTCTGAAAACTTCTGCCCTAAGTCGATAAGGCAGCTGTCGGCATGCATTAAAAAGGTTTAATTTCAAGATTTAAAACGCAAGTTTGAGCAACTTGGCTCTAGAAAGTAGAACTTATGGACTCTTGGAGGATATAATCTTTTTGGAAACTCGAATGGGTTCTTAATATTTTACTTGGAGGACTAACCTAAAGTATTAGATTCAGGTCCCTAAAGGACCCCAAAGAGCTCTGCGTAAACTCAAAAGCTTGTCTCTCTCAGCAATAGAAGTGGGCCATAGACAATATTACCTTATCCTCCTTGTCCTACAGCCAACCTGGGACCAAACTGATCTACAATAACACTGCATACATTAGATTTTTGTATATAAACTGACAAACAACTTGTCTCTTGGCTGATAATTTCAGGGCTTTTGTTGTAAAGCTCCTTGTCTATCATAAAGGTTGCTTGGTACGCAACTTTAACTGATAAGTCAAACCTGATTCAGACTCTCATGTTTACATCCAGGCTTGCTGCTGCCTTTCTTCCAAGAGCACGTCAGCAATCTCAAAGTACTACAGATGCAATAGACCAAGTTCAGGAAGAGAGTAAATTATCTAGTGAGCCCAAGAAATCAGAGGTATGTTCATCTTCTTCCAAAGGAAATCCTTCCTGATCTAGAACGCTGATTGAGGCATTGCATTTTAGAAGTGTGACATTGTTCATTGACACACGGCCCTAAACCAAGAAACAATCACAATTTTTAGAAAACTCATGACCGCATAGATGGCATAGTATTGAATTTTACAGAGTTTGCACAGAATAAATCTTTCAAGTATTTTTAGTCCATTTCAAAGTTAGAATCAGTTTTACAAGTAATATTTGAGACTAGGTACTTGTAAAATTCATTCCTTCTTGAAATTGACTAATTAAAAAAAACAAAAACAAACTTTAGTTAAAGTCTTTCTTTCCTTTTAAAAAAAAAAAAAACCAATCCGACAACACTTAAAAGATCACGGTTTGGGGCATTTGGGGATCATGCCTTCTGTGAAAGCGTGATTTACACAGGGCCCTAATTATAACTTTTGGATAAAGATTTTTTTTCTCCTCCCTTTCTCCCCCTTCAAGAGGTGATGGCATTAAATGAACTAGAGAAGGATGATCCAATGGTTAGGGTCTGAAAACTGGGTAATCTGGGTTCAATTCCTTATCCGCTGCAGACATTTTGTGTGATCCTGGCCAAGTAACTTAAGCCCAGATCCTCACAGGTATTCAGGCTCCTAACTTCCATTGAAATCAAAAGCCTTAAACATCTTTGAGCCGTTCTGTGCCTCAGTTCTCTGTCTGCGCAAATGGGGATAATAGCTCTGTGGTGTGAGAATAAAAATAAAGTTGAGGCATTGACATACTGTGATAATGCGGGAAATATAAATACCCATGATACACCAGCTATTCTTGGACTGGAGGTTCTTTGTTGCCAGGGATGATGCCCAAGGCAAAAAGAGCACCATTGGGTTTTCAGATGCCCAGTGTCATTTATGACACCACTTCTTAAGAATCACTTTTTGACATGTAAACTGAATCATTCAGAGACTGGGGTCAGGGGCAGCCATATAGGACCTTAGAGAAACAGCTACAATACAGTAGGATTTTGCATTGTTCACTTGCTTCCTGTGTTAGCAATGTTATTAGCTCTTAGTGAGAAAAACACAGACCAGTTGCTATGAGTGTTGGAAGTTGAGGGGAAAATTTGTTAATAAAATTTGTAATTTTAGTCCACCTATGTATTCTGCTAAGATTGTAGTTCCTGTAATGAATTATAAATACCGCTTTCTAAAAAAACTGCAGTAGGGATTCTAGTAAAACTCTGTGGTTTCCTCTGTTCTTCTTCAGTGGAACATAGCACTATTGCTACTGCAATAAGAGAACCAGACTATATTAAATGTATAGTGTATGTCTTACTGAGAGGAAATGAAAACTAAGGGTGTGACTTTTTTCCAAAAGTATGTAATGTAGGTGCATAACTACAACTGAAAAATCAATGAGACTTGAGTATTTTTGAAAATTTCACCTTCGACGGTCATTTCAAACTTTTGTAACACACTGTAGCCAAACTAGGATCTTTGTTATATGGGTTTATTTTCCAACTTGTTTAATATTTTTAGAAACCATTGGAAGAAAAGCCCCTGGAGGTGGTGGAAACAACAGACTCCAAGGCATGCAGTCCCTCAGGTAAGATGCTGATTAATGGCCAGACAAGGTACATGCTGCATTTGGGAAGGGGAAAAACATGGAAAATGACCCAAGCATGCTTCACATTTGTTCCCACCAATGTACAGATGTCCTTCAAAAAAAGATTTAGCACCTTTTATCTGTTGGAGTATAGCACTATAGGTCTAAAAAAGCTTGATAAATCACCTAGGGTACCATTTTCAAAAATACCTAGGTTCCATTTTCAAAATCAATGGACTTAACTATGTGACTTAGGAGGCTGCTGCTGAAAATATTGCCCTTGTCTTTGGTTTCACTTCAGTGACACTGAAGTCCATGCTAAGTAGAAATAGCATGTATATTTGATCAGCTGCACTTTGAATCTTCATAGTTGGTATAGTAACTCTCACCTTTCCTCCTGGCTTCCACCAGGTGGCGTCGTTTGCTCTCCTCTCTCCAGAAAGACATTTCTTCCTAATTTATAGTAGCTCCCCTTGTCCCAACAGCTGACAGAGTAGTCCCCAGTAGTCAAAAGCCATGACTTAAAATTTTTAGGTGTAGATGGGACTGTTTCCCTTCACTAATGCATTCTGTGACACATAGCCCTTGAATGCTCTTTCTGCCTTATGTGCAAACTCTCCCATGACTTCATCTGCTCTATTTGTAATTGGTTTAGTAGACTGAGATTATTCTGATGTCTTCTCTTTTGACATTGTGAAGAGAATGAAAGGTTCTAATTTGCCCTTGAAAAGTCAAAAGCTTGTCACTGAATCTGCAGGAACAATTAAAGGAGACTTCACATTTTTATACTAGTCCTTTTGGAAAGCTTTTGCACTGTCTTTTAAAGAAAGTTGCTGGCTAAAATAATGGAAGACTACAGCTGAATTTTGCAATACAACCACTCGATGAAATTTGTCTAGGAAGGCTCCAGATGTGGAAATTGCATGTCCAAACCCAATAAATCTTTTTATTCTTAGAAACCCCGATCCTCATCAAAAGTTTTGAAATGAACCTGCAGTCTTTGTGCACTGCATTCCAGGAGACGCTGCAGCTTTATGACAAGGTATGGTACAGAATAAAGAAGTGTGATAAACTGAAATTACATGATGTTATCGCACCACACAAAGGGAGAACAAATTCCAACATCTTTGCTACTAGTCCTACCTATTGTTGGAATTACTAAACCTCTGACAGTCATTGTGGTGATTCATTATCAAAATGGCTGCAAGCTGTTTATTAATGATGTACGGATTAGCATAAAGGAACACTGTCAAGTAGTGGTGTTTAACTCCTGCCCACTGAGCCTGCTAGTTGACTTTACAATGTGCTTTATCTAGCCTGGGTGTGCCATAACAGATTGTCATAGGTGTGGCCATACTGGGTCCATCTAGACGTGTATCCTGTCTGTGACAGTCAGTGGCCATGCTAGATGCTTCAGAGGAAGGTGTAAAGAGCCCTGTAGTAGGCAGATGTGGGATAATCTGCATATATGGAGCCATCCTGGCTACCAGAGATGTCCAATTGTAGTGACTAACTCCAGATGTGGGATAATCTCCATATATGGAGCCATCCTGGCTACCAGAGATGTCCAATTGTAGTGACTAACTCCAGATGTAGGTGCTAAATTCTTATGTTCTAATCCCAACTCTGAAACTGGCTTGATGTGGTCTTGGGCAAGTAGTTGAGCTGAAATTTTCAACTCCCTCCGCTGTGTGTCAACTTGTGAATTCTACACACACAGTCCTGATACGTGCATGCTCTCTGGGTGCTTGCACACCTGAATCAGAGAGAATTTGAAGATTTGGGACCCTATTTTTAAAGGTATTCTAAACCTCGAACTCCCGCTGAAATCAATGGGTGAGTGCATGATAGAGAAGGTCCATACATGAGTGCATGACTCTCTGTTGGGGGTGAAAGCAATGGAAGTTACGCACCTTTGACTTTCAATAGGAATTAGGTACCTAACCTGCTTAGGCACTTTGTAAACTCCAGTAGGCCCCATCTGCATCTTTAGGTGCCTAAATCCCTTTGTAAATCTGGCCTTAGGTTCTTAACCTTTCTGTCCTTCACCAGCTATAACCTGGGATGATTCTCATACCACAAAGGTGCTGAGGCTTCCTTTATAGCACAGCATTGTGAAGATACAAAACACCGCATGGGAGGTATATGTATGGGAGACATGAGAGGTAGTTCTGCTCTGCTTGACACTGCTGAGGTCTCAGCTGGAGTACTGTGTCCAATTCTGGGCGCCACACTTTAGGAAAAATGTGGACAAACTGGAGAGAGTCCAGAGGAGAGCAAGAAAAATAATCAAAGGTTTAGCAAACCTGACCTGTGAGGAAAGATTAAAAACACTGGGCATGTTTAGTCTGGGGAAAAGAGAACTTAGGAGGGATCTGACAACAGTAGTCAAATAAGAACATAAGAATGGCCATACTGGGTCAGACCAATGGTCCATCTAGCCCAGTATCCTGTCTTCCCACAGTGGCCAATGCCAGGTGCATCAGAGGGAATAAACAGAACAGGCAATCATCAAGTGATCATCCCCTATCGCCCATTCCCAGCTTCTAGCAAACAGAGGCTAGAGACACTTCAGAGCATGTTTTTGCATCCCTGCCCACCCTGGCTACTAGCCATTGATGGATCTATCCTCCATGAACTTATCAAGCTTTTTGACCCCTACATTAAGGGTTGTTGTAAAGAGGATGGTGATCCATTGTTCTCCATGTGCGCTGTAGGTAGGACCAGATGTAATGGGCTTAATATGCAGCAAAGGAGATTTAGGTGAAATATTAGGACAAACTTTCTAACTCTAACAGGAGCTAAGCTCTGGAACAGGCTACCCAGGGA
Source organism: Emydura macquarii macquarii (assembly GCF_026122565.2). Lineage (NCBI taxonomy): Eukaryota > Metazoa > Chordata > Testudines > Chelidae > Emydura > Emydura macquarii. The sequence continues at coordinate 5,487,625 of NW_027131927.1, forward strand.
GGTTGTGGAATCCCTGACATGGGAGGTTTTTTACAAAGAGATTGGACAGACACCCGTCAGGGATGGTCAAGGTTTACTTGGCCTTGCCTCGGTACAGGGAGATGGACTTGATGACTTCTCAAGGTCCCTTGCAGCCCTACATTTCTATGATTCTATAAATGCTGGGCCGTGGTGCAGTTACGGCCCATTTCCCAACACACCTGTACACTTCTCGGAGGGACAGGGAGAGAAGAAACTTGCCCATTAACCACAGAGAGAGGGGAGGGGCACGTGTGCTTGCTTAGTATATTTCTGAAAGCGCATAGTCTCTCCCCTAAAGGCTGAGAGTGTCATTGCTGCTGTGTTGAAAGGAGTATGCCTGAAATAGCACACAGGTCAGTTGGGGCATGTGCCCCAATGCTGTCAGAGGTAGAATGCCAGACTGAGTGGGATCAGTGCCTTTCATCTGAGGAGCTGAGAGCTGGCTGAGTAGAATTCCTTTAAGGAAAATTCCATCCTGATTGCTTACACTCTGCTGGCTTGAATTCTATCTGTATCATCAGTTGGAAAAGGTATTCTTCACAGAGGTCAGTGTGGCACTGCTATGCCTTGTAAAACAGCTATGTTCCACCCCTCTCTGGCTGAGAATTTATACTAACATGTAGCACTTAAACAGCAGTGCATTGTCCAAGCGCTTCACCAGTATGATCTGAACAGTTCTGAGAGGTGGGCTTGAATGTCACTTTGAGGGGAAACTGAGGTACAGAGGTTCTGACTTGCACAAGTCCACTGAAGAAATAGGGTGGCAGAACCAGGATTAGATCTGAAATGTTTTCTAGGCCTTGGGGTTGTGCACACCCATATAGTATAGTTTGCATACCAGATTGTGTAGCTCCTTGGGATCCTTTTAAAACTAAGATACAATACAGCATAAAATGTAAGATCATATCACTAATCCAGGAGCTTAATGATGAAACTGACCCTGTGCTGATGAAAAGGTGGCTATCGATCTAATCAGGACTCAACTAGCTTACTGGGCTGTTACACTTTTCCGAAGTGTATTATCCAATTCCTTAAAGCTCTCTCTCCATAGCTGAGCTCATGCAAAGAATCCACAGAGGAAGAGCTCCTCCAGATAAAAACCACTCTTGCCAGCACTTTCACCTGGATGAAAACTGAACTGGATGCCAGAGCTGTCAAGAACAACGCTGATGTCGCAACGGCGACAGACAGTCCGTCCCCTCAGTTCAAGTGCCTGCACGACAACGAGACGCTTTATCTCTTGAAACATTACTCAGACTCGCTGGTGAGAATGGTCCAGAAAAAACTTGATGACAGCATTAAATCAGGAGTGGCTTGAGTGACCCTGGCAGTTAGATGAGTGACGGGGATGTTTTTATTGCAATCCAGAGCTTGAGAGAACACGAACTAAATGTAGTCCCCACAGGCGACTCCTGCGGAGTCAGACCTTTTATTTCCGACTTCTAACAGTTGTCTTCTGCACTGTTTGGATTTTTTTGTTTGTTTGGTTGGTTTTGGGGTTTTTTGGTGTGTAAACTGTATTTTCATGGCCTCAGCAAAACATGGTCCTGAGCAGTAGCCTAACAAACAGCCTTTTCAGAAGAAAGCAGTGCGACTGTTGCATCAGAGACAAGGGAAGAGGATTGAGGCACCTTTGCTATGTTTGGATCTGTATTTTAGATTTGTGTATTGTAAGCTGCTTCGGCAAAAGTATTTTGTTTTTAGATCCTTGCCACTTTTGAAACGTCTTACAATAAATGTGTTTTGTACCTGAAGGATGATTCTCCTCTTGCTTCATAGATTGAATAGACGTTAAAGGGGCCATCAGAATAACTCATCTAACCCTAGCATGGCACAGCTGGAGAATTTCAATGCTGCTGTCCTCACTAGGGCTCTCATCACAGCATGACGGTTTGCACTAAGTGTTGGTTTGGAAACAGCACTGCTGATTTGATGGAAGATTGGTAATGGGATAACGGAGCCTTTCACCTCTAGCTGGCTGGCTCAAATCCAGCTTATATTGACCATGATAGGAAGCGCATCTGAAGACTGCCCAGTTGCCTAATGATCGATTGTGTTTTTAATATAGCACCCTTCCAACAGAAAGCTCAAACACTTTACAAAGGAGGTCAGTATCATCATCTCCATTTGATAGATGGGGAAACTGAGGCACAGGGAGGGGAAAAGACTACCAAGGTCACCCAGAAGACCAAAAAATCTCCATTTTAAGAGGGGGGGAAATTGAGGCATAAAAGGCAGTGACTTTCCTAAAGCAATACAGCTGCAGAGTTAGGACTATAGAACCGCAGAGTTCCTGAGAGGTTCAAGAGGCTGTGCCCAGTCACTGCCCCATGCTCTGATTGCTCAACAGATAAATGGACCTTCAACCCTTGCCCTTGCTGTGGGATTTGTAATGGTCACAGGCGACCAAGGCTTGAGTATACAGCTCAGACTTGCATATGAGTGGGTAGAAGGAGGCACGGTGCAGCCTCAGGCAGGCATACTCTGAGCACAGGGAAATGCTGCCTGCCGTCAGATCAGACAGGCACCAGATGGGGAGTGGAACAGGGAAGTGAGCAAATGCAGTATAATGGAGAGGATAGTGAAGGAAGGAGACTGGGCTGGAATATGGCCGGAAACTGATTAGATGCAAGGTTCTGGGACTGAAAAGTATCTGTGGAGAGAAAGGGGCTAGAACCAAATGGATCAGCTGTTTGGAAAAGGCCAACAACACAGTGCTGGGAGGAGAGAGGAAGGAAGCCCAAATCTGAGCTCACGATGGTATTCTACAAAGGCTGGCAAGACCCGAGTGTCTGGCTCCAGGAAGATAATGGTGGGTTGGGAGAAGTTCTGAGGGAAAGGCCAGAGGATGGCAAAGAGCCTTTGGTGAGGGCTATGGCCATCTGGAGAAGATAGGAAAATGAGACTTCCGTTTACTAGATGAGGTCTAGCAGGGAAAACGAGAGACACAGGAATTGGCTCTTGCACGCAGACTGGGATTTGAAACAACATGGAGAATGGGAAGCAGAGGCACAAGGAAGCTGTTCCAGATGGCCGGAGCTATGGAGGAGAAGGCTGTTCCTCCCCCATGGGCCGCAGAGGAGGCCAGTGTTAGATTATTAGCAGAGAGAAGAATGGAAGACGAAACTAGCAAAACCATGGCGGGTTCTGAGCAGCACAGAGGCACAGGAGAGGGCATGAAGAGAACTGGGAGCAGAGGGCGTTTAATTGCTCACGTTTCTCATTTGGTAATGGGTTGGCACAGCCTCCCTCTAGTCCCAAAACGTGGGAACTATAAATAACCCTTACTTCCTTCTAAGCCTGCCATTTGTCATTCTTAGGGGAATGCCCTGGGCTCTGTGTAATGCAAGTGAGAGCTTGTCTACCTGGGGAAATGTACTGGTATAATTATATGGCTACAATACTGGTATAACTACCTGTGTGGACACTCCTGTTCCAGAATTCGTGCCTGTTATGTTGCTTGGGAATGGGTTTAATCTAGATTAAAAAAAACCACCGCTATATCAGAATAAAAGCATGTATACAGGACTTTAGACAGGTGTAACTAAACCTTGTAGCCTGATTTTAAGTGTATTAGTTATTTCATAGGGTTATAGGTTTGCCAGTTGCTTGGATTAGAAGGTTCTTGTCCTAAATCAGGCTCCAGAAGAATTTTATAAGGACCCCCGGGTGTACAACAGGAAGTTTCTTAGTGATAACCAAATTTGTATAATTTTATAAGTTTTATTAAGATAACATAAAATGATAGAGAAATAACTGATATAGGAAATAAACAATCAAATGGATAATGGATAATACAATCTTAAATTTAGAGACTCATATGATATATATATTTCTATGATATGCTTTGAATTAATATACTCACGCCCTTCTCTGGTTGAGAGAGATGTTTGATTCCTCAACTCTTGAGTAGAGGGATGGAATAAGCACTGCTAGAGAGCTAAGAGCTATAAACTAAGACTACAAATAAGACTAAGTATAGAATAAAGAAGAAATCTTAACACTAACTAAAAGAAGCTTCAAGCAAGAGTAGATGACGATTGCACCAAATAGCACGATCTTCCCCTTCTTATACCCTAAGAATATGGGTCCTCCTAAGTCCATATTTGGATTGTCCACCCCCAAATTATTGGGGTATGCATACTCTATAGGCTGGTAGGTTCATGAATATTAAGGATATCCATGACATTTTACTTCCCATTTCAAAGATTCCATTACCTCACCTTTTATGCCTGACATCATTACTTTCAACACTTATCTAGGCCAAAGGTCCCGAGTATGTCTGCTAACTGCTAACTCATTTAGGACAAACATGACCATATATGTCTTGTTTTTGTTATACCGTCAACACTTTCAACACTAGTTCCCGAATATGTGTATAATAATAATAACGTAGCTGTCATCCAGGATGTCCTGTAAGGTACCTTGCCTTACAGCAAAATATATATAAATGTATAATTCTATTATAATCACACAATCATACTTATGTATCTTTTCTTATAGATTTATCTATATAATGCAAGCAAGCAGGCTAGTTCTATAGGCTACAACCTGTATAACTATAGTGGTGTAACTGGCCAAACTTAGCTATGTAGACAAAGTCCTGCTCTAAGCTGAACCTTACACCCAACCTGTCAAGCACCAGCGTGGATATGGAATCAAGTCTACGGGATGAGAGCTATTGGCTGGTGGAACATTCCTAAAGGAATGAGAGAGAAACCCCAGAACTTAGTGCAGTTAAAACCTAGACTGGATGACACACTTTATGGAACAACCCCTTTCCTGAGAGGCAGTATAGTCTAGTGGATAATGCACCAGATTGGGAACCAGGAGACATGCATTATATTCCTGGCTTTGCCACTTTGATCTTTGGAAAGTCCTCTGCCCCTCACCCTGTGTGTCCATTTTCTCCTCTGCAGAATGAGGAGGAGGATGATTGCCTACTTTTTATGAAGTGCTTTGAGAGCTACAGATGACAAGTGCTATTGGAGCTAAGCCAAGTTCTTATTACACTGGCCAATGTGTAGACTGGCTGGGATCTATTTGCTTCTTGAGTTCACTAGCCAAAGCTCGTTGTCTGCTCCTCTGACATTTACTTGATACCAAAGTAAATAAATCTCTTTTAAACAGACCCGTATTTTCATGTCCTTCTGCCACGGTTTTGCTTGGTGCTTTGATTTGAATAAACCTGTTTCCATGGACAGCTTTTCGAGCAGTTTAATTTTATGCATTTGCTCTTGATTTGACTAACAAACATCCCAGGAGAGGAGTTCAGCTGGTGTTCCCTTGGCTGTGTCTGAACACAGCTAAATAGGGTGACCTCTCTTCCTTTTTTCACTCCTGCAAATCTAATGGTTCTGACTGGAACCGTGTTGAAAGTGCCTTGGACTCATCGATTTCCAAGGCCAGAAGGGACCATGACGATCATCTAGTCTGAGCCCCTGTATCCCTGGGCTTCCTCCATCCAACCTAATTGTTTTTGTTTGGGCATAGAACTGCTCTTTCTAAGATGAGGCAGACCCTGCCTCTGAGAGCTCGCACTGTAAACAAAGGGCTTGTCCACATGGCAAACTATCTGTGGCAAGCCAGGATGTGAAATCTATAGCGCACCAGCTTGCCGGGCAGTAACTCACTAGGTGCATGCTGGGACAGTGCAGTGAAGGGCTGAGAGTGAGGCTTGGAACCCCCAACCCATGTCTCACAAGGGCCAGGCTGGATCAGAATCAGTGATTTCTGTGTCTAGCAGGGTTTCCCAGGGTCCAAGCAGCACTTGGTTTTCTCCAAGCACGTCTTGTACCTGCCTTTGATTTGGTTTGGGAGTGTGACCCCTCCGTGCCTAGGGTAGCCACCTGAAAATGCCACGGTCAGGGCAGGCTGTAAAAGGAGAGCAGATTCTCCCAACACTGGTGGGTGACACTGAAGTCAGACTTCCCAACCAGCCACAAACAGTGCTTCTGATTCCCCACACCGGTTATCAAGAAACCAAAATATAAATACACACAGCCCCCTTTACTGCATTTTAGTCTCTGGCTCCCAATCGGCCACTAGGTCCAGTAAAGAGACCCGTTATTTAAGACTCTATGCTCTTTACCAAAAAGGTTTCTCCTGACCCCAAAGGGTAATATCAGATCAGTATAAGTTTAGATCTTACCCAAAATACCACGCTGCCAGCCAATCCTTTAGTAACCAAATCTAAAGGTTTATTATAAAAAGAAAGAAACAAACTATAAGAGAAATGTTAAAGGATTAAAGTAATCAGATACATAGAAATGATTGGAAAGTCCATATATATCAGGTTTCTAGAAGAATTGTGGAGTTTGCAGGCTTGTATAGTCCCTCTGGTGCACATCCAGTACCTGGCTGGGTCTCAGTCCTTTGTTTCACAGCTTAAATTCAGTTGAGTTGTAGATGAGTTGATTCAGAGGTAGGCTGGAGACGAAAGACTGAAAGAAAAAAATGGATCTCGGGCAGCTGCATTTAATGTTCTTTGGTCTTTGCCATGCTGCTTGTGGGAATTTTACAAGAATAAGATGGAGTCCAGAGTCACATGAGTAAGTCCTGGTGACTCATCAGGTATATCCCTGGCTTCTCCTCCTGGCCCCATTGTACCTGTGAATTTCCTTAATGGGCCATTAAGCAGGCTAGTGCTGCAGCCATCCTGTCTGGGGTGTCGCCCAGACACAGCACAATTTGAATTACAGATATATTAAACATATTCATAACTTCCATTACACATATAACACACGGACATCTGACTTAGCACATTATAGCCTTTCTAACAGTACCCGACATGGCATATCTCATATGAATTATGATTGACATATTGATGTTAAACAATATAATAAATGCCCCCCAATCCAGCAAGCGTGATACCCCCAGTGTGCGATTGGTGTAGAAGGGAGTAATCAGAGCTCCTGAATACACCTCAAGGGTCCCCCAGTCTTGACAAGGCATCAGCTACAAGATTCTCTTTACCCTTGATGTGGACTATGTTCATATCAAATTCCTGTAAGGCCAAACTCCAATGGAGTAGCCTAGAATTGGTTCCTTTGGCTTTGTGTAACCATACCAATGGAGCATTAACAGTGAACACAGTGAACTTCCTGTTGTTATACAAATAGGGTTGAAGTTGTTTTATGGCCCAGACAATTGCATAGCATTCTTTCTTTATAGTAGGATAATGTTCAGTGGGTGTTAGTTTTTTGCTCAAGTATGTGATGGGGTGCCTTTTACCCCCTTCCCTGTCCTGCATGAGTACAGCTCCTAACCCAAAGTTAGAAGCATCTGTGCACAGGAAGGTTTTCTCAAAATCAGGGCTGGCTAATACACGCTCTTTAGATAAGGGTTTTTTTATTCTTTGGAAGCCCTGCTCACAGGCCTCAGTTCACTTTACCTCATCTGGATTTCCTTTTTTGGTATGGTCTGTTATGGGAGCTACAATATCACTAAACCCCTTTACAAACCTGCAATGATAACTGACCAGCCCAATAAAGGGTTGGACCTACTTCTTTCTTTTAGGCTCAGGCCAGCCCTTTATAGCTTCTACTTTTAAAGGATTGGGGCGTACTAGTCCACTGCCCACTCTGTGTCCCAGGTATGAAACTTCTGCAGCTCCTAACATGCACTTGGAGACTTTAACAGTTAGGTTGGCCTCTCTGAGCCTTTGTAACACGACCCCCATGTGGTACAAGTGATCTCCCCAGGAATTGCTGAAAATAGCCAAGTCGTCTATATAGGCTCTGGCAAAGTTTTGTAATCCGTCCAAAACCTTATTAATGAGCCTCATGAAGGTAGCACTGGAATTTTTTAACCCAAAAGACAGAACCTTGAATTCATATAGACCAGAATCTACTATAAAAGCAGATTTTTCCTGGGCATCAGCGTCTAAGGCAGGAGTGTCAAACATCCGGCCCATGGGCCAGATACAGCCCGCCAACCTTTTTGGTCTGGCCCCTGGTGGCAGCACGCGCTGCCACAACATCTTGCGGCGTTGTACTCTCTGGCGGCAGCACGTGGAGCGCTGTGTGCACGAAACACAGCGCTCCAAAAGTGCCTAGTATTTCAATTCATGGTATGTATGACCCACCTGAAGTACATTTAATTCAAATCTGGCCCGCCATAGCAAATGAGTTTGATGCCCCTGGTCTAAGGGGATTTGCCAATATCCCTGAGTTAGATCTAGTGTGCTTATGAACTTTGCACCCCCCCAGCTGGTCCAATAAATCCTCTATGCGAGGTGTGGGGTATGGATCAAGCTGTGTGATTGCATTCAGCTTTCTGTAATTTACAAAAAATCTTATGGTTTTATCCTTTTTGGGCACCATTACAATGGGAGACGCCCAGGGACTGTTTGACTTAGTAATTATCCCCATTTCCAACATTCTTTTTACCTCCTCCTGGATCTGTTTTTGCATTTCCCCCTTGGCCCGATATGTTCTGCTAGGCATTGGGCGCGGCCCTGTGGTTTGAATGGAATGCACAATTTTCTCAGTTAAACCTGGCTGGTTGGAGAATGCTTGCCTGTGGTGCTTTAACAGGGCTAACATCTGCTGCTTCTGGGCAAAATCCAAACCTTTTTCAAATTTAATGCTCTCTAGTGGAGTTTCTCCTTTGCTTTCTGCAACCAAGTCAAATAAAGGGACAGATAATGTTCCTTCATCAGCACAACAAATCATATTGACGGCTGCCTCCTTTTCATAATACATTTTCAGTCTGTTAGCATGCACCAGTTGCTTAGCTCCTCTTCCATGATGCTTTCTGACAGTATAGGTAACCTCAATAGTCTTCTCTATAACCTCACACGGTCCGTCCCAGATGTCCTGCATTTTATTTCTCCTCACTGGAATTAGTACAAACGCCATATCCCCAATTTCAAAAGCTCTTTCCTCAGTATGCCTGTCATACCAAGCCTTCTGAATTCCCTGACTTCTTTTAAGGTTCTGCTGAACCAGACTCATCATGTTTTGCAAGCTCTCTCTAAACTGTGACACATACTCCACCACTGGTTGTTCTGTCACCTCTACTTTACCCTCCCAAGAATCACGAATCAGATCCAGGGGTCCCCTGACCTGCCTCCCGTAAAGCAGTTCAAAAGGAGCAAACCCTATAGACTCTTGGGGTACACTCCTGTATGCATACAGCAAATAAGGCAACAAGACGTCCCAGTCGTTCTGGCGTCTGTCCACATACGTCTTTAGCATAGCCTTCAATGTCCCATTAAATCTCTTTACCAAATCATTGGTCTCTGGATAGTAAGGGGCAGCTTTTAGGTGACTTACTCCACACGTCTCCCATAGCTGCTTAAATACAACTGACATAAAATTGGCACCACGGTCTGACAAGATTTCCTTGGGAAAACCCACTTTGCTAAAAATAGTAAACAGAGCTGTGGCCACTGTCTCAGCCTCAACATTAGATAAAGCTACAGCCTCAGGGTACCTAGTGGCGAAATCCACCAACACCAGAATATACTTCTTCCTGTTTCTGGAAGGTTTAGGGAGTGGCCCCACAATATCCACAGACACTTTGGCAAACGCCTCCCCAATAACGGGCAAAGGCTATAGGGGTACCTTCTTAGGACTCTTCAAACTCACGCTTCTGACACAAATCACAGCTTCTGCAATAACTCCTCACTGTGTCAGACATGTAAAGCCAATAAAAGTTTTGCTTCAACCTGTCACAGGTTTTTTTGTATGCTCAGATGTCCTTCAAAGGGACCATCGTGAGCCAACTTTAATAACTTACTTTTATATTCCTCAGGTACTACAAGTTGCTTGCAGTTTCTATCATGAGGCTGCTTTTTCCCTGTAGGGGATTCTCTGTATAGCAAGCCCTCATGCATGAAAAACCTGCCTGCTCCTTCTTCTGCTGGGGCTAGGCTTTGGGCCTCTATTCTGGCCCCCTCCAAAGAAACATCCTCTTGTTGAGCCCTAACAAACTCTTTCTGAATTTCACTCAAATTCAGAGCTGTCCCAGGCACATCCAACCCACTCTCAGCTGGCAACACCCAAGAGGGGTCCTCCGTCATTCACTGATTTCCTCCTTATCATTAGATAGGGTATCCATATTAGAACCATATTTTCCTTGTGCTCTAGTAACAACATTGACACTACTATTAACAACTACAGTATCATTCCCTATTAAAACATCTGCTGGGAGAAGCTCTCGAACTCCAACTACCACATCACCTCTAAAATCTTCCCACTCCAGGTGGATTTTTGCTAAGGGCACCTTTACCTTGTATTCAGAAAGTGCCACCAAGTTTACACTTCTATCTGGCAAATAATCCTCCTGAACTAATTCCTTTTTAACTAAGGTAATTTCTGAGGCGGAATCCCTCCATTCAGTGCATACAATCCCAATGACCCTGGCACTCTATGAATTTCTCATTGCCCCTTCCTGTCTTTGCCCTTACATAGTTAGTGAGGCATCTCTCACTCTCCCCACCAGGGATTACTAAAGTGGTAGCATTAACCCCTGCTGTGTTTGTTTCCTGACACAAGGTGGCGGGATTAACATTTATCTGGCCAGTCTTTGTATGTAAGGTGACAGCATTTGAATTGATTGTGGGCTGGGGGGTTGCTGGCCTTGGATTATTCCTGTCCCTACGACTTGGACAATTTGGCTTTATATGGCCAATGAGTACACATGTGGCATGTAGCAGGTTTTTCCCCTGGGTGAGAGGTTTTAAATTCTGGGTTTGTATAAGATTTCCTAGTCAAGTTGGGACTAGTCTTATTCCTGAACCCATCCTCCCTTTTAACCTGTGACAAATAGAGGTTGTTTTTCCCTTGAGGCTTATGCCTCTCATGGTTCCTATTCTTCATGAGAGCATCCGCAATTTGTGCAGCTTCCAAAATGGTATCAGAGTTTTTATCAAGCACAGCTGCCCTGATATGGTGGGGTGCTATTTCCAGGAGCTGTTGTTTAGCAAATAAATCAATAACTCTGCCATAACTATTACAAGCCTTTGCCCCCTCAATCCACTTTTTCATATATCCAAGCAGTTTATGAGCAGTTTTACCATATGTAACGTTATCAGACAACTTAACATTTCTAAATTTCAGCCTATAAGACTCGGGAGTAATTTGCAATACCGCTTCTTTAAACTTTACATAATCTAACGCATCATTTAACTCCATTTCATTAAATACCTTCCTGACTCTTCCAGTCAATTTGGTGAGAAGAACAGGCATTCTTCTCTCATCAGGAACCTGATGAATATCACAGAGTCTTTCAAAAGTAGACAGAAACTCTTCAATATCCTCATTATCTCTGTAAATGGGACAGATCCTTCCAGATCTTTGATGGTGAGAAATGAAGAATTCCCAGATGGCGGCGCATATCCTTTTTCTCTTCCTGGATCTGGATTCTGGTCAGTTCCATCTGTCTTTGATGAGCCCTATCCATAGCTTCCTTTTCCATCTCATCTGTCTTTTGCTTTTCCCACAAGTGAAGTTCTGCCATTTCTTTCTTATGCTGAAGACGCTGGCTATCTTTCTTGGCTTGCAGTTGAAGATCTTCTGTAGCAGCTACCTCTGTGAGGGAGTCAGGTGGAGATTCTGTTCTCTGGTCATTGCCTATGAGCAAATCTCTCATTTTCTGCTCTGAGATATCCCCTTTAAGGGTTATTTTTCTCTCCTTACATAACTGTTTAAGCTCTTTTGCATTCATAGCATCATATGATCTTTGCTCACTCACCTTAACTAACTTTAATCTTTCACACCTTAATATCAAATTTTAAAATTTGGAATAGCGTGAGGTTCTGATCCAAAACCCAAATGTTCTGGTTCTGTGGATCCTGCCACAACTACGCCACTGGGACCCGTCCGTTCCTAGGGTAGCCACCTGAAAATGCCAATATCAGGGCAGGCTGTAAAAGGAGAGCAGATTCTCCCAACACTGGTGGGTGACACTGAAGTCAGACTTCCCAACCAGCCACAAACAGTGCTTCTGATTCCCCACACTGGTTATCAAGAAGCCCAAAATACAAATACACACAGCCCCCTCTACTGCATTTTAGTCTCTGGCTCCCAATCGGCCACTAGGTCCAGTAAAGAGACCCGTTATTTAAGACTCTATGCTCTTTACCAAAAAGGTTTCTCCTGACCCTAAAGGGTCAGCCACAGTACCAGATCAATATCAGTTTGGATCTTACCCAAAATACCACGCTGCCAACCAATCCTTTAGTAACCAAATCTAAAGGTTTATTATAAAAAGAAAGAAACAAACTATAAGAGAAATGTTAAAGGATTAAAGTAATCAGATACATACAAATGATTGGAAAGTCCATATATATCAGGTTTCTAGAAGAATTGTGGAGTTTGCAGGCTTGTGTACATCCAGTACCTGGCTGGGTCTCAGTTCTTTGTTTCACAGCTTAAGTTTAGTTTAGTTGTAGATGAGTTGATTCAGAGGTAGGCTGGAGACGAAAGACTGAAAGACAAAATGGATCTCGGGCAGCTGCATTTAATGTTCTTTGGTCTTTGCCATGCTGCTTGTGGAATTTTACAGGAATAAGATGGAGTTCAGAGTCACATGAGTAAGTCCTGGTGACTCATCAGGTATATCCCTGGCTTCTCTCCTGGCCCCATTGTACCTGTGAATTTCCTTAATGGGCCATTAAGCAGGCTAGTGCTGCAGCCATCCTGTCTGGGGTGTCGCCCAGACACAGCACAAGTTGAATTACAGATATATTAAACATACTCATAACTTCCATTACACATATAACACATGAACATAAACATCATTATCTGACTTAGCACATTACAGCCTTTCTAACAGTACCCAACATGGCATATCATATGAATTATTATGAGTTTGACATATTGATGTTAAACAATATAATAAATTCCCCCCCCCGCCCAAATCCAGCCATCATGACAGGGAGGAAACAAATCGGGATATGGGTGTAAGCTGAGGACCGACAGCCTGGTGCTTAAGGGCTCTGACCTAGGCTATGAAAGACCTGGGTTTAAGCCCCAGCTTTGCCACAGGTTCCCTGTCTGACCTGCGCCCAGATCCTCAGAGGCAATAGTTCCCAACCTTTTTGAGTGAAAGCCCCACTAGTTAACACTAGGTAAAATCCACCCCCCATCCCCATCCCCTACCCAGCCCCCTCACTGGCTATAAACGTGTATAACCCCAATAAACACACATAATGATAACACTAAATTACATAACTAATAATAATAAATTACTCTTACTTGAGTAAGAAGCTGAGATTTCCCTGGTGCAGCTGGCACCACACGCCCTGCCTCTTCCTGTCCCTCATGGACAGAGGGTAATGGAGGTGGTGGGCACTGGCGGGCTGGCTGGGTGCCTGGCCAGCTTAGGGCTGCTCCCCTGCTTCGGCCAGCGCAGAGCTTGGGGCTGCTGCTCCCAGCTGGAGTGGAGCATGGAGGGGGCTGCTGCTTTGCTCCGGCCGGGCACCTGGCTGGCGCGTGGTTCGGGGGTCTGCTCCTCCGCTCCAGCCAGCGTGATGCTCAGGGGGCTAAGTGACCTCAATATTACTGAAGCCTCACGGACCCCGTGGAATCTTTGGTGCCTCCCCGCCAAGGGGGTGGTGCACCCCAGGTTGGGAACCGTTGCTCAGAGGTGTTTGGGTGTCGAACTCTCATTGATTTCAAATGCCTCGGAGAAGCTGGCCCTTGGCACCACAGCAGCTCTCCCTGCCTCCCCGGGTGACTTCACGGAGTGTGGTGAGGCACTGGGAGCAGCAGCCGGGTGAGTTCCTTAGATGTGCAATTAGCAAGGCCTGAGCCTGATCATCCAGGCGGTGCGAGCCCGCTTTCCATCACAGCCTGCTGACAAAGGCCAGGTAACCGTCAGCGATTCTTCCTTGGGCCGGTGCTGTAGATTTGCATGAAGAGGATGAAGGGTTTTATTTTGTTTGCAGCTCAGAGCACGGTGTATGCAAAGAACGAGGCTTTGTATTCCTGGCCCCCTCGGGCAATTCAAATCCTCAGTGGGATCAGTGTGTATATAAACATGCACTCTCTCTCCCTGTAATGCCGATCTGGAGGGTAAGTCATGGCTTCTCAGGAGGAGAATGAGCTGGGAGCGGGAGGGATGCTGCCCTATACATTTATTTTCTTGACAGGCAGTGTAGGCTAGTGCACTGAACATAGGTCTGGGAGCCAGGAAGCTTGAATGTCTAATCCTACTGTGGTGTGACCAGAGATTAGCCACACTGAAAGAGTGTGCCTCAGTTTCCCCAGGTGTCAAAGGAAGGTAATAAGTAGTGAAGCACCTCACAGCAGGGAAGCAGCATGTTTTGATGTTAGAGCAATGGACTAGGAGCAGGACTAGGATGTTAGAGCAATGGACTGGGTTCCATTCCTTGCTTTGTGAGGAAGGGGGGGTCTAGTGGTTAGAGCAAGGGCCTGGGTGTCAGGACTCCTGGATTCTATCGCCAGCACTGGGAGGGGAGTGGGACCTAGTGGTTAGCAGGTGGCTGGGAGCTTGGACCCCTCGGTCCTGTTAGCGTGACCAAGTCAATTCACCTCTCTTTGCTTCAGTTTCTCTATCTGTAAAATGGAGCTAGAGCCTCCCACGGGGAAGCGGGAAGCTTCCATGGTGGTTTGAAGACACCTGGAGCTCTTTGGGTTCGTCTGCATCTCGATCACGAGGCTCCCTCGTTGCCGCCTGCCTCTACCGAAGGCGTTCCCACTTCTACTTGCTCCCTGGAGTCTCCCTATTACGCCTGGCACTGGGGTGTCAAACGGGGCGTCGGGGCGGGGGAACACTGGAACGGGCCGCAGGGACTTTGGAGAGCCTACCCAGCTAGCCTGGCCTTGCATCCCCACCATGCCCAAGGCTTTCCTTGTGAAAAGGCACCGGGCAGCCGCGCTGGGGGCCCAGGACTGGGGAGAGCTCTCGGACCAGCTGCGGGGTGACGCCTACATCCCAGGTAGGTGCCTGAGTGGCTAGTGGGTTACCCTTGGCGGCAGGTGGGGGGGCAGGATTCCAGTTACGGCCACTCTTAGCACTGGTGGAAGGGGCCAGATTCATAGCCCCGCTGTTCTCTGCTTACCCTCCGAGTGCCCAGCCCAGGGAGCTGCACCCTCTGCCTCTCCCAGCCTCCTCTGGGGCAGATGGGAAATCCGCCTCCATGGCCTGCTAGCGCCACGGCCTCTCGTCAGGCTGTGAAGGAGGCAGGGACAACTGTGGTGGGGTTTGTGGTCTGGCCACACCTGCCACAAGGACCCCCAGCCAGCCCGGGCAGGGAACCACCAGCCTGGCTCTGGATTCGAACTAGCGGCCGGGGGGGAAGATTCGTTCCAGCCTGGGCCGTCCAGCTCCCGCCCATGTACCGGTCCTGGCGTCCTGGCTGTGGTAGCGCGGTGGCCTGCCTGGATGGCTCGAGGGATGGAGGCTGGGCAGTTTAACCCTCTGCCCTTTCGCTGGGTGTTCCACGGGGCTGCTGAGGGCTGTGAATCAGAGGGGGTACCCTGTAGGGGACTCCCCCGGACACACTGATCCCCCAACCTGTGCCCCCCGTAACTGCCCATTGTGCCTCTGCCACTGATTCCCCCCCACTACTAATCCTCTAACCCGTTCCCCCCTCACCTGCCTGCCTTGTGCCCCCCCACCTGCCCTGCCTCTCTCAGGCCTCATGGCAAGAAGCAAGGGCAAGTCTCAGGTGGTGTGTTTTGACCTTCCAGAGGGCAGCATGAGCGTAGGGCCCCCTGCCTTGGGGGCAATCCCAGAGGACAGGAAGAGCGGCTGGGACGGACCCAGCGAGAGGAGCTCCCCCCGGCCCAGTCCTAACCTGCTGCCCACCGAGACGGCAACGAAATACCCTAGAGCAAAGGTAAAGTCCATGGGGCCTAGTGGTAAGAGCTGGGGCTGTGAGCCAGGACTCCTGGCTTCTGTTCCTGGTCGGGGGAGGTGTGTGCCAGCCAGGGGTTAGCATGGGGGTGGGGACTAGGAGCCAGGACTCCTGGTTGTCTATGCTTGGCTGTGGGGAATGGGTTTACAGCAGTCAGCGGGTGAATAGGAATCTGCTCTCTGGGGCGAGCGGGGTCTAGGGGTTTTAGAGCGGGGTGGGCTGGGAGCCAGGACTCCTGGGTTCTGGTCCCAGCTCTGGGGCATGCAGGCTGGTGGTTTGAGCAGGTGACTGAGAAGCAGGACTCCTGGGTCTTATGGCCGTTACTGAGGTCGGGGCTCCAAGCAGACTTGTCCCAGGTCCCGGCACTAGCAATGGACTCCCGATTCCCTGTCACTTGCTCTAACCACTCCACCTCATGCCCTTGCCCAAAGGGGAAATGTAGTGAGTCCACAGGCGAGAAAACCTTTTCCCCGTGCTGGAGAGAGCAGGCTTTGCTCCAGCCCGTACAGCGCCTTCAAAGCCCGTGGGGCAGTCCGAGAGTAGAACAGGACCCAGCGTAGCTGCCCGTGTGCCTACAGAGATACCCCTCGCCCCTTCCTGTGGGGTTGTGATCACACGCCCGCTGGGGCGTGACCAGGGCTGGAACATGATCAGCTGTGAGGGGAAGATCCCAAGGGCCTGGCTGTGGAAACATGAGGTGTTTTCTTCCCCCGATACCAGGTGGGGAAAGGGGCTTGGGCACATGGAGCCCTGGCATGGGGGGGCAGGGAAAGCTGGGCACCCGGATTCTAACCCAGCAAGCGCCACCACTCAGCCCTGCTTGGCTTGGCTGCTCTCTCCGGGCCGGGGCAGGGCTGCTCCAACCAGCAATGCTCCATCCCCCACCTGCCCCATGGCCCCCCCAACTCCCTTTTGCAGGGGAAAGGCCCCCAGGGGCCGAGTGACTTCCCCTGCCCCGTGTGCAGCAAAGCCTTCCCGCTGCAGCGCATGCTGACGCGCCACCTGAAGTGCCACAGCTCGGTCAAGAAGCACGTCTGCCAGTACTGCGGCAAGGGCTTCAACGACACCTTCGACCTGAAGAGACACACGCGGACGCACACGGGTGAGGCGGGGGTGCCGCTTGGGAGGCAGCTTATTGAAGGGGCAGGCTCTTCGGATCAGTCCCTCCCTTCTGCCCTGAGCGTGCCCCGCAGGGGCCAGATCCCTTATCATTAGGCTCCTTCTCCATCTCCCTCGCGCCTAGTGTGTGTAAATGGGACTCCAAGGCAGGAGAGGGGAGTTCGGTAGAATGGCAGGAAAAGGCTGCCCTCGGGGAAAGCATTGGAGAACCATCAGCGCCCCTCGTAAGTTGCCTGCGTCCATACTGCCAAGTGGGCAGGTTAGAGCCGAAGCTGGGCTCTCACCCAACCCCCAGCTAGTCTGGGTTTAAAGCACCAGGAAACCCAGGGCTGGGAGTTCTTTGTGTGTAGATGAGACTTGCCCCAGGTACTGCAGGGCCTTGAACCCAAGTCGGCCAAGTGCTTGGTTGGTGCCCTAAATCCCTGGGCCATCCTGCCTCTCTGCCCGCTAGGCTGCATGGAGGGCATCCCCAGATTTGGGGGTGAGGGCTTTACGTGTGGACGGGAGGGACTGCCTCTCTGCCGTGTTACTGACCCGGCCCCCTTGCTGCAGGCATCCGCCCCTACCGCTGCCACGTCTGCGCCAAGGCCTTCACCCAGCGCTGCTCCCTGGAGTCCCACCTCCGGAAGATCCACGGGGTCCAGCAGAACTACGCCTACCGCGAGCGGCGTGCCAAGCTCTTCGTCTGCGAGGAGTGCGGCTTCACCTGCGCGGCCGGCGGCGAGTACTATGGCCACGTGCGCCGGCTCCACCCCAGCAACGCCCTGCTGCGCAAGTACCTCCGCAAGCAGGGGGCCGCCGCCTCCCTCCGTTTCCTCCTCTACCCCAGCGGCTACTGTGCCTGAAGCTGGGCCCAGCGCCACCCATTGCACCAGGGGGTCAGGGAGACCTCCCGCACCGGTGTATGCTGGATCCCCCCGCAGTCTGGTCAGGGGGCATCTGGGCCATCTCAGCTTCCCAGGGGCTAGTCAGGATTGTTCCCTACAGGCCTTTCACAGGGTCAAGAACCCACTGAGCTGATGGGACATTGTTATAGATTCCCAGAGTTTAGGGCCAGAAAGGACCATGCTAATCATCTAGTCAGATCTCCTGTGAGCCCTGGGATTAGTCCGAGTTAGTTCCTGTTTGAACAGGCGCACATCTCTTAGAGAAACAGCCCCTCTTGAATTAAAGATACTCCTGGGTGGGAGACTCCCGTCACAGCCCCAGCTCGTTTCCAGTGGTTAATTAGCCTCGCTCTAAGAAATTGCACCTCCTTGTCTAGGCTAAATTTGTCAAGCTTCAACTTCCAACCGTCGGCTCTTGTTAGAGCCTTGTCTGATAGATTGAAGAGGACTCTGTTAGCCAGTTTCCGTTCCCAGTGTAAGCACTTTGTGGCTGTGATCATGTCACCCCTTGACCTCCTCTTTGATAAACTCACCCGTTTGAGCACCTTGAGCCTTTCACTAAGGTCTGTTGTTCACGCCCTTTCTGCAATCCCGCCCCTTTCCCTATGTTGTTTGATGTAGATTAGTCCTCCCAGCAAGGTCATTTCTAAACACAGGTTGAGCGCCCCCATCATTAGAGCTAGAGGGGGTTCGGAGAAGGATCAGAGGCCTGGAAAAGCTCTTCGAGGAAAGATTGTAAAGTTTAGGAACTGTTGACCTTAAGAGACAAATAAGCAGAGACACAAGAGAGAAGGGAAAGCAGAGTTTCTGCGCTCCCTGTCTCATAGCACAAGGACAAGGGGGCAAACAAAAGGAAGTGCTTTTTCACATGTGTAAGGAGCCTGTGGAGCTCTCTGCCACAGGATCATGATAAGACCAAGAGCAATTGGATGTTTACGTGGAGCAGAATAGCCACAGTTCATGCTAAGAGTATAGATAAGGGGATCCCGAACAGAGATCAGGCGCGATCTATGGTGGGGGGCAGATTATCCCACAACGGCTATCACTAAGTGCTTATGTTTTCCGCTGAAGAGTCTGGTACTTGCTGCTGTCAGAGACAGGATCGTGGGCCATATGCCACAGGTCTTCTCTAGTTTGGCTGTTCCCAGTGTTCCTAATGAACAGCTGCTGCTGTGGAAGGCATCTCAGTAGCTGAAACGCATGAGATGCCCTCTTGATGAGACAGCTCTGTGGGTAGCAATAACGAAAACCTTCCACCAGGGAAGAGCTGAAAGAATGATCTCTTCCCCAGCTAACCAGAGGGAGGGGCATCCATCTTTGGAGGGGACGGATTCCTAGAAACAATCCCAGAAGCTGCTTCACCTTTTCAGCCCCTAGAGGAGTATTCAGGGTAACAGAATATGACTTGTTTGTTCTAACTGCCTTTACTGTGATATCATTTTCACTCAGCAGCCTCGAGCCCTTAATCGATCCTTTCTTCCACTCTGTTCCTAGTGGCTGTTAGGATAGGTGTAATTTCCAGCTGGGCTAGACCATGCTAAAACTAACATTGCCGCTGTGGCAGTGGGATGCAGTACCCAGCTGCATGTACACCTAGGGTTTTGGCCAGGATTACACTTGGGGTGGCTGTCCTGCTACTTTTAGTGTGTTAGATGGAGCAGTCCCCTGAGCTGGGACTTACACCTTCAGCTCCCAAGCAGATGTACCCTTACATCCAGTGTTTGCCCCTCACTGTGTAAATCATTTACCTTCTTTTCTTTAGGGTGGCTGCTACGGGTCCCCAGCTCAATACTGAATTGGAAACTGCTTTGATGTGGTGTAGAAGGGGGGTCCAGAGTGAATGTTAAATTAACTGGTATCTCTCCTATATCCATACCCTTCCCTCAGCCTGAAAGCAGGGGCATGGTCCGAATAGAAGTCTGATTTGTACTGAGCATCATGGGAAGCCATTGATCAAGCAAAGGGTACAATAGTGTAACAGGTGTGATGTTAGAGAAGGAAACCAGATTAGAGACAAAGGGGAGACTTAAAACCCCCCCGGCAATACCCACAAATGGCAATTGGATGCGTACCTTTCCTTTTAGCCATAATCGTCCCGAGCCTTCTCTTTTCAGTTGTGGAATCTCTAATCATTTCTGGACCCGTAATAAATACTCTGGGTAAGGCTGGGAAATGCTCAGTAAGTTTGTGCCATTGTTTTATACCCTGTTCAAACATCGAGTCTTCAGTTTCTGTCTCTAGTTTTGCCCTTAGAGGGTTATCCTTGAATTTAAGGTCAGAAGGAACTGCCCCCATCAACTCAGCTGACCTCTGCCTATCACAGGCCCTTAAACTCCAGCCAGTTACCCCAGTGACCTGGATTAGACTAATAGGAGCCTAGCTGGTGTGTGTCACAGGCAGAGAACAGGAGGGTTTGTAGCTTTGTAAAGAGAGGGGGCACTGTCAAAGTGCCCAGTGTGTCTTGTGTTCTGTACCTGCCGCCTCTTCCCTGAGATGCACTAGTGCCAACGTGTGCTATCGGTCACAGGTCCAAGTTGGAGCCGTGCCTTGCACCAGTTGGAATAAATGCCTCAGACAAAAACCCGGAGCAGGCCACCCGCAGAACTGGTTTTCTTTAATTGCTGGGTTCATCCCACTTCCAGGCTGGATGCCTTGAAGGGGCAGATCTGTTCTCCCGCAATACCGTACATTGTGAAAGCATTCCTTGAGCAGCACCTGCAGTGCTAGCAACCAGGGGCTGTGCCTGGCGGGGACAGGAACCAAAGGTGACTGGGTGGAGCGGGGGTGGCGTCATACCCACATGCAACTGGAAATGTGGAGAACTGACAGAGCTGAAACGTCATGATCCTTGTTTGGATTCAGCCAGGACAAACTTACCAGCTAATTCCACAGAAGCGCTAATGATCACGTAGAGAAAAACATCTCAGGGAGAGCAATGTGACCGCTCCTGCCAATGGGGTTGTGGTAGATCCCTTTAGTCCAGCGGCTCTCAAGCTGTGTGTTGGGACCCCATTTTAATGGGGTCTTCAGGCCAGCGTTAGACTTGCTGGGGCCCACTGCCCCAGGCTGAAGCTGAAACCCAAGGGCTTCAGCCTGGCGTGGTGGGAGTCTGGCTCTGGCCCCCTGGGTCCGACTCCCCCTCTCTGCCCACGGTCATGTAGTAGTTTTTGTTGTCAGAAGGGAGCCGTGGTGCAGTGAAGTCTGAGAACCGCTGCTTTAGTTAATACAGTAGAGAAGATGCACTCTTCACCTAGAACAGGCCTGGTTTCACAGAATCACGCACTGTGTTGACTTGAAAAATAAAGCCTTTTTATTAACAAAAGTACAGCGGCTAAATGAGCCCATGGCAGAGCCAGCAGCAGAGGCTATTCCATGAAGGGAACAAAGCCCAAATGTTTGACAACCAGGCCAGAGGCGATGTCACGTTTCAAACAGCTGCTCCTTTATTCGGTCCAGCGATGGCCACAGTGCGGTGCGGTGCACACGTAATACAGCCTCATGGCATCCTAGGCAACAGGAGAAAGCAACGAATGAGTGTGACCAGGGACCTCGATGCCAACTAGTGGTGGGTGGAAGGATTCATCGATTCCAAGGCCAGAAGGGCCAATTATGATCATCTAGTCTGACCTCTGCTACAGCACAGGCCCGAGACCTGCCCCAAAATAATTCCTAGGACAGATGTCTTAGAAACCCAGCCCATCTTGATTTAAACATTGTCAGTGATGGAGAATCCAGCACTACCCTTGTTCCAATGACTAATTACTCTGTTAAATTGATGCCTTATTTCCAGTCTGAATTTCTCTAGCTTCAACTTCCAGCCATTGGCTCATGTTAGATCAGTGATACCCAGACCCCCAGGGTTCAGGAGCCGAACTAGTGATCAGCATTACCCAAAAGAGCCACAGGCGTATGAATTCATTGTTTCATTTACTACAGTGCTATGTATTCAGATTTAAACAGTAGGACAGAGGAAATATTGTTTTATATATCTATAATATGATATATATTTTATTCTCACAGTGAAATGACTGACCAAGTGTTATTATTATGTCAACTACAGTTGGTTAATAACATAGTAAAAGAATCCTGATTGGTTAATAACTTAAATTGGTTAATAAGTTAAATCACAGAGTGTTTTAATATCATGTGCTGCAAAGAGACACATTAAAGAGACACTTGCGGTTCTTGAGTCTCAGTCTGGGTATCACTGTATTAGACCTTTCTCTGCTAGATTGAAGAGTCCATTATTATTAAATATTGTTCCCAGGTGGGTACTGATAGACTGGGATCAGGTCACCCCTTAATCTTCTCTTTGTTAAACTAAACAGATTGAGTTCCCGGAGCCTATCACTATAAAACAGGTTTTCTAATCCTTTAGTCATTCCTGTGGCTCTTCTCTGATCCTTCTCCAACGTATCATCCTCCTCCTTGAATTGTGGGAGTTGTGTATCTATACTGAAAATTAAGTTTTGTGGCTTGGGGCTTGTTACCAGAAAAGGTGAGAAACAGGTTTCTTTCAGGCAAGAGATGTTTATCTAGCTGTTTATCTACATGTAAACTGAATATTGCATGGGTCACAATGGGCACCCATGTACAGTCTAAGCAAAATGCTAATCAAGTGATTGCAAAGTCTCCAGGGGAAACCCTAGGCAGGAAAACACACACAACGGGGTTATCTGGTTTCCAATGCGGACAATGGAGTTTTGGACTGTAACTGTATAGACAGACAAACTCTGGATCTTCCCACAGAGGAGGAAAGCATGCTTGTTTCACGAAGGGAAGACCACAGCCAAGCTTGGCTGCAATATGCTGGAAGGGTTTTGAGTGAGCTTTTGCTCTTATGACATGACATCATCTTAGTTAAGTTTAGGCTCCAGGATGTGCGTTATGATTTTATTTTCTATGTAACCCTTTGTTTTCAGTATTTCTGATTTCTATCCTGTGAGGCTGTTCTTTGTTAAATAAACTTATTCTTGCTTTCTCTATAAACAAATCTAAATGCTGTGGATTGAGCGGAGCGGTGTTCTGTGGTGGAACTGAGAAGCTGTGATGTACTGTGATGAGGAGCTGGGAATTCTCTGAGCATCAACTGGATCAGGGGTTGGACACTACAGGGGGACACTCGGGGGATGCAGTGTCTAGCGTTAATCTGCAGAGAGACAGCAGAGCCTGTGTAGACCTAGACGGGAGGCTTGTGTTGCCGGAGGCTGGTGGTGGTGGGGAGCTGAGTCCCGGCAGACACAGGCCAAGCTTGTCCATATAGCTTCACCTTCCACCACTGGATCCTGTTACAATTTTGAAACCCCCCCATGGGGGCCCAAGGCAGTGAGGTACATGAAAATCAGACCCTAACTATTGACTCTACATTATTCCAAACCTAGGAGCAGATCCCCTCACCTCAGCCCTTGCGCTGTGAGACTGGAAGAATACTGCTTCTTTGTGCCCGCACCTGGAAAGAACAGAGAGGTCAGCATCGAATCAAAGTAGGGACGTAAGCTTACAGGGAACGGGTTAGGGTTTACTTGGAGATTTGTGATTAAACACATGATGTTATGGTTAACCGTGTTTATTATGGTTGTGCCTAAAGCTCAAACAAGATCGGGCCCCATTGTGCCAGGTGCTGTACAGACAGAGTAGCAGACAGCTCCTATCCCAAAGAACTTAGCCTGAGGGTAGGTCAACCCTGCAATAAAAGACCCATGGCTGGCCCAGTCAGCTGAACTAAGCCTCCAGGACTTAGCCTGCAGGGCTACAAATTGCAGTGCAGATATACAGGCTCAGGCAGGGGTCTTAGGAAAATTGGAGGGGTCAGGCTGTTGGCCAAAATCTTGTTTTTGAAATATATGTAAGAACAGAGCCACAACACCCCCCCCCCCTTCCTACCAAAAGACACATCAGTCTGAACCAAAAACTAAAACCTCAAACTGACTCTTACTGTTCTGCCCTTTTAAATGTTAATTCAAGTCTGTCTGCACTTTGTATAATTTTAAGATTGTTTGTAAATATCTATACTATGTCCACTGGCCAGTTTATCTGTTAATTTTACCTGCTTCCAATATATTTGTAAAAATCCTATTCTAAGTACAAAAGCCACACTGTGCAATGTAATGTATCTATCTAATTGTGAAAGACACTGTCAAAAATGAAATAAGGTTTGCTCTAAAAAATAATATGTAAGTTCTTCAGCTAGGAGTTGGCCCTGAGTGATTGAAGTGTGAATGGCTGAGCAATTGAGTTGGGTGTAGACAAAAAGAGTGATTGAACAATTGGTCTGAGTAAGGGATATCGAAACAGACATGAAGAAAACACCAGCCTCACCTAAAACGCTTGAGGGAAGAAGAAAGAAGCAAAGATAATCAAATGGCCGAAGAGGAACCCACCCTGATGACTTTGGAGCCAGCCCATTTCAAAGGACAAAATCTGATCAGGCTTGCAAGAATGTGGGTGATTGAGAATCACACCAAGAATGCAGTTGCAGCATGACAATGCAAAACCCATAGACTTACATGGGGTCCTTTCCCTATAAAATGGGACAAGAAGATGAAGGCTGGAGGTTCGGGTCTACAACATCACATCAGCCAGGAGTACCGATGCGCATCGGCAGAACCTTGCTCCTCATCCTCACGCTCTAGTCACCTGGCCAGTGACTATCATGAGCACCAAGAGGCTGGTAACTATGACATCTGGAAGATCCCTATGTATGTTTGTCTGTCTCCCTGTCTGTGCATGCCTGTCAGTCTGTGTGAGTGTGAATGAAAGCATCAATTGAAACGTGTCTCTGTAATTGTAGTATTGATATAATGTTAATACTGTTTTCCTAGTGTTTACATTATTATTAATGTTATTACAGTGTTGATACTTTCCTTTTCTTTAATACTATTTACCAAGTTTCTGTGTTCACAATAAACGTGGCTTGTCGCCTTATCCCCTAATAAGATCCTGTAATATTTGTTATTTGGGTAACAAGGCCCCAGAGGAGAATGGGTGGAGGGTGAGTCCAGGAAATTGAGACTATCCCACTTGCAATTAAAACAGTGTGGGGAATTTAAGGAGGCAGAATGCAATTACCCAAGTTTGGATTCAGCCTAGATACACACAACATACTAATTCCCTGGGATCTTTAATGATCACAAGTAGGCAGGCTCTCCGTTTAACATTTCATTTGAGAAATGGCACCGCTAGATGTACAGCACCCCATGGCCAGACATTGAGGGGGCAGCACTCCCTGCTGAGCTGAACACTACAGCCTGCAGCAGCCAGGGTTTTCCTTGGAGGTCTCCCACCCAGGAAACCCTGCTTAGCTTGTGAGAACTGGCAGGAGCACAGCTAGAGGTTTCCAGATAAGTGACTTTTCTGGTTCATCTTCCACTGATTCAGATTCTTGGAAATCTTGCGCATCAGAGCTAACCAATTTATATAACCCTCAGCAACTTCCAGATTGCAAGTTATACAAGCACTTAAAAGAATGACTAGAAAGGTATGCAGGCTCCAAAGGGTTAACACTCACTTCTGACATGGGTGATCTTCTGTCCGGGGCAAAGTTGGATCCTGGGAAACGTCGGCAATGATTTGTGTCAGTTCACTGCAATGAAAACAGACCTATTAAGAATCTCTGAATAATGAGATGCCTGAAGGGCAGACAAACCCATGACATTCATGCAACTCCACCCAACAGCTCCTGTGTCAAGACCACACTTTCTGTGTGAGCCATAGCAGATGTACTGGTAAGACATCCAGTCCTGACTTAAAGACTTCAAGTGATGGAAAATCCACCCTATCCTTAGGCCAGTTGTTCCAACGGTTAATTATCCTCACTTAAAAATAGGCACCTTATTTCTAGTCTGAATTTGTCTAGCTGCAACTTCCAGCCACTGGATGCTGTTATGACTTTTTCTGCTAGATGAAAGAGCCGTTTGTCACCCTTCAGAGCAACTGCACCTATATTCCCCCTCCACAGTCCAGCAAGAGCTCCCTACCCATTGCCTTTCTCAAGTGGAGACCCACATCTCTCCCCCTGCCGTGTGGGGTATTTCCAAGCCCAACAGTTCCCTGCCTTCGCCGTGTTATTCCCAGCAAAGATGGTCTGCCTTACACAGACTTGCTTGCTTTCTTCAGAGACTGAGAACAGGGCCACTGCCACAGGTTTAAGTTGCCAGTGCAACACTTCCTATGCAAGCCTGTTTTAGTCTTAAGGTAAAAGCACCACAGAGAAAACATATTAAAGCAATAAAAGAACCTGCACACATGCTAATCAGCTTACCAAAGATCTCCCCGTCTCTACCATGGGTTCTGGCATGGGAGGCCCTCTAAAGCCCCCAAAAGGGGTCCCTTTTGCGGTCACAAGTTCCTAATAGCCTCAGCTGAGAACCAGCATCCACTCCTCCATAGGCCAAGTCCTTCCAATCCTTCCCTAAGGATGGGGGCCCTCCATGGAGCAGAAAGAAGGCCCCAAAACTGTTTAAAACCAGGCTACTTAACCCAAAATCCTTTGTCTGTTGGGCCCTGGAGAATCCAGGCTGAACTACTACATGTGCCCCACTGCCAGGGCTGGCTTCAAAAGGCTGTTAACTGGAGGAATTACCTTAGCGTCCCCACAGTTACATGCAGTCTCACAAAAAACAATTGCACTTTTAATACAACAGACCCTAAAGGCATTAAACGTAATTCACTAATGTTTATCTTCATTCCAGAAGGTTTGTCCAGGCCATTGCCATCTTTGTCACACCGTCTGTATCAGAAATCTCTTCCCCACGTGGGGACTCTCAGAACATGACCAAACCCCCTCTTAACCTTCTCTTGGACAAGCTAGATCTAGCTTCTTGAGTCTCTCCCTAGAAGGCAGGTTTTCCACCCTTCGAATCAGTCCTGGAGCTGTTTTCTGAACCGACCCTTAAAATCATGATAAATAATATGGTGCCCTGCTCTGGGTCTTCCACTCAGGGTCTCCAAGTGCTTCACGATGAAACCTCAGATCGATGGTGTTGCCCCATTTAACAGGGGGAGAAAACAAGGCATAAAGAGGTGAAGCAACTCACCCAACATCACCCAGCGTCGCAGAGCTAGAGACAGAAACCAGGAGTCCTGACACACCTTCTTCTGCTCTAACCACTAGACCACACTCACACTCAGAACCACGAATAGAACCCAGGAGTCCTGGCTCCCAGGCCCGTTTCTAACAACTAGACCACACTCACTCCCAAAGCTTTGGTCTGACTAAAGCTGAGGATTTCTGACACCCAACCCTACATCAATTTTAGTCCACTAATTTTCGGTCCCATGCTTCTTTTGTTTACCAGGCTTGATCTTTACCCAATTCTTATACTGTATTAATAAGGCATTTAAACTAATTTAGTCCATTTTCTTTTTACATCTTTTTTCATTAACATGTTATAAATTATTATAACATTTTATAAACACGTATTCACTCTCCCACAGTTATGCTTACAACTGAGATAGGCCTACTAGCCCCCGTTACTACTACTACAACCCTCACCTCTGACCACTACACCACACACTCTCCATGAGAGGTGTGTGTAATGAGCTAAACAGTTCATTGTTGAGAAAGCTATTTGGTAACTGGGGACGGTGGGGGAGATTGTCAGCAGCTCAGAATTGCCAGAGGCTTTTTTCAGCACCAGTTATGAGCCTTCTCATACTCACTCCACTTCATGCGTGATCTTATTGACGTAGATGCAGCTGTTATCGGCTTCCTGTTGGTAATCACAATTTCGACACTTGGGAAAAAAAGCAAGAGGAATAAAATGTAACTTAGAACTGGGATTTCCAATCAGAAATTGCTATCTTAGTAAGCTCTGTTCAGTCTCACTGATATAACCAATCAGATGAACCTCCTCACATGACAAATCTAGGAGTTGGTCTTCACAGCACAGATAACCCAGCTGATTGGTATCCAGATCTGAACACCATGCTTGGCCTAACTCAGGTGCAACCCATGGTACTGTGTCCTCACTGTTTCTGCCCTCACCTGTGTATGTCTGGGGCAGACCCCATGGTTCTTTGTGCTGAGACGTTCTAGGATTCTTTCCCAATCAATTGTGTCAACTGCAGAGAAGGTGTGTGTTCTTCACAGGAGAATTGTGGGAAGGGCACTGGAGGACTATTAGCATGACTGCAATTTTGACTACATCCTCACTGCAAAGTGGATGGATTCCAACCCAACTGAAAGCAGAACCAACTCTGACATCCCCTCTCCAGCCATGCCAGCTAGCCCGGACTTAATGCATTTCGAAATCTGGGTCAGAGGTTTTTCCTGTGTAGATGGTATAGGAAGGATGGGACTAAAACCTGGCTAGAAGCCCAGGTTAACCATGAAGATATACTTTTAGTGTCTTTATGTCTCACTGCTTTTCCTAGCAGGAAATCTCTAGTTAAACCTCCACTTTAAATATAACCCTGAAACTGCAGCAAAACAGGGAGCATAGAGGTGTAGCGCATGGAGGTGGAGAAGGGAGTATCAGAACTTGACTCCTTATTTCTGCACAGACAGAAGCTGGGACTGAAGAAGAAAGAGCACAACTTCTCAACCTAGTGACTCACTGTTGACGGCATGAGGGTCACCACCTATCTTGCTATTTCTAACATGCCCATCATTGTGGAATCTGGATACCCATATCAGAGGAGGAAATTACCTTCAGCCCTCCATAGCCAGAAGGAAAAAGGGGTTGTGGGAAGGGGAAGTAAAATGAAGAGGAAAAGCCAGTAAGAATCAGAGGAAACATCTCTCCAAATACATACCACTTCCTAACACACAGCAGTGACTAGTCGTTTAATCAGCCCCAATTAATCCTTATCAAAATCAGTGCAAAGTGAATGTCAAGTACAAGGAACACCACCTGCGGCACAGAAGGTATCTCAAAAGAGCTTAAGTGATTTAGGAGCACAAGTCCTACTGAAAGTCAATGTCATAAGTCACTTACAGTTCAGTTCTCAAAGGTATTTAGGCACCTAATCAATGGGAGTTAGGAGCTGCAATACTTTTGAGGATCAGTGCAGAACTGGGATGGTGGGCTCAGTATGGAAGGGGAGTGTGGGGTACAACGTCAGCCTGACAACGAAAGGAAAAGCATTCATTCCTATTGCAAGCTTCAGCTGACTACAAAATCCTCAACAGGCTATTGCATAAAGCAGCCTCATGAGGTGCATTTGAGGTTAAACACTGGGATCTTCGAAAGCAGTTTCTTCCCCTGGGGTAGCTATGACAAGCCAAGATAAGCCCTTGCCTCAGTTTACTGTAAGGGAGGGGTGGCTAACAGCTGAGTCAGTCTGAAACTAGTCAACTCTGTTACATTCAATGAACTCAGAGCAGTCTGAATTTGGCTTCGGCCATTTTAAACTCACCGCATAAAGCAGGATTCTGTTCTCCTTGTCTTCTTTGGGGTACAGCATGTTGTTGCTATTACAGACACAAAGGAGAGCAGTGAGGAGTGAGGTCCCTGTACATGTCAGTGTGAAGGTGACACACTTCCCTAGCTTTTGATATTAATTCCTTGGAGGCAAGAATTCCCTCCCCATCTTTACTGCAGCTACAGTAGGGGTTTGTTACTGTAGGGTCACTTGTGGATTCTAGGACAGTGCTCACTGGCTTGTTTCTGTAGATTCTGTCACCAGGCTGCATGCACACAGGTTTGTTATTGTAGAATTTTGCATTAACTCAGGGTGCTGAACTGCACACACTAGTGTTATTGTAGGGTCTCTCACAAGATCAGGGTGCCAGACTGCACACAATCAGCATGTTATTGTAGGATCTCTTGCAGTATCAGGGCACCAGGCTACATACCCCTTCGTGTTATTGTAGGGTCTCTTGTTCCTAGCCACATGCCTGGCCGCTCACAGGGCAAAAAGCCTCCTTCAGCTTCTCAACAGCTCAAGAAACCAAGCCCTAAGTGCTACAGATCCAGGTACTGAACCTGGTCACTATCACAGACCCCTCGCCCAGGCCGCTGAGCTTCCCCCCTCTCATGGGGGGAGGGGTGAGGACCCAGCAGATCAGAAGAAGGGGGGCCCGGGACCCAGCAGGTGGGATGGGGACTGAGGGTGGGCAGGGGTCTGGAGGGGATGGAGACCCAAGAGGGGTGGGGAACCTGGAGGGCAGCTCATGGGGGCAGTGCCCTGGGGAGGGGCAGGACCCACCGGCCAAGGGGGACCCAAAGGGCACGAAGGGGGGAAGCAGAGAGGCTGGAAGGGAGCCAGCGGCGTGTCTGGAGCAAGCCTGGGGGGGGGGAGGGAGAATCAGGACTCGGGGGCAGGACCGAGGGGAACCCAAGAGGCAGGGGCCGGGGGGTGTGTGAGGGCGAACAGGCGCAAGAGCCGGGGGAATCCCGAGGGCAACGTTGGGGGGCGGGGCGGGGCGGGGCCCCGGGGAGTCTGAGGGAAGGGCGGGGGGCGGGAGATCTGGGGATCCTGACGGGGGACCCCGGAGGGGGTTTGGGGGCGCGGGACCCAAGGGAGGGGGAGACTCGGGGGAGGGGTCTGGGGAGTCTGGAGGGGCCCCAGGGATACTGGGAGGGGGCGGGGGTCACGAGGAGGGGAGACTGGGGGGGGCGGCGGGGAAGTCCTGGGGCGGGGCCCCGGGAGAACTGGCCCCGCCCCCCCGCACTCACCACTCCTGGCAGAAGCGGATCCCCACGAAGCCCGGCTCGTACGTCCCGTCCGGCTCCATAGCAACCAGAACCGGGCCCACTGGCCGCGCTGCGAATGCGCAGGCGCAGAATCCCTCCGGCTGAGCCCGGCCGCGTTTGCGCAGGCGCAGCTCAGCCGCTTTGCTACGGGCCGCGAGCAGGGACAAGAGCGGCCGGAAGGCGGTGGCGGCGTGAGCCCGGCCCTGGGCCGCCTCAACGTGCACTTGCTGGGCGGAGGGGATGGGAAGGTATGACCCGCCCCCAGCAATATGGCGCCATGTCCGTGCCAGGTAGTGATGTCATCGGCCGGTCAGACTGTCTTGTGATGTCATCGCCCAGGTGATGATGCAAAGGACGTCCATGTTATGATGTCACCGCGTGGCGGCAGAATGAGACACCACCCCGATGTCATCGCTCAGTGACCCAGTGCCGCCGCGGTGTGATGTCATCACTTGGTGATGCGATACCGGCCTACGTTGTGACATCAGCAGTGCCACGTGTTGCCCACAGTGGTAAGATTTGGGGCTGGAGCCATCGGCCTGTAGCACATCTGAGCCCTCTGATTGGCTGCCTGCCCCTCTCGCTGTTCCCGGGGGCAGGATAAGCCACAGCGCCCCCGCTGGCAGAGCTCTCCCCCTCCCTTCAGCAACCTGCCTGAAGCCATTCTCAGCGGGGTGGAGGGGGGCGCTACAGAGCCTAGCAGCTCAGGGCGGCTCTGCCCCTTTCTCCCTCCTCCTGGGTATGGTGATTCTGCCCGTTGAGAAACCCCTGTCCCCTTCCCCCCATGCTTGGTGTGGAGCTGGTGTAAAAGCTCACCCCTAGACCCTGGCATGGAGTTGGGTTAGCAGTGGGTCAGGAGCCAGAAGTGGGAGGGAGGGAGCAGGCCAAGGTGGGAAGACGTGTGGCACCGTGCTGTGGCTACTCTCTGGCTCCCAGGGCCCACAGGAGGCAGAGCATAAGTTAGAGCACCCTGAGGCTGCTCTGTCTTACGCCAGGAACCAGGCATGTCCCGTACTGAGCGTGTGTGGAGGGGTTGATGGCTTGGGGCTGCCAGAGAAGTGGTGCAGGAGAGAAGTGAAGCTGGGAGCTCCTGGGCTGAACGGCCTGGAGAGCCGAGCCCTGGAACTCTCCTGTTGTCATGCAGGCGGCTAAGGGTATTTTCCTCATGAATATGAGGTAACCTCTGCACATCAGGAACCAGAGTGAGACCAGGGATTTATACTGTAAACCAGAACTCTCTTTATTAGTTATATTACAAGATGGCTCCAAAGACTCTGAACATGCGAACCCCACTCTGTCTGCATCTGGGGATTATGCATGACTAAAGGTTTGTCTACAGGGGTATATGCAGAAAAATTAATCTGAATTATCTAAAGGTGTGAATTAGAAGTGGATTTGTTAAACCACCTTCAACCCCTGTGTGGATGCTGTTATTCAGAATTAAAGCGGCCTTAATTTGGTTTCATTTAATTCACAATTCAGCTAAACGTAATTAAGCTCCCATTAATTCTGAATAACAGCATCCACACAGGGACTGAATGGGGTTTAAATAATCCACTTCCAATTCACACCTTTTGTTGATCTGGTTTAACTTTCCTACATGTCCCAGTATAGACAAACCTAATTTCAAAGACACAGTAGCACCATATCCTACACCTCCCTTTCCTCATTCTTAAATTCACTCCCAATAAATACCATCTCAAATAATGTCCTAGATCCCTGGCCCGAGGGCTTCATGTGGGTGAGTCAGAGGTCGTTAACGCTTACCCATTGGAGCTCATTCTTTACCATTGGCTCAATCTGCTTCTGCATGTCATCTCTTGTATAAAATTGTCCTCCAAGTCTCAGTATCATGCTGGTACGTGCCCGTTGTTGTCTCCTTGTCAATTTACTTTCTGACTCAACCTGTTTCTGAGCAGAAGTTGGTGTTGACTCTGCTTTGCTGTGACGCTTAGGTGGCTGGGCCCGGGCCGTGCTGCTTGGACTCCTCTTTTGCGTAAGAGCCCCTACACGCTTGGCCGTACACTGCCCCAGATACAATCTCTGTTTGCGTCTTTATGACTTGTGAGGCTCGGCAAACGTCTACTGCTTTTTGCAAGCCCAAATAGGGCTCCTTGGCCAACCTTTCCTACAGTCTTTTATCGATGATGCTGATCACAGTTTTGTTTCTGAGTGGGCCTGTGATGGGATGTGCTCCCCACACTCACCCTGGAGGGGTTAATGTAGGCCAGATGGGCTGATTAACCTATTAGGATGCAAGCTGGGGGCATATTTACATTGGGAGGAGAATCCTAAGGAGGAGAAGTTCACCTGTGCAGTGACAGGAGGGGCTTCTGTGAAAGGGCACGTGTAGCGGAAAAAGAGTTACCGTTGCTCCCCCTGAGATAAAGGAGAGAAAGGGGGGTGGACTGAAAAGGAAGGGTTTGTCTAGCAAAGCCAGGAGACAGGAGTTTAGCTAGTTTGGAGAATGCAAGCCTGGGATAGACAAGGTAGGAAGTAATCCTGGGGAGAGGCAGGAAGGTTTGGGTAGCACAGACCTTGGCTGCCAGAGATAGGGCCCCTGGACGGGCACCCAGAGTACAGGGTGGGGCTGGGTTCCCCTATCCCTGAATGACATGGGTGAGACCAGAATGATTATTGTTCAAACACAATGTTTTTCCCAGGGTTATTAACACCACATCCAAAGCAGGAGCATTTTTAGATGGCAGCTGTCAGAACGTGTCATTATAAACCTCCAGAGCTGCCTCCTCC
This sequence comes from Emydura macquarii macquarii, assembly GCF_026122565.2. NCBI lineage: Eukaryota > Metazoa > Chordata > Testudines > Chelidae > Emydura > Emydura macquarii. The sequence continues at coordinate 5,520,873 of NW_027131927.1, forward strand.
CACAAGACACAGTAAAATGGCTACTTTTCTGTCCTCTTCTTTGTTTCTCTGCTCCTGAGGCTTTCATATTATGTGGAACTGTTGTGCCCATCTCCTCCAGTCCTCAGCAAGATTACCAAGGAAGGATAAAGGTAGGGGTGGCTTGCAAGTGTAAGCGGGGAAATAGTCCCACTACTGTGGGGAACTTTCCTGACTCATACACTACCCTGGTGGAGCTGGCTAGCGAAAGGATCTCAGTTCTTGCCCCCACTCCCTTTACCCAGAGGCCTGCCTGACCTCGAGGGCTCCCCTTCCTCTCGCTTGTGTGGCGGAGTCCTTGTAACCCCGACAAGACCAGGCCCAGGATCCCTGAGGGGCTCGACCCCCAATCTTGTCATGATCACTTAGGGCGGGGGCTAGGGTGTCCCCACTCCGGCGTGCTCTCTCCATGCCAGATGCCTCCCTGACCCACTGATCACTGCATATAGTTCAAAGCAAATACAATTTATTGAACAGCCACCAATTAAAAATAAGGAAAAAATAAGAAGGATTAAAGGAAACACCTAATGCCGCCCCCTGGCACAGGGACCCCACACAGCATCTCTGGGGCATAGGGGAAGCTCACAGTCTGTGTCTCACATGCCCCAGGCGTCTTGCCCAGGCCCTGGCTGTGCTGCTGGAAGGCCGTGGGTTGGACACTTGCTCTGGTGGTTGCCACACACCCGCAGGCGCTAGGGGCCAGGGCCCTTCTTCCCAGCGTCACCCCTGTCGGGATCACGATCCCAGCCTGCAAGGCCCCTGGGCTGGTGGCGTCTCCCTGTGTTGGACCCTGCCCAGAGTCCCGCTCGCTCTCCCCAGCCGGTCCCTGCACTTGGCTCCTGATGGCTCCAGCCCCGGCCTGTCTCAGTGCGGCTGCTGCTCTGCCTGCAGCCCAGCTCCCCAGTGGACTCCTCCGGCCCCTCTGGATCTGGCTGCTGCATCTCTGGGTGTGGCTCTCTCCTTAGCTCTGCCCAGGCAGCTGCAGCTCAGAGGGAGGACATGACCCCCCTGGTCTCCTGACTCCCTCATTGGCCTGCCTGCCCTGGCAATCAGGCTGATGTGAAGCACTGGCCTCTCCCCATTGGCCCTGGGGACTGTCTGTCTCAGGGTCCTGATTTCTCCTGGACCCTTCTTCCCCTGTCCTTTGGGACTGGGAGATGCCAACCAAAAACCCCGCTCAGTGTCAGTGAGGGGCCAGCCGTCTCCTTACACAAGGTTAAACAACACCTGTCAGGGATGCTCTAGATAATGCTCAGTCCAGCCATGAGTGCATGGGACCGGACGAAATGGCCTCGTGAGGTCCCTGCCCGTCCTGTGATTCTATGGTTCTATGTTCTGGTTTTGTAATGCTTTCAACTAGTTTACGTTTGCATCCTTGCTGTGTCTCAGCACTCTGGCTCCTGCTGATCTCAGATTCTTGTCTGTGTTGAGCAGTTTGCACCATTTACTGATCCGTTGTGCCCTGGACAAAAACCAGCCACTCCTTGCTTCACGCAGAATGCTCTTCCCCCCACGGGCAGGCAGCTGAGAACATCTTCTTTGTGAGCACGCTGCAGTCTCTGAGCTTCAAGAACCAGAGTGAGACCAGGGATATAACATTTAGACCAGGACTCTTACAGACTGGGAGCAGGCTTGGAGTGTGTCTGCATCATGGGACAGCCTCTGGTACTTATGCATGACTAATTTTAACGAGGCAGGACCCTGATATGGACTCTCAGGAAGGTGAACTGGAATAGGCGTCCGGAGAGGGGGGCATGGAAAATTGCTGTGAGCCTATTGTACCTTGGGATCTTGGGGAGAATGGTTTCATCATAAGGTTTCTGTGGACTATCGTACATGTCCAGGAATAAATTCTGCTCAAGGCATGGCTGCCTTCATCATACAGGAGCCAGGAGATCTTTGCTGGGAGTGAAAGCAATGAAAAGGGAGAGCAGCTTATCAGCCCCATTAACACATCTTTAGCCTGTGGAACCGGTGCCACATGATGTTCTTGAGGCAAAAAGTTTAGGATTTTTTGGCTAATAAGAGCATCCAGTCAAGGCAGAGAGGAGACCTATTTGCCTCCGACCTCAGCTCTCTTGCTTTGGACCATAGGCGTGCGCACGGGGTGTGTCGGGTGTGCCCAGACACACCGTAACGCAGGGGTGTGAAACATACGACTCGCGGGTAGAGCTGCTGCCGAAAGACTGGAGGGCGCGCGATTTCTCTGCATTCCCTGGGTGCACACCCTAATGAAATGTGCTGCGCACGCTTCTGCTTCGGAGTGTAAACCAACCTCTTTTCCCTGCTGAGACAAGGTGGGTGAGGTAATATCTTTTATTGGACCAACTTTTGTTGGTGAGATTGACAAGCTTTTGAGCTTACACAGAGCTCTTCTTCTTTCCCTGCTGGATAAATGATTCCATCATTCCCCGGGGGGAGAGGGTGTTCCTTGAATTTTGCTCTCAAACAGCTGAGACTGGCTGCTGTTGGAGACGGGACACAGGAGTAGTTGGGCCCGTGGTCTCATCAGATGTAGCAATTTGTTTTTATATCTCTCTATAAGTGCCATAGACCCAAAACATACAGGTTCTGAGCTATTCTCTCAATCTCTTCATATCAATTAAATACTTATTGGGCCAGAAGAAGACACTGGCTGTATGGCCCAGTGGTTAGGGCACCTACTTGGGAAGGGAGAGATCTAGGTTCAAGTCGCTGCTCTGAATCAAACCAAGTAGGGATTTGAACGAGGAGCTCACCAGTCCCTAGCAGGTGAGGTGATGCCATAAGCACCAGGTGATCGTGTCTGGTTGGTTTGGAGCAGGAAATCCATTGTGGTGCTGAGAAAGTTCAGCCCAAACCACCCCTCTTGTGGGAAAGGCTTCGGGTTTGATGGCTCAGCATTATCTGCAGAGAAACTGTTCAGTCTAATGCCTCCCAACCAGCTGTCTTTCCCATTGTCTGTGTTGCAGTGGCTATTCCAGTCAATTTCCCCGTGCAGACAAGCCCATGGTTATCCATGTCCTTGTCCTCGAGTGCCTTGGTGTGGTTCCCGGCACCCGAAAGGGTTGCGGTACCGCGAGACCAGAAGCCCCACCGTCACTGTGTCTCTGCCAGCCCCTTTCCCAAAAAGAAATCCCCAAAAGCCTGACTCTGACGGGCCCCCTCCACGGCCCTAGAAAGGACACCCAGGCCATTCGCATTAGGCCATCACAGCCCGTGGCAGCGTGTGTCAGAGTCCAACTCTTAGCCTTGGGCTCTCGCTCAAAATAGCTGTGCGTAGATGCCTCTTTGGTGGCCGGCCCCATTGATTTGGCCCTGGGCCCATTCCCAGGAACTTACAGACCAGCTCCACCCCCTGGAGTTAAGATGTCCAGCCAAACAGGTCTGGCAGGTGCTTTGGGGAAGGGCAGGTAGGAAGGCATTTCAGCTTATGAGGCTGTCTGCTGTGCGGTGTGCCTCCGGGAAAGTCAGTGAGAGGAAACAGTGCACCCGTGCAGGTGACGCTGCCCTGGATGAGAGTCCTGGTTCTGTCGACACCGTGGGAACTGGGCCGGCTCCAGTAGAGAGGACGAGACATGGGGAACCGGGTCAGCAGGGATGACTTTGAGTGGGTCTATACAGATCAGCCTCACACAGAGAGAAGGAAGGAGATCTTGGGTGAGTCTGGTTTGGGTTGGTACCACCAGGGCTCCTGTGTGGGAGGGGAATGGCAGGCACTGATGGGGATGGATCAGAACCAGAGGGGACTAGGGGTGGGGGGAGGAGGTGGGTCAGAACCAGGGAGCGGGAGAGGTGGGTCAGAACCAGAGACAGGGAGGTCAGGACCACCCAGGCCAGGTACCAGGGACAAGGGGAGGGATGGGTCAGAACAAGAGGGGAGCAGAGGTGGGAGGGAGGAGGTGGGTCAGAACCAGGTGGGAACAGAGGCTACCAGAGAGAGAGGAGATAAATCAGACCCAGCCGGAGCAGGAGTGCCAGGGACAGGGGGAGGTGGGTCCAGACCAGGGGAGGAGGGTCAGAACCAGCTGGCTTTGAATGTAGAGTTGTAAGCAGCTCTCTCTATATATATATATTAAGCCAAGTCCACACTAACCAGTTAAGTTAACCCAGCTACATGGCCCAGAGCTGTGCCAAATACACACCCCTAAGTGGTGTAGTTAAACCGACCTAACCACCAGTGTAGACAGCTGGAGCAGCGTAGCTAGTGTCTACACTGAAGAGCCACAGCAGCGCCGCTGCAGCCTTTCCAGTGTAGACAAGCCCTTCCATCGGGGTCAGTAGGAATTTGTAGGTTGTAATGAACTCATTGCTGTGATTTTGTCTGTGTGGCAAATCGATTGTGCAGTGATTTGTTTTTGCTTCAGCATGCCTTTCTGGAGGGGGAAGGGAGGTGTTCAGAGACTCTGAGCCGGCAAAAGGAAATGTTGCTCAAATCCACAGCTGCCTAAGCCACTGTGACTGTTATGGAGCTTCTCCTGCTCCAAACCCCAGATCCCCACCACTTGAGTTACTGGAGAATCCCCCCACCACTTAGCAGTATAGGTCCTATGACACACATTAGCAGTTCTCATCCCATCCAGCAGACAGCAACATCCACATACGCCAGCCTGGGCCTCATTCTCAGTCAACTCTGCTCCTGCCCTTGGGGCAGGAATGGAAGGATTAAGTTGACTTTAAGCTCTCTTTGTGCTCCCCATGTTCTGGGCCTTGCCTCTCCCCTGGTGTCAACCTCAGAGCTGCTGGAACCCAAGCTCTGCACCCCATGGTCCTTGGTGGACAGAGAATAACCACAGCGCAGTGTCCTCTGGCCACACCCCTGATCACCCCCTAGGAGCCCTGGGGGGCAGAGAAGGGCTGTGAAACTGGCTTAACCCCTAGGCACAGGGTGACAGAGAATCAGTTCGTGGATACCACAATGATGCAAAGCCCTGCTCTACGGATACAGAGCTCCCCACCCCAGTTACACTTGGTTGCAAATCCAGGGGCAAAACCCCGATCAGCTAATATCCTGAGAAGAGGTCAGAGTAAAACAGCATAGAATCATAGAAGATGAGGGTTGAAAGGGATCTCAGGAGGTATCTAGTCCAACCCCCTGCTCAAAGCAGGACCAACTCCAACTAAATCATCCCATCCAGGGCTTTGTCAAGCTAGGCCTTAAACACTTCTAAGGATGGAGCAGCAATATTCAGAGGCTGAGTGGATGGAGAAGACAAAATCCAAACTGCTGCTAGGGCTTGATATTTTTTTCAGGGCTTCACTAGTTGATATGCTCAGTTATCAGCCACGCTGGTTGGATCAAACTTTCCAATGGCTCAGGGCCAGATTTCCCCCAAAGCCCAGCTGGTGGGGGTGACAGTTTGCAACCAGGTTTCCCATAAAGGGCTCGGTGCTAGGGACTTCTTCTGCCACAGGAGGTCCCAAGGGCATCAAAAGCCACTGACCAATTTAAAGGGATGGGCATGGATCCGTGTCTGTTGCTAAGAGACCAGCAACTGTAGAGTCTATCGTTGGCCCAGCTGATCAAGGAAACCTGGGGCCTCTGGAAAGCACCTGAGTTGCTCCTGTCACAACCTGTCGAAGATCTGCGCCCCAGGACAGAAGATTTGACGCAGATCATTCATTCTCGGGTTTGAATCTGAGGTTATAAATGGCGCAGCAGCGTCCTTTGCTGAGGCCATTCAGACGGAAGGAATTTGAAATGTAAATTCCTTCCCTTTTTACATTGGAGGCGTGTTGGTCAGTGCTGTGGCATTTCGCTCCATTTGGAGTCCCGTAGAAGGGACCGTTAGATGCAGCGTGGAGAGATCCTGTTGAGCTTCACAGCTCTGCAGGCGTCCGGTGAAATTAACATGAAACTCTGCAGAGACATCATGGGACTTGGGGAATCCCTGCCCTACGGCTTGTGTCGCCATTTACACCAGTGCAAAGTGGGGGGTAAAAGCTTTGCACTGGGGTGAATTCTGGCCTGCTGGCATTTTCCCCAGACACAACTAGCCTTTAACCCAGTGCAGAGATGATGCAAAATCCACTAGTGGTGTCTTGCAACCTTCTGCATTGTGATTACACATGGTGCAGGGCGATGGGGGTCCAGGGTCCCGGTCTGAGATGTCAGAGACAGCGTGAAACACTTGACCATGTTGTCAGCTGCAAAAGGCACTTGGCAAAGCGCTGCTGCCACTTGGGTGGGGAGTGTGTGTTTGTGTGTGTGTATGCACAGTGGCTGGGGAAACGGAGGTAGCAAACACATAAGGCTCTCAATCTTATTTTTAGTAATAACCATAATAATAATTAATCCCTGGCTCTGATCAGTAGATCTCAGATTGGTTTATGAGGGAGGCCAGTATCATGAGCCCTATTTTATAGGTGGGGAAACTGAGGCACAGGGACCAAGTCACTTGACCAATGTCACCCAACAGCCGAGGCAGAAACAGACTGGAGGTATTTTGAGTCCTGGCCACACTGAGACGCTAACCTCCTTGAACTCACTCACTGCCAGGCATTTTGCCCAGCTCTCGGATAGTTTGTGCGGCTGCGATTGCTGGGATGACCCTATAGCACAAACCACAAAGCCCAGCCCGGACTCAGCCTCCAGCCTGAGCCCCCATCGCCAGATGGACTCAGGGGCAGATGCAGAGCTCAGTGCAAGGTTGCCTCCCGATGACAATGGGCTTTGGAGCAGGTCCCCATGTGGCTTCTCTGGCTCCCGGAACAGGGCGTGGGTGTTTCCATCCACCAGGTGCCTTTGTCCCTTATGTAATGTGCAGGTGGGGCTGGCACAAAGGCTGCTGCCTTTTGTTGCCTTGTCACCCCAGGGCTAGGCCGCAGGCTGACTCATGGAGACGGGGCTCTGCACAGGCTGAGTCAAGCTCCGCTGGTTGCCCTGGAGACACTGGACGTGATGCACAACAGACACCCAGGCTGGATCGCTGCTGAGGCCGCTCCGTCAGTGGTGATGCTTGCCTGCACCAGGGAGGCAGGGGTTAGCCCCACCGGGGGAGATTTTCCAAAGAGCTCAGCATTCAGCTGCTCCCATGGAGCCAATGGATCATCCCCTCTCCCCCCAGTCTCACTGATATGGAGGAAGACTCCCCCCCCACCCACTGAGAAAAGTGGAAAATTCCCCCCTTCCTTCCATTGAGAACAATAGGGAATCCCTCCCACCCTGCATTGCAATCCCCACCCTCGCCCTATGGAGCGCATTAGATGCTGTGGGGGTCTCAGCCCTTTCTAGAACAGCTGGGCCTAGGTGTGCGCGTGTTGGACAATGGGCTCCAGCTTTATTTGTGTCTCTGTCACACACCCTCTGCCAGCCCTGCAGATCTAGCAGCTGCACCCAACAATATCAGTGAAATGCAGCTGTTCCCGGCATGGAACACGGTTCTTCTGCCCAGCTGGTAGGACAGGAGGAGAAGATGACGTATTGACACTCCATGGGATTTAAATAGGGGAGGAATACAGTCAGCCCCAAGCTCTGGGTCGGCGCTCCTTCACTTTCCGGCAGCGTCAGAGGAACTTGAACGCTCTTGTTAGCAAGTGGGGCTGGTGCTGAGGAAAGAGCAACCCCTACTGGTCGGCAGGCAGCAGCGGGGCTCCCACACCTGGGGACAGCTTGAGATTTGGCGACGTCACTGCACCAATGTGCACACAGCTCAGGGCATTGCAGGGAGGCTGGGCCTCTCTAGTGGCGGGGCCCCATCCACCTGCCCCCAGGGCAGTGGAGGGGGAATGTGCAGAATGTGAGCCTATTTCTTCCTGCAGCTTTGGTTTCGCTTACGTCAGGCCTGACTTGCAGATCCCCTCGTCCTGTAGGGCAGCTGCATTCCTGCCCCGTCTCATGGCTGAGCAGCCTTGGACTCCAGGGAGGATGGAGCTAGGCTGTTCTCAGTGGTGGCAGATGACAGAACAAGGAGCAACGGTCTCAAACTGCAGTGGGGGAGGTCTAGGTTGGACATTAGGAAAAACTTTTTCCCTAGGAGGGTGGTGAAGCACTGGAATGGGTTACCTAGGGAGGTGGTGGAATCTCCATCCTTAGAGGTTTTCAAGGCCCGGCTTGACAAAGCCCTGGCTGGGATGATTTAGTTGGGGTTGGCCCTGCTTTGAGCAGGGGGTTGGACTAGATACCTCCTGAGGTCCCTTAAATTCCAACCCTCATCTTCTATGGTTCTACAGTTCTCATGTTCCTGCCACGGAGCGGTGAAAAGGAAACCTGAGGGATTTGGAATTGGAAACCCAGGGTGGAGTGAGGTGAGGAGTGGCGGGGTGGGACGGCCGAGGGCCGAGCACCGGGTCTAACTCAGATGCTGCAGCCTGTCCCAGGGTGGGTGGTCCTTGCCGGGGAAACGGACCTCGACCCCGCTTGTGACATCTTCCCAGGTGGGGAAAATGAGCTTAGTCATGTGACATAAAGGTCCTATGACTAACTCAGGCCAGGTGTAGGGGTCCAAGGAGTGTAGGAGCCACTAATTAGTGTAGGAGCCACTAATATTCTAGCTAGGTAGGGCTAGGAGCGCCGGGCGGGGCAGCAACTAGCCTGAGAGGAAGGTGCAGAGAGCAAAGGGACTGTCCGAGAAGGAGGCTGGGGACTCCTGGCTCAAGAAGAAAGAGCTCTTTGAACCAGCGGTGGATGGGGCCAGCTGGGGGAAGCCGGCGTGAAGCACTACACAGTGCGGTGAAGGAGGGCTGTCAGCTCCCTTGATCAGGTGGGAGGGTTGGGGCTTAGATGGCCAATGTATTTATGGACGAAGGCGCTGATCCTCAAAAGGGAGCTAGGCTCCTAAATTGGATTCCTCCCCCCCCGCTCCAGAAAGTGGAGGTTTTAAAATGCTAGAGACTGGGTGAAGTTTTTGAGGAGCCCTGTGAGAGAGGGAAACTGAGGCAGGGCGCTGCAGCGCCGCCACGGGCCAGGAAGAGGCACTCGGGAGGAAAACCTGTTTACATTACCCCTTTTTGACCTGAAGGTTGTCCCAGCTGAGAGGGAAACTGACAATGGAGTCTGATACCTTTTGGTGCAAACTTGTTTGTTTTGCAAGGAGCAGACAAAAATCCCTGTTTCCCTGAACACAGGAGGAACAAAACCAAAAAATCCCCTAACTGGGAGGCAACTTCCTCATAGCGCCACGCTTAGGTAGCTGGTTCCGGCTGCAGGTGTCTGTCTTTCCTCTTCTCTCTCTGGTCCGGCAGCTTGCGTGGCACCCCTCACCCACAGACAAGACCTCCATGGAGTTCTCCACCCTCCAATTACTAGGCAGCTCATGGACCTGCTTTGCCTCAGCTGCAACCGCTTAGCTGGCTCCCACAGCTGACTTAAATGCAGGGAGGAGGTGATAACAGCTTAGATGAGGTTTAACCCAATACAACTGGCAGCATTTGTAGCTCCTCCCCCATCTGATCCTCCTTCCCTTCTCTTCTGGGTGGGTAGCACTGGGGTTTGGCTGGCTGGTCCCAGGGGGGTGGGGGATCTAGTCTCAGGCACTGATTTCAAAACAGCTGTAGCTGGTCTTTTGATGCCTTATTCGTGTAAAGGGATGGAGCTGGTTTCAAACCAGGTTCATGCCACTGGCCCACTCCCCAGCTGGTGTCAATCAGGTGTAGTTCCTTTGGAGTCAGTGGGCCAGATCCCCAGACTTGTGAGCCAAAAAATCCCTTTCAGAGTTCTGACCCAGACCCAAGCATCCCAACGCTACAGTGGGCTGGATCCAAACGTGCATCCTACATCGCCCCCTTGTGGTAGAGCAGAGCAGGTGAGAATAAAGGGGATTGTCTAAGGATTTTGCAGGGTCTGGAGAAAGCAGCCAGGGAAGGGATCTGCTGAGAGCAGGATTACAGCCAAATCCCGTCTCTTCTGTCTGGTGCAGGACAACACGGAGCAGAGCAGGCCCCCTGGTCTGATTTCAGCTCAGGTTCTGCTTTGGTGTATGTTAGGGCTTCCTGCCCTGGGTTTTTTAGTTACAGTTTGCCGGAAAGCAACAGTCCAGAGTCCAATTTGCAGACACTTTGGGGGTTACATTGAAAAGCTTAAAACCATAACTGCACCTCCAAGCCCTTTCTACTAGTTGGGTTTATTTTTTATATGCTGATTGAGTTGGGTATTTTTATGACAGTTTTATATGCCTAGAGAATTTTTGTTGTTATGGTTTTGTACACTGATGAAACCCCGCTGTGCCGCCTTTTGTTCTGATAGCCTTAATTAGACCTGGAGCCCCCTCTCCTGGTAGCACTCCTTCCAGTATACAGTCATGTTTTTGTTTTTTGGGGGTCTGGGTCTAGGGGCTTTAGTACAACCCCCTTTATACCTCATGGGAGGGGGGAGCAGGGTCATATTTGGGCCATGATTAGTTTATGCCCCCTGTGTTTGTTCTTTTTAAACATATTTTTTAAACTTTTTTGGCTTTTTTAGCTGGTTGATCGGCCATGCTTTGGCGTCTGTCTTGAAGAGGAGTTAGACATAAAGGCATACATTTCCTCACTTGTGCATTTATATATCACACCTTCGCTACGCCTTAAAACATTTTAACTTCATTCTTTATATTTTTTTATAGTAATAAAGAAAACCCGGTTAATTGTGGGTAAGCAAAAGGAACACATCATGGTTTTGTTCTTTGCTAACGTGTGTATTTTAGAGACTTCAGCTTTTAGGCAGGTACACAGGCCCCCAAAGCAGGCCCAGAATACCATCTCAGGCAGATACACAGGCCTAAATACTTACACACACTTAAATTGGATACTTATTCCCTAACAGCGTGTTTCCAGCTGCTAGTGGGGGGGAGTGTGTCACTGGGAAACAAGCTCTCCCAGGTACATTGCACCCACACCTGGACTTCTACTGGTGAGAGCTGGCAGGGAAAACGTACAACAGATTTATTTATTTTCTGATTCATCGAAACCAAAAGTCTGTGGAAATGTCCATTTCGGGACCACTTTTGGGACCACTTCCTTAGGTGAGACAGCGCCACGCCAGAGCCATCGCCATCCCAGGGGTTAAGTCGCTTCTTTTGGGATCTGGATGACCCTGGCCCTGAGTCTGGGGCCAAGCCTACGAGAGAGCTTAGAGTCTGTAAAAGAGGGAGGGTTCATAGATACCAGCAAGGACTGGTAAAGAAGGGCCTTGGACCTGGATTGCTCCACATGGGTACGCCAAGCACAGCGCTGTGCCAGTGGGGCCAGGGCCTGGCTCCCTTGTGTATTTTCATGACCAACATTGGAAGGTCTTGGTTTGGTTTTCTGATGTGGCATGAAAACAGATTTCCAAGTCTCTCAGTCAGAGGTCCCCAAAGTGTGGGGCGCATCCTCATAAGGGGGCACGGTGGAAAGTTCAGGGGTGTGTGGCAGCACCAGCGCCCCCAGGGGGGCGGGGAGAGAACGCCACCCATCCCCCCTCGGCCCCAGCTGCAGCCCAGCTGGCCAGCCTTGCCTCTGGTTCCCGGCCCCAGCCTCAGCCCCCAGGCACAGTTCTGCTCCTGGCCCTGACTGTGGCCCTGCTCCCAGTCCCGGCGGGCACGGACAGGGATAAGGGGGGGCGGGAGGTAAAAGGTCTGGGGACCCCTGCTCTAAATGTTTTGTGAAAAGGGATTTGTGCTTTCCAGCCGGCCTTGCTACCGGTACAACGATAGCAGTTTAAAAAAAATCCCATCCTCCCCGACATGGTTATAGGGATACAGAAATGTGCCTGTAGACAGTTGGCCTTAAAACCGTGATGGGAGCACAACCTGCTGCAGGAACAGCTGCCTCAGTATGCAGAGAGCCTGGAACAATCGCTCTGCAGGGCGGGATTTGCCCAGTTCAGCTCCCAGCGATGGCAATCCTTTATACGCCAAGACAATTAACAAGGCCAATTGCCGGTCAAAGCAGAGGGCAGAGGCTCGGGGTAGCAGCCGGGAGTGACGGCTGCTTTGGGTTTGGGCGTTACGCCACGTCCCCACCCTGGGGTATTCCAGGATGACTCAGGGATTTAGGTGCTTTGACTAAAGCGGAGCCCATGTGTCTCCTCCTGACTGGCTGTGCATCCCAAAAGCGTCACCGGGCCCTTCCCCAACTCTCTGTCTGGGGAGCTCAGCCCCATAACCACCGAACAAGAAGGAGCCACGGCCAAGATAAATCTTAGCTGCTGGAAGCCAGGAAGGATTCATAGATTTTAGGGCCACCATTAGCTCATCTAGTTTGAGCTCCCGGATAACACACCAACCTCTGACTCGCTACGGTACTTCTATGGCGCCCAGGAGCATCGTGTCGCAGGGCTTCCCAGTCCCCTGGGAGCAGGGCTCTTACCGCCAGGATACAGATGGGAAGGTGACGCACACAGCCACAAAGGCATTGAGGCTCCCCATGTCCATTGATTTCAGTGGGGATTTAGATACCTAAATATTTTTCAGGCTCTGGATCTAGGGGCCTTGCCCATAGAGTCCGTGGCAGAGCCGGGACTTGAACCCACGTCTTACAGCGCCTTGCCCAGCTGCTGCCCCGTCCTTTCTCTCCCAGGATTGCCCTCCAGCTACCCCTGCATTGAGCCCAATGGCTTGGGTAAGGCGGCACCAGCTGATTCCCAGCCCTGCCCTTCCTGAGCTAACATCTCTGTGTCCCCTCCACAGCAAAATACCCGGAGATCAAGAAGCTGATGGGTCCAGATCCCCAGCTGAAGTGGGTGGTGTCCCTGATGGTGCTGATCCAGCTGGTGGCCTGCTACCTGGTGAAGGACTTGCCTTGGAAGTGGGTCTTCTTCTGGGCGTACGCCTTCGGGGGCTGCCTCAACCACTCCATGACGCTGGCCATCCACGACATCTCCCACAACGTGGCCTTCGGCAACAAGGAGGCCAAGTGGAACCGCTTCTTCGGCATGTTCGCCAACCTGCCCATCGGGTTCCCCTACGCCACCTCCTTCAAGAAGTACCACGTCGACCACCACCGCTACCTGGCCGGCGACGGGCTGGATGTGGACGTTCCCACGGCCTTCGAGGGACGGTTCTTCAGCTCCCCGCCCCGCAAGTTCCTCTGGCTCTTCCTGCAGCCCTTCTTCTACGTCCTGCGGCCCCTCTATGTCAACCCCAAGCCCATCACCAGCATGGAGGTGATCAACACTGGGCTGCAGCTGGCTTACGACCTGCTCATCTACTCGGTCTGGGGGTCCAAGTCCATCTTCTACATGATCGCCGGCTCCACGCTGGCCATGGGGCTGCACCCCATGGCCGGCCACTTCATCGCCGAGCACTACATGTACCTCAAGGGCTACGACACTTTCTCCTACTACGGCCCCTTGAACTGGCTGACCTTCAACGTGGGCTACCACATGGAGCACCACGATTTCCCCAGCATTCCTGGCAGCAAGCTGCCGCTGGTAAGATCCTCCCTTCTTGCAAGCGGAGGGCTGGAAGGAGTGAAATCCCTGGGGAAGTGGCCGGAGCCCAGCGGAGGACCAAAGGCCCGCCCCTTAAAATGGGGAGGGGCCACAGAGCCAGGAGATCAAGTGACGATGGGTGGGTGGGTATGGACATGGATTGACATCCCACAAGCAGGCATAGCCCAGATTCCCTCCCCTGCCCCCCAACTCCCAGCTTGCCCCTATACGAAAGAGAACCTTGCTGTCCATGTGGGAACGGAGGCTCTGGGTGTGGGAGGGCTGTGGGGGCTGTTGGCTAGGGTAAGGGTCCTGGGAGTCAGGACTTCTGGGTTCTTTTCAAAAGGTGTGTGTGTGGGGGAGTCTAGTGGTTAGAATAGGGAAGCCTGGCCTCCTTGGATCCTATTCCCGGCTCTGCGCTACCATGGGCACATGGTCTCACCTCTGGAGCACTCCCTCGTGCCTTGCCCGGGCATTGTGGGGGACTTTACCTTCTGTAACCCCTCATCCCCCACCTTCACCCCTCCGGGCCCCCCCTGTGATCCTTGCTCTTGTCAGAGGGCTGACTCCCCTGGGCTTTGCCATGCTGGGAGTCCAACTGCCTGGCCTTCCGCCCCTCCTGGCTTCTCATAGGGCTTCGCTCAGGGGTCCCCCACCCCGCCTCCTCTGCTCCCCATGAGGGCCTGACTCTGATTTTCATAGGCTCTTCCCGGAGAGGAACCCCTCCCTTGGTCTTCCCTCCTCTGCTGAGTAGCTCACAAAGCACTTTACAAAGGAGGGCGGTGTCACTGTCCCCATTTTACAGATAGGGCAACTGAGGCACAGAGCAGGGGAAGCCACTTGCCCAAGGTCACAGGTAGAGCTGCGAACAGAATCCAGGTCTCCCAAGTGCCAGGTCGTGCTCTACCCACCAGGCCACACTGCTGCTTGCATAGCAGCCCCTCTTCCCCCAAGACACACACTTGGGTGTCCTTTGGTATGGCGGATTCCACCTCCATGCCGTGTGCTGGTGCTGTTGGGAGGATTTAAGTGGCACTGTGTTGCCCTCCAGTGGGGAAGATGTGCTACTGCACTTTGGTATTTTGCATCTTCAGAGGCTGCAGACTGCAACCCAGAGGCTCTCAAGCAACGGGGGTGCGAGCACCGTCCCTTTCTGGATGGATAACGGGCCATGAGGGTGGGACGGGAAATCCTGAAATTCATGATGGATGCCCTGAAACATTTTTTCCCATTGTAATATGGGCTTGGCGTGGAAAAGGCTGATATCACGTCTGCCCCCTCCCCCCCCGCCCTGCCTTAATCCTACTATGTAAGAGGGACTGTTTCAAGGGTCACCCCTTGCAATCAGATCTCGAAACTGACTTTCCTTCCTAGGACAACGTGCAGTGAGATAACGCAGGGCTAGAGGGTAAAGCGAGGAAGGATGGGGCAGTGGTTAAGGTCTCAGAAGAACTAGGTTCAGTTTCCTGTGATTTGGGGTGTCACTTAATCTCTCTGTACCTCCATTCCCTAACCGAAAAGTGGGGATAAGAGCGGTGTGTGTTACAGCTGCTCCACTGAGGATAGGAGCTATTTCAGCCCCACGTACAGATCCTTGGTTTTTTAGCACTGGAGGCCCTGTGTCAGTCCCCCCATTTGTCAGCCAAGGTAGCAGTGATCACAATAGCTCCTCACCTAGGGTATATATAGTATGGTAATTAGGACTGGACGAGTATCATTACCCCTTTTGGCCCTGGCAGCCAGCCAAAAATTTGGGTCTTCCAGGTTTTTCCAGGTAGTAAAAGAAATTAATGATGAAGTCAGGTCCCTTTGATGCTGCCTTGTTTGTTTACAAGGGATGTACAAATTCCTGTTTCTCTGAACTCAGGAGAGCCAAACAGAAGACAGGTTGCTTGCCCACAGTCCCGAGCGCTTTCCTGGCAGTACAGTGCCCAAAAGCTCTGTCTCTAGGCTTCTCTCCAGGCCATATGCTATGCTTGTCCAGGCCGTGTCTGGAGCACCTGCCTTTCTGCATGCACCTTTGACTCTCACCACACACAAAGCAATATCCAGTGAAACCCTCTGCCCACAGAGTTCAAATTCCTGCATGGCCTTGGATGTGCCTTTGTTTTGGGCAGAGATTGTCGTTATTTCATAAAGGGGCCCAGCTGCTTCTACTACCTCTTAAAAGAAGGGTGGTGGTTATACCCACCAGCTTTAAGTGCTATAGGTTTAACCCAATCTTATGTGGTGTATTGAAAACTGTTACACATAAAGCGATAGCTTGTAATGTTAAGGGGTTTTCCTGGCCCTCGTAGCAGGGGAGGGGTCCTGAAGGGAAGTGTGTGAGCAGAGTGAGACTGCAGAGAGCCAGCGTAGAGCAAGGGGAGGTGAGTTGTGACGCTCTGTTTTAGGAGCAGCCTGTTTTCTCTCTCTCTGTTTTGGGGGTTCTTGTGAGTTTCGGATTCTCGTGCAAAAGTGCGACCTTCCAGCAGCAAATATTTGTTTTTATCTATCTCCTCTGTGCGTATGCCATGAACACGACACCACAGAGCGCTGGGTAGTTGTGCATCTGTATTGAAACATCCCAGGGCCGGGATTGGTGTTCATGGTCAGACCCCCTGTGTGTCTCTCCTTCCAGGTGAAGAAGATCGCTGCTGAGTACTACGACCACCTGCCCTACCACACCTCCTGGGTCTGCGTCCTCTGGGACTTCATCTTCTGTGACTCGCTGGGGCCCTTTGCCCGCGTGAAGAGGAAGTACAAAGTGGCCAAGGCAGAGTGAAACAAGAGGGTCACCGACAGAGCTCCTGGCTTTCCAGCCTCTGGGCGGGGTTGGGTTTGACTCAGGGGAGTTACTTTATACCCGGTCCCTAATCCCAGACTTGCATGTGCTTCATTTAGGGGTCAAATATCATTGACCAAGACATGAATCTTTAGGTAGCCTGATCAGGCCACAGGAGCACATCTCCTGCCTCCTCAGCTGATGTACAACTGCCCCTCTCCTTGACCACCTGTGACCCACCCAGCAACCAACGTAGGGGGCGTGACCAATGGTGCGGGGGTGTGGCTGAGAAGGGGGTGTGGCTAGGACATCTCCAGGAATCACCAGCTGCTAACAGTCAGTGTAGATTAGAGCAGCCTTCAGGCTACTCTATGCCAGGGACAAGCCTGGTATCCAGATGGTTTTCATGCCACCTTCATTCCCCACCTCACCCAGCCCCAAATTTTTTATCAAATGGTCCCCAGCCGGTCTGGAGAATTGGGGCCAGCGCATGTACAGAGATATTACTAAGGGCCACCAAGATACCTTGAGACCCTTGTGCAGTCTCTAGGTTGCAGCTTTATACGCCTGATTCCCCTCTCCCTCAAAGCAGTGTAAATCTGGAGTGACCTCATTGAAATCAGTGACGTTGTACAGGTGTAAATCAGGAATAACTCCACTGGAGTCAATGGGGCTGATTCGCGCCCCCCTCTCACCCTGCCCTAGAACAGGAGCAACTGCTCTGGGTGTTGCACAGATGTAAATGAAATGAGAATTGGGTCCCTTGTAAAATGTGAAATGTAATAAGTGCATCCCCAGGTCTGCAAGAGAGGATCATGCATACATGATACAAAGATACAGCCTTCCTTAATTAAGCATGTTCCTTATATTAAAAGTGACTCGAGGCAAGAAGCTTCAGTGGGATCTGTGCTGATGGAGAAAGGAAATTGGAAAGATAGATCTATCTATAGGTATATTTACCATAGAAATATCAGGAATGCCCATGTCTGGTTTGGTGTCTGCTGGAGAGTTCGTTGGAGGTCTCCAAAGTGTGGCTTGAAACCACTCCTGGCAAGGAAAGGGAGAAGCTGGCAGTTTAACAAAGAGAGCTCTCCTCCCACCTGTTTGTTGGGTGTTTGAGTTAAATAGTTATTCCCCCCGGCCCCAAAAGAGAGTTTAAATAGTCTGAGTAAAGAAAATCCCTCAATGGAACTGATTCTGCTTACTTGCTGTCTGATGTTGGAATCCTTCCCGAACCCCTGTCACCCATACAGACTTCCGGGGGGGGCGGGGAAACAGGGTAGACAAGAACTGAATTTTTGACACAGGAAGAGAAAGGAAATGAAGGGATTATGGGTGGGGTTGGAGGCACTTTACTCAGTAAAGAAAATCTTCTAGGCCTGCTCCATTACGAAGTTGAAAAGGACACACCCCTTCCTTTGCAGCTCATAATTAAAGCTGAATGAGGGGCTTGTTCCCCAGCTGGGGTCACTGAGGATCTGGCCCTGGATATTTGCAAACCTCCGGTCTGTGCCTGTCTCGCATTAGCTCTGCATGTTTGCCGTGGCGGGCTCATTCGCTTACAAGTGATGGGTGGGTTTCTGACGGTGTAAATGAAGTGGGCGTGGTCAGATTTTTGTTCTAGCAGTGGGGGGACAGATTTGACGAGGGGGCTGGGTTTTGTTAATAACAACGTCTTTCATCCTTAAGGAGCCCAAGCGCTTTACATAACCTAGAGGGATCCTGTCTCTTATAGCGGAGCCAGAGCAGGCAGGACAGCAGTCCCACCTGTGATTGGGCTTGTTGGGCAAGGCTAGGGAGCAGATAGAATGACAGGAATGGGGATCTTGCCAGAAGACGGGGACTCTTGGGGTGGTGGGGGGGGGGGGGCAGGGAAGCGCCCCGGTGTTTGCAACGATCAACGGTGAGTCAGGACCTTGGGTTGACACGGCAGCACAGCGCCCCTGGGTAAGGGTGGAGTCGGCCCTGACACCGAGGAGCGAGCCCCTCTTGTTGAGTCCCACACCCTGCTCTCTGAAGCACAAAACCCCCTTGCATGGCTTGGGGGTCAGCCCCGCAGATTGCTCTCTGCTGCACAGCGCCCCCTAGTGCCAGGTTGGAGCATTGGAGTCAGCGCTAATTGCGAGGGGACAGCCCCCCCCATGAGTCACCCGCCCCGCTCCCTGCAGCACCGTGCCCCTAACGCCACACTGCTCTGAGGAATTGGGGTCAGCGCAGACTGGCCAGCTCCCCAATTGTGTGTTTATTTCCATGCAAACCCCCTCCAAGTCCTGGCCCATCGACTGCCCTGCCGGGTTTGTGAGATATTGACACAGCCATTGCAGCCCGAGCGGGTACGTCCAGCTGGCCCCTTCTACCGCCTGTCCCCCCACGGGCCCACTGCAGGCCTGGAACGCCCAGCGCTGCTTCTCCACTCGGTGGCGCAGGAGGAGTTCTGCAGCTACAGCCGCGGCCGTCAGCAGGTCACAGCAGGCGCCCCCTCCAGGTCTGATCCTGCCTGAGGGCTGCGAGCCCCGTCTCGCATCTCTGCACCCCGATTATCTGCCTTTCCTCTCCCACTTGGTTGATCTGGCATATATTCCTTCCTGGGCTGTGCAGCCTTCCTAGGAACGAGGGGGCCATTCGCCTTCGTGTTCAACACTATGCACTGCACGGGAGCTGCGGCAGGGGAAGGGCGAGTGGCATGTTAGACTGTCCTGGTATGTGTGTGCAGTGCTGATCGCAGGGTGTCGGCTGAGGGCTCCACGTGTGATCTTAATACATGTGATAATGCAGCCCTGGCTAACAGGCTGGCTTTGCAATGCTGCTTCATTTTACTTTACAGAGCATTGGAATGAGCTGATGTGCATCTGTGCATCTCTTTGTGTGTGTGCATGTGTATCTGTGTGTGTGCATCTGTGTGTGTGCATGGGCATGTGCGTCTGCGTGTGCATCTGTGTGTGCGTCTATGTGTGTGTGTGTGCATCTGAGTGTACATGTGTGTCTGTGTAGACGTGTGCGTCTGTGTGTGCATGTGCATCTCTGTGTGTGCATGGGCATGTGAGTCTGTGTGTGTGTGTGTCTTTGTGTGCGCACATCTGTCTGTGGGCATGTGCGTCTTTGTGTGTGCATCCTCTGTTGGCTGGAATCAGAGCTGAATATGATAATGGCCAGACTGGGTCAGACCAAAGGCCCGTCTGTCCCCATAATCTGTCTTCTGACAGTGGCTGGTGCCAGATGCTTCAGAGGGAATGAGCAGAACAGGGCAATTATCAAAGATCCATCCTCCCTCATCCTCTCTCATCCATTCCCAGTTTCTGGCAGTCAGTGGCGTAGGGACACCCAGAGCATGGGATTGCGTCCCTGCCCATTTTGGCTAATAGCTGTTGATGGACCTGTCCTCCAGGAACATAGCTTATTCTCTTTTGGACCCAGTTATAGTTCTGGCCGTCACAGCATCCCTGGGCAATGAGTTCCCCAGGCTGACTGTGCATTGGGTGAAGAAATACTTCCTTGTGTTTGTTTTAAACATGCTGCCTATTAATTTCATCAGGTGTCTCCTGGTTCTTGTGTTATGTGAAGGGGTAAATAACATGTTCTTAGTCGCTTTCTCCACACCAGTCATGATTTTATAGACCTCTGCCATAACCCTCCTTAGTCGTCTCTTTTCTAAGCTGAACAGTCCCAGTCTCCTAGTTCCAGCCCCTAAATATTTTTGTTGCCCTTCTCTGCACCTTTCCCATTTCTAATCTCTTTTTTGAGACGGGGCGACCAGATCTGCAGGCAGGATTCCAGGTCTGGGCGCGCCCTGGCTTTATAGAATGGCATGATGATATTTACTGGCTTATCATCTAGCCCTTTCCTAATGGTGCTGCTGCACAGGGAGCAGAGGTTTTTCAGGGACCGGGAGTGTGTCACAGGCGCCGGCAGCAGCTCACGCCGTCGGGTGGAGTTCTGGAAGAGGTTTTGGGTAAGCCAGGGGGCGTCTGAAGGGACAGAACTGCACCCAGAGGGGCTGGGCGGTGGGACAGCAGGTTCCAGCTCTGAGGAGGGGGTGCTAAGCAGGGGGTCTGTCCGTAGGGACCCCAAGTCTGGGGCAGCAGTTGGGCTCTGTTCAAGCTCCAGAAGCTTCAATGCCGATCAGAGCAATCTAGTGAGTGACCCAGAGGGGGCGCTCCGCTGGGAGCTGCGACTCATGTGCGGTACCGCTAACCATAAGGGAGGTTTCCCAAGGAGGGCTAGGGTCCTGCCATAGGAAGATGGAAGTTCTGTCCCTGCCGCTCTGCATGTGCAGTGTGGAGACAGCTGTGAAGCTCCGTGAATGCTTCTCCAGCTCCAGATCAGAACCAGGTGGGATTTTGCAGGGGGCAGAGGAGACTCTCAGACAGAATCCCTGGATCTCAACCTTTGCGTTGGACCCAGAACCATCAGCCGTCAATTTCACCATCTGGTTTGGACGGAGCTGAAATCTCGTACACTGAACCCAGCTGCAGAACATAATTCGGATCCACCCGGCCTGCTGCCCGTCTTCCCCCAAAACACTGCTGCAATGAATCAGGGGAAGGGCTGAATTTTCTAGGTAAATTTCAGTGCCAGTCTGGAGTGGCAGCCTCTGGGAACTGGATCCTGTGCCTGTGGAGAAGCAAGACAAACCGCGCACGACACACCCTCCTACACACATGCTCGCGCTGACCCTGCGGGCATAATCTGTCTAGGAGAGTTCAGTCTCCATTCATGCCTGAGATGGGCTGGGAGGCAGTTCTGGTGGTGATGTTTACAGTGTGGATCCACAGCCATCAGGCAGATCTGTCAGTTCCACGTGGAAGGAGACCTTTGAATCCCTCATACCCCAGGAGACGATTGGCGTTGGCTCATAGACACATCAGATGACGTTCCAACAGAGGCTAACAATGCGCCCAGCTCTTAGATCATTAGAATTCAGTGCACAGAGCGACTGGCGAGGAAGACAATGTCATTTTCCTGGCCCATGACCCTGCTGTCGGTTAAGCATCAGCTGAGCATTTGATTTAAGAGAAAGCACCGATGGAAAATAACTTGCCCTGGGGACTTGCCAGCTCCCCTCCCCAGCAGCTGTCCCTCCTTTTAGTACCGACTCATCTCAGCACCCATCCAGGTTGCGTTGAAGTCAATAGCAGGACTGGTGATGGAGTCACTGAAGGGCAGCACTGCGGCCCTGAGTTGCAAAGTGCCGGTGTCTTTTGAGGTTGGTCTGCAGGTCGCTGAAGTCAGAGGAAAGGCTCCTGTTGATTGCACAGAGCTTTGGGTCAGGCTCTTACTGACCTGAATCAGTGAGGGTTGATGGGAAGGTGTGAGCTCTTGGCAGAGCAAAGGGCAGAGAAATCCCCAAATGGGAACAGATCAACAGTCCATCCAGCCTGCCACACTAGATCAGTCCATGGGACCCTGCTATTCTGCTCCCCCTCTGTGCTGCTCCCCCGGCATACGGTGCCTTTAGCGTGAAGCCGTCTTGTCTGTCCCTGCTATGGATCGACTCCCTGAAATCATCAGCCTCTAGCAGCACAAGCCCTGCCCTCCAGGCCCTGCTGTCTCTGTGCAGGTTAATGATGAGCACACATCACCCTGCACATGTCGTCCTCGCAGGGTCCCTCTGCCCAGCCCCTGTTCCATTAAACGCTCACAGAATTCCCAGGCCTGCTCTTCCCCGAGGAGCTGTGCACCACAGCTCACTAGTTACACCTCAGCTCTGCTGAACACACGGCGCTGAGCTACAGTTGTAGGGAAAACAAGAAGAAGTTGATTATTGAAGAACAAAGATTCCAGTGCTGGGGGGTTAAGAATATTGGAAACAAATGGTTACCTAGCAAACAAAATCATAACACGCTTCTTGAGCCTAAGCACGGAACAAGTTCTCCTCCCCGCTAAAGCAGCGCATCTCACTCAAAGTTATTTTCAGCCAAGCCAGGTTGAGATCCCTTATTCATGAAGCAAACTCACTGGATGTTCACTGCCAGGGGGGAGGATTCCAGGGTGTCCTCTTTGTCCCCCACAATGTACCAGAACAAACCTTTGATGCTTACCCCAAGAGAAGGCCCCCGCCGCCCCATACCACTTCCTGTTAGATTTCCTCTGAAGTCCCTGCCAGCTCTTCATTAGGATTTGACTTCGAATGCTAACAGGTGCCCATTGTGAACCAGACAATGCTTAATTTACATGTAAACCGACGGACAGATACACAGCTCTTGCCTGGAGCAAAGCCTCTTTTCCCCTTTCCGGGGTTGTATACGGTCAGAACATAATTTTCAGTACAGAGCCAGGGCTTCTCACATCGCATCTGCACATACATTTCACAGTGGTTATGATGATGAGTGTGAACACAGGCTTTCATTAGAGACCTCACCTGCCACTCTTTGGGGAACTAGCATGGAAATACCAGACCCAGGGGATTCTGGTAACCTTTGTGCCCTCTGCCAGCTGCATTAAAAGATCCTGGGTCATACCTGCCCCTGGTGCCCCGACATTGCTGCTGCACTAAATCAGTACAAGGGATAGCTCCATCTCACCCTGCTGCAGCGGTGGATGAGAGTAGTGGGCCTTTCTGGCTCATTATCCCCCTCCTCTGCTGGACCGGAGCAGTGGCCCACCTAGCTCTTTGCCCTACCATAATGGATCATGCAGAGAGTCATAGAGGGTACGTCTACACAGCAAAGAAAAAACTGGCTCGAGTTCTGGGGCCCTCCCACCGCGCAGGCCCAGCCCTCCCACCAGTCTGAGCCCAGACATCTACATAGCCATGAAACGCCCCACAGTCTGAGCCCCATGAGCCTGAGTTGGGCTGGCATAAGCCAGCTGCCGGCGTCTAGCTGCTGTGTAGATGTGCCCATAGTCTTGGATTTGCATTCCCTGGCCTGCGAGGTGAAGTCGATCTTGTAATATCTCCTGCCCTGCATCTGATCATTGGCCCATGTGTTTTAGCAGGCTCTGGCTAACAGAAAGCTGCAGATCCCCTCATGCACCTCATTGGTGAATGAAGGACCCAGTTGCCTCCTCAGATACACCCCTATCCTCTTACCTCATAAGAACATAAGAACGGCCATACTGGCTCAGACCAATGGTCCATCTAGCTCAGTGTCCTGTCTTCTGACAGTGGCCAATGCCAGGTGCTTCAAAGGGAACAAACAGAACGGGGCAATTACCGAAGGATCCATCCCCTGTCCTCCAGCCCCACCATCTGGCAGTCAGAGGCTTAGTGACACCCAGAGCATGGGATTGCACCCCAAATCATCTTGGCTAATAGCGGTGGATGGACCTGTCCTCCAGGAACCTGTCTAATTCTCTTTTGAATCTGGTTATACTTTTGGCCTTCACAACATCCCCTGGCAATGAGTTCCACGGGTTAACTCTGTGTTGGGTAAAGAAATACTTCCTTCTGTTTGTTTTAAATCTACTGCCTATTAATTTCATTGGGTGACCCCTAGTTCTGGTGTGAAAAAGTAAGTAACACGTTCTTAGTCACTTTCTCGACACCAGTCATGATTTTATAGACCTCTATCGTATCCCCCTTAATCGTCTCTTTTCCAAGATGAAAAGTCCCAGTCTTTGTAATCCCTTCTCATATGGAAGTTGTTCCATATCCCTTATCATTTTTGTTGTCCTTCTCTACACCTTTTCCATTTCTAATATATATTTTTTGAGATGAAGCAACCAGAACCACACACCGTGTTCAAGGTGTGGGCATACCGTGGATTTATATAGGGGCATTATGTAATTTACTGCCTTATTATCTATCCCTTTGCTAATGACTCTCAATCTTCTGTTAGCTTTTTTGACTGCCACTGCACATTGAGTGGATGTTTTCAGGGAATATCCACAGAGACTCCAAGCTCTCTTTCTTGATTGGTAACAGCTAATTTAGTCCCATCATTTCGCATGCATAGTTGGCATTATGTTTTCCAATGTGCATTACTTTGCACTTATCAGCATTGTATTTCTTCTTCTTCTTCTTCTTCATTTTGTTGCCCAGTCACGCAGGTTTGGGAGATCTCTTTGCAGTCAGCTTTGGACTCAACTATCTTGAGTAATTTTGTACCATCTGCAAACTTTGCTACCTCACTGTTTACCCCATTTCTCTAAGCGGGAGCCAGCGGATCAAAAGCCATGTGGCTGGAGGAAACGGCCCTGATCCAAAGCCCATCGACATCAAGGACCTCTAAGAGCAGGGCCTGTGACATGGTCAGCGTCAGAAGCGTATTGAGTGGCTGTTCCCACCTCCCGGTGAACAAAAGGTTAAACGGGGAGTGGTTCATCCCTTGGCTGGAAAAGAGGGTCCTCTCACCCCTTTAATCTCTCTGCCCTGCCATTGGAGCCAGCAGGTGACTAGGCTGCAGATGGCTCCCTGCCTACCCAGAAGCAAGGGGAAGGTGTTAGCAGGAGAAGAATACTCCATTTACAGGCTGGGATCAGGAGATATGAGTGCGATGAGGTCACATGGGGTCATCATTTCCTCTCCCTGGTCCTGGGACCAAGTGAAATATACAAGTGGGAGCTTTACTGCTCATGCTCCAATGCTGCATGGTGTGGGGTGATTCGTGCTGACGACCCCTTGGAGATCAGGGTATCTGCCCTTCTGCTGTGGCCTTGACAGGGGGACATCATGGGTTGCTCTTCCCACTCGATGGACAGGAAACCTATGCTTTTGGTCTCCCTAAGCACAAATTGCCTTCCCCTGCACCTCCTGATGGACAAGAAACCATCTCTGCTAGTGCTGTAACTCCCGCTGCAAACACACCTGTCCATTCTGGATCCATCGCTGCTGCTCAATTGCCTCCCTCCAACTGGCAGCTTCGGGGCGATGGGAGAACGTTGCACACTTAATCCGGGACTTGAGGCAATTGAAACATTATTGAACTAGCTCTGGAAACAGCCCAATAAATACAAAAATGCTGTTTCTATACAGCATGTTTCATCTAATTCCTTCCTAGTGCTTTACAATGGTGGGCAAGTGCCATTTGTAGCAGAAAGTGAGAGTCTGAGACAGGAGGCCTAGTATAACAGGCCAGGTCTGAGGCCTGAGCTAAAGTAATGGTCAAGCCCTGCTGTTAGAAAGCAAAGTTAGCAGAAGTCAGGCTGTGAATGCTGGCAGACTCACAGAAACTGGCAAGAACAGAGCTGATACGCACATTCCTAAAGAGGCACTAGGTGCAGAGCACTCACACAAGCACATTTCAGCAAGGTACCAGAACATCCCAATACTCAAAGATAATGTGGGCTTACTGACCCCTCGGAATGACAATATGATGGATAGAGATGATTTGGCCGAATCACCCAGTACAATGTAAAAGATGGTACCTTATTGCATCAGAGGGTGGCAACTACACATGTCAGAGGGGCAATATGCAACTTGTTTGTATCAGTGTATAAAGGAGGTTCTCAAAAGGAGTGTCTTGGTCCAGCCGAGGGGGAAACAGAAAGTCCTGCCGTTTATTGAGCTGGTCCATTGTAACAAGCATACATGTGTTAGTGGTCCGGTAGGGTCTGCAGGCTACTAGGACCGTGCTTTGTCTACAATAAACTTGGCCTAGTGCTTTCATTACTGAAATGGATCTCTGGTCTTATTAAATAATCCAATCGTGGAGTGGTGTCTCAGTTATCCGCGCAGAGCTGGGACAGCATACACACTGGGAGAACAACACACACACAGCCAACAACTGACAACACCGTTATATTATTTTACAGGGAGAAACTGAGGCAGAAAGCGGGGAAGAGTCCGTGGCAGAAACAGGAATAGAATCCAGGAATCCTGGTGCCCGATGCCCCTGCTCTAACTACTGCAATTCAGGGGTGGGTGAAGCGATCGCTGAGTCTATAGCTTGTGATCCTTCAGGCTGAGTGGATGCATGAACCGAGGTGCTATAGAAATATAAAATTGCCAGGAGTGTCGGACACTGCAAGAGGTGCTGGAAATAATGGGAAGATATAGCAGAGAAGCTTTGCATCTCTGCTCATCCATGCTGCAAGGGTGAGCACCTAGGTGCATGCGTAGCTAGCTGCGTGCTCACATCTGCTTCACATGCACTCGTGGGTGCACACACATCTGCGCAGGCACCCGTGCCTGCAGCCATGTGCGTGGGAGGGGAGCATCCAATGCAGGCCAGGCAATCACCTACCCTCCAGTCCCCGCCCGGCCCCGGGCCTGCCCTGCCCTGCCCTGCCCTGCACACCCCTACCTAGCAGCTACGCATGCGTCCATATGCCCACGCTCGCTCCCATCCGTGTACCCCCTCCCCCACCTCCACCCCATTCCTGCACCAACACCTATACGCCCTGGAGGCACTTCTCCGTTCTGCCGTCTACACCCAGCTGCCCTCATCTTCCGGAGGCTTCAGACTGCGAGCTGCTTCTATATTTCGCATTGCCATTGGCTGACTCGGCCTCACCCGCACGTAACGCCGGCTTCTATTGTTTGACATGAAGGCGGGGCCGCTTGCGAGCTTCACGCGGGGGCGGGAGAGGAGGGCATCACAAGAGACTTTGATTGGTTGGTTAGTCCGGCATGGGCGGGCTGGGCACTGGTTCGGTCGCGGTGTGATTGGCTTGTCTGGGCGCGGCGTGCGGTGATTGGCCGGGCGCGCTGGGGCTCGGGGGCGGGCCGAATCTTCCAGAAGGTAGCGGGCAATAGCAGGCAGCGGCCGGGCTCCCTCAGAGTCAGACCCGAGTCGTGCGGTGCCGCGGCGTGCGGCGGCGGCGGCAGCAGCAGCACCAGCACCAGCACCATGATCCTGTCGGGGGCGCCGGGCGTGGCCTCCCCGGCCACCGTGTCCGTGTCCATCAGCAGCAGCCTCAACTCCTTCCGCGCGCAGAAGCGCTACGGGCGGGGCCTCACCATCGCCGAGTTCAAGGTACCGGGACCGACCCGCCCCGCCCCGCCCCCGGGACCCCGCCCCGGGACCACCCCGAACCGCCAGACACCGAACCGCGACCCACTGACCCCCCCCCCCCGGGACCACCCCGGGCACCGAACCGGGACCGACCCGCCCCGACACCGGACCCCCTCTCCTCCCCCCAGACTGACGCACGCCTCCGGACACTGAACCGGGACCGACCGAATCCCCCCTCCCCGAACTGACCCGAATCCCCGGGCACCGAACCTGGACCGCCCTGCCCCAACACCGGAACCTTGTCCCCCGAACTGAGCCGAACCCCCAGACACCGAACCGGGACCGACCGAAACCCTGGCCAGGGAAATGAGACCGCCCGAATCCCCCCGGACTGACCTGAACCCCCAGCACCGAGCTGGGACTGACTGAACAACACCTCCTCCCCAAGAACTGACCCACAGCCCCGGGCACTGAACTGGGACCCACCGAACCCTGGCCACCGAACTGGGACTGACCAAACCCCCCACCCTCTCCCCAGACTGACCCACGCCCCCCTTGGACACTGAACCAGGACCCACCGACTCCCCTCCCCGAAGACTGACTGACACTGAAACTCAGCTGCCCAGGGACCAGCCCACGGGCCCCCTTCCCTTCCTCCTGGACCAAAGTGGGCCCTACTGACCTGCACCCTCCCAACACTGGACCTTCCACTGCTGACACCAAACCCTTACCCACAATGACAGCCAAGCCCTGTGGGGCCCCCCACTCTCCACACTGGCCTGATGCCCAGGCTGGCTCCTGACACCGGACTGGGGTGCAGAGGGATCGACCCCCAGCAGGACCAGGACTGAACCCACCAACCTTTGCTAGGGCCTGCACGGCCTTATCCCCCTGCTCCCAAGGACTAACCCTACCCCAGGAACCCACTGATACCCGCTGTGGCTTGACCCTCCCTTGGGCCCCAGAGTGGGACCCCTCCCCCTAGGACCCACCAGGGCCTGACCTTTCCTGGACCATCCCCTGGGCGGATGCTGATGCTACCAACACCCATCCTGCCCTGACCCCAATGGCATTGCCAGGACCAGACCTCCCCCTCCTGGAACCTGCCGTGGCCTGACTGGGACCATCCCTCAGAACTCTGCCCTCCAGTGCCAGCCACCTCCCACCGCCCAGGCCTGACACTGGACTGGGACAGACACCCACTGGGACTCACCAGGGCCTGACACTGCTCTTCCCAGTGACCCCCAGGAATGACCCTCTCCCTGCAGATCTGCTAGAGCCTGACCCTCCGAGCCCTGCCCAGGCCTGGGACCTCTTCCTGACCTGGGGACCTCTTCCTGGGACTAATGTACCTAGCACTGGACTGTCCCCAAATCTCTGGGATCCTCCCACACGTCCCCAGTGGTGAGGTCACGGGTACTGGGGCTTAACTCCCACCTGCTGCCCTCCCCAGGAGCCTAGGCAAGGTGGCCAGAGTTAGCGTCTCATCTGAACTCCTCCTCCCCGCCAGCCCCCGCCTTGTGCCAGGCCCTCGCTGACTCCTGTTGCTACTTGATTCCCAACTCTAATCCATAGCCACCCCCTACCTCTGCTGCTTCTGAAATTGTCCAGAATTGTTTCCCCATCTTCCAGTCCATTCAGTGGCCACTTCTTGCCCACCCCAGCCTCTGCCTGTGAACCCCTGCACAGCTTCCTCCTGCCACACTTCCCCTTGTTGTCTTTTCCCCCCGTCTTTGCACTGAACTCTTTGCTTGGGTCTACTCCCCTAGGTGCCAGCCCCATCCTCTCCTTAAAACACATTTGATTCAGGTGGCCCTGTTCGTTATATGTCCTACCATAGTGCTTAGGAGGCCCAACTATGGACCAGGCCCCCACTGTGCTAGGTGATGTGGAAACGGAAGTAAAAAGACAATCTCTGCCCCAAAGAGCTTCCAGTCTAAGCAATGAGAACTCACCATGCAGAACAGAAGGTACCACCCAGCATCTTCAACTAGTGCTCCACAGATGTTTAATTCGGAATGAAGTTCCTTTGGGGCACGGACCGTTCTATTTCCACACATCTTGGAGCGCTCATGTGGTATCCACCCAAGACTCCACTCTTCTGTGTTTTGATTTGTTTTAAGGAATCTGGGGTGATATTTTAATACCAAGTCAGGGAAGCTTAATAGAAATCTGCCGCAGAAATGGTTGAGTAGATCCTGTCTACCCCGGATCCTGGGGGCGACACCGATTGTTCCCTGCTGATAGGGTTGGAAGAATTAGACTTTTATCGGTAAACGTTGATTTCACCAAACAGCCCCCCCCCCCCCAACAAATACTTCCCTCAAAAATAATCAAAAGTTACAGAGAAGCAAAATAAGAAAAATGCCACATGAGAGAGAAATTATTAGTTTGATTTAAGACTACTGCAGTTCCTGCAGTTGGGAACATTTAAATAGATGGACATAAAAAAATGCTTAAACCAGTGCAGCTGAGCAAGAACCCTGCTCCAGTGCCTGGCTGAGCTTCCTGCTTTTGCTCAGCCCAGAGTCTTGGCTGAGGTCTCTGCCCTGCCCACCAGGACCAGAGTCTCCCGCTTATGTCTGCAGGGATTGAGTGTCACTGGCCCTGCCAGGGTGCATGGGGAGCCCTCAATCTGCTCACTGTGACAGCAGGAGCCATTCAGTGGTGGGATAAGCAAGTGAGGGCAGAGCAGAGACCTGCAGCCAGGACTGCGGGGAGGACGATGAGCCCTCGGCCGTGGGGGCAGCCACCTTGCTGCTGAGTGGCTCTTGCCCTGTCGATTATCTGAATAAAACGTGCTGTTCAGAGAGTTGGCAGTATGCTGTATTCCCATCTCTTACCTCTCCTACTCAAGGGACGTGGGAATTGGCAGCCTGGAGCTGTGTCTGACAGTCGCCAGCACCAGGTGTTCCAGAGAAAGGAGTGAGAACCCTCCAGTACACAGTTCCCACCCTAAATGACTCCTTGTCCCAGCCTAAAGAATCACTGTCCTCCCCCCCCCCGGCCCGGCCCGGCCCGGCCCGGCCCGGCCCAGCTGCTTGCCTTCTTATTTGTCAGCTTTTGCCATGTCCAGCTAAGCTCGAAGTCTTCAGCCCTCTGCTGGCATCAGTCCCTCCACCAGTGAAACGGTACAATAACGGGGAAAATATACTTCCTGAAAATCACCCCTCTAATAACACCCTTTCCTCCCCCTAGGCTTCTGTACAGAGACCCACCCATGCTGCTTACTTAAAAGGCAAACAAATCTGGAGCTCTCCTGATCTCGGCTGAGATGGGAGTGGTGGGTCTACTGGGATGGGTGTAAAACCAGCATCTTAAACTCCCCCGTGGGGCCCACTGGCAGGCACTGGAGGCTCCAGAGCGTAGGTGTAATATACCTGCAGCAAGATGCCAGCTTGTTAGTAATAATACCTGGTGTGTATGGAGTGCTCTGTCAGTCATGCTCAAAGCGCTTCACAAAGGAGGGCAGTGTTGTTACCCACCCGTTTGACAGATGGGGAAACTGAGGCATGGGGGGGAATATTTGAACCAGGTGGGCTAGTGGCCAAGCAAGGAACAGAACCCAGGCCTCTGAATCTGAGTCTAGTGCTCTATCCATCAGGTAACACTGTCTTCCCATGGAGTGAATGATGGTAACCTAGCACTCAGGTGCCCAAGGCTGATTGTTGTGTTTTGGGTGTCGTTTTATTCTAGCGGTACCCATGTCTTCCTGCTCTGGGATACAGCTGCAGCCCATAGTCCTATTGGTCAGTCTTTCTGCATGTCTCCCATTGATTCCCATGCTCCTTTCTTTCTTGACTGTTTCCCCTCCCCCCTGAAGATTGGCTAACCACAGTCACCTCTGATTTCAGACTTGCCCCTCCAGCCCCTTTTGGTTATTTCTCTGTCCTCTCTGGTATTTGCAATGACACAGTCCTGTCTGAATAACGCTGCCCACAGCAGCTCTGGGGTGCATTGCAGGTCCCTGGGAAGGGCTCCATCAGCAGAAAAATCCAGCCATGCCATGCAGCCAAAAAGCAGATTAACTGCAGCTCAGCAACTAGGGGCTTGTGCCCAGCTGGCTAACTGACAAACCACTACTTCTTCCCCTGCAGCAATTGGCTCTTTGCCAGCTGCTGTCTGCTGTCTGTTGCTTCCCAGCAACATTTATTTATCCTCACAGAAGGGAAAACTAGTCTGTAAAGCAAAATCTGACTCTGCAGGGGCTATGTCCTGCGCCCCATGTGACATGGGTTGTGCTGAGCACTGGTTGGTTTGCAGTCTTCTGTGCTCTGTAGGACCATGTCTCTTATCTGTCCCCTCTGCTCTGATCTCTCCAGGTCTGAATCTGCCTTCCTGGGTGGTTGCCGCTTCCCCTCTGATTTTTCTCACTTGGCGTCCTCTGCAAATGCTGAATTTATGCCAGAGCAGCTCCTGGCAAAGCACTGGGCTGGAAGCTAGCTAGCTACAGACATCGTTGCTTGAAGGTTGCTGGGTACTTCACTATTGCAATAAAAGCTCAGTCTGAGGATCTATGAGATCATCTAGCCCGGATCACTCCTACCTCTTGTGTTTTGTAACGTTCCTGGTCTTGTTTTCTTCTGTAAGCTCCAGTGACATGATGCCTGCTTGGTCCTGTTGTCACCTGTGGGTGGCTTTGTGGACTTTGGCTTGTATGCAGCGATTGAGTTTAGGATGTGGAAAAGCTGATGTGGGTAACAGGTTCTCTCTCTCCTTTCCCAGTGCAAATTGGAGCTGGTGGTGGGAAGTCCTGCGTCATGTATGGACTTGGAGCTCTACACACCGGATGACAAATTTGTAATGAAGCTGGACAGCGATGAGGCTTTACTGGGATCCTATCCCATCGATGACGGCTGTAGGATACATGTGGGTATCGGGGTTATGCCCCTAGGAGAACAGAAACACCACCTCTTAGGCCTTATAGACCCCTGTAGGCAGCCACTGCTGGCTGAGAGCAGGTCAGCTCCCCGGTGTAGACAAGGCCTGTATTTAACGATGACGTGAACTGCAGTGTAGTCAATCCCTGGAGTGCTGAAGGCCCCACAGTGCTCAACTTTTCCTCAAGTCAAGCAAAACTTTGGTTTCCTCTTAAAAGCAGAGATTTTAAGTCTGTGAAGGGGTTTCAGTCACCCAAGTGATGTAACAACTCAAGTCCCGCTGAAAGGCAGTGGGTTACTGAGCCAGGTGGGTGCTTGTGAAAAATCCACCCTGGATCTTAACCCTTCTTCCTGCAAAACTTAAAGATGTTTGTGTCCAAGGTTCTGATTTGGCCGGTTTCGCTCTTTGGAGGCCTCTTTTTTTCCCCCCCGTTAAACCTGACTAAATTAGCACCACTTGCATTCATAGATTATAAGGCCAGACGGGACCGCAGATCATCTAGTCAAACCTCCTGTGTGATACAGGCCATCATGCGTCACCCCAATTACTCTTGCATTGAGCTGCCTTGTGCCCAGTACAGGGAATACCCCTGTATTGAGCAGCCTACAGGTATGTCTACACAGCAAACCTTCCTCCTGCAGCTGCGAGTCTCGCGCCTGGGTCTACAGACGCAGGCTTGTGCTACGGTGCTAAAACTAGCCCTATTGACGTTCCTGCTTGGGCTGTGAAGCCGGGGCCGGGTTTGAGTCCCAGCAGGAATGGCTACGTGGCTATTTTTAGCACCATAGCACGAGCCTGCATCTGAAGACCCAGGTGCTGAGACTTGCTGCTGGGTTTTTTTTGTCCTGTACACATACCATGTGTCATTCATTGTTCCAGGGACACCTTGGGGTGGGATATCAATACGCTGAATTGTGCAGCTTTAAACAAGGTGCCAGGGCTCAGTTTACCAAGACCGGGGATAAACACACTGGTGTGAACAAGAGAGGACTCTGGTCACTCCCCATTCTGTTTTCTAGGTCATTGATCGGAGTGGTGCCAGGATCGGCGAGTACGAGGATGTGTCGCGGGTAGAGAAATACGAAATGTCTGCCACTGATTATGAGAAGAGGCCAGGTAATGACAATTACAGCTTTGCAAAAAGACCCGTCTTTGCAGGGTTAAAACTTTCATTCCCAGACTGAAATGTAAAGCCTGACAGTTTGAGTATCAAATGGATCTCACCCATGTGACACCCCCACCCCCCAAATCCCTGTCCCAATTTTTCACACTTGCTGTCTGGTCACCCTATCCTAAAGCTCTGCCTGCTGCATCACTTATTGCTAATGAAGGATGGATGGTGGCAGCGAGATGTTTTTCTGCTGCTAGGTTGATCTAGGCCCCAAATGTAGCTGTTTGAAATGGAAATCTTTCCAGCAAAATATGGATAAAATAGCTTTTGTGGTCAGGACTGAAGAGAGATCCTTGCAGTGTCTACAGCCTAAATGCTGCATTGCTGGGCTAGTACATGAATATCGTGAAATTGACTAAGGCAACATGAAACTGACCGTGGCTATTGATGTTTCTTGAGCTGAGTGCAAAAAAATCACTGGCAAAAAGGGGAAAAATAGATTAAAAAACCCACCTCAATTCTAATCTTGGGTCTCTTAATAGGTGGGAGGTGGTGTTAAAATTTCCTACGTGACGGTGTCCTTTTAAGGCCCACCATTTCCCCCTCTTGCTTCCAGACTCTGTGCGCTCCTTCCTGAAGCGGAGTAAGGTGGGGAAGTTTAACGAGGAGGAGCTGTTGAAGAGAGAGGCGGAGCAGGAGCAGAAACAAGCGGAAGAGAAGGCTCTGGCAGAGGCCATTTCAGTGGGTGCTCGGTGCTCGGTTCGGACCTCGGGCCAGCCCAACAAACGGGGGACAGTCATGTACGTGGGTAAGTGCTGCTGGCCCCTAGCTCTTGATTCCTTCCCACCCTGATTGAAGGGTGTGATTTTTCCCATCCCCCAGATTATCCTTCCCTGGGTCTTCAAAAGGCTGGTGCATCTGCTGGATGCTAACTATGAGGATGTGAAAAATAATGCTGGTCACTCCGTTCACAGTACTGAATCTACTGCTTGTGCTGAGGCCCCCTCTATTGTATCAGGTTGTGTGGTGGCTGTTCTTGGAATCCCACAACAAGGTAGCTTGGTCACCAGCCTCCCTCCCCATCTCCAGCTGTGATCTTGTTAGGCTGAGCTGGGTAAGTACTTGGCTTAGGAGAACCTCAAGATGCTGCCAGCAGTGGCATCGGTGACTTGGTCAGAGGCACTTTTTCCTCTGCCGGTGACCTTAACGCAGCCAGGTGATGTTAAGGGAAGCTTTGGTGCGGGGTGACAGTGATACGAAGGGAGCTGTGTACTAACCTGAACCAGGGGTGCTTAGATTGAAGACAGTACTTGTTTGAGCTGTGAGACGGCCAAGATCCTTGCCGCATATGGTCGTTCAGAATCTCATGGGCATTTCTGCAAGAGATAAGAAGATAGGACTGGAAGGAACCTTCTGGGTCATCAAGTGCAGTCTGCTATCCCAGGCCACGCCCCCCGATCATCCCAGTCCTCCATTTATCAAGCTCCATCATGAAACCAGTTTGGTTGTTTGCTGCCCCCCCCGGCTGCTCCTGTTGGGAGGCTGCTCCAAACCCTCTCTCACTCTGCTGGTCAGAAATCTTCCCCTAATCTCCAGCCTCAATTGATTCCTGGTCAGTTTATCCTCATTTGTCCTTGAGCGTCAATAGTTCTTCTCCCTCCCTGGTCTCCCTCCTTCCCCCCCCAATGTATTTTGTTCATCCTAGTGGCCTTGGGGTCATCTCATCCAGCTCCCTCCTGCAGGTTAGCTGGATGCAATACTGTTCACTTCCTGTCCTAAACTCCTATCTAGAGTGGCCATGTACTGCAAAATAGCTGCTGTGCTGCAGGTCAGAGCTGGGGAAGCAATTTCTGGAAAGGACATAGACTCACACTTGTTAGAACC
Organism: Emydura macquarii macquarii; assembly: GCF_026122565.2. Taxonomy (NCBI): domain Eukaryota; kingdom Metazoa; phylum Chordata; order Testudines; family Chelidae; genus Emydura; species Emydura macquarii. The sequence continues at coordinate 5,555,675 of NW_027131927.1, forward strand.
AACTACGTTCCTAAGTGTCTTTCGGTAAATGTTCAGGAAGAGGCCTCTGCCACAAGCCTGGATGGAAGATGCTGGTTGTACTCTCCTATAACATGTCTTAGTCCTGCTTTGAGCAGTGGGTTGGACTAGATGACCTCCTGAGGTCCCTTCCAACCCTAATATTCTATGATTCTGTGAATGAAAGGAGATCTCTCTTAGTGACGATCAAACATACAAAGAGTGGTTGTGACTCCGTTTTAACTCTCCTCCTCTCCATAGGGCTAGCAGAATTCAAACCAGGCTACTGGATTGGCATCAAATATGACGAACCCTTAGGGAAAAACGATGGCAGGTAAAAACCCTTCCTTTGTCCAAATGCAAATGAGTCGTCCTGCTCTCTTCCCAATAGGAGTCTACATCAAGCCAGGTCCTCTCAGAGGAAATGAGGGGTATGGTCTGAGCACAGGATGAGGAGCCAGAATGCCTAGTCCCTGGACTTGCCATGTGACCGTGCTCCATTTCCGTGCTTGTGCTTTGTATTGAATGTCACCCTAAAATGGTCTGATCTGTTGTGGGCCAAACGCATCCCAAGGTGTTATCTGCCCCGCCTTGTATGGAGTCACACAGGGATGCACTACCCTTCTGTTAGGTCCATTCCCCCTGCCCTATGAGGCAGGGTGCAGTTAAAGCTCCGCGTCTGGCAGTGTGTTGAGACGGCTGTGCATGAGAAGGGAGGGCTGTGTCAGGCCATTGACGGTCTCATCTCTGACTCTTCCCAGTGTAAACGGAAAGCAGTACTTTGAATGCCAGCCCAAGTACGGTGCGTTTGTGAAGCCTCAGTATGTCACCGTGGGCGACTTCCCTGAAGAGGATTATGGCCTGGATGATGAAATGTAACAGGCAGATGGGAGAAAGGAGTCCACGTGGACCTGCCGCCCCCTTCACGTGGCCATCAACGCACTGTGGTGTCTCAGTGAGCTGCTGCATTCTGATTCTTGCTAGAGGGCACCTAGGTGAGGGACAAGATGTGACAAGCAGCTGGTTTTTATTTCTTCTGATTGTATCTGTTTGTTCAGTGAAAGATGCCATATCCCTTTGTTTTTTCTCCCTCATCTCCATACACACCAGCTTAATGCAGTGACGTTAATAAAACTGCCTGGGAGGAACTAGCTCCGCAGCTTAGCAGTGATCCTTGTATCCGGAGTGTCTCGTGTGCTGAGATCCAGCCTGGTGGCTCAAGAAGCCAGTGATCAGTGGTTGGAATGAGGGCAAAAGGAATCCGCAAAGCAGATGTGTTCAGATTTAAACCCGAGGATAGATTTGGGTTGGGCAAAAAAAGCAACACATTGAGAAACAGCGTTGTGCGTGTGAATATTGTGATTGAATGTGTGTGGATTATAACTTCCTGACTCTCTAACCAAGGATTAGGATCCTAAACCACAAATCTGTATCAAGGTTGCAAACCTCTCAAACATCCTGAGATGTTTGGAGCCGGGGTTTGAGTTAGTTCAAATCCCTTTGTCCTTAAACTTTCCTTACTTGAAGGAAGTTACCCCACTAACATTTCTGCTATTACACACACACTCACTTAGAACACCTCTTCATTCTCAAATCCCTATTCCCCTCCTCCTCCACCCTCAAAATGGCCATGCCCCAAGCGGCGTTCCGGCCCTGTAAAGAGAGAAGTGCCAGAGACTCCCTGAAGTCCATTAGGGACTTTGCTATTGATTTTACGTAGAAGATGACCAAATGTTAGGGTGATGGGCAGCGGTATAAACCTGAGTAGGTCTTATTTATACTCTTGTCATTTGAAGAATTACCTGCCACTCATGCCATGGAAGGATGTTAACTCTGTTAGCTACTGGTTGACTCATCGGTTTAAAACTGCAGCATACCTCTTCCAAGGCGTGTCTTGGACAGATGAAACAACCCTGAATTCTTGTCTGGTTTCCTTTCACCCGTGCTGCCTAACTGCTGCGGTGAGTAGAGAAGGCCTAAGGTGCATTGGCAAATCGTTAGCTCCTCCTCGCTGTGCCCCTGAAGTGTTCAGTGTTAGTCTAGGCATAGTTGTCAGTTTCCTGGTGCTTGGCTTTAATGTTAGGCAGTGGTCGTCAAGAGAACAGACGTGTTCTCCAAAATATGTCTAGTGGCAGGTGACTGTACACCCCCCTCTCTGACTGTTGTGGCTGAGATAGCATCAAGATCCTTTGCAGCTGGCCTTCTGCGTGTGGATGTGCAGCTTGAGCTTTGCCTGCTATTTGCCAGGGCGACTGGCATGTTAAATGTCCAGCAGAGGACGCAATCTAACCCCCTCTCTGCAGAGCTCTCTCAGCACCGGGCGGGAATCCTCCCTGGTTTGACAGCCTACAACTTGTATTTCTCTTCCCACAGTGAGGCTGTTTCAAAGCTGTCCTGTAGCCTCCAGTCGCTGCTGTTGGGCTATCAGATGCCGAATCTGTTCTGGCAGAGTCAGCGCTTCCTGGGAGAGAGAAGTTCCTGAGGGCTCTTAGCTGGCAGGCTGCTTTCAGAAATACAGCTCACCAGGGGCGTAAGCGTGAATAGCATAGTGACTTCCCAAGTAATAAGCAAACCTGCTGGTTGATGTCATGACAATTTATGGTGCAAGCTTGACTGCTTTGGGCTCCAGTGAGTGTTCTCTTGAGCAGATTTGAAAGGCAAGTCCTCTGATAACCCTGTTAGACTTTCCCACAATGCTTTTCACTATTGGAGAACCCCACTGTCTTGCTAGAAATGGATAGGGCTGAAGCTCCATTCCTGTGGAAGCTCCTCACACCCTGCAGAGCTCTTGCCCCAGTCTCAGTTTATGTAACCTGTGCATTCAGCGCGGGTCACTGGCAGTGGAGATCAAACCTGGGATGGCTGTTTTCTAAATCCAGGAACATCTAAGGCCTCAACTAAAAGTCCCAGTTCTCTTAGTCAAGGCTGCTGCAGGCTCATCTGCTGTGTTGCCCAGCCACCACTAGAGAGGGACATACGAACAGCCATACTGGGTCAGACCAGTGGTCCTAGCCCAGTGTCCTGTCTTCTGACAGTGGCAAATGCCAGCTGTTTCAGAGGGAATGAACAGAACAGGATCATCCATCCTGATGATTTAGTCGGGGTTGGTCCTGCTTTGAGCAGGGGGTTGGGACTAGATCATTGGTTCCCAACCTGTGACCTGGGGACCAGAAGTGGCCCGCAAGGGCTTTCAAAGTGGCCCGTGGCTCCCCTCCTGCTGGCTGCAGAAGGGAGTCACTGCCTAAGGACCCAGGTGGAGTGCGTTTCCGCAGGCCTAAAAAAACGTTGCAGGCTCCTTGCTGCTGCCAAGGGGACGGGAGATCAGCGCTCCCCTCCCCTGGCTGCAGCAGGGAGCACGGCAAAGCGCTCCACCTGGTTCTCTAGGCGCTGGGGTCCCTGCTGGAGCCAGAGGGAGGGGAGATCAGTGCTCCCCAGCTCCAGTGGAGAGCAAAGCGCTCTGCCTGGGTCCTTTGGCGCTGGAGTCCCTGCTGGAACCAGAGAGAAGGGAGCACTGATCTCCCATCCCCCTGGCTGCAGAAGGGAGCCATTGCCTAGGGACCAGGTGGAGTGCACAGGGCTACAGGACACATGTGGTTTCCCTGTGGCAGCTGAGGAGACGGAAGATCCGCGAGGAGGCCGCCTCCGCGCTGCTCTACTTCCGTCCGACTGCAGTGTAGGGGTAAGGGAGGAGCCTTCTGGCGGAGACTGGTGGCCCTTCAGCGTTGTATAAATGATATTTGTGGCCCTTGAGCCAGAAAGGTTGGGAACCAATGGACTAGATACCTCCTGAGGTCCCTGCCAACCCTAATCTTCTGTGATTCTATGATCCATCCCCTGGTATCCATTCCTAGCTTCTGGCAGTCAGAGGTTTAGGGACACCCAGAGCATGGGGTTATCTCCCTGACTGTCTTGCTAATAGCCTGTCCTCCGTCAACTTAGCTAGTTCTTTTTTGAACCCAGTTACAGGTGTGGCTTTCACAACATTCCCCGGCAATGAATTCCCCGGGTGGACTGTGCGTTGTGTGAAGAAATACTTCCTTATGGTTTGTCTTAAAAAGAGCGCCACATGGAGTGGGTGTGGATTACATGAATGCTTCTTGAAATGAAGAAATACCGCGAGACAGAACTTAACCTAGGGATCCAAGTCCAAGAGTCTTGCACCAAAATTGTTCTAGCTCTGGCTCTGACACTGACTTGTGGTGTGAAAAAGGGATGAGCAGTGAGATGGCAAAATTTGCAGATGATACAAAACTACTCAAGATGGTGAAGTCCAAAGCAGACTGGGAAGAGTTACAAAGGGATCTCACCAATCTGGGTGACTGGGCAACAAAATGGCGCGTGAAATTCAGTGTTGATAAATGCAAAGTAATGGACATTGGAAAACATCATCCCAAATGTACAGATAAAATGAAGGGGTCTAAATTTGCTGTTACCACTCAAGAAAGATCTTGAAGTCCTTGTGAATAGTCCTCTGAAAACATCCACTCAATGTGCAGTGGCAATCAAAAAAGCTAACAATGTTGGGAATCATTCGGAAAGGGATCAGAAGACCAAAAATATATTGCCTCTTTATAAATCCATGGTATTCCCATATCTTGAATACTGCCTGCAGACCTGGTCGCCCCCTCTCAAAAAGATATTTTGGAAAAGGGCAATTAAAATGATTAGGGGTATGGAACAGCTTCCATATGAGGAGAATTTAATAAGACTGGAACTTTTCAGCTTGGAAAAGATATGACTTAACGGGGACATGATAGAGATCTATAAAATCATGACTGGTGTGGAGAAAGTAAATAAGGAAGTGTTATTTACTCTTCATCACTCAAAAACTAGGGGTCACCAAATAATAGACAGCAGGCTTAAAATGAACAAAAGGAAGTATATTTCTTTGCACAATGCACAATCAACCTGTGGAACTCCTTGCCAGAGGATGTTGTGAAGACCAAGACTATAACGGGGTTCAAAAAAGACCTAGATAAGTTCCTGGAGGATAGGTCCATCAATGGCTATTAGCCAGGACGGGCAGGGATTGCTGTTTGCCAGAGGCTGGGAATGGCCGATGGGATGGATCACTTGATGAGTACCTATTCTTTTCATTCCCTCAAGCACCTGGCATTAGCCACTGTCCGAAGACAGGATACTGGGCTAGATGGACCATTGGTTTGATCCACTATGGCTATTCATATGTTCTTATGATCCATGGGCAAGTTGCTTGGCCTCTCTGCCCTCGCTTGTGCCACATGGTAAGAAGCAAACATTCAGTGTGTGCAATCACTAAATGTTTTTTTTCCCCCACTTGCGGGCCTGATTGTGCCTTCCCTGCATCCTGAGCTCTCACTGACTCAGCAGGTTTGGGCCTTCCATCAACTGATGAGAAACCCAGATTTACAAAAAATGGTGTGTACAACATGGATAACTGCAGTTTGACACTGTATGTTCCAGATCAAAAGCCTAATAAACTCTTCTGTACTTTGTACCTTTAAAAAGTTAAAACCTCTCCTAGAAATGTAGAGTGTGTGTCATGAACCATCTTGTAACCTGCTGTTGGTGGTCACATTTTCATTGCAGGGGCATTCTGGGAGATAATCAGTAGCAGTCACATGTTGCTATTGCACATTAATTCATATGAAGTCATTTGGGATGTGTGGCCCTGAGGCTACTTTACAGATAGCCTCAACTCCACCACATCTCCCTCTAAGGCATGAGAGAAACAAGACTTCCCAGGGTGTAATCGGTTGGTCTCAAGACCCCCTCAAAATGGTGCTTGTAGCAGAGATGCCTTTGGTCAGTTTCCCAGTCGGGCAGCGTGGGGGTGTATGTGGAAGGCAAATGATGGTAAGCACTTGGGTTTGATGGCAAGCCACCTTGGTCAGAATCCGCATCTCCAGTGTTTTGGGTTTCCATTATATGAGCTGTTTTGCAGAATTAGGCTAGCTCTGTCTTGATTTCAAATACTCTGGCTGAGATGTACATTTTTAAAAACTGATGTAAAGGTGTCGTCTTGCTCTTAGAACTCAAGTGGCTTCCTCATATTTCTTTTCCATTCTATGAATCTCTTCCCAAGTCTTCCCACCGGCGGCATTGCTCATGCATTATAACCACCCTCTGAGCCATACACGTAACAAGGCTTCCAGAATTGGCTGGGGTTTTTTATTGGGTGCGTCAGTTTTTCAGCTGCCCGAGCTGAGACCTGTTAAAGGAAGTGCTGAGCCTCAGCTGTCTGAAAAGTCAGCCCTTTTATGGGCTCTCAGCCCTAATCACTTGTCACGCCTGAAAAATCTTAACCTGAAGCGATGATGGCTTCCTGGACCAATGACATAAGTGCTGCTGCTGAACTGCTGGTAGCAGCCATGGGGAACTAAGGAATGCTTCTCCCATTGGTCCTGTCCACAGCTGTTCAGCCAGTCAAAACCAGAGGTGAACGCCTAGTGCCTTTTGAGTCTTTTGCAAACCACACTACCACTATTTCCAGAACTGGCTGGGGGCTGCAGGGCGGACGTGATCTCTGGTGTTTCCCTGTCATCACTCCTCCTGGGACAGCACAGCTGTAACCTTGCTATGCTCTTCCTACTGCTTCTGCCACTGAAGCTGAGCCCACCAGACTCTTAGGAGCCAGTTCACCCATGGGGCCTGGCTGAACTGATGTGTTCAGCCTCTGGGCTGATGACTCCTTCTGTATCTCCTGTAAACAAACTCCCCCAGGATTTAGTATGTCTTGTGTAACTGAAAAAGGAGTCACAAGCGGCTACATCAAAGCTATTGTGGGTCTGAGCTGTTGCTGTACTAAGAGACTTGCTGAGTAATTCTGGTCAGCTCTCTTTGGAGACTTTCCCCAGCATGACTTTGGATCCTGATGGAGAAAAGTCTGATCTGATGCAGTAATTTGGTATTCTATGGGTACGCTTGTTTTGATATTGAACAGGGTGAAATGCTTTCTCTGACTGAATCAGTGACAGGATTATCTGAGCTTACCTAGACAATTGCCTGAAACCAGACTAATTCCTTGATTAAATTTGTGCGTTAACTTTCCGTGGGAGGCTGTAAAATGATCCAACGGTATGGGATAACACTGTCTGTGATGCAGACCTACAAATGGGCAGGAGGTGGGAGTAAATCTGTTTATTAAACTCTGCCTTGCCTCTTCCAGCAAAATCACTGTTGGAACTCACATTGATGCGGGGTGGGAGGCTGGATTGGTCCTTGGTAAATAATTTCTTTACCCTACTGCTCTGATCTAGCAACTCACTTTCTCTCTGCTAATGCTAGGACATTCCTTCCTTCTGTCACATCATCACAGCTTTCCTGGTTTTAAATTCAGCTAGACCAGTGACTGTTGTTTCAGTAGCACATTGAAACCTGGATTAAACAGTCCCTTAGAAGTGCGCCGGGGCAATTACAGCATGCCCCATGTTAATGTTCGTGTGGCTGCTGGTTGGAACCTCTAGGACTCTAAATGTTTTTCTGTGCACAGTGTGTGGAGAAACTGTCTCTTTGGACCAATGACCTATTGTTAACATTGTTTAGGATCTCCCTAATGTGTCAATTTCCTTTTACAATGTAATATCTTGATTAGCTGACATATCTCCTTTAGTTTTAAAAACTGAGCGGCCACAGATTTTTTTGTCTGGGCCACGCCTGTTTCCTCTGTGTGAAGAACTATGTAGTGGTGGCTGATGCTACGCAATCATAATGAATATAATAAAAAAAATCCAAAACAAGAGTGGCCCAGCTTTGTGCTTAATTAGAAGGAGCTACAGGTGGGGAGAGAGCACCAGTAAGTGTCTGACTATGGGACCATCTGGACCCCCTTGGTCCTACTCAATCCATGATTCTGCTGCCAACTGCCCCACAAGTTGGTAGACTCTGTTATAGATTCAGGGCAGCTGCACCTGTATTCCTTCTCCGTGGTCCACCAAGGGCACCCAGGTAAAGCTTATGGGATCCCGCCCATTACCTCTCTTGGGCGTAGACGTGGTGTTTCCCTTCTGACAGGCTTTTTTCCAGGCAGCACAGTTCCCTGCCTACTCTGTGATATTCCCAGCAAGCCAGACTACCTGAACAGGCCAGCGTTTGTGCTTTGTTTTCTCTCCGGACATTAGGAACAGCAGAATTGCCAGCAGTTACAAGTTACCACACAGCTCTTTCGAAGCAAGCAAGTTTTTTCTTAAGGTGAAAGCATTACAGAGAAAACATACTTAAAAAAACCTACCCGCATGCTAAAAAGCTTACGGGAGATCAGCCCCAACTCCAGCCTTGGCCTCTGGTAGGTGTCAGTTCTCCAAAACCCAAAACTGGCTGGGCAGTTCAGCTGTTTGTTTACAGAGCTGGGCCCTTTGATCTCTTCTCCAGATTCCTGTCCCTGGCACAATTTCATTATAGTGGGATCTGCAGACTTATATTATAGGGCCTTTATATTGCAATGAAGAAGACGCTCAGAGGTGTGGGGCAACATAGGGCTGTATTGGAGAGCTGGCCTGAGGTTTTTCAAGGATAGTGCAGGGAATTGCAGTGTCTGTCACGACTCCGTCTCAGCAGTCCCTGGCTGGAGAAACTTGTTCTGGTCCATCCTTGGCCATCGGTTAAGCCATCAAAAATCCTGTTTAATCAGGAATTATCTGTACCTTATCTAGTCCAGGCGCCTGCCTGCCAGCACCCACAGTTGGATAATGCAGAGGAAGGCGAAGGAATCCTGCAGCTGTGAATCTGCCCCACTTTAGGTTTCATCCTGGTTCTTGGAGACCTTGCCATCTTTCATGTATTTGGGAGGCAAGGCATTGAGACTGTAATCTTACACCTTGGAACCAACCTGTGTCCTTCTCCTAAGCCTCTTTAGCGAGAGGTGGAGCGTTGGGTCTCTGACACTTGAAAATACAGATGGGGCCAAACTTGTCCTGTAGAGCAGGGATCAGCCTAGACACCAGGCCAAATCAAAGTGAGGCTCCTGGACAAGCCTATTAGGCTTGTTTATGAACTTCCATTATAGGGCCTTTATGTTGCAATGAAGGAGACGGGGGGCAGGTTCTCCCTTACGGTACAGTCTGGCCCCTTTCACCTAGTCTTTGAGCACCTTGCCATCTTTCATGTATCTGGGAGGCAAGGCAGTGCTGTTATCGCTCTTGTACAGATGGGGAAACTGAGGCACTCAGCGGCTAAGTGACTTGCCCGACACCACACAGGTAGCCTGCGATAGAGCAAGGAATTAAACCCAGCTCTCACACATCCCAGGCTGATGCTCTAACCTGTGGACCATCCTCCTGCTCTGCCCAGCCTGTTGTAAATGGCTCATTTCTAGAGTGCCCTCCAGCCCCAAGCGTTCCAGAGCTCTCTCTTCTGTGTCTGTACAGGGCCTGGCACAGTGGGGTCCCGCTTGACTCAGGCTTCTGGGGTCTACTGTAATACATCTAATAGCAATAAAAATGTGCAATGCCTGGCACAATGGGGCACCTCCTGTTCCTTGACGGGCTCATAGGTATTACCGTAATATACCTAATAGCAATAAAAATGTACAGCACCTGGCACGCCTGCTCTATGACTGGAGTTCCTAGGTGCATGTAATGGACAAACCATGGTCTTGTACATACAGCTTTCTCTAGGCTAAATCAACAAAGAACTGATGCAGTCCTATGCAACTGGCTGCCTCATCTTTACCTGGAGGTTAGACTGATTGCATCAACAGGTGAGATCTCCAAAGGGAGATTTTCACAGGCACAGTGGTGGTTACCTACTTAACTCCCACTGATGTGCCATGGGAATTAGACACCTAACTTTGTACCTTTGACAGTCATGCTCCCAGGACAGCTCAGTCCACATAAAATCTACCTGCAAGCTGCTTTATTAATCTTGGTGAAGCTAGGGTGCTTACCTCTCAGACAATAGAGCTGGAGGGAGAAATCCACATGAACAGACCTACAATCAAGAAACAACCTCCTTGCAAATATTGATCCTTCTATCCCAAAGTATCTGAGCACCTCACAGTCGTTAGTGTATTTATCCTCCCACCACCTAGGGAAGCAGAGCAGGGCTGTTATCCCCATTGTACAGGTGAGGAAACTGAGGCTCAGAGCAGCAAAGGCCCAGATCCTCAAACATTTAGGCACACAACTCCCACTGGTTGCAATGATTGGCATCAAACTCCCATTAATTTTAGTGAGCTATAGAGGCCTAATTCTCATAATATATTTATTATTATAGAATTAGAGAAATGTAGGGCTTGAGAAGTCATCACGTCCTGCCCCCTGCCCTGAGGCAGGACCAGGTAAACCTAGAGCAGCCCTGACAGAGGTTTGTCCAGCCTGTTCTTAAAAACCTCCAGTGATGTGATGGGGATTCCACCACCTCCCTGGGAAGCCTGTTCCAGAGCTGAGCTCCCCTGAGAGTTACAAAGTTTGTCCTAATCTCTCACCTAAATCTCCCTTGCTGCAGATTAAGCCCATTACATCTTGTCCTCCCTCCAGGGGATTTGGAGAACAATCAGTCCTCATCCTCTATATAGTAACACAACAAGGGTACAAAATGTAAAATAATGCACCATGGAGGGAAAAAATGAAATTACTTGTACACCTTACAGGGTTCTAAATTAACTAGCGAGTCAAGAAAGGGTTGTGGGTGTCACTGTAGACAGCTCAATGAAGACGATCCAGAGTGGTCATAGTTCATGTAGCAAAAAATTCTGGAGGAGATGCTATATTACAACTCCTGCTTCAGGGTTTAAGCCAATCTCTGCCTATCCTAGACAAAGGTAAAACCATCTACAAGCATCTGGGGAGCAGATTATCTCACATTTTATCCTTACACCTTCCTGTGAAGTGTCTGCTGTTGGCTGCAGTCAGAGACCAGCTGGACCTTGGGCTTGACCCAGCCTGGCAGTTCTTATCTACAAATCTGAATCCTTCCCATGCTATCAGATTTAGGGCATAGACAAGACTCCACCACCCCAGCAATCCTAGGCTGCTCTTTGTGTGCCCTCTGTGGTAAGTCTCACAAATTTTCCCTCTGTGTAGTGTTGGAGGAAGGGATTTTTTCGGTCCACCCCTTTTGTGTGCTCTGCCAGCCACTCAATAACATGCCTGCTATGGCAAAAGCTCGTACCCAAACAGACTCAATACAACAGATGCAAATAATCCATTTAGATAATGCAAGTGTAAATGAACACAGATTGAACAGAAGCAACTACAGTATTCAGAGATTTCAAGGCCTGACAGGACCATTGTGATCATCTAGTCTGACTTCCTGTGTAGCACACACAAGGCCCTTCTCTTTCAGTTTTTGTTTAAAATTTCCCAGGAATTTATCAGTGTTTATTACAAAAAATTAATAATGGGTGAAAATCAGTGCAAAAAATTAACTTCACAGAGTTCTGGGTAAACATTGGGTTTAATAATATTGGGGGACAGGAGGACAGAAAAAAGGAACAAATAGAGAAAAAGTAGGAGTATTGAAAGTGAAGGCAGTTTAATGCTGTGGTTTATTTAATAAACTGTACATTAACATGCATGCAAGTGTGTGTATCTTCCACTACATTGCTTCATTTTAACAGGCAGCCTTGCATTTACACTTAGACCAGTGATTTTCAATATGTGGTCCATGGACCCCTGAGGGTCTGCAGACTATGTCAACGATTTCCGAAGGGGTCTGCACCTCCATTTGAAAGTTTTTAAGGGTCCGTAAATGAAAAAAGGTTGAAAACCACCGACTTAAGACTAATTTATTAACATAAACATCTACCTAATGTAATGGATTGGATTTTCTTCATAACCGGTATTTTCATGTGGTTCAAAATGTGGGTGACAATCAGTAAAAACGGAATAATTGCTTTTGTCAAACCTAAGAATTTTTCAGTAAAAATCAGTAAAAACTGAAAACAAACAGCCTTACGCACAGGCCTGAGAACGTCCCCTTGGCAATGCCACTTGTATTCAACTCCATGCAAATGGATCCTGTATGTATCCCTCACAGAGGCATAGAAATGTAGGGCTGGAAGGACCCTCAAGAGGTCAGTGAGTCCAGCCCATTGCATGAAGGCAGGATGGATAAAGCTGGAGGGCCCCTGATGAGGGTTTGTCCAGTCTCATAGGATGTAACGTAAAATACAAGGCAAAAATGTGTGTTCAGATCTGTGGCAGGAAAGGCTGAAAAAAGGCACGTCCACATTATAATCCCCCTCCCCAGATCTACTCCCCAGTGAGGCGCAGGGCTGGCAAACTCCAGTCCCTCCCCCTCCCAGCTGGTGAGCAGCTTGCTCTCCCCCCCCACACACCACGTGGTGGCACGTGGTCCTCGAAGGAGGAGCAGCTTCCCCTTCTCTGTGCCCGCCCCCAGCGCCCTCCAGCCAATGAGAAGCGAGGGCTAAGATGGCTGGTGTCTCAAAGTTCTGAGGTGCCTGGAACAGCTGCTGGGGCGCTGAGCGGGCCTGGGGGGCTCCGAGCAGGTAGGGTAAACGGGCGGGGTCCTGGCCCAGCGGCGGTGCAGTGGGGGTCCGGGCACGCACAGGGTTATCAGGCCCCGTGTTTGCCCCGCTCTTGGCCGTGGTACTGGTTCCAGTGGCTGCTTCAGTGCGACCCTATAATAACAAACCATGGAGACTGAGTGGCTTCTTGTCTCACCCTCTCCCCCCGCGCCCGGCCCCTCCAGAACCTCTCTTTTTTCCTGGACCATCCCTGAGGCACGGGGTTGCTCCTGCATTGTAAGCTTGCTACCTCTTCTTCCCAGTGCCCCTAGTTCCCCGAGTATCTCTCCCTCCACCGCAAAAATCTTGATTCCCTGAAGGGACCAAATAGGAAAGGGGTTGAGGGGGAGGGAAATTTCTGTCTTTATCTTCCTTCCCCTCCCCCCTAGCGCAGGATTTGATCTCTGTGTCTATATTTAACAACCAAAGAATGTGTTTTCCCCTGTGTTTCTGTTTAGTGACAGATTCATTGACATGTCTGGGGACTGCCTGGAGAAGTCACCAAGTCTAGCCCCTGCACAGAGGCAGGACCAAGTAATCCTAGACCCAGGTGTTTGTCTAGCCCTCTCTAATTCGTTTTTCCCTTGGATTCTCCCCATAGAAGGTAACAGACAGGCTGAAGACAGAGGATATCTCCTATCCACCACTCCTTTCCCCTTCCTTTGCCATCAGTAATATCCTTTGGCACTGAGTTCCACAGGTTGATTATACACTTTAAATGTATTGCTTTTTTAAGAAGAGCTGCTTTGGAAATTTTCCAAGGGAATGTTTTTCCCTTTGGAAAATGCCAATTAGTCAACATTTTGTGGAAACCTTGATTTTGATGAAATTTTGTTTGGGGAAAAAAGGGGCGGGGGAATCCATCATTTCAGAACACAAAATTTCAGTTTTCCATTAATGAAATGATTCTTTGTTTTGATATTTTAAAATTGTATATTCTATAATCCAATGTAATGAATTTAAAAAGTCAAAATCTAAGCAAAACGTTTAGATCAACCCAAAATGAATTTATTTGCAGAGAACTGTGTTATTGGGATACATTTGGAACTTGTTCTTTTTGTTTTTACATCAGAAAAAAGTTCAAAAGCCAAATGGAAAATCCAATCCTATTTTTAACTTCCCTGCTGCCCCCACTGCTAATATTCTGAGAGGGTAAACAGAAGCTTCTTACTGACCAGCTCTGCACCATTCCTTATTTTACCTTCCCCTGTTCCCATGGGGATCATGACACTTTTGTAAAGTGCTCTGAGAACTGCTGATGAAAAGTGCTAGAAGAGCCAGGGATTATTATCCACCTGACATCAGTGAATCTAAGGAGTCATCTAAGCCTTACATAGTTTCTCAAACTGTAGTATGCGTAACCCTGGGGATATGTGAGACACAGGCAGGGGGTACCCAGGGAAAAACAGAGAGAAGGGGAGGTGGGTGGCAACCCCTGACTTCTGGGGGAGGGGGGCAGCAGCCCTTGCTGCCCGCCCAGTCACAGTTCCCAGCTGGGAGGCAGGCTGCAACTTGCCCAGGTGGCAGCTTCCCTCCCTGGCTCAAAGCCCAGTGCCCAGAAAACTTGTCAATTTCACTGCTCTTGCTGACCAGTGAAATTGACATCTATGACAGCGCCAGATTTCACCAGTCACCCTCTTTTCCTGTCTCTCTCTCTCGCCCTCCTTCCCTGTCTCCCTCTCACCCCTTCCTCCTCTCAAATCTATGGCAAAAAATTTGGTGCGGCGCTTTATATTCCCCAGCATTGGCAGGCCACTGAAAGCCTCCTAGCTTTGGCCAACATCACCTCTAGCCCAGGTACATACTTGAGTTGTGCACCTCTGGTATAAAGGTGGTAACCCTACCCACATTAGGTCCGACATCTGTCCTATCATGGGCTTATATACTCAGCCCTTCTTCCAACATATAGCTCACATTAGTCTGTAAACATAAAATCCCGTGGAAAATTGAGTGTTGGGGTACTTATTAACATTTTCAGAAGTTAGGGGGTACTTGCTACTTAAAAGGTTGAGAAACACTGATCTAAGCACTGACGTGAAAAATAGTGGTGCTTTAATCAATAACTCAGTAGTGTGTTCTGAATGCATCTAATAACCAAGGACAAGGGGTGTAATTGGCATGAAATTTCAAATGCACCTTTATTTTCTTCTGTCAGGGCTGATGGCTTCAGACCGTCCCAGGATTGTTTCATAAATTTCCAGCATGTGCTATGCAGATGTTGTCCAGTCCATTGCAGACCACTGCTGGAGTGGGACCTTTGCATATAACAGTTGGGTAAGTCCTGGTGGGATTTTTAGTGAAGAGATGTGGTTTGGTAACTCTAGAGCGAAATAGTTCTTGGATGGGACATAAGCCAGATCCCATCCATTCGTAGTTGTTAAAAGAAGCGTTATTTGCCTTGATGCCTAGTCAGATTCCCTATCTATCCCCTAATTCCTCATCCTCTAGTCTCAGTTGAACACAACATTACTGTTTGTTTTTTACTTCCCATTCTAATCTCTGGGGCAGTATTGCTGTTCAAATAAGTCTCTGCGCTCCACTCTAGAAGTGGCTTTGTTTCAGTGATAGATAAAAGTGAGGACGTCCATTTTTAAAAAAAAAAAGTGCTTTGAGCTTCTTCAGGTACCTGTTTCGCGGCTAGATCACATCTCTCTGCAGCGCTGGCAGTTCATAAGTGAAACTGATGCAAATACTTGCATGCTGGGGTGCAGAGAAATGATCACACAAGTGTGTATAGGATAGAGATGAAACTGGATTTGCTACAAAGCTGCCCTGGCTGATTTAATATCTCCACCTCTGTTCACTTTCAGCTCTTGTCTGGCTATCCCAGATGATCTGAGTGGATCTTCCAGGTACACCATGGTGCGGCATAGCAAACTTCAGAAGCAAGTTTTGAATTTATACAGACAGTTCCTACGAGCCGGCAAAGAGAAGCCGGGGTTCTTGCCTCGGATACAGGCCGAGTTCCGGAAGAACGCCAGCATCCCCCGGACAGATGTTATGCACATTGAGTATCTTTACCGCCGCGGCCAGAGACAGTTGGAGCAGCTCAGAGATGTTAACACCAAACAAATGGGCACCTTTGTCAAAACCAAACTGGAAGAGCGGTGACTCCTGCTGCCTGGTGCAGGCAGCTTTCTTTTCCTGGGGCAGTTAGCGTGTGAATTCAGAGACGTGCCTTCTGGATTCTCACATCCTCATGCACATGGGTCCGATCATAGTGAAGGAAGGCTATCCAGTTGGCGCAATTGTCCTGCCTGGATTGGAGTTCACTGGAATAAGTGAAGCCTGGTTTAGGTGCCTTTAGTGAGGGAGCCACTAGAGGGTGAATTTAAGAAGTTGATCTTTGTAATTCTGAGCATGAATTCAAGTGTGGATGGATGATCTAGCGGTGATGCTCTTGTATCCAGTACCTAGTACATAATTCATTCCTCCCCCTGTTGGCTTCTCTATTCCATCCTGTAGCTAAAGTCAAACAGGCAGATTAGCCCAGAAAAATAAATGAAAGCTTAGAGTTAAAAATCCTATTTCTGTCATTTTTTAAATTATCCGTAGTGCCTAACAGCCCAAATCCTGGACCAGGCCTCCGGTGCGCTAGGTGCTGTACAAACATGTAGTGGATTCGGGGGCTGCAATTCCTAAGCGCTCCACTGACGCGTCTGCGAAGTATCAGAAAGGGCTGAGCACCTGCCTTTTGAAAATCAGGTTCCTTTAAGGTGTCTGAAGACAGGTGGCCCCCTCCCGCCAAAATGGAGGCACCCAAAATCACTAGCCACTGATGCTTCCCCCACGTATTCCCCCTCCACCGGTCTACAGTGGCTCTGCCATGGAGGGACCAGGTCTAGGCCCGGGAGGCTATTACAGAGTGGGGACTTGCTTAGCCATGGTTTAAACTTAAAAGTTTTGCAACTGTAGATCTACTGGCTGAACGCTACTGGTGTAGACGCAGCTTATGCCACCGAAGTGCTTTTGCTGGTGAGAGCTTATACCAGTGCAGTGAGTGAAACAAGCTCTAGATTCATAGAATTTAAGGCTGGAAGGGCCCATGAGATCATAGGACTGGAAGGGATTTTCTGGGTCATCAAGTATTGGCCCAAACCCTGTCATATAACCCCGGTCAGAAACTTACTCAGCTCCACCTTCAGATCAGATCAATTATTTGTCCTCAACTCCTAATGGGAGGCTGTTCTCTTTCCTCTCATGGTTAAAAGCCTTGTAATTTCCAGCCTGAACTTATTCATGGCCAGTTTATAGCCCTTTGTCTGACCTGCATATCACAAGCCATAAAATGTCACCTATTTACCCCTGTATTGAACCTAATAACTTGGGTTAGATTAAACCATCTTCTAGAAAGGCCTCGTCCTTAGCTGGAGAATCCACTACTTCCCTTGGCAGATGGTTCCAATGTTAAAAAAACTGCCTCATTCCTAACTTGAATTTGACCAGTTTCAGCGCCCAGCCATCGGTTCTTGTTCTGTCTTTCTCCTCTAGGTTAAAGAACCCTTTAGTATGTGCTGTTTTCCCCTCAGGAAGATACTGACATGCTGTGATCAAGTCACCTCTCAGTCTATTTTTTTGATCAGCCAAACAGATGGAACTCTGTCAGTATCTTGTTGTCAGGCATTTTCTCCAGGCTTGAATTATTTGTACGGCTCTTAGCTGCACCCTCTCCAATTTTGCAGTGTCTTTTTTTAAAAAGCACTTTTATGCCAGTATAGCTGCCTCTACGTTAGGGTTCTTGCAAAAAAAAAAAAAAAATCACCCCCATTGCCATTGTGAGAGTGGCAAAAGTTTGTAGCATAGATATGTCCTTTTTTATAGATAGATTCCTTATCCAAAGGCCGTCCTATTCTGCAGTGTGAAAACATTAAAGGGAGCTAAGCCGAGCCCCGCAGTGTCATGAAGCTGGTGCTGTCTCGTACGTGTCCCTTCAGTTGGCAGTTTCAGTGAATTCTGGGTGCCTTGAAGATGAATTTACTGCCACTGGTGGCTTGATTCTCGGAAAGAGCAATTTACTTTGGTTCCCCAATCTGCTGATCCTCTCAGTCCTCTGGGATTTACAGTTCATGCTCTGGCACCTATGGCTAGACTCCGCTGCTGCCTGTGGAATCATAGAAATGTCAGGCTGGAAGGACCTGGAGAGGTCATCATGTACAGCCCCCTGCACTGAGATAGCACTGAGTAAAACCTGGACCATCCCTGACAGGTGTTTTTCCAACCTCTTAAAAACCTCCAGGGACGGAGATCCCACAACCTCCCTTGGAAGCCTGTTCCACAACTCAGCTATTAGGGTTAGAAAGTTTGTCCTAATATCTCACCTAAATCTTCCTTGCTGCAGATTAAGCCCTTTACGTCTTGTCCTCCCTCCAGTGGACGTGGAGAACAGTGGATCACCATCCTCTTTAGAACATCCTTTAACATAGTTGAAGATTATTCTCAGGTCACCCCTCGGTCTTCTTTTTTCAAGACTGAACATGCATGGGCAGTGGATATAATAGGCCAGGAAAGGCACAGCCGCCAATAACCCACTGTCAGATGTCTGGGCTGAGGTGGCCCCGCCTCTTCCTGCCCTCAAGGGGGGGCGGGTAATGGAGGTGGGGTGGTCTGGGGTGTAGTGGGGCTCAGAGCTCCTTGGATTGCACGCCCGTGGGCCAGTCAGGGCTGCTCCAGGTCCCAGTGGGTCGGCTGGGACCCGGGGCTGCTCTGGGCACTGGCTGGGTTTTGGGGTTGCTCCAGAGCCCTGCACCACCTGTCATTACTCAGCAGGCCCCCCCTGCAAGACTTCCCTGGGGTGAATGCAGTGCCCCAAATGGCCTTTTCAAAACAAACTTTCTTTTGTGCTTATGAGTGCGAATAAGGCATAAGCTGAGAGAAGGGTTTGTAGCCCAGTCACAGGGGCCAGCCTCACCTAAAGGCTTAGCCAGCCTAGCTCATCCCAGAGCCTTCCCACCTGTGGAGTCTGGGCTCACCAGTGCTCCAACTTTATCCGCCTTTTTTTATAAAACCCACCGAGCCCTTTGTCTTTCCCTGGAGCCTGTCCGGCTCTCCAGGGGGCTTGGAGATAGATTTCAAAGCAGCTGGTTTTCTGCACTCTCCTTTAAATACTGGTAAATGGGGCTCGCTGAAACTACGCTCCCCGTTCTTGCTTACCTGAAGTGGAATCCAGCCTGTTTGAATAAACCCTTGGCAACCCTATAGCCAGCAACCCAGTGAGAATCAGACAGAGGGATGGATCAGATTAATAAATATCATGGGCAGCTCTCACACCCTTCCCAGTCCCAAAGTATGTGTGTGTGGGGAGGCTTGCGGGGGACGACAATATGTGCAGCTTGTACTTATAAAGGAGGAGGGAAATTTCTGAGCTCAGGGCTACAGACAGGGAGGGTTCATTCATCTGCTCTACTAATTGCCTCTACTGCAGCTGACCAGCAATGCTTCCCTATCTTGAAATGGATTTATTAGAGGGTTTGTTGCCTGTGTGCTGAGTACACAGAACAGGTACATAAATCCTGTTGACAGTTAAGATCAGGTATCTCGATTTTATCCAGCTAGAGTAGGGCTGGGGTTTGATTGGGGCATTTTGTTGTAGCCCCACCTCTCTGGTTTCCAGTCCTGGCTCTGCCACAGACTCACCGCTTGAATTTGGGTAAGGCATGTCACTCCCTGCCTCAGTTTCCCCATCTGTAAAACAAGGGAAACCTCCTTCTCTTCCTACTAGGGAGTTGTGAGCCGTGTTCATTAGCTCATGCTGTGTGATGGTACACTGTGAGCGATGTTGCAGAAGTACATTTTAATAAACAGAGCTATGGGAACCATCGGCCCAGTCTGCCAGAACAATTCCTACGGCCCATCTAGTCTAGAGGCCTCTTTCTGACAGAGCCTCAGGGGAAGGTGGAAGGAGCCCTTACTAGGGAATGATCTACCTCTCTAGGGAAAGGATCTTTCAAGTGCCCCTCAACTGGGCCACTTAATGCCCTGGTGTAGACGGTTTACAGCATAGCTAGCTGTGGGAAGGGCTTCCCAAGGGAAAGGCGGGGTAGTGTCATTGCTTGGGATGTGTATGCCAGATGGGACAAAGCCCGAGGACTAGAATGGAGTGGAATCACTCTGCACTGGGACAATGCACTAGATAGGACTCAATGGGTCCCTTCCGCCCCTGAATTTCTCCCCCAGAAAAGGTAATTGGGATAGAATAAGGAGAGGTTAGGATCAGCGAGAAAGGCAGAAATAGCCGTGTCTAGCTATAGGCTCGTCTACACCACAGAGCCATTGCTGGCAGCGACCCCTTCTGGAGACAGCTGCTAGAAGGCGTTCTGCCGGCATAACTACACGACTTCCTTGGACGACATGAGCTAAGCTTTCTTCTGTCTGCAGAGCTGCAGCTGCACTGGAGGATTTGCCAACATCACTGTGTCAGTTGGGGGTGTGGGTTATTTGTGCACTCTAGCCGACATAGCTATGCCGGCAAAACTTTGCAATGTTAACTAAGCCCATGGTAAGGGAGTTGAGTTTGCCCCGAGGTCTGGATCAACCTGTCCTGACAATGCCTTAAAACTGCTAGCTGAGAAACCAGGCTCTAACAGAGAGATGGGGATGGGCTAGGCAGTTATAAAGTTCAAATCCAAGTGTTGGGGGTGACGGGGATGTCTGGATAGGAGGCTTGATCTATGCCCCTGCCTGCCACAATCTGCCAGGGCTTTAGGCAGACACAGCTCTGGTGATCTGAGTTCACTGCCTGAAACCTGGTCCCGGGCTATAAAAGGACCCAAGCAGCCTCTGTTCTCCTATCTCAGAAGGAAGAGGACAAAGTTCAGAAAGTGGATGCCGGGCTGGGCTACAATCTTTGAGCTCTACGTTTGCTTTGCCCTTCCTTGAAGGTTGCGCTCTAGGTGAGTGGTGTTTTCATCTCTGCTCTTGGGGTATTTCGCGTGGGTTTTCTGGCCTGATCTGAGAGGGGTTGTGTGTAAGGGGGGTGTGTCATTTACATGCCATAAGCTTTATAGCCTCTTCTACACAGGCCAGCCTTCACCTCTAGATCATCTGTCTCCAAGCTCTTTGGCTAACTTAGAGGCCAGCAGTGTGGCCTAGTGGACAGGGCCCAGGGGGTCAGGCCTAAGAACTCCTGAGTTCTATTCTCCTGTGGCCTGGTGGATAAGGCACGTCAGGCCTCCACGGTTCCTAGTTCTGCATTCGCTTACTGTGTGACCTTGAGGAAGCCTTTTCAGGTCTCCCTTTCCTTGCCTGTAAAAGGCAGGCAAGTGAGATTTAACCCTTTGGGCAAGTGCATTGAGATCTGCAGCTAGAAAGCACTGCATGAGTTTGTTGAGATCATAAGCATCTAGGGAAAAGGGCGGTGTAGAAGAGTGAACAAACAACTAGAACTCAGTAAATACTGATTCATAACATGCATGAGGCAGTGAAGAATAGCCAAGCAACAGAGAAATTAAGACGCAAAGGCGATTCTGTGGTGTGTGCAGCTGAGGGGTGAAATGAAATGAAGAGCTGATGAGACACAAGAAGCTATTCCAGACACGAGAAGCTGCAGAGTAGGAGGCCGTGTCTGGCTAGTTGGAGAATTCCCTGGAGCGTTCCCAGCTGGATCCAGTGGGGAGCCAGGGAGGTATGTCTGGATTGGGGCTGATGTGGTTAGAGAGGCAGCTGGGATTCAGGATAGCCACTGAGGAGGGACACGCAATAGTTCAAGCAAGACAAGCTGAAGATGCAGACCATGCTAGTAGTGGGGCAGCTGGCCAGTCAGCTGGATTCAGATTCAATCAATATAGCTGTTTGTGGAGCTCATGCCAGTTTCATCAAATTCTGATGAAAAGTTACCCAAGGGCTTTGTCCCCGTTTTATCATTTTGACTTTATTATATTATAATAAATTGCATTGAAGCACTTTGGGCTTATAAATTATAATATAAATCAAAGTGCTTAATTTCAACCCATCTCATATACGACCCATTATTAAATATTATATATTTATTCTATTTTAAAAAAATTAGAAAAAATATTGAGCGCTTTGTTTGGGCTTTTATATGCCATTACAAATAGAAATTAAGCATGTTGGGCATACATATTATAAACCGAAGGGCTTCGGTTCAACACATACCTGATATGAAACATTACTAAATACTACAGAATATATTGGATTGCAATTAAAAATTAGCAAAGCGCCTCGTTTTGACTTTGATGTTTGTTATAACGAAGCCTTTTGGACTGACACATGATAAGAAGTTGAAGCACTTAATTTCAATGTGTATGTGACACATTTTGAAACGCTAGATTCGAACTGAAGTGCTTTGATAAAGTTGGTTAGATGGTTCCAAAATAATTTTTTGAAAACTTTCAGTCCGTGGGAAATCTTCACCATTTCATATTTTTCTTCCAATCTGGGAGGAAAGGAAACGGAGTGGAGATTCTGAGTTCTGACCAGTGCTCGTGCAGGTGAAGCTACGCCGGAGGTGGGTAGCCGAGAAAGGGTGGTAAAGATCAGGAATAGCTCAGCTTTGAGGACAGCCCTGAGATTGCAGAGGCAGAGCTATTCTGTGTTAGGAAGTTTTTCCTAATGTCTAGCCTCTCAGGGTAATTAGGCACTGGAACAAACTGCCTAGGGAGGTTGTGGAATCTCCATCACTGGAGGTTTTTAAGAACAGGTTAGACAAACACCTGTCAGGGAGGGTCTAGATAATACTTAGTCCTGCTTCGGTGCAGGGGCCTAGATGACCTATTGAGGTCCCTTCCAGGCCTACATTTCTATGATTGTCTGTGTTAGGTGGAGCCAGGTTTTGAAATATATATGTGCTCCTTAAGATCTGATACTTGCGAGGCTGCAGAGACGCCGGCTGTCTCTCCTCTCACAGCCCATCCTAGCTACTGCTAATGAACTAGCTCAGATTAGTGTGACCTGCTCTGTCCTGGACAACCTTCAGAGCAGCAGAACAACCTATAAAAGCAGCTCGCTGATCTCTTGGTAACTCCTCTGCTTTCTGTTTATTTTTGTTCTCCCTAGCTGGCTGATCTAGTCAAGCACCTTCAGCCTTTGAATGCCCAGGAATTACCAGTGCGATGGTCTCCCATGCCCAAGGTAATCAGGGTAACATGAGCCATCTGGCTAGTTATGGACAGGTTCCTTGGTTCTCTGCTTCACATCAGGCGAGGGGGCTTGGGCTGCACAAACTATGTCTATGTGACCTGATGGCTAGGAGCCAGCCCTCAATTGGTTAACAGGAAGGCAGCTGTATTAATCTGAGGTTGGTTGCAAGCCACCATCACTCATTGGGATCTGGGGTGGGAAAGTGATAGGACTTGAGTCCTGCCCACATTTCCAGTCCTGCTCGTGATCCCAGAATAGCTGCCTATTTCTCCTGACATGGTTGGCGGTGGGATATTTACGTAGATGCTAAACCCTTCGAGACCTTTTGTTATGTGTGTGAACAGTGCCCAGCACCGTGGGGCCCTGCCCCGATCCTTCATTGGGTGCCTTTAGATGCTACAAATAATACAAGTACTAACTGGCAACACTGTAATAACAATGACATCATTATTAGGCTCCAGAGCCAACAGTGCTACAATGAATGAGGATTGCTCACTCCTCCTGGAGCTGCTTGTCTCAGGCTGTCTACGGATCCAGGCAGACAACACTGCACAGGGCCCCACTGGGAAGTTTCCCTTTTAGCCATGAAATCTGGAAGCTTTAATATAGGTCTATATATATTTAAAGCAGAGCCTGGCATCTGTAGAAATGGGTGTTTCCAGCTTTGTTCACCCTGGTGACTGAATCAGCAGGAATTGCTGTACATTGAGGAGGCAAGGCAGGGAGACAGCCCTCTATGGAGGGTTACTAATCTGCCTTCGAAGGGTCAGATGCCAGGGACTGCATCGCTGGGTTATCGTGGGCCTTACTGTCAGACAGGAGGAGGCTCTGGATTGAGAAGGAGCAGCAGGCTATGGGGCAGCAAGCGGTGAAGGCTGCGGTGCTTGCCTTGGGGAGGGGAGAGACAGGAATCTATCCGAGGAAAGCAGCAGCTGGGAGACAGCAGCTGCCCATGGCGGAAGCCCTGCAGGAATGGGGCCCTGTTTCTTGTTCCAAGCCCCCGCTGGAGTCCCCTCCCTTAGGTGTGGTTGTGGCTGGCACAGTTTTGAATGTGGCGTTACACTGGTCCTGTAACCCTAGACACCCTGTCGAAGGCTAGTGACTCTGCACGTCAGGCCTGCTTGTGCTTATCACTCCACCACCTCTTGTGGTTTAACAAGCTTGTTTAACCAAGGAGGGACGGAAAGGGGAAACTTTGGTCATTTGAAAGTTGCTGTTAGAAATAATCAAACAGGTTGTTATGGGGGCGGATTGGGGAGACGGAACCCTTTATTGCCTGCTTCTTCCACCTCAACACCGTGAGTGAGCAACAAGGGGGTTACTTTACAATTCTTTTATCCATAATAGTATGTAAATATATACATTTCCAGCAACTCCCCATAGACCCTTATTTGGTTACATTGACACCAATAAAATAAATATTAACAACTACATAATGAATACAATTATACCCACCCCTGTTTGTTGTTTACAGGATTACCATACAGAGGTCAGGCACATCACCTTGAAACTTACTAACATTCTTTAAAATATCCGGTATGCAAGGGAGGGAAAGAAACTAATGCTGTATTCCCACCAAAGACCTTGAACAGAAGGGAGAATAGTTATTTATTAGTCTCATTCCTTGAGCAAATGGCTAGGAAGGGAGGAAAAGAAGAGAGATAACAGACTCTAGCAAAAATTCACACTAAGTATCAGAAACAAGGTTTTGCCTGTGCCATGACCCCATTCCCTGTAGCTGAGGCCTGACCATTTGTCCAGCTTTTAACTCTTTACTCTCCCCCACTCTCTTTCACTGGCCGGTGGAGCACTGGTCCAGGAAGCCCTGGCTCCAGATGGTCCAATGCTTTGATCCAGTAGTCATGCTACGGGGAGACGAGGGAGGCGGTTTACTGACTGGACAACATGCCTAAAATTACAGGTATGGCTTTTGGGGAGAGGCTTGGATGGTGCAAAATTTTAAACATCCCATAAACATAATTAAAACAAACAACTAATATGATTAATATTCCTACAACATTAGTAATATGACCAAGGAGCAAATGAGAGTCTGTTAAGCCTGTTCGAAGGGCACAGGCTACATCAGTCCAAGCACAGTCAGCAGGCAATTCAGTGGCTAGTTGGAATGCACTGGTTCCTCGGAGGGCCTGGGCTTCCAAAACCTGTTTTCTGCGTTGCTCAATTTGGAGTTGTTTTAAAAGCTGTTTCAGACGGTCCCAATTGATCCAGGAGGGTTCTGGTACAGGCTTAGTCCAGTTCATTGGAATTGTTGGGTGTCCTGTTATATTAAACTGTTTTATGGCCAGTATGCAGATTTGATAAGTGGAGTTTCCTAGGTGCAGGGAAAAATTTCCTGGTCCAAACCCCACCCGTTCCACACACCTTCCATCCTTTAGCCCCTGACCATTTAGCACGGCTGATCCCTCCCAGCAGATTTTATTTCCCTGTTCCACCCAACACTGAGAGGATACAGGTTCTATACATCGTAATGGTGGTGGTTTTTGTGACCATCCCTCCCATGTGTTACTTTGTCCTGCCCAGATTAGTCCCATCTGTGGATACTATATCTCTGGCCCAACCAGAAACCGTGTGTCGTTTGTTCCGACTCGCACCTGCCACACCAGCTCATGGGACCATCTCCATTTGCACCCACCCCCAAAACCTGCTTGCAATAGGGTGGCAGAGGTTCAACTCCCTCTAGCTACTCCTTTGATATTGAGGGTACACTGGGCTAGAGTACAGTCCCTAAGGGTTGTTCGCCAGTTGGCTCTGAAAGGCCAATAGCTTTTTAATTGCTTTGCTACATTGGTACCCTCAGAAGACCTTACCCCCCAACGAGCATCCCGTAAGAGGTTTACAAAATGATCCATTAAAGTTTGCTGAACCTGGTCACAAGCTTCTTCCCATAAAATAGTTTTGACACTTTCCACCAAATCTGTCATAAGGCTTTTGGTGAGGTTTTCAAGGGTTAAAATAACCGTTCCCAGCAGGTGGTTAGTGGAGCTCAGTGCAGATCCCTGCAATATCCCCCCTCTGTTCAGCAGCCCCAGGACATGTTCCGGGCATTGGACTTGAGCTGCTGAGTCAGATTCTTATAAAAAGTTCCACCCTTCCCACAAATAGTTAATAACATCCTGTCATTTTTCAAGATTAACCCCTGCTGAGTTTGTAATTGCCCACAGCAGCAATTTTTTTACTTTGGTAAATTGTGTTGCACCCTTCCCTTACCCACCATACCCCTCCCTCCTGCAGCCACATGCCCTTTGAGGCTTTATACTCTATTTCCGGGAGGGTTGGAGAGTAGCATTTGGGTAACCCCTCCCCTTAACCACCATTCCCCCCCACTTTTGTGGAATTGTGATTCCCAATACCAAGCAAAATCGAGTGTATTATTACCCTGAATTACCACCCCACCCTGCTCGATGATTTCCATTGTCCCCACTAGCCCTTTCTTTCACTGCAATAACTGGGCAAATAGATACCTTAGCCCCCAACAACTTGTGAGAATTTCCATTCACAAACAGACACAGCACATCCCCTTCCAACATGGTCCATTTTGTTTTGTGTGAGTCTGTGATAGTTAATTCATGGGAGGCTGAGTTCATGCGTATAAGAAAATAGTTCAATGTGGCCTGCACCAAGTGACAGTGGGCCATTGTTTGTGCCGTCACGGCGAGCTGTCCTACTTCGATGACTGCCCTGTGGGTTTCCATGGTGAGGTTGAAGATTGCTTGATGAAGTTGGTTGGCAATGTTGGTAGTATATCGAACAGCTTTACCTTGGAGATACAGTGATGAGTCTAATGCTTGCAGCAGAACTGGGGGTAGAAACTTTGGATTTACAGACACTGCACGCTTGGTACAGAATGGGGTGTTTACAATTAACGTCCGAAGGCCTTTGGAGTATTGGGGTTCCCAGGTTACGCAGAGCGCCCGGTACGATCCACGTTCCAGTCTTGGGGGTCTGAGCAGAAATTTGTTACTTGCTCCCTCCCCCCATCTTCCGAGGTTCACATTGCGAGCAGTCAATTACCCAGGGACCATTCCCGTTCCTGGGCTGTGTAACCACAGCCGACCATTAGTCATATTAATTGTACAGCCCCAGAGGATCATAGAATTACAGAATATTAGAGTTGAAAGGGACCTCAGGAGGTCATTTAGTTTTAACCCCCTGCTCAAAGCAGGACTAACCTCAGCTAAATCATCCCAGCCAGGTAACCCATTCCAGTGCTTCACCACCCTCCTAGTGAAAAACATTTTCTTAATATTTAACTTAGACTTCCCCACTTCAACTTGAGACCATTGCTCCTAGTTTTGTCATTTAGTGCCACTGAGAACAGCCTAGCTCCATCCTCCCTGGAACCCCCTTCAGGTAGTTAAAGGCTGCTATCAAATCCCCCCTCATTTTTCTTTTTTTGCAGACTAAACAAACCTAGTTCCCTCAGCCTCTCCTCATAAGTCTTGTGCTCTATCCCCCTAATAATTTTTGTTGCACTTCGCTGGACCCTCCCTAACCTGTTAACATTCTTTTTGTAGTGGGGGGCTCAAAACTGGACACAATACTCCAAATGCAGCCTCACCAATGCCAAATAGAGAGGAATAATTACTTCCCTCGATCTGCTGGCAATGCTTCCCCAAATGTTAATAATTAAATGGGGACCCACTGCCCAGGTACCGTGGACACGGTGGCTTGAGGAAGCCTCCTTGAACCATGCCGGTATTAGCATAGCATTTTGAGAAGCCCCTGCCAAAATTATGTTCTTTTGTTATTGAGGTATTTTAAAAAAATTAAATACTTAATAACAAAGTTAAGCAACACTAACTGTTTGTGTTTGCTTAATATTTTTTACACTATAATTTTTTACATACTTATACTTAAATTTTCATTTTGCACATTTAGAAACAGTCAAATTTTAATGGAAACTCCTTATTTCCTTTTGTAAATTTGACCAATTGTTTAATAATCAAATTATTTAAATCAGATTGTTCCTTTGCCTGCTGCCCGCACAAATTATTTACAATTAATTGTTTACAGACGATTCCTTCAGGAAAAGGGCCCATTTTCCTTCAGAATAGCTGTAAAGGTTCCTGGGGACAAAAACATGGTAGTAGCCACTACCTGACCCCTTTGTGTAATTTGTTTAATTATTAGGTTTCCACGCAATGTGACTGTACCAAATTATACATATATTTACTTTATTGAATATTATTAAACCAAAATATTTTAACGCTATTACTCTTATATCATTTCCACAATTATCACCCTTCAACAATTCCACAACTTCTAACTGTTCAATTGTCCTCAACTTTTGTAGTATTCATTCTTACAAAAGCTACCTTTAACTCCTCTCTTCCTTAAATTACTTACTTTTGCATTCAATTAAACATATTTTAGCTTTATTATATCATTCTTTGCTGCCATAGCTTGAACATTTCACTGGCAATATAGGTTTGTGATAGTAAACCCTCCATTCCTTTACTGTATTTATCAGCCACTGTTTTTAATGAGTTGCATTCTTAAGGTGGCGTATTGTGATCGTAAAACTTGAGCCACCAAGTACAATATTTGCAACACAGCTACGTTAGTCTGTGCTTTATTAAAAACTTTTTACTTCCAAAGTGTATTCAAAATTCCCTCCATTAAAATTTCAGGAAAACAAAAGTGCAAGGGGGGGTGAAAAGCAACCAATTAGTTCTGCAAAATCATTTTAAAGCACAGGCTAACTGCACTAATATTCCTTAACATTCCAACTGCGGCTTTAACCCTTAGCTCTCAAACAAGAAGAAAAAGTGACAGGAAGGGGGGGGGGGGGAGAAGCAGGGAAAACGGGGGTAGGGGTGGGGGGAGAGAGAGAAAGAAAAAGCAGAGAGAGAGAGTAATGGGGAGGGAGGAGAAGCAGCAGGGCAAAAAGGAGAGGGGGAGAAAGAAAATGCAGAGAAAGACTTAGGAAGAAGAAAAACCTAAGCCAAAAAAAGGTACAGAAAGCAACAGAAATCAGTGGAGCCCCTTGGAAGTGGGGCTCCTTGGAAACTCACACCCCTGAGCCTTTATCCTGGCTCTGAGAGATGAGTGGGAGTTGCTGCCACAGTCACTGGAGTGAAACTGGGGGTGTTAGCAATTCTTTCCAAGGCTGTGCTCCAGGATTTTTCTGCTAACATTTTTTGCTGATTTACTAGCTCCTTCAGATGAGACTCCTTCAGATTTTGACGGATGGTGGGGCCCTCTTCTCCGTCTGATTGGGGACCAGTGGGAATTTGGATACCAGACCAGCGGAGAAGATCTGCGTCAGGGGAGGTATTGGGAACAGTCATGATAGGACAAACAGGGTTAGGGTCATTGGGACTGAGTTTATCCTCATAGGCTGGGGGGGCAGAGGGACCAGACGGAAGGGGAGGATAAACAGGGAATGGGGCAACAGAAGTTTGCTTTAAGCCGTCCACTTGACCCTTCAGGGTCAGGTTCTCTGACTTAAGGCGGTTAAACTCTTACATGTGGCTCTCAGCCATTTTAACCGCAAGCACACTATGATGATTAATTGTGCGCTGAACCTCCGTGATTTGTTGCAAGGTTTCAACCGGGCTTCTAAGACTTGTAACTTCGTTCCATAACCCAGACAAGCTCTCCCAGAGAACTGGTACCAAAATAGCTTTTTCCTTATCCTGGGAAGACCTGGACGTGAAGAAGGCTTCCACCCACTCCTGGATGGCTGGCCAGTCCTGACGTCCCCCGGGACGCACCCTATCCAGCCCCCCAAACTTCCCTACCAACTTAATATATTCCCTAACCGTGGTTACTATAAAGGGCCCATCCAACATACCCATATCTATGGCGAGGAGTGGTGATCAGGCACTTCTCTACCCTGGGATCCTGTTTGTGATGCCAGATGTTAGAAATAATCAAACAGGTTGTCCCGGGGGTGGATTGGGGAGATGGAACCCTTTATTGCCTGCTCGTTCCACCTCGACGCTGCGAGTGAGCAATGAGGGGGTTACTTTACAATTCTTTTATCCATAACAGTATGTAAATGTATACATTTCCAACAACTCCCCATAAACCCTTATTTGGTTACATTGACACCTATAAAATGATCTTAACAACTACATAATGAATATGATTATACCCGCCCCTGTTTGTTGTTTACAGGATTACCATACAGAGGTCAGGCACATTACCTTGAAACTTACTAACGTTCTTTAAAATATACTGTATGCAAGGGAGGGAAAGAAGATAATGCTGTATTCCCAACAAAGACCTTGAACAGACCTTGAACAGAAGGGAGAATAGTTATTTGGTAGTCTCATTCCTTGCGCAAATGGCTAGAAAGGGAGGGAAAGAAGAGAGATAACAGACTCTAGCTAAAATTCACACCATGTAACAGAAACAGAAACAAGATTTTGCCTGTTCCATGACTCCATTCCCTGTAGCTTAGGTCTGATTACTTGTCCAGCTTTTAACTCTTTACTCTCCTACAGTTGCATCATGCAAATGGAAGGAAAGGATAAAGAAGGATGGATAAGAAGGGCTGAATATATGGTGCTGCCTCTATTTAAATACCCACCTAAAGGTGCCCTGTAAATCTGGGATTATCATACTGGTGACTGGTCTGAAGGAAATGTCTAAACAGCTTGGCAGCTGGGTTTTTGGAACCTTGTTATTCCTGGGTTCCTAGTAACATGGGTAGATGGCTCCCATTCAGTGTGATTTCTGCCAGGAAGATGACCAAAAATAGCTGCTCTTATTCCCCAGGTGTCAGAGTCTTTTGTCAGAGAGATCAAGAACTTAGTATGGTTCAAAGAGGAATTGGATAGCCAGTTTAGTCAGTGGGAGAGGCAGGAATAGAACCCAGTTCTTCAGAGACCAAGTTGTGCGCTTTCTTTATAAGCCACAGCAGCCTAATACTACCACATCTGTTGGAAGAGATATTACATCTCCTGCTTCAAGGGTTTAACCCAATCTTTGTTAGAGACCAGCATGAGACCTACATGGGGGGCAGATTAAGAACATAAGAATGGCTACACTGGGTCAGATCAAGGGTCCATCTAGCCCAGTGTCCTGTCTTCCAACAGCAGTTGGTGTCAGATGCTTCACAGGGAATGAACAGAGCAGGGCAATTATCGAGTGATCCATCCTGTCGTCCAGTCCCAGCTTCTGGCAGTCAGAAGTTTAGGGACACCTAGAGCATGGGTTACGTCCCTGACCATCTTGGCTAATAGCCACTGATGGACCTATCCTCCATCAATTTATCTAATTCTTTTTTGAACCCAATTAGACTTTTGGAATTCACAACAGCCCCTGGCAATGAGTTCCACAGGTTGATGGTGGGTTGGGTGAAGAAGTACTTCCTTGTGTTTGTTTTAAACCTCCCTAACCAGTTTTCACTGGGTAGATGTCTGTGTTTTAAGATGTTCTGAAAACTATTGGTTTCCAAGACATTTCATGAAGCTCCACTGCCTCTGTGGGTCTGTCTACCCTGCAGTCAGGAGGTGTGTTTGCAGCATGCGCAGACATACCTGCGCTAGATCAAAGCTAGCGTAACTATAGCAGTGAAGCCACAGCATAGATGCATAGATTCCAAGGCCAGTAGGAACCACTATGATCATCTAGTCTGGCCTCCTCTGTAACACAGGACAGAGAACTGCCCCAAAACAATTCCTAGAGAAGATCTGTTAGAAAAAACATCCCATCTTGATTTAAAAATTGTCAGTGACGGAGAATCCACCATGATGCTTAGTAAATTGTTTCAATGGTTAATTATGCTCACCGCTAAAAATGTATGCCTTATTTTCAGTCTGAATTTGTCTAGCCGCAACTTCTAGCCACTGGATTGTGTTCCTCCGTTAGACTGAAAAGCCCATTATTAAATATTTGTTCCCTATGTAGGTACTGATAGACTGGGTTCAAGTCACCCCTTCACCTCTTTAAACTAAATAGATCGAGCTCCTGGAGTTTCTCACCATCAGGCAGATTTTCTAACCCATTGATCATTCTTGTGGCTCTTCTCTGACCCCCCTCCCCCAATTTACCAACATCTTTCTTTAATTGTGGGCACCAGAATCGGAGACAGGATTCCAGCAGCAATCGCAGTGGTGCCAAATATAGAGGTAAAACAATCTCTCTACTCCTGCTCGAGATTCTCCTGTTTTATACATCCCAGGATCACATTAGCCCTCTTAGCCACAGTGATGCACTGAGAGCTCATGTTCAGCTGAT
This sequence comes from Emydura macquarii macquarii, assembly GCF_026122565.2. Taxonomy (NCBI): domain Eukaryota; kingdom Metazoa; phylum Chordata; order Testudines; family Chelidae; genus Emydura; species Emydura macquarii. The sequence continues at coordinate 5,587,422 of NW_027131927.1, forward strand.
TATCCACCATGACTCCTAAATCATTTTCAGCATCACGGCCTCCTAGGAGAGAGTCCTCCACTCTGTAAATATGGTCCACATTGGCATGGGAAGTGGCACAGGCTAGCCCCACCTGCCTGGGACCTGGGGCCTTTTCAGCCCAGGTCAAAAGAATATCTGGGCCTTTCTGTTCTCCTTTTATCCTTCCACATTACACAATGGTAAGCAAGAGTGCCAGGTGCTCTGCTAACTCGGTTTGGGTTAACACTGGGTGAAGCGGAGTCAAAAGGAGCACTTACGGGTTCCTAGTGTTGTTAAGTGCGGAAGGCTGGAATTTCATTGCCTCGGTAATGCTGTTCAGGCTGCTCAGAGCTTCTGTCCTTGGAGTTCCAGTGTTACCAGTACTAACAGCAGATAATGCAGCCCTGCTAATTCAGCAGACCTCGTTGTTACTCATAAAGAACACTTTTTTGACAGGCACGGTTTGGTGATAAAAGGCACTCAGCAAGGTTTATTGTCCCCAAAGCACAGTCCTAATGCCCTGGCTCCGTGGTTACAGGCACACTAGCACAGGAGTGCCCAGTGGTAAGGAGTGACTCAGTGAGCAGTAGAAGTCTCTGCTGTCCTCTAGACCAGTAGCCCTCATCCAGAGGTACGTGTATTCCTGGGGATACACAGAGGTCTTCCAGGGGATACATCAACTCATTGAGATATTTGTCTAGTTTTACAACAGGCCACATAAAAAGCACTAGTACAAAAAGCACGAGGTACACCAACATTTATAGACTGAGACAAAAAACTAGAACAAACAACGTACGTACCACCTTACATGTTTTATGACAGTGGTTCTCAACCAGGGGTACACGTATACCCCTGGGAGTGTGCAGAGGTCTTCCAGGGGGTACATCAACTCATCTAGATATTTGCCGAGTTTTACAACAGGTTACATAAAATGTACTAGCAAAGGCAATATGAACTAAAATTTCACACAGGCAATCGCTTGTTTATACCGCTCTATATACCATATGCTGAAATGTAAGCACAATATTTATATTCCAATTGATTGATTTTATAATTATATGGTAAAAATGAGAAAGCAAGCAATTTTTCAGTAATAGTGTGCTTTGACACTTTTGTATTTTTATGTCTGATTTTGTAAGCAAGTAGTTTTTAAGTGGGGTGAAACTTAGGGTACGCAAGACAAATCAGACTGCTGAAAGGGGTACAGTAGTCTGGAAAAGTTGAGAGCTGCTGTTTTATGACATTGGTTTTTTACCTTCCCTTTTTTCTTATTTTGAATAAACCATTTCTATTCATTATTTTGTCAAATCATCTGATCTTGTACTAGAGTGGGATGTATCTGTACTAGCTGGGATATATTTGTGTAAATATTTAGTGCCTCCTACACTAGCAACAACTTTCCCAAGTTCATGGACTGGACAGTGAAGCTGTAATCCTCTGCTTTAATACATGGTCGGACTTTGGTTCAGTGCCTCTGGTTCAGGTCTCAAATCTTGCACCAGGCCCAATTCTCCAGGTTCTTTCTCTCTACCACACCTAGCAGGATTCGGTGACTGCATCTCAGGGATGTCCAGTTAATTCATCATTTAACCGGCCGTATCCCACAGCTCAGCTGCTACACTCAGTCTGAAAGCACTAGCCAGATTGTGGACATGCAGCATGTGCAGGCAATGGCACCACCTACTGTCCCTAAAAAAAACTGCATGCAACATCCAAATTGCATTTTAGGGATTGCGGCTGAGGAAATTTTCCAAGGCAGAGATGGGCGTTAATCTCCCCCTAAAAGTTTAAAAGGACAATGGTTCAGGATGCCAGGTATTCTGCATCTGGTGCTTCAATGAATGCATTATTTTCTCATTAGGTCTATTTCCACTATTTGCATAAATCCCTTTGGAGTAAGGCTGGTTTTTTTCAACATCTCAGGGTGCAAGTTTAGTAATAAAATAACTAATTAAAGAACACTTTGTTATTATGCTTCTGCTGGCCATGCTTATTGAACACACCAGAGTCTCTTTGCATAGCTCTGCATTTCCCCCATGTGCCACTCTCCTATCCACTCTTTCAGGACTCCCTGACCCCCCACCATCAATTCTCCCATGTCAAGGGCTCTGTGTGTTCCCCATGTCCCCAACCCCATACCAGTCTCCCATTCTCCCCCCATGCCAGGGGTTTCATAGATTCCAAGGCCAGAAGGAACCATTGTGATCATCTAGTCTGATCTCCTGTACAGAACAGGCTTGAGAACTTCTCCAACATAATTTCCAGAGCAGGTTTTTTAGACAAACATCCAATCTTGATTTAAAAATTGTCTGGGATGGAGAATCCACCATGGCCCTTGGTCAATTGTTCCACTGGCTAATTGCTCTCCCCATTAAAAATGTGATCCCTGATTTTCAGGGTTCTGTGTGGTTTCTCCCATTGTAGCTACATTAGTGTGGGAGGCAGGAAGGGTTAACTGCCCCAAGAACATACCTAGGGTTTCAGATGGGATCATGCTCGTGTCAGCTAGACATTGCTATTTTTAGCATGCTAGTTCACTCAGAGCTAGTGTGAGTATGTCTACCTGAGCTGGAAATTCCACCTCCAGTGTAGACATACCCGAAGTGGCCCTCTTGATGGGATCGTTAGTGCAGAGGCCAGGAACACAATGGGTCATGGAGACTGAACTCCCTGCAGGTCAAAACTGCTACACATCAGCCCTGTGTGTGGGAGGGAAGCTTGCCCTCTCGATGCCCAGGTGACTCTGTCCTGGAGACAAACTGGGGTTTGAAGTCTCCAGGAATATTTGTACAGCACCTTTGCCAGCTATTAAAAGTTCACAAGGAAAATAATGGCAGTTATTGAGCATCCACCACTGATATTCTCAGTGAGGCTGATCATTGTGTTTTACCTTGTTCCTGTTGCAGAATTCCAGACCAAAGAGGACGTCTACTGCCTCTCATTAGCAAAGGTTCTGTACAGTGTGCCCACACCAGTGACTGTTGGGTTTTATGCGCCATGGGGACACTGCAAAAACATGCTCCTACAGACAATCCAGAGTAAGTAGTGCCCTGAGGAATTTAAGAAGGAGAAGGGACCTCATGGGGATGGGAGAGGATGGGGATTACAATCTTCCCTAAAGAGCTGCCCATTTTTGAATGCTCCCCAGGAGGGATGGAATATCAATCTGGAAGATCCTTCAGGAAGAAAGATTTAATCCACTGCCAGATGGCTAACATCTTCCTCTCTTATCTCAGAGCACATGTTTATCGAATCAAGAAAGAAAGACCAGCAGGAACTTCAGCGGACAGGGAAAAAGCTGCGTGGGAGCTCTGGTCGGGATCTGATCAAGCTCCTGCTTCTTATGATCTTCTACCGGCCAGTCCTGACAGAGCAGCAGAAGCAGAGAAAGAACATCCAGCATCTCTTCATCCATTTCAGTGCCTGGGAGTATGCAGGCAGTGACCAGCTCTGGGCAGGCCTCATCACCACATTGTGTGATGGCATCGAAAGCCACTTTGGTCTCTTACCCATGAGCATTTACAGGACCATAGGCAGGAAATGTGGCATCATCGAGGTACCAGTGGATAAGGAATGGATTAGCAAGAAGTACCTCTGCCTCCCCCTGTGGGCTGCTGTGATCCTTGTGATTATGGTAGCTATTGGGGTGGGCATTCTCCTCCTAGTGGTTGGGATCCCTGTTGGGGATGCCTCGGGAGATGCAATAGCCATTGTGGAGGGCATCGGGGCGACAGCGGTCGGTGTGTCTGCGGCGGCTGCCATTCGGATCGCCATCATGGTGTTACGAAATGTCATTGTCACCCAGAAGACCCAGCTGGAGAGACAGATGAATCGGACGGATCTCAGCACTCAGCTGGGCTTCATGAGCAGCGTGAAAAACGAAGTCAGGACAGTCACCAGGTTCCTTCAGTTCATGGAGATCTTCCAGCGGCGGAAGCTCCGGGTGGTGTTAGAGATCACCCACTTGGACAGGTGCAGCCCCGACAAGGTGGTCGGCGTCCTGGATGCGATGAACATCCTCCTCTCGGACAGTGATGCCCCATTCATCTCAATCCTGGCTGTTGACCCGAGCATCATCGTCAACTGCGTGGAAAGCTCCATGTACATGAAAGGCATGGCCAACAACGGCTACGAGTTCTTAAATCGCATCGTCACCCTGCCCTTCTCTGTCCCTCAGATGGACTGTGACACCAAGCTGAGGCTGATCAGGGACATCATCGAGCGCAGGGTGCAGCAAGAGAGAGACCTAGAGGAGGAGCTAGGCTTCCAGCAGGATCCCAAGAGGGAAGCTCATTCGAACTTTCAATCAGTCCCTCGCTATGGTTCTGCCAACCATGATGCAGAGAATCTAGGTGCAGATGACAGTCAACTACCTCTCATTGCCACACACATCAGAACCCAGGAACCAGAAACCGGCAGCTGTGGGAAGGGCATCAGAGCCAAATACCTAATTCAAGAAGCTTTTGACTACCTCATGGATGGCTCCTTGAAGGAATATATGACGGACAATGTGGTGCAGATGCGGCGAATTGTGAACACCATCACCATCACCATCAGGCTCTTGGTGAGAAACATCCCCAAAGACCAGGTGTGTCCGAAGAAGGTGGTGGACTGGGTTCTCCTTGCCAACCAGTGGCCATGCCGTCTGAGCTGGATCTTGCAGTGCATCGAGGATGAAGAGCAAAGGAGTAGCATGGGCAGCTGCCAAGGAAGCTCGCTTCCTCCTGACATGTCCCTGGGGGATGTCTACGAGAAGTACAGGGAAGAGCTGGACATGCTTAAAGGCCAAATGGAGAAGCTTCTGGAACTGGACAGGGATCCTGAGCTCTTTCACAACTTCCTGTGTGGCAGGTTTTGGGTGGAAGAGGCCACCTTCTACCTGCCCTACACAGTCAACTTAGACCTGTCTTTGAAAAGGCAGATGGAGCTGCACCGTGGCAGTCACAGCCTAAAACAGACAAAGAAATTCAAGAGGCTCCCCATGTGCACCCTGCTGGATATGCCAGTGGATGAGGTCTGCAGAGAGGTAGGTGACTCTCATATTTCCTTCCATCCAGCAGAGTCAGCTGTACGTAGAATGTCCCATGATTCTTAATAGCAAGCCATGTGACAGCTGCTTTCCACCTGATAGGAAGATGAGGGCTATGGATACCGTTGCTGGAAGAAAACTATCCCATATAACAGCTGCATTTGCAAAAGCAAACCTTATGTGTGCTGAAGAACATTTTGTTTAGGCTTTTGCTGAGGTTGGGCTGGACTCAGGGTTTAGGAGTGACTGTTACTCTCTGCATATTGTTAGAAACATAGCAGTTGCTATACTGGAAACCCTCAACATCTGGGGGGACCTTTAAAACTCATAATGACTATGCTTAACCTTTGGTACTGCCTTGACCTGGACCATGAAATTTCTTCTTGGAACAACAACTCTGATACTTGGAGCTCTCTCGTCTCACCCTAAAACCATTGGCTGGGTCTCCAATGGGTTTCTCCTTTACTCTCTGAAATTACTTGTCTGTCTGTCTTAGCTAAGAGTCTTCCATAGTCCTATCTGTTATGTTCACAGCATGCACACAGAGAAGTGAGATAAAAACATAAATACTCTTGCTGGAAGTTTGCAAGATAACATGACTTTATTTCTATTTCTTAACATCCAGAATAATATACAAGAACCAATAAACAGAGGTGACAAAGCAGGCTGCTTCCTAAGGTAGCAAGGCACAACTCACCCCACTGCAGGCTGACTCTGATTGCATGCTTCCCTACAGAGTCCCCTAGCCTACAAGCAGCACCAAGAAAGCCCCCCCTCTTAAAACTATAGCTTGCAATTCCAACCCACTCCTCAGTACACTGCCCTATCGCTTTCCCCTCAGTTGCCTGATCTACTGTACTTGCCATACCAACTAGATCAGCAGTATCATTAATAGTATTCAGGCATATAGCAGTGGGATTTTCCAGATATTGTCGATAGTCCCACAACCTGGTAGCACTTCTTGTTTGCTAAAATCTGAATGAGTTTAGACATTTTCCTCTCTGCTGCCGTCACTGAATCTTTTTTAAAAATGTGTTTTGAAACATTTTAAATATATGGATGGCACTCAAGGAACCTCCCTCTTCTTTTCCAGATGGACACACTTGGCTTTAAAGAAGAAAACGTCCAGGTGTACAAACAAAGGCTGAGGGACCATAATCTAAATGGGCGTGCCCTAGTCTACAGTGACAACAATGAAATCAAAGAAGCCCTCTGCATGAGCCTTGGAGAATGGACTGTCTTCAGCATGTATTTCCTTGGAGTTCTTCCCCAGCAGAGTCTGTCGTCTTCTGCTGCATCCTCGGTCCCGTTATATATCAGGCAGGAGCCTCAGATGAACAAGTTTGTTTCGAGAGAGAACGTGGCTAGAGGGAACAGGCTGTCTCCGAATATCTCTAAGGAAGATCTTCAAGAGAAGAGATAAATCCTGTACAAACTAGAAGCAAGATCCAGACTTTTCCAATCAATTTACCTCTCTGCACCTTCAATGACATGTCACGAACAAAGAAATAAGATAACTGCAGAACAATTAGTGATGCGAATGGGGCAATATAGTGTGTCTGAGGGATTTGGGGGACATTCATGTCAACACAGGGGATTTTAGACACTGGATAGCAAAATAGTTTTATCTGGTTAGTACAGCAGGAGACTGGGAATCAAGACTTCCTTGGTCTGCCACTGGCTTACTGTGTTTTTGAGCAAGCTGCTCCTCCTTTCTGGGTCCCAATGTCCTTATCTGCAAAATGGGTTTAGTGCATATTTTAGTGCATGGTTTAGTGCATATAATGAAGTTACTTTCTTAATTGTATTGGAGTATTAAGGCAAACCCTACGCCTTCCGCTGTGTCCCCAGGCACAGAGGAACCAGGGTGATAGCCCTGTGAAGGTGGCATGCTTTGGGGACCTCACTCATGCCATCTGTGCTATCCTCACAGCCGAGCATGGGGAGTGAGGCAAGGGCACAGGCTGGGGGTAAAGGCCAGTGGATTCATGTTTCTGCACATCTATTGAGCCTGATTCCAATCACACAGAGATTTAAATCAGGAGTAACAGAAGAGGATCCAGCCTTCTGTCTACAAAGCAATGTGCAAATATTAACTAATTAATCCTCATGCACAGACCCCCCCCTTGGGCTGACTGGCAGTGAGAAGAATTCTTGCTATGAAGCCTTGGAACCACGGTTGGGAGATGATTGGTTCCACTGCAGGCTGGGCTCTCTACACAGGAAGGTAACCAGTGAATATTTGTGTTTAATAAAATCACGTTAACAAATTGTCCTTTCCCGATCTCTTTACTGTAGGTGTTTTGGGAATTTAGGGTCTCCACCCCAAAAGCATCTGAGCTACAGACATAATTAGGTTAGGAAGAATTTAGTTTTTTTTCTTTTCTTTTTTTCTTTAAAATAATTTTGATGGATAATATCCATATTTATTTTTAAGCATATCTTTTATTTTCACATACTTACATTTTCACAGTTGTGAGAAATTATGCAGGGGGATAAGTCAATAATTATTTAATGAGAGTAGACAATGAGATTTAAACGCTTGGTAACTATTAAAATACAAATTGTCAACATCACATGTCCAGATATACAAAATAAATATCCTTAAATCAAACTCCAGTAAGTTCTCAAGCAGCAATTTCTTACTTTGCTCTTCTGTATATTTCAGTATGTATCAAGGGAAATATTTTTTCATGAGTTTGGGTGTGTGTACAGTGAAACTGACATTTACCAATATTTACTGTTAAGAATCCTCCCAAGCCTACTGCAACATATTGATTTGTCTTTTTAGGGGATGTCTATACTGCAATTAGACACCCATGGCTGGCCCATGCCAGCTGACTTGGGCTATGGGGCTCAGGTTAAGGGGCTCTTTAATTGCCGTGGAGCAGTTTGGGCTCGGGCTGGGACCCTCCCACCATGCAGGTCCTATATTCCTCTCCTATTTTCTACCGCTTCATTAGTGCTGTGTGATAAATCCACATAAACATGCCCAGTTCTGGCAGTTATCCTTGCTGCCTCCTCTCTGCTTCTGTTTGGGTCTTTTGGCCAAATTTCCACCCTTGGCTATGAACTTTCAGCCCCTGTTGAATTCAGTGGTGAATTGCTCGTTATTGGCAGGAGACAGAGTTTGGTCATTAGTTAACCAGGCCTCAGGGTTACTTAGGAGTAAAGCTGTAGGGCAGAAGTCCCCAAACTGTGGGGGAACATTTGGGGGTATGTGGCCCTGCTCTGCCCTGAGCCCCCAGTCCCTGGCTTAGCTGTGGTCATGGCTCCCAGCCCCCAGTCATAGTTCCCAGCCCACAGCGCCCAGCCTCGGCACCCAGCCACTGCAACTCCACTCCCCGCCCTGGTCCCCAGCCCCAACCGCAGCCCCCCAACCATGGCCCCGCTCCCAGCCACAGCCCCGAACGTGGACCTGCTCCTGCCTCAGCCTCAGAGCCACAGGGCAGGGAAACCCTGCCGGAGCGGGGAGCAGGGATCTGTAGTGATCCCGGTGCTGTGGCTGGAGCAGGAGGGGTGGTGACAAACAGGCAGGTGCTGTGACCCCCACTGACCTCAGCTGGCCTGACATCACCCCCAACTGCCATGGAACCTTCAGGGCCCAACATTCCACCCCGGCTCCCTCCACCCCACCAGCGTTCCCCCCAACTGCCGTGGAATCTTCACGGCCCAACATTCCACCCAGTGCTCACCTCCCACTGCCAAGGAACCTTTGGGGTCCCTAAATCCCAACCCACTCAACACCTGCCCTTCCCCCCGCCCGTCACTTCCAACTGCCACAGCGCCCTCAACATCCCACCCGACAGCAACTCCCCTCCCCCATCCGTAACCTCACGGCCCAAATGTTCCTCTTGACAGGCCCCTTCCGCACGGGGACGCTCCAACTATCAGCCCCCCCGCCAGCCACCGTTCCCGGCATGCAATGCCCCCACCCGCCGCCAGGTGGGGACAAGGGAGACTACGAATCCCAGCATGCAATTCTCCACCACGAGCGCCTCACCGGCCTGATCCTCCCTCGCGGCTGCGAGTCCCACGACTGACGGGTTGAACAGCCTATGCGGTTGGGCTCCGGCCGGAAAGAGGCGGAGTTATTAAGAGTGATGGGCTCACTGACCTATCCGCCCCGTTGAGGGCGGTGCTTCTGTGAGTGACAGCCCAGACAGCCTATCGCCGGTGGGACGTCGCCCCCGTCCGGTCTAGTCGGCAGCTGTCTGGCTGGGCCGGACCCGGGCCGTAGACGTCTCTGCCATGGGCTGGTGGGTGCGGGCGGCCGGGGGTTTCCTGCGGAGAGCGGCCGGGTGGAGGCCCCCGCGAGGGCCCCGGTGCAGCTCGGGCCGGGCAGCCCCCTCCCCGCCGCCGGCCCCCCCGGTCTCGGAGCTGGACAAGGCGGACGCCTGGCTGCTCAGGAAGGCGCATGAGACGGGTCAGTGCGGGGAGGCCCGGCCCGGGTGCGGCTGAGGGGGGGCGACGAGTGGAGGCAGTGAGCGGGAAGGGGCCCGGGCCAATGGGTGGGCGGCCGGGGGAGGTTTTGGGCAGGAGGGTGTCAGGGTGCGCGAGGGGGGGTACGGGGAGGAGGCTGTGGGGTCTATGGTGGGGGGGGCTATGGGGAGGAAGAGGATATGGAGTCCGTGGTGGGGGGCTGTGGTGGGTGGGGGGCTGGAGGGAAGGAGTGACTGTGATTGGGTGGTGGGGCCCCTGATTGGGGTGCCATAGGGGAGGTGGGCTTTGCTTGCAGAAGCGGGGTTGTGTGGGGCTGTTGGGGAGTGGGGCTGGGGAAGGATGCAATGTGGATAATGGAGATTGTGCATAAGGGGCTTTGTGGGGGGCACAGCATGTGGCAGTGGGGGCACAGGCAGGTCAGTGTACTGTGAGGGTGGGGCTCAGGAGGGGATGGCATGGGGTGGTAGCTGGTCCTTTTGGGGGTATGATGTGGCCTGAGGCATTGTGGGGGGCTGGGCTGCTGCCACTTGAGATGAAGTGGGCTGTGTGGATGGGGTGGGTGATGCAGGGGACAGTGCAGCTTAAAGTCTTGGTGTGGTGTAGGATGGTGGCATTGGGGACAATGTATGGAGCAACGCAATGTGTGGGGTGATGGGGATGGGACAGTGTGGAGGTGCTCTGTTGAGAGGGATGAAGTAGAGGGCTCCTGGCGTCAGCACGGTGGGAGAGGCATATAAGGATTCGTGTGGGAAGATGGTGTAGGGGCCAGTGCAGTGATGGAGTTGTCATAAGCGCTGGGAGGGCCTAAGCCGGTATGTCGACAAAGCATGTGGGATGAAGTGGTGCAGCTATATCTTGATGTGGAAGTGCAACGAGGGTTGAGATAGTGTGATGGCATCTTGACACGGTGTCTTATTTTGGTTAAAGAGATGACACAGTGTCACTGACTAACACTAAATATATTAACATCCATAGATTTTACTGTTTTAATGCCTGCTCTCATCCCAAAGTCATCTACATACGGGTGTCACTTCACCTCCTCACTAAAATGCAGCCACTTTGGGGTATTAGGTGACTGCTGTTTAAAGTGATGCTACACAGCAACTTGGAACAGGAAGTGTGAGAGAATCCCTTATCCACTGCAGGGGAGCTAAAGGAGCATAATGTAATTATCCCAGCGGGGCTGCTCCTCCTGACACTTGTGAAATGTGCCTTAGGAATTTTAATTGGTACAGGTAGCCAGGACACTGGTTCTATGTTTTATCTAAAAAATAGCACCTCTTCTAGCACCATGTTGGGCCATCTAAGTCAATAATGAGACAAAGATGAGGGCACCCGTCATTCCGTCACCATTGTCCTGCTGTACAGTTTCTCCTTATGCCATGCTGAGGCATTTTGATCAGTACTGACTCAAAGGGAAGAGCCACCCCCACTGAATCATTGCTGTGTCCTGCAGCACGTGGGCTTGGAAACTTCCCACGTGAGTGCTATACATACTAAGCTCTACTTAAACTTCAGAACCCAAGATGATGCAGCTACCTGTTAACTTGATAGGGTGATAGACTGAAAAGGGAAATGGGATGAAGCCAGAACTAGAGACCCAAGGGAGGTTTTAACCTGTGTTAAAGATGAGCAATAATCCTGGTTGCCCTTCTCACCTAGGTCTGATAGATTGTTCTCTCTGGAGTTCCTACAATGTGACGGAGGTTTGAGACACTACAGGACCATGTGGAGGTTGAATGCTGTGCAGTCCTGCAGTTGCTTGTGTTCCCATGCTATACATTTGAAAGGGGTGAACATACTATAGTCAAAAACCCAAGGCTATGACTGTTAATCTTTTAAAGATTTTGCTTCCCAGATATAATGGTTCCTCCTATCCTCTCTACCACAACAGGTAGCAGTATAAAAATAACAAATGGCTGAAGAAGAGGAAACTGTAGCTTTCTCCTGTTCTCTACCCAGGTTTCCTCTCCTGGTTTCGCAATGGCTTGCTGGCAACTGGCGTCGGAGTAATTTCTTATGTTCAGAGTGACATAGGACGAGAGGCAGCTTATGGTAAGTAACCCACACTAGAGATGGGCAAGGGGGAGATTTGAACTGGATGCTGCACCAATGAAAAGTATTATTGTCACCGGGTTAGTTAACCCACCACTGAAATGTAGATTTTTGTAACTAAGGTCAGTTCATTTATGCCCTGTCAAACAACTGCTAAGCCCAGGGGTGGCCACATCTCACTTGTGGGTGAAGCAATCCGATCAAGTGTTTACAGAATTGGTAGATATATAGTAAAACACTTTGAACCACACGGCTACAGCAGCTGCTCCTGCTCTCTATACCTGAAAGATCAGGGATGGTTTATGACCTGTGCTATGCAGGTGGTTAGACTAGATGACCACAGTGCTCCCTTCTGGCCCTAGAATCTATTAATCATTTTTTATAAAGCTCCTACAAAAAAATTGGCTTATATAGCTCTTTCGCCAATAGACTATAATAGCTTATATGAAGAAGTTAATATGCATCTTTAAATTGCCTTAGTGCGTATTTACATGCTAAACCCCGACGGCTCCAGTGCTGTAGTAATGAAATGGTCTGTAAAAGGCCTCTGAGTAGTGATTATAGAACACATACAAGTCTAAGAGTCATGCATGGATCCAATGCCCGGCTCAGCACATTAATCCCTGAGTAGTGACCTTGAACAATTCACTTAACCCCTATATCACTTAGTTTCTCAGTCTGTAAAATGGTAATAATACACTTTGAGAGAGCCATTGAAAAGATGCTGTAGGCATGGATAGTCCATACATTCTGCAGCTATTGGAAGTTATGGAGTTTGAACTCTTGGGTTATGAAATTTTTGTGTGTGTTTACTCTGTGTTCCAGGAAACCTGTTGTGAAATGAGGAAGCCACTAGCAGATATGTTAAAATGGTAGCAAACTGACCTTTATGCCCTGGAAAGACATGAATTGTAATGTGTATAAACATGCTGGACCCTGTGAGACCTTAGAAAAGGAGATATAGCTGCCCTGAGATGAGATTTAGAGGGTGAAGTAAAATATGAGGGGGTAGAAAGTAAATGTATAATACAGATGTTTGTAATTGGGTGACTGTGAGAGAGTAACTTCCTTGTTCCTATTGAGCTAGAATCTTGAAGTCTGGTACACTCATTGGAGGAAGAAATACCAGATATGATCTTTCCATCAAAGGTCATCAATCGATCCATTTACAGAAATGGTGTTTCTCTTGTGAGGCAGTTATGTTGCATACAAGGCCTCCCATTTGGAGAAATTAAGGTAATCTCATGTCCTCAGTCTTATGGGACTTCTGCCAAAAATTTGTCAGAGGAATGTGACTGAGACAAGAGCCAGTGTTGATAGCCATGTGTGCTGGAAGAGTGGGGCTGCTGTCAGTCTGTAAAACATACACACTAGGATCACAACAAAAACTAGTGGTGACTTTTTGATTTAAAGCCCTTTGTCAATGACACTGTGATCTTACCTAGCACGGTTGTTTGAAGATTCCAACGCATGGTAAAAGCTCAGAACTGCCCTCTCTTGATGGCAGGTGTTATCCCTGTTAGGCCTCTTGAGATCTATTCCTGGTTCTGCCGTAGACTTGCTGAATGAGAACTTGGACAGGCCATTTCCTTTCTCTGTGCCTGCTTCCCCATCTTCAAAATTGAGATAATAGAGTCTCCTCCCCTGAGGATTGAGAGGCCTAATGTGTGTTTTCATAAAGCACTTGCAATCCTTTGAAAGGTGCTGTACAGCTGCAAAGTATTTGAGCATAGCCTCTAATCTCATCTTGCTTGATTTATTCACTGATGCCACATGCTAGTATTTAGCCTCATAATTCCCTGCAAAGAAAGCAGTGCAATGTCACACACAGTTGACTGACATAGATGAATCAGCTAGTAGGAGGAATCTTATTGCTTTCTTCTGCACACAAACAACATGGGAATTGGCAGGGGAGGGAGAGGAAGTGCAAGAGAAATATGTGATAGTCACAAGGACTTTGGGTTGAGTGTGGTTATTTTAAAGCTTGCCACAGTGTGGTGCACTGGTTCTTCAAAACCAAATAGAAAAGATTTGTATTTGTAAGTTGCCTCACATGTTATGAGGAGTTGAACTGTATCCAGTTGAAGAGTTCTTGACCTTTAAGACAGGAAGTTCAGGCCAACTTTTGGCTCTTGTTCTGTTTTTAAAAATTGTCACGATCTGTTTGATTGCAATGAAAGCTATTTGGGATTTTGATTTGCAGTGTTTGCAACTCAAACTTTGCAGCCTGGGGCTGACACAGAGGAAAGCTGAGGCAGAATTGGGAAGAAAACCCATGAGTCCTGAGGCCCCATCCTGTGCTTTAACCATCCTTCCTACCTCCCAAGAAACAACTCTTAAGAACAACATGTACAAAGTTGTTTTCCTTAAGCCCTAACTCAAAGTGGAGAAATCATAGGAAAGACTCTCTGGCATTGTCCGCACTGGCAGAATTGTGTTTAATACAGTTGTTGCCTGCAGTGTTCTAGCATATCTTGCTCGACTAGGGTGGATGCGGATTTATTAAGACAACCTCCTAGGGAGTCTGGAACAATTTTATATCACAGTCAATCCATGTCTATCCTAGCTAGGGAAACCCTGCTAGCAGTGTCATAGCTAACATGGCTGTGATCCCATTATAAAGAGAGAATGGTCTAGTTGTTAGGGCACTAGACTAGGATTTGGGAGACCTGAGTTCAATTGCCTGTTCTGCCACAGACTTCCTGTGTGACCTTGGCCAAGTCACTTAGCCTCACTGTGCTTCTTATCCCCTCCTACAAAGGGGGATCTTAGCACTTCCTTTCTTCACAGGGGTGTTATGAGAATAAATACATTAAAGATTGTGAGGTGCTCAGATATTTGTCATAGTTTAGTACACCATCCCTGCTCCAGCTGCATGGATGGATTTCATTTTCTGTTTCTATTCTAGGTTTCTTCATCCTCGGCGGCATTTGCGTCTCCTATGGCAGTGCCTCCTACCTTGTCAGCCTGTTCCTTCTCCGCCGCACCATGATGCTTGCTTTCTCCACAGCCCTGCTGAACGGCACAGTGGTCACAACCGTGGCACTGTTCTGGCTGTGTGCCATCTCCCTTTACATCGGTCGCCTTGAGGTTGAGATCATACAGGAGGACAGTAGTGATGAATGCCAGGACACAAAAAAGGATGATGGAAAGTCAGACGAGTAAAAGCCAAGGTCCTTGGGAATTTTGCTGCTTTCATGATGGTCATTTAGAATGTTCTCCAGCACGCTCAATGGACTGAGTTTTAATGCAATAGATACAGCGCCATGGGCTGTCCTACCCAGTGTCAAAGGGCAAGAAGAAAGGGCAGCTTTATTGTAAATAAGACACTGTGTTGACTGCTTTATATTTATTTAACGTTTTACAGATTGGCAGTGGGAATTAGCAGTAGAAAAATTGGATCATTGACAGGAAATATGGCTGCAGGAGACTCTGCTGTGTTAGCAAATGGATTGGTGGGACCGCTTCCCGGTTGGGAGCTTGCATTGCTGTCGGAATGGATCTCTGATGCTTTTAAAGAGCCAGTTGAGCATTGAGATCTTGTGCCCCCATCTCCCACAGGCATTCCACATCTTTTCTGCCAGGTATGCAGAAGCTGGAAACTTTAAGCTAAATTCACCTGGAAATGTTGAATTGCGACAGTATCCAACGGAGCTTGTTCTTGCTGCCCCAGTTTAAGTTGTAAAATTGTCATATCACATTGAGGTTACTCACTGTGCTTCTTGAGCCCATTTTACATCCAGATCAGTTAATGTTTGTATTAAAAACACCAGAACAAAACTGCTCTCTTCCTGTGTCTGAATGAAACGTACGCTCTGGGATTACGCTGCTTTCTCAACCTTCTCACATCCATTTGTAGAAAGGGCCCCATTCTGTTATGCAGGTTAAACTTCCATTGATTTCCATGAGAGGTTTGTTTCCATAAATCTACATGATCAGGCCTCGTGTGTGCTACCCTTTCTCTGCAGTTGCCTTCGGAGATGAACAGTTGTCGCTTTTCTTTTAATTGCTGGTGAACTCAACAAGCATCTGTCAGGGAAGCATAGTTTGACAATTCAAGCATAGGACTGGGAGTTAGGAGAGTAAGGTTGCAGTCCCGCCCTGGCTGCTGCTTTGCTCAGGTCACTTATTGCTCTTTGCCTTTACCCATTGCTAAAATGGAATATAACTGCCTACTTCTTGGGTGTGAGGTTTGTAGGGCATATTTGAGAACCTTCATTGGCAGGAGCTAAGGATAGGCAAAGTATTTATTTGTGATCTATAAAGCTGTTAACTTAATACAATATAGATGCTGCCCTTTTGGCTCCTGGCAAGTTGACATTGTGACTCATGGTGTTCAAAAGTTTGGTAGTGCTCTGGAGAAGGCTGTCTTTGCAGCTCTCCACACAGTGATGGGAACGTGGATGGAAATGACCCTATGGATAGCTGGAAGTAAGGCCACCTATCAATTTAAAAACAAAACAAAAAGGCAGGGGAGGGAGGGGAAGGAAATGTGATGCAACCAATTAGAAATCTTGTCAGGTTATGGCTGCATCTGTTCCCCTCCCCCCAAACATTACTACTTTCTTTTCCTCCAGTAGTTCATTTTTACTGGTCTGAGCAATGACCATTTGACAAGTTGTTCATGTGAAACTTCATGATGTTGTGACAGGCTGAGGTTTGATCCATCCTGCAAGAGAGGAGACAAAATCAAGGGCCTGGATCTCTGACTATGTAGCACACGCTTTGTATTTCCTTGCTCCCGGGCTGCTTGCATGCCAATCTAGCCCCCAGACGTAACTTATACCGGCCTTCTGAGTTACACTGGCTGTCCACAGCTCCAAAGTGCTGATATGCTAACAAAAGATCAGTTAGAGAAATCCTGGCCCTGCCTTCTACACCAACAGGGTGTGGTGTGGTGTAGGAACCTTTGTACCAGATCTGCCTTATTGGATGCCTTTCTGCTGGGAGGGTGCTGCCTTTCTCTGGGGATCTCCGAGGGCTGGTTATGTTGCCTTTAGGGTCAGAATCTCTAGGCATTGCAATGCAAAGTATTTTTCCAGCACAAAACTAGGGATAGCAGCTTTTACAAAGTGCTGTAAACCCCCAGCTGAAATATGTGAAGGATATGCAAATAATTAGTGAGGCTTTTTCTAGTTTCCTAACATCTCTCTGACAAAATCCTGTCACTTTGTAGGAAAAATGGAGAACAATATTAGTCTCCGTGTGAATTAGGAAGTCTTGCAGATGATATCCTAGCACTTCATGTGTGGGGAGTAAATACTAAGAGGATCTTATGGAATTATTCCAGCTTTACACTAGTTTGATAGAGCAGAATTTGGCCCCGCTCGGTCTGCCTCCAAGAAATGATGCTTGTGAAAGCCAGTTGATAAAGACGTGTTGGCTATTTTTCAAACCAGAGGTGGCAACCCATTGATTTAAAGCCTCTATGGGCAATGCAGAGTTCGCAAAGGCAACGTCCCAAAGGGTTGTGCAGTGGAAATGACTCCACTCTATGCATTGGTAATTGATGTAAACGACCTTCAGAGCGTTTGGCATTGCATACTCCCGGAAGGTGAGGAGTGGAGCAGATGGATATGTTAATCCCAGCTTTTGTAACTAATGCAAAACACACCTGGACTGTTTTCCCCCACTGCAGCCTCTGGGGTGTACTTTGCTTTGCATTGCTATAGCATCTTTCCTGAGGGTTTCAGTGGCTTGTTGACATCTCCATGTGACCGACTGCTTTTACCAGGCCTTTCTAATTATGATTAGCTCTCTTCCCTTTCTCAGGCATCTGCCTTTTTTCCTTATTAGTTGTACACCTGTTCAAATTATACTGTAAACTCTGAGAGGCAGGGATTTGTCAAAGCAGCATGCAGACATGTTGCGTGTGTTGTGAATAAATCATACCGGACTGTCGGTCTGGCACATTGCACTAATAGCTGTCGTGAAAACTTTTTTCTCCAGTTTATAAACTCTGTCCTATTTCCCTATGGTATCTGCTGCTCAGCTCATTTGGCTAGCACCTTCTGAAATACCCAAGAGGTACAATGCCCAAGAGATTAGATGAGCCCTACAACTACCATGGGATTTGCAGCTGCTGCCAGTCCTCATTATTTTGAAGCAATTTCTATATGAATCTTTCACAAACAACCTACCTCAGCTGCTTTCCCTGATGGATGTAGCAGCTGCCACAATAGCATTTGTAGAAGTTTACACTAACTTTTCACATGAAATCTCTCCTCTTCACTCAAACTCAATGGAAGAAACTCTTGCCTATACTGATGTACTTGAGCAAGATGAAGCGATGTCGGATGGTGGTTATTCACGAAGCAGTATGGTCTAACGATTAGAGCAAGGGATTAAGTCACACAGCCTCGGTTCTGTTTTCAGCTCTGGTAAGGGGTGTGCTAAATGTAAGGGACTGGCTTGTTTTGGTATTCCTGGTATTCTTTGCTCTGACACTGTCGGGGTCTGTGGCCAAGTAATTTCAACTTTCAGTGGTTCAGCTTCCTCTTCTGAAAGGGAGAATACTTACTCAGCTCTATCAAAGAAAACTGCAGTAGAATATGAAAGCTTCTAAGCATATGATTGAATGTGAAACATAACTGACATAATTACTTCTTTAAATGTGCTGCATGCATGAAAGCTAATGATGGAGGGTGTAAGCAGCAAGAGATGGAGCAAGAACAGAATAAAAAATGCAAGGAGCAGTGGGGGCTTCTACTGCTCTCTTCCCCAGACCCAAAAATAAAAGCCTCATCCCCTACCTTACCTCAGAAGAGCTGTTGACATGTGAAATCTGCTGTTCCCTGGGTCCAGGGCTATGACTCTGAATGTCCTGTTTCTATATCGTGTCCAGCTGCATTTCCTGTGAGAATGATTAAAGTAGGACCATGCATCTGCCCAATTCCTGTCAGTTTGAAACCTTTTCTGGCATTCTTAAGCACAGCTTTGGAAAGTCTGACAGTGAATTTTGCTGTCATGAAAATCACTTCCATTCTCTTCTTTTAAATCTGCTAGCAAATAGCCATCAGCTCCAATTATCATTGAAAATATGCTGGGGGCTTCTTCACAGATACCCTGCTATTGACTGACATAGCTTCTGGGCCTCTGCTATAGAGGAATGCCCTGGTACCAAACTGAAACCCACTCCCCACTTTCAGGCATGTTTGCAACCAGCTGGCCTGATTTTCAGAGCCACCCTGCACACACAACTCCCATGGAAACTAGCAACATCTGTGGCTGCCCAGCACCTTTGACAATAAAATCCTTGGTTGTTCACAATGGGTCTCCATTCCCGTAACCCGTGCCTTGCTCAATGCTCTTCATGCTGCTTACCTAACCTGTTCCGTGGCATTTCACTCATTGCATGATTTCTTTTAATTAAGCCGAAAGGGGAAAGAGTAACCTGTAATTAGGGCAAAGTGTGACTCCTTGGGATGTCTGTGAAGAAAGATTTCCAGGCGCAAGACTCTTGCTAGACCTATAAGGGCTCTTTAGAAAGTTGGGCAACCAGTTAATTCCTTTTTTTTTTTTTTTTTTTTTAATTTTCATTGAAATCCTGGACTGCAGAAAGAAGCAGCAATGATAACAACCAGTAAACAATGGAAGCTACCTTCATCCGACAAATGGGAATTGAAAAATTAAAAAAAAAAAAAGAGATCCTTTAGCAAAAGTTACAGAAAAAGAACACGGCATACAAGTGCTACTGTTTGAGGGTGGGGCTGGGTTTTGTTTAACAGAATTATACAAATCTCTTTTTTAATAAGTGCTAAAAGTCACGGCATCGGTTTACCTTTTTAAGTGCAGCCAGTGGAACTGTCTTTTTGTATCCTTTTGTTCTCCTGGCTTGCTGGAAGAAAGGCTCTGGCACCAACTTGAGGGCTTATTTTTGTTGGCGGGGGGGATCATTCAATTGAATTGCTGTGCTTGCATAAGGCAGGGTAGGCTAAGGAGAGTGGATTGTTTAGCAGAGGCTCCGTAGTCCAATTACAACCTTTCAAACTCTAGTCACTGGTTCAAATCCAGCCCAGCATGACCATGAACCACACTCACTAGTGTGTGGTGATTTAGTTGATCATAATTTGGTTCCTAGTTGGCCCCACTGCAGTCCCCCCCTCCCCCCTTTGGCTATCTCCGTGCAAAAGCCATGGATTGACTAGACCACAGGAATGGAACTTTCCCTTTCTCACTAGGGCGTGGTCTCCCCATGGCAGGGGTGAGGCGCCTTGGCAGGGGCCAATGTGAAAAGCAGGACCCGATGCTGCCGATGCGGTACCGCCTCTGCTCATGATTAATTTCAGTTGACAGGCCTGTCACTCCAACAGCTCTAAATACATTTCAGGGAATAAGGGACTACAGTAAATCAGCGGAGCCTCCAATGATTTCAAGGAACTACAGCCCAGATCTACAAAGGCATTTAAGCACGTAAATCCCCAAATCAGACATCATCACAATCCACAAACTCCCCCCGCTTGGCATAGCCGTGTAGTTGCCTAAACTCACTTGGTGCCTCAAAGTTCCCTGGGTACCTAAGTTTCTGCCTCTGGGCATGCTCCGAGCACACCTACCTGCTTGAGTCCTGTTCACGTTTGGCCAGAGAAGAAGGTGATGCTGCCCACTTTATAACTTTGAGCTCGGAGATCAGAGCACTCGCCGGGGCTGTGGGAGACCTAGGTTCAATTCCCCTCTCTACTAGATGGTAAGAGAGGGTTTGAACAGGGATCTCCCACCTTTCAGGTGTGCCCTAACCAATGAGATAGTCTTAGAGCCCTGCACGGATACAAAATTTGTATCCACATCCGATCCGCGATCCACAAACATGGTCGGTGGATATAATGTGGATATCCGCAGATTTGCAGGGCTCTAGATATTCTGATGTCTGGCTCTCTCAATTTCTGTTGAAGCTGATCCACTTTGGATAAATAGCTAGTCAGGGGGACTGGACTATGGGTCTGCTACCGCCTAGGTGGGTGCCCTCACCACAGATGATGGTGGTTCTCGCATGCTCTGCTCAAATGATGATTTAAGTGTTTGTCAAGTATCTTAAGCAACATTGACAGGGAGGTGGGTGCACATGCTCTTGCTGTAGCTTAAAAGCAAATGCCATTTGGGGCTGTGCATGCTGGATTTCAGTTGAGCACAGCTAGCGTGTGATTCAGGACCAGTATGACTGAGGTGCTGAAGCCACTGGAAGCTGGGGAGAGAACTCAGCCCCTTGTAGGGAAAAGACCCTGTAGTGAAGATGAAGGTAATGAGGAGAACAGGAACTCTCCACCAGTGAGCAGAGGCCAAGCTGCCAGAGCAGCTTGAAAACCCTTTTCTTTGTATCCAGCTTCCATTCATCCTTCCTTGAACAGGAGAAAAACACCCAGCAGAGTTGGGGGAAGCCTCTTTTTCTGCCAATTCCCCCTCCTCCTAGGGAGGATTTAAAAAGGAAGTTCGCTGCTGGCATAGAGGGGGGTAGGAGAAGGCCCAACCCAAGAGCAAAACGCTCCCTTTATTTCATTAATAATCTGCAGGGAAAAGTATTTAAGCATATTTAGCCCTTACACATCACTGGGACAAACCACTTGGTGGGTCAGAAAACAGGCCTAAGTGGCCAATCAGTCTGACCTGCAGGTATGTACGGCTGGGACACGACTGAAACGTACAAGCCAAAGAGATAAGAGAAGCAACCACCTGGAGGTGGTAAGATAAAGAGGCGGGATGGGTGCTTTGTCTTGCACGTTGCAGTGGCTAAGGAGAGGGTGTAAGTCACCTCATTTTGCCTTCTCTGCCGATCAGAGTAAGTGACTCACTTTGCTACTCATGCCCTCTGCTGCATTTACCCCACCGATTTGTTCCAATCTGCCATTTGTTCCAATCTGCATTGCTCTCTCTGTCTTTGCTTCCCCAGACCCTCTTCTGCTCTCGGTTGCCATGGAATCACTCCAGATTTTACCCCGTGTAACAGAACAGGAACAAAATCTGGGCCCCAGCTTTAACAATGGGGACGATATTCAGCTACATAAGAGGTGTCTGGCAGTAAGGATTGATTAACGTTTATGCAGCATTTTGAAGTGTGTAAAAGTACAAGGGGCCAGAACCACAACTGCTGTACATCAGCCTATGCATTAATGTGAGAAAAGGCAAAGAGATGAAGGACGCTCCTCCTGCTTTTTAAAGGTATAAATTGGCCAGGAGGAGAGCTGATGTTGGCTGTGATTCTGGCTTTTCCACAAAGGGTAGCTGATTTTTTAAAGGTGCAGGGTCTGTTCTCTGGTGTAAATCTGGAGTAACTCATGGACCTGCTCTGGATTTGCACCAGCATAACAGTTGAATCTGGCCCAGGAGGGTACTGTGAAGCAGGGAGCAGAATGCTGACAGGGAACACGTTTTTCTATACGGATTTGTGCTGTGATTTAGTTGGGGGAAGGGAATGAAACTGGAAGATTGATTCCCGAATAAAGATTTTTCCCTGCTGAAACACCCGGCCGCTCGTGCGCTCATGAGCCCCAGAGATGAGTTTCAAAGGAGCAAGGACTTCAGCACGGAGCTCAGTGCAGAGTTGGTTCGGGACTGCGGACCTAGCGAGATGCCTTCAGGGCAGCCGTTTGGCTCAGTCCTCTTTGCGCTCCGCGGCTGACAGGCTGTGGATGCCGCCACTGGCCATGGAGAAGGGCAGCGTAGAGAACAAGGATTCGGCAGCCGTGAAAACGCCCCCCGCAGCACCTGAAATCTGCGCCAAGCCGGCAGCGCCAGCAGAGTTCCCGAACGGCGCCACCATGTTGAGCCGCTGGATGTGGTGGTACATGAGTTCCATGGAGGTCTTGGACTCGGCGCTGCCCATGTCCATGAGGTTGATTGCGTGGGAGGCAGGCAGCATGCTGCCTGGCATAGCCAGGGTCACATCGGCCGGGGCGTACCGGATAGTGCTGGTGGTGTAGAGGCTCTGGGATCCTGTGGTGCTGGCAATGCCATTGTGCCCGCCGAGCTGATGCACCAGCGGGAGGACCACGTTCCCCGCGTGGAACCGCTGAAGTGCCTCCATCTCGCCAGGATAGACCAGGGGGGTGAAGGGCGTAGAGGTGGTCCTCTCCTCGCATGGTGACCCCGAGAGCGGCGGGGAGAGCGTTTCAGCCGCAGGGGCCGGCAGCACAGCCCTGGGGGAGGTGCTGAAGGGAGCCTTGGCCATGCCCCCGCTGCTGTCCATCTCCGGAGGTGTGAGCACAGAGTCTGGGATGGAGACGTACAAGTGGGAAGCGGCTTGCCTCAGAATGGGCTTCTCCAGGCTAAGTGCTTTGCTCATAGTGAAGGGGGGTCCCTCGTGGAGGGCATCCCGGGCAGAGGGGTAGGTCCACAGGGATCCTCTGTCATACTTGGGCGCCTGGCTCTGCTCTGTCTTAATGCTAAGTGCCATGCTGGCTTTCGGTGCGTAGTTCCTCTGGGTCTGAATGACGGAGGCGAACTCTGATGTGCAAGGCCTGCCTGGCCCCGCATTCCTCCCTGTTGCCGTTTTGTACCCATTCACCCTCCTCTCCAGTGCCACCGGCTGGGGCGGGAGCTCAGGTTCGGCTTCGCTGCCGCTGTCCGACTCCTCGGTGCTGACGAGCGAGGCGTCCCGAGTGGGGCTCTCCAGCTGGAACTCCAGCTTGATCCGTTTGCTCCGGGGTCCCCTGTGCCTGCCCTCGGCGTCGCTTGCCCCAGCTCCCTCTGACGCCTCCTCATCCTTGTAGCTCGTTTCTGGGCTGCTGGCGTCATCCTCTGCCATGGAACAATGGGCCCCATCATCTGGTGTGCTCTGGGAGTAGCCTTTGGCCAAAGTCCCGGCCTCCTTGGGCAGAAACTGGTTCCCCTGCTTGTGTTCCGGTCCATGTTCGCTCTCTGGAAGGGAAGAAGAAAAGGTGGAATAAGAAGCAATCTACTCAGCAAGGCATCTGGACTGAGGTTGTTAAACTCTTTCTAGCTGCTTTGTGCCAGTAGGTGGTGGGTTTATTTTATCTAATGAAATATTTTTCCAGAGAGACACCTAATGGGAGTTATAGTCTGTTTTATAGCTTATTATTCCTACTCATAGCATTTTATTCCTGCCAGCCGCGCAACTAGTGATCACAACCTCAGGGCATGCGCAAACCGACGAGAGTTTGAAGGGGTTTAACTTCACAGCAATGCAAAGGCAACTCGGCATTTTTCCTCTTAGACTGTGTCCTTCTGCCAGCTGCTTCCCAGCTTTGCCGCCAAAGAGAAGAGGAAAAGATTAACTCCCCACCTCTGATTGTACTTTTCTTCCATCCAAGCATTACGACACCATTTCCTAATGTCGCAGTGCGCCCCATCTCTGCTTTACAGATGGAGAAACCAAGGTGCCGAGCAGAGGTTAAGGTCACACTGTACCAGAACCAGGAATAGAACCCCAGAGCCCTAATGCAGAGGGCTGTGTGCTAATCATTACCCCGACCTGCCTCTCTCCATGGCTGGCTGTACCTTGAGTGCAATATGATTCCTTCATGCTCTGGGATAGAATGGGTTTCCTCATGGGTTAAGGGCCTGAACTTGGATCCCATCTGTACAGCAATGCATTGGAGATGGGGAAATGCTGTTAGCATCCCATCTATTCCATTCCTCACCAGGGCCAGTATAGGATTCTTGCTTTCACTTAGAACTGGTTAGAAAATGGATATTTTTTCCATGGAATTTTTTTTTAATTAAAAAAACCTAAGCTTAGAAGGATTGGTTCTTTGTCAATAAACGTTGACTTCCCCATTTTCACATGCAAACTGAGGAAAAAAATATTTTCATGGAAAATAATAGAAATGTACAGATAGGCAAAGTAAGACAAAGGCTGCCACATAACTTATTAAAGTTTGATTTAAGGCTGCTTGATATAGTCTGACAAGGCGTTTTAACAGTTATAAAGATTTAATGTTTTGAATTTCAACGTCTACTGTCAATAAATAATTGGCTGACACCCCAGAGTTTCTCATAATGTTGAAAATTTAAATTGATAAACATTGAAAAAAATGCTTAAACATCAATATGTGTTGAAATGATAAAATCTGAATTCTGCCAAACCTAAAAAGAACACAGTAAATTATTTTGTCTAAATTTCATGTTTTCCATCAGATTTGAATAACAAAAAATTTTAGCAAGAGAAAAAAAATCAGTCTGGAAATGCTGCCACAGTGCCTCATGGAAGCTGTACTTTGAGTGCCTTGTGCTTCTACTCTCCTCTGTTCGGTAGGCTCATTGTTGAACATAAGAACGGCCATAGTGGGTCAGACCAATGGTCCATCTAGCCCAGTATCCTGTCTTCTGACGGGCCAATGCCAGGTGCTTCAGAGGGAATGAACAGACCAGGTAATCATCAAGTGATTCATCCCATCAGCCATTTCCAGCCTCTGACAAACAGCAATCCCTGCCCGTCCTGGCTAATAGCCATTGATGGCCCTATCCTCCAGGAACTTATCTAGTTCTTTTTTGAACCCCGTTATAGTCTTGGCCTTCACAACATCCTCTGGCAAGGAGTTCCACAGGTTGATTGTGCATTGTGTGAAGAAATATACTTCCTTTTGTTCATTTTAAACTTACTGCCTATTAATTTCATTGGGTGACCTCTAGTTTTTGTGTGATGAGAAGGAGTAAATAACACTTGCATATTCACTTTCTCCACACCAGTCATGATTTTATAGATCTCTATCATGTCCCCCTTTAGTTGCCTCTTTTCCAAGCTGAAAAGTCCCAGTCTTATTAATCTCTCCTCATATGGAAGCTTTTCCATACCACTAATCATTTTAGTTGCTCCTTTCTGTACCTTTTCCAATTCCAATACATCTTTTTTATGATGGGGTGACCAGATCTGATGCAGTATTCAAGATGTGGGTGTACCATGGATTTATAAAGAGGCAATATGATATTTTCTGTCTTATTATCTATCCCTTTCCTAGTGATTCCCAACTTTCTGTTAGCTTTTTTGACTGCTGCTGCACATTGAGTGGATGTTTTCAGAGAACTATCCACAGGGACTCCAAGATCTCTTTCTTGAGTGGTAACGGCTAGTTTATACCCTGCCATTTTATATGTATAGTTGGGATGATGTTTTCCAATGTGTATTATGTACTTTGCATTTATCAGCATTGAATTTCATCGAACCAGTTTTGTGAGATCCCTTTGTAATTCTATGCAATCTGCTTTGGGCTTAATATCTAGACTAGTTTTGTGTATCCTCTGCAAATTTTGTCACCTCACTGTTTACTCCTTTTTCCAAATCATTTATGAATATGTTGAACAGCACTGGTCCCAGTACAGACCCCTGAGGGACACCACTATTTACCTCTCTCCATTCTGAAAACTGACCATTTATTCATATCCTTTATTTCCTGTGTTTTAACTAGTTACGGATCCAGGAGAGGCCCTTCCCTCTTATCCCATGAGAGCTTACTGTGCTTAAGAGCCTTTGGTGAGGGACCTTGTCAAAGGCTTTCTGAAAATCTAAGTACACTATATCCACTGGATCACCCTTGTTCGCATGTTTGTTGACCCCCTCAAAGAATTCTAGTAGATTGGCGAGGCATGATTTCCCTTTACAAAAACCATGTTTACTCTTCCCCAACAAATTGTGTTCGTCTATGTGTCTGATAATTCTGTTCTTTACTATAGTTTCAAGCAATTTGCCTGGTACTGAAGTTAGGCTTATCAGCCTGTAATTGCCACGATCACCTCTGGAGCCTTTTTAAAAAATTGGTGTCACACTAGCTATTCTCCAGTCATCTGCTACAGAAGCTGATTTAAATGATAAGGCTGCTTTGGCATTTTTCCTCCCCCACAGGGATGTAAGTTTTATTATGTTATGGTTACTATTACCAGGTGGTTCAGCTATATTCACTTCTTGGACCAGATCTGGTGCTCCACTTAGGTCTAAATCAAAAATTGCCTCTCCTCTTGTGGGTTCCAGGACTAGCTGCTCCAAGAAGCAGTCATTTAAGGTGTCAAGAAATTGCATCTCTGCATCCTGTCCTGAGGTGACATGTACCCAGTCAATATGGAGATAGTTGAAATCCCCCATTACTATTGAGTTTTTTATTTTTATAGCCTCTCTAATCTCCCTGACCAAATATTTCACAGTCACTGTCACCATCCTGGTCAGGTTGTTGGTAGTATATCCATCCCTACTATTATATTATTATTCACCATGGAATTACGATCCATACAGATTCTATGGTACAGTTTGGTTCATTTAATATTTTTATTTTATTTGACTCTATGCTTTTTTCACATATATTGCCACTCCCCCACCAGTATGACATATTCTGTCCTTCCAATATATTTTGTAGCCTGGTATTACTGTGTCCCACTGATTATCCTCATTCCACCATGTTTCTGTTATGCCTATTATATCAATATGCTCATTTAATACGAGGCACTCAAGTTCACCAATATTAGTATTTAGACTTCTAGCATTTGTATATAAGTACTTTAAAAAACTCACTTTTTAGCTGTCTGCTGTTATGTCATGTAATTGAATGGGACTCTTTTTCATTTGACTGTTTCTCATCAGATCCTACCAATGTTTTATCATCTTCTGTCCTTTCCTCCTTACTAGGATATAGAGAATCTTCATTTAATAGATCCTCCCCTAAGGAATGTCTTTGTCCGAACCTATGCTCCTCTGCACCTGTCGGCTTTCCCCCAGCCCTTAGTTTAAAAACTGCTTTATGGCCTTTTTAATTTTATGTGCCAGCAATCTGGTTCCATTTTGGTTTAGGTGGAGCCCATCCTTCCTGTATAGGCTCCCCCTTTCCCAAAAGATTCCCCAGTTCCTAATAAATCTAAACCCCTCCTCTCTACACATCCATGCATTGAGACCCTGCAGTTCTGTCTGTCTAACTGGCCTGGCATGAGGAACTGGAAGTGTTTCAGAGAATGCTACCATGGAGGTCCTGGACTTCAACCTCTTACCTAGCAGCCTAAACTGGACTGCATTTTCCATGGTGGACCAGGGTCTTACCTCTTGCAGAAGGAAGGTGGTGCACCATGGGAGGCCTTAGTTGTGGTGCATCATGGGAGGTGTAGTCTGGCCAGGGAGCCCAGCTAATACAGGAAAATGGGGACACGAGACAACCAAACTACAACTCCGAGGAGACTCTATGGTAGCATATCCAAATCAAAATACTTCTGGTTTTGGATGAACTGGTTTGTTTTTTCGATGCAAAATGTAATTTTTCCACAGGACGCAGACACTTAGTGTGAAACATTTCGTTTTGACAAAAACCCAATTTTCCCATCTGAAAACTGTTTTCATGGGAAACTTTCGACCAACTTTTACACTACATTCTGGCGCAGTCCCACACCCTGCCACTAGGCTGTGGGCCTAACCTCCACTCAGTCATTGTAGCTCTCCCTGCGCTGCACTTCTCACACGTAGCCAGACTTTGCAGGTCACTGTCTGAAGTAAGATGCACAGGGCTCCTTACTCACATAACTGCAGTAACAGCTGGATAGGGAGAAAGGCTGTGGCTGGATTGGAGAAATGTTTATGTTGGGGTGGGGCTATTGTCAGCTTGTAGGAAGCAACAGTATGTGCTGACCAACACCGTCTCATCTGGGTCCCTGTGCTCCCCCATTTGTCTGCCTCCACCTGATGTCTCCTGTCTTATAGTTGGACTGTCAGTTCTTTGGGGCAGGCACATTTTGTTGTTGTTCTGTGTTTGTACAGCACCTAGCACGATGGGCCCCTGTTCTCCGATTGGGGCGCCTAGGTGCTACCGTAATACACCTAATAATAATAATGGATTTTAGCAACTGATGAGAGTGAAAGGCAAGAACTGGGCACCTTTCAAACAGGCCAGCATGGGGGGGAGGAGTGTTCCTTAGTGGTTGCTGGGAGAGTGGTGCTGACCGAGTAACCCTGAGAGATTGTACACTGGCACGTAGCTAGAGCTGAGACACTGACCTGGCTCCTAGAGCTGCATGGAATTCATTACGACCTGGGCACAGCTGACACTTCCCACAGCTTTAGCCCTGCGAACCTTGGGGCTCCAGAGATCCCTACCTAGATGCTGTCAGATTTGAGAGCTAGAAGTGGGGGCTGGGAGGTGGTGGTTAGAATGGGACAGTGGGAGCCAGGACTCCTGGGTTCTGTTCCCCCCCTGGGGACAATAGTTCCTTATGTCCCAGCACGTTGCAATAATTAATGCCTGCAAAGTGCTTTGAGATCCTCAAATGAAAAGCAGTCAAGAGGGGTGAGGTACGCTCCTCCATTGAGCATGCTCCTACATGCAACACTGTCATAGGGCGCCTGGCAAGAGAAGGATGCTAGAACTGAGAATTTAGGAGCAGCAGGAATTTACCTGCAGATCCAAAGTTTCTTCTGTCCCTGGAATCCGCCTCCCCTGACACGCACGATCTGACCCTCTAGCAAAGACTCTGCTCTTGGGGCAGCTACACTATGCTATCTGAGAGCATGCCCCTACGATATAATTTATCACATGTCAAGAGAGGTTAATTAAGATGACGATATGTCTGGAGTGAAATTAACAATGTTTTGCCCTGCTGTGGCATCCTTCCCCTGAGAATCTTAAAGCGCCTTACAAGCATTCAGTCAAAAATGCTTGTCCCTATAATGGGGTAGGAGGGGTGAGATGTATTTCACCACTCCCTGAAATGCAGCTACCTCTGGGGCAGGATGCAGCAGCTTTTTAACAACCACAGAACAGGCAGGGAAGGGAAGATGAACCCCACAGGTATTTGAAATTGCAGGAGAATTAGGGGGAGCTGATGTTCTTGCCCAAACTGGAATTTGGATCAGGACACGGAGGTTAATGATGTCATGCCAGATCCCCTCACTGGTATGAATCACAGTCACTTTGCTGAAGTCAGAGCTTGGCTGATTTATGCCACCTGAGGAGATGCCCTCTGGCTGCAGATGAACAGTAGCTATGGGTTCCTTAATAATCATGAAGTCAGGGCTTCATTTTTACCCCTTATCTGCCAGCTCAAATCTCCCACGGCAGGATGCACTGGGGTCAGGAATGACTGAGACAGGAGAGCACCCTTTACTGCATAGACCACACCAGCCCCTGCAGCGCTGAATCTCCCAGAGCCGCAGTGGGGCTAGGAATGGCTCAGAAGAAAGAGCACCTTCGTTGACCCACTGACCCCAATTTCTACAGCACCGCGGTGGGAACAGCTGAGGACAGATCCAACCCAGCACTGCTCACCTTGGGAGATGGGCCAGGACAGCCGGGCTGTGCATTCAGAGAGTGGAAGGCCTGAAGGGACCACTGTGCTCATCTACTCTGACCTGCCGGTGTAACACAGACCGGAGATCTCCCCCAAGTTAATTCCTTGAGGGTGGGTATACTGGCAAAACCAAAGCTAAAATACCCATCGCAGTGCAGCAGTGAGCTGCAGGCCTGATATACTGGAGCATTGGATCCGGGAGCAGCCACCCATCAGTGCATTGGTAACCCTGAAATGAGCCAGGAGCTACCAGAACGTTCTGGCGCTGGCTCGGTAGCAGTCTGGCCAGGGCTTTTACCTTTGAAGTCGGGTTCCAAGTCGGACATATCGGAGGCATCGGGCTGTCGGGCTGGAATCCCAGGCAGCTGGAAGATGTCCAGGGCCGTGTTCTTACACTCAGGTTTGCTAAAAAGGTTTGGCAAAAGTAAATCAGAGAAAGAGATCAGGTTGTGCCCTCCACTAACGGGATTTCCGTAGCACAAGCTCAGGTCCTGGGGAGGCAGTATAGGCTAGTGATTAGAGCAGGGAACTAAGCGCCAAAACTCCTGGGTTTGAATTCAGGCTCTGGAAGAGGAGTGTTAGAGCAGGGGGGGCTGGGACTCAGGACTCCTGGGCTCTAGTCCCAGCTCTCGGAAAGGAGTGTTGTCTAGTGGTTAGAGCGGGGGGTGGGGGGTGCTAGGAATCAGGACTCTCGTGGTCTGTTCTCAGCTCTGGCAGGGAGTGTGTATAGTGGTTAGCGCAGAGGGGGGCTGGGAGTCAGGACTCCTGGGTTATAATTCACTTTGCAAGTGAAGTCAGCTAAATCAAATTAAGTCCATTTAATTCTGAATAAGAGCATTCACACAGAGGTTTAGTGCACTTTTAACTAATCCATTTTAAAAGTTAATTCAGACTAGCTTTCCTAAAACTATGTATACACTAGAAACTGTACAGTGGCAAAGCTGCAGCTGTTCCACTGTAGTGTAATCACTCACTATAGCCGTGGAAAGGGTTCATCCATTGCTGCGGTAAATCCACTTTGCCGAGAAGCGGTAGCTGGAAGAATTCTTCCATCAACCTAGCACTGTCTGCATCAGGCTTAGGTTGACTTAATTATGTCTCTCAGGGGTGTGAATTTTTCACATCCCTGAGCGACATAGCTGAGTTGATCTAACTATCTAGTGTAGCTGAGCTCAGAGTGTCCCTGCATAGACAAACTGTAGGCACCTAGGAGATTTAGGTGTCAATGGGTTTAGGCACCACCTTTGAAAATGTCTGCGGCACCTAAATGGTGGACTTAGATGTCTAAATAACTTGCCCATGGTCACAGGCAGTTTGTGATAGAGCCAAGAATTTAACCCAGGTCTCTTGTGGTCCAGTGTCATACTCCTATTCCTCCAAGCCAGCCTGCCTCCTGTCTGGAAAGGGCCTTCGAAAGGAGACAGAGCAGTGTGTACTGATCCTTGGGAGCTTGCTAAGCCTGCTGGGAGGCCATGAAATTAAACCAACTGAGGCCCTAACAAAAGAACAGAAGAAGGAAAACTTGATTTCAAGCTGACATAGCCAGCCACCTGCAGGCTGGTCTCTGCAAAACAACTCCGCTAGGGCTATCGCCTTATTGTCCAAGAACAAACAAGGACAGATTGGAAATCGCAAGCTCCCTCTTTTAGAAAACAGCCAGCTTTGGGGTTTCATTGTTTGTGGACGGGCAGAGTTGGATCCGATTCAAATGAGCCGTCCCCTGCAAATGGCTCTGCCAGAGCTTGGAGCTGGGAGGAAGGGGGAAAGCACAGAGCCAAGTTCTCCCTTGGTGTAACATCCACAATGTCACTGCTGCACTGCGAGATGGTTCTGGCCAGTGTAACGCCCTGGAGGTAGATGGTGCTACACCAGGAGTGAAATTGACCCACCCTCCTCCACGTCTGTATCAACTTGAATCCAAGGACCCCAAAGCACTTTCTTAACAATAATGAAGCCAGCATCCCTACGAGGGAGCCACTACAACCCTGTCATCTCAGAGAAGGTGAAATAGCACACACTGTGCTAAGCTTTCATTTCCCCCCCTCTCCAAGCTGAGAGAACCCAGGAGTCCTGGTTCCTTTCTTTAGTCACTAGATGACACTTCCTCCTATGTGAGAACCCATGCATCCCGATTCTAATCACTGGATTGCCCTGTCCTCCCATAGAACCCAGGAGTCCTGAGTCCCCCCCCAACCCCCTTACTCTACTCTGTAAATCACAAACCCAGGCCATATGACAACATAGAGTAATTCTTCCCCCGCTTCCAATTTAGCCCAGCCGGGGCGCATGAATGGGGTGGCCGGGAGAGGCTAGCGACAGGGAGAGAGAGCTGCTAACATTTGGGCTCGGTCTGATTTGGGGTGGAGCGGGTCACCCTTGCCTTTTCTTCGCCATTCATCATGTGCTGCTTCCCAGCGAAAAGAAAGTAAATAAGTTTCCATTCCAGGAAGGCTGAGAGAAAGTTAATTAGTCTCTGTAATTACAGCACTAATTAACTAAAATACTAATCACCCTGACAAATCATACACTGGTATCTGTAATTACTTACAGGATTAGCATAATAATACCTCCTTTTGCTTTAGCAGGGGGGAAAAAGCAGCCATTAATAACCATCTGTTGTAGTCATTCAGATATTAATTTATTTTATATATATAAAAAAGCCGCCTTGCCAGAGAAAGTGTATAATTCTGGAGTGGCTTTAATGTTGCAGGTGGGGGAGAGACTCCAGATGAGCAGGGATTTTTGCAGGGCCACACCGGCCCTGCAATGTTTGCTCAGAACAGCTCTCTGCAGCTACAGACGCCAGGGAACAAATTTCTTAGTCTCCAAGGCCTGAAGGGGCCACTGTGATCTGCTAGTGACCTTGGGCATAACACAGACCACAGAACTGCCCCCAAATAACTCCTAGCGCAGATCTTTTAGACACATGCCTCCCTCCCCCTCAGGCCTTGATTTAAAAAGTGTCAGTGATGCAGAATCCACCACGATGCTGGGAAAGTGGTTCCAATGGTTAATGACTTTCTCCATTGAAAACGTACACCTTATTTCTAGCCTGAATTTGTCTAGCTTCAGCTTCTGTTGACGCATCCAGGTGCCTCTCGGCGCTGAATCGACAGCCTCCTTGTGCATCTGACGCGAAACGGCATGCCAAGCTAACCTGCCACCGATGGCGGGACACATAGGGCCAGATCCATTGCTTGGGCCTGGCGAAGGCCTGGGTGGCATAGTGGCCAGGGCACTAGACTATGGCTATAGCCACACTCCAGCTGGGAGTTCTCATTAAGACAGCACGCTAAAAATAGCAGCGTGGCCATGCAAGAATGTACCCAGGCAGTAGAGCAGGATTGTGCACGGTTGGCCAGCCCAAGCCACTGCCTGAGCTGCCACACTGTGTTTGCACCGAGCTAGCATGTGTCTGTCCCCCTCCCCGTGCTGGGAAGCACCCTTCCAGCTGCTCTGTAGACACGCTGTGTCAGGAGACCCAGGTTCTGTTCCCAGCTCTGCTGGGTGACCTTGGACAAGTCACTTAGTGTCCCAGATCTTCCCATACAAATCAATGGGAGTTAGACCCCTAAAGCCCTTAGAGGATCTGGGCTTTGCCTCTGTTATGCTATCTCTTACGGTGGATTTGTGCAGCTCTCAGCACAGTTTAAGGGCTCTAGTTTAGGCTCAGGGTGGGGAGTGGGGTTTAGTGGCCGAAGCAGAGAGGGCCGGGAGTCAGGACTCTTGGATTCTAGTCCCAACTCAGGGAGAGGAGTGGTGTACAGTGGTTAGAGCAGAGGGGTCTGGGAATCAGGACTCCTGGGTCTCTGTTGTAACACTGAGCATGTCACTTCCTCTCCCTGCGCCCCCATGCCTAACTTCCTTTGGTTGCAGTGCGAGTCAGATGCCTCAACACCTTTGAGGACCTGGGCCTCTGTTCCTATACCTGGGCAAACCGTTGCCTGGAATGCATGAGAGTGGGGCCCAGCAGAGATGCCCAGCTCTGCGTATGTGTGTATAAGAGCAGTGCTGTGCGGGATACCTATTTCCCCCTGCAGCCGCAGGAGGAAGGTGGATGATACAGCTAGAAATGGCTGCTCCCTGCTGGTCTCAGATCATGTTTCCCATGGTGTCTCCCACATGCTGCAGCTATAGAGAAACATTTTTCAACCAATTACAGCCCTGATGGGGGGGAAAGAGATTCTCAATCAGGTTTGTTGCTTCTCTCAATGTTTAACATTCTGTGCAGCTAAAACGGGCCGGAGCTGGATCCTTGTCTACCAGGAGCTGCTGTGATGAAGAATATTAATCACTAAAACACTTATGAAGCTATTGGCCAGACTGGCTGGATCTGGTGGGCAAAGCATTAAACTAGGAGGCAGGACTCCTGGGTTCTGTTCCCACTTTGAGGCGGGAGTATAGAGATTAGAGCAAGGGCAAGGGACTATCTATGTGAGGATAGTGTGGTTAGAGCAGTGGCAGGGGCTGTGGGCCAGAACTCCTGGGTTCTATTCCCAACTCTGCCACTGTCTGACTGTGGACAAGTTACCACACCTCTCTGTGCCTCAGTTTACAATGAGGCTAGTAAATACTGCCCCCACTTTCCATGGGGGGTTGGGAGGATAGTTCATTTACTGCCTATAGGGACCACCTCCTCCTATGTATTTCTACAGCATCCAGCACGACAGGGCACTGATCCTGATTGGCTGCCAGCATAATCCAAATGTTAGTTAATAATAATACAGTGCTTTGGGATCCTCAGATAGCCTGTGCATACAGCACTGCCCTCTCCTGGATGAATTCAGAGCAGTTCAGCTGTTTGTCCTTGACCCTATACAGTCAGTGTTATTGGGGATTCCCCCAGGAGTGCAGTGGATGGAAGCTGCCTGCCCTTTAGAAGCAGGAGGATCTGGGAATCTATCCACCTGCCACAGCATGCAGAACATACAACACATCTATATGCTCTCACCTGAGGATGTAATTGACCCAGACCATATTCCTCTCGCTGGGGTTCTTGATATTGATGGAAATGGTGGCGCAGGACTGAATCCACACAAAGCCCCCGTTCTTCTGCAGCCAGCGGTAATATCTGGTCACGACCTGGCCTTTGTTCAACACTAATTAAAAAAGAAGTGCATTAGCTGAAGGATGCCAGGCCCCGCCCCTTCCCCTTACAATGAGCACAGAGGGCCAAGAAAGGGGCTTTTACCCCCCGAGATCCCAGGAAAGGTACAGTCCCACTTATCACAGCCACGACTTTTTAATGGTTTATACAGCTTGAATAATCTCTGATGTCTCTGTGACCCCTTTCACCTCAATTCAGGAAGGATGTTGATCAACTGGAGAGGGATCAGAGAAGAGCCACGAGGATGATAAAAGGCTTGGAAAACCTGCCGTATAGTGAGATCCTCCAGGAGCTCAATCTGTTTAGCTTAACAAAGAGAAGGTTAAAGGGTGACTTGGTCCCAGCCTATCAGTACCTACTCAAGGAACAAGTATTTCATCATAGGCTCTTCAATCTAGCAAAGGTCTAACACCTTCCAATAGCTGAAGGTTGAAGCTGGACAAATTCAGGCTGGAAATAAAGCGCACATTTTTAACAGTGAGGGTAATTAACCATTGGCACAATGGACCAAGCACTGTGGTGGATTCACCATCACCGGCAAGTGTTAAGTGAAGATTGGATTTTTTTCTAGAAGAGATCTGTCCTAGGTCAAACCGGAATTAATTCAGGGCATTCCTATAGCCCGTGGCATACAGGAGATCAGACTAAATGACCAGATAGATTAAGGGTTATTATAGAGAGGAGTCAACTGAAGGTAGCACAAGACATAAGGGGCGTGATCTGCAGCAAGGGAAATTTCGGTCAGATATTAGGAAAAGCTTTCTGACTCTAGGGGGAGTTAAGCTCTGGAATAGGCTTCCAAGGGAGGTGGTGGAAACTCTGTCATTGATGGTTTTTAAGAACAGTCTGTCAGGGATGGTCTAAGTTTACTCAGTGCGGGGGGCTGGATGTGGCGACCTCTCGAGATCCCTTCCAGCCCGACGTGTCTATGATCATAGTGAGAGTCCCGTGGCACCTTAAAGACTAACACATTTATTTGGGCATAAGTTTTCGTGGGCAGGAACCCACTTTGTCGGTTGGTGCCTTCTAGCCTTTGAAGCGCTGTGACTCCATAGAACAAGGCCGGAGCCCGGCCCAAAGGTTTGATAGGTTCAAGGCTAATTATTGTGAATAATGGATTGCACCTTTCATCCAAAGCAGCTTAGGTGCTGCATATAGAGGCCCCAGCCCAGCTGCTCCCTGGCTGGGGTGGGAGGCAGCAGCTGTTTGAACATCTGCCCTGCAATTGAGGCCAGGAAGACAGAATCCTGTGTCCTGAATCCTGGAGGGGGAAGGGAGAGGTTTAGGGATCAGGGATTTAATCTCCAGGGTTGAGGCTTGGCCTGGACACGCAGGGGTTAAATGCTCGGCTTCAGATAGGGATTTTCAGAGGCTCTTAAATGACCGCAAGGGGTCAGGATCCGATCTGAACGGCAGCAGGGCCAGCCCTGACTGCCAGGGGAGAGCGCCCCCTGCTGAGCACCCCCTACCCCATGCCCCCTCCTCGTCGCACCACATCAGCACGCCCGGCTGCGTCACTCAGGAATGGCCCCTGCAGCACAGCGCCCCCTAGTGCCGCGCTGGGGCAAGCACTGACTCAGAGCTCCTTAAGATTATCAACCACCTCCTACCACGCTGCTTCCTACACCACCACACCGGGGCACCGAAATCAGCAGCAACAGACAGCAGCGTGCTCCCTCACTAGCCGTGAGCATTACGCCCTGTGGCAACCCGAGTGACCCCTCCTTAGCTTAACAGGATTGCCGTCAGCCCTCCTACTCAGGGGCACAACCATTGCCTTCTATGGCACCATTCATACACACACCGTCGACCAAATCCATCCCTGGAGACAAGGGCGTTGCAGTATTCCCCTAGGTCTCTTGCTCCCCTGTATACACCTCCTTGCTGATGCATTGCCCATTCCTGGGCTCCTACTTGGATTCCTCCAAAGCCAGCTCAGCGTTGGGTAATAAAGAAACACCAACCCCTAGTTTAACATGGCACACACTACATGGATTCCAAACTGGCTAACTGATAGATCTAAAAAATGTCATCAAACAGGTATCTTTCCAGTGGGGTCCTGCAGGGATCTGTTTTTGGCCCTGCGCTATTTAACATTTTTATCAGTGACTTGGGAGAAAACATACAATCACCACTGACAGTTTGCAGATGACACAGAAATTGGGGGAGTGGTAAATAATGAAGAGGACAGGTCATGGATACAGAGCGTTCTGGGTCACTTGGTAAATGGGGCGCAAGCAAACGATACGTTTTAACATGGCTATGTAAATGTATACAGCTGGGAACAAAGACCACTGGCCGTAATTACAGGATGGGGAACACTGTCCTGGGAAGGAGTGGCTCTGAAAAACATTTGGGGTGGGGGAGGGAGGGCTAATCAGCTGAACATGAACTCCCAATGCTAATGCTGTGGCCAAAAGGGCTGATGCGATCCCGACAAGTATAAACGGGAATCTCGAGCAGGAGCAGAGAGGTAATTTTCTCTCTGTATTTGGCACTGGTGCGACCGCTGCTGGGATCTGTGTCCAGCTCTGACGCCTACCATTCAAGAAGGATGTTGATAAATTAGAGAGGGGTTAGAGAAGAGCCACAAGAATGATTAAAGGATTAGAAAACCTGCCTCATAGTGATAAGACTCAAGGAGCTCAAGCTATTTAACTCACCAAAGAGAAGGTGAAGGATGACTTGATTCCCATCTATTGCTATCTACCTGGGGAACTAAATACTGAATAACGAGCTCTTCAGTCTAGCAGAGGAAGGTCTAGCACTATCCAGTGGCTGGAAGTTGAAGCTAGACAAATTCAGACTGGAAACAAGGCGTACATTTTTAAACGAGTAATTATTCATTGGAACAATTTACAATCTTTGAGTCGGTGAAATGCCTGGGGGCTCAGGACGAATTGCCTGGGATTCAGCACCTCGGGGCGGCCGGGGAAAGGAAAAGTCTAAGGGCTGCAGCAGCTGCTGCTGGACAGACAGTGCCACACACGCCCGGAGGAAATCCAGCAAAGGACAGAGCACATGAAAAGGTCTCTGCAGCACGGCCAGCTCCTTCGCCAGGGAGAGCACACTGCACAGGAGCAACAATCGGGGAGGCAGGAACAGAACAGCTTTCAAGCAAACCTGATGTTGCTGGAATTCAAAAAGCAGCTGCAGAGGCAAGTTGGTCTTTGGAGCTGCTCCCAACACAGAAGCAGCTCAGAGCCAGGGTGGTGTAGGCAGCTTTACCCCAGCGAGCGAGCGGAACAAAAAAGACTCACACGCCAAAGAGGTAGAGGGCAGAGGCATCTCCTGCAGAGGGGGCAGGGGAGGAGGCTCCATTGGCAGAGACCAAAGGGACAATTCAGCAAGTCTCCAGGGAGAGCATGGGGACATGACTTTCCTTTGCACTAAGATCCCGGAGCCATCCAGCACACGGATGTGTGTCACGGTAGCGCCAACAGAGAGCAGGGCACCCTGTTGTGCTAGGGGCTGTGCCCACACATCCAGGGCGTGGCAGTCCCCACCCTGAAAAGAGTCTAAAGAGACCGAGGAAGGACAAATAACCTTATTGCACAGATGGGGGGAAACTGAGGCACAGAGATTTTTTTTTAAGTGACACATTGGGGAGCCGAGGAACGTCTGGGACTCAAAGTCTGGTTTCCTGGGTGCCCAGAGCCTCGCTCACACAGCACTTCCCATCAGGCCTGAGGACATCGATCGAGGCCAATGCATCGGGCTGATGAAATTTATAAGCTAGGTACTCCAGCAGAGAGTCCTGATCACTATGTTCTGGAATGTCCCTTTATGTTCCTTTCCCCACCAACATGGCATGGGCCCGTCACCCCACAGGGAGGAAGAGCTGGGGCAAACCAGAGCAGGAGACTGCAACTGAGTTGCTTACAATCCAGGTGGCTCTGCCGGATTCCTTCCACGTCCTCGCCATGAACAAACTGGTAGCAGCTTTTCCCCACCAGCTCCGAGGGGCACAGGTCCATATAATCGCTGATCCTGTGGGCGGAGAAGAGGCAAAAGCAATGCAGGTTAGAGGCAGAGATGGGAAAGGGTGGAACAGCTGAACAGCCCGTCTCCCGCCCTGGCGTAGGAACTGGCGAAGAAGGGGTGCAGAGCTGGCATGCACCAGGATGCTGTTGGGGGGTAGGGGCCAGATTCTGAGCTGAGGTAAACTGGCACAGCTCCACAGATGCCAGCTGGGGGTCTGGCCCTATTGATGCCAATGAAGCAATGGCGGATTCAAACCAGATGGGATCCGGCTTCCAGAAATGGAACGGCTCCCTCGTAGCAGGGCCGTTATGCAAGGCTGTATCAGATATTAACCAGAGGCCTAAATAAAAGTCTCAGCCCAAATTTCTCTCTGACATCACTGCAGTTACTCCAGATTTGCCCCAGGGTGGCTGAGTGCAGAACTGGCCCTATCTCCGCTGACACCACCAGAGTCACTCCAGAACCAGCCACCTGCCCCTCGACCCACCTGCTCTCGCAGTACACGATCTGCAGGTCCATGTTGACCCGGAACACGAACATGTGGCACTCGATGCGCACCTCGCTGAGCGTGGACGGCGGCAGCGTGTGGGCCAGGGCCACCAGCCCCAGGACTCGGCTGAGGACCGAATGGGCGTGGGAGAAGGATGGCAGGCAGGGGCGGAGGCGGCCGGTAACGTGAATCACCTGTGGGGGAGGGGGAGAGAGAGAGGGTTGTGTGTGGGAGAGGAGCATTTATTCCCTGAGACTTCATCCCTGTGGCGTGAGTCTGAGCTCCAAATGCCGGGGCCGGGCTGGAGATGGGTCAAAGGGAGCTGGGGGTCAGAGAGCGGGATGTGGGCGATTGTGCCAAGTGGGTGGGGCAGGAGCCAGCCAAGCAGACGACTTACTCCAGGCCAGCTGCACTTGTCAGCTTGTCCGAAGACTGACTCTGCTGCAGGCACGCCAGGTGCCTCTTGCTCCAGCCAATCCATCCGGCCCAGGTTTGGTTGGACTCCTGTATCCCTGCGAGCTTTCATGCTGTTGCAGAGCTCCCGACCCCGGGTTGGGGGAGGGAAGGAAAGGCTGGCACTAGTCAGTCACACCTTGGAGACGGGGCAGCAGAGCAGGGCCCCAGCTGGGGGGGAAGCATCAGGGCTGTGGGGGGGAGCCTGAACACGAGAAAATGACTCAGGCTAAGCTGGAGGGGATGAGCTAGGGGAGAAGGAGACGGGCTTTCAGGGGCTGCATTGCAACTCATCAGTCAGGTGCCTGGGTATGAGCGCCCAGGGGGTGGGTGGGATCACCACGAACCTCTGCAGGAAGGTGCTGTGCAGGAAGTGTTTCCCCATCTGCTAGCACAGAGGTTTTGGGATCCAGGGCCACTGCCCATGGGAGATCACGGCCCCAGGACCCTTTACCTTGTAGCCGGAAGTCTTCACGTGCAGCCCTCTCTTGGTCAAGGTAGATTTCATACGGACGAAGAAGGATCGTTCCAGGGCGTCATGCGCCGGGGGGGCGTGGGAGCCGGAGGGATCTGAGACAGACATGACGCGGTCAGTGTCATTGCTCAGGCACCTAGCACGCCCCACACCCAGCTCTGTGCAAGTGGGGCGTGGTCATCCACCTGGGGCTCTGGTTGAGGGGCGTGGCCTTTTCCAGAGTGAGGCTGGCCCACAAATAACTGAGGCGCGGCCCCTTCTGCGCCCTGGAGACAACCTGCTCAGCCCAATCTCCCCTGTGCCCCTGGCCTCCACCCAGCCCGACAACTGTCATCCACCCCACAAAGGGGGAGCTCCCAGTGTAAACCACTCAGCTGCAACATCACCCTCCCGTGTCCCAGCCTCGGTCACCTCCCCTCTCTTACGCTGGGGACTCTGGGTTAACTGGCCCCATCAAATCATCCCCTTGACCTTGAAGTAACCCACCAGGTCCCCCACCCCACATGTCTGACCATCCAGGAACAGATCCCTTCAAAACCCAATTCCACCATGACTCCTGCATGTAAACACCCCCCATCTCTGCTTGTTCTCTGCCTCCCGTCCCCCTTTCCCCCACTGTGCTCAAAGTGTGCTGGAAAAGGGTGGGAGGGTCTCTCATGATTTGGGAGCTACCGTTGGGCTAAGCCAGTGCTTAAAGTGCACGCCCTCAGTTCCCTGGCTTGCAACTCCCCACTTTAAGAATCACCTGCAGAAGATACACCCCCCCAGAAGCACGCGTGTGCCCCGAGCCGCATTCCCCAGCAGCACAGGGGAAGGGCCGCTGTCTGCTTTCCATCTCGGGAGCCCGAGTGCGCCCCAGGCTCAGCTTTATATCTCATTCTCTTTTACTTGCCTGCTTTGTATAAATCTTTTAAAGGTTCCCCAGATAAAAGCCCAGCAGACGGATATCAAATGAGATGGAAGGCGACTGAAAATTCCTTTTCATTTCTCGCCGCCCACCTGTCTCCTGGACACTGTCTTCTCGGCAAGGCCCTGGTGGGGGGATGCGGGGTGTATAGGGGGGAGGGAACCGAGAACCCCTGGGTGAAGGCGGCTGGTGGGGGCCAGGTGAGACTGACTGAATACCCAGCCGGCGCCGAGTCAGCTCACACATGAAAGTGACGAAGGGCTGGGTAGCGCCAGCATGGCAAAAATTCGAAGGCTCGGGTGAGCCAGGGGGACAAGAGGAGAGGGAGAGGTGTTGGAAAGAGAGAGACGGGAGGAACAGAAAGAAGGAAGGGAGAATGGGGGACGGGGGGGAGGGAGGAAAGAAGAGAGAGGGACTGGGGATGGAAGAAAGGAAGAGGGGGAGAGAAGGGGAGAGGCAATTGCAGGGGGGTCTAGTGGTTAGAGCAGAGAGGGCAGGTTGTCAGGACTCCTTGGTTCCACCCCCAGCTCTGGGATGAGGCGTGTCGAATGGTTAGAGAAGGGGGGACTGAGCATCAGGACTCCTGGGTTCTATTCCTGGTGGGACAGGAGCAAGGTCTAGTGGTTAGAGCAGGGAGGGCAGAGTGTCAAGACTCCTGGGTTCCATCCCCAGCTCTGAGACAGGAGGGGGGGGTCTAGTGGTTAGAGCAGAGGGGACTGAGCATTAGGACTGCCAGGTTCTTTTAGCAGCTCTGGGGTAGAGGAGACGAGGGGTTGCTGGGGCAGAGGCAGAGAGTTGGGGAGACATGGATTCACGGGCTGTTTCCAGCCAAGCAAGAGAAGTCGCGTTACCGGGTTCAGAGGCCTCGATCAGGGAGGAGGAGCAAGAGGAGGAAGAGCCGGCCCCAGTGAGACCTGGCGGTTTCTGGCTCCCCACTAGAGAGCCAGCAGCATCGAGAGGCGTCTTGAGCCCCAGCTGCTCAGCGACCTCGGGGTGATCTCCGGGATGGATGTAGTCGAAGACGCTGCTGCCCGTCAGCTCCACCTGGAAGACAACAGAGATGGGTGGGGGGCATCAGGGCTGGCCAGCTGCACCCCCCCACACCCCCGACCCCTATTTGGGGAGAGAGACAGGCTAGCGGGGCCATTCCCCTCCCGGCCCCACTTTGCGGGACTCATGCTCGGTGCATCTAACACCA
Source organism: Emydura macquarii macquarii (assembly GCF_026122565.2). NCBI lineage: Eukaryota > Metazoa > Chordata > Testudines > Chelidae > Emydura > Emydura macquarii. The sequence goes on from NW_027131927.1 coordinate 5,629,767, forward strand.
CACCGGCTGACAGACCCAACCCATCCTTGTCCGAGTCACCGGGCTTCCATCTGCCCCACTGTTCTAAGCCAGATCCTGTGCCGCCCTTCCAGGCAGCCAGCAGAGAGAAGTGAGATCAGGAGATTGTGGTGTGAGCCTGGAGGCTGGGGGAGCTCTGTGGGGCAGGGGCTGACTCTTTGTTCTGTGTCTATACAGCCCTGGCACAACTGGGTTTGGTCCAGGACTGGGGCTTCTAGGGGCTACCATAATACATCTAATAGCAATAAAAATGTACAGCACCTGGCACAATAGTGGCCCCCTCCATGACTGGGGCTCTGAGGCACTACCATAATTCACCTAATAGCAGTAAAAATGTACAGTGCCTAATGGTAGTTCTAGATGCTACCATAATACACCTAATAGCAATAAAAATGTACAGCACCTGGCACAATGGTGGCCTGGTCCATAACTGGGGCTCTTAGGCTCTACAACATCTGAATAAATAATAATGGGATCCAGCCATGAGGGCAACGGAGGAGGGTAAACCCCGGCAAGGTCCCCTCGATCAGAATGTGCTCTTGTATCACAGGCAGCTGTCACCACACTGGGGTGGAGGGAGAGGGGGGCTCTGGATCTGGAACGCTTGCCAGGGATGTGGTTAAAGCCCCACAATCTGACTTGGACACAGGATCCCCTCGAGAGGGGGCAAATACCCTGACTAGTTAGATGCTGGAGCTTGATACATTTCTGACCTGGATGATGTGCTGTGCTGGCAGAGACAAGAGCTGATGCCTCAGGAGGCCTCTTCCAGTCCTGTGTAGCCTGGGAGTGGACTGCTGAGTATCTCTGGGGTGTCAGCCTGCCCCCCCCCCATGTCAATCAGCCCTAGCAGCTCTCACTAGCACTCACCGATCACACAGGGCTGAGCCTTGGCTAACACAATCAACCTCTGGGTGGAGCGTGCGCGCGCACACACACACACACACACACACGGCACCATCCACAGAGTGAGGTCACCATGCGTGACCTCCGAGCCGCTGCACGGGAAAGGGCAGTGCCCTCTTTGCCATGCCAGGGCCCCGCCGCCTGCCTGGGGGCGGTGGCATCCCACTGGACTACGTAAGGTCAGTGCTTCAGGTTAACATTTCCCACCGCACAGGGAAGAGGGACGATCAATAAATAATCAGGCAAAGCTATTTTCTTCGCCTGCAGGGCCAGGGGCTTTCGGAAAGGCTGAGCCTCATTAAAAGCGGAAAGGCTCGAGCCCGGGCTTCCAAGGCGGTGGCTGGAGACAGGCTGCATAGGAGACCAGCGCTGCCCTTGGGCCTACACGGGGGGGAGAAGGGGGTTGGTTGAGCCCACAGGCATATGGCCTAGTAGGGTAGAACAGGGTTTGGGGGGACTGGGAAATAGGGCTCACGGGCTGGGGTACGGCTGTCTCTGTGTTCATACAGCACCTAGCGCAACGGGGTCTTAGTCTGTGACTGAGGCTCCCAATTGCTACCACAATACCCCCAATTGCACTAAAATGTTCAGTGCCTAGCAAATGGGGGCCTGGTCCATGACTGGGGTGCCCAGGCAGGACATAATCTAAAAATGTCATAACATTCTCAGCTCTGGGAGGAGAATGGGTCTAATTTAGCAATTAACTGTGAGCAGGGATTCCTGGGTTCGGCCATTGATTTACTGGTGCATGCCACTATGTGCCTCAGTTTACCCCTCTGAGGGATGGGAAGGCTAATACTTATCTTGCACTGGGGCTCGCAAGGGTTAATTAACATGTGTGAAGGGCAAAGTCTGGACACCCTGAGCCACTGGCAATGGCTGTGGCCGGCCCCTTTGCCCGCTTGCGCCCAAGGATCTCAAAGCACTTGAGGAATATGGCCTAATGCCGCCTTCTTGCCCGCAGGTAAGGGAGAGAGAGAGATTGCTGTTGTTAGTTATTCAAGGGAGGTGCCCAGACGCCACAGGGATGGGTGCCATGGAGGAGCCCAGAGAGTGGCACGCTCTGATGCAGCATCCTTCGCCTCTTTCACGCTCAGGGGCGATGAGGCTTGGGGATGTGCCCAGGGTCCCGCAGGAAATCAGTGGCAGAGTGCGGAATGGTGCTCAGGCGAGGCCAGATTCCCAGGCCTGAGCGTTAGCCACTAGCTCATGCTGCCTCGGCGGCAGTGCAAACACTGAGTACCGCAACTTGCCCAGAAGGAGGCTTCTGCCAGCTAAGGGGGATTAGGCGCTGGACAGGGCAGATGAGGGGCGGAGAGGAGGGGGAGCGGGAGCAGGGGTATCAGGGAGCGGTTTATCTTTCCATGGGGGTGCATGTGTGAGAAGGAGCATGGGGAGACCACAGAAAGAAAGATCTTTGCAGGGCAAAAGGGGTTGACGGACGGAGAGCTGGAGTGTGTGTGTGTTGGGGCGGGGGGTGGGGGGAGCAGATGAAAGATGCTTCTCCAGGAATGGGGCTGGATAATACTGAATGCCCTGGAGTCACAGCGCTGGGCCAGTGATGGGCGGGGTGGGGAGGTGGGTGGGGATTGCTCAGCAGCCCTGATCCGATTCCTAGCCTCAGAGCCGTGAGGCACGTCTCCCATCCTCTACCTCTCCTCAAAGCCTGCGGCAAGGTCCTCTCAGTCAGCACTCACTGCTGTTTCAAAGGCTGCCTTCCCCTTGCCTGGGGTGGGCTCCAGGTGTGCAACGCTCCGGGGATGCGTGAAAAGCGCCTGTGATCTGACTCAGACACAGGGGAGCCCTCAGCAAAATCCTGGCCTGCAGCTTAAACTATACTTCCACCAGGCTCCTTGGTGGGGGCCAGGGCTCGTCTCAGCAGCCATCACACGGTGCTCTCCATGCATGGGACAGAGGCTCTCATCACACGTAACCAAAGGGGATGATTAGCCCTCTTTCACTGATAGGGAAACTGAGGCACAGAGTGGGGAAGGCACCAAAGGTCACACAGTGAGTCAGTGGCAGAGCCAGGAGCAGAGGAACCCAGGAGTCCTGAAGTCTAGTCGTTAGACTGGGGGGGTGGCTAAGAGTCAGGACCAAGTGTGCCCAACTCTGGGACAGAAGTGGGGTCTAGTGGTTACAGCAGAGGGCTGGGAGCCAGATCCGGATTCAGTACCCAACGCCAGGAGGGGACGGATGTTTAGTGGTTAGAGCAGAGGAGGCTGGGAGTTGGGAATTCTGGGTTCTATTTCCAAGTCACGGCAGGGAGTGTTGTCTAGTAGCTAGAGCAGGGGGGACTGGCAGCCGGGACTCATAGCATCTATAATGGTGAGAGAAGAGGGAGAACTAATATGCAGGGCGCTGGGTTCTAACCCCATCTTTAGTTCATTGCGTGAACGCCCCGCTCTGTGCCTCAGTTTCCCCATCGGGGACTGTTTCCCCAGCTGTAATCCCTTCCTACCTCATACATTGAACCAATTTGTGCTGGCTGAATCCCAGCTGGGGACTGAGCCCCCCCCCTCCCATTACCAGGGCAGGAGGGATGTACTCGCTGAAGAACAGCAGAATGCAATAAGCCAGGCCGGACATTGGTATGACCGGCTCTGCCTGACAGGATCTATTGTTCCAACGCACAAGAAAGGAGCCTAACAACATCTTTGAAGTGTCTCTGTTCTTCCCCTGACAACAAGAGAACAGTGGGAAAGGCACGGAGCTGGGGGGAGGGGGCAGGGGGCAGGAGGCCCATCAGCGCTAGGAGGCTGCATCCAGCCTGATCGATGGATTGATCCTTTCCTTTGCTCAGTGCAGAGCTCGGAGCCCGGGCTCTGCCTTTCAACTCGCAGTTTCCCCTACAGCGATTAGAACTGAAAGGGAAAATAAAATGGGGCTGTAAAGCACCGTGCTGCATTATTGAAGGGAGCGTGAGGCAGCGAGGGACCGGGGCTGAGGCGTTTGGGCTGCACCGGGGTTGAGGATCAGTGGGGGCGGTTGGCGTTTGGCTTTCCAGATGCTCATCTCCAGTTGGGGTTAATGATCAGACATCATCATTAGGATCTCAAAGTACACCGTGTGTATTTAACCACACTGCTGACCTGTCCAGGTGGTGGGTTAGTTCCCATTTTATAGGCGGGGAAACTGAGGCACAGAGAAAAGATGTCCAAGGTGTCAGAACTGGGGCTAGAATGCAGGAGTTTTGACTCCCAGCCCCCACCCCATGGTCAAACGATTAGATCCCCCCACTTCCCTCCCAGAGCTGGGAGGAGAACTCAGGAGTCCTGGCTCGTTCCCTGGGCTGCACTGATGGCTCAGAGTATAGCCACAGCACAGTCCACTCCAGCCATGCCCCTGATCCACCCCCATGGACCCCTTGGGGGCAGAGAATAGCCACAGCGCAGTGCACTCCAGCCACACCCCCCAGCCCAGACCCTACAGCAGGGAGCTGTGTGTACGGCCCTTACACCGGCCGGCGCAGCTTGCTGCTCCTGCCCTATTCTCTGTGTGTGTGTGTTGGGGGTACGGGGCCTCCACGCCCCCAGCCACAGACAATCCAGCCCTTAACGCAATCATCAATCAGAAGGCAACACGTGCCAGAGAGCCCTCGTCTGTTGCTGAGATAATTACTGCTATTAATTATTCATGCTGCAAGGGCCAAGAGATGCACCACCAGAAAAGGGGAAGGGGAAGGGGAGCCAGCCGAAAGGTGAAAATCAGCTCAGACAAAGCCCTGGTGTTTTCTCAGACGCCGCGGCATGGTGATTACCATGCGTGTCATGGCTCAGCTGGGGCCGTGGTGCTCTGAGACTACGTGCAAAAAGACTTGGTGCTAAAAGGGGATCTGCGTGGTAGAGGGCCCAGCCAGGTCTCTTGATCCGTGTGAACCAGTTCCGCTGAGGCAGGGGAGCCCTGGAGGAGGTCTGAGGGAGACGGGAGGGCTCTGCCCGTTGGACGGGAATTGTGCCCAGTCTCACCACGCTTAGGTGTTCAAAATCAGGAGTCTGGTCTCCCAACGCACCCACCCCCAAAATCGTGAGATTGGCTTAGAAATCATGAGATTTTTAAGCCGCTGTAAATGTTGGGTTCTGTTGATTTGCCTTCTGGATTTTTTTGAGCCTTCAGGGGGTCTTGTTTTCCAGCTTTCCTCCCAAGCCATGGAAACGTATATTTGTTTTAAACGAAAGCTGCGACCCTCATGTGACCCAGGAGCTGAGCCTTCAAGGGAGTACACCGATACCGCGAGGGCTGGTGATGCTGGGGCGCTGGGTCTGTTTCCCAAAGCTCTCCAAGAGCTGATTGGCATTGCATTGTCTGTCTCCATTGGTTTTGTAGAGGGGACGGATTGAGGGGCCAGTGTGGGGGTGAAGTGAGGGTGGATATTATGGATATTTGGCCAGGGGTGGAGGAGGTTCTGCTTCTGGCTGCTAGGAAAAGATCCTTACCCCTGAACGCAGAGATGGGGCTGAACCAAACCCATGGATCTGGGGGGCATCTGGACCAGAACTTGTGCCAGGTCTAAACAATGTAGCTTGTGCCCATCCCTGCCCAAAAGGCTTTGGGCCTGATTCTGAGTTATTCCATGTCTGCAGAGGTAGGAGGCTTTAAGCCCTCTTTGTGCACCCCATATTTTTTGTCCGGCCCCAGTGTCAGCTAGAGCAGCCTCAGGGCTGCTCTAACTCATGTGCTATGTACCCTGGGGGCAGAGGACAGACACAGCACAGAACGCTCCGGCCACATCCCCAGTCTGTCCCCTCTGGGCTTTAGGGCGAGAGAATAGCCACAGTGCCCCAGCAAAGCATGCTGTGGCCATGCCCCAGATCCACCCCCTATGGGCCCGATTCAACAAAACACATTCTTTTGTGAAATCATATAGACAAAAATTGGAGAACATTTTTTGAAATTGTCAAAACACCCATTTTCGGAAGGCAAAGGTTTGATTTTTCCTATACAAACCGACTTGTCATTTCAAAATTTGCTTTATTTTATGTATAAAAAATGTAAAATGGAAATTAAATGCTTTGATTGGCCCAACATGAACTTTGGGGCGGGGGGAGGGGAAGGAATTTCAGTTCATGAAAAAGTTCTAAATTTTGGTTTTTCCTCCTGATTTGGGATGAGAATAAAAATAAACAGAAAGGTCAAAATTTTTCCCAGGACAGAAAATCTCTTTTCCGACCAGCTGTAGTTCCCAGCAGCACCCAGGCTGGTTAATTGCCCCAAGGAATCTCTGAGAGGTGGGGGAACTGGAGACATCTGATGCACCCTGGAGCATACGCCTCCTTTCCTTGCCATCCTCTATATCTAGGCTCCGCAAGGCGGTGACCAGTGGGAACCTATTAGCACGGCGAGCTCCCAGTAAAAGACAATTCAGACATTCATCTAGGCAGACCACTCAGCATTTTCCATCTACAGCCCTCAAAACAGGTCGCTATCATTATCCCCATTTCACAGCTGGGGAAACTGAGGCACGGAGCTGCCCACAGACAGAGAAATTCAGTGGAAGAGTTCTGCCTCCATAACCACCTCACTGCTCTAATCACTAGACCACACTCCCTTCTCAGATCTAGGAATAAGAACCCAGGCGCCCTGACTCCCAGCCCTGTGCTCTAACCACTAGGCCACCTCGAGCCTGTTGGATTCTGTTAAACAGTTACAGCCTAGCTCTTGTTCTCATTGAACTGAACAAGAGCTTTGCTATTAGCAGAGCTGCTGGGTGTAACGGTGACGCTCAGCGGTGAAATGGGAGACACCTTTCCAGCCACTGATGCACCTGACCCGGTAGATAGTCGCCTTGTTATTCTCACCGGGTCATATTACTCATGCATTTTATGCCGCTGCCTGCTCTGGCCACCTGATTGGAATTTATTTCCAGCGCAGATCCATTATGCATGTTAGTACACAGCTCGCATCACTCCTACCTGTGAGAGCCCGAGGTAAATAGACACCGTCTCGGAGATGTAAAGAAACTTCCCCTCTTGGTTTAGTGCAAACACAAACCCGTCCAGAGACTGAGAAGAGAAGAGAGAGACAGAGAGAGAACAAATTTACTATGCAGCTCACTCTGGTGGCGGCACAAATGCATTCGGTGCCAATGGAATTAGCTCGCCGTTGCAAACGCTTTCTTGTACGCGCTCCGTGCTCAAGCGAAGTGACTCGATTTCCAGAGCTGGCCACCACCTGACTGGACTTTCAAAGAAGACAATTCAATTTTGGAGGGCGGGGAAGAGGAAACATCTGCGCGCTTGAAATAACCCGGTGGATGAGAAAGCCAATCCGGGGACCAAAGTCCCCTCTTAAAAGCTGCAGCCTGAGAAATCTAACAGCAATCTTCCCTCTGTCTGTCTGTCTCCATCTAGTGTCACCCATCTTATACTCAGGACTGTCTTTTTGTTCCATGTTTGTACAGGGCCTGGCACAATGGGGGCCTGCCTCATAACTGGGGCGCCTAGGTGCTACTGTAATATACCTAATACCAATAAAAATGTACAGTGCCTGGCACAATGGGGGCCTGGCCCATAACTGGGGTTGCCTAGGTGCTACCGTAATACATCAGGCCTCACTCCAGGCCTCCAGAGAGGCAGCTCAAGTCATCCCAGCTGATCTGATCTTTGGCCTCCCTTGTGTCTCGTTGAGCGCTTGCTGCTGGTTCCTGGTCTGTGGCCTCACCTGCCCCACTGGACTGAGACTGGCTCAGTTCACACCATTTATTAGGTGGCCACCGCTTTGGGTTTCCATTGCCTAGTTTTAATCACGGAGTACAATGCTGCACAGCTCTTTATCCAGCCCCCTGAGCCATCAAAAGTGTCTGTTTAAATAGGGCCACACCTGGCCAGATGTGGGAGGTTGGGTCCCTTAGATGAACCTCCCCCAGCAGCTGCTTGCCAGCATCCCAGGTACCGAGACCACAATCTGGCCTAGGTTCAGGCGTGATGATGAATGAGGCACACCTGGAGCTGTGCGGGCACGTCCCAGGGCACCCCCACACACACAGTAGGCTCAGACCCTGGAGATGTTTAAAATGCTGAGCCATGACCTCGTGGCATGGCCCCCTCTTTCACCCCAGCTGCTCAGGGAACAAGGAATAATGGACCGGCTTGCAAATGAGACACAAATTTATAGCCCACTGCAATTTATGCAAGAGGCAGGAAGGTTAACTCCAGCGTCCTGGCTAAGTTCCAGCGCGGTTGATTGTATCTCACCTCCGTTGCATACAAGATTGATCTTCATGGTCTCTCCTAGACTGGCATGCGGCCACACCCTCCAACAGCCCCTGTGCCCCACCTCACAAGCAGCTGCCTCTCAGTCTTGGGCAAGGGATTCCTGTGTAAACAGCTGCTGCTAGAGGTGGCCACATCTCAGTGCTGTGTGAGCAATCCCTGTATAAATGTCTGCCCCGCTGCACCCCAGAGGTGGTTGCATCTCAGCAGTGGGTGAGAAGTCTTTGTATCAACAGCCTCCATTGCCCCACCCCAGAGGCAGCCAGAGCTGAATACCAGGTGAGGGAATCTCCATCCTTAGTTTTTAAGCCTGTATAGCAGAGGTTAGTCCTAAACTAGATGACCTCTGCCTCATCCTATGCCAGAAGCAGCTAAGTTAAGGCGCAGTGCAGAAAGTCACATCCAGAAGGTTAAATCCTGGCATTTCAGCACCAGATGACAGAGCCCTGTGTAAACAGCTGCCATAGCCCACCCCAGAGGCAGCTGCATGTCAGGGTAGGGTGAGGTTATTGCAGGCTATTAAGACGATTTCATCCCGAGTCAGGCTTTGCCCGTCTGGCCATCACTCCCTGCAGCGCTCCTTGCCCGAAGCTGCAAACAGAGCCACTGAGCCTCTAAGGGCTAAACCCCGCCCTGGCGTAACTCAGTGGAGTTACACCTGTTTATGCCATGGCTGGACTGGACCTTGCGCGGTGTTCATTCAGCTGAATGGCGTGTTAACCCTGCTGCCCACTGACCGCCCCCCAGTGCTAACCCTTTCAGTGCTGGCTGCCTGAGGCGGAACAGCCACCATCAAGCTGGGGACTTTTCTCCCCCAGGGGAGGGGTGGGTGCCCCATAGGTCAGGCTGCGCGTAGCTAGGGTGCACAATAATCCAATGAGCGCAGATGAGCCCAGACTGGCTACCAGGGGCACTGGGCAGCCCAGACAGGCTTTCCTAGCTTGGCTGTACGCAACTGTACAGTTGGTGCCAATCTTGGGTGATTTTGCTGGCAGATTTCTTCCCCCTTCCCCCCGAAGCTGTTGCTGGCTTTGAGTTCATGGTCCAGTGAACTGAGCACAGGGGTGGGAGCCAGGATGCCTGGGTTCTGTTCCCAGCTCTGGAATGGGAGTGGGATCTAGTGGGTTAGAGCAGGGTGAACTTGGAAACAGGACTCCTGGGTTCTATTCCCAGCTGTCGGGAGGAGAGTGGGGTCTAATGGGCTGGGAACCAGGACTCCTGTGTTCAATTCCCAGCTCTGGGAGGGAATGTAATGTGATTAGTGCTGGCAGGGTGGGGGCTGGGAGTCAGGACTCCTGGGTTCTATTTTGGGCTCGGGGAGGGGAGTGGGTCTAGTGATTAGAGCCGGGTGGGCTAGGAGTTAGGACTCCTGGCTTCTAGTCCCAGCTGTCGGGAGGGAAGTTCTTGCTAGCATTAGGAGTAGGAAAGGCTAGGAGCCAGGACGCCTGGGTTTAATTCCAAACCCTGCCACCAACGTTGCATGGGACACGGAGGTGTCTCTTGACTGCCTTACAAGCAGGGATTAGGACACTGGCCCTGCTTCTTTGTAAAGCTCTTTGAGAGCCAGAGACGCCAAGCCCTAAAACGAGATACACTCAGCACTGCTCTAAGGGCTCCGCAGCCCGACCCGAGGGTGGCAGGGAGGGATGCAAGGTGAGCTCCAGTCTCTGACACAGGCCGTGCATGCGTGTATGCGTGTCACTCTCTCAAGGATCCTAGGAACAGGAACAATTGCTCTGAATGCTGCCTGAATACATTTGTGCAATCACAGCCCCCCCACACACACCCTGATACGGAGAGACATGATAATAATGGGAGATGAATGCCACTGACAGTCACGTTAACACTCAGCCGCTTTAATTACCGCTGCCAGACTAAATTGCTTTTTTATCAAGTGGTTGCGATGAGCCGCTCAGGTCAACAATAATTAAACATTTGACACCCTTTTTTTGAGGGGGGAGGGGTCCTTTCATGTGATGGGGAATTGATGGGGTGAGGAGAACGACCCCCCCCGGCAGATTATTCCTATGTCAAGTTTATTACAGGCGAGGGAAGGGAAGGAGTTAAATGTGAAAACTACCAGGCCCTCCAATAGAATCCAACCTGCTCTGGGATGTTCTGGGCCCTGCACAGTTGGCTGGAATACCATACTCAGAGAGTACTCCGTGGTTGACAGTCAAGCTGGAAGGGCTTGTTGCATGGGGTCCTGCAGGGATCTGTCCTGGGTCCGGTTCTAGTCAATATCTTCAGAAATGATTTGGATACTGGCACAGAGCGAGTACACTTCTAAAGTCTGCGGATGATACCAAGCTGGGAGAGGTGACAAGCGCTTTGGAGGACTGGATCAGAATTCAAAATTATCTGGACAAACTGGAGAAATGGTTTGAAATAAACAGGAGGAAATTCAATACGGAGAAATGCAAGGTACTCCACTTAGGAAGGAAGAATCAGTGGCCCACATTCAAAATGGGCAATGGCTGCTTAGAAAGCAGTACTGCAGAAAGGGAGCTGGGGGGTCAAAGTGGATCACACACTAAATATGAGTCAGCAATGTAACACCGTTGCAAAAAAAGTGAACATCATTCAGGGGTATATTAGCAGGAGTGTTGTAAGCAAAACATGAGAAGTAATTCTTCCTTTCTACTCTGTGCTGATCAGGCCTCAGCTGGAGCATTGTGTCCAGTTCCGGAAGCCACACGTCAAGAAAGACGTGGACAAATTGGAGAAAATCCAGAGGAATGCAACAAAAATGACTAAAGGTCTAGAAAACACGATCTACAAGGAAAGATTGAAAACTGGGTTTGTTTAGTCTGGAGAAAAAAAGACAGAGGGGGGAGGGACCTGAGAACAGTCTTCAAGTATGTAAAAGGTTGTTTTAAAGAGGAGGGTGATAGATTGTTCTTCTTCACCGCTGGGGAGCGGGCAAGAGGCAATGGGCACAAATTGCAGCAAGGGAGGTTTAGGTTGGACATTAGGAAAAACTGCCTGACTGTCAGGGTAGTTAAGCACTGGAACAAACTACCCAAGAAAGTTGTGGAATCTCCATCATGGGAGGTTTTCAAGCCTTAGACAAACACCTGTCGGGGTTGGTCTAGATAATACCTAGTCCTATCTCAGTGCAGGGCACTGGACTAGATGACCTCTCGAGGTCCCGTCAAGGCAGGGTTTCAGTTTGGCTGATTTGTCCAGTTGGACCAGCTCACAGAGGCTAGGTAAGAAGGGGTCTGTTTTTGGAGGCTGTGGAATCTCAGCTTTCATTTAAAAGAATCAGTAAGTCTCTAGGCCTTACAGATGCGGAGAAAATCTTGAGCATCATGAACCCTGAGTAACCAAGGCAGCCACCCATGGCTCTGAGAGAAAGGCAAACTGACCTCCTGCAGCTCCATGACACATTAACTCTGAAACCTAGCGACGGCAAGGCGCATCTCAAGATTAGCTATTTAACTGTTGCTAAGAGATGGAGGTACTATTCCAGAGCTGGGAAGGGAACCCAGGAGTCCTGCCTGCCAGCATCCCTGCTTTAACCCAGACCCCACCCAGAGCTGGGCATACCCTTTACATACCTCTGGGCCATCCCAGAAGAGATTTGGATTCTATTCCATTGTGTATAAAACCTTCTCGGGGTTGAGGGGCTGCTAATGTTCACATTTAACTCCTTCCCCTCCCTCACAGCACAATCTACCATGAGTGGCACCTCAATTTGTCTTGAGTGGGCGGGGCTTGCTTTGTGGGTGGGGCTTGTTAGAATGACTCACCCCCCCCTTCCAGTTTGACCCCACATTGCTCATGGCAAAGAGCTGGGTGTGATCTCTTTGTTCCTCACAGTGGCATGCTCCCCCCCCTTACACATACACTGTGGGCACTATGGGCTGGTGAATACAGCCCTGGACTGAGACAGGGGGAGCTGGATCTTATTCTTGGCACTGCCACTGGCCGGGTGGGTGGACGGGCTTGTCTTTTCCCATCGCTGTGCCTCAGTTTCCCCAACTTTAAATGGGGCTACTGCCCTGTTTTGTAAAGCTTTGAGATCCACTAAAAAAACCCTACATAACAGCTGTAAGTTATCGTCTCTCACAGCTCTAGGGATAGACCCTAGGAGCCCTGACTCCAGTGCTCTAACTACTAGACTGCACTGCCTGCCCAAATCTGGGGATAGAGGAGTCCTGACTCTGAGGCCCTCCTGCTCTAACCACTAGAACCCCCCCCCCACCCACTCCAGAGCTGGGATCTATTTCATGGAGGAAGTATAGCTCCTATAAGTATTATATATGGCTTTATAATGAATTATTATTGAATTTCCTATAAAAAATAATGGCTTAAATCAGAGGCTCCCCACCTGGGGTCATCCTCTGGGGCAGGGGGAACAAGCAGGTTTCCTGGGGTCACTCTCATCTCCTTCCTTTCGAATGGGAAGAACAGGAGTCCTGAATTTCCTGGGAGAGGGAATCCTGGCCAGTGCGATTGGCCTATTGCAACACTGGAGGGGGCAACATTAGGAGCAGACTGGAAACCATGGGGTTAAACTAAAGATGAGAGGTGGAGGGAGGCACCATTGCAGCCTATGAAGCAGGCAGGTCCAGGCTATTCCATTGCAAGTCACACTGAGCTCTGGGGGGGTCCCCTCCATCCCCAGCCTCATTCAGGTCCACCTGATTCCCTGCAAAGCAGCTGTCAAGCTGACCCCCCGTTTCCTACAGACCCCTCCCCTCCAGTCTGTAATGCAATTGCTCAGAATGAAGGTGCATTAGCCCCGGGGCAAGCGCTGGGGGCCAGCTAGGAAGCAGGTGCCTGGGACACGGAGGAAATGCAGTTTGCAGGGGCCTGGCCGAGCAGCGCAATCGGATTATGTGCCTGGCCCTCGGCGCCACGCTGGCTCCCAAGCCAGTAACTCAATAACGCGACTGCTCACCTCGGTGCTGGGTGCACAGCACCTGTTCCGAGCCCCCGCCAGAACACCCTTCGGGGGGGGGATGGGTGCAGGGCGATGAGCTGAGCAAACAGAAGCGGATTGTGCTCTGTCTGCTCCATGTGGAGGGGCTAGGAGTCAGGACGCCTGGGTTCTAGTCTCAGCTCTGGGAGGGAGAGTGGGCTCTAGCGGTTAAAGCGGGGGGAGAGGGGTTGGCAGGATTTCTGAGCTTCTTGCCTTTGCCACTGATGTGCTGAGAAAAATCACTTCCTACCTTCTTCCCAGTCAGGGGCTGCAAGAGTTAATGAGACAGCAGCCCCTTCCATCCAGGGGATGAGGTGGATTGTACCCTCAGCAAGTTTGCAGATGACACTAAGCTGAGGGGAGTGGTAGATACCCTGGAAGGTAGGGATAGGATACAGAGTGACCTAGACAAATTGGAGGATTGGGTCAAAAGAAATCTGATGAGGTTCAACAAGGACAAGTGCAGAGTCCTGCACTTAAGACAGAAGAATCCCATGCACAGCTACAGACTGGGGACCGATGAGCTAGGCAGCAGTTCTGCAGAAAAGGCCCTGGGAGTTACAGTGGACAAGAAGCTGGATATGAGTCAGCAGCGTACCCTGGTTGCCAAGAAGGCTAATAGCATATTGGGCTGCATTAGTAGGAGCATTGCCAGCAGATCGAGGGAAGTGATTATTCCTCTCTATTCAGCATTGGTGAGGACACATTTGGAGTATTGTGTCCAGTTTTGGGCCCCCCACTACAAAAAGGATGTGGACTAATTGGAGAGAGTCCAGCGGAGGGCAACAAAAATGATTAGGGGGCTGGAACACAAGACTTATGAGGAGAGGCTGAGGGAACCAGGCTTGTTTAGTCTGAAAAAGAGACGAATGAGGGGGGATTTGATAGCAGCCTTTAACTACCTGAAAGGGGGTTCCAGGGAGGATGGAGCTAGGCTGTTCTCAGTGGTGGCAGATGACAGAACAAGGAGCAACGGTCTCAAGTTGCAGTGGGGGGAGGTCTAGGTTGGATATTAAGAAAAATTTTCCCCTAGGAGGGTGGTGAAGCAATGGAATGGGTTACCTGGGGAGGTGGTGGAAGTAACTGAATCTGAGCAAGCCGGCAGGAAAGCTGTTCACAGAAGAGGAATTCCCACTGGCACAGGGGCAGAGAATGGCTAGCAGCCTGAGCAGGGGGCTGGAGAGCCGATCTCAAGAGAGGGGACTAGGACAGCTGGGCAAGTTTAGTCTAAAAGCCAGGCTGCAAGGGGAGCTGGGTGTGCTCTAGAAACAGACTGGGGGCGGGTGGAAACCCCAGGGAGGGAGACGAAATAGTGAAGCTAAAGGACAATGTTGGCCCAAGAACAAATGAGCAGGAAGCAACTGAGCCTGGAGATCAGGAAAAGGTTTCCAGCCATCAGCGAAGGGAGGGTCTGGAACAGCCTCCCACTAGGAGCGGGGGTGGAGAGACACACAACCGAAGTGGTTCGAAGATGAAGCATGATATGATTCTGCCTAGGATGATCGGACAAGGGGGGACTGGATCCATGACCCCAGTCCCTTCCAGTCCTATGCTCCACGTCCTGTGTCAAACACCCCCATGGCTGCTGAGAGGAGCTGTGATTATTTCTACTTCAAGCAGGAGGATTTTCAAGTGGGAGATTCACAGGCTGCAGGGTCGCATGGGGAAGGAAACGTCTCCAGCTGTACAACAGGCACAGGGGACTCGCCAGTGTGGATCGGAGTCGAGGCCCATCAAGCCCAGCATCCCGTCTTGGACAGCACCTGGCACCAGATGCTGCAGAGGAAGCCTGCCGTAGACAGATGTGGGATAAACTGCTCCCACGCTCTGCAGAGGGCATTGGACTGTGTGATCCTAACAGCTTCTCAGTGCCAAGACGCTTGCTGATATCAGGTAGTGAGGGTTGGCTGGGCTGACAAGTTCAGCATACCCTAGTTCACTTATGTCATAATCTGTATCTAACAGGGGATGCGTAAGGTTTCATGGGAGAACCAACGACACATTGATCAGTAATATTCCTGCGTGGCTGGGGTACATACGGGAAAACCCCGAAGGACTATACAAACGTGAAGGAAATATGTGGTTAAAGATGTTTGAACCAGACAAGTCTGGAGAGTGGGGAAAGAGGAAAAGCCAACGCCTCCCTTCAGGTGCCATGCCAGCCCAGTGGCATGCATTGGCGTATCAGAGGCTGCAGGCCCAGATCAATTTGCACTGTCGAAAGAATCAGCAGGGAAGAACCCAGCATGGAACTTTCCCCATCAGACTCCACGGCACTGGACTTGGAGAAGTCCCTGGACTATAAAAGAGAGGGGCAAAGAACCCCTAGGTGGGTTTCACCTAAGAAGACAAAGGAACCAAGCACTTTGGACTTTGTGGGAGACCCTGGACGGGGAGCGGGGGACAGCCATCTTGCTCTAAGGAGGTGTTGTAAGAATCTTACCTTGCACCACACTTGTAGTTTTGTCATGTCTTAATCGCTGTGTTTTGCATAGAACCATAAGGTTAGAAGGGAACGCAAGCGTCATCTAGTGTAACTCCCTGCCAAGATGCAGGATTTGTTGTGGTCTAACAACAAATCACTCTCATTTCACTTTTTATTTGCTTGTACTCATTTCTGACTGTAATCCCTTACACACTCAAACTCACTTACAGCCTCTCTCTTTTCCATTAAATAAACTGGTCTGACTTATACTCTAAATCAACCTTTTATTCTAATGAGCCTCGTGCTGGGTTTGACTTGAAGTGATTATTAACTCCAGTGAAAGCCACAAGCGGGGTGCTTTTGTCTCTTTAAAAACACAATGGCCCTTATTTCTCCCGAGTGTCTAGGAGAGGGCAGGACTTTTCAGGGCAGACAGCTTGGGGGAAATTTGAGACTGGGGTGTGAGTGGGGGGTCATGTGGCTAGTAGTAACCAAGGCTGGTGGAGCCCAGGGTACGGCTGGGGTGTGACAAACGGGCTGCTGAAGTAGGGCGGCTCAACACACTGTCAGCTGGCAGGGAGCGTCAGACAGGGAGCTATAGCAGCAGAACATTTTACGGCAATCAAAGTTACAGGACAAGCAGTGACACAACTTCTCACTGGTCTGGATCCCCTGCCACCTTCCCCCCGCCAAAAAAAAAAACCACCTGACAAACTGAGACTCAGGCGAGCTAGGATCTATTCCCAGCTCGCCCACTGGCAAGTCACTGCCCCACTCTGTGCCTCAGTTTCCCCATCATAAAATGGGGATAATGATACTGCTGACCTTTGTAAAGCATTTCGAAATCCATGCATGATAAGAGTCTTATTCATTTCCTTTCCACCCTTTCCATTAGCACTAACTAGTCTAGTTCTAGCTATTCTTGCGACAACAGGGTCAGATCCGCCCTCGCTGTACTGCCACTCACTTGATGGGTCTTACACCAGGAATGGAGCTTTGCTATTTTTTATCCCTTCCTTTTTGGTGCTAGGGGCCCTAATTGGGAGCCGTCGGTGGGCAGCTAACGAGCCCACCGGAGTCGGAATGAACCCAACAGGTGGGAGGGATGCTCTTCATTTTGCTCTTGAATTCTCTGTCCAAATGGGCTTTGAGTGTCCGTCGGTCTGAGTTGGAATCCCAGCAAATTTCAGGCCTGGGACCAAGGGCAGAGCACCGCCAGGGAGGGATGATCCCAACCCCCGCCCCACCATCTGATCACTCCAGGCCAGGTTTCCAAGAGCTCAGCACCTCTCCACTGTGTGTGTGTGTGGGTGTGTGTGTGTGTGTGAGAAATTTGCCATTGTTCTCAACGGGGGCTGCTGGGTGGGCTTTTGAAAACATGGCCTTCTGCAGGATGCAGACCTGGCTAAAAGCAGCAGCGAGGATTGACTCTCCTCGGCAGTGGACAGCTCTTTACTCATGTGCTCTTTAGATTGCTCGGCATGTCCGACTGGGGCAGCCGAGACCCTGGCGATCGAAACAGGGACCCCTGAACTAATGCGGAAGCTGCTGCAGCTTGAGGTAGAGCCAGGAACGCCTCGCTGGGGTCTGCCACAGACACAGCTCCTCTGCAGGTCACAGGAGGATACTTACTAGCAATGGGAGATGGAAGACGGAATTGGAGCTGGTGGTTAGTTGAGCACAGATATGGCCGGAGGACGGCGCATCGGTTCAGGCTTTGTCTTGGCTAGGAAGCATGGCTGCATTTGGGTCAGGTTTAGCAAGCACAAGCCACCAACGCCCACTCTAAACTCAGCTGCTTTTCCTAGTCAAGCCAAAGCTGTCCACGCAGTAAGCGGCGGTGGAGGCCTGATTTCCCACTGAGATGCACCTCGCGCAGTCAGTTGCACCAGTGCTAAATGTTACCAGATCACGACGGGGGTGGGGATCACGCCCGCTTCGCACGGTGCGTGGAGGGCAGCGACGGAGGATCGGCCCCTTCATGCAAACGTGCTTGTGTCACAGGTGGTGAAATCCCCACGTGCTGGCTTTAAGTGGGAGGTAAGTAGGACTGGGTGGATAAATCCCAGCTGGAGGGTTTCCTTCAGATCGGACGAGCGTGCGCGTCTCTTCCTGGGAAATCTGCTTGCTAAGAACCTGCGAGGACCCATCCTGCCTGTCCAAATCAATAAGGTGCCTGTAGAGCAGAGATGGCAGTCTCCTTTGCAGAGTCAGCTCCAGCGTCAGTGGCTGTCGAGTCACAACCACTCTCCTCATGAAGCTGGAGATCAAATCTGCATGCTGGGTAGCATCATCCGTGTGACAGGAAGTAATTGCTGGAGGGGAGTGGCCCGGGTAGCAAAGACCAGGAGCCTCTGCCGGCTATGGATAAATACCAGCAGTGCCTTTCATTTCGCTTGCATCTGATTGGCAGCTATCAGGGGGCTTACTGGGTTGTATCAGGCCAGCACTGCAATGCAGCTACCTCTAGGGTGAGGTGCAGCTGCAGTTTATACAGGGATCACTCAGTGCTGAAATGCAACCATTTCCTGAGCAGGACACAGCTTCTGTTTATACAGGGATCATTCACCCAGCACTGAAATACAGACACCTCTGGGGTGGAACCCAGCCGCTGTTTAATAGCTGCACGGCAATATGACACAGCAGGATGTCGACTAGAGATGGAAGTGATCCATCTGGATGAAGGATTGCCCCTTTCACCAGGCAGATGGGATCTGGAGCCAGCTGATCAAACCGGTGGACAAGAAGGGACATCCTCCCCAATTTCAAATTTCAAGGCCCTATGATGGCCTTTTAGTGCTAAGTGGCGCCGTGGCAACATCTGGGCATGGCGAACTGATGTTTGTGCAGAATCGGGATGGGTGGATCAGATTCCTTAAAGGGTCCTGCCCACTCTAGGATGTCTCGCGCAGTTGGTTGTGGCATGCAGGCCCCATGGCCCCGTCCTTCCAAGTGGATGGTGTGTAGGCTGCTGTGCTTAGAGCGGAGCAAAGAATGGATTTTTTGGTTCACTGGCAATTCTGAAAAAAGGGGGAGAAACTGTTCCGGGAGGAACTGAAAACAAAATTTCCAGGAACTTTTGGCAACTTGAAAAATCGGGGGAAAACGGTTTCAGGTCAAATGAAACTTTTAAATAAAAGCAACTGGTTGTAAAACTTTCCGGCCCCTGTCTGTCGAGACGAATCAGATGCTTTAAAAATCAGGTAGATAAGGAGCTTGGGGCATCTCCAATTTAATCTTTACAGTCCTTTGCCAGAGATGACAATCCCCAAGCCGACTGCACTGAGCTGGGGCCAGGAAGGGATGCCCAGCCTGAGCGGACGTGCAGCCCAGATTTCCATGCTGCCTGTCATGGCGTTTTCATTTTAATTTTAATGCTGCTCCCACGCTGTCCTAGGACTCTGAGGGTTTGTGAAATGCCAGGTCTTTGTTTTCTTCCCTCTCCATCGCATCTATCGACTATGACCACTTTTAAACATTTGCAGATGGCTTTAAAGGACATTCTGAATAAAAAGCTGTTTCAAAGCAAAAAATCGAAACGTTTTCGTTTCTTTTAAAACATAGAAATGAAACATTTCCTTTAAAAAAAATGTTTTAAAATTCTTTTTTCAGCCAAAACAATTTGGTGAAACAACCCACGCACGCAACTTGTTGGTTTTGGTGTCATCTAAGCTGCATTTTTTGCCAGAAAAAAGGTTTCAGCTGAAAAACATTGCCCAATTGTGGTAGGCTCAGGACTGTGGCGTTTTCTTCACAATTTTGATTTATTTATTATTTGCTTTTAATTAAATGGAAGTTTAGATTCCAGAGCACAAGGCTGCAGCTGTGCAAGACACGTGAGCCTGCTCATGCGCTCAAAATCCAAGGCTCTTCACGGCAAGCCATGGCCCCAGGCTCGTATATGCAGAGCCATTTCCATCCCCATAATGGGCCATACCTCAGAGCTGGATATGAGTCAGCAGTGTCTTCAAGAAGGCTAATGGAATATTGGGCTGTGGCTCTTCAGAAATTTGAAAACCAGCATCAGCACCATAACGAGGCTTGGCAGAATTCGATTTTTATTTTTCTGTAATTTTGATGGATTGTTCCAATGTTCATTTTTTTTAATCGATTTAAAGTTTCACAGTTGTGCAAAATTATGGGTTGTAAGCCTGACTTTAAAGATTTTTTTTAATCAATTTAAATGTTCACAGTTGCGGGAAATTGTGCATCAGACAATGGGGGGGTCAGACAATAATTATTTAATGACAGCAGAGGCTGAGATTCAAAAAGTTAAAGCGTTAGAACACAACTTGTCAACATCACGTCAAAATATCCAAAGTTAATATCCTTAAATCAAACTCTAATGAGTTCTCAAGCAGCATTTTTCCTATGCTTCCTATCTGTAAATTTCAATTGTTATCGATGGGAATATTTTTTCGTCACATTGTGTGTGTGGGAGTGTGTGTGTGTGTGCGTATGTGCCCATATGTGCAGTGAAATAAACATTTACTGATAAAAATCAAATCCTTCCAAGCATAACTATAACTAAGCAGATTTTTTTCATTCAACTCAGAAGTATCATGGCAAGACCTTTGAGGAGATGCAATGATGGTGCTTTTTGGGGTGCAGCAGGATATTTCAGGGATGAAGACCTTGCCAGTAAGGTGCTCAGATTAGGGTAAGGGATTAGGACTCAGGAGACATTGGGTTTAAATCCTCACTCTGGTTGACCTTGCGTACCTCCTTTAATTGCTCTGTGCCTCAGTTTCCCTCTCAGCAACCTGGGGGTAATGATCCTCTCTTTGTTTATGTAGACTGAGCTCACAGATTCCCAGGCCGGAAGGGACCCCTGTGATCATGTAGTCCGACCGCCTGTAGCGCGCAGACCAGAGAACGGCCCCAAAATAATTCCAGAGCAGGTCTTTTAGAAAAATGGTCCATCTTGATTTAAGAATCATCAGTGATGGAGAATCTACCACGACCCCAGGTAAGTTGTTCTAATGGTTAATTACTCTCACCAATAAAAATGTACGCCTTATTTCCTGTCTGAATTTGTCCAGCTTCAACGTCCAGCCACTGGATCGTGTCTGACCTTTCTCCACTAGCCTGAAGAGCCTGGGTTATTCAGTATTTGTTCCCCGTGCAGATACTGAGAGCCTGAGATCTGGTCACCCCTTATCCTTCTTTCTAAGCGAAATAGATTGAGCTCTTTGAGTCTGTCACTGTGAGGGATGTTTTCTTGTCCTTTAATTATTCTGGTGGTTCTTCTCTGACCCCTCTTCAATTTCTCAACATCCTTCTTGAACCGTGGGCCCCAGAACGGGACACAGGATTCCAGCAGCGGTCGCACCATTGTCAAGTACAGAGGGAAAATAATCTCTCTGCTCCTGCTTTCCCAGCTTATGCACTAGCCCTTTGGCCCCAGCATTGCACTGGGAACCCATGTTCAGCTGACTAGCCATCACCACCCCCCAAATCTTTTTCAGCCGCTGCTGTCCAGGATAGAGTTCACTTCCCCTCTGTGTAAGTTCCTTGGGGCAGGGACTGTGTCTGTGCAGGGCCTGGCACAATGGGATTCCTTCCAGGTGCTACCGTAATGGCAGGTAGGTGGAAAGAGCCCAGGGGATGGCTCAGCTGGTCTCGGCATTCAGCCTCACTTGAGCGTTATTCTGGGGTTTGGGCGGGTTTTCTGCGTGATGCCTGCGGGAAGTCGGAGTGCCTCCTGCCTGCCCCCAGCCTGCCCCCAGCCTACATGTGAGGGTGGTTGCCTCAGAAATCCTATTCTGCCATTCCTGCCTTTTTCATGGCTTTGGAGGCGCTTGCCACACGGGATAGCTCCCATGCGTCACCAAGCCTCTCCGCGCACCTGAGACAGGGACTCGTTTGCATAGGGCTTTTATGATCATTACTGCCATGCCAGAGCCAGCAAACAAAATTGCAGGGGGAGGAGCACATGGACACACAAGATCACCCCATAGACACAGGAAAGGACATGCCCAAGGTCACATGGTAGAAGCAGGATTCAAACACAGGGCTGCAGGTGTCCAATCCTCTAGCCTCAGCTGCTTCTCTGCAGTTCTTCTTTATGGTCATGTCTGTATTAGTGGTGCCCTCCTGGCTCCACACATTCAGCGCAACTGCTGACTGATGCAACTACACAAGAAGGCGTGGGGGGCGTAGCTCACCTTCTCCCTGCTGGCCTGGCAGGGGGAGAATCCCCAGTGCCCAAAGGTGGCAGCACAATGCACTAACTGCAGGGCCCATGGGATGGCAGCAGGGCCATCTATGTAACATTTGGATCTGACTGTGAACCCCCCCAGGTCCCATGGTGCTTGGCCCTGATGGTTTGCACTGGTCGATTTAGTGTTGTTTGTAGATACTGGTTTGGTTCGGGCACAGCTCTCATTTTAACACATAAAACCAAATTAAACTGCGCCCACTCTCTGGACACTGTCCATGTCATGCAATAGACACTCAAATGGGATCCTCCTGACGGGTTAAAGATGCGAACAGCCATGGATTGCTCACCCAGCACTGAAATGCAGCCACCTCTGGGATAGGGTACAGCAGCTCTTTATACAGCAATTGCTCACCCAGGCTGAAATGCAACCACCTTTGGCGTGGGGCACAGCAACAGAGATTGCTCACCCACAGCCAAAATGCAGCTGTCTCTGGGGTGGGGCTCAGGGGCTGTTTATACATGAATCACTCACACAGCACTGAAAAACAGCCGCCTCTGGTATGGGGCAGAGCAGCAGTTTATACAGGGATTGCTCACCCACCGCTGAAATGCAGCTGCCTCTGGGGGTCAGAGACAGCCGCTGTTTATACAGGGATTGCTCACCCAGCACTGAAATGCAGCTGCCTCTGGGCTGGGTCTCAGAGGCTGTTTGTACAGGGATTGCTCATCCACCGCTGACATGCAGCCACATCTAGGGTGGAACACAGCTGTTGTTGGACAGCTGCACAGCAAAATGGTGCAGCAGCTTTAGGGTAGACTGTATCCTGCATTCTGTTTGCAACTGCTGGGGGTATTTAAGGAGGGAAAATGCAATTGCCCGAGATGGAATTGGGTGAGCCACTGGAGGCAATATCCCTAATCCTGAGGAAAGTGCCCCGGGACCTCAGTTTTGCATTTCATCCACATCTCCAGCAGCTCAGCAGCCGCGAGCACCATATGGGCTCACCGCTAACTCAGAGGGGGAGAGCACCTCCCACCCCACTCTCTGCTGCACAGCGTCCCCTAGTGGGTCACTGCTAACTCAGAGGGGGAGAGCACCCCCACCCCACTCTCTGCTGCACAGCGCCCCCTAGTGGGTCACCACTAACTCAGAGGGGGAGAGCACTCCCACCCCACTCTCTGCTGCACAGCGCCCCCTAGTGGGTCACCGCTAACTCAGAGGGGGCCCCCTACACCCGATTAGTGTCAGCACTGCTTGATGGGAGAGCACCATCTCCCCTTTGGCAGTACCCTGGTGTTGTCTGACCATCTCCAACCCAAGCACTGGGCCAGCCTGATCTTACATAGTTTGGGAGCTCAAAGCAGCTAGCCGAATAAGCTGACACCCTGCAAGGGGCAATGGTGCTAACAGGTGAAAGGCCTGGGCCATTCCCTTCGGATCAGGAGCCCCCGCTCTTCTCCCCCCACGCAGGCTGGGATGGATTCCCCACTGCTGTCATTCACACCGGTGCACAGATGGAGCGAAAGGGACAGGCAGTCACGGCCTGACACAAAGCTGGCGATGTGCCCGGGGGGCACAGAGACAGAGAACTGGGACCCAACGGCATCACCCCAGGAAATTGCTTTGCCATGGCACAAGGATTTCCCCTGGCGTGGCAGAGCGCAGCAAGGTCCAGGCACCACTGCTGTGGGTGTCTGTCACTGGCCCAGGTGGGTGAGGGGAGGGGGCTGATCAATTGCTGTTTAAAATATTCTGACAATTAGCCAGCAGCCTGGGGAGACAGCTGGAATGAGAGCTCCCAGCAATAATTAGCCTGATCCGCCTTGCTCCGCCACGCTCGCCCTGAACTGTCGGGGCTCCCGCCCGCCTCTGCTGGGTGACACCTGTGGCGCCTGCCGGCGAAGGCTGCCGTGCGTCCTTCGGCCGGGGAGGGCAGGGGAGACGGAGAGGCCAGGCTGGAACGGACAGTGTCCCATTGGCTGCACTGGCCATCGGCTCAGGCCCATGCTGTGGAGAACCTGGGGGCAGCGGGACCAGATTCTGTGTTACATCCAGGGCCCTCTCTGTGCTGCTCCAACTATTCTCTGCCCCCACGGCCCTTAGGGGTGGATCAGAGGCGTGGCCAGGGCACACTGTGCTGTGGTTGTTCTCTGCCCCCCAGAGTCCATAGGGGACAGATCTCTCACCAGCCAAGGAGGAGAGGGAGCTGGGAGGGGTGCGGACGGGGTGGAAGGAGAGGCGCACTCTGCTTTTGTCAGAAGAGGGGCCCTGTTCTCCCCCTGGGCTTTAACCCCTTCTCACTAAAACAGGAGAGTTTCTCTGACGTTCAGCCTTTGATCAGCACCTAGATCCTCCCCACTTAGGCCTTGAGATTTGCCCTTTTCAGATAGACAGAGGCCATTGTCCCATCTCCCCCCTGCTTTCCCCATCAGCCAGGCAATGCTCAATTCACCTCTCCACCCAGGTTGGCCCCTGCCTCCCCTTCAACCAGCTGGCAGCTGTTAACCCTTTCCTGGGAAGCCCGCACTCACCTGCAAAATGTGTCCTCCCAGATGCTGTTCAAAGAGCTTGGTCAGTAGAGCTGCCATGTTCCTCCTGCCAGGACCTGCGGAGAGGAATGCAAGCGGTCAGAGCTGGCCCCCTGCTGCATGGGGCTCCCCCCAGCCCAGGGGTGCAGGCTGCAGGCAGATACTCTGGCATTAGCCGTCGTGACACAAGTGTGAGCGTGAAGGGCAGAGCCACGCTGGTTCCATGCCTGGTGAAACCAGTAGCCTGATAAGCATGGATTCCCTCTCAGAGTCCCAGCTCTCTCCTCTTGGCTGAGTCACTTTCCCCCTCCCCCTGTGACTCAGTTTCCCACTAAAATGGGGATGGTAGAGAAGATATCCCTACCTCCCCAGGAGGTTAGGGACAGCACTTTGCCCACAAAGCATTTTGCAAATACACCTGATTCAGGCCTCAGACCACATGCATACCAGGAGGTGGCGGAGGGGGGGTAAAGCCCCATGTGAATGATGGAGGAAACCAAAGCACAGAAACTGCTTAAGGTCCTGAGTGAGTCAAGGGCACAAGCAAGAGTAGAACCCAGGAGCCTGGGCACCCAAGCCCCTCCTTTAACCATTAATCCATGTGCCCTTCTCAGCACGAGGGCTAACCCCCAGGAGCTGACTCCCAGCACGCACACCCCCCAACCAGGAGATCCCACACCCCTCCCACAGCCGGGGATTGAACCAGCAGTCGTGAATCCCAGCCCCCTGCTCTAACCCCCCCCGAGTGGGAGTTTTCCAAACCGGCCTTGGAACTGAGTGCTGCCCCTGGTGGTCGAGAGCTCACTGGGCCTGCTTTCATGCGCTGCATTAGCGCTGATCTGGGAGGGGGCGCAGAGCCAGACTCGGGGGGAAGGGTGGTTGCAGACGGAGACCAGAACTTGACCGGGGGGGGGTCGCAGCAGTGTGGGGCTGATCAATGAGCTGAGGAGGGAGAGGGGCCGGCCTGGGGATGGGGAGGAAGTAGAGAGCAGTACGGCCCCTGATCCAGCTCCCCTGGGCTGGCATCCCCTCTGCAGCTGGGGGCAGGTGAGAGAACCGGAGACGGGGATCCCCTGCGCCTCCCAGAGTCTCAGCTTGTCCCATTTTGAGGCAGGGCAACTTGCTGAAGTAGGACTGCCCGGCTGGCCACTCAGGAAGGCAGGGTCCCGGCGAGTTGTTGGTGTTCCCTCCATCCACCTAGAGGCCAAAAATACTTGGGAGCCAGGACGTTAGCCCTTCAAGCAAGGGGAAACGAAGGACAGGGGGGTTCTCCCCCAGCCCATGTAACAAGCAGGAGAAGCGGCTCTGCATACACGGGCTGGAATAAGCATTGCCCAAGCCGTGAACTTCAATCACACCCAGTCTCTACCAGGCGGGGTTACAACTCGAGTGCCGTCCACACACAGGTACCATGCACGCAAGGTCAGTGATGCTTTTAAGCAAGCTGGCTGCCTTTGCCAAGGAGGTGAAGGCTACTGCTCCGCTTAGCACCATGCACCGGCTGCTAACACAACCACTCTGTGCCGTGCTGTATGGCTGCTCCCACCGACGCGAAGCTAAACTCTGCAGGTAACTTGAGTTAACTCTGCAGTGAAAATGCCTCCTAACAACCCACACTAGTGTTACTGCATCAGCTGGTGGTGCTGCATCTGCAGTGACTCCTGATTTACACCAGATGGGAATGAGCTCCCTTGACGCCAATGGAGTTATGTCCAATTTACACCAGCATGAGCAAGAGGGGAGGGGTTGCTTCTCACTGTGATCTGAGGACCAGTTTCCCTCCAGCCCAGTGAAATTTACAAGGCAGTGACTGTTTCCTGGAGGTTGGGGGGGAAGGGTCTTATAGATCCAAGGTCTCATCCTGCATCTTAAACCAACCTCCAGGCTGAAGGAACATGCGCACACACACACACGCACACACACACGCACACACGGCTTGGTAAAGGAGAATTTGCACATCACACAAGCCAGAGAGACCCACTGCACTGGGGAGTGGGAGAGAATTTGCCATTGTCCTTTGAACATTCCAGGCGGATGGCAGCAGAATACTTATCAGCTCTGCATTCACAGCTCCCCCAAGAGCCTGAAAGGTTCACAGGACCTGAGCTTAACCTTTTCTTTCAGGCTTTTCTCATTGCTACACAGAGCCCTGGCTCACAGCAGCTGAAGGCAAAGATCCTTGGCTCCGGGGGTCGACAGAGGAGCTTCAAGGGAGGTGGGGGCAGGAAATGAACGGAGGCAGGCAACTCGGGCTTTAGAAAAAGCGAGGTGCCTGGGATTGTGGGAAGGTATCTCCTCCTGGAGTAAGTCAGTGGTTCCCCATGGGTTTGTCCCTAGAGCTGGCCGAAAAAACATCGAGAGAACTGTTTTTCTGTCAGAAAACATAGTTTCATCAACTCTGAAAGGTGTCGATTTCAATGACGTTTTTGCTGGAAAAATGTTCAGATAAATCACTTCAACTTTCTTGCTTTGAGTCATTTGGTTTCAACTTAATTTTAAGTTAAAAATTAAGTTTAAATTAAAATCTTAATTTAATTATATTTTTATATATTATATTTAATGTAATATTTTATTTAGTTGATATTTAAATTTATAAAATAATGTTTCAAGGTTATTGAAAGAAAACGTTTCCGGGCTTCCAGAATGAAATGTTGGGGAATTTCCAGTCCACACGACATTTGCAAAATTTTAACGTTTCATGCCGATACAGAATGAAAATGAGTCTCACAATGACAGATTTTCCCCACAGGATGCAAATTCCATTTTCCAACCAGCTCCCTATTTGCCACCTTTAATCTGAGTTGTCTCCCTGCGAGGGACAAATTTGTGTCCTGCCCCATTTACACCCCACTGATGGTCTGAACGTTTTCATGGAAAAAAATTTATTTGTTCAATGAAACTGGAACC
The DNA here is from genome assembly GCF_026122565.2 of Emydura macquarii macquarii. Classification (NCBI taxonomy): domain Eukaryota; kingdom Metazoa; phylum Chordata; order Testudines; family Chelidae; genus Emydura; species Emydura macquarii. Next base: position 5,656,856 of record NW_027131927.1, read on the forward strand.
AAAAAATTGAAAGTAACATTGCGTTTGTTTTTCTCATTTTTGTTTTTTATTTCTTTTCTTTTTTTCTTCCCTCCATCCCCCCTCACCCCCCATCCTCTGCACACACACTCTCTTTCATGTTGTCTCTCTCGCTCCTTTTTCTTTCTAAACTGGCTGAAATCAAACTCAGGAGTGTCTGGGCAGGAGTCTATCTTGGCTTATTCAGGAGGTCAGACTAGACAATCACAGCGATCCATTTACGGTCTTAAAAATCTGTTAGTCTAGGGTGGGGGGAGAGGGAATCACTATATTTTTTAAAACTAACCAAAACTGGATCTGGTTTGAATCCTGTGAAAATAAAAAGAGTTTTGAAATTTCAAGGGAAACTGGCTTTACTTTTTCAACCTGCTCTCTTCCCTGCCTTTCCCTGCTCCATCCCATAAGCTGCCTGGTGTGGGTACAAAAACCTTCTCCTTTGTTGGTCCCACTTGTAAGTATCCTTCTGCCTGATTGTCTCCCCTAACCCTCCCCAAACTTGGAAGTTTCATCTCCACCCTTACTCACAAACCCCTTTTCTGAACACCTTCATTTCCTCACCGCCCTCTGTTCCCGTAAAACTCTCTTTAATACGAGTGCAGAACCCCAGCACTGCTTTATAAAACACAAGGGAACAGCTATGAGACGCTGAACCAAGTCATTTCCCCCACCTTGTGCCTCAGTTTCCCCATCTGTAATAATAACAATAATAATTCCCTTCCTTCCTAAAGGGATCAGGAAGTAGTTCTGGTTTGTAAATTGCTTTGAGATCCTCCACAGGTGTCAGACAAGTGGAAAATGATCACTTAATGATGACACTTTCCTCTCCTACATGGATGCTTGATCTCAGAGCACTTTACGAAGGTGGTTAATATCACAGCTGATTGAATAACAGATTTTTTTGGTTCATTAGCAATTCTGAATGTTTGGTGAATTGAAAAGTTGAAAAAAAAATTGTTTTGGGTCAAATCAAATCAAATCATTTTGTTTTGACAAAATCGAAATGTCTTGTTTTGATTTTGACGTTTTAAATTTTTTTAAAAATAAAATCAAAGGAAATTTTGCAATATAAAGTCATTGCAAACTGAAAAAAATCAGAGTGTTTCCTTTGGAAAATGTTGAAATGAAACAGTTTGAGTTTTTCAGAGTTTTTCATACAAAACAATTTACCAAAATCAGCATGAAGTTGCAAAACGTTTTGATGTCGCTGAATCAGCATTTTAATGCATAAACCTTTCCGCTGAAAAACATCACCCAGCTGTAGTCAGTATTGTCCTCCTCATTGGGGGAAACTGAGGCACAGAGTGGGAGAAATCTCTCACCAGAGGTCACCCAGCAGGTCCCTGAAAGCGCTAGGAACAGAACCCAGATCTCCCACATCAGCACTCTATCCTCTCCTCCACACTGCCTCCCTATGCTATTGCAAAACCAATTCTGCAGGATGCCCTGCAGTCCAGATTAAATAATGTTATGGTTTATTATATGTATTACGGTAGTTGCCAGAAGCCCCAGTCATCGACCTGGACCTAATTGTGCCAGGTACTGTACATATTTTTTGCTATTAGGTGTATCGTAGTAGCACCTAGGAGCCCCAGGAGCCCATTGTGCTGGTCCTAATGGACCACAGGGGCTGTACATTTATATTACTATTAGGTATATTACGGTAGCACCTAGGAGCCCCAGTCATGGACCAGGCCCCTATTGCGCTAGGCACTGTACAAACACAGAACAAAAAGCCAGTCCCTATTGACAGTCTCAGTAAGGTGCCTAATGTCTAGCCGCGGGAGTTTGCAATCGATGCATATCTAGAGCCACGTCTCACATGCAAGCACAGGCCAGGTGCAATCAGTGAGGGACTGAGGGCTGGTTTAATAAGGAACAGGGCCCAGGCAAATGAGCAAGGAGGGTGGCGTCAGCCCCATGGCACATGGATCTCAAGGCTCAAATGGACATGGCTGGAGGTTGTTCTAACGTTCTTCTCCCTGCGCCTTGTTAGCCTTCCAGGAGCGAAGCCTTTGGAGAGTTCCACTAAAACTTCCAGTGCACTGAATAAGAAGTCAGAAAACCTGGGCTTTTTTCAGAGAATTGTGGTGTTTGAGGCCAGAAGAGTCCACCAGATCGTCCCGCGTGTGTGACCGCCAGCAAATTGCAGGCTGCCAACCCCCGCCAGCAGCTGCACACGAAACCCGGCAACTGGACATAGACCAAAGCGTCACAGCCCACAGGAGACGAGACAACTGTATGCCACTGGCAGAGAACAGGTGGGACCGAGGGGCACTGGCGCCTGCGGCCCCCACAGTGGCATGGCAACGGTGCAGTGAGATCTATCTAGGTAATCCTGGCAAGAGACCCCGCACCCCACAATGTACAGGAAGGTGCAAAAACCCCACAGGGTTCCTGCCAATCTGACCTGGGGGGAATTCCTTCCTGACCACACCTGCTGTGATCAGCTCGATCCTGAGCACTTGAGCAAGACCCAGCCAGCCAAACACCTGAGAGAGAGAATGCGCGGTGCCACCACAGAGCCCTGGCCCTCCCCGCCCAATGTCCCATCTCCAGCCATTTCCAGCTTCAGTGGAAGGCGATACAAAGACAGGCTCCCAGAATGCACTGCAGCGGGAAAATCCCTTCCTGGCCCCTGATGGTGGCCGACTGAAGCCCTGAAGCCTGCGCTTTGGGAACATAAGGGAAAAACCAGAAGTGATCCCCAGAGCTGCTGAGCCCCACAATCCCCCTCATGAATTTGTCCAGCTCTCTCTTCAAACCAATTAAGTCATTTGCCACAAAACTCCTTTTGAGAGGTTGCTTCAGAAGCTCACCCGGTGACCTGGAGCGCGTCTCTGCCTCTTGCTGTGCCTCAGTTTCCCATCAGTAAAACAGGCTAATGATATGGCCCTCTCCTTTGTAAAGCCCTTTGAGATCTATCACTGACAAGAGCCCAGGATTGTTATTACTGGAAGGGGTTAATAACAGCCCGGTTGTTAGTGACTGTTACGTTTCTAGGCTTTTAATGCTAGTGAAGACAGTTGGCCTTCTGGCAATGGCCCAGCAAGGGACTCAGGACATCTGGGCTCAAGACCTGCCTCTGCCACAGACTGCTTGTGAGCCTGGGTCAGTCACCATCCCGCTCTGTGCCTCAGTGTCCCAATCTATAAAATGGGGATAATGATCTTGTCCATTTAGATTGTGAGTGCTTTGAGTCCAGGACCATCTCTTACTACATATATGTACAGCTCCTCACACAGTGGGGTGCTGATCTAATAAATATGAGTGGCTTCTATCAAAATATGGGGCCAGATTGGATCAGACCTGAGATGCAGCCACATACCCACAAGCCAGCTGCCTAGATTAAATGTTTAGGAAATGAAGCTGAACATCCCCATGAGTAATACGAGAGCCAAATAGTTTTAGCCTGAGAAAGGATGTTCTGTTCTGCTTGTTCTTATAATAGTTTAGTTTTGATAGTATGAATAATGCAAATAATAGTAAATAATTAAAGATTGACGCGGATGAGTTGAAGAACACCGGAAAAGTACGTGAAACAGCTGTAAGGAACAGCCACGAGATGTCATCAGCCAGAGAGGTTGTGTACAAATGGACTATAAAAATAGTATACTTGGGCTGTCAGGTGTGCGTTCTGCCACCCGAATCCAGCAGCAATCCTGCCAGACTGGCCATCTGATGAAGATCCCTGAAGAACACTCCTGTGCACAGCCCGTGGGGTGAGAACATCTCTCTGTGGGTTTTGCGAGTAACGCATTGTAATAGTATGATCTTAGTATTGCATTAGTTATAGTGAGCCTGTTCTCATTAAACTGCATTATCAATGGGCAAATCGGGTGTTACCGTGTCTCAGTGGTAAACTGCCACTGATCGCTGATACCATCCCCATGCAACAGGATGAGAACCCAGGAGTCCTGACTTCTCACCTAATTACTAAACCCCACTCCCCGCCCAGAGCTGGGAAGAGCACTCAGGAGAATCCTGACTTCCAGCCCCCGCCCCCACTTTAACCCATTAGATCCCACTCATCTCCCAAAGCTGGGAAGAGAACCCAGGAGTCCTGATTTGCAGGCCCCCTGCTTTAACCCACTAGATCCCACTCCCCTCCCAGAGCTGGGAAGAGAACCCCAGAGTCCGGACTCCCAGCCCTATACCAGCAAAAGTACAGCTGTGCCAACATACCTGCATTTGCACGAGGGGCTTCTGCCAGCCCAGCTACAATGCTCAGATAGCTCTTCTCATCAGACCCCCTCCCCAGCCCAGCTACATTGCAGTATCGTGTAGACATGGCTTTAGCCTGCTATAGCTATTCCCCTCCTGACAGGAATAGCTACACCGATATAGCCAGAGCCACTATTAAAGCAACACAGCTTTCTCCAGTTGCAACACCCACCCTAGGACAGTGGCAGAAATGGGGTTGGTACCCAGGCACTCAGAGCTTTCCCTACTAGCCCACATCATCTCAGGAAGCAGCTGATCTCCTTTATTAACTGTGCAGTCGTTTACCCGAGTGCAAAATGCCCTTATGTCTAAGCAGACGTGGAATTAACCTCTAAGACCAGCGCTTAACAGATACCCTGCAGGGCTGGGGGTGGGGGGGGGGAGCCTTTTCTTTTCAGGGCCCTATTTTGGAGGAGAAATATTATTTCACAAAGAATTAAACAAAAAAAAAATAAAATAAAATAAAATAGCTGAGGCACCATGCAGCAGCCGAGATGGCATTTATAATCGCTCCCTCTGTTATCTGTATGAATTTACTTGTAACTAACAAACACAGAGCTCCCTTGACAGACACGCTGAACAATGCAAACTCCGCTAATTGCCGCAATTTTCTCTGTCATTTTCTTTAATTCCTTCATTTTGCCTCTCTTGAAATAACCCCGCAGGTCAGACCGAATGCTCCTATAATTAAAAGCATTTAATGTAGGAATTAGAAAGCTGCTAGGATGGGAGGAGGGAATGGGGGGGGGGATGTATATATATGAAAAATACCTTCTTTTTTTTTAATACTTTGAAAGTTGCCGAGTCTTAAAGTAACAAAGCATCAAAATAACAACCCCTGCTATTCGGCTCAGATTTAAAGTCTCCTTGGTCCTAGGGGAAAAGGACAGGGTCGGAGTGAGGAAAGGGGAGCTAAAGTCTTATACTGAGCGTGTAGCATACGTTTTTGTTCAGCACAAACTTTAAATTACAGAAGAGAGTGCTGGGTAGTGGTTAGAGCAGGGTGTCAGGCCTTCTGGGTTCTGTGCTGTGGCTCTGGGAGCACATGGGGTCTAGGAGTTAGAGCAAGGAGACTGGGAGTCAGGACTCCTGGGTTCTGTTTGCAGCTCTGCCTCTGACTTGCTCTGTGGCCAAGTCATGGCTTCGTGCCTCAGTTTCCCCAGCGGCGACAGGGGCTGCGAGCTTGAGAAAATGTTTGCAATGCATCTTTAGAAGCTGCAGCACACTAACAAGCCCTTCTGCGGCTGCCTCCTATCAGGCGAGTGTGCCACGCTTTAACAGGTCAGACTAGACGATCACAGACATCCCTTTGGCCCGAGACTCCACGAAGGCATTAAGGAGCTAAGCGTCTCCTGAATGCAGAAATAACCTTCCCCAGCCCTCGGATATGTTGCAAGACACCATCCTGCTAGGAACGCCACCATGGGAATCACATCAGCCTGCAGGGCCTCCCTTATTATGGGTATTACGGTAGCACCTAGATGGCAGTCTCTGCCCCAAAGAGCATATATTACAGTCTAAAAGGCACAGAACAGAACCCAGGTCTGTTAGCTTTTAGGCCAGTCCTCTCACCACTAGCCCATCTGCCTCTCACTTGGTAGGGTATCCCCTCTTGCTCTACCCGGGTGCTTGCCCTTCAAATATCTGCTTAGTCATTAATAAGTCCTTCATCACAGTCCCCTGGAAGTGATGGAAGGGTCATAAGTCCCGTCATACAGAGGGGGGAAACTGAGGCTAAGAGTTCCCAGGCCAGGTTTTTGGAAGCACTTGGCATGCTGGGTGCAGACCCCTATTGACAGTTTGGTCCCAAGGGTGGGTGCTGGGCACCCGAGAAAACCTTGCCCCATGTGATGGGCCCAAGGTGACAAAGGGAGGCTGTAGCAGAGATAAGAACTGAACCCTGAGTCCTGGTGCCCAGCCCCTGCTCTAACCATTAGACACCACTCCCCTCCCAGAGCTGGGGATAGAACCCAGGAGTCCTGGCACCCAGTCCCTGCTTTAACCACTAGACCCCATTCCCCTCCCAAAGCTGGGGATAGAACCCAGGAGTCCTGGTACCCAGCTGTGGCGTACCAAGGGTCTCTAGCACATGGGGGCCAAGCCTATATTTGCGCCCTCCTCCCCACAGGCCTCACAACCCCCCCGCGCAGGACAGGAGGGGTCCCAGCACCCCCCCCAACTGCCCCAGGGGAGGGGGTCTGTACCTGCAGGGGGGGGTGTGAGGCATGGGGGGGTGCATATGCAGGCTTGGTTCCACCCCACCCTCCCTGCACTTACCTGCCATGCAGCATCCACCTCTCCCGCTGCAGTCCCATAGCCCGGCGCTGGCTTGGGGCAGGTAAGTGCGCTCTGGGCCAGCCCTTCACGACGGGTGGAGGGCGCAGGAGACTCTGCGTCCCTCAGAGCCTCCTGCGCCCCCCCGCCTCCTGCACCCCCCGCCTCCTGCACATCGCGAAGGAGCGGCCCGGTGCCCCCTTGCAGGCTGGCTCCCGTGGGCCTGGCCCCTCACTATCCCTCTTGATACCACTGGCGCCCAGCCCCTTGCTCTAACCACTAGATCCCACTCTCCTCCAGAGCTGGGAAGAGAACCCAGGAGTCCTGGCTCCCTGGCCTCTAATCACCAACCAACCTGCGGACACGTCAATGCCAGTTCTAGTGTCTGCCCAGCCCTGCTTGCTGCCCGGACGGCAGGCAAGCGAGGAGGCCAGTTCCCAGAGGTCTCCTGCCCTGACACACAAACATAGGCCTGGGTGGCTGGTGTAAGACAGGTCCACGTCACCCTAGCACCTACCCAGCCATCTGAGCACCAGAACAGAGGCCGAAGCTCCCCCCAGCCGGCAGGAGAGGAGCAGCGGGTGGCCCTGGAGACCGGATTCAGAGCTGGGCTCCGGCCCCTTTAATGCCACGGGACTGGAAAGCAGCTGGCTCCCCCTAGCTGGGAATTCTTGGGGGGGGGTCCCGGGAAGGTGATGTCTCCACCCAACGCACCCCATGCCTCCCTGCAGGCCCCTGTGCTCGCAGCTATTCTGGGCCGCCCCACAGAAGTTAAGGCAGGGCCCCCTTTCCTCTGCCAAGGGAAGGCACTCCATGGCCATTGCCCATTCTGGCCTTGGTCCCTGTGCCCAGGGCTAGTGTAATCCCAGCACCGCGCTCGCCTTGCGCAGCACAGAGAGCCCCGCGTCCCTAGGCTTGGGGTGTCCCATTCCCAGCCTCTTGGGCCATCCCAGTGCCCTGCTGGGACAGCAGGCGAGCGACAGCCAGCAGTCACAGGGTTAATTCTGTTAGCTGGACGTACAGCGCATGGCCCAATCGGACTAACGAGGCCAGGAGGGGGGCTGCAGTCGAGCTGATGATTTCGAGTTCCAGCAGTGATTTCTGCCCTGGCCTGTGCACGGATGAGATCGGCTGCCCCCGTGGCTAATGAGGTGCTTAGTCGCTGAGGTGCGTTGGAAAAGCTCCCTCTCTCCAAGAAGAACGATTCCTGGGTGAAGTTTTCCTGCTGTGGCAGGCCAAGAGCGCCAGAGTGAAGCCGCTGCAGGTCGAAGGGGCAGGTCCCGTTTTCATCTGAACAGTCACGGCCCTAACCTCAGACCCCCGGTTGTATGAATTTGGAGGTAGCCTGGTCTTGTGGTTAGAGCAGGGAAAGGGGCGTCTGGACTTCTGGGTTCTATCCATGGCTCTGAGAGGCGAGTGGTGTCTAGTGTTTGGGGAGAGCGGGGATGGGTGTCAGGACTCCTGGGTTCTCTTACCAGCTCTGGGAGGGGAGTGGTGTTTATAGCAGAGGATCTGTGAGCTGGGACTCCTGGGTTCTCTTCCTGGCTCTAAGAAGGGAGTGGTGGCTAGTGGTTAGAGATGGAGGGTGAGTTCAGAGTCAGGGCTCCTGGATCTTGGAGGGGAGTGATGTCTAGTAATATAAATAGTGTGGACTGGGGTCAGGACTCCTGGGTTCTATCCCGGCTCTAGGAGAGGAGTGGTGTCTAATGGTTAGAGCAGGGGGTGGCTGGGAATCAGGACTTCCTGGGTTCTATTCCTAGCTCTTCTGCTAACTCAGGCCTGGTCTACATTACCAGCGAAATTTGGCAGCAGTCAACGGGAGTTACACAGAGTACCCATCAACTCCATAACTTCCCTTTAGCGCATTATCTCCGCTTTTTGGGAAGGTGGTTTAATTGAATCGACTTCCAGATCAATTGAGCGGGTCTTCCCTTCCGCTCAATCGATCCAGATAGATTGATCAGACGGCAGCGAATTTGCCTCTGTCAGTGTGTACATACCCTAGCTGTGACCTTGGGCAAAACATAAAACAACAATGAAATCACATCACAGCTGCTCTGTGCCTCAGTTTCTCCCTCTAACTGCTGCTGCAGTGTGGGGGTGGAAGCACAGCTCACTCACAGCCTAAGGCAAGAAACACTGGGCAGTAAAACCAATCAGCAGAGAAACGCAACCAAGGGAAGCAAAAGAGCTTTGTTTCAGTCACCACCAAAGTGACACTAACCTTGCTCTGCCCCCATCGACAAGGGACGGAGCAGTGCCGTCGGTGTGCTACCGTAACACAAATCACACGGGTTTAGTGGGAGGTCACTCCAAGGAGATGTTCCCCTCGCCAGGAGGGATTCGTAGAAGCAGACCCCAGACTGGTCACCCAGTCGGACCACAGAGGACTGGGCACACAGAGGACTGTTTGGTTCCTTGGCCAGTCCAAAAACATCAAAAACCAAAAGTCATTTCAGGTGGAAGGAAACATTCCGTTCGACCCGCAATAAAACATTCATGTTGATTTCAAGCCCTTTTTATGTTGTTTTGAAACAAAAAAAACCCCCAAAACATTGGAAGGAAATTTCCAAATGAAAAGGCACTTCGAACCAAAAACCCAAAACTTTCCCCCTTTTTTGGAATATTTTTCAACATGAATCATTTGGCGAAACCAACCTGAATTCACGAAACATTTTGGTGTCACCAAATCTGGGTGTTTCACTAAAAGAATTCAACCAGCTCTAAGGGCTTTGGGGTATGACACTATTGAGTGTAAAAACTTTCCTGGTGTCCTTTGATCTCTTCTGCTTTGACAGAGGAGTACGGCAATGCGCACTACAGAAACGTTAGTGGGCCGTAACAGGGGCCAGGCAGACATTTATGGGCACTAATTCTTTATCTAGACAAACCCAAAGGCTGACCTGCATAACCCATGCCAGAGAGCCCCTCCCCCCACCCAGGTATTCCTGCATCCAGCCCATATCCCGTGGTTGAGCTAGAGCACAGCTCTGGAAAATAAAGAGATACTCAGAGTGAGGTAGATTTTCTCTAAGGGGCGGTTCTCAGATTCCCTCTTTGAGCTTGTCCTCCCGTGACACCGAATTTAGGGTCTGGGCTTTAAAGTTTGTTTGCTTTGTTGGTTTCACCTCCCAACAAAATCTCTAGGAAGCCAGAAAAGCACACACATACCTACATGTGTACGCCCAGCACGGTCTCTCCTGAGCTGAGATTTCTCTTTAAAAGGCATCTCACTTCCTTCCTCCCCCCTTCACAAAAAGAATCTTTCCTTTTCAAGCGAGCGCTGCTGAATAATTGAGCAGGATACTCTACTCGGCATGAAAGAGGCAGGGCTCAGTTCACACCGCTCGTTCCAACAAGCTCCCCCAGCCCTCTAGTCCCCTCCAGGCATACCCAGCCACCTCCCCCCCCGACTCTTCTTTGAAGTGGGAAGCAGAAATCTCTGGATCTTGGGCACGGGATCCCAGTTCCAGTGACTCAGAGCCTGCAGCTTTATCATAACAATGCAAGCCTCTGATGGTCCCTTAACAGACTGGTGGTCCAGTGAAACAGGCAGACAGAAAGACATAAGAACATAAGAATGGCCAGATTAAGTCAGACCAATGGTCCATGTAGCCCAGTGTCCTGTCTTCTGACAGTGGCCAATGCCAGGTGCTTCAGAGAGAATGAGCAGAAAAGCGATCATCCCCTGATGCCCATACCCAGCTTCTGGCAAACAGAAGTTAGAGACACTTCAGAGCATGGTTTTGCATCTCTGCCCCTCCTGGCTAACAGCCATCGATGGACCTATCCTCCATGAATTTAGCTAGTTATTTTTTGAGCCCTGTTATAGTCTTGGCCTTCAAAACAACCTCTGGCAAAGAGTTCCACAGGTTGACTGCGTGTTGCTTGAAGAAATACTTCCTTTTGTTCGTTTTAACCCTGCAGCCAATTAATTACGTTTGGAGACCCCTAGTTATTGCGCTCTGAGAAGGAGTAAATAACACTTCTTTATTTACTTTCTCTACATCCGTCATGATTTTATAGACCTCTATCATATCCCCTCTAGTCACCTCTTTTCCAAACTGAAAACTCCCAGTCTTATTAATCTCTCCTCTTATGGAAGCTATTCCATCCCCCTAATAATTTTTGTTGCCTTTTCTGTACCTTTTCCAATTCCAATATATCTTTTTTATGATGGGGTGACCAGACCTGCACGCGGTATTCAAGATGTTGGCATACCATGGACTTATATAGAGGCAATTTGGTATTTTCTATCTTATTATCTATCCCTTTCCTACTGATTCCCAACATTGTTAGCTTTTTTTGATTGCTGCTGCACATTGAGTGGATGTTTTCAGAGAACTGTCCACAATGACTCCAAGATCTCATTCTTGAGTGGTAAAAGCTAATTGAGACCCCATCATTTTATATGTATAGTTGGGATTATGTTTTCCAATGTGCATTACTTTGCAGTTATCAACACTGAATTTCATCTGCCATTTTGTTGCCCAGTGACCCAGTTTTGATCCCTTTGTAACTCTTCACAGTCTGCTATGGACTTAACTATCTTGAGTAGTTTTACATCATCTACAAATTTTGCCACCTCACTGTTTACCCCTTTTTCCAGATCATTCATGAATATATTGAACAGTACTGGTCCCTTTTTCCAGATCATTCATGAATATATTGAACAGTACTGGTCCCAGGACACACCCCTGGAGGGCCCTACTATTTTCCTCTCTCCATTCTGAAAACTGACCAATTATTCCTGCCCTGTGTTTCCTATTTTTTAACCAGTTACTGATCCAGGAGAGGACCTTCCCTCTTACCCCATGGACTGTTATTTTGCTTAAGAGCCGTTGGTGAGGAACCTTGTCAAAGGCTTTCTGAACATCTAAGTACACTATATCCACTGGCTAACCCTTGTCCACATGCTTGTTGACTCCAAGAATTCTAGTAGATTAGCGAGGCATGATTTCCCTTTACAAAAACCATGTTGACTCTTCCTTAACAAATCGTGTTCATCTATGTGTCTGATAATTCTGTTCTTTACTATAATGTCAACCAATTTGCCTGGCACTGAATTTAGGCTTACCAGCCTGTAATTGCCAGGATCGCCTCTGGAGCCTTTTTTTAAAATTGGCGTCACATTAGCTATGCTCCAGTCATCTGGTACAGAAGCTGATTTAAATGATACGTTAAATACCACAGTTAGGAGTTCTGCAATTTCTCATTTGAGTTCCTTCAGAACTCTTGGGTTATACTATCTGGTCCTGGTGACTTATTACTGTTTAATTTATCAATTTGTTCCCAAACCTGCTCTAATGACACCTCAGTCTGGGACAGTTCCTCAGATTTGTCACCTAAAAAGAATGGCTCAGGTCTGGGAATCTCCCTCACATCCTCATCCGTGAAGACTGATGCACAGAATTCAATTCGGTGTATAGACCAAACCTTGCACACAGAAAATTAATCATACAGCAGGACAGCTCATCGACTCATCAACTCTCCTGATTTCAATCACGGTATTTGGTGGGAGGGTTTTTTGTTTCTCAGCCCCCAGCTGCAGGAGCCGGCGATTCCCCAAGAATCAAAGCTTCTGCTTAAAGAGCCAGGGTGGCTGGGGGCAAGTATTTTTGTTACATTCTGTGTCTGTCCACTGCCAAGCACAATGGGAGCCTGGTACATGACTACAGTGCCTAGGTGCTACTGTAATGCACCTAACAGCAATAAAATATGCAGTGCCTAGCACAATGGGGTCCCAGGCCTTGACTGGGGCTCCTATGTGTTACCATAATACACCTAACAGCAATAAAAACGTACAGCGCCTAACACAATGGGGTCCCTGTCCATGACTGCTGCATCTCAGTGCTACCATAACATGCCTAATAGCAATAAAAATATACAGCATCTGGCACAGAGGGGACAAGATCATGACTGGGCTACTGTAATACAAATGTATAATAATAATGCCATATCTACCTCCTACACATTAACCAACTAATAATGGCTTGGAAGGAATAGCTGGGGGGAGAGAGAGAGAGTGTGTGTGTGTGTGTGTGTGTGTGTGTACATACATCAGTTCATGTTGCTATGAAGCTATGGCCAAATGCACTCCTTGATCACTTTCCTTGTACGCTGTATCCCATCCCTCCCCTAGCTCCTGTCTGTCTGTCTAGAAAGAAAGCCCTTCTGTGCAAAATCTCTCCTAGGGATCAGTACAGCTCCTGGGCACCCTTCTAAATACTGAGGCCCCTAAACACAGATGATAACCCTGAGCTCTTATATCGTGCTTCTCACCAGCAGATCTCAAAGCACTTTAGAAAGGCAGCCAGTATCATTATCCTCATTTTGTAGACAGGGAAACTGAGGCACGGGGCAGTGACGTGACTTGCCTAAGGCCAGCAGCTCAGTGGCAGAGCCAGAACTAAACCTCAGGTCTCACAAACCTGAACTCTCCAGCTGGGGTATCACAGATTGGACCCGGCTTGGGCAGCAGATAAAACCAGTCACTTCTCCTTCAAAGCAGAGTTCAGTGCTTGTAAAATGCAGCCGGATCCACCAGTGCCGCTCCTGGGCACCCTCCACGTAAGTCCTACAGCTAGGAACAAAGGCCCCAGGAAAGCAGAGACTCTTAGATGGACCAGCAACGGTCATAACCTCCCAGTGCGATTCTGCAGCAAAATGCTGCTGCTTGGATGCCTGAAGGACCAGGGGAGCAGTCAGGCAGCACAAGGAGGTGATTCCCCTCGGTCTAGGGTACGACCGACTGATGCTGGAATCCAGTTCTGGTGTCCATGTTTTTAAAAGGAAGTGGAAAAATGCAGAGACTGACAGAGCTCAAATCAAAAGGCAGATCCCAAGGCGACCTGATTCCAGGGTATCAGTACCTTCGCGGGAGAATAACCCCGGGGACTACTGGGCTCTGCAATCTAGCAGAGAAAGGCAGAGCAAGAACCAGTGGCTGGAAGCTAAAGCCAGACAAACTCGGGCAAGAAAAAGGACACACGATTTAAACAGGGAGGGCAATTATCCATCAGAACGAATGCCTCGGGGGAGTGGTGGCTCGCCGTCTCTTGATGGCTCCAGATCCAGACGGGCTGCCTTTCTGGAAGATGCTTTAGTTCGACATCAGTGACGGGGCTCACTGCAAAGGTAACCGGGTGAAGCTCTTTTGTAGCTCATGTTATACGGGAGATCAGAAGATCGAATGGTCCCTTCTAGCCTTAAAATGGATGTATCCACAGAACGGAGCCAGCATATAAGGCTGCAGCATGGAAAGCTCCCTCCAGCGTCCACTGAATTCACGGGCATTTGGATGCGGTGCAGTGGGCCGCAGGGGCGAGAATGCAGGCCCAGCTCTGCCACCCTTTCAGTACTGGGAGTCTGTCCGGACTAAGGACCTGCAGCTAGTCTGTCGACCGGCCGCTTTATCCCCGGCCATCTAATGAGCGCAGCGAGGCCCCATTTCAGCCACCTGGCTGGCCCAGCAGACTGCCTGGTTGAGGGGACTAGCAGCGCTGCCCTTGAGATCAGCAGCACCTGCAGGGCAGTGGTTGCGATGGCTCCAGCACTGCTTGTTCCCAGCCCTGACGGTCACGGCTCACTCCAGGTGACCCGCTTCTGACCCTCGGCTCCAATTCCTGATCTCGGCTCTGACCCTTGACTGGCACCAGGCCGATGACCCCTGGGCTCCCGCTCCCAGTTCCTGACTCCAGTTGCAACCCTGGCTCTGACGCCCGGCTACTCCTGCTCCAACCACTAGGCATGACCACCCACACCCCGGTCCCTAACAGTTTCACTGCCGAAGCTACCAGACAAGGGGGCCAGTTAATGCCAACAGTGGTGGCAGATTGTACTGCCCTGCTGAGACGCCCCCTCAAATTCATTTCACGCAGGCCATCAAAATGGCCAGAGCTCTCAGCGACAGACCCACCCTGCTGCTAACTAACTGGGCACTTCACCATCTCGCTGCCGATCTCCTGAGCCAGCCAGCCCCCTATTCAGGGTGCAGCTGTTAGCTGAGAAAGAGCTGGTGTCTGCTAAACAATGCAAGATATTTTTATCCATTGAATGCTTCGATCCACTGCAGCCAGCCTTGCATTCAGAGCACGAGGTTCACGCCTCACGGCTCCGTATGCAAGAGGACCAGAAAATCTGCCTCACGCAAACCTGAGAAGGCGACCTGATGGCGGGCTGCAAGCACCTGCATCCAGAGAGGATTTCTGACAAGGGAGGGCGCTAAGATTGAGTGGACAAAGGCAGAACAAAAGCTGACGGCTGGGGGCTGAACGCAGACTAGAAACAGAGGTGCAAACGGGGACGGGGAGTAACCAGTGGAACAAATGCCCCAGGCTCAGGGTGGATGCTCCCTCGTTCGGTGTCTTTCCATCGAGATCAGGTATCTCTTTGTAACGAGATCGAGCTAGCGCGACCACAAATCTGGGCCGAATGCAGGTATCGCTAGGTGGATTCTCTGGCCTGGGTTCTGCAGGTCAGACTAGATGATCTAAATGATCCCTTCTGCCTTAGACTTTTTGGGGCTGATTATCATATGCAGGGTGGGGGCAAGGGTCATTTAAGGCCACTTTAAGGCCCCAACAACACTGCCAGAAAGTCAAAAGGGGCCTTTGAATCAGGCCTATGGAGTGATGCATTGTACCATCACGCCTCGGAATGCGTTAGAAACCTCTCCTGCATTACCAAGGCATCATCCGGCTCTCTTCACCCTCCCTTCCCTTCCTCAGGGACTGGCCCACCCAAATGAACCTCCTGTGGGCAAGTTTAGATTGCTAGCCAGGCTGGGGAGCTGTGACGCCTTCTCTGCTCAAAGCTGGGGGAGTGGAGGCAGGGGGGATCTGGCTGAACCCCTGGGATTCACGGCAAGCCAACCTCGGGGATTTGATTCCATAATCTCTTCCGTCGCTATTTGTCCAGCTCTGTTCAAAGCGTCGAGGTCACTGGATGCACAGGCAATTTTTCTGCCCCACCCACTTCCATTCACCAAGTTCATGAGCCCTTCGTAGGTCTCCTGGGCGCAACCCCCTTTCCCAGGGTTGAAGATCCAGTTATCACCCCTCCCCCCACACGTGCGCACGCACACACACGCACACACACACACACACACACACACGCACGGGGCACGGATTGACTTTCTGTAGTGTGACACCAGCGCTCGGGAGCCGCTGTCGCCAGCTCGCCCCAGTGCCCACACGCTGCCAACCGTCTCATCTCACGCACACCCATCGCACTGTGAAGCTGTTCTCACAGCCTAACTGGCGCGTTCTTAGCCGGGAAACAGCCCAGGGGAAACGCATGCTGCTGCAGGGAGCAGTGGGTGACCCAGCAGGAGGTGGCTCTATCCTCTAAGGGATTGCTGAGCCGTGCCCCAATGGGCGTTGAACTGCACGGAGCAGTGCAAGGGACATAGTAGAAGTCACTTTCCTTTCCAAGCCAGGGCGGGCTCCAATGCCCCCGTGCGACACTAGGGGGTGCTGCGCTGCCAGGAGCGGGTTGAGGGCTCTGTAGGGGGCGTTTTCCCCTCTCAGCCAGTGCTGACCCCAATGCCCCAGTGTGGGTCTGTGCAGCCCACAGTCCATTTGCAAGAGCCCCCGGATCATGGCCAAAGTGCAGTTCTGCTCTCCCACGCTGTCCTCCCTGGCAATGGTCATGTTCATTTCCTGCCCTAAGCGGCCCTCTGCCCAGCTGTTAAAAACTGCCCCTTGGCTTGCACACTCCACCCAGAGGCAGAGAGGTCTCCAAGGGGAAGCCCTGGTGAATCTGTGCCCGGCTCTGCACAGGAATCCCACCGTACAAACCCCGCCCGGCCAAAGGGCCCATAGAGTCCATCCCTGCCATTCGGCTCTGGCTAATTCTCCCCTCGCTCCAGCTGAAAAGAAGCATCACAGATGTGCAGCCCGTAAGATAAACCGCTGCGATCGAAGTCAGACCACTGACTGGTGGGATTGAAATCAGACCACAAGCCTGGGCACACACAGACTTGATCTCTCCCTGCTTTTCTGGAAGCTGGGTCCCCAGTCCTCTGCTTCCACCATTAGACCACACTTCTCTCCCAGAGCCAGGGATAGAACCCAGGAGTCCTGACACCTAACACCCCCGGCCCCCAGCTCTAACTAATAGACCACATTTTCTCACAGCTGGGTATCAAGGCACCTTGGTCCTTTCTATTCTCTGCCTCTGGCACATAATAGTACCGTCTCCGGTGGGCTGGAAGAGTTGGATCTAATTTCAGTTGTTGGGTTTAGTGTGAGTGTGCTGGCTGTGATATACGGGAGATCAGACCAGATGACCTGGTGGTCTCTTCTGGCCTTAAACTCTCTGACTCTTATAGAACCCGGGGTCCTGAATCCTAAACACCACGCTCCTCCCAAAACTAGGACTAGAACCCAGGAGTCCTGACTCCCAGCCTCCCCTTGCTTAGCTACTGTCATCCTTCCCAGAAATGGGAATAGGACCCAGGAGTCCTACTCGCCATAGTCCTCCAGTTGGTAACTGGCTGCAGAATGCCCGTCTGTGATAGCAAAGGAAGACTTGGTCTAGAAAGCCCTCGAGGACCTTTCTGGGACATGCAGTGTGTCTTTCCGAAGGAAGGAAGGAAGCAGGTGTTCTGAGAACACTGATCTTAGCCAGCCAGGTTGTGGTGACCCACGGGATAAGGAACAATATTTACCAGGCTGCGGGTAAGTGACAAAAGCTTCGTTGTTGCCACAGCCCAGATTGGACAGGGGACAGTGAGACAAAGAAGGTTTCAACAGGTATCCGGGAAAGAGGAGGCTGGGAAACTGGGTGGCTCGGAGAACAAAGAGCCGTTCACCTCTAGGAGACCAGTTCCACTCCACCTCCCACTGACAGCAACTCACTCCGTGAGTCTGTAGCAGAGGTAGGACTAGAACCCAGGAGTCCTGACTCCTAGGCTGCTGCTCTAACTGCTAGACAACACTTCCCTCCCAGAGCTGGGGACAGAACCCAGGAGTCCTGAATCCCACCCACTGCACTAACCCACTAGAACTCACTTCCCCGACCAATGCTGGAAATAGAACCCAGGAGTCCTGAATTCCTGTCCCCCAAGCTCTGCTCCAACCATTAGTCCACTCTACCACCCTAGGGCCAGGAATATAACTCAGGACTCCTAAGTTTCAGGCTCTGTCTCTAGCCACTTGACCCCCTCTTCCCTCAGAGAGCTGGGGACAGACCCCCAAGACAGCAGATGAAGAACTGTAAAAAATCCAAAACAAGCCAACAGCCAACATGAGTGAGACACAGAAAGGCACTGGGTGTTTCTACAGAGAGTAGGGTGACCATATGTCCTGATTTTATAGGGACAGTCCAGATATTCAGAGCTTTTTTTTTTTTTTTTTTTAATATAGGTGCCTATTACCCCCACCCCAGTCCCGATTTTTCATACTTGCTATCTGGTCACCCTAACAGAGAGCAACAGTATTCAGAGCTATGACAGTTCATGTTAACAACAATCTTGGAAGGGCTATTAAACATCCTGCATCAGGACTTAAACCAATCTGTTAGAGATTAGGAGGAGACCTAATGTAAATCATAAATCACAAAGCCAGACGGGATCACTGCGATCATATAGTCTCTGATGATAGGCCAGAAAACTACCCTGTATTAATTCTTGTTTGAACTAGACAAGATCTTTTTAACACACGTCCCATCTTGAATTAAACATTGCCATGACTCTTGGTAAGGTGTACATTTTTAGCAGTGAGAGTAATTAACCCTTCGAACAATTTACCAAGGGTGGTGGTGGATTCTCCATCCCTGGCAACGTTTAATTCAAGATGGGACGTGTGTTAAAAAGATCTTGTCTAGTTCAAACAAGAATGAATTCAGGGCAGTTCTCTGGTCTATCCTCATGGACTAGATGGGATCATAGATGGGACGTTTTTCTTAGCAACCTGCTCTATGGATTATGTGGGGGCAGTTCGCTGGATGGTGCTATACAGCGGGTCAGACCAGATGATCACAATGGTTCGGTCTGGCCTTGGAATCTATGCATCTAGGAATGTGGGGGGCAGCGTATCCAAAATCTGCAGCTGTGGGGTTCATACCCCTTCCTCTGAAGCGACCGGTGCAGGCCACTGTTGGAGATGGGACACCAGGCTAGATGGGCCTCATCTCCGATCCAGCCTGGCGATAAACGTGTTCCTAACTCAGCACAGCCAAAAGGCACTGCAGCTCACAGGGAGACGAGCAAATGGGTAAACTGCCTTAAAATCCTGCTCCCAAACTCTTGGCAGACCTGCAGCAATGAGAGCGGAAGGAGACGGAGTAGTCAGTTGTCTTAGCCCTAGGAGGCACCCACGGGCAGTTCTCACTGAAGCCACTCCCTGTGCCACGCCTCCAAACATCAACGTCCACTAGCGGCCTGCCACCCCCCTCCACAAGCGCTTGGAAACAGAGCTGGGCCAAGAACTGATTTTTGGCACCAATTAAACAAACAAAAAAACCTCCCTGTGGGATCAAAAATGAAAATTTTCAGCAAACGGAAAAGTAAAAAAACAAAATAATTTCGTTTCGGGTCGAAGGAAACGTTTCCACTGGTTTCATAAACAGTTTCCATTGTCTAATAAAGACCATTTCTTTGACAAAACCAAAAGAAGTTTTGACTTTTTGGCTGCTTGTTTAGGGTTTCTTTCAGCTGAAACAATTGGGTGGAACTGACAAGAATTCACACAACGTTCCGGTTTCACCGAATCCGCCTTTTTGGCTGAAAAAAATTTTGGTTGACATTCCCCCTCCCCACCCCCGCACCCCCAGATCTACTCAGAATACATCCGGAGGACTGCTGTCTGTGGAGGTAAGGTGCTGTGAGGTGGCAGGAATGTGTGTATCATAGAATCAAAGCATCCTAGCCGAATGCTTGTTCCGCAGCCTCTATTCTATAT
Source organism: Emydura macquarii macquarii (assembly GCF_026122565.2). Taxonomy (NCBI): domain Eukaryota; kingdom Metazoa; phylum Chordata; order Testudines; family Chelidae; genus Emydura; species Emydura macquarii. The sequence goes on from NW_027131927.1 coordinate 5,676,274, forward strand.
AGATTGGGGGTGGGGGAGCAGATTCTCCGGCACTCTGCAGCCCTAGAAGAGGAAGGGAGGCAGCACCTCTAACCTTTAGCCCCCTGCATTCAATCCTCTGGTGCCCTGCATTGGGAGGGTCCCTCTGGATCTGGAACCTTGCACCGTTCTTTGCACCACTGCAGTGCACTACTAAATCAGAATGGCCCCAATGTGCACTTACATTGCCCTGGTGCAGATGATGCAAGGTGCAAAATGAACCAGGCCCAGGGGCTTTGCATCTTGTGCTTCTAGCACAGGCTCTTCCTCCCCGCGCGCCCACTTGGACGACGCAGACATGAGTCTTGCTTCGGAGATGCTGGGGGCAGGGAGGGGGGAATGTCTTGCGTCAAGCCGCGGGGACAATCTGGGTCAATTAGATTGAGAGGCTGGTAATGGGGCCTGGATCTGGGCCAGGTCTCCGCAATTCATCTTTACAAGGCAACCCGCATGGGTTTTTTAAAGTAACGTGTCCGCCTGGGAGGGAAAAGAAAACACGATCCAATCCTCCTACAAGCTCAGAGCAGAAGATACCTCTGGCCAGCCCCCCCTTCCCCAGCAGCTGCGCAGCCGTTAACCCTCAATGAGACATCAGCACCAGCACGGGATATGGCTCTCTTGGGCCGCCCAGCCTACCTGGGTCAGCACAGCTCGTTGGTCGATCCAGCTCGGAGCCTCTCCCCTGAGGCTGCCAACAAGGCGTTTGAGGTGATCAGTGCCAAGTGGGGTGGCGACCTTGCCATGAAATGCATGTTCCCCTGAAAGGCTCTGCGTGATCCCCACACACACACTTATCTGTCCTTGGATCCTGCCACGTCCCCCTCCCTGCCACCAGCTCCTTCACTCTATCAGGGATGCAGCTTCATCCGACTCAAGGAAGAATTCTCCCAAGCCAGGCTGTGCAGCCACTATTCTGCCTTCCTCCAGATGCCTCCTGCTGAACCACATCTCCTCCGATGCCTGTGGCCATCTAGCCTGGCCATTAAGCAAAGGGAACGAGGTGACTCGTTCCCCAGGGAGGTTGGACTCTGTTGCTTGTGAGGCCTCGGCTTTTCCTCTTGCTCCAACTCTCCCCCACTGCTGGCTGGGCCTAAAGCTGGCTTCCCGCAGAACCCAGACCAGAGAATCTCGCTCAGCCCTTCCTGCATCCAGCCCCTGTCTGGTGGCTGAACTAGAACGTGGTTTTTAGAAAGAGGCATCCAATCTGGACTCCAAGGGACGGAGATTCCACCCGTCCCTGGGTCAGTTGGTTGCAATGGTTAATTACCCCTCGCTGTTAAAAATTTGCATCTTATTTCCAGCCTGAATGTGTCTCATTTCAGTTTCTACCCACCGGATCTCAGTCAGCCTCTTAAATCTGGTGGGTTAGAATGAGCAATGAGACAGAGGCATTTATCTCTTCCCCCGACAAACACACCCTTTTCCCACCTTCAAGACAAGTCCATTAAAGCTACTCAGTTTCACTTTGTCTCTAGTCTGTTTCACTTCCTGGTTATCCCAGGGGGCTGTCCAGCACAGCAGGGAACAGAACCATTGCGAGACTGTATCAGACCAGTCTAGCCCAGTATCCCATCTCGGACATGGCCAGTACCATCTGCTTTAAAGCAAGTCACAAAAACCGCTGTAGTGATGGGGTAACCTGCCTCCACGGAAACTACCTTCCTGACCCTCAACACTTAGCAGGTGGCTCCCTGGAACATGAGGATTTATATCCCTTCCAAAGCTCTTGGGACCCCCATTCTTCACGGCCCTGCTCCCGGGGTGGTCATTCACAGCAGTGCAAAGCAGCAGCCATTCACACCCACTTTTGCACTTGTGGAAACCACCATGCAAAGTGCAGAGCAACAATGAATTATGCCCTGGGATTATTTTCCCCCTTTGACTCTTGGCATTTACCTCAGAATCTTCTGATTACCCATTGAAATCCTTTTCCGATTCCTGCGGTGCTTGTAGCTTCCCTTGTGGCCATGAGTTCCACAGATGCAAATTTGGGCTTGAAATTAGTTAATATTAAATACTATCGAGCTTTTTTCATCTGTTGATCTCAAAGTGCTTTACAGAGGAGGGTGGTTTCATTCTCCCTATTTTACAGCTGGGGAAACTGAGGCACAGAGCGGGGCAGTGACTTGCTTAGGGATACCCAGCAGGCCAATGGCAGAACTGGGAACAAAACTGAAGTGTCCTGAGTCTGTGCTCTATCCAGTAGACCACACTTCTTCCCACCTTTAAGGTTCATGGCCAAATGTCGTGTTAAGAGGAAGGATGGTCCAGAAAGAAAGGCTGCCTATAGCACCTGGGATTCCCAGGTGGTTTCCCAGCCAAGTACTAGCCAGGCCCAGGGCAGTTTAGCTTCTAAGATGAGATGAGATCATGTACATTCAGTCTGGTACAACTATGAAGGATTGTCCAGTCTTTAAGGTACTACTCTAGGATTTGAGAGACATGAGTTCAATCCCCTGCTCCACCACAGATTTCCTGTGTGATCTTGGGTAAGTCAGTTAGCCGCTCTGTGCCTCAGTTTCCCCATCCGTACAATGGGGATAATAGCTCTGCCCTGCACCACAGAGGTGTTGTGACGTTAAATACATTAAAGAGTGAGAGGTGCTGAGATACTGTGGGGAGGTGATGCGGGCTATTTCAGAGACAGACACAATCTCTGTTCCACCACCTCCCCAGCCACTTTCAATATATAAATTGTTCAGTCTCTTCTGCTAAACAGTACAATGCAGATCTCTGCACATCAGGACACTAATAGTGCTTTACAAGCATCTGCAAGCAACTTCAAGGCTGCACTAGAACTCAGATCTTCCCGCTTCACAAGCCCAGCCCCTGCCACTTGAGCTAAAGGAGAATCGCCATTAGCTGTTAGCAGTATAGGGGTCTATGACACAGAGTTGAGAAGTTCTGATTCCATCCAGCAGAGGGCATGTGCACAGGTACACACAAGAGCCAGTCATGTTTTACCCAGGGGTTAATGGTTTCCAAAGTGACTATTCACTTTGGGGGCCTGAAACCCCTTACCCAGAAGAGACTGGTTGTCAGAGATCAGCACGTTCTGAAAACCAGACCTCCTTTTAAAAGCGTCTCATGTTGGGCACCCAAAATCTCTAGCCATTTCTGAAAATCTTGGCCTTTGAAATCTGACTCCTCCTCTCGCGGCTACAGAGAAGGAAAACTCCCCTTGCCCTCCCAGATCTGAATCCGGAACCCTATCGTCCTGACACCCAAGCCCGCTCCAAACCCACTAGATCCCACTTCCCTCCCGAATGTGGGAACAGAACCCAGGAGTCCAGACTCCCAACCCCACCAGCAGGCCCATTTTCAAACCCTGGAGACAGACTCCAAAAACTGGTAGCATCTTGCTGGATTTTTCTTTCCAGAATTCAGCTGAGCCTTGGGTTGCTGGATGACTCAGGGAAATCCGGCTGCCTTTGCTGTCAAATTAGGAGCAAATTGAGCAATTGGGCTCTCTGCAGATGTTTAATAAACTGCTGATTATTAATCAATGTGACCTTAATATTTTCCCTGGTTAAGCCTGGAAGACTTTTGCTGTCAGCATAAATGCTGCTAATTTCACTAATGCAACTGATTAGGAAATTGGCCCCAGGTCAAAGATGTTAATTAGCAGGCGAAATGGTGCAGGCCGACAGCTTTATGTGAGAAGGAAGAGGGGGCTGTGTTACGCTAGGACCAAAGCAACTATCAAAGCCAGGGCTGTGAGAGATGATCCGGTCCCTAGAGGAGGAAGGAAATTGAGGCCATGCAGGTATGGAAAGCAGAAGGGACTGGGAGTCATGTTACGTCTCATGTGTGGTGCCCTACCAAATTCATGGCTGCGAAAAATGCATCATGGACCGGGAAATCTGGTCTCCCCTGTGAAATGTGGCTATTGTAGGGGGTCATGGTGTGGCCACCCTTACTTCTGCACTGCCTTCAGAGCAGGGTGGCTGGAGGGTGGGAGCTGCTAGCCGGGCACCCAGATCTGGAGGTAATGCCACCGCCCACTAGGGCGGCCAGGTGCCAGGTTTTCAACTGGAAAATGCGATCGAAAAGTATCTAATCAGATCTACTGAGCGGACACCCAAAGTCCAGTTACTGCAGGCAGAAGAGTGGAGAGGTGCTGGGTCATCACCCACGCCAGCCCCTACTCAGGAAGCAGCAGCTCCCAGCCCCAGCTGTGTAGGTGAGTCCCTCTCAGCCTGGGCACAGGAGGAGAGCATGGGTGGGAACGGGGAAGAGGAGCGAATGGGGGGGCCCTCTGGAGACAGAGGTGGGGCAGGGGTGGGGCCATGGGGAGAAGAGGTGGGGCGGGGAAGGTTCCAGCATTCCTACTGGAGTGTCCGGTTTTTAAATATTATGAAGTTGGCAACCCTGCTGCCAGCAGCAGCCCAGAAGTGAGAGTGGCATGGGGGGTAGGGAGGGGGGCATCACTTTTTTGCAGGGAGCAGGGCCAGTCTCCTAGGTGGGCAATGTGGACAACTGTCCAGGGCATCTGGGGGTCCACCTTCCCACACATACACCCAGCCAGCCCAAAGCGCCTTCTAAGTGCTGGGTCCGCAGCTGTTGGAATGCCCTGGCTGGATTCGCCTACCTTGTGCTGGGCTCCAGCTGCTAGTCCTGGCTGGGCTGGGGAGAGACAGGCCATAGAATCCTAGAAGCTGAGGGTTAGAAGGGAGCCCAGGAGGTATCTAGTCCAACCCCCTGCTCAAAGCAGGACCAACCTCAACTAAATCATCCCAGCCAGGGCTTTGTCAAGCCGCACCTTTAAAAACCTCTAAAGATGGAGATTCCACCACCTCCCCAGGTAACCCATTCCAGTGCTTCACCACCCTCCTAGTGAAAAACTTTCCTAATATCCAACCTAGACCTCCCCCACTGCAACTTGAGATCATTGCTCCTAGTTCTGTCATCTGCCACCACTGAGAACAGCCTAGCTCCATCCTCCCTGGAACCCCCTTTCAGGTAGTTAAAGGCTGCTATCAAATCCCCCCTCAGTCTTCTCTTCTGCAGACTAAACAAATTCCCTTAGCCCCTCCTCATAAGTCTTGTGTTCCAGCCCCCTAATCATTTTGTTGCCCTCTGCTGGACTCTCTCCAACTTGTTCACATCCTTTCTGTAGTGGGGGGGCCCAAAACTGGACATAATACTCCAAATGCGGCCTCACCAATGCGGAATAGAGGGGAATAATCACTTCCCTCCATCTGCTGGCAATGCTCCTACTAATGCAGCCCAATATGCCCTTAGCCTTCTTGGCAACCAGAGCACACTGCTGACTCATATCCAGCTTCTCATCCACTGTAACACCCTGGTACTCTTCTGCAGACCTGCTGCCTAGCCACACTTCCTCTTCCCCTGCATGGGCCACTTCCGTGGCTGGGTCAGACCCACCTCTGGGAACCACCCCCGGCTGCAGGAAGCTCCGTGGCTGCTGGCTGGGAGCCCAGCTCTGAATGCAGCACCAGTGCAGAAGTAAAGGTGGCAGTGCCACGACCCCCTCCACACACCCCTCTTGTGGGTCAGGACCCCCGATTACAGCACCATGAAATTTCAAATTTAAACCTCTGTAACCAGGAAATGTAAGATCTTTAAAGTCCTATGAGTGTGAAATCTACCAAAACGGACCGTGAATTTGATAGGACCCTGCCGGCGTACATCTGTCGCTCAAACACACGGCCATCGCTACACCCAGGCACGGTGGGAAGGGCCTGGATCCTCCTTGGTATTTATGTGACTGACTCCCTTAGGTAGCCAAATACCTTTGAGGAGCTAGTGCTATGAATTCTGGCAGCAGTCTCCCCTAGTCCCCTAGGGGCGGGCGAGTTTCCACTCTCATCGCTGGGGATGCAAGTGTCAAGAGCCCAGGTGATGCTGTCATGGCAACGCCAGAAGGGGTCAGCAGTAACACTCAGACCCCAGCTGATGGGGTGTGGGAAGCAACAGCAATGGCCTGCTGTCTCTGTGGGGACTCTGAGACAGGCTGAGAGCAGTGGGGGCATTTTAAGACAGAGGGAAGGCAGTATGGCCTAGTAGGTGGGTTCCTGGCCTGAGACTCAGGATGGGGTCTACTCCCATCTTGGCCAGTGCAAAGTCTCTCCTAGAGTTGGTAGTGAGATATCAAAACCTTTTTCCCATCCCAAATCGGGACGAAAAGTCAAAACCGCAAACATTTTCACAAACCGAAAAATCAAAGGAAAGAAATTCAGTTGCGGTCAATGGAAACGTTTCTTTTTGATTTCAGGCATTTAAATAAAAAGATTCTCATTTGCTGAAATGTCTACACAAACAGTAGTCACGAAGTCGAAAACTGGAATTTTTCCGTTTTGAGACTGGCAGAATGAAACACGGATGATTCTGAATTTTTTCCCCCCCAAAAATGTTTCAAGTAGAAAAGTCTGTTGAAAATTTCCCACGGAAACATCCCATTTTGACCAACTGGTATTTTCCGACAAAAAAGCCTTTAGCTGAAAGACCAACTGGTGGTGGTCACGGCCAGGTTTTGTGCCTCAGTTTCCCCATAAAATGGGGAGAATGAGCCTGACTTCCTTTGAATAAGGCTTGGAAATCAACGGCTGAAAAGAGCTGTATGACCACTAGGTAGTATACTATACAAAGCCACATCCGTGCACCAGTCCTAAAAAAAAGTAGTATGGGCATTCTGGACCGTCTCGGCATGACTGGCCTAGGTCACACGTATTCTAATGAAACAAGCATGGCTCAGAGAGTCAGGACTCCTGGGTTCTAACCCTGACTCATGGTGTGACCCTACGCCTCAGGTTTATCTACCAGGAATAATGTCACTGACCCTCTGTGCAGCACTCCAATCCGCTCTCCAGCTCACACAGTGTCAGGAAATCGGGATTCTTTATTTATTTATATTAAAAGTCAACGTTCACCATGGTATTTGAATGGGCTGGGGTGTTTCCTACACTTAGGAGAGGAAATGCTGCACTGATGGGGGTCAAGTCATAATAGGAAGAGCACTTTTAATGCAAGAAAGGGTGCAAATAGAGGCTTGCGCACACAATTACAGCCTGCAAGAAAAGCTGTGCCGCTATAACGCAGCACCTTACACCATTTGCAGATGGAAGCCCAGGGGCAGGTATAGCTAGAGTAACCTTGACCAAGGTCATACAGCATCACAGCTGAGAGTAGAACCCAGGAGTCCTGATTCCCACCCTTCTCTAAACCCTTGCTCACGCTCCCTCTCCGAGCAATCCTGACTCAGTCCCCTCTGCCCCCTGGCTCTAACTCTTAAATCATACTTGTCTACCAGAAGCAGAAGCCAGGAATCCTGATCCACTGCCCCTCCCACCCCCAACTCCTAGGCCCCACTCCCCAACCCGCCATCCCTTTCCCCTGCCCCCCAAAAGCCCAGCTGCAACGATATCAAACGCGGCTCGAGTTCTCTGGCGCCTGGCATCCTCTCGCCAAGCTGATCATTATCATAATTCCTCTCCCAACAGATTTTGGCTCTGCGTGCCAACGGAGCTAGCAAAGGAGACGCAAACTAAGCAGGCTGTGTGTCGGAATCTGCCTGGGCGTGAATGTCTCCGGGGGAAGATGGACAGCATGGGGCTGGTCTTCCCAGCTCCCCCGTAACAATAGGCAGATGTTTATCCCTATTTCAGGGAACACATGTTATTTGCCTGATAACTACCCCGCGGGTAATGACAGTAATCAGAAATCGCTGGAAGCCTGTATTCTTCCGAGGCAGTTAATTTGCTTAATTACATGCTTGGAAGCTGCATTATTTAAATGGTGATTTATTGCGTGGCTAATCAATGCTATTTTCTGTTCACTCCGGGTACGAGGGAGCGCGCGTGTGTGTCGGAATGGAGCAGCCAATGGCCCTTCGATAGGACACAGGTGGGGCGGGCTGGGGGGCGAATGGAGGAGTCATTAGGGCCCACGGTGGCACATATCAGGAACTTCCAGGAGTCGGCCAAATTTGCTGTGGTTAGTCCACACCGAGGATGAGAACCTACTTCTGCTAGCAGTTAATGGAGTGACTTCTCTAGGGGAATATTTTGGAGCCAGTGCCTGGACTGAGATCTGGATTTGATTGCTGGCTTGACCATGGACTTGCTGCTGTCTGACCATGGGCAAACCTGGGCCTTTGTTTTCCCCACGGGGCCTCTGTCTGTCTTGTCTGTTTAGCTGAGAAGCCCTTTGGGGCAGAAAGCTGGGGGGAGGAATGGCCAGAGGCTAGGATGCTAGCCGAGCCTTGGAATCAATTCCTTCTTCTTGTGTGTCCTTGGATGAGTCAACATAGACCCAGATCCTCCAAAGGTTTTCAGGCACCTAACTCTCCCGGGTTTCAAATGTGGGGCAGAGCCAGTGGAGCTGGGGGCAGAACTAATGTGGGGAGGGCAGATGGGTGGGGGAGAACTTCTCTGAGCAGTAATTGTCACCGGTGCATGGGGTGGGCAGAGGCAGTTAAACAAAAGACAGGCAAGAAAACCCACCTTGTTTCTTTTAAAGATGATCTTAATAATCTCATGGGTTCGGGGCCAGCCAAGCTCATGATTTTTTGGGGGTCTGAACCATGATTTTCGCATCTTTAGGGCTGGTCCCCCCCATCTGTCTGAGGGAGTCAATGGCCCGGCCCTGCATCACGGGGATCAGATACCACGGTGATGGCGGTCAGTGTAAATAGCTCCCTGGACAGATCAGACAGTAAATGGGCTATAATCCCTTTTTGCTTAATGAGCCATAGGGGATTTTTCCAGCACTGACCACCAGGAGGGTCCTTGCAGCTTGGGGATCATTCCTTATAGTAGGGCAGGTTAGCGCAGTGGGGGGGAGCCCCGATTCCTTCCGCTCGCCCCCCTTCAGCTCTTACCTTTGCCGGCGGGGCCAGGCGGGGGGCTCCCTTCGGGCCGCAGCGCCCAAGGGGGGTCGCCCTGGCTGGCGAAGTCGCGCATCTTGAGGTAACTGATGGTGAGGCGGACGATGGAGGCTTTATCCAGCTGGCTGGTGATGGCACCGGGCAGGGGCAGCATCTTGGCCAGCTCGTAGAACTCGAAGTTCTCCTTGCCCCGCCGGGAGCGGGCGGCATTGCGGGACTTCTCCTTCCGCAGGGCCTGCAGGCTGGGGAAGGGGGGCGCACACCAGGTTAGAGAGTGCGAGGGTGGAGGGGAGTTTTCTCCCCCTGCCATCTTCCCAACTCAACCAGCCACCACAGCAGGCAGCGCCCCTGCCCCCCAACTCTGTACCCCAATCACCCCTCCCCCATGTGTACCCTACCAGACTTCCCACCCCCACTCATCCCTCACTCCCAGCCACCAGACCAATCACTGCCACCCTCTCCACCCACTGCACTACCAGGCAGCCCTGCTCCCTCATTTGCACCCAACCCTGCCCCACTGCAACACTGCACTCCTGACCCACCTCCTCCATGTGCTGCCCCACTGAGCCCCCCCCCCCCCATCATACACACTCCTGGATCCTGCTTGCATGAATCTCACCCACTATTCCCTGGTTGGCCCTGTGCCCCCCAGCTACTCTTGCCACACGCCGGGCCCCCAGCCGTCCCGTAAAACACATGGCCCCACTCCATCCGACCTCGATGCCCTATGTCCAGCCTCCTGTCAGCCTGCGCCAGGTGGCTGGCTTAGCTAGGCTTGGCATTCTGCCCCTTGGTCTCCCAGGCTGGGATATCCCACGCCCACCTCCTGCCTCCATTCGCTGGGTTAATGGTGCCAGGATATATGGGATCAGGGCTAGAGATGCCCAGAGCAATTTCACTTCTGGCCTGCCACACGGGGGGTGCCCAGGAAGCCAAAGGAGGCGCCCACAGCTGGCGAACAGGTGGGTAATTAGTTCAGATGATAGAGCATTCACTTAGAATGAATGCCTGTATTCTCCAAGGTGCTTTGGGAGAAGTCCTAGGGCCAGTGTCATTAGGCCACATCTATGTTGGTGTGAATAAACCATCTCCCTGAGCGACGTAAGTTACACCGACATAAGTACTTGTGTGCACGGCACCCTCAGCAGCAGGGCTTCTGGCGCTCATGGGGATGTTTTATTTCATACCGACGGGACAGCGCTCTCCAGCCACGTAGAGCGTCTTCCCCGGACGTGCTGCGGTGGGTGGCGCAGCTGTGTCGGCATAACTGTGCCGTATTGACATGGCCGTATGCAGGTGCTCAGATTAGATGATCAGAACAGTCCCTTGGGATCTATTAAATAAAAACCGCACACACGGCCCCGCTAATCAGAGCCGAGTGAGATTTTTAGGTAAAAAAATAGTCTCTTTTCTTTTCTGGCCCCAAGCCACAGATTCAGATCGATCGAAACATCGATTTCACTGAATTGTTTTGGTCAAAAAAAACCAACCAAAAAAATGCCTGAAATTCAAAAGGCGTTGACATCTTCAAAACAAAAATGTTTCAATTTTCCGATTCAAAATGACTTTCTGCTTTTATTTAAAAAAGAAATAAATGGAAAAGCTCGAAAACGAAATGTTTTGTCCCATCCCAAATGAAATTTTTCTCCCATTTTTTTTTGGGTCGCTGGAAATTTCAGAACGTTTTTCGTTTCGGGTGGAACCACGGTGAATTCTTTCCCCCGATGTTTCAGAAGAGACAGCACAACAAAAACCCCCAGATATTTGCCCAGCTCTGCTGCTAACTCCTTGGTGCTTCTACTTCCACCTTCACAAAGTCACGGAGGGGCCCAGATTTAGCAGCCAGAGCATGGGGTGCTGGGAGGGAAGATTTGCCTGCCAGGATGTGTGCGGAGGGGTGGGAGGGCTAAACTGGCAGGCCCTGATGTCCTAAATGGGCAGCAGGCCTCTGGGGAGTGCAGAAGGGATAAATGAGGAATTTAGTGGCCTGTCAGGATGCTCAGGGGGGTCTGACACTGGCAGGGGGAACAGAGACCCAGACCCAGCACCCCAAATGCCCGGTCCCCTCGGTCTCATTTGGTAGCACCCAGGTCAGACAGCCCACTGGAGCGGAAATCCGCCCTTGCGTCTGGCTCTGGACAGGGCGCTTTGGCCAAGGGGTCTGAAAGTGGGATGGGGCCACTGCCTCCCAGCCAGCATCTGCTCTGGAGCCTCCAGACCCCCGGGCTGACACCCCGGCCCCTCGAAACAAATTAAAAAATCCCTCACTCTTATTTTTTAATCACAATTTTAAAAATAGCATCTCTGGGCTAACAAGGTACCCCCAGTGCTAAATGCCTCCAGATTCCTGGATTTCCCAACGTCCCTTTAAGGGTATCCCCCGTTTACAGATGGGGAAACTGAGGCACGAGATGGCCTAAGTAATCTGCCCAAGGGACAGTGAATTGAACTTTGGTCTCCAGACTCACTGGCTGACGCTCTACCTCCTAGGCCCCCCCATCCATCCACATCCTGAGAGGCAACGTGGAAAGGGTACATCTGTCCTGCAAAAAACAACCCCATGGCAGTGAGCCTCAGCGCCCCCAAGTGACTCGGGCTACAAATAGCTACGTAAACATTCCCAAACGAGCTGGATGGTCAGCGCAGGGCAAGGGGCAGGCTGCAGTGCCAAGCAAATCATGGATTTTGCCGGATGGGCACTGAACCAAAACATAATTTTTAAAAAAAATCTGGTTTGAATCCAACCAAAACAAAACAAAAAAATAAATAAAATAAAAGAGGGGAGGGGGATTTTTCATCAAATCAAAAACTTGAAAAAAAAATCAGTCTGAATTGATCAAAACATTTCAGGTCAATTCAAAACAAACTGGGGGGTTCGATTCATTTCAAAATAATCACTTCACAATGATTTTTTTTAGTTAGCTGGTTTTGGGTGTTTTTAACCTTTTTTTGTGGGATTTTTTTGTTTTTGTTTGTTTTTAGGCGATTTTTATTTGAGTGTTTTTCATCTGTTTTTTGGGGGGGAGGGAGGGCGTTAGTGTTTTGTTTTGATGTGGGTGTTTTCCACCCTATGTTGCTTTTTTTTTTTTTTTTTTTTTTGAAGGCCATTTTGAATATGAAACACCATTTTGAAACAAAACATTTTTGTCGAAAAAACCCCACCCAAACCATTTTTCCCTCAGCTGAAGCTCTTTGTCCAACGCACCCCGAATGTGGGGATCGTGACATGAGAAGGGAGTTCCCAGCAGTGCGTGGGGCACTTGCTGGCACATTTCCAGTTTTTTCCCATGAGGCTGGATACCAATTCTGGCCGGGAGTCGCCCCAGGAGTTGCCGGCACTTGTTTGTCTTGCGTCAGGTCTAGACTCGTGGAATGGCTAATTAAGATGGAACACTCTGGGTCCTCATCCCGTGATGACATAATCCTCAGCGATGGCTCTCCAAGGACGGAAGACCTCTCTACACTTGGCTGCTGGCCAGTTCAATTCAGGCTATAGCTGGGAACCCTGCCGGTGGCCGAATGGAGGGGGCTGAATTTGTGTGGTATGTTTCAGCCAAAGCATCTCCCCCCTACAAAGATTTTAGGGAGGGGGGGAGACCCTCAGAAGTATCCGAGCCACAATTCAGTTTGGTGCCAGAAGTTTGGAGGTTGATCCCTGTCCACCTCAGCACTTCAGACTGTCAGCAAGCGAGCCTGGAAAAAATTCTCACTGCAGGGAGTGGCTGGAAGAGCAAATGGCGCAGCGGGGATGGAAGTCAGGATACCCAGGGTCTATGCAAACTGCAAGAGGGAGTGTGGTCGAGTGAGCACAGCAGGGGACTGGCAGGCTGGACTTGGAGGGAAAGTGTTTACTGATTTGAGGAAGCAGGATTTGAGATCAGGACCCCTGGATTCTAGTCCCAGCTTTGGGATGAGAGTGAGGTCTAGTGGTTAGAGTGGGGGGACTGGGAGCTTGGTCTGTATTGCCAGGGTGGGGGGAGTGGTTGGCTAGTGGTTAAAGCAGGGGAATGGGAGCCAGGATTCCTGGGTTCTCCTCCCAGCTCTGCACTAACTTGCTGAGTGACCGTGGGCATTTACTTCTCCCTGGATTTTGGTTTCCCGGTAGGACAATACCATCTGCGGGGCTCGTCTGCCTTTATCAAGCCACGGCCGTAGAGTGTTTTCAGACAGGGAGGGGGAAGGGGCTGTGTGTATGCAAAGAATCAATCCTCTCCAGCATCTTACCAGGGCACCGGCTGATTCTTAACCAACACTCCGTGCAAGAAGTCCCACTCTACGCTAACGCACTTCACCTCATTGCCGAATGGGGCGGCCATCTTTACTCGCGCGCCACTTTGCTCCAGATCAGCTGATTTCAGGCCGCCTTAGCGCAGTCTCTGAGCGGCTGCCTCTGGAGACGGGCCAGGCCTCCTACAAGAACAAGAGGCGAGAAAGAGTCAGTTTTCTTCCCCCCACCATGGAGTCAACGCACAGACAGACGAAGCTCATGTTTCTGAAAATCCATCCACTGTTGCCAAGGGCTGGGGGTGACAAAAAAGAGGAGAGATTGGGGGTGCCCCTGTGGGAGGCAGTATTGCCTAGTGGATAGAGTACAGACCTGGGACATGGGAGAACAGCGTTCAAGTCCCAGCTCTGCAGGGTGACTGTGGGTGACTCCTTTTCTGTGCCTCAGTTTCCCATACCTGTACAATAGGGAGAATAATCCACCCATCATCTGTTTCAATTGTGAGGTCTCTGGGGCAGTGACTGTCTGTCATCTGGTGCTACCATAACATACGCCGGAGACGTCTAGCCCAGCACAGTTCTCCTAATGGGGGTGTCTCCGAGCCCAGCACAGCCGGGCACTAACCAGGATAGCTCACTCCTCCAGGCACCCCAAGCCAAGAAAGCACCCCGTTTGCCAGGATAGCTGTATCTCCACTCTGGGCTTCTTCCGGCCTTGCTGTCGATCAGGGATCCCGGCGTTCCGGCCCTGGCCTGCCAGATGTCTGCTATGCAGACCTGGTCTTAGCTCAGGCAGGAGGCTGTGGCCATCCCAGGGAGCTGCCCACAGACACATGGGCTCGATCATTTTGGATCAGCTGCTGGGAGCACGTAGGGCAGAAGCTAAGACGGCAGGGGTATCTTTCAAGGATAAGTGATGGAGACAGGCACAATCTCCCCTTCGGATAAGTGCAGGAGACTAACAGGCTCGCTGGGCCACTCCCCGCTGAGTGAGGTTAGAGCAACACCCCCATCTTTGACTCTGGGGTCCCCTCCAAATTGGGTACAGACCAGCACATTCATGCACCTGTCTGCATCGTGCAGGGAACAGCTGCCAGACAGGTTCAGAATCTTAGACTACTAATATTACAGTAACTTCTGAAATTAGAGCCCCATCGCGCCAGGCGCCATCCAGATACACAGTGACCGAGATCAGGGCCCCGTCGTGCCAGGCGCCACCCAGACACGTAATGACCGAGATCAGGGCCCGTCGGGCCGGGCACTGCCCAGACACGTAATGACCGAGATCAGGGCCCGTCGGGCCGGGCACTGCCCAGACACGTAATGACCGAGATCAAATAGACAACGAGCACAGACAGGGGAAGGGACAAGGTCAGTGGCTGAGTGGGGATGAGAACCCAAGTATCCAAGATCTCACTCCAGTGCAGTATCCGCTAGGCCAGTGGTTCTCAACCAGGTGTATATGCAGCCCTGGGGGTATGCAGAGGTCTTCCAGGAGGTACGTCAACTATCTAGATCCATATTTCCCAGCCTGGCGGGTCATGACCCCCAGGAGGTCACAGGATGGATTTAGGGGTGTTGCAAATGCAGGGCCAACATTAGGGGATGGCAAGCAGGGCAACTGCCTTGCCACAGCGAGCCCTATGAAGTTAAGTGACACGCTTTGGCCCCAGGTGGCGGGGCTCAGGCTTCAGAGCCCTGGAATGGGCACACTAGTCTGGAAAGTTGAGAACCGCCGCTCTAGTCCATCATTCACCTCTTCCCTAGTTCTTCCTTTCCATCCTGAAGTGAGAGGAAGCCCAGTGTGCCGACGGGGGGGGGGACACGACTCCAGTTCTTTGCCCCCACGGGCGTACCAGAGGGGAGGAGAGCAGCTAGGCAGCAGTACATGTGTGACAGAACGCTCCCTGCCCAGCCGTCTTTGATAGTTGCACGTAGCAGGATGAATCATAGAACCCCAAGGTTAGAAGGGACCGCAAGGGCCATCTAGTCTAACCCCCTGCCAAGATGCAGGAGTTGTTGTGTCCAAACCATCCAAGACGGGTGGCTACCCAGCCTCCTTTTGTAAACCTCCAATGAAGGAGCTTCCAGGACTTCCCGAGGCAGTGTGTGCCATTGTCCGGCTGTTCTTACGGGTAGGAAGTTTTTCCTGAAATTTAATCTAAATCTGCTATGCTGTAGTGTGAACCCATTGCCTCTTGTCCTGCTCTCTCTGGCAACAGAGAACAACTTTTCTCCATCTTTTTTATGGCAGCCTTTCGAGTATTTGAAGGCCGCTACATCCCCCCTTACTCTCTTCTTTTCCAAACTACACATACCCAATTTCTTCAGCCTTTGTTCATATAGCTTGCGTTCCACCCCTTCGAGCATCTTTGTCGCTTGCCTCTGGATCCTTTCCAGTTTCTCTACATCCTTTCTGTACATTGGTGACCAAAACTGGACACAGCTCTCCAGCTGAGGCCCAACCAGTGCCGAGTAAAGCGGTACTGTCATCACCTCCCGTGACTTGCATGTTCTGCCTTTGTTAATGCAACCTAAAATTGCATTTGGTTTTTTTGCACCAGCATCGCATGGCTGACTCATGTGCAGCTTGCGATCCATCACAACTCCCAGATCCTTCCCAGTAGCGCTGCCGCCAAGCCCGTTATCCCCATCCTGTATTTGTGCATTTGGTTTTTCCTTCCGTGAGTGTAGCACTGTACATTTGTCTTTGTTGAATTTCATTTTGTTCTCTATAGCCCAGTTCTGCAATTTGTAAAGATCCCGCTGAATCTTAGCGCTATCCTCCAAAATGTTGGCAACCCCCCCAGCTTCGTGTCATCTGCAAATTTGATCAGCATCCTCTCTATTCCTACATCCAGGTCATTAATACAGATGTTAAACACACCTGACCCAGAACAGATCCCTGTGGAACCCCACTCGAGATCTCCCTCCAATCCGACATTGTTCCATTCTTTGTTTGTGGCTGTTTATCCACTTAATGGTAGTTCTGCAGAGCCTGCATTTTTCCAGCTTACTTATCAGAATGTCATATGTCAACAGCCTTGCTGAAGTCCAGCTATGTTATGTCCACCACATTCCCCCATCCACCAAACCAATTACCCTGTCAAAGAAGGAAATCAAACTGGTTCGATGTGATTAGTTCTTGGTAAATCCACGCTGGCTGCTAGCGATCATCCCTCCATCCTCCAGTGAATGTTTTATACATTGCTCCGGTAGATCCCAGGTATCAAAGTCAGGCTGACTGATCTATAGTTCCCTGGCTCCTCCTTTCACCCCCTTTTTAAAGGTGAGCGCTGCATTAGCCCTTCTCCCATCTTCGGGGACCTCTCCTGTCATCCAGGAGTTTGCAAATATCACCACGTGTTCCTTTTTGTGAGAAGACTGAAGTAAAGTAGGCACTGAGCTGCTCTGCATTCCTGTCATCTTCTGTTCCCAGCTCCCCTTCTCCGTCAAGCGGCAGGCCCACACTGTCCCTGATCTTTCTTTTTTGTCTGACGTTTGAAGAACCGCTCCTTGTCGTCTCTAACTTTCCTTGCCGGCTGTAACTCGTTCTTTGCCTTGCCTGTTTTGTCCTGACACGCTCGCACTATTCCTGCTTCCTCGGTGACATTCCTCTCCTTCCATTGTATTCCTGTGATTCCATTGTTCCTGTGTGTATCCCTTTTGGTTTTTAGAGAGATAAAAAGCTCCTTGTGCAGCCACATTGGCCTCCTGTGGCTCTTCTTATCTTTCCTCTGCATCGGAACCTGCGTCAAAATAGCTGGATGTCTGGCTCCTCTTCTTCCTAATCGGTTGTTCCATGGGACTTTGCCTACTATTTCTCCATGAGGGTTGAAATCCACCTTTATGAAGTCCATTGCCCTTGTTTTGCTATTCTTGTGTCCTCCTTCCCATAGGATCTTGAATTCTATCAGATCACGATCACTTCCTCCCAAGTTCCCGACCACCTTCACGTTCACAACTAATTATTCCTGTTGGTCAAAACCAGATCCAAAAGGGATGGCCCCCTAGTTGTTTCCTTAACTTTCTGATTCACACGCTAAGAATTTGCAGGACATACTATGTTTTGCTGTAACAGTCTCCCAACAGATCTCAGGGATCCCTCAGCCTGGGGCCGCGAACAGGAACTCCCAGCATGGGTTCTTGTGTAGTCAGCCCAGCACTAGAGGCCACAAAAGGCCTGCCTCACCACTGCCACCACCCCAGGCATGGCCGCTGGAGAGTCAAGACCAAGATCCCAGGGTGATGCTGCCATGGCAACCCCAGGAAAGGTCAGCAGACACCCCCCTGCTTTTGGCTGCTGGGGTGTGGGTAGCAACAGCCGCTCCCCCGCCACTCTGTCTGTATGGGATCAGAAAGGGGGCACCAGCAAAAAGGGGCAATTTAATACATAGGAGGGAGGCAACATGGCCTAGTGGGTAGAGCACTAGGCTGGGACTCTGGCAACTGGGGTTTTAGTCCTATGTGATGTTGAGCGTCACTGTCCCACTCCCTGCCTCAGTTTCCCCCTCCCACCCTTTGTCGATTTAAACAGCGAGCCCTTCGGGGCAGGGACTGTCTCTCACTCTGCATCTGGACAGCTTCCAGCCTGAGGGACTTCTGGTTTTCGCTGGGGCCTCTACAATAATAGTAATAATAATAATAATTAATAATAATAAGGGACTCAGAGTTTAAGGCCAGATGCCCCCGGGAATAACCTGGTGGTGTGGGAAGTCACAGGGCTTGTTGCCAGCGAGCTGACAAGCCACCTAAGCACATGGACAGAAGAAGAAGGTAACAGGGACCATCTCAAACACAGAAAAAACGAATGGGCTCTGACTAATTAAGGGTGTTGTTAGGGCTTAATAAAAAAAACAAACCCTTGATCAGCTGCCACATGCTTCGTACAACAGATCCTGTCCAGACATTCACATACGGCCTGGAATAAGAGCAGCCACAGGGAGCCATACCAGTATAGCTACCGCAGTATAATTATTCTGGTAAATTTCCCATATATCCTAGGAACTTGTGTGGTGCCCAACACTAGAGTATCTGAGTACCTCAGACACTTTAATGGATTTATCCTCATAACACCCCTGTGAGGCAGGGCATGACTGTTATCCCCACTTTAAAGATGAAGAAACTGAGGCACAGAAAGCCTAAATAACTTGCTCATGGTCACGCAGGAAGTCAGTGGCAGAGCAGGGAATGGAACACAGGTTTCCCACTGCCTAGGCTACAGCCCTAACCACTGGACCACCCTGCCTCTTGCAGACAAGCCTTACGGCAATCATGGAGCTGACTTTCCCCCTCTCTTACCCCAAGGGAATGTGGGCTCATGGTTAAAGCCCAGAGCTGCAAATCAGGACTCCTGGAGTCTAATCCCAACCCTGGACAGAATCCTTGCCTGCTCTGTGCCTCAGTTTCCCCATGAGACTAACACTCACCTCATCCTGGGGTGGGCGGGGAAGGATAATTAATGGCCTCAACCTTGTAACAGGAGCTGGGGCACTGACCCCCCCACACCAGTGAAGAGAACCACTGAAATCAGTTTGCACAAGAGGCCCCTGTGCTAGCCCAGTCCCAAGCAGAACCTGAGCCTACGGCTGCAAAGGGCTCTGAGAGTCAGTGGTTGGCAGGAGCTGAGAGGGAGGGCAAAGGGTTAAAAAGGCACCAAGGAGATGCAAGCTTGGCTGCTGCAGCCTCAACCCCAGGGCTGCCCATGTCAAGACAAAGGGGATCCAGGGGTGTAAGACCTGAGCTTAGGGATCAGATTGCAACTCCCTGGGGTAGAGGCCATCTTTCTGTTCTGTGTCCGTACAGCCCCTAGCACAATGGCAGCACCTGGGCACTATCATAATACTCCTAATAACAATACAAATGTACAGCCCCTAGCGCAATGGGAGCGCCTACACACTACCATAATACACCTAATAGCAATACAAATGTACAGCCCCAAGTGCAATGCAGTCCTGGTTCATAACTGGAGCGCCTAGGGACTACCGTAATACACCTAATAGCAATATCCGGAAAATGGGGGCCTGGTCCATGACAGGGGCTCCTCAGTGCTAATGTATTATAGCTAATAGCAATAAAAATGCTGTGTCTAGCATGAACACCAGCAAACACCACAGCTCCTGCTGGGGAGATGCACACAAGCCAGGGGCAGGAGGGACCATGAGAGGGATAATCCTGAACTCTCCCCTATGCACACAGTCCACGGATTCAAAAACAAGGCTGTGCACATGCAAGCACTATCCACTACTCCTGGCTGATGCAAGTGTTCCCAGGTAGAGGCTGAATGGTGAGTCAGTGGCAGAATCCAGCAGTCCTGGCTCCCAGCCCCCTGCTCTTACTAGACCCCACTCCCCTCCCAGAGTCAGGGACAGACCCCAGGAGTCCTGATTCCCAGCCCCTCCCCCCCACGCAAACACACACACACACACACACACACACACACTCTCCCTTTCCTATCTCAGGTTCCTTCTTTAGATACCCTGAGGCAAGGGGAGGGGGTGCATGAAATTAACGTGGTATGTTAATGTCACATTTTACACTCTAGGCACATGCACGCCCCACCTAGATTTTGATCATTTATGTGAAATTACAAAATTAGACTTTTAAAAAAGGAACATTTCCACACCAAAGTCCCCCACAAGAGGGAACTCCAGATCAGAAACCCCCCAAACCAGCAGAAACATTGGGTCAGGATCCAGACGCTGTCACTGGCCCATCCCCTCATAGGCTGAGCCAGACCACTGGCTCCAAGTACACCTGAATATCATGAGCCCAGCTCTCCATCCCCCTCTGCCCCTTGTGCCGTGGTGCTACGGGTATCAGTGCAAACGGGAAAGGTGGTGCGTTCACACCCAGTTTGCACTGACTGGTGTATTGTACATGCAAGAGCCTCGTCATCACAAATTGCTCATTCCTCTCCAGATTATGGCTCCCAAAGACACCCCCCCGCATCTTTGCCATGACAGCAGAGTGCCTCACCATCTTTAACAGAGGTGCCCTCACAACAACTTTGTGAGATGATGGGAAAGTGAGCCCCAGACAGCACGTCTACACTGGTTCTCATGGCCCTGGTTCTCATGGGGGACTTCAATCACCCAGACATCTGCTGGGAGAGCAATACAGCAGAGCACAGACAATCCAGGAAGTTTTTGGAGAAGTGTTATGGACAATTTCCTGGTGCAAGTGCTGGAGGAACGTGGTAGGGGCCGTGCTCCTCTTGACCTGCTGCTCACAAACAGGGAAGATTTGGTAGGGGAAGTAGAAGAGGGTGGTAACTTGGGCAGCAGTGACCATGAGATGGTCAAGTTCATGATCCTGACAAAAGGAAGAAAGGAGAGCAGCAGAATACGGACCCTGGACTTCAGAAACGCAGACTTTGACTCCCTCAGGCAGCTGATGGGCAGGATCCCCTGGGAGGCTAATATGAGGGGGAAAGGAGTCCAGGAGCGCTGGCTGTATTTTAAAGAAATCTTATGGAGAGCGCAGGAACAACCATCCCTATGTGCAGAAAGAATAGCAAATATGGCAAGTGACCAGCTTGGCTTAACAAGGAAATCTTCAGTGAGCTTGAACACAAAAAGGAAGCTTACAAGAAGTGGAAGCTTGGACAGATGACTAGGGAGGAGTATAAAGATGCTGCTCGAGCATGCAAGGGTGAAATCAGGAAGGCCAAAGCACAACTGGAGTTGCAGCTAGCAAGGGACATGAAGGGTAACAAGAAGGGTTTCTACAGGTATGTTAGTAACAAGAAGGTGGTCAGGGAAAGTGTGGGTCCCTTACAGAATGGGGGAGGCAACCTCGTGACAGAGGATGTGGAAAAAGCTGAAGTACTCAATGCTTTTTTTGCCTCTGTCTTCACAGACATGGTCAGCTCCCAGACTACTGCACTGGGCAGCACAGAATGGGGAGGAGGTGAGCAGCCCTCAGCGCTGAAAGAACAGGTTCAGGACTATTTAGAAAGGCTGGACATGCACAAGTCCATGGGGCCGGATGCAATGCATCCGAGGGTGCTGAGGGAGCTGGCTGATGTGATTTCAGAGCCATTGGCTATTATCTTTGAAAGCTCGTGACAATTGGGGGAGGTACCTGATGATTGGAAAAATGCAAATATAGTGCCCATCTTCAAGAAAGGGAGGAAAGGATCCAGGGAACTACAGACTGGTCAGCCTCACCTCAGTCCCTGGAAAAATCATGGAGCAGGTCCTCAAGGAATCCATTTTGAGGCACTTGGAAGAGAGGAAGGTGATCAGGAACAGACAGCATGGATTCACCAAGGGCAAGTCATGCTTAACCAACATGACTGCCTTCTAGGATGCAGTGACTGGCTCTGTAAATGTGGGGAAGGTGGTGGACATGATATACCTTGACTTTAGCAAAGCTTTTGATATGGTCTCCCACAATATTCTTGTCAGCAAGTTACAGAAGTATAGGTTGGATAAATGGTCTATAAGGTGCATAGAGAGCTGGCTAAATCATCAGGCTCAACGGGTAGTGATCACTGGCTCCATGTCTAGCTGACAGCCCATAACAAGCAGAGTGCCCCAGGGGTCAGTGCTGTGGCCAGTTTTGTTCAACATCTTAATTAATGATCTGGAGGATGGGGTAGATTGCACCCTCAGCAAGTTTGCAAATGACACTAAACTGGGGGAAGTGGTAGATATGGTGGAGGGCAACGATAGGATACAAAGTGACCTAGACAAATTGAAGGATTGGGCCAAAAGAAATCTGATGAGGTTCAACAAGCACAAGTGCAGAGTCCTGCATTTAGGACAGAAGAATCCCATGCTCTGCTACAGACTGGGGACCGACGGGCTAGGCAGCAGTTCTGCAGAAAAGGACTTGGGAGTTACAGTGAATGAGAAACTGGATATGAGTCAGCAGTGTGCCCTGGTTGCCAAGAAGGCTAATGGCATATTGGGCTGCATTGGTAGGAGCGTTGCCAGCAGATCGAGGGAAGTGATTATTTCCCTTTATTCGGCACTGGTGAAGCCACATTCGGAGTATTGTGTCCAGTTTTGGGCCCCCCACTACAGAAAGGATGTGGACAAATTGGAAAGAGTTCAGCAAAGGGCAATAAAAATGACTAGGACCCTGGGGCACATGACTTATGAGGAGAGGCTGAGGGAACTGGGCTTGTTTAGCCTGCAGAAGGAGGGGGATTTGATAGCAGCCTTTAACTACCTGAAGGGAGTTGCAGGGAGGATGGAGCTAGGCTGTTCTCAGTGGTAGTAGATGGCAGAACAACGAGCAATGGTCTCAAGTTGCTGTGGGGGAGGTCTAGGTTGGATATTAAGAAAGCAAATTTCTCTAGGCAGGTGGTGAAGCACTGGAATGGGTTACCTAGGGAGGTGGTGGAATCTCCATCCTTAGAGGTTTTTAAGGTGCAGCTTGACAAAGCCCTGGCTGGGATGATTTAGCTGAGGTTAGTCCTGCTTTGAGCAGGGGGTTGGACTAGCTACCTCCTGAGATCCCTTCCAACCCTCACCTTCTAGGATTTGATGATTCAATGATATACTGTCTTATTATATGAGCCAAAATGATAATATGAAAACACATCAGTCTGATCATTTCCTGCAAAGATTTTGACAAAAGCCGACCTATTCCAGCGAAAGGTTCCAGTCCAGTCAGCGCGTCCCAGCAGCAGACTGCCATACAACCAGCTCCCATCGGTATCAACCCCCCGGAGGTGGTGGAGGAGGCAGCATGTAATATCTCTAGCAGCGAGGCAAAGGGCGAAGTGCAGCTGGTCCCCCCCCCGATTCAGCCTTCGGGGTCCCAGCCACTGTAGGCCCAGCCAGTCACGCCAACACCACAGAACATGTCCAGGCTGACAGCAGGAAACACACAGAGCTGGGATAAGCTTCAGCGCTCTTGGGGGATGTTGGAGCGACTTACAGCAAGAGGGTACTAAGACTGAGAACTAGAGAAACCGCGAGATTTCTGATCCCAATCCCAATTTATTCCCAGAGCAGCCCTGTTATTATGAATAATTATTTGTATAACCACAGCACCTAGAAGCCATAGCACAGACCTGGATGCCATTGTGCCATGCCTAGACCAGTGGTTCCCAAACTCTACCACGTTGCGCACCACCAACATAAAACGCCTCCACCTGTAGTGCCGCCACCAAGTTTTGGGGGGTGGGGCTGATGCCAGAGTGGCTCCTGGCCAGCTGCTGTGAGTGTACCTGGGGAGGAGGGGGCCAGAGCGGCTGGGCTGCCGTGCTGCCTGGGGGTGGGGACGGCGCCAAAGCGGCTCCTGGCCAGCCGCTGAGAGTGTGTTTGGGGGGGAGAAAGGGGGCAGAATGGCCGGCAGCAGGAGGACACGTACCAATGGGAGGTGGCCTGCATACCCCTGGTGGTATGCATACCACAGTTTGGGAACCGCTGCCCTATATGTATTAATTGCTAGTAGGTGTACTACGGTAGCATTTTGAAGCCCCAGTCACAGACCTGGATGCCATTGTGCCATGTGCTATATATATTAATTACTATTAGGTGTTTTACGGTAGCACCTTGCCACCCTGTCATAGATCAAGACCCCCATTGGTCCATGTGCTATACATATTAATTGCTATTAGGTATATTACGGTAGCACCTTGGCACCCCAGTCACAGGCCAGGACCCCATTTTGCTAGGTGCTATACATATTAATAGCTATTAAGAGTATTATGGTAGCACCTGAGAGCCCCTGCCATGGAGCAGGACCCCACTGTGTACACTTTAATGCTGTTGGGTGTGTAGCACCCGAGTGACGGACCCAGCCCTCATCATACCAGGGCTTGTTCAACCACAGAACAAAAAGACGGTCCCTGCCCCAAAGCCGTTCTTTCCAAAAAAGTGGTCCCATTTTAACTATCCCAGTCTAGATAATAAGAGGACCAGAAGAATACCACCATGCTAACCAGCAGAGTAATGGACGCTGTTAGAGGCAAAAAGACGTCCTTTAAAGTCTGGAAGTCAAATCCTACTGAGGATAATAGGAAGGAATGCAAAATCCAGCAGGTTAAGCGTCAAATAAAGCAGGCCAAGAAAGAATTTGAGAAGCAACTTGCTAAAGATGCAAAAACTAAAAGTAAGAACTTTTTAAGTACATCAGAAGCAGGAAGCCTGTCAAACAGTCAGAGGGGCCACAGACGATTGAGGTGCTAAAGGAGCATCCAGAGAAGACAAGGCCATTGTACAGAAGCTAAATGAATTCTTTGCATCGGTCTTCACTGCAGAGCACATCAGAGCTATTCTTTCTGGGTGACAAATAAGAACATAAGAATGGCCATACTGGGTCAGACCAACGGTTCAATATCTACCTTCCAACAGTAGCTGGTTCAGATGTTTCAGAGGGAATGAACAGAACAGGACAATTAACGAGTGATCCACCCCCTGTCATCCAGTCCCAGCTTCTAGCAGTCAGAAGCTTAGGGACCGCATGGGGTACCATCCCATATGGATATGTCAATAGAAGAGGTTTCACACAGATTGATAAATTAAACAGTAATAAGTCACCAGGACCAAATGGTTTTTACCCAAGAGTTCTGAAAGAACTGAACTATGAAACTGCAGAATTACTATCTGTAGTACGTAACCTATTGCAGAAATCAGCGTCTGTACCAGATGAATGGCAGATAGCTAATGTAACACTGATTTTTTTAAAAAGGCACCAGAGGGGATCCCAGCAATTACAGGCCGGTAAGCCTAACTTCAATACCAGGCAAATTGCTTGAAACTATACTGAAGAACCGAATTAACAGACACATAGATAAACACGATTTGTAGGGGAAGAGTCAACACGACTTTTGTAAAGGGAAATCATGCCTCACTAATCTACTAGAATTCTTTGAGGGTGTCAAAAAGCATGTGGACAAGAGCGATCTGGTCAACATAGTGTACTTGGACTTTCAGCTTTGACAAAAGGTCCCTCACCAAAGTCTCTCAAGAAAATTATCAGTCATGGAATAAGAGGGAAGGTCCTCTCCTGGATCAGTAACTTTTTATAAGACAGGAGACAAAGAATAGGAATAAATTATCAGTTTTCACAATGGAGAGTTAAACAGCGGGGGTCTCCCCAAGGATCTGTTCTGTTCAACATACTCATTAATGATCTGGAAAAGGGGTGAACGGTGAAGTGGCAAATTATTCAAGATAGTTAAGTCCAAAGCTGACTGCAAAGAGTTACAAGGGGATCTCACAAAACTGGGTGGGACTGGGGTAGCAAAGTGGCAGATGAAATTCAACACTGAGAAATGCAAAGTAATGCACTCTGGAAAACATAATCCCAACTATACATATATAATGATGGGGTCTAAATCAGCTGTTACCACTCAAGAAAGAGATCTTGGCGTCACCGTGGATAGTTCTCTGAAAACATCTGCTCAATGTGAAATAGCAGTCAAAAAGGCTAACACAGTGGTTCCCAGTCCTTGGCCCACCGCTCCCCTCCCGCTGGCTGCAGAAGAGAGCAGCTGTCTAAGACCCAGGCGGAGCGCGTTGCCGCAGGGCTAAAAGACCGGTGCAGGCTTTTTGCTGCAGCAAAGGGAACGGGAGATCAGTGCTCCCCTCTCCCTGGCTGTAGCAGGGAGTATGGCAAAGCGCTCCGCCTGGGTCCCTTGGTGCTCAAGTCCCTGCTGGAGCCAGAGAGCCAGTCCTCCAGCTGCAGAAGGGAGTCACTGCCTAAGGACTCAGGTGGAGCGCATGGGGCTACAGGATGCGTGCGGTTTCCCTGCTGCAGCCAGGGGGACGGGAGATCAGCGAGGAGGGAGGCAGCCTCCGCGCTGAACTCCTTCCGTCTGACTGCAATGGAGGGGTGGGGGACTGCTGGCGGAGACTGATGGCCCTTCAGGGTTGTAAAAATGACATCTGTGGCCCTCGAGCCAAAAAGGTTGGGAAGCAGTGGGCTAACAGAATGTTAGGAACCATTAGGAAAAGGATAGAAAATAAGGCAGAAAAATATCATAATGCCCCAATATAAATCCATGGTATGCCCACACCCTGAATACTGTGTCCCATTCTGGTCGCTCCATTTCAAAAAGGATACAGTGGAACTGAAAAAGGTTCAGAGAAGGGCAACAAAAATGAACAAAGGTCTGGAATGGCTTCCGTGTGAGGAGACACTAAAAAGATTTGTGCTGTTCATCTTAGAAAAGAGACGGCTAAGGGGGGTAGCGCGACCAGAAGTTGTATACTGGTTGGAGATTGTGACTCAGGACTCTGCTTTCTTAACAGTTTGTCTCATGCATACACCCCAACCTCAACCCTTCATTAGCAGCAGAGCTAATGAATTTAATTTTGATTTAACTTTTTTCCCTGAAAAAGGCAGATTTATCAAACCGAAACCATTCTCGGGAAATGGTCAGTTTTGATTAACTTCCCAACTTGAAAAAAAGTTGAAAAAAGTTCCAAAATTGTCAAAACACATCATTCTGACATTTTCTAAACAAAAAGTTTCAGGTTTTCATTTTGAAATTTAACTTCATTTACAGTGTTCCAGAAGATTCAAGAAGGACAACTTTGATGGTTTGGACATGTGTCAGAAATGGAGTCAGTTAGGATACCACACATAGCAATACTTATCATAGTCCAAGGAGCTAGAAACAGAGGAAGACCAAGGAGGATGTGTTGGATAGTTATGACCACAGAACAAGGAAGTTTAAAGATAAACAAAGCTGTAAATTTGGTACAAGATAGAAAGTGATTGAAAGATTTCATTCGGCCCCATTGTCACTGTTAAGCTGATCGATGGGAATCAAAGACAAAGAAAAGGCACTTTAAAAAGGCACTGGAGGCGATCCTGGAAATTTTTGAGATTTTGATTTTTTGTCCCAATTGAGGATGAAAAAAATGTTTGAAATCTTGAAAATTCTCAGGAGATAGGAAAACCATTTTCACCCAGCGCTTCTTAGTAGTGTTGGCAACCCCTAATGGTCAAAGATCATGAGCTCACCCAGAAAAATTCTGAGATCAGCTTAAAAACTCTTGAGATTTAAAACAAACAAATAAATAAATAAATATAGGGTTCTTTTTATTTGCCTTCTGGGTTTTGAGCCTTCAGGAATTACAATTTCAAAATTTTCTCTGCGACCCCAATGGCTGGAAACTTGCTTCTTTTTCTAAAGGAAAGTTGAGATAATCGCATAATTCCTGAAGCTGAAACTTTAAAGAGAGAAAAAAAAAAAAGATCCCAAATATTGTGAGACTCAAGATTAACCAAACCCAATTGGTAAAGTTGGTCACACTGAATTTGGTAACAGGGAAAGACAGATTTTGTTGAGAGAGTTGAACTCCCGTTTAAGCACTGAAATGTGCCCCCAGATTTTCGAAAGCGTTTGACACATGGGGTGCTTCTAAAAATCTGCCACGTGACTTCCATGGCCACCAGCTATGATGTCATAAAGTCCAGATTTAGGATTTTAAAAGGGGCGAGGGAGGGATTAGCAGCAAAATATGAAATTCATCAACAAGAAAGGCCCCGTTGTCAAGCAAACTTCCTCGACAGTGCAACTGACCAGGCATTAGAGCGGTGCCTTTAAGAACTGAGAACTCAATTCTGCCAGAGAATGAGCACCTTCAACCTCAACCTCAAGAAGAGCTCCCAGTGCGATGCTGGGGTGAAAAGGGCCAAGGAGATCCTTGGTGGTTTAACCAGGAATCGAAGCGTGATTTTCCCTCCGTGTACAGCATTGGTGAGACATACTGAACACTGCATTCATCTCCGGTGCCCACATTTTCCAAAGGACGCTGAAAAATGAGAGAGGGTGCAGAGAACAGCCACAGAGACGATCCGAGAAAACGTCTGACAGTGAGAGTCTGATTGAAGAGAAGATTGAGAGGTGGCTTGATTATAGCGTATCAGCTCCTTCACGGGGAGACGATTCCAAGGACTAAAGGCTCTTTAAATAAGCGGAGAAAGCCAGACCAAGAACCAGCTGCTGGAAGCTGAAGCTGGACAAATTCAGGTCAGAAACAAGGCGCAGGCATTTAACAATGAAGGCGATTAAACTGCGGGAACAAACTCCCAAGAGAAGTGGTGGATTTTCCATCGCTTCATGGCTTCAGATGAAGACGGGGTGCCTTTCTGGAAGAGACGCGTTAGTCTGCCACAAGTGACTGGGCTCAGAGCAGGGGTAGCTGGACGTGGGGACAAAGAGCCTAACTAGTTTGAAGATGGAGCTTGATCAATTCTTGCACAGGATTATATGACAGGATTGCCCATGACTGTACTTGATGATCCAGAAGGGCTCTTCCAGTCCTATGTATCTATGAATTCTCTGGCCTGTGCTGTCCAGGAGGCTACAGTAGAAGATGGTCCAATGGTCCCTTCTGTCCTTAAACACGATCAGTCCCTTGGCAGGCCTGGGACTTACAGGTGAGCAACCCATCATGAGAGGTTCACTGCCTGTTATCTGCCGATGATCGCCAGCCTCTCAGAAGGTGTACGGCGCCTGCTGCAAGCTGCAGTCCAGCGTGGCAGTGCCGCTAACACCCTGAGGAGCTGTGCGAACTCTCGGCCACTTTTCGCTACGGGCTTTGGGCGTTAAAAGAGCAACGGAGATACCACGAAACAGGGGACTGCTCAGAAACAGGATATTCGGCGGAGAGCTTGAAAGCTGAGAGTCTGAAGCCACTCCGAAAGGTGCTGCCCCCTGTCAAAGGCCCACATCTCATAAGCCGTCAACCCCCGTCATCACCTTTACAGGCAAGCCCAGCAGAGAGCCAAAGACTGAACTGTCAATGGAAACGGAGCTCCCTGTGAGGTCAGGGAGGTTTATGGGGCAGTTATGGGAGGTTTGCCCAGTCTGTACCCACGCTGGGGAGAAAGGGAGCGAATCTATACTTTGAGCCCGCAACACGGCACCTTTCCCCATTTTTTTTCTATTCCTTTGCCTTGGATGGGGTGGATTGTACCCTCAGCAAGTTTGCAGATGACACTAAGCTGGGGAGAGGGGCAGATACCCTGGAGGTAGGGATAGGATACAGAGTGACCTAGACAAATTGGAGGATTGGGTCAAACAAAATCTGATGAGGTTCAATAAGCACAAGTGCAGAATCCTGTACTTAGGAAGGAAGAATCCCATGCACAGCTACAGACCGGGGACCGACGGGCTAGGCAGCAGTTCTGCAGAAAAGGACCTGGGGGTTACAGTGGATAAGAAGCTGGATATGAGTCAGCAGTGTGCCGTGGT
The DNA here is from genome assembly GCF_026122565.2 of Emydura macquarii macquarii. Lineage (NCBI taxonomy): Eukaryota > Metazoa > Chordata > Testudines > Chelidae > Emydura > Emydura macquarii. Next base: position 5,705,538 of record NW_027131927.1, read on the forward strand.
TGCCAAGAAGGCTAACAGCATATTGGGCTGCATTAGTAGGAGCATTGCCAGCAGATCGCGGGAAGTGATTGTTCCCCTCTATTCAGCATTGGTGAGGCCTCATTTGGAGTATTGTGTCCAGTTTTGGGCCCCCCCCACTACAAAAAGGATGTGGACAAGTTGGAAAGAGTCCAGCAGAGGGCAACAAAAATGATTAGGGGGCTGGAGCACATGACTTATGAGGAGAGGCTGAGGGAACTAGGCTTGTTTAGCCTGCAGAAGAGAAGACTGAGGGGGGATTTGATAGCAGCCTTCAACTACCTGAAGGGGGTTCCAGGGAGGATGGAGCTAGGCTGTTCTCAGTGGTAGTAGATGGCAGAACAAGGAGCAATGGCCTCAAGTTGCAGTGGGGAAGGTCTAGGTTGGATATTAAGAAAAAAATTTCCCTAGGAGGGTGGTGAAGCACTGGAACGGGTTACCTAGGGAGGTGCTGGAATCTCCATCCTTAGAGGTTTTTAAGCTGCGGCTTGACAAAGCCCTGGCTGGGATGATTTAGCTGAGGTTAGTCCTGCTTTGAGCAGGGGGCTGGACTAGCTACCTCCTGAGCTCCCTTCCAACCCCCATCTTCTCTGATGCTATGATTCAGAGGGCTCCAATTCTCCCATCACCCTATGCCTTCATGTATTAACACCAGTGCAAAGCGAGGGTCTTTGGCGCACCCTTTGCACTAGTATAAGCAGGGGGCAGAGCAATGGACAGTACAAACTGTCAGATGCCCTGGGATTCAGAGTGAAGTGTGAACAGCACACAGCTGCAGAGTTTATTCTATATCACCACGGTGTGGGCATGAGACACCTTCAATAAAAATCACACATCAGATGCCTGAATGAAACAGCCCGTTATCTTCACACACAAACCCTTCCATCCAAAGTGTTTTCCACAGCCCCAAGTTTGTTGCAAGGAGAAAATTAAAAAAAAAAAAAAAAAAAAAACTCTGATAAGAACAAGGCAAGAAGCTAGAAGCGTTTGAGAGCGATCTTTCTAAAAGCCCCTAATTGCAAAAATATTAGCATAAACTATGACATGAATTTAGCTCAATTACTGCAGGCTCCCAAGCGGGAGTTATAATTAAAATCCACAGCATTCACTACAAACCAGCAGAGGTTAAGAAGAGGTTTTTTTCAAGCCAGAGGAACTCAAAATCTCTATTTTCCCATCAGAAATACCACAGGACAGGTTTCCATTCGGTGGAGCGATAGATCTTTTGCACAGATTATTTTCAGAAGGACTTTCCCTAAACAGCAGGGAAGAGAGAAAAGATTTTTTTCTTTTTGTTATCATCATCTGCTAGGAACTTAAACCAAATCTAGTTCTGGGTTAGCAAGACTCTCTTCAATCTGTTTGTAACAATAACCAGGCACCACACATCTGAGTGATTAATTAATGTAAGGGTGGCAGGCATAGTAAGTGGAAGCTGAAGTTAGGAAGGATTTTTTAAAACAAAGGCTAAAATGTTGGGATTAAAAAGTGGGTGAACAAGAAAATTTAAACGGCTTTGAGGTTGTTCCTCATTTGAATTAAAAACAGGTTGGCTGGTTTGTTTTTAAAATAAACTGACTCTGTCTTGCAGGCAACACAAACGCAACAAACAGCTTCTGGGCATCTGTGCGCTGGTGACAGAATCTGCTTTCTGATTCGGACCGATCTGCTTTCGCTGCCGCAAACTCATGTAAAGAGAAAATGTCCAAACCGCACCTTGGAAAATCTGGCCTCACGTGTCCAGAACAGACTCATTCCCAGACAGTGTCTGCTGCTGTCAATCGTGCCTGCCAGGCCTAGACCTGCCCCTGCGCCACCCCGGTGCGACCCGGACCCGGCCGCCACGTCTGCCTCTGCATTTGGGACTCGTCTCCTGGTGCCCTTGCCACCAGCCTGCGGGTCTCTCGCCAGCACGAAGCACGCTTCCTTCCAGCCCCAGGTGCTCAGGTGCACAAGAGGGGGAGGTTTGGGAGAGGTGCTTTGCACGCACGCCGCCAGCCTCCGCCCGCCTGCAGCCACAGACCTGCACTTGCCCACGTCCCCGCCAAACGCACACATGCATACCGATCCGAACGCACGCCCCACCGCACTCACACCCTCTCACACATACCAATCCGAGCCTACACCTCTCACGCATATCAAATTGAGCTCATCAATAGGAAGGCTGCCTTCCGCATACCAATGCCAGCCTGCCACTAGCAACACAGGCCACGGGCGGACACTGGAGAGGGACTTGGGGCGATCAGCTCCATCTTGTAAACCCCTGGAATTGGGACTTTTCCCCCTGCGGGGAGGGGTTTGATATTTGCCCATCAGCTGGTTGTTTGGTGTCTGGAGGGTTTGCCGAAGAGGCAGGGCTGTGGGTGAGCATTAAGAAAAACTGGAGGCAAAATCTAAGACCACGGAGCTGTCCCCACGAACCAGCCCCATGTTCCACGCTGGGAGTTCGCAGCCCCGTAGACTAGACCTCACGGGAGAACTTGGGAGGGGGAGGGAATAAGGGAGGGTGACAGAGACCCATGTGGCTGATCAAATGAATTCCCTCCACTTATACTGGGCAGCAGAGAAGGGCCCCCTCTGATGCAATTAGACTCCAATTATTAAAGCAAAACTCAAAGGTCTTTAATAAAGATTCCCCAGGACAGGCAGGCAGGGAATGGGGCTGGGGACAGACGGGGGTATCCCCTTGAGGATCCACGTCAGACCACTCCAGTCTGGTACACCAACCTGGCTGGATCTGCCCTCCACAGACAGCAGAACTCCTGGGTCCCCCTGGAATCCTCCCTCCCTGGCCCCGGATCAGAGTAGCGTGGGGATTTTTCCAGCAGCCAGCAGCAAAACTATGACATCCCCCACCCCACATCCTCCATTTCCAGCACCACTCTCTGCCAGGAGCAAAGATCCTGCCCACGGAAGCACAGCTGGCCTTTCTGTGACTCTTCCATGGAACTGAATAGACCCCAGCCAGCTCCAACATTGCTGCATTACCCTGCGCCCTCAGATCCACTCCCGTCCACAATGCCACTTGAACTAAAGGAGAATCTCCCCAAGCTCTCAGCAGTATGGGGGCTATGACCCACAGCCGAGGAGTGCTACATATGCATGCTAGCTGAGTCATTGCCACAAATGTGCAGGTCACATCCATAGCAGCTCCCCCAGCAGGGATCACCAAGCACTTGACACACAGCAGCAAAGCCACACAGCCACCCTATAGGGTTAGGCGGGCATCCATGGTTCACAAATCAGGAAACAGTAGCAACAGACTAAGTGACTGGCCCAAGGTGTCAGTGGCAGAATCTGGAACAGAATCCAGGAGTCCTGACTCCCAGGCCCCACTATTCTAACCACCACACCCCACACTCCTCCCAAAGCCTCCTGGTCCATTTCTCTCAGCTGTAGCTGTCCTCCTGTAGCTCCCGCCCCTTTTTGGTAATAAAGGAGGGGTCAATTTTCAAACGCAAAAATGGCAGCGAAGTGCCAAACTCCCAGTGATTTTCAGGGGAGTCAGGCACCCAGCAGTGGAAAATCTCCCCTGAAATTCACATCACAGTGGGGAGGAAAGTGCACTCGACTTTCAAGAGAGCCCCAGGAGGGTGGTAGATGTTGGACATTTGATCAGGACTAGAAGGTGGCAGGGCGGGGAGGTGGGAAGCCAAGATTAACCTCTGGAGATTCGATTGCTGAGAACAGCCCTGGGATGTTGACAGAACAACAAGCAACGGTCTCAAGTTGCAGTGGGGGAAGGTCTAGGTTGGATATTAGGAAATACTTTATCACTAGGCAGGTGGTGAAGCACTGGAATGGGTTACCTAGGGACGTGGTGGAATCTCCATCCTTAGAGGGTTTTAAGGCCCAGCTGGACAAAGCCCTGGCTGGGATGATTTAGTCGGGGTTGGCCCTGCTTTGAGCAGGGGGTTGGGACTAGATCAGTGGTTCCCAACCTGTGGCCCGCTGGCTGCAGAAGGGAGCCACTGCCTAAGGACCCAGGTGGGGCGCGTTTCTGCAGGGCTAAAAAACCGGTGCAGGCGCCTTGCTGCTGCCAAGGGGATGGGAGATCAGCGCTCCCCTCCCCTGGCTGTAGCAGGGAGCACGGCACAGCGCTCCGCCTGGGTCCCTAGGTGCTGGGGTCCCTGCTGGAGCCAGAAGGAAGGGAGCCACTGCCTAGGGACCCAGGTGGAGCGCACGGGGCTACGGGGCACGTGCTGTTTCCCTGCTGCAGCCAGGGAGACGGGAGATCAGCAAGGAGGCAGCCTCCTCGCTGATCTGCTTCCGTCCGGCTGCAGTTGGGCGGGTGGGAGGCTGCTGGCGGAGACCGGTGGCCCTTCAGGGTTGTATAAATGATATCCGTGGCCCTCAAGTCAAAAAGGTTGGGAACCAGTGGGCTAGATACCTCCTGAGGTCCCTGCCAACCCTAATCTTCTATGGACTTGACAGAATACAGCAAGTCTTCTCCAATTCTAGGACAGACAAGCCCCAAGGGCCAGCTAGGAACATTCTCTGGTTCCTTCTCCCCAATCCCAACCCAGCTCTCCTCCCTTTACCACAGCTGGAAGCAGCAGCTGGACAAATTCAGACTGGAAACAGGATGCACGTTTCTAATAGGGAGGGTGATTCACCCTAAGAATAGTCGTTCCCTCCCCACCCCCAGCCGGGGACAGGGTGGATTCTCGATCACTCCAAGTCTACAGTGAGATTGGACGTCTCTTTCTAAACGCGCCGCTCTCGTTTGACCACCGGATCTGGGAGGGATGCAGGGGTCACTAGGCGCGATTCCCTGGCCTGCGTGATGCAGGAAGTCAGACTAGATGATCAGAACGGTCCCTTCCAGCACAGAACAGACAGAACTCAGCCCTGCCTTTCCAGAGGCAGAAAGATCCAACCTGAGAACCCAGTGACCTGGGTGCTGTCGGGAAATCAGGACAAGAGGCTTGAAACACCCTGGGCAGGTGTTAAGCCACCACGGGGATCCCTTTGCGGCTGGGGAGACTCCAGACTCCTGGAGCAAGCACTGATGTTCCCCCGCCCCAGAGTGTCAAACCCTGACCAAGTAGGCTGGGCAAAGCCGTGGAGAACAGAGTGTTAGGGTATGACCCTGCACTGAGCGATGGGACCCTTCTAGGACAGCTCGCCCTCCATCAGCCCTGGGACCCAGAATGGGGAGCCAGCTGCCCAGATTAAGGAGCCGGAGAGAACCACAGAGTCAGTCTGTGTCCAGCCACCTCCAGAGAGAGAATCCTCTTTATATTCAGCCAGGCTCTGTCCTGATCATATTTGCTGAGCAGGAGGCCTGGGGCAGAGCAGGTGACAAGCCAGGGCCAGGAATCCTCCCACCCATGGCACCAGGAGGCAGGAGATGCTGCCCGGCTGGCATCCAGGGCACCACAGTAGACACAGCTTCCTAGCAGGGTGCCCGGGGCTGGTTTCAAGGGGGAGGCGTAAGGGGGAGGTCCTGTTACCAACACAACTAGGGGGCAAGCGTCACCTGCTGAGACATCACCTCTGAGACGCAGCAGGGCTACTGCAGCCCCCAGCCGGACGGGGTGGAAAAGGCTCTGCCATGCCAGCTCCTTGGACTCTCCAGCAATGCTTCCCAGACCGAGCTGCTCTCGGCCGGCTCTGCTCTCCTGGGGAGGTGGAGGGGCCGGGAGCAGAGAGCACGGCTGGGGCTTTGGGCTCAGACCCTCGCTGTCTTGGGGCCCCCCACGCAATGCTGACTCACTAGAGCCCTTGCCTTGGATCTTTGCTCCCACAGCGGATCCAGCCTTTCGCCTAGCACAGAGGGAGAATGGGGGTCTCAGGTTCAAAGCCAAGAACAGTCCTGCTCCCCCCCCACATCTGCAGCCAGCTGGGGAGGGGAAGACACCAGCCCAGCATCCAAGGGGAGAAGTGGGGGGGTATGTGGGGACGTTTCCCAGATCAACAGCTGCCTATCAGTAGTGATTACGGGGGGGCTGCACCCCACACGACGTGTCTGAGCAGATCACTTTGCAGGGGCTGAGGCTCTGCTGCCCCCCTCCCCCCGGGGCAGCTGCTCAGTGGAGCAGGAGCTCGGGGTGGAGGGTTGTATGGGCCGCAGAGCCAGGATGAGGGTGCATGGGATGGGAACAGAGGTGGTTTGCATGGATGGGGTGAAGGGTGGTATGGAAAAGGGGAAGCCAGATCCATCTCCTCCAAACACCCTGACCCAGAGCCCCCAGCCCCCAAACCGTGCCCTCCTTGGGGAGGAAGATCCCAGCTAAAGTCATGGGACCCACAAGTCAAGTCAAGTCAAGTCAAGTCAGGGCATTCCCCCCGGTTGCTGTCAATGCCATGATCTCTGAAGCCAGGGAGAAGCAGCCCCCCCCCCCCACACACACACTTACATACATACCCCCTCCCTGCCCCATGCACCCCAGCACAGGTGCCTAGATCCCCCAACAGATATGAGCCCCATAGAACCCTCCACAAACATATTCAGCCCCCAGATCCCCTATATCCAGACTCCCACACACACATTCACGCACCCCCAAACCTCCTCATCCAAGCACCCCCTGCTCCACACACAGCCTCCAGCAGCCTCTCTATCCAGATCACCTCACCCTCATACACCCAATACCCCATCATCCAGGCACCCCCAGACCCCAACATCCCCAGCTATGCGTCCCCTGGCCCCCACTCAACGCCCTGCACCTTCTTTCTATCCAGATCCCGCACTCATGCAGCCCCTAGACCCCACATTGAGCTCCCTGCACCCCCTGCTACCCGGACCCCCCCCCCAGTGCCATGCACTCCCAACCCTATGCACCCCTGCCCCATATACTCAGCCCCCTGCACCCCTTCTATCCACCCCCCCGTTTCACGCACCCCCAGCCCCCCACTTCTCACTCCCCTGCATCCCTTCTGTCAGTCCCCCCACCGCCCTGCCCCCCACATATCCCGCCCCCCAGCCCCCGGAGGGGCAGAAGGCGGAGTTGTTACCCGGCTGGCATGGCAGGATCCCAGGGCAAAGGGGCAGGTGCCCGGGCTGCTGCTGGCGCCTCTGCTTCCCGCGGGGGGCTGAGTCCGACCATCCGCCGTGGCCTCGGGGCGCTGGGGGCAGCGGCCGGCAGGCGCCTCCATAGACCCCCCCCTCGGCCCCCCGCCCCCGCTCACTGGGGCGGCCCGCAGCTGCCCCGGCGGCACGGAGGGCGCCCGGCCGGTCCCGTCTCTCCGGCTCGCTCCGCGCCCCCCTTCCCAGCCCGGCCGCCCTGCCTTTCAGATGGTGATTAGCGGACATTGTGAGCGGCGGGCGGGCGGGCGGGGGGCCGGGGGCGGGGATTGCACGGAGCCGCCGGCGCACCCCACTGCATACAGATCTGCCTGCCTGCCTCTCCGGCCGGCCCGGCTGCGCTCCGGCTCCCTGCCCCCTGCCGGAACAGCCCCCCAACACTCCGCTGCCGGGCCCTGCTCCCCACCCCCTGCAAGGCCCCCCTCAGTGCAGAAACCCCCCATCCCACAGCAGCCCCTCAAAACCTCTGAGCTGCTGCCTACCCCTGCTCCCCACCCCTTGCAGGCCCCCCAGTGCAGAAACCCCCCATCCCACAGCAGCCCCCCAAAACCTCTGAGCTGCTCCCCACCCCCTGCAGACCTCCCAGTGCAGCCCCCCCCCCATCCCACAGCAGCCCCCGCAAAAAACCCGAGCCGCACTCCTGGCAACGATTCACACTGGGAACCCCCCCATCCCACAGCAGCCCCCTCAAAGACCCCTGAGCTGCACCTCCAGGCCCAGCAAGGACCTCCTCCTGCAGAGCATGACCCCCATCCATCATTCCCTGCAGCAGTGGTGCATACTAGCCACCCCCTTTTTCCCCCAGATCATCACTTCCTGGGCAGCACCCCTCATCCACCATCACCTCCAGCCAGGTTGCACATGGAGCTGTGCACCCCAGCACCTCACCGAAGACACCCCTGTCCCGGCACAGCAACCACCCCCCGATCACCCTCAGCAAAGATACACAGCAGGGATCCTCCCCAGAGAACCCCCCTCAGACCACACTAGGACCCTCCCGCATCTGGTACTCCGCATGACCTCCAGCAGGGACACACACTAGGGGGTGCCCTAGAGTACCACCCCCAGCTGGCACTGGGACCCCAGCACCTCCAGCAAGGATGCACCCCAGAGGCACTCCCACCCAAGCAGCACCCCAGTCTGCTGTTCCCCACCGGCACTGCACCCACACACACTCCAGAACACAAGACACCCACGGCCTCCTGCTGCAGCCAGAAGCCTCCAGCCCAAAGCCCCCTGCCCCACACCTCCCTTCCACCCCCGAACCTGCATGAAGGCCCACGAGCACCACCTCTAGCTTCCAATCTCAACTCAACCAGAGACACCCTAACAAATTACACCCCCTGCCACCCCAGGACATTACTAATAGCCCAGTCCCCCCCAGCAGAGCACTGGTGAAAACACAGGCCCTTCCCTCTCCATCTCATGACCCCAGCAGGGCTGGAGGAGCCACAGAGGGAGGCAAAAGAGGTCAGGAGTAGGCCAACCAGCTGGAGGCAGCACCTCCATAGCATAAGAGGCAGAGGCGGGCATTTTTAACGGCGAGTGGAATTAATCACCAGAACAATTGACCCAAGTAGCAAGGGGATGAATTCTCCATCCTGACAACTTTTCAATCAAGGCTGGATGTTTTTCCAAAAGATCTGCTCTGGGAATTATTTTGGGGCCGTTCTGCAGCCGTGCTGTACAGGATAGAGCTCAGACTAGATCAGTGTTCCTCAAATGCAGCCACTAAGGGGCTTTTCTTGTGGTCACAGCCTCCTGGGCAGTGATTGTGGGGGGGAGCAGTGGCCCCTCCCCAGGACCACTAGCAGGGTGCCCCCTTCAGAGATACCCTGGGGTGGCAGGCTCCAGCTGTAGGGCTCCTCCCCCTCATTGTGTCTGGCCCCCAATGTCTTCCCTAGCCCCTCACCTACTCCCCCATTGTCCCTGGCCCCCGCTGCCTCCCTACCCATCTCCCCATCTAGGGTTTAAATTGTCCTCGAGCTTGCTGGGGCTCAATAAGTCTGCTGTGAAAAGTGATATTAACAAACATACAAATATCACTTTTCACAGCAGACTTACTAGATGGCAAGTCTTTAAAAAAGAAAAAAGAAAAAAAAAAAAACCGGCAACCAAAAATGCAAAAGAAACAATGAAAAAGACAAGAACGGGCAAAGCACCTTAGCTGTGTCTCTATTTTGTTTAGGTCCAGTAAAGAATAGAGACAATTGTACATTATTTTTATTACTGAGTCTGCAAAATAACCAACAAATATATTACAATGATTTGGACATGTCTATGTGCATCATTATCTGTTTTCCTAAAGTCAAGAATTTCAGGAAAAATTGTCAGAGCGGCCACTAGCCAGAGTTGGTGGCTACACTCGGAGGCCACCAAAAAATTTGTTATGAGAACCTCTGGACTAGATGATCACCACGGTCCCTTCTGGCCTTGGAATCTATGAATCTCAACAGATGTTCACCTTCTCTCTATCCTCTCAAAGTCTATAGAGGGGGAATTTACCAGTGTAAGGGCACTGGAACACCCTCCTTAGAGTAGCACCTCTTACCAAAGACACCAGCCCCGCCCACCGAGTCACAGCAGGGCCCCTCCCCCCGAGTCTCACTATACTGTAGTTATCCCAGTATAACTCCTCCTGGGAACACTCTTAGGTCAGAATAAGAGCATGTCTACAGGGGAAGTTATCCTGAAGTAAAATAGAGTTTGAATTTGAAGTGCTTCAGCTATTCTGGAATAGTTATTCCCGTATAGCTAGTTTCGTCAATCTTCCCATGCAGCCAAGATCTTAGATAAAGTCAGAGGTTAGAGCAATTTTAAATATTAAATATTTAAATATATTAAATATTAAAATTATCAAGGGTCATGGTGGATTCTCCATCAATGACCTTTTTAAATCAAGATGGGATGTTTTCCTAAAATATCTACTCAGGGAATTATCTGGGGGCAGTTCTCTGGCGTGTGTCATGCAGGAGGTCAGACTAGGTGATCACAATGGGCCCTTCTGGCCTTAGAATCTATGAAAATCAGCTCCCAATTTATGGGCAGGCTGTATCTGAAGAACCTCTTGACCCCAAGTTTTCCCAGAGTCTACCCCCCGCCCCTGTTGCAGCACACCAGTTTTCAAGATAACCTCACCAGCCACCTGGATTTCGGAGCATGCTGAAAATTAAGACTAGCTCATATTGGGAATTCCTTGGTCAAAGGACCCCAAATTTGCCTGTCAAATTTCCTCCAACCCCTGGTCCAGCCTACCAACATTCGAGATAATCTCACTATACACACAGGATTTTAGAGCATTTAAAAAAAGTGTGTGTGTGGTGAGGGCATATATTGGGAACCATTTAATTAAATGATCCCCAATTTGCACCACTAATGGTAGCTCAGCCCCCCTCATGACAAATCAGTTTTCAAGACAATCTCCCTATGCATGTGGATTTTAGGGCCCTTTGATTATTAAAATTAGCTCTTTATTGGGGCAGGGGGCTTTATCTGAGGCTTTGTCTACACTCGCAGTTATGCCAGCAAAACTTTGTCGCTCAGGGACATGAAAAAAACCACACACCCTGATCGATATAAGTTTTGCCGGAATAAGCACGAGGGTAGCTGCGTTATGTCAGCGGGAGAGCTCTCTCCTGCCAACGTAATAAACGAGCAGCAGCCCCTAAGTTGGTGGAGAGCATCTCCCGCTGACATAAGCGCTGTCCATGCTGGAGCTTATGCCAGCAACTCTTATATCACTCGGGCGTGGGGTTTTTTTTCACACCCCAGAGCAACAAAGTTTTGCCGGCATAACCACAAAAGTAGACAAGGTCTGAGGATCCCAAGTTGCACCACTTGCTACCCCTTGCCCAAATGTGTCACAGCAATTCATGGTAGCAGAGCAGGATTTCCTTTTTAACACACGTAAAAGGTCTGCAAATATTCCGTCCTTTGGGTTAGAGGTGTCACTTTGAAATGCTCATTGTAATTTGTGTACTGCTGGATTTTTCTGAAGTGGAGCATACAGGGAAATATCATCGAAGTTTTTTATGACTGTCTGAAACTAACATTTTCTAGCATGTGACATTTTCTTCAGACCCCTTTTTCCAAGGAACTATAGCTCGTTGAGGGGTGAAATTGACCGGTGTGATCCCCTGGATTTTGTAGATTGGACAGGTGAATGACAGTAGAAAGTTGACATTTGTTTTCCAGGGCTCATTTTGCCTTAATAAACATAAGTGACTGTTTTTATTGGCTCCTCATTAGTCACTGTCGATCTTATGCCAGTCCTTAGAACTGGGCTCTGTATTCTGGTTGCACTTCCTGATGCTCAGCAGACACTGATGAGTGTCATGGCTACTTGCTTTTCTTTGATCACATGCAGTCCCATTGTTGGGGGTAAGCATCATGTGATATGAAAAACTTCCTCCCTGTCAGGGTAGTTAAGCACTGGAACAAACTGTCTAGGGAGGTTGTGGAATCTCCATCACTGGAGGTTTTTAAGAACAGGTTAGACAAACACCTGTCAGGGATGGTCTAGATAATACTTAGTCGTGCCATGAGTGCAGGGGGTTGGACTAGATGACCTAGGGAGGTCCCTTCCAGCCCTACATTTCTATGATTCTAGGATTCTTCTCTCTCTCTCTGGCCCAATGACTGTTCCACTGTGCGTGAACATGTTTAGGCCAGAGAAAGAGAGTGACCATAAATGACTGTAGCGGTGGGAGGTCAGACACCTAGGGTCCAACTCTCTTGCATTAGATATCCACAGTGGGACACGTCAAGATGTCTGAGTGTCCCAGGGCAATGGAAATGCTGAGGTCCGACTAGCTCCGCTCAATCTTTGTGAATGCTTGGGGTTAGCAGGCATGGGTTGCCCGCTATAAATGGGGGCAACCCTCCACCATCTCTCCCCAGTGCTGTCAGGTAGAGTGGCATGGTTGCAGGGGGAAGGGAAGCTTGCTGTGAGGGACATGTGCAGGGAATCCCTGAGCAGGTCCGCAATGCTCCACTCCTATGTCCCCACTCTCCTGCAGCTAAAGCAGGTATATACGGGACAGCTGCCCATCTGCAGGCGGGAGTGAAGGAGGAGAGACGGAAGGTGCCCCCGAAGATCGCTGCAGGACGTTCTCCCTTGCCCTGTTGCTGCAGCTGTTAGAGGACTGGTCCCCGTGTGACTAGCTCCAGGGTACATGGGAGAAGGACGTATCAGAGGCAGGACTGACTGCCAGACGCTGGGATCATGCTCCTCTCTTTGGTCATAGGAAAAACCGGGTTTATCTTATCCACTGATCTCTGAGGCATGGCACGGGGAAAGCCAGGCAGGCGGAGGGCGGGGAGGAGTACGCTGGGCAGCAGTGTCCAATTAACACTTATGTCACCAGGCGCGTCCTTCGCTTCACAAGCACAGCACATCATCCAGGCAACCCAGCAGCGATGGTCTTCTCTGAATGGGGCATGGCCTGACAAACTTAGATTGTCAGCCCCTTGGAGCAGGTAGCATCCTTTTGTTCTGAGTTTGTATAGTGCCATGCGGTCCTGAACCATGACTGGGGCTCCTAGGTGCTACCGTAATATGCCTAATAGCAATACATGGGAGGGGAGGATCCCATATGGAAAAGAACAACAAACTAGAGCTGTTTGGAAAATGAGATTTCCCCCACCCTCCAGCATAAATTTCTAGTGACAAAAAAAAACAAACCTCCAGACATTTTTCAAGTAACAAATTTTGATATTCTCCCTGGGAATTTTCTGAACAAAACAAATAGTTATTTAGTTTTGAATCGACATTTGGAAACACAGCAGAACCATTTTGCTTCACCCTCAAAGTGTCTTTTCAGTTTTTTAAAATCAAAATATTTCATTTTTAAAAAGATTTTAGTGTATTTCCCTCCCCTCTCTTCTCCCCCTTTTTCGGCATTTTTTACTTCCTTCCCTCCCTGTCCTCCACTGGGGGGAGGGAAAGTTAAAAAACATGGGAATATTTTAAGTAGTAAAAAAAAAAAAAAAAAAAAATCTCTTCCCCCTTTTTTATTGTTCCTCCAACTTTTGCCAGTTGTATAAACAGTGACAAAGTGCGAGAAGTGGGGAAACCCCAATATGTTGAAGCAAATAATTTTTACATTTCTTTTTCTCCTGAAATTTTCCAAAACGAAACATTTAAAAAAAAAAAGTCTCTAAAACTAAAAATTTCAGGAAAAAATACAAGAAAAAGTTTCCTTGAAAAATGTTGGCTGACTGAACTCTCTTTTCCAGTGAGAAATGGATTCACCAGCAATTGCCCAGCTAATGCAATAATCTTACACAGCACTTTGCAGCTGTCGATCTCAAAGCACTTTACAAAGAAGGTCAGTGTTCAAATGAGAAAACACAGAGAGAGGCAGCCCAAAGTCACAAAGCAGAGACTAGAATCCTGGTGTCCTGAGTCCTGCTCAAATGCTCTAACCACTAGTCTACACCCCCTCCCTGGCAAAGAGCCAACAGAGCAGGGCCTGATGCATTTCACACTGCCCAATCCCTTCCGTTACTTCCCTATGACTAGCTGGTGACTGGTGCATTGTGGGAGAGTAGCAGGCCAACTTCACACCTGTTCAGTTACCTTGGTGGTGGAATGCATTCACACCAGCACTACAAGGCTGGAATCAGCATCTATGAATGGCTGGATAAAGTCTGGCCTCCCAGCCCGCCCACCATATGCTAATTAAGGATTTGGGGGGGCCTTAATATTTTTGGGAGCCCCCCCAACTGGCGTCCCTGAGGCTCAGCACTTTCTCATAATCAGCCCCATTGAGTCAAGCAACCCAAGAAACGCGGCCACTCCCAGGACACTCCTGCTTCCGATCCAAGGCACAAGACCTCGACACACCTAGCCCAAGAAACTATCCATTCTCTGCTCCAGGACAGGAGACTAATTTGCTGTGCCCCCTTCACCCTAAATGCTGCCCTGGGCCAGCCTGTTCCTGGCACCCCCTCGCATTGAGCATAGATCTGGGAAATCACTCACTTCTCTCATGTTTCCCCTTTTTGACCTGAGCAGTTTGCCAATATTCAGGGATGTTTGCATTTACTCCTGGTCCACACTCACCTGGCAATTCGGCGGCAGTCGATGGGAGTTACGCAAACTACGCAGAGTAGCTTGCGTAACTCATGTCAACTGCTCTGCTTTCCTTCTGCACGCTGTCTACACTGCGCTGCGCTACTTGAGGGGATGGTTTTACTCAGTTGACTTCCTGATCGATCGAGCAGGTCTACACTGACCGCTCAATTGATCCAGAAAGATCAATCTGGCAGCGGCAAATTTGCCGCCATCAGTATAGACATGACCCTAGAAGGAGAAATTGAGGATGGAGCTAGTTATCTTTGATGCAATCGTGCTCATTTACAAAGTCCTGTTTCCCTGAACACAGCAGGAATCAAACTGCTAGAGCCAATTTCTTTGCTCGCAGTCCCAAGCCTCTTTCCAGCCAGCACTCAGCCCAAAAATCTCTCACTCAGCTTTTTATCAAGGCCACATTTTAGTTACCAGTGCTTCCATAGCTGGGTCTGGTGCTTTCTTCTCAGTCTCTGCTTCTGTCACAGACACACACACCTCCACAAAACAATAGCAGCACCACTTCCACCCACATGTGCCTTTGTTTTGGGTGGAGGTTGCTATTGATTCCACAAAAGAGCTTGTTTCTTACATTTATCCCAAATGAAAGGCAGTGGTTACACCTACGAGCCTCAACAAGGTTTAACCCAACCCATAATACTCCCCAGCCCTATCCCAGGAGAGGACTGGTCACTAGAAGGTGTGGGGGGAAGGGGAAATGGGCACAGCCCAATCAGTTACGGGGGAAGCTCAAACTAAGAGTCTTTGAAGCAGTATAAAGCATCTGGGTGTTGATTGCTTAGCTGAGCAGTTGAAGACTGAAAATTAATTAGCATGGTAATTTCCTTCGTGGCCCCTAATAGCTCAGGCTTGGTCTTGTAACTAATTGTAAGCAGCCTCCCAGTGACCAATTAGTTTCACCGGAGAAATCTCCCCCGTGCATCACGCAGGCCTATTCGTTTCTCTCACTGTTAAGAAGCACTGAGCAAACTGGAGAATCTGGGGGTCAGGGGGAGCAGGAGCTATTTCCAGCCTTTAGGATGTATTTGGTGGTGAGCAAAAGTGCCAAAGCAGATATCAAGAAGGGAATTAATTGTGCACATCTGCTAGCAGGGGGCTATCCTGCCAGGAAAGGGTTAAGTGGGCTGTGGTCAGCTATGAGGGAGGGGCTCACTGGGTAAGAAAAGACCTAGGGTGTGGGCTGAGCAGCTCCCAGGGAGGAATCCTAGGAGCAAACAAGCTTTGGGGAGAAGCCACCTGCTCATGTTAAGGTTACAGACAAGAGGGGGAAACCAACAGAATTAGGCTGTGTGCCTCAATAGGTGGTTCCCATGTACAGATGACTGAGCATCCCGGTTTCCAGAGGAAACAGGTCAGAACAAAATCAACACTCTGAGGCTATGGATACATTGCAGCATCAGAAACTGAACCCGCAGTCTCTTTCCCATCACCCCAAACTTCTATTGTGCAAGTTAAAGGGGCCAAGCCCAGTGGCAGACTAGCACGGGGCCAAGGCTGTGATCTGGCTCCAAGCCATGGACCTGCTAGGCCTTTTCCCACCTCTGGTTCCCTCCAACACCAGGTATCTGCCAGCATCAACCCACCCAGGAGCCTCACAGAGCCATCAGCACACATAGGACAGAGACCTACATGTCATGGCCTGTGGGGGTGTCGTCCCCCCCCCCCCACAGGCCTGGGCAAAGCCCACCCGCATGGGGGTCGGTGTGCACCAAACACTAGCACACTGTGCCTCTGTCTCCCAGAGGAGACCAACCTACTACTGCTGCCCTGAAAGATCCTGGAGCTCCTTTCCCTTCCATCCTCATGTAGTAGGTCAATCCCATCCCCACCCCCAACCTATGAGGGAGGGGGAAAGAAATGCTCAGTCTTCTCCCTTCTAGGGGTCGGCCCCACAGCCCCATCTCTGGGGCTAGGATACACCACCTTTGTGACACCCCATAAAGCATTCATGGGACCTCTAACTATTCACCCAGACTGCTCCCAGCCTCCCAGCGCAGCGGCTGCCTGCCCTGGAAGAGGAATCTATGCATGGCACTGGCCTGGCCCAAATTCCCACCACCTCCAGGCCTTTGTCCTCACAAGAGGAGCCCCCGTGGGGGGGCAGGGCTATTACTCCCGTTTTACAGATGGGGCACTGAGGCACAAAGAGATGCAGTAACTCACCCAGGGTCACAGACAGAGTTGGTGGAAGAGCTGGGAATTGAGCGCAGACTAGCAGCTTTAACCACTGGGCCGTTCTTCCTCTCCAAGGGCACAGCTGCTGTGGGCAGGTAGATTCCACCCACCCCTTCCAGCTCACTGCAGCCTTCCCATTGCTGAGCCAGCACCGGAAACCCACCAGGCCCAGAATCGGTCCCCGAGCACGTCCTGCCCACACCGCCCCAGCCTGTGATCTGGATGCAGGTCCCTGGAGGACAGCTCCTGCTCTGAGACTCAGCCTGCGGCAGGGAAGAGGTGCTGGGACGCTGGGTCAGATCTGAGCCCAGGTGTCCGGTGCACCCACCCTTGGCAGCATCTGCCTCCCTTGCTCAAAAATTAGGAGAGAGAAAGACAAGAAGGAACGACCGAAAGAAAGAAAAGAAAAGAGGCAGCAAACGCTCAGCGTTGCCTTTGTCTGCGTGGCGGTAATTGGGCCTGACAGATGCAAATAAAAATTGACGGCAAACACATCTTCCCCGCATGCCTGATTGACAGCAAACACATTATTAATGCAGAGAGATTAGCACATAATGGACATCTGTCAGCTGTAATGACCAAGGTGGGCCTGGCGTGTCACCGCGCACTGTGATTGACACATGGCGACGCGCAGCCGGGGTGCGTGCCTGCACTCACATGGGCACGTGGGCCTGGAAGGAGCCAACAGGCATGCAGAGGCTCGGGGGCAGTTAAAGAGCTCATGCAGTTGGGGTGGGCCATGCCCCGTTCCTGGTACAGTGTCCCCCCAGGCACCCGAAACACACCTGCTAAAACAAGGCTGGGAGCCCAATCCCAGCGACTCACTCAGGGACTTTGACTCACTCTGTGCCTCAGTTTCCCTACCTGCTCCAGGCCTCCATGACACCGGTCAGGTTCACAGCTTATTAGGAGCTAGCTGCTAGCCAATCCAGGGCTCATGGTGATGGGGACATGTACACCTTGGGCTCCGAGATCTGCCCCCATAGCCACGGCAGGCAACACAGCTACTACAGCGGCTGGGGAAGGAAGGTGCGTCCCACCTGCTATACAGGGGCCCACTTGTGCGGCATCTTCCCCAGCAGCACAGCCGGGGCGCTTGCAGGGATAGCACTGCCCCCTTGTTTTGCTGGGAGCGTGATGCTCACGGAAGGTTATGGCTGTGACCTGTCAGACAACAGCAGAGCAGGGAACCCAACAGCCATGGGAGGCAGGGGGCTATTGAAACAGACACACCTGAGCCAGACCTAGAGGTCAGATACCACCCTTACATACCACCCCCACCCCCGATCCCAGATCAGCCCCGCCCAGGTAGGAGGGCAGAGTCCCAGGTGGCTGGGCGTGCATGGGGATTTGGGGAACACCACCTGGCTCCCCAGCACCCTGGTTCACTCTCTAACCATCCACATGGGTCTCCCCTCCCCCTGTTTTATGTCCTGCCTGCCCACACTCCTCCTCCCCAGAAGTAGCTGCATTTTAGCACATACAAGGCTAGGGGTTGGGGGAAGCAGGGACAGAGGCTGCTCCTAGCCCTGCCACTTCACCAGCTCCCTCTTCCCTGCTCTGCCAGCAGCAGCTGCTGCCCGGGTAGCTAAGGCTGGATCGACAAGCCCTCCTGGCCCTGTTCCCCTGAATCCAGCCCAGCTCCCACTGTGACACGGGGAGCCACAGGCAAAAGCTAGGACAGGCTGAGCTGAGAACTGGGGAGCCTGGCAGTGGGGGGAGAGGGATCCTGGGGGTACCCCCCCAGGCGTCAGCAGAGGATTGGGGTTGGCAAGGAAGTGGAGCATCAAGAGAGGGTGCAGGGGGGGAACTCCCCTCCCCACGCCGCCTGCAGGGGCCAGGCCTAACCTTGACCTCTCACTCGGGCAGGCAGCCCTGAGACTCCATGGGGCTGCGGCTGTCAGTCACACAGCCTCCAGCCCCTGTCCAGGGCTCCCCACGGGCTCCTGCATGCCTGACGCGCCAGCTGCCAGCTGCCGACACGCGCCTGACCCCGTTAACCTCCGCACCGCCAGGGCCACACTGCCCTGCGCCCACCCACCCGGCATTAACCCCCGCACCACCAGGGCTCCACCCTGCATCCCATATCAATCCAGCTGGTGTTAACCCCCGCACCACCAGGGCCTGCAGCTGCCTGGCATTAACCCTTTCACTGCTGTGGCCCACAACTCTCCCCCCCACCACAGCCACCTCTCCCTGGGCAGTATGTATATTACAGTAGCCGCTGGAGGCCCCATTTGAGACCGGGGCCCATCACACCAGGCGCTGTCCAGACGCACAGTGACTGAGATCAGGGCCCCATCATGCCGGGCGCTGCCCAGACACACAGTGACTGAGATCAGGGCCCCATCATGCCGGGCGCTGCCCAGACACACAGTGACCGAGATCAGGGCCCTGTCACGCCAGGCACTGTCCAGACACAGTCTGTCTCCTGAAGAGTGTGATCTAGTAGTCAAAGGGTGGGTGGTGAAACTGAGGCACAGAAAAGGGGCACAATTTGTCCAAAATGAGTGGCAGAGCTGGAAAGAGAACCCAGGCCTCCCCAAATCCCAGCACCAGCCAATTGCAAGTCTTGGGCTTTAAGCTATGAGAGCAGCACCCCGGGAGCCCACATAGAGGCTCTGTGAAAATGGCAGTGGTGAAAGGTCCCATATCTGTCTGCAGCTGGGCTGGGGAGGCAGAATGCAGCTATCAGGGCGGGGCCATGGCAGTTAATGCTCCTGTTCTTGAGGGTGGGTGTGGGGTGCCAGGGATTGTTAAAGGACCACAAGTAACTAGGGCTTCCGATTCAGGTGTCATCTTAACGATGCACCCGCATGGTCCGCAGTAACAGAGCTAAAGGGATAGAGAACCAAGAGCCCTAGGAAAGTATGGGCGGGGGAAACAGCACCTCCTGCAGGAGATGCTAAGGAGAAGCATGGCCAAGATTTTCAAAAGGAAGGTGCTTAAAGTGGTTGGAAAAGCGGGGAGGGGAAGGAGGGGGGTGTCTGGCATCGTGCGGAAGGAAGACGGTGCTGAAAGAGCCTCTGCCACCTGGCCCCATTTGTAAGGTTTGGGGTTTTCTGCTGGGTCTGCACAGCCCAGGCACCCACCTTAAGCATGGGGGAAGGGACTCAACTGGAGACCCCTTAAAGAAGGGGGGGCTCAGCACAGGCCCCTTTTGGGGTCTCAGGCTGGGTGCCCCAAAAATTGCACAGTCCCTTGTGAATGCTCTAGACCCCCATATCCGACAGGGGCCATCAAATCTTCCAGCGAGGGTGCAGGGTCCCAACACCAGGCCCGGCCAGCGAGACTCCACTTGACAGCAGAAGGCAAGTCACCCGCACGGTGCACCCAGCTCCCCAGGATGTGCAGCCACCCAATAAAGCAAAGCACCCTCGGTTTGCGAGTTATGAGATTCCCTCTCCCCACTCAGCCTCCGCCCCATCCCACTGAGGCCCACTTGGGCGTTATCACCCCCAGGGAGCTGAGCCCAGAGCAGGGAGGTGCTGGCCCAGCTCAGCTGGGCAGGATTGGAGCCAATCACTACACCCCTTTGGGCCCTGGGTAATACCAGGCAACGGCGAGCAGGCATGAGAGTTCCTTAAAGTGCTTTGAGATCCTATGGGCAGCTGCTGGGGTGGGCGAAGGGCTGGCACCTTAGAATCACTGCATAGGATGCTGTTGACTTGTATCCCACTTCAGGATGCTCAGCTTTCCCCGTCACTGCATCCCCATCATACGGCTTCACCAGACACAGGCCAGGAAGGGCTGTTCTGCCCCCTGGTGGAAGCTGCGCAGGAACAATATTTGATTTCAGGCACCTTCCCAGCCAAGCTCTTTGGTGTATTTTGTGGTAGTGCCCAGAGGACTCCCCACAAAACTGAGATCAGGTCCCCATTGTGGTGGGGTCTGCAGACAGAAAGCCCCTACCCTGAATAGATCAGATGGACTGGGGTTCGGAGGGGAAACTGAGGCACAGAGTAGGAACGGGGCTAGCCCAGGTCACCTAACAGGCTAGGACCAGAACCCAAACCTCTCGAGTGCCACTCCAGAGGCCTAACCACTAGACAATACTGCCTCTTCATGTCCACTGGCCATAGCACTCTATCCCCTACATGCTGGACCAGCGCCATTTCACAGGGGGATAGAAAATCCTGAGACAGAATAGGACAGGAGAGGGGCAGTGTGCTTTGGTGGCTAGAGTGTGCACTGGGGTCCCAGAAGACCTGGGTTCCATCCCCACCTCTGCCCTTGATTTGCTGGGGGACCTCAGGTAAGTCACTGCCCCTTTCTCTGCCTCAGTTTCCCTTCCTCTATTAGGCTGGGAGCTCTTTAGGAGAGGGAAGGTTTCTCACTCTGTGTCTGCCCAATGCCCTGCACAATGGAACCCTGATCTCGGCTGGGGCTTCTAGCCCTTAATAATCCTCTCCCACCCCTAAGGGGAGTTCAAACACAAATGCCACGCTCAGAAAGGATTCAAACTCTGTTTAGGGCCTATGCAGTGAAGCCATCCTTGCCTGGAGAATTGCTCTGTGCCTCAGTGTCCCCATCCATAAAATGGGGATAATTATAATCCCCATCTCCGAAATAAATACCTTTGTGGGGAGAAAAATACTGGGTACTAAAGGACTCTTTAATCTAGCCGAGAATGGCAGGACAAGAACTGACGTCTGGAACTTGACACCAGGCAAATCCAAACTGGAAATAAGCCACAAATGTTTGAGAGTGAGAGAGTGATTAACCACTGAAACAAACTGCCTGGGGAAGTGGTGGCTTCTCCAGCGCCTGCTGTCTTAGACCCAGACTGGCTGCCTTTCTGGGAAAGATATTTGAGTCCAACACAAGTCACTGGATTGAATGCAGGAGGAACTGGATGGAACCCCAGGGTCTGTGCTATCCAGGTGGCCAGGCTGGGCGATCTAACGGTGCCTTCTGGCCTTAAAAATCGATAGAACATTTAGACTGGCTCTTCAAGGCAGGGCCCGTGTGTCACTAGGTGTCCATGCAGCACCCAGTGCATTGGGGCCTAGATCTTGGTTGCTGTCTCTAGCTGCTCCTGAAATACAAGTAATGAGTTACCCCGGGAGGGTGCTGGTAGTAGATCAAGGTATTGTCGTCTCCTCCTGCACAATATTTTAAATGGACCATGATCCCCGTATGTTGTATATATTGAATTCCCAGAAGTGTCCTAGACTTTAGCAATGCCAGGCTCCTACCCTTAGGACAGAGTCATGCAGTCTAAGGACAGAGGGACTGTTAGGACCATCCCAGCTGGCCCCGTTATAGCACAAGCAGGAAAACCCTGCCCGGTGAACTCTGCCAACAGCCCAATCACATGTACTCGACTGGGCCTTTGAGCAAGAGACGCCCACTCTCAATCTGAAGACTCCAAGTGAATCCACCACGGCCCAAGGTCAGTTATTCCCATGGGCTTTGCACCTTATTTTCACTTGGAATTTTGCAGATTTCGACTCCCAGCTGCTGGATCTCAGGCTGCCTTTGCCTGCCAAACACCCTCCACCGTCAGATCTCTTCATCCAGGCAGACTAGGAAATCCCGATGCCTCATTCCCAAGCACCCCTATCTCCTTGCACGCAGCTGTGGGATAGATTCAGGTAGAGAGACTGTCCCTGGAGAAATACTGGCCGCAAAGACCATTGTTACAACCTGCGTGCAAGCCCGCCACCAGGTGGACAGATCTGGAACTGCAAGCACCCATGGATTTCCCCATCCCTCTATCCCGGCAGAGGCTTAGAGAAGTTGTTAGAGGGAGGACACCCAATGTTGCGCTCCTATGGCATGTTCGCCAGGGCTGTGGTCAGTCTAGATTGAGCCGGAATTGTAGCTGTACACATCGAGTGGGTCCGTTTCCAGCGAGGTCTCGCAGGGTTCAGTTCTTAACCTTAAGCTACTGAACCTTGTTATCAAGGACCTGGAAGAAAACACAAAATCATCAGCGATAATGTGTGAAGGAATTGGAGGAGTGGACAGGACAGGTCACGGAGACAGAGCGATTTCTGGGTCACTTGGTATAAACTGGATGCAAACAAACAATATCCTTTGTTTTATGGCTAAATGTAAATGGATACATCTAGGAACACAGAGTGTCAGCCGCATTTACAGGATGGGGGACTCTGTCCTGGGAAGCAGAGTCTGAAACAGATTTTGGGGGTCATGGTGGATAATCAGCTAAACATGAGCTCCCAGTGCGATGCTGCAGCCAAACAAGCTAATGCGATCCTGGGATGTATAAACAGGGGAATCTTGCGTAGGAGCAGAGCGGTTATTTTACCTCTGTTTTTGGCACTGGTTCGACCGCTGCTGGAATCCTGTGTCCAGCCTGATGTCCACAATTCAATAAAGACATTGACAAATTGGAGATGGGTCAGAGAAGAGCATTGAGAATGATTAAAGGACTAAAAAAATGACCTTATAGTGATAAACTCAAAGAGCTCGATGTGTTCAGCTTATAAAAGAGAAGGTTATGGGCTCACTTGATTACAGTTAGTAAGTATCTCTATGGGGAATAAATATTACTAATTGGCTCTTCAATCTAGCAGAGAAAGGATCTAACACGATCTAACGGTTGGAAGCTGGACAAATTCAGACTGGAAATACGGTGTAAATATTTAAAGTTGAGAGTAATTAACCATTGGAACAACTGACTAAGGGTCATAGTGGATTCTCCATCACTGACAATTTTTAAATCGATGTTTTTCCTAACAGATCTGCTCTAGGAATTATTTCAGGCCAGGTCTCTGGCCTGTGTTACACGGGAGGTCAGACTAGATGGTCACAATGGTCCCTTCTGGCTTTGGAATCTATGAATGTTCATGACGGGGAAAGCTGCTCACCTGGCAGTTCTGGAGACTGAGGGTTTGACTACACAGCACAGAAACCCGTGGCTGGCCTGTGCCAGCCGACTTGGGCTTGCGGGGCTCAGGATGCACGGCTGTTCCATTGCTGTGTAGACTTCTGGGCTCGAGCTGTAGCCTGACGTCCGGGACCCTCCCACCTCACAGGGTCCTGAAGCCCAGGTCCCAGCCCGCGTGCAGACATCTACACAGCAGTGAAACAGCCCCGCAACCCTCAGTCGGCTGGCATGGGCCAGCCACGGTTGTCCACTTGCTGTGTAAACAAACCCTAAGTTCATCATCTATCCAAAAATCAGGCCACGCTGGCAGAGGGACACCAGGTTGGGATGGTCGGTCCTAATCCTGTTCTGAAACAGGCGATTTGGGAACACTTGTATGTGTATGTGCACAGGTGAGAGGCCGTCCACAGGATGGTGATGAACCAAAATTGTCTCAACCACCAAGGTGCTGCCAGGACTCCCGTTGCCTTGTCTTGCTTGACTTCCTGTGGACAGGAGGTAATAGAGGAATGGGAGTGCAGGTGTGCATTAGTGGCTCTGGCCATTGTACCAGAAAGGTGTCGGCTCTGGAATTGAACCCGTTGGCTGCTTGGGAGTAGTTGACTGGACACTTCTTGTTTCCTGGGGTTGTAAAGAGGTCCTGGGATGGGAAGCCGCTGAGTTGTGGGTCTTATGGAAGTGCCAGCTGGGGCTATCTGCTCAGACCCTCGTTACTCCCTGTAGGTGCATTGTCAAGAAGGGGATCTGATGTTGGATACACCAATTCCCCCAATGCCTGATCGCCTCCATGTAGAGTGGAGACATCAATCCTCCTGGCGTGTTTATATCGTATGCCTGAGTCCCGTTGTCAGACCTAACGTGGACACGTGCGGTATGGATGAAGGGTAGGAACCTCCGGCAAGCTTCATGCGCTCCTGGGGCACTAAGAGATTGACCCACCGTTTGAAGCCCTGAGCCGTACAGTCACTCAAGGGCTTTCTCCAGCCCCGAAGGGAGGCGTTTATAATGAGCATGTGGAACAGCTGTGGCTACCAGACATCCCAGCTGGGTGCAGGTCTGTGCGGGCTGGGCAGGGAGCCAGTGCAGAGCGGAGACACTAGCTGAGCCTGGCTTGGAAACCCACAAATGCTTATTGGCTGGAGTAGAGTCAGGACTGGAGAGGGTACCCCGAGCCTTGACTCCCGATTGGACTGCCCCACGGACCCACACGGGAACCACCATCATTCACTTTGAACTGGAACTGTTTAAAAGCCCCTGTATGGAGGCTATTTGCAACCTTTCCCCTTTCCCGCCAGCCCTAGTAAAAACCTTTCCCTTGGCCATGTGTCTGAGCGGTTACTGGGGCCCACCAAGGGCTAGTGTCTACAAGGCCAAGCTGACACCCAGGGCTTGCCTCCAAGATGTGGTACTCCAGGCTCACTGCTGGCACCCTCGGCGTTTGGGTACAAAGTAACCCAGTCGTTACAGTAGGCTACCCGCAACCATGCCTGGAGGTGGAGTTTCACAAAAGGTCCCATGATAGTGCAAGAGGCCGTATGACCTCGGAGAACCAGGAAGCATCGGACTGTCATCTGAGGGTGCAGTCAGGTGATGAGGAATCTGTCCTGTGGTAATCATGCTTTTGCTGAAATCGAGTTTAGATTTACACCGATAAACTTATCTGGGGTGGGAGAGGCAGTTCAAGTGGACTTTTCTAGATTTACCTGCAGCCCTGATGAGTGAAAGAGGTCGAGTAAAGAAAGGATCTGCCGTTTGAACCTCCTGAAGCAATCATCTCATGGGCAGCCAGTCATGGAGGTAAGAATAACTGGGCTGCCGTGGCAACGCAGGTACACGGTTGGTACCTCGGTGAAAACTCTTGGGGCTGTTGCGTGGCTGAAGGGGAGTGGTCCATATTGAACGTACTCGGCCCATGATGAAGCACAAGAATTTCCCGTGCCCACGGTGAACATCTGTATAAAATTAGGCATCCTTCAAATTGAGAGCTGCAAACCAGTTGCTTTCTGGGCCCAGGAGGGCCTCAGAAAGGGGCTTATGGAGGCCAAGGTTGTCATCCTGAATGGCAATGAAGATATTCAGCTGTCTGAGGTCCAGGATGGGCCTCCAGCCCTCCTTTTTAGGGACGAGGAAATATCTGGAATAAAAGCCCTGTGTTGAGGAGGCACTGCATCTATCACCCCAAGCTGGTTCAGGGAATCCACTACCCTGTTTGTCCCGGAGGAGGGACAGGAAGGTGAATTTTGGGGTAGAGGCAGAGAGAAATTCTATTGTATAGTCAGTTGAGATAATATCTAGGACCCATTTGTTCATTTGTTCAATGCGATATGCTGGCATGTGGCCACCAAAGGCTGTGGGGGTAACCAGTGGCATGGAGACTGGTTGGCAGCTCTCGAACATCTCATCAAAGTGACATCCTGGGCAAAAGGCTGTGACTGGGACAGGAATGGCATCAAACATTCTACCTGCTGTATTGTATCCTCTGGTGCTTCCTGCGGGGCCTCATACTCCCTTTGATGGGAAGAGGGCTGGGGGAGAGGACATATAACGAGGTGGCCTGGAGGTGCTGAGGTGCACATCCCCAAGGAGCAGAGGTTCTGCATGAGTGTCCTTAAGGGAATGAAGTGATTCATCTGTTTTCTCCTTAAAGAGGTTGTTATCCTCGAAGGGGAGAACTACCGCTGCCTGGACCTCTTTGGGGAACCCAGAGGATTGCAGCCAGGAAGCCTGCCGAAATCACCATGGAACGGGAAGCTGCATCTGCTGTACCCGACGGTGTTTGGAGGGACAATCAGGCTAACAATTTTCCATTGTCAAAGATGGACTGAAATTGCAGCCTGAGCTCCTGTGGCAGCTTGTTAGTGAATTCCAACAATTTGTTGGACATTAATAAAGTCATACTTGGATGTTAATGCCTGGTAGTTCCCCATGTGGAATAGTGGAGTGAACAATGAGAAATTTTTTCTGCCGAAGAGATCTGGTCCCTTGGGCATCCTTGTCTGAAGCAGTGGACCTAGTCTGCTGCAGCCCATTAGGGTAAGTGACTGCCAGGATCACCAGGGAGTTAGGACTGGAGTGAGAAAACAGGTATTCTGTCTCTTTGGACCGTACAAAGTAATTTTTCTCTGTCCTCTTTGGAATTGGCAAACACATAGCTGGAGAGCGCCAGATCTCCTTAGCAGGTCCTAATATGGCCTTATGATTCGGAAGCACCACCTGGCTAAGGCCTGTGGTCTGGACGATGTCCAAATGCTTGTGGGTCCTGAATTTCCTCCAGGGTAATCTGATGAGGAACAATGCACTGCCTGTGGAACAGCCAGTACCGACAGCTCTGGCTGTTCCTCCTCCTCCAAACACACCTGGCGGGATCGCGACTCCTCCCTGAGAAGTGGCTTCGGTGCATAACGATGTCCTGTGCCCTTGTAGTCTGGAGCATCCCCAGTAAGGTCCGTAGGTGGGATCCCATGAATGGAGATCAGGGGGGTACCATTGGTCCCAAGGCCAGTGACATGCTCTATGGAGACAGGTGTGCATGGCATCAGGTGTGGGATTCCTGACAGTCCCGGCGGCGTGGGTGGAGCTGGGACAGGAGGCAGCGGTTCTGCAACAGAAGTCGAGGACAACGCTGGTTGGTCTTGATCGTGTTTAGACTTGTGCTCTGTCCGAGACTTTGAGCGGAGTGACAGCCAAGTTCTCACCCGGTCTGGTGCGGCTCAAGGAGGCAACGCTGTGTTTCAAGGCGGTACATCTCGGGGAGCCACCCATGTGCGCTTCTTATGAGCACGGTGCTGCTTTGATGATGCTGCCGGTCCCACCAGGAGTGCCGGAGCTGAGGGTGTCACTCTGGATGGAGTTCAGTGGTGAGGCCCAACGCTCTGGTGGATCTGCCGGCATGCCATCCGAGTGCACACACGGGTGCATTGCTTCCTCCGGGAGATGTTCGTGGAGTCAGAGCTCCCGAGCCTCACGAGTCCACCATGGGAAGGAGCAGCAGAAGATGACGTGGGCTTCACCCAAGCAATAAAGACAACGCTGGTGTTTGTCGCTCATAGAGGAGGAGTGTGGCCCTGACGCACAGCTTTTAAAGCCGACTTGCTGGGGCATAGTCCCCGAGTGGGTGGGAAACCCTGCATGGGGTAAATGGACAATGTCTACTAAATCCCTAACTGCTAACTACTAAAACTACGCTTAACTATGTTAAAAACCATATACAATAATGCTAAGGCAGCTACTAATACGAAGATAGGAAGACGGTTCAGAGTCTGGCCATGTGGCGTAAGAGGGAACTGGAGAGGCATTGACCCGTGCAGCCTCATAAGACCTTGGACACACCACGTGGCCAACACGTCGCACATGCGGGTCAATGAACACTGCTATGGACAGCTCCGGCTCTGGCGTATGTGCACCCACCTTTGAAATCCACATAAGGACCAGCATGAGAAGAACTTCTGATTTCCTTCCCCAGACCAGAAGAGCTCTGCTTAGCTCAAAAACTTGTACCTTCCACCAACAGAATTTAGTCCAGTAAAAGATATTACCTTGACCACCTCATCATGCTCACAAAGACAAGATTGAAAGGAAGCCCCAAGCGTCAGACTGACATGTTCTGTTCCCTTACAAAGAAATAGCTGCAAGATCCTGCCCTTACCTGTTCTGGGTGGGCCACTGAGCCACCCTGCTGAGGATGCACCATGTCAGATCATCCACCTCATATTCCCTGCTGCTGCTTCTATGGCCCCTTCCTGATGGTTCAGAGAAAAGTGAACAAAATCCATAATGGACCCAGGCCCATTGAGTGAAGCCAATGGAGATAGAACAAGGAGCATTGTTAGTTAGCCACTCTATTGCCAGTTCTGTCCCACCCATAGTCCCAGCACTGTAAATGTGAGGGTCTGTGCCTATGGAGATGTGAGTTCAACAGCCTGGTCTGCCACAATTCCTCCCCGTCCAACGGTGATAACACCCTTTACTACCTCCTAGTGGTGCTGTGAGAAGGAATGCCTTGAATATTGCAAGGTGCTCAGATACTGCAGTGATGGGGCTCAGGTACATACCAGAGAGTTGACAGCACCTAGTGCAAAATGGGTCTGGGTCCATGACCAGGGCTCCTAGGTACTCTATGGTAACATAGGCAATCTATTATTTATGCCAACTTTTAAAACAAGGTTGGGGGAATGTGAACCTCTTGAAATAAATTGTTGTGCTTCAATGGCCTCTGTTCATGCAAACATTCCACATGCTTTATTATAAAAGTAGTTGATAACTCCATGAAATTTTATACTGACAGGCTACCTACCTTTAGAAGAAACACTGAGATTTCTGCTGCATTTTAGAACACAGCCCTAATTAAGAAGTTTTTAAATCCTTTGAATTTTCCATGTAGTTTTGTTTCTCTTCATAGTTTTTCCCCCTTGAAAAGTTTGAAAATTGTCTGACTTTTTATGTTGTTGGCAGTCTGCCGCGTCCATGGGTCACTGACTTTAAAAAATTTTCTATTAAAATTAGGTCGAGACGTGTATGCCCAAATAGATCTAGTGCAATAAATTTTGGAAAAAAAGTATTTCTTGTCATTTTTTTTCATCAAAAACAGAAATTTAAGTCCCAACGAGTTGCTAATGGACACACTTTTACGTGCAGCTCCTAACACACAAGTTCATGTGCAGCAGTAGCTCATGGGGGATAAAGACCTCTCCATCCTGGTTATGTGTACACCTCCCACACCTGTCTGTCCAGCCCTTGTGCAATGCCAAAAACCAGCTGGATGCTTTAAAAAAAAAAAAAAGCCTAGGAAATGAATACACAAAGAACTTAGCTGTGCTACACACAACATACCTGACAACTCCCCCAAAAGCAGCAGTGCTGGTAGTGGGTAGTTTGATAAAAGGGTTTGTGGAGAAGAGAAAGTTAAAGGGAAAGGACAATTAAGGTTGCAGGACAGTCTGTGGCAATACGGCAAGGCATATGTTTCTAGGTGAGTAGGGATTACGAACTGTTAGTGACGTAACTTTTCGTTCCCTGGTTTGTGAATCAGGCATGCTGGGTAACTGCTTCATTACAAAGTTTGTGTATTAATATAGACCAGCCTCCCCACTGCCAGTTTCCTCCATTTTTTTCTTCCTGAGAAAAAACACTTTTCACTTTGCAGGGTTCCAGTTAGACTTTACAACACAGAGCCGCCCCCTCTCCCACCCGGAGGAACGGGCAGCAGTAAGTGGTCTAAGGAGTGGGGAATAAGAGCACTGTAGAGAGGAGGATGCACGTGGCTAGAGGCACTAACTTCTCAGATGAGGGATGCTAAATACAGCACTGACTCCTGAAAAGCTCTGCCAGCCAGCACTCCCAACCCATCACCGTTCCCTGGGGTGGAAGATGTTCCTTAACAAGCACTCCCAGCTGAACTGGCTCCCAGCACTGCATGCAGCACAGGGTTAGGAACTGGCGTGCCTGTCACAAGGAAGGAACCAGTGGCGGAAAGCAGATGCAGACATAAGGCGGCTCCTCTTCGGAACAGAACGATAATCAGTGCACCTGCAGCACTGTAAGGGAGGAAGGGGTGAATAAAAAGGTGAAGCTGCTCAATATTTTAATTAGCATCATTCACCAACCTGGATCCCCAGCAGAGCTTCCTTTGGGAGGTTTGCACTAAGACGCAGGGAAGAACACAGCCTGCCTTTAGATGTAGTAACTATGGGTAACATTTTCTAAATCATCTACGTGACTTAGAAGGTAAACCTTAAATCACTTGAAAACGGCACTCGGTGCTTTTGAAATTTGCACCAAGTTGTACTTAGTAAAGTTACTGCTCCAGTCAGCAGCAAAAACCAATGTAGGACTTTTATCTCTGCCCTTTGGTTATTTAGCCATCTGTGTACACAGTGGTGGCATATACAAGTTGGGCCTAAATCATTTTGAAAACCTGGCCCGCACAGAGTCATCAGTGTCCACAGTCAACACTCTCCACAAATGGGCCAGTTCTCACATCTCAGAGCTGCACTCAGGCTGTTTTTAACCAGCACTCCTTCACTTCATAATTGGAGTGTCATCTTCAAGGGCTACATCTGTTTCTGAAGTAAAAGCTTTAAGTCCAATATGCAATTCTGTTCTTCAAAGGGCTGATAAATACAGCAAGCAGCTCTGGAGTTTGAAACACCATTCCCAGACAGCATGGCCTGTTTTTCCACCACAGCACCCCGTTACCGCTATACTCAAATACAAACAAAGGGCAGGTTTCTCCAGTACTGACCCCAACTTGGTGGGTTATTAGACGGCCTGCAGCAATACTGCCTACCTCCAGAGCAGACAAAGAAACAAGAGGAAGAGGGGAAGGCACCAGAAGAAACGGATGCATGGGTTGGGGTTTGGAGAGATCGCTCTTTTTGGTTTTTTTACAAGATTGATTTATTAACTATGATACATATCACGTAAGGCCTTTAAGTTTTTACACCATTCCCATTGAGACAATTACAATACTCTGTAGCAAATACATGATTTTTTTTTAACTCAGCAGAAAATGGGCTCTTTGGCCCAGAGCTTTAAACATTATCATGCACTAATTGGATTGGCCCTGGAAAATACCACAAATTGTTAAAAATGTCCTTAAAAGAAGCGTAAAAGGAAATATATTCTATCACCAATAACTAAAGGATGTAGTGTTACGCCCCTAAAAATACAAAGAAATAACCATTATACTTTTCTTTACATACAGATCTTCACTTTTTTTTTTCCTGCAAAAAACTTGTTTTGGGCACATACTTAGCTGGAACTACTAACACATTTTAATACCATTAATATGTTTTTTCTTCTTCTTGAACTCAAAATATTTGTTAATTCAACATATATAGAGATCATTTTACATGTGAAAATACAAGTACCAGAAAAATAAGCTGGGTGCAGTACTAATCCAACTTTTCAGGACAAGTTTTATTCCCATACAATTTAAGAGACAGATTTTTGTTTTTAAAATGTACACAGGGAAAAAAAAATTTAAACAATAACTTACGTCCTGCCTTAAACTACATTTAAAATACAATATTTCTATTGTATTTCAATTTTACAAAAAGGGTTTTTAAACCTAGCAGTAAAAACTAGGACCTATTACACAGGAAGTGTGTGTGGGGAGGGGCCAGGAACAATGGGAGCTCTACAAATCTATGCAACGCTGTGGGTGAGAGTAACAGACTGAATGACAAGTACTTGAATGAGGAAATGGTTCAGGGAATCTAAAACCGTAAGTGGCGGTACAAACAAAAAAAATAGACTCTGGACCACAGTTGCTGAGTCTCACTGAAATTAAAGACAAATGATCAGCACAGCAATTAAAGTGGAAGTGGTTAAAATATTCATTTCCCCAGTCTGACGACTGTTTAAGAAGTATGAAATGTCACAGGTATAATCACTGATGAAATGTAATTGCCAAGTATAAGAGCCAAGCACACATGTCCGGAAACACTCCCTAGTGTCTGATAAGCATACTTCTCCAATCCTCCTTAATCGGGTTCTTTTAAACAAGTGAATTAAACCTCAGCTGCCTATAATCTATTTTAAAGGGTTAAATTTTACTTTAAAATACAGTAGATACTCAGTAGCAAAATGGTAGGGATATGTTGCTATGTTGCTCCTAAGCGGCTGTGGTGTTATGGAAAGAGCCGCCTGAGCAAAGGCGTATGAAGAGTTAAGGGTGTTTCAGAATGGGTGGGACAGCCATGTTGTGGGGAGCTAGGAGATGTGGGATCCACACATTTGTGGGGAATAGGGCAGGGGAATCCTGGGCTTGACAGGGGCACCCCCAGTCAGCCAAATGGCTGAGCAAGCTCCTCTGCTGGTGACAGGCTGAGGATGATCTCGCTGGCAGCTTCACGCTCCACGCTGGTGAGAGATGGCTGGCTGGGAAGGGTACCATGCGCAGCCTGCAATGGAGTGGGGGGGCTCCTAATGGAAAGCGGAGATGGGAGGGGGGAAGGGGACAAGACAGTGCCCTGGGGAGGGGAGGGTCTCCCGGCTCCCCATTGCAAAATAGCGCGTGCGCACACACACACCCTGCTACTGGAAACCGAGATGGAGGGGACAGCTCAGTGCATGGGGGAGTCCCTGATACTCCCCACTGCAAAATAGCAAAAAAAAACCCCTGCAAGCCAGACACTGAGGAAAGGAGAAGGAAAGTTTCCAGCTGCGCCTTTGCTGCTCCCGACCCCATTCCCCTCCCCCCCGAAAAATCTGTCTCTTCTAGACCCTCCCCTCCACATGCACTGCCTGATAAGAGCCTGCGTAGAGAGCAAGTGTCCGGGAGCTGTGTGCTCTGGAGCTGCCCTGAATGGCCAGAAGGAGAGAGGAAAGATGCAGTTTGGGGGTGATCAATGCCTACGCACCCCCCATCTCCGCCCCGAATGTGATGTCACAAAGGTTGCTCTGTTGCTGTTACCAATGGACAATTCACAGTAGGGAAAATGTTCCCAAGGGAAATGTTGCTCGTAAGTGGTGGTTGTTCTTACAACGTGTAGCTGCAAACAAACATCTACTGTATCTCAAAATAGCAAGGATCACCGATGCTCTGAGTTACACTAGAAAGGAAAAACAATCACAAAAGTTGGAGAGAGCTGGATTAATGAAGCAGGGCCTAACTGCTTCCAAAAAAATGTACGAAGAAACCATCCATTTGCCTGACAAAACAAATGAAGAATTTTACCACTATCTGTATGATAGGTACCACAGACTAAATGGGGAAGAAAGCAGATATTTCCAGCCTCTAGCAGAATGCTCTCCTAGGGAGATAAGCTGCACAATGGATAGCCGATTTAGCCACATGGTGAGCACACAGCCAAGAAAGTTTTCAAGAAATCTACTCAGGTTTCCACGCCCTTCGGTGCCTACTTTTCCTCTTCACTCTTCCCATCGGCAGCAGGAACAGTGCTGTTATGGGACACAGCCACATACATGAGGAAGCCACACATATACTTCATATCTGCTCTAGGGCTGTTGCCTCCACTGTACAGAAAAGCCACATTCCCCAGAACACAGAAAGCTTTGACCATCCATAAATCAGAGGTGGCATGAAAGGGATATGAAGAACCAAATGTCTCAGATATGGACAGAACGTTACTGCTTGGGGAGAGATAGCCAGTTAACACTTGTCAGTGAGGAGCAACCAATCAGGTGCTTTGCAACCAGGTATGTGCAAGCAGATTGGAAACCGTACATTCTGTAATATACACCTCTTTCCCTTAGGGTGGGCCAGCTACTCAACCTTCACAGCAGGCATCTCCAGGGTCTTTCAGGGTAGAACAGAAGTAGTGAGCAAAACCCGTAAGAAATCCATCAGCAGTGTTGTTGTTTTTCAAAATGAGGTACATTATTTTCATCCTACGGGCAAAATCAGACTCCCTTACTGAATCTAGAACCTTAGACTAGGTCAGTACAATTGCCATGGCTGCATCCTTCTTACACACCCCACTCCCCATGTGCCATGTCTAGCTGCTTCAGTCAGAAATATACATGAATTGAGGACAAAGTTTCAAGGCCACAGATGGGTGACTGGGCAGAACCAGCCTTTGCACAGTACAGGAATCCAGGATGGGAGTTCCTGACACTAACCGCTTTAGTTCTCAGGCAGAAGTATACACCCACTCAACACAACAACAGGGGAGGGCAACATGATCAATGCCTTAGGGCAGGGGTAGTCAATTGTTTTTTGTCAAGATCCAAATTTCTTGGTCAAGGTATAGTCAAGGTTCAGATTCCAGAGAAAATAATTTAAAAATAGTAAGTAAATAAAAACATTTTGGGGTTTGTTTAAAAGCACCTGGCGGTCCAGATGTGACCTGTGGTCTTGTCTGCCTATTGACTACCCTTGCCTTAGGGGGAAGAATGCACTACTGCTCCACAACGAATGGGATTTTCTTGTGAAGGGCTGAGTCCCGTCCTCTCAACATCCTCAGACAGGACAGCTCTGAGTAAGCTTTGGAAAGGGGTACCAAAGAGCTGTCTAGAGAGTTTAACATCGAACCTATAGAAAGGCAGGGAAACAAATCTTATGCACAGAGCAAAATGTCCCCTAACACTCCATACCATCCAAAGGAAGAACACAAAAAAATCCTTTCCCACCCTCACTGCCTGCAGAGAAGCCCAGAATTCAATGGCACACAGAAGGGTCCTTATTTTATAGTGAAAAATTTGAAGGGAAACAACCCAGGGCTTCAACTCTGCTCCTCCACTCACAACATTAGCATCACACATGCACAAACCTTAAGGGTGGGTTGTTTGTTTATTTGTTTTTTTTGTTTTTTTGTTTTGGGGGGGGGGGGGGGGGGAAAAGGGGGTAGTGTTATGTTCTAAAAAAATTGTCACCCAATATTTACATAAAAGCTTTTGTTTTAAAGCATGAGATATAAAACTCGGAGGAATGCTATAAGAAGTACTTTCAAGCATATTATTCTTTCACAGGTAATAGCTTTAAATGCAGTTTTGTCAGTACACAAATAACCCAGCTTATTTATAGGAAGGATTCAGTTAATTGAGAGCTGGCTCTGCGTGCCAAAGGGCATGCGTGCTTTGAGACTATTTTAAAAAAAGCTTTTTTTAAACTGCCTAGCTAGAGGGACTCAAACATCCTTGAAAGATAAAAAGTAGTGATAAACCACAGATCCCATATTAAAGTGCGAGGAGACACAGGAGGGTCTTTGTAGGGATTTCTCCCATTGGTACCATAGAAACTCCAGTTAAAAACTGCCCTATGTTACTGAAGATTAAGGAGGCCACACACACAAGAGGAGATGACACAGGTTTAAGGGATGATGTGCACACACAGCAGCTTACGTGTGCAGAGGGAGGAGGAGGAAGGTGACATGCGCACACGACAGGCTAGCAGGACTGGGGACAGGATGGCCAGGCTGTGGGCAGGACTGGACGAAACACACACAGCACATGCCAATGGAGGCAAGGGGAGGGTAGTAGGTGAAGCAGTTCAGGTGACAAATAAGTACTTAGCATATCATGTAGCACTACTTACACCTGCATATTCTTTTCTGTGGTGGCAGCATACCAGGGATCCAAGTACAGGTTCTTCCTTAGCCTGATGGCTGGGCCCAGACGGAGTCTTGAGAATCTACCATCCCTTTTTGTTCATGCACTGCTTTTCCCCCCTACCTCTTCAACCTTCATGCTCTACCTTTCTTGTTAATTTTGTGGCATCAACCAGCAGTAGGTGCTAATGCAGTGAACATCTGTCACGCTTTGTCAGAAAGCCAAAGAGTGTCACCTAACTGCTACCAGCTGGAGATACAAGGAGGGGTAGGAAGGTGGGTCCCTCTCCCACAATGCCATTAGGCTGGTTACAATTTTTTTAAGCAAATAAAACCAGACGCTTGAGGGGACACCAGTAGTGTGCACCACCCTCCCCGTTTACCGGGGATACTTCCAACTGAGTCTTAGCCAGAATGTCCTCAACGTTTCCAGAAGCTTCAGCAGCCACCCAATGAAGGGCTGCTACAAGTGTTTCACTGCTGCATTCTTCCTGCAATGGACAAGTTAGCTGCAGTGTTGCCCATGCCTTCAGGGCCTGGTGATACACTGCAGACATATGCTTCCCTCACAACCTCATTGCACAGTACGTGGCTGGGCTGAAAAACCTGTCCACTGACAAAAGAAAAAAACGATCTAGTCCCAACACCTGCCCTCCACACCCCCATACACAGTTTAACAAAAGTGTTTCAGTAACAATAGTGTTTCAAAGGAATCAAAATCCAGCTCAAGTCTGACAGTAAAACATCTACTGTGTTTCCAAATCTCTCTTCCTGTAAGTGCTAATGCCAAATTCTACGGGGTGAGAGATATGTAGTGATTTGTCAAGGAAAAGGCAAGGCTACACCAAACCAAGGACAGTCCAACAAAGCCTGAACTCTCCTCCTAGGGAACAGGCTGCACAGTAATTCTGCTTCCAAGGAAAAGGGGCCATCGTTCTGTGCCACGTCTCATCTCTTGATTAAAACCAGTGGATGGTGGGAACATGTTATTTTTCCAGTGTTCCTTTGTTCTGAAGGGAGCTTCCTCTCACTTCCCACCCTGGTCATCAGTTAAGTCAGAAAAAGTTACATTCTAGCTTTGTCCAAACACAAAGCTGTACTTGTATTAGAGATATTGGGTCCAGACCTGTGGCAATGCAACTTTCAGAGTAGCTACACTGATCTGCTAGCAGCGAGATTGCTCTTAGTTATGGTCCCCATGATCAGTGAATTTTTTGTTTTTAATAGTGTTGGATGAGCCTCAACTATATCCAGTGGCTCTGTGCTCTGGCAAGATCTTTCCCTTGCACGGGCTGAGGGTGTTCCAAAGACTCAGTCAAAGGACATGTCCTGCACAAGCAGCCAAGTGGACAGAAGCAATGGATATCAGAGCCCTAGACTGAACTCAGCAGTGTTCTCATGAACGTAAGTTTTGCTTGGATCAGAACCAATCACACTTGAACAGATTCAGTACTCAAAATCACTTTCCCCCTCCCCCATCCCCACAAACAAGAGAAAGGTCCAATGTCCTCTTCAAACCAGCCCCAGGCACCAGTCTGGAACGCTCATTTTGCAGCTGATGCCCCAACTTGTTCCTGCTTTTTCAGACTGTCATCACAGCTGAAGCTTGCAACAGGGCAGTAGAGAGAGAGACAGACAGCAGAACCCTGGGTTTCCTTTCCAATCTCCATGCTGTGTGAGAAAAGACCAGATCTCCTTTCTCCCCCACACCAGTTCACAGTGTATGCTGCTCTGCTTGAAGCTGGGTTGGGAGAAGAGGTTGGAGGGGAGACTGTGGTGATGGAGGAGGAGTCTGTGGTGGGGACGGCTGAGTCATCACAGGTGTGCTGGATAAGAAAGGTGTGCTGGCAGGAACTGCTGATGGAGAACTGGGTGTAGCACTGGGGGGCTCGATAATTGGCCGATTGTAGAAAAAGAAGGGGCACTGATGGATGAAGAGTTCAATGATTGTCTGATAGGTGCGAGTTGCAGTGAGAGCATCCATAGTGCTGAAGTCAGGCCTCATCAAGGTGGGCCAGAAGCAGATGGAGAGGTTCTCGCTCGTCATCAGATTCACTCTGTTGTTGTGACTGACCCTGCAACAGACAGAGACAATGAGCACAGTCTGCTCAAAACAGGAAGAATGCTCACATATCTAGGATGTGAAGGGCACAAGGAATAATCAGTTGGCATCCAACTCATCCTCTTTACAGCATTATCCAAATTCCAGAAGATTAGGAAACCATTCTAAAAAACCACTCCCAAACTATAGTCATGTGTCTTCTGGGAGAGCTCTCCCCCTTCCCTCCCATGGGCAATGCAATGCGGATGATGCAGGCTCCCTGCTTACTTCTGAACTCTGCTGCACCAGAAGTGACCCTACAAATCCAGAAGTGAGTGATATGCTGACCAGAAACTAATGGAGTTGGAGAGGGGTGGGTCTAAAGTAAGTTTGGCCACACAGTTCTGCTAGTTTTGGTGCAGCAACAACATTTACGGAACTTAATTAGCCCTCTGATAAATTACATGCCTGCTGAATTGGGACAACTGCCAGGGAACAAATTCACTCCAGGCTGCTTCCCTACTCTATTATAGCTGCTAATAAGTCAACATTAGCTTAATAGCGTTAACATGCTTTGTACGTAGCTTATGTTAAGAAGCTGTTCATGGAATAAAGGTGACAGTCTACGTATCCAACCGCCATCCATGGTCATACAGATCTAGTACATACTTGTTCAAATGAGAGATGACATATTTGAAGACCTCATAGTTCTCCTTGGGAAATTTCTTCAGCACCTCTTTGAGCGCAAATAGCTTCTGTTCTCTGTCATTAATTTCTGTCAAAAGGAAAGTGATCAGAATCAGGAATTTCTGAGGAAGTGACATGCTCATGAGCCTTTGATTAGCTGATTAAATACATCTCAAGGGCCTCCAGCAGCAAAAGAACCTGCTCAAGCATATGCATATGAACCCCACTGTGTCTTCTCCAAAGAGGAGCCAAGCATCATAGGGAATCTGCTCAGACAATTGTTATCCTATGTTCAATCCAAAAGTACCACCAGCAGCTAACCCTAAAGCCATGTGCACTTAATTGTTATGCCACAGATGATGTAGGATAGATTCACGTTTTAAACACAAACATCACTGAATCTGGAGAAGTGCTACATCCCACTTGGTTGCATGTCCTCCAGTGTGCAACAGTGAGGGAGCAGATTCATAGCTAAATTAATAAGACTTCCCTACAAAGAATACATCATCCTTCGTGTACTGCAGCATTGTCCTTGGGGAACATAATTACCACATTCGGATCTTCCTTTTCCATCCAGCACGTGGCCTAGAAAAGCAGTCAAATAGAGCTGTGTATATATCTTTGAGTAATGCATTATAAAACAAACACTGGGCACACTGAGATAAAACAGGCATCCTGACACTGGATGAACAGGGAGGAAAGCTTGAGCACCAGGCTGGTATTTTTTATATTCAACACTTGTAAGGGGAGACGTCCTTATTACAATTGTGTAAGTCTCTTCCTACACATCAGACCGTAGACTGATACTGAAGGCTGCTATAGCTCTGGGTGTCTCATTTAGACACGCTCAGAGAGGGCAGGGGGGAGGGGAAGGGCTGCAAGCTGACATAAGTCAGGGGGCTGACAACACAGGCAATGATCTCCATCTTTTGAAGGCATCAAGATCTGGCCTTGTACCCTAATGTTTCCTATTCCAAGGTGAGGAGGGAAAGTGTGGAAGCAGCATTGGTACTACATACTTCCCTATCCTGAGTATCCTGAACAACAGGTCTCCAGAGCCCTCACTCTCCTTCAAGGACAGAGAGCATTGGCATCCCCACCATATTCTATCATCCATAGTGTACAAGCAGCTCTACAGAATAAAGGAGACAGCTTGAGCCTTCCTCCCCTTATACACCACTCAACAACGTAAAACACAATCAAGGGGAAAGAGAATTTACAGAAAGATTACCCAAATTTATCCTGCTCTGGGAATAACCTCATCCTCTCCAATCTACCTGAAGTTTTAGATATGAGCAGTCACCCATTGCTGCTCCAAATCATCAGTCTTCTCCACCTGTTTCAGAAGATCTTGCTCTGGTGTTGAAAGGTAGAGGCACCTAAGATGATGTGACCTAACTCTTTGGAACCTGGTTATTTCCCAGATAGATAGCTTACCTGGGAACTGGCTGGCTTTAAGGGAAAGCTAGGGGCACTAATACATGTAGCGTACCCTGCAGCAAGGAGACAAGCAGGACTCTATACATCTTGCTAGTTGTGCTCATCACTGCTAGTAACTGTCCCTGATCTCTAGCGTATGATTCCAACCCAGCCAACCTTTGTGGAAGGCAGGTTGGTTGAAAACCAATGAGACCAGAATGGGCAGTAGTGGAGCATTAGGCTGTCAGAGGAAAAGAACTGGTACTCGGGAGGACTTAGAAAATTGGAGCAAAAGTTGGTGAAGAGAAGTTTAAGCTGAAATAAGCATGTCCACACCTTTTGCACCAGTTTAACTCAATTGCTTGAGAATCACATCTGTAAAACCAGTGCTACTCTGCATGTACACAAGCTCTTGGTGATTTGGAGAATTCTCTCCAAACCATTGGCCTTTGATAAAAAAACTTTCAAAAGGAATTAAATGGAAGGAAAATACGAACTTCCACTACACTGAACTGGCAACTGACAATGGTATTCCCTGGATTCCCACCGTCAAGCCCAGCTCAATACCTGAATGTTTATCAGATTTCACAGACAAGTGTTTTATGTTTTCCTCAAAAAAAAGACCAGCCTTTTAAATCTCCAGGAAGGGTATCTTTTGGATGTACTTGGCACCCTCCTTGAAGCCAATGAGGCATGTCAAACATTGTTCTGGTTATGTATTTGCCATTCCAATGATGGCTCTCTCTGTACTAAGGTTCTGGGACAAAAGTATCCCACTGCTGTTAAAAGCAGTTCAGCAGTACCAGGTAACAAAGGTCCCCTACCCCTCACAGGGACTGTCAGGATAATTCATTATTACTGTGAGGTGCCTGGATATGGAGAGTGTAATTAAAATGAATATGAAATATACACAAGGGAAATGAGTTAAAGCCACTGTGAGAATCTGTGTTATTCGTTTAAATTATCAGCCTTTTAATACTTATTTGCATTTTTCCCTCCACTGAATTGTATAGCTAAATTCCTACTTGTGTGTGTACATTTGTCTTACATACCTCATTTCATTGCTCTGCTTAGCCCTTGCGCATAAGTACTGTAAATTAGAATGCACAGAGCTGTGCCTCTACCAAACGTAGACACGCTGTGAATACCTGTGAAAGGGGCGGAGCAATAAGAAGCACACTAATGAAAAGGGAAATTAAATCTACCCCAAGCTCTTGCTGTTTTAATATGCTGTCTTCACAGCCGAATCAGCTGGGATGACACGCGTGTTCTAGAAAGGCTGCTGAACTAGAATGACTTGGGTTTTTTGGTCAAGATTTCTTAAGTCAAAAAAAGCCAACAAAAGATGCAGTGTCAGCAATTGCCTCACACAATGGAATTCTTTAGTATGCCTTTATCCTTTCTACCTCTAGATGGTGCTGTGGCAAGGCTATCACTAGCAAATCTATTTGCTTCCAACAGGCTGTGAGCCCCTAAACATTACTGCTAGTAGAGCTCTATTTTCCAGTTGAATATATGGCTTTCCTAGCATAATATGCAGTATACTAAAGGCTCTATCTCTACAAGCACTGGTCATGTGAACAGCCCTACACTAGCTTTATCTTAAGGATAGGGGAAGAGGGAAAAGTGTACTGAAGGAGGCAACTACTCAATGAATCCATTTAATCCTTTCCTCAGTATTTCTATTGCTAGCATTAGATGCCCTCAAACCACTGTTCTCTTCCCTAACATTAACCCATTCACAGAAACTTTCAGCCCACTGGACTGTCAACTAGTGTCTAGAAACCCAAGTATTTATAAACTCAAGCTGATCTAAGAAGAAAAAGCTACATACGGAACATTAAGACATTAACAGACAGTGTGCTGTTTATTACACCGTCTCCCTCTATTTGTGGCAAATAGCAACAATGCTCTAGAGACCCAAATGACTGTCAAAAACCATC
This sequence comes from Emydura macquarii macquarii, assembly GCF_026122565.2. Taxonomy (NCBI): domain Eukaryota; kingdom Metazoa; phylum Chordata; order Testudines; family Chelidae; genus Emydura; species Emydura macquarii. The sequence goes on from NW_027131927.1 coordinate 5,746,808, forward strand.
CTTTAGGAGTGTGCATCATTGGACCCAGCTCATACAGGGGAGCCAGATATAAATATAAAGTCATTGAGTTGGGTTGCAGGCCTGGCACAGGAGATACCAACCGCTACACAATGTTTTCATGTGGCAGCTTGGTTTCTGCTGTGAAAAGACTACTTTGGATAGATCAATGTTTGCCTGCTCGTGGAGATCATGTATTGACTGAGCAGGCAGACTGAAAGCCTTGCTCAGCCCTACAAGGTAGCAGCTGCCTTTTTGGCAGGTGAAAGCAGTGGGTCAATGCCCCCTCTGAGCAGCTAGAAAAAGAAATTTTAAAAAAGGAAGGAAAAACTTGTGCAGGGGCCAACATCCAGGCAGTTTAGCAAGCTGACAGACTAAGGATTCTCCCACTGAGTTCCAAAGAAACTGGCTTCAACTTTGGATTTATACCTGCCCAAACAATTCTGACTTCAGGATCCACTGCATCCCTGGGCAATGTACTGGGACAAGCCAGGGGCCAGATGTGCCCAAGTGTCTAGCAACCCAAATCATAGAGAACTAGATGTTATAGGCAGAGTATGATTAAGAAAGCACCACAAATGCCTTTTAACTCAGCTCTTGCTCTATGCTGTACAAAGCAGAGACAGTTATTACTGTTGTCATGATGACAACACACAATACGGACTAAGTCAATTAAAGCTAGGAAATTTGCAATTAAAGCCGACACGCTGCCGGCAGACGTGCTCCGCCACTATATTGATGTATTTCAGACAGGAGAAAGTCCTTTCCTATAATGCCAGATGGACAGAAAAATTTGGATTCTTTGTGCTCGGAAACAATGGTATATTCGATTGCCTTGTGCATACTCACTGTGGGCCTCCACCAGTTCAATCTGCATATTGTACGGTACCAGGGGATCAGGCAATTCCGAGAAGAAGCTTTTCATGGCACCAGCCACAGTATTCACTGTAAAGTCTTTCTCTGCCAGGTCTAGATTGTGATCTACAATGAAAGCATTTAACAGTTAAATCTCACCAACACAAGACATGCAGCTGTTGCAGTAAAGCAATGACACGCATGAGATCCTGAGAGGGAAGAGACAGAATCATTGAGGGCTACAAATGAGGCTTAGAGAAAGTGCTGAATGTAGAGGGCCTATGTGACAAACAGCTAAAAACCACGTCTTTCACAGAACAGAGTAACCATCCTCCGCTCTTATGTGAAACTCCAATCCTGTAAGGTGACATCCATTTGACTGATAGGTAAATAGAAGCTCTGAGGGGGCAATTAATTTGGCAGGTCCAGAAAAAGGATAAAGGAGTCCTAACTTCCAGTCTTACCCTCCCCAGTAGGCAAGAAGAAGTTACTCACCCTGTACAATAACGATGTTTCTTCGAGACATCTGGCTCCATGGGTGCTCCACTGTAGGCGTCACTGCGCTGCTGATTGGAGGACTTTGATAGCAGTGTCTGTTGGGCCCGCACATGCACTGTCTCCCCCCATGCTGCACCACAAGGCTAGCCAGCACGCGTAGGCTAACCATCCTCAGTTCCTTCTCTACTGCAGAGTCAACCACTAGAACTGTGAAGTAGAGGGGAGGAGGGTGGGCAATGGAGCACCCACAGGGACACCTCTCGAAGAAACATCCTTACAGCACAGAATGAGTAACTTCGAGTAGCATCTATATGGGTAGTCCATTGCAGGTGACTCCCAAGCAGTACCCCTTTTGGAGGGCTGGGACTTTGGACTTGGGTTAGTCACCAAAGATAGTATTGTGAAGCCGAAGATGGCAGCAGAAGCAGAGTGCCACATAATCATGTAGTGTTTTGCGAAGGTATGGACCAACACCCACATCACCACTCTACAGATTTCCAAGAGGGGGATATGTCTTTAAGGAAGGCAACAGATGAGGAGATCAATCTCATGGCCTGTGTACGGATCAAGTCCAGAAGGGCCTTGAACTGCGTCGAACAGTGCTACCAAAGTTCTCCAACTTAGAAAGACTGTGGGCTGATATAGCTGAGCCCTTAGATCTTTCTGCGATGGAAAGGAATAGTCTAGGGGACTTTCTGAAAGATTTTGTCCTATCCAGGTAGAGTGCCAGGGTTCTCCAGACATCTAGTGTGTGGAGTATAGCCTCCATGTTGTCTCGGTGAAGCTTAGGACAGAAGGCTGGAAGATGAATGGACTGATTCATGTGAAATGGTGAAGCAACCTTAGGAATGAACCTTGGATGAGGACTAAGTGTGAGCTTATCTGAGAAGAATGTCGTGTATGGGAGATGCGCCATTAGGGCTGCTATTTCCCTGATTCTCCTCGCCGAGGTGATTGTGATTAAAGTGGTCATTTTCATCAATTGATGTAACTGTGAGCAGGTGGCCATGGGTTCGAAGGGGGGCTTGTCAGCCCTTTCAACACCAAATTAAGGTCCCATGACGGAATGGGGAGGCGAGATTGCAGAAGAGGTTTGTTATTCCCTTCAGGAACCTTTTACTGGTAGGCTGCAAGAGGACTGAGTGCCCTTCTGCAGGTTGGTAAAACACTGTGATAGCTGCTAGGCGGACTTTTAGGGAGCTGAGAGAGACAGCCCTGCAGGGCATAATCTAGAATATGAGGAATAGATGCCAAGATTGGAGAGATTTGCAAGGGTGATCTAGCTCCCTCTTGGTGATTGATATAGTACATACAAGCTATGTTGTCCGTAAGGATCTTTATGAGAGCGCCTGTTATGTGCGGTAGGAAATGAGTGCAGGTGCTCCTGACCACTCTTAACTCTAAGAGATTGATATGTAAGGATATCTCTGAAGGTGACCATTTTCCTTGTACTTTTAAGTTGTTGAGATGCGCCCCCCCCCACATCCCACAAGGGATGCACTAGTAGTGAGGACTGCCAACAGCAGTATCTGAGGAAAGGGAGTCCTTTTTCCAATGTTGGTTGGGTTCCTCCACCAGTTGAAGGATTCCTTGACTTTGGGGGTTTTTTGCAGACTGTCTGTTTGGCTTGTATATCTGTAGGCACCACATGTGAAGCCTGGCCTGCAGAACCGCCACAGTGCTGGCTGCCATATGCCCCAGGATTTGGAGGCAGACTCTGGCCTACACCTGAGGGCTGCATTTAGCCGTGTTTATTAGCAACAACAAGGATAGGAACCTGTCCTGCAGGAGAAAGGCTTTGGCCTGTAGGGAATCTAGGTCGGCCCCTATGAACTTCAGGTGCTGGACAGGTGCAAGGCTTGACTTCTGGGAACTGATTTGGAGACCTACCTCCATGAACATGTGTACTGTGTCTTCGATGGCTCAGTGTGCCTCCTGTAGCAATTGGGCTCTGAGGAGGCAGTCGCCCAGATAGGGATAGATCATAATTCCTCAAAAGTGTTAGTGAGCAGCTACCACTGAGAAAACTTTGGAAAATACTATCGGGGCTGATGACAGCCTGAAGGGAAGTATTCTGTACTGATGGTGATCGTTTCCTAGGGTGAACCTCAGGAAATTTCTGTGATCTGGTAATATTGAGACGTGAAAATAAGCACCCTATAGGTTGAGGGCCGAAAACCAGTCTCCCTTTCCAATGAGGGAATGATCATTGACAAGGTAACCCTCTTGAATTTCTGAGCTTTGATAAACTTGGGAGCTCTGAGGTCTAAGATCCATCTCCAACCTCCCTTTTTTCCTTCTGGGTATTAGGAAATAAGTAGAACCCTTTGCCTTAAAGATACTGAGGTATTGGTTCTATGGCTCCTAGCGATAGGAGGCGATTTATCTCCTCCCTTAGCAGACTCTTGTGAGAAGGGTCCCTGAAGAGGGATGGGGAAGGGGGATGTGAAGGGGGTAGAGAGCTGAAGTGGATGGAGTAACCAAGCTCTATGATTTTCTGGACCTACTTGTCCATGGTTATGCACTCAGGTACTGTAGAACGCTGCCAAATGGTGGCCAAACAGGGTAGATGGCAATTAGGAATGGTCTCATGACACGTCAACCTGTCCGTCAAAAGTGTCTCTGGGCAGGTGGCTGGGCAGAGGGCCGGAAAGCTTGAGCCTAGAGAATTAATTTCTCTTTATATGTGGCTCATAATTGCATTGAGGCATGAATTGGGCTGAGTATGGTCTCTGTTGGTACTGACCATTAAAATGCCTTTTTTTGTCCTGCTATATAAATGTCCAGAGACCTGAGAGTTGCCCTGGATCCTTTAAGAAATGTTGCGGTCTTCTCCACAAAGAGATTTACATCTCCGAAGGGAAGGTCTTCGACTGTGGTCTGAACCTCTTTCGGGAATCCTGAGAGGTGGAGCCACGACACCCAGCTCATCACCACAGCCGTAGTGATAGTCCTGGCTGCCATATTGGCCATATCTAGGAACGATTGTAGGGCTGTCTTTGCCACTAACTGTCCTTCTTGGATGATGGCTTTAAACGTGTCCTGAGAAGCTCCTGGCAATTTCTCAATAAAATCACTGAGTTTACTATAGTTTGTGTAGTAATACTTTGATAGTAGTGCCTGGTAATTTGTGATTCAAAACTGCAAGGAGGCCAACGAATATGCCTTCTCGCCAAAGAGGTCCAGGTGCTTCCCATCCCTGCCATACAGCACGTTTTGAGCATGATCTTGCTATCCTCGGGAATTAATTGCAGCGACCACAAGGGAACTGGGTGGCAAGTGGGTAAAATGGAACTTAGCGGGGACATATTTCTTGTCTGCTTGCTTGCAAGTCGGAGCTACTCTCGCCAGGGTTTGCCATATCACCTTGGCCGGGTATGAAATGGCTTGGTTAACCAGCAGAGTGATTTTGGAGGTAACTGAGGCATGTAAAATGTCTATCAGCTCATAAACAAATGTCCTTCACCTCCTCCAGGGGGATATGAAGGGTGTCAGCTGCCATTTTTGCCACTCCTGAAATTGTCTGAAGTCATCTGCCATAGATGGTGGTGACAGAATGACGGTATCGTCCAGGGACGATGAGGATATGACTTTAGGTGCAACCTCTTCCTCTGTGATCTCATCTTGATCCTCCACATCTTGGACTGAAACTCGTGATGCTGCGGTCGAGTGAGCATATCTGGGGAGATCTTGGTCCACACTCAGTGCTTCTAAGGCTGGTTGCCAATGCGCAGACCAGGGATCCCAACAGGGCCATTGTGGCGGGATAGGGGCCTAGTGGAGGCGCCCATGGATGCCTATACCAGGATGGCAGAAGTGCCATCTGGTGGTACATTCCCTGGACCTTGTTGGTAATGGGTCCCGTATGGAGCCTGGGAAGAGTACACGGAGGCCTCATCTGGCTCACTCTCTGAACACTCACTTGACAACAGTGGGGCTGGGTATGGATGAGGGGAACTATCCCTAGAGCTACTCCAGCATGGATGTGGAGCCCCGGTACTGGTGTGCGGACAGTCAGGACCCTCTAGGACCATCTGATCTTCAGACTGATGGGACTGCATTAGTAGCCATCACCCCGGTGTCGACGGCAGTGCCGGTGATCGGGATCTTGTTCATGCTGACCTCTCCAGTGCTGAATGGGCTGGTGTTGCTGGGAGGATCAATACCAGATCATGTACCAGGAGCATCTTAGGGCATTGTCCACCTGTTCTTGCATACTGCGGCTTTGTTGCCTGTGCCAAAAGGATCCATGGGCATATCAGCAGTGCCGGATGGATGGTGGGAGGCCTGGGTACTGAATTGTCTCAGTTCTGAGGATACCGAGCGAGATGGAAATCGCTTTTGGTTATCCCTGAGCTCACTAATGAGGCTCCCCCGACTCTCTTCCTTGACTTATAAGCAGAGACCCTTGACCATCTTTTTGACCTGCTATCCTTCAATGTAGAAGGTTGCAGGGAAGACTCATGCCAGCCCCAGGGCTGTGGTTGGAGAGCCACCTCCATAAGGATGATCTTCTGGTGAAGCTCTCTGTCTGAGAGAGATCTTGGTCAGAGCTGTGGGCAGAGGGAACATTTGCTTTGACTGTGGCCCTTGCCCAGACAGCAAATGCACTGAGAGTGCTTGTTTGCAACCAGGATAACCTCGCTGCAAGTGCAACACTACTTGAAGCCCAGAGAGCCAGGCATGCATATCCTTGTCCGGGAGGGTCCGTCGCCCCCCCCATCTGCCACGAAGTATAACAAAGTCTTTTCTTTTGATTTTTTTTTTTAGGCACAGCCAAATAAAAGGTAAAAGCAGCAAAGTGGGAGATGTGCAAAGTAAAGATTAACAACTGAAAGGGAAGTTAATGATCTGCTAACAGACAGCTAAATGCTCCGTCTCTAGCCAGGGGCATTTGAAAAAGAACTGAGGACGGCTAGCCTCATGGCACAGCATGAGGGGAGACAGCACATGTTTGGGTCCAACGGACACTGCTACCAAAGTTCTCCGATCAACAGCGCTGGGATGCAGACACCTACAATGGAGCACCCACAGACACACTACTCGAAGAACATTGCCTGCCATGAGTCCTTTGGATGTGGCTAATATTCCTCCCTTGTCCTATTTTTCAAAGCCACCTGCGGTTTGTAAATACTTTTCTGCTAATTTATTTATCTTTTTACAGATCCCATCCCCAAAGCAACCTTTGGTGAAGAAACTCAAATGTGAATTCATGTAATGTCTGTAGGCACCTTTAAAATGTTAAAAATTATGTAAAGTGATGTTGTTATAAGAGTTTTGCTCTGTCATGTCACCCTGCAGTAGACATCATTGTAAATTTAAATCCTTAAACCTTTCATATGACTAGAGTTACATTTATTCAGTTTTAAGTCACTATGTTTAAAGTTCTAAGTTTGATTTTTCAGATAACATCCCTGGCCAGGAAATAAATAAGATCCCAATGGTCAGCAAGGGCCCTGGAAGAACAAAATGTTAGGACTTACAAAAACATTGGAAGCTTAAACACTGGTACACAGCAGGAATTAGTCATTTCATTTATCTGCATTTATCTCTTAAACATAACAAACCAGAATTCCTACAAGGAGTGGCAAAGTTTCATAATTACAAACAGCTGAACCATTCACAGAACAATGGGGAAGGAAAGGGGAAGTGTCAGACAAGATGGTCTACAGAGGTCAGAGGCAACAAAAACACACCATAAAAACTACCAAATGTATAGGCTTTTCATGTCCCAGAGCCAGAAAGTCCTATTTTTAAGCATTATAGTATGGGTTGGGAGCCACACTGTCATGTCAGGCATTTAAAAACTAAGGCAGGAATTGCAAGGTCATGAATATCTGTTCTGCCTACACTACAAAAATAACTGCAGTTAAATTTGGTTGTCACCCAAACATGTTATAACGTGTTTTCTCTTCACTTGTGTCGTCAGAAAATACTTACTCTGTTTGAAGGGACATAGCAAACTTAAAACTCATATTACTGCCTGACAACCTTTCCCCTACAATTGTTCCAAGTCATACCTATGATTACTGTAATTGAAAGATTACAGAAAAGATGTTTTCACTTTGCTTACTTTGTGCATTTGACAGCACATTGCTTCTATTCAATTTCACTGTTTCCCCTGCAGTTAGTTTCCCAGCTGTCTATGGGTTTTCCACATAGCAACAGAAGAAAGAAAATTTTTTAAAAAATAGGAAAGCTTAATTGTAGGAGTACAAAAAATGGCAAGGGGTGCAGGGCACCTGAAACTATTTTAACTCATTTTCTAAACTGTCCAGTTCTTAAATTGTGTGTATCCTTTGCTAGGCTAACATGATTCCTTAATCTAGAAGCATTATAACAGGTTACTTTACAAACAGTTCCAAAATGAACAACACAATGATTAAATAAGTTTATTTTCAAGGACCTAAATTCTGCATGGTACTCTGGCATCCCCATCTAAGTTTAAACATGAAGGTTTAGTTAAATATGAACACAAATAACACAATCAGTCTGCTAGACGCCATGGTATTTGTTTTGATTTTAAATTTATTTAGTGTTGCACAAACAGTTAAAATTTTGAATGTGCTGGAAATTTGTGCATTGACAGAACAAAACTGGATCATAATAGGTGTCTGAGGAGATAATGGGTGTTGGGTAAACGACAGGTGGGACGTCTGGCATATGGGAAAGATATGAGAGGCAATTTGGGATTGTAGGCTAAACACAACAGTTGGATGTTTCTCCTAAAATTATCAGCACTGAAACCATAGTTAAAAATTACTTTGTTTTGCATTTCAGAGTTAACCCCTGTTAAGATAATGGAGCAGCTCACACCTCTGAAGTCTTAATTAAATTATAGGCTTGTTTACACAACCTGAAACCAAAATATCAGTCTGTTTTAACTCGGACTCATTTATTTTGGTACAAATCTGCATGTGGACATACTTATTTCAGATTAAGAATATTGTATTTTGATTAATCCAAAAAGAAGAGTGTTCACCCACCGACTTGTGTCAAAATAAATTAATTAAAACAGATTTGGTTATTCCAGTTCCAGATTGTGCCCTATGAAAAAGTGTTTTTAAAACTAAATTAATTATAGTTTGAAATCACTTACCACATAGCCTAGATATAGTTGAATACCTTTAAAACCATGTTATCTGGTACCTAATTAATTCTATAAATAATATATAAATCACGTTAGCTGACACAATTTAAAATGCACCTTTTACCTGTAGACTAGACAAGGTCGGAGGCAGTTTGTAAAGTCAGAAGATAAAACCTTGTATTGATTCACATTTGTTTCACATTTTCAAAGTTATCTTCGCATCCACGAGGTCTAGAAACATCTTTTTTTTTTTTTAAATCCAATCTTGTATTCTAGATTACAAATCTGCTTTAAGGGGTAGATTGTGTGGCAAATTCTACAGCTGTGGAAGCGCTGCATACACAGGACCTTGGTTATTTCAACAGAGCAGACATAGGCTAAATATTGTGGGAAAAACAGAGTACCAACACAGCATGACAACAGTTACAGCAGTGCTGGTTGATAATTTGATTATCACTATCTGATTGCTCACGTTTTGAGAAATTAGAGCAAATTCTCAATCAGCCAATGAGCAAATATTAAAGAAAGCTGGGCCCACTACAACTAATCTGAATTAAATTCATGGTCACGCTCAGCTCTCTTAGCTTTCAGTCCAAATGCAAGTAATAGTTTAAAAGGTGATTACAGAGGCCCAGACCTGGAATCAAAACAGACTGTACAAAAATAAATCACTTGGAACTGGACAATGACTAGAGACTTAAGTAATGACTTAAGTAAATTTAAGGAATTGTTTCCTAGGTTACTGCCACATCCTAACCTCTTTGCCAATTACAGCAATAGGAACAGATACTACCTTGATCGAACTGTCTCTGCAGACTCTCCATCTCAGACTTGTTTCCACTTACACGATAGATGCCTTCAGTACTTAACCCTAGTGAAACAAAAAGAAAACAAGATGTCAGTGCAAGGAGTGGAATCAGAAGTGTGTGACTTTGTGCAAATTGTATCTGGATGCAACAGAAGTCTCTGTCTACAAGGAAAAAAATGAATAAGTGCAAAGACCCCCATGTTACAAGAACTGGAAAGTGGTGCACCACTTTTACTCCTTAGAACGAGCAATATGCTTTGCAAAAATACCCAGAGAAGACTAGTGCTTCTCTACCACTTTTCCTCAGAGAATCTCAGAGCACTTTATAAATGATCAGCAGTTAAGCATATACTGACAGATAAATGGAATTAGGTCTAGTCTACACTTAAAAGTTGAGTCGACAGTTAGAGCACATCAGGGGTGTGAGAAGTTCACACTCCTGAGCACACAGCTATGCCAAACTAACCCCCAGTGTAGGGGCTAGAGAAATAGATTATCTACAGCAACAGAAAAAAATCCTTCTGTTGCTGTAGGAACTAAGGGCTGGTTCACACTTACCGCGCAATTCGGCGGCAGTCGACGGGAGTTACGCAAACTACGCAAAGTAGTTTGCGTAACTGACGTCAACTGCTCTGCTTCCCTTCTGCGTGCTGTTCTCACTGCACAGAGCTGACGGGAACTCAGCGCTACGCTACTTGAGGGGGTGGACGTACTCAGTCGACTTCCTGATCGATTGAGTAGGTCTCACTGACTGCTCAATCGATCATGAAAGATCGATCTGGCGGCGGCGATTTTGCCTCCGTCATTCTGAACATAGACTCAGTGTCTACAGTACAGTGCAACAGTGACACAGCTATGGTGTTATGGCCGTGCCACTGTAGCACAGACATGGCCTAAGTCACCATTTTATGGATGGGGAAAGAAAGAGGTCACGCTGCAAACCAGTAGCAGAATCAGGTTTAGAATCTGGGTCCTCTGACTCCCCCTCTGCTCTAAGCACAAGACAATACTGGTTCTTACTTAAACATTGAGGCAACTGCAAAATATCTTCTATAGGAAGTTAACCTGTTTAATGAAAATACTGAACAATTAACACTATCACTAAATAATTTCTTGGGGCATAAAACTAGATTAAAAAGGTGCTTCTGTTTTCCACACAACTGTGCAACAGATGGAATAAATAAGGCAAGTGATTCCTGAAGTCCGTAGGTACTTGGAATCTGGCTAAAGGAAGAAGCCACCCCTCATTGCTCCTTTCCTTACTACAATCCCAAAGGCCTGTACATACAGCTCTGCTGCAGTAACCTCTGCGCATACAGAAGCGATTGGACACAAGAGGGCGAGGGTGATCACTTGCAGTGTAACTAGAAGGATACATAGCCCTTACATTGAATCTATAAGCAGGGAGCACAAACGTCTCAATTTAGTGATAATTTTAATTGCTGCTTTCTGAGAAGGCCACGTTCAGCGAGATGAAAGCAGAGAGCCTGCCCTATGATACACAGTAGATTAATGGTATTTGAATCTGAAGTGCAGAGGATTTATTCAGAGTATAGGTCATCAACTGTACAGCTTAAAAGCTTTTAATTGCTAAAGAAGTGGACTGTTCATGGCCTCATTTCATAGAAAGCAACTCACCTCATCAGAGAAGAAAACCAGGTTAATGGACCAGCCCAGAGGGCCATATAACTCTAGGCATGGACACAAAAGAATCAGTGTCTGTGCATTTGGAAAGAAAAACAGCAGCAGCTGCCACCATTTGTCATCCTGCAGCCCAAATTCAAAACAAGCTTGCCATTAGACAAGGGAGCTTATTAAGGAAAGTACCTGTTTAATGTACAAATACACAAGAGAAGACAGCCACATTCTTTGCCTCTAATTTGAAGCTCTGCCTTTCTGGTCCTTGCTCATACTTGTCTCAGTTTGATTCACTATTGATGGACATACCCAAACTGTCCAAAGATGACTTAAAATCGACAGTAATTCTTAGATTTGTTTCTGGCCTTTGCCACACTCTAAAATATTGTTCATATTAGTGTTCCCAGGAGTTGCACTTTCCCCAAAGATTATTGTGCTCCCTTTTCATGTTTTGTTACGCACCCCCACCCCAAGTTGAAACTTTACAGCTACAGCACCATGTTCCCATGAAAAAGGTGATCTAGTTAGAGGCCCCAGTGCTAGTTCCATTTCATATAAAATGGAGAGCCTGGAGATATCAAAGCAGATATCTGCACAGTGGAAAAAGAAACCAGAGAAAATATAAAGAGCTGTTTAAAAGCCTGGTATGGTCATTAAATGTCTACATGTTCCCTAACTCCTGTTAGAAAATCTGACCTCAACTATTTCTGTCACACCAAACTCACGCATAATAAAGCCAGCCTCATTCTTGTCTTAAGTAATACAGGCAACTGTCGAACCTTACAGCAATACCAAGCAATGAATGCATGAAACAAAAGGAACATCAGAGTCACAGACATTCTGGCAATTTCTTCTTTTTCAAAGACTCGTTGCTCAGCCCTGTAGCTGGAAAAGGAATAGACACTATGGACTGCAAAGACTGCAGATGGCTCCACAATTGTTCCCAATTAATTTTTTCTGACAGAACGTTACCACTCAGCACAAAGGAAGATGTGTGATTCCTGCATTTCTTCTCTTAATGACCATCCACCATAGCAGCTAATAAGAGTAAATGACAAATTAATTACCAATAGCTTAAGGAGAGGCATAATGCTGACAACACAGATAATGAAAAATTGAAACAAATGTGACTTGTAAATTCAAACCAGCCCCCTTCATGGCTAAGCAACATCAATATTTAATGTATGCAGTGTTGTAGCTGTGTAGGTCCCAGGATATTAGAGAGACAAGGTGTATGAGGTAATATCTTTTATTGAATCAATTTCTGTTGGTGAGAGAAGCTTTCGAGCTTACATGGAGCTTTTCTTCAGGTCTGGGAAATGTACTCAGGCCAGGTCTACACTCTCCACTACCACTTACATAAGAATAATATATGTCACTCATGGGTGTGAATAAGTTATACCGACTTAAGTGCCAGTGTGGACAGCACTATCACACTGACATAAATCCACCTCTGCGAGAGAGCGTTTTCACTAGATGCGTTATAGCGGCACAGCTGCATGGATGCAGCTAGGCCAATGTAGTGCTTCTAGTGGAGACTCAATCTAATTGTCATAGCTAACTACAGGGTGGAACAGATTGTTTAGCATAAGTAGTTAATATATTTCAAGTCACCTTTGAAGGTGAAGTGGCTCATGAACACCTCCCCAGGGATAGGAGGAGAAAAAACGCTGGGGGTGTGAGGAGGTTTAAGCAGGATATAGATTGTTGTACTAAGCAATAAATCCAGTGTCTCTATTCAGGGCATGATTTTTAGAATCTAGTAAAGTTATGAATTTAAGCCTGCAGGACTGTCTTTTGAAGGTGTTGTGCAGGTTTCCTTTGAGGATGAGGACCAGGGATGAGGATTCTTCTGGATTTTCAAACATGTTCTCCAAGCTCATCATCAGAGGCAAGCTCCCCACTGCCCAGGACCCACCAACTCAAGGCAGCACTAGACCCTGGAAAACAGCAGATGCAAAACCTGTAGCCCTACTTCCATTGTTACTATGCTCTTGAATGAACTCACACCAAAAATTAATAAGATTAAAAACACGATATCACCTGTGGATGAATGCTTCTGACAAAGTGATCACTCTATATCTGTTCCAGAGGGGTAGCCGTGTTAGTCTGTATACAGCAAAGACAACAAGAGTTCTGTGGCACTTTAAAGACTAACAAATTTAATATTTGTAGACATAAGCTTTCGAGAGACTTAGCTCTCTTCTTCAGATGCAGTAATACAGAAAATAGGTCTATATCTGACATCTCAGTCCTCATCCTGAAAGGAAACCTGCACAATACCTCCAGAAGATGAGCCTGGGAGCTTATATTTATAACTTTGCTAGATACTAAAAATCATGGACTGAACAGTCATTGGATTTATGGCTTATTACAACAATCTATAAGCTACTTATCACCCCTTCCCTCAGCTTCGAGAGGTGTTAATGGGCCACTTCACCTTCAATGGTCCCTTGGAATGTGTTAAACACTTATGCCCTTCCACTTAGCTATGGCACTGAGCACATTTCCCAGACCTGAAGAAGAGCTCTAATTAAGCTGGAAAGCTTCTCTCTCTCACCAGAAGAAGTTGGTCCAATAAAACATATTACCTCACCCACCTTGTCTCATCAATATTTAATAACTGACTTAATATTTCCTGCAATCCACTTCCATGTTTATTTTATGAAATCCTGTTTTACACTAGCCACGCAGACACTGTGAAACTGTAGCATCAAGCTAGGCTAGACATCATTTGACCTGAACTGAACTATTAATATCAACCGTTAATTTCATATAAACAGAAACAAAACCTGGGAAGAAGCTGCAAGCAGTAACTTGACTTTAACATACAAAGCCCTGTCTACACCACTGTTAACACTAGTCCTGCTACATCAGTTTTGGCAACGTTGGGAGCCCAAGCATAGAAGGGCCACTGGCTGCCAGCAGTGGGGTTTTTTTATATCAAATGACCCTTGCTCAGAGCAGGACTAGTCAATGCAATGCTTGAAACAGTAACGATTCTAGCAGTCTGCCTATAGTAGTTTGTTTAAGATTTTCCTTGTGGCAGGGAACATCTTTTTTGTTTTGTGTTTGTACAGCACCTAGGCACAATCGAGTCTTGGTCCATGACTGGAGTTCATAAGCACCACTGTAATACAAATAATTAATAATAATAATGATGCTCATCACTGAACTACCCAAGCAATTCGCAATTTATGCTAACAATACCTCTGTGAGATGGGGAGGATCATTAATTTACAGATGAGGAACTAAGGTAGTTAAATGACTTGCCCAAAGTCACAGAGAATGTCTGAAACAGCTGAGAGTAAAACCCAGCTTTTTCTTGAGCCCTAGTGTAGCATTAGAACCACAAAGCTATCCCTTTCCTTTCCACTAGGGTCCCTGATGTTGCAAATCTGTAGACAGGGATGAATTGGAGAGACCACACTAAATGAAATCCACAGTTTATTCACTATGGATTTCAATAAACTACAGAGAAATAACTACGGAGGAGCATCAGAAACTGAATTTCTACTTACAACCTGTACTTCTATAGTTTATTAGTTCGATCTTGTGCAATAAGGGAAAACATGGACTCAGGCTACAAAGTTTCTCTAACTCTTCTCCATGTCATGACTGAAAGACTCTTAGATGTGATGTGTACTGTACAGAAGGCACTCTTGAAAAGATATACGATTATGGGCATGTGCAGATATTGGTTGGATAATACCTGCACGCAATCTACAGAAATGCACAATTTTGAGGAACACCGTCATCACTGAGGGCTTGTCTTTGTGAGGGATTTTTGCACCAGTGGAGTGAGACACCCATGCAAGCCTCCCCGTGTAGCTGTGCTACAACAGTGCTTGCATTTGAGAGAATTACTGGAACCTAAACGTGCAAAAAAGCAATAAGGTGTATCCTTATTAAGGTTTATCCTGTCCATATGGACAGGAATTCTGTGGAGAATTAAGATAACCTGTCTGCATACAAAGGCAGTTGATTTCCCAAGGTATATATGTATTCAGCATGAGGAGAGGATCAAGCCATTTATTTTGAAGTGAAACACAGAATGAATGGGTATCTGAATAATGGGGATATAAATCTAGCATGGGATTTCTATGATAAAAAGGTAATGCTTTTTTAAAGGGAGATCACCTGAAAAGGTAGAACAGCAGCACTATAACCAACATGCTCATTTATATAAGGGTCATGCTCATTACAGGTCCATGCTCATCAAAGGCTTCTAATGCTATCTGCCTTCTGCTCTTGCCTCCATCTCAACAATCACACAATCTCTGGTTACCGGCGTGACTCACCTTATTGCTCCTAACAATGCCCAAGGGATGCTCCAGCAGATCCAGCTGGTTACATCTGGTATTTCATGACTTTCACTGGTTCAAATCTAATCAGGGCAGTGAATGGCAAGATAATAAATATATGCTGCACTGTGTTCAACAGCGCAATTCTTGTATAACCTCACTTATATGCGTGCTCCCTGTTAGTTTTTGTCAATAGCTGTAAGAAAGTGCACAGATAATGGAAGTGAGGTGAGAATACAAAATGACCAACATCCTGAAAGATACTAAGAAGTAGAAACAGCTAGGTTTCTCACTCTTGCTTTCAGACTCTTAGCAGTAACATCTGTCAAAGGTATATGATGAGCCCAAAGTGGCTACCTTGGCATATCTTGTGTGGTTCACCAACCAAAGACTGGCTGCTGACAGCCCTCCAGGAGAAAGGACTTCAACATGGTAGTCTAAGTGGCATTTCCACCAGCAAGATCATGAAGAGTGAGAGAGTTATTTTCAACATAGTCCTTAACTAGAGGTCCACCTAATGAATTAGAATCCAAAGAAAAAAGCTGGTTGGACTTTACAAAGAGATTCGTCCATTCTTGATAAAAGACCTTTGTTACATAAGCCAAATCTTAGACTCAAGCAGCAGAAGGGTTAATTAAGGTAGAACCCTTAATCTGTTTTAGGTAAGAATTTTGAACAAACATGCAAATATACTTTGTCTCTCTAAAGCACTTCATTCTTCCATCTGACATGTAAGATTTACATACAATAAACTAACTAGCAAGAATCAAATGATTCATTGGGGACCTTCACAAATCTTGTGACATCTATGGCGATAATATTCCATGACAATCCAGGTTTTCAGTAGGACGTTTTAGATATAAAAGAACCCTTTAATAATCCAGATAACCAGAAATAAATCTGGTTTCTCAATTAGTGAAGGCTTCCCAGATGTTGAGGCTCTACTATATCTCTGAAATGCATCTCTGTGATAGAACCTCTGCTTCTCCAGACCATCACTTGAAGGAAAAATAAGGCATATTAGTCAGCAACTAGAAAAATTAAGCAAAGTCAATTTTCTGAGTTGCACCATCCAAAAAGCACTAGTACAGATATGTTTTTAGAGTCAGGAAAAGGAGCATAAAAACACAGAAAGGGCAGTTACATATATAACACTTTGTGGAAAAAACATGCTGTATATGTAGGATAGCATCAGGAAAAGGTTCATGACATTTGGGGCTCTACAGCCCTTAATCCATCCTTGGAGAGAAAAATCAAAGAAAATTCAGCTTAAATTAGTTCTGAAAAAATATAGCAGCACAAAACATACATCAGAACAAAACACAAAATGCACCTCGGTCAGAAATTTTCAGAGCTAAAAAGAATGATCTATGACGACACTGGACTGACTGGAGAACTCAACTATGGCCTGTGAGCAATTAGAAACAGATGGCTAGAGTGGCGTCAAGGGTTGCCTATTTCTAGGTTTAAAATTGACAAAAAAGCAGTAAAAACACTATAAAGATAAAAGAACCAATACACCTTACAATAACTATGATTCTTTGACATGCATTGTCCACACAGACTCCACTCTTGGCATATGTGCACCCCACTTGCACAAGATCAGATCTTTTGGTCAGCAGTGCCTGTTGGGGACAAGCATGTGTGCTAGACATCCTCACATCCTTCATCCAAAGGAATGAAGAATGGAGCAAGCCCAACCGTCCCTCAGTTCCATCAACAATATAGAATCCAGAATAGTAGGACTCCATAGCAACAGGTGAGGAAGGTGAATGGTGGAAATCCCTGAGGACAACACATCTTGAAGAATCAGTTACTGTAAGGTAAGTAAGTAAATTCCAATTTTGGTGATTAACAATGTTTGCTTGGAGGTGGGTACTAAGTAAGAGACCAACTTAAATGGTGACAGCAGAACAGCCCTACCCAGAACTAGCATCTGATCTGGAAGCACCTATCAAAGAACAGTCTCTTGAAAATGTGTGACCCGAACTCCACTTAGCGGTCCTATACATTTCAGAAATAGGGACATACTTCAAACAGAGAGCAGAGTCTACTTGCGCTCTCTGACTAGGTGGATTTAGCTTGACTAGCTCATAACATGTTCTTACACAGCTGGAGACTCTGATAATATTGACTGACCATTAGCCCAATCAGTAAAGGCCACAGCCAGCCTAGGTGTGTTCCTAAGTTATTTTGTCCTGTTAAAGTAACGTGACAATGCACTTGCTACATAAAACTACATAGCATATCAAGTTTAGCTTCCCCCAGAGTTGAGTGAGGCTTGGAGAGGAAAAGAGAGATGAATGTACTGATTCACATGAAACTTTAAGCAGGAGCTTGGGATGAAGCCGGAGAGCAACCCCAGTCCTTACAAAACACTGCATAAGGGGGAACCAACCTGAGGGCACACATCTCCCCTCTTTCAGCTGGTGCAGCGGTTACTAAAAAGGCAGTCTGATAGGTGGTATGAGGGCACAGATTGCTAAGGAGCCTGAAAAGGGGACCCATGAACCTTGTTAATACTGAAGACTATACTGAAGTCTCAAGAGGAAGGGGGCTTCTGAACGCAGGGAAAAACGTGAGGTAAGCCGTTGAAGAATCTAGCCTCTTTAGGGAGAGAAAATACACAGTATGGTCCTGGATAAGAAGATAATGTGGAAATCTTGCTGCTAGACCTTTATGGAATTAAAGTCTATTGTTTTAGGACTATTTACTAGTCTATTATTGCTGAAGTGGGTGTTGTCAAGGAAGACATTGGTGATGAGATGCCCAAACAGAAAACATCTTTCACTTAACTTTATAAGTCAGTCTTAAGTTGAGGCTCTCCCAGCTTTGTGGAAGACTGTTCTGAACTTCAGCTGAACACCTTCTGGTGGATGTCAGTCAGCCAGCCAACATCCATGCTGTCAGAAGAAATGGTGCTGGGCTGAGGTGTAAGATGACCATTGTTATACAAGACTATAGCAGGCAAAGTGATCGGGGACTATGTTGAGAAGTTCATTAGATCTGAGTACCAGAACTGCCTAACATGCCAGGACTACCACATGCATTGGTACAGCACCTTGCCTCAGCTTCCTCAGGACCCTTGGTACCATGAGGATCTGGGTGAAAGCATATATTGGTCCCGAGGGAAAAGAAAGGCATCTGTCAGGGAGCCCAGCCTAAAGCAGAACACTTGGTTTTTGGTAGTCCCATTTAAAAAAAAGTGGCCTGCAACACTGGGTCCTTAATCAACTGCTTACGGTTGCCTGAGAATTGTCTGCTGACATAATCTGTTAGTGAATCTGAAAGCCTAGAAGATGCAGAGCTTTTGGCATGATGAATACACCAAGTCTACAGCTGAATAGCATCCTGATAGAGAAGAGGCTACCCTCTGCCTGTTGACGTAATGCACAGCTGAGGTGTTGTCTGTCGGTACCTGGATTGTGGATCCCTGGAGTAAAGGTAAAAATGCTTTGCATGCCAAGTGAATGGCTCTGAGTTCCCAGACATTTATGTGCAGACTAGCTTCCTGAAGGATCGGATCCTCCAAGTTTGAAGGAGATCAGGTTGAGACCCCTTATCCCTCAGTGAAGGCATCTGTCACCAGTGTCTTGTTTGGAAGAAATGCAAAGAAGGGTACTCCTTGCACACCTAAAGAGGGTATTTCGACCAGTTTAACAAGCAGATGACTTCTTGCAGGACTGTGACCATCATATATCCATGTGGTGCCTGCTGAATAGATACACTGATTTCAACCACCTTTGTAAGAAGTGTAGGCGAATCCTGGCAAACTGCATCACATAGGTGCATGAGGCCTTTTGTCCAGAAGTCTGAGGCATGCTCTTACTGATGCTTGACACTTGAGTTGGTTGATGAGATTTGCTATAGTTTGGAACCTCTCTTACGGAAAGTAAACTCACACTGACCTGGAATTAACTCAGCTCCTATAAAACTGTATGTTTTGAGTTGAAGTAAATATAGATTTCACTGCTGACTTTGAGACCCAGTGCAGCTAAGAGCCTTACAGTCACGTGAATCAAGTTGGTCACCTGCTGGCATGACCTTCCTCAGATCAGCCAGTAGTTGAAACATGGACAGATCTGGTTCCCATACCTCTTTAGACAAGCTGCCACAGCTACCAAACACTTGGTGGAATACCCTCAATGCTGTGGAAAGACCAAAGGGGGCAGGATCCTGTACCGGTAGTGAAATGTCCCTATCAGGAATCTGAAGTATTTCCTGTGAGCTGGATGAATGGATATATGAAAATGGGCGTGCTGAAAGTAGAGAGCCATGAACCAATCTTGAGGATCTACTAAAAAGGAATTATGAAAGCTGAAGTCACCATCCTGAACTTGAAATGATGGATAAATTTGCCAAAATGTACAAGGTCCAAAATGGGATGCCAACTCCTTTTCTTCTTTGGGATGAGAAAATAATGGGTATAAAAATCCCTGATGTTCCTGAACTCTAAAGGTAACTCCTTCTCTAGAGATCCAAGTTGTAGACAGAAGTCCACTTCTTTCAACAATATCTCATGAGATCCCTGAAAGGGGACAGGAAAGGAGGATAGGAAGGGACTGGAATTCGATAGAATACTACTTGTTGGCAATTTCCAAAATGCACTGGTCTGAAGCGATCTGAGTCCAGGCTTCCCAAAAATAAAAGGCCAAAGAAGGTTCTCTCAGGCTCTGACACTGGCATCAAGCCTGCTGCCTGGCAGAAAATGCAGATTGTGAAGCAGCAAAGAGGCAGACAGGTCACTGTTAGGGGAAACACTGCTTCTCTTTCAGTGACTCCAAAGTTTTCTGAGACTGATCGTAGTAATGGGCAGAAAGAATACTTCAGTTGCTTTCTTCTTGGGGTTGGATCACACAGTCCCAAAGAATGCAAAGTTATCTTGAAGTCCTTCAGCAAATGGACAGCCTGATCTATTTTGGAATTAAGTTCATTAGCCTCAATGGGAAGGTTCTCAGTTGTGATTTGAACCTCTGTGAAACTCCCAGAGGACTGAAGCCAGGAAGATCTTCTGATTGCCATAGATGTGGCCATAGTACATGCTGCTGTGTCAGACACCTCCAGTGCTGCCTGAAGGGAAATGTGGGCCATTAGCTTTCCCTCAGTTGAGGCTTTAAATTCCTCTTGTTCTTGTGATAGAGGAAAGAGCGCTCCATGAGGAATAATTTTAGATGGACCTCTAAGCTTTGAGTCCACTTAGAAAAAGTAGTAATATACAGAACACAGTTCAGAAATATGCCCTCTCCTAAACAAAAAGAGGCACCTGGAGTGCCTGATATTAAGCATGATTGCAACTTCATATGAGGGGTAGGATTTCACTTTTGATTTGCTAGAGTATAGTAGGGATTAGGGGAGGAACAAGGAGTTTAGCCTAGAAACTGACTACAAAGATTTTTTGTGCCAAAAGGCAAAAGACTAAGACTAACTAATTAGCAATACTAATAACTAACTATAACACTAGCACAATGTGCAGAAAAGCAGACAGACACTTCAGGGATTCTGTCAAGAGTGGTAAAAAGGAAACAAGGGTCTTCTCCATGCTTTATGTCCTCGGGTGATGGAGCACCAGGACATGAAGAACACTGGCCAAAATAATCCAATCTTAGGTTCATGCACACCAAGACTAGAATCCATACAGGCAATTGATTGAAGAATTACATCCCTCATTCTTTCCTTCCAGGGAAATTGTAATCACCATAGCTGCTAAAGCTTGTGTCTCATACGATTTCCTTGTTTTTGTGGTTAGATCCAAACCTGCAATGTTGTTTTACCACCATATTCTACATTTGGTTTCCTTTCTGAAATTTTGGTTTTATAAAACATTAAAAGGCTTCTACTGAAAACACAAGTCACCTGAATTAAGACATAACTATTTGCAGATATCTAGTTCTGAGCATTAGCAATGGGCTGTTTTGGTTTGGTTTTTTTTTTTTTTGTAAGCAGTGTTGTTGTAGTTTCAGTCCTAGTATGCTAAAGAAACAAGGTATTTTATTGAACCAACTTCTGTTGCTGAGAGACACAAGCTTTCGAGTTTACACAGAACTCTTCTTCAAGTTATAAGATCACATTCAAAATGTCCAGGATATAAAGCGTGAAAGTAATACTCCCTTTTAATTTTAAAAATTTTATAAGTTTTAAAAATCTGCTTTAAAAAACTAAAACTGCCATGATTTTTAAGCCTACTATTACTCGAAATTAATAGCATTCATACAAGTTTCACACAAGCATTCATTTCATTTCTAAAAGAAAAACATATTTTGCTATGATTTTAAATGTATTTAGTATATTTGATAGCACTTTGAACAGCCACTTTCACTGTTTCCCATGTTTGAGTGGGTCCATTAAACACAACAACCAAGGAGCTGTTTTTTTTAAACAGGAAATGTGATCACAAAACCATAAAATAAAATTGGTAGAGAGTTCAGAAGGTGATGTACCACCTAAACGCATTTGCTAAAAATAACTAAATTTTGTTTTGACTATGTCTCTTGAAATAACTAGACAAAATACAATATTCAGAAAGAAAAACATGTTTCACCCACAAGACAGAAGAAGGATTAAGCTCAATACAATACAGTACAGATGAAACTCTCTAAAAAAGACCAGAGTTTTAGCGATACAGCTTAGCCCTTGGGTAACATGTCATGAGAATCAATGGCGTTACACCTGGTTTGAATTGGACCCACAGGAGAACAACAAAGCGAACACTTATATTTTTCCCATAAGATACTCATACTTTCTTAATTTTTAACTCCAGTATTTTTTCATAACAATCTTTGCTTTCTTTTTTAAACCATTATGACTATCTGCCCTCATTTCTACACATGAATATACATTCTATATATAAGCCACAGAACACACAAAACAAGAATGCTTCCTACATTATATATTTTTTTAAGTTTACAGGGAAACACTACCATGATCCACCCCAATCTAACCTTTTAATACCAAAAGTGGTTTTAAATATAGAAGATTAGTAGTTGACAAGAAAAATATTCTGCTCTGGTATTAAATCATCCCAAGGAGTCATTCAGACCAGGTCAGATTTATTCTCCACACCACCCATTACCTTGTAATTTTTACTTATGTTAGTTGGTGCTTCATAATTGGCTGCACCAAATTAGCTTGCTAGTGTCCTTATTTAGAGGATTTTCACACCTCACCCTTTACACAGGAAGAAATTCTGCACACAGTCCATATTTCTCCCATAAATTCTCAGTGGATTTACTGCTAGAGAAAGGTGTCAGACAACAGTCCAGGACACTGTAGTCCTGCATCTTACTGGGTATTTCTCTTGGCAGCAAAGATCTCTCTAAAGCATAAGTGTGTCTACTTCTGGCAATATGCCGCCTTTTTTCACTGCAACATGACACACTTAGTTCAACTGAAACACTCAGTCTGTTATGACAATCTTGATGGGTGCCAGCCTGGGGACCAGATGCTATCACTTTATAAATGAGAAAAGGCATTGTGTACACAACCAGCTGTGCCATAAATCTCTAGGTTAGGAAGAAAAGAGGTGCAAACATCACACCATGTCTGTGGCATCAGATGGATTCAGCATCTGGTTGGTTCTTTCTGTGCCTCTCATTACAGCTAATATATGCTGGGGAGTTTTTGAACACATGTCCTGATCCAAACCAGGAACTGCTTCAGTGATCTCTACAATTAGTACAGAAATGCACATCTTCAGACATCTTTAAAATGCCTACATTAGCAAATCTCTTTCTATCTCAGCATCCATTTCTATAGCATCCAACTTGACTACACTTACAAAATTTACCAAAATAGCTATTCTGAGAATAGCTATCCTGGTAAATTTCCAAGTATAGACAAGCCATAAGTATGTCCTAGGTAAACTAGATCTGCATGCTGATGTCCTGAGTGGACATCATGTAATCTTCTACTCTGCACTTCTTCCTGGTATAGAATGCTTTTCTTGGACTGTACTGTCTCTGCTATTTAAGCACTATTTGTTATGGGTCTGTTGATTCACGTATTAAAATATTTGAATTAAGAGAGAGCGATATCAAAGTAATAAAAGAGAATAAGGCCTAGTTTACACTAACAAATTAGGCTGACCCAGCTACAGTGCTTGGGGGTGTGAAAAATCCACATCCCTGAGCAGCACAGTTAAGCCAATCCAATCCCTGGTGTATACAACGCTAGGTTGACAGAAGAATTCTTCTGTCGACTATCTTCCGGCATCCACCTCCTGGGGAAGTGGATGACCTATGCCAATAGGAGAACCTCTCTTATTGGCATATACAGTTTCTATGCTGAAGAGCTACAGTGATGCAGCTGCAGCTATGCCACTGTAGTGTTTCAGGTGTAGACAAGCCCTGAGTGATCAAGTGAAAAAGCAGTTGGGAGTAAAGAGTCTGCCAAGTATGTGAGAGACACTGAACCGTAAAGTATGAGCTTGTTAGAATGCCCATAAAATGTTATTTCCTCATCAGTACTCTTCTCCTGTTCTCTTTCTCTACAACATGCTATATTCACCCTCTGGAAGAGATGGCTGATTTCAATTCTGTCTCCACAACGAACCATGAGTGATGCAAGTGTATGCTACAAGACCCTCCCTGAGTCAAGTATTCACCTCTGTGATGTTCTCATCCAGACACAATCAGTGGCACTAAGGAACCAAAGTTTAACACATTAAAACTTCATTAACAAGAACCTTGAGGGGGGTGAAGTTAGCAACCATATGCGTTTTTAGTGTATAGTATTATCTATTCCAAATACTGGTCTCCATAGATACTGGCTTACCACTGTCTTGAATGGTCTTATGTGACACTGTGCACTCAATGTGGAATCTCCAGGTGCTTCAGCTCCAGTGAAATGCCAGCACTCTTAGCCTCGCCCAAGCACGGCAAGCGGCACGTGTGTGGACTGCTGTTAGGAATCACTCCCCACATAACAGACAAAGTTTAAACACCAGTGAGGGCATCACTAGGTTAATACTTAACTCTAACTAACACTAAGATAACTGACTAACAATATATACAACTAGAAATAATACACTAAGGAATAGTGAGAAATTGTGAGGTTAAGAACCACACAGAGCTCCAACTCCAGACATAGATGGTAAGAAGCGTCTGAGGGTGTTGGGGTGGTGCCCCCTCATCTAGTCAGGGGAAGGGCTATGGCCACGAGGTATGAACGTCACACCTCTACAGGTACTGCTAAGCAAAATTCTCCAGCTCCAGCACGCTGGGGGCACACGCACCTAAGTGGAATATATAGCTGATCTACCCAAATTATCTATTCCAAATACTGGCTTTATAGAAATTGACTAAATTCCATTAAAATAAATGGAGTTACACAAAGGATTAATTTGGTCCTGTTTTAAGAGAACCAAATGCAATCCTGAAATTTGGAGACAGGTGTATAAAATCACCTGCCTGTTTTAGTGCACAGGCCAGTTTGGCCTTTTGGCTTACCACCTTCTTGTCAGGTCACAGCTCTATTATTCCAAATTCAGTTCTGTTATTCCAAAACCTGACAGCCATTTATGTTTATAAGGTTTTGGCAATTATAGGAAAAGCTGAGAAAATGGTTTCTTAAAAAGCTACCAATACTGACAATGTGAAATACTGGCTGAACATCCTGGTAATCTTTGGCACAATACAAAATAGATACACATACATCGATTTTTTTTAACTTACATATACCCAAAAGTACCTTTGTACGCATTAAGGAAGGATAAAGATTACTAATGGTGGATCATCTCTTATTATGTGTATGTACAATGCCTGTCACAATTATTATTTACATTATGATAACACCTAAAGACCAGTATCAGGCTGGGTCCCACTGTGCCTGGCAATGTATTATGGGGGCCCAATCTCAACTGTAGCTTCTAGGTACTATTGTAATATTAATATAAATATTAATGCTCTGGAAATATTCCTGCAAAGCCTACAAGAGATTAAAGTCAAATTCCAAATATCCCAAAATGAGTAAAAGAGGATCCCTAAACCTATTTTTCCAGTTCCACTATGAAGTACTGAAGTAAAATATCTTCACTGTCTGTTCAAGCTGGAAAATTCTAGGTGCTGTATTACATTTAGGGGCTTTGTCTATGCTAGGATTTTTTTCACCATAGCATTTTCTACCATTGCTACCACCCATTCAACTTCAACTTCCTGCAAGGTGACTGGCTCTGATCATGGGTGGGTTTCTTCCATGTTCTCAGTCAGATGGACTTCTTCCACCCTCATCCCGGTTGATGCACAGTTGTATGAGGTATACATAATGAAATTGTTAATAGGCTCGGTGTTGAATGAACAATGTCTGGCCCTGGGCATTCCCATTTGATAGTGCTATTTTGATTCCAGCTCCAAGAATCAAGAGCCCGGGTATTGTGTTATCACTGGATTTTTCACCGGACTTCTTAAGTCTGACCAGTTTGTGACCATCAAAAGACTGAATGACCATATGAATGATGTATAGCTACTTAAACACACTCAGCCTATTCTATGTTGCATTATTGTCATTTCCTATTCTCTGAGGTGCCTATACATACCTTACCAAGGACTCAACCCAGCAGACTCTGTCCCCCACCCCTCCATTACTTACATACAAGTGATCCTTACATCTTTACGCTGGCATCTAGAAAAGTTGTGGAATTTAAACTTATGGTTTCAGTGGAACAGCCCAAAGATAACCAACCTTCTGTCACTGGCTGATACATTAGACTGTATGTGTAGCTAAACCTTGAAGAACTGCTGGCACCTCATGGAAAAGAGCCCATTTAGAAGCAATTCTGCCTAAGTTTATTACTAGGGACCTCTGAATTGATTAAGGAATCACCAGTGTCTCTTGATTACTCTTTTCTTGACATCACAAGATTCTGTCTGACAATTCCACAGCAACCATGACTGGTTAGACTGGTAATCAACTTCTAGCAAGTCTGTGGTTTAAAAGCAACACACTGCTTCCACACTGTCAAAAGCTTACACTCCAGAGTACTGAAGCTCCTCAAAGTGTCCCTCTGATGATTCAATGGCAGGAATTCACTTTTTAAAAGGGCTACTAGAACAGAATCAGGGGAGTTACCACATAATGCATGGGCATCCCACACACCACATGTACAGTTGGGTCTGGGAATAGGGGAAGGGAGAAAAAAATTTTAGATGGGTTGCAGGGGCAAGAGAGCTAGCCTCCCAACAGGAGTCTCAGCAGCCTCCAACCACATCCAAAACATACATAACATGCCTTCTGGATGGCTGTTGCCCTTCACAAGCTAGCACAGTTAATGGTCTTCACTGATATAGTGGTATCGAACAGATGAATGCTATCAGCAGAAAGAACATGAGATATCAGGACCAGGTGACTTTTAAGGAGTCTTTTAAAGAGTTCCTAGTATTAAAATCTAGAGAAAGGAATACAGATTATTCTGTAAAATGCTAAATTTATGTATTATGTTTGTATCCCACTCTCCTTGCCTCAGGTCAATTGGTACAGATTCAGTTCCAGGCTTACCTGTTTGAGCTGATAATACATAACTTTGATCACAGGGATTTAGGCTCAATATGGTAAAAAACATTTTGTTTGTACACTGAACAATGAAAGCCATTTCAACAGAATATTTTATATCAATGAATTGATATGTTGGAGAATGTAAATTCTCTATGTCTTCACAAATGTAAGGGATCACACTGTACATATGATTTCAATGTGCAGAGTTCCAGATAAACTCTATGCAAAGCTGTTCAAACAGACATGGAAGTCTGCACTGTAGTAAACTGTAAAGTTTAGTGGAAAGCCACCAGGTGCATATGACCTTAAGAAAGGGTTACTCACTTTGTGCAGTAACTGGTATTCTTTGAGATGTGTGTTCCTGTGGGTGCTCTATTTTAGGCGTTGTCGATCCCGTGCCCTTGATTGGAGATCTTCTCAGCAGCATTCACTCGTGCTGTGTACGCACGCATTTGCTGTCTCTCTGCGTCGTTGGCATGTTTTCTAGCACATGCACGACCTGAGCCCCTCGGTTCCTTCTCTACCTTAGAGTCCGTCATTAGAACTCTGAAGTAGAGGGGAGAAGGGAAGGTAGTGGAGCATCCACAGGGGGACACATCTTGAACACCAGTTACTGCACAAGGTGAGTAACCCTTTCTTCTTCTTCTTCTTCGTGATGTCCCTATGGGTGCGCCACTTTAGGTGACTATAGAGCAGTACCCTGTACTGGAGGAGGGACTTCGGTATTAATTATTTTGCACAGAAGACAAGACAGTCAAGCCTAGTGAAGCAACGAACACATTGCTAGAGGCTCAAATGGTGATCTCGTAATGGATCTGAATATTAGGCTTAGATCCCAAGATGGTGGAGGAATACGAACGATTGGAAATACTCTCTAAAGACGCGCTAAAAATCTTTTCACCACTGGGTGAGAGAATATGGTCATGTTGTTTACTTTGTCGTGGAAGACCGTGATTGCTGATAGGTGAACTCTTAAGGAACTAATTGATCAACCTGATTTCTTCAGTTGTAATGTGTAATCAAGAATTATCAGGATAGAGGAAGATCTTGCCTCAATTCGTCTTTCTTCATATCAGGATTGGAATCTTTGCCATTTCTGCAGGTAAGCCCTTCCTGCTGACAGTTTTCTGCTGTTTATTAGTATCTGCCTAACCTGTTCCAAGCACACTAACTCTTCAGGACAGAGCCACTTATTAGCCATGCTGTGAGATGAAGTCTTTGTATTTCTGGATAGTAAATCCGAACTGTGTCCTGGTAAAGGAGATCGCGTCTCAGGGGAAGCGTTATCGGTTTGCGTATTGACATGTTCATGAGATCTGAGAAGCATGTTTGTCTTGGCCAAGCTGGCGTTATGACTATGACAGCTGCTCTGTCAGTCTTGCTTTTGTGTAGGACCTTGTGTATTATTGGTATGGGTGGAAACGCATATAGTAGTCCTTTGTCCCACTTGATTGGGAAAGCAACACCCACCTCAAGCAGAAAAGATGACACTTGCGGTTCTGTTTTGTGGCAAACAAATCTATTAATGGATGCCCCCATAGGTGAAAAATTTCTTTGAGGACTTTGTTGTTTAACTGCCATTCGTGGTTGCATGCAAACCGTTTGCTTAGATTGTCTGCAATGGTGTTTTGCTTGCCGGGTCGGTATGCCGCCAATATGTCAATGTTGTGTTTTATATACCAGTTCCAAAATTTCATTGACTCGCTGCACAGGGAGTGGGATCTGGCTCCCCCTGGCAGTTTAAGTAAAACATACATGCTACATTGTCCGTCATTTTTATTGACTTGTTCTTTGTGTGTGGTAAAAAGTGTTGGCAGGCATTGCGCAACACTTGAAGTCCTAATACGTTTATGTGCAGGTAAGTTTCTGATTCCTACCATCTGCCCTGAGCAGTTTACTCATGTATGTGTGCTCCCCATTCTAGGAATAATGCTTCTATTTTAACCATGATTCAGGGTGGAATCGGAAAATTGAATTCCCATCATCATGTTCTTTTCCTGAGTCATCCATATCAGGAAAGCTTTTACTTCATTTGGTATTGACAACCGTCTGCCCAGACTGTGTTTGTTCGGTTTGTATACTGAGGCGAGCCATCGCTTGAGGCATCACATATGCAGTCGTGCATGTCACACCGCGAAAGTCGTAGCTGCCTTGGGGCCTAGGAGCTGTAGTGTGACACGAGCTTCACAATATGAGTGTTCCATACTAAGGATATCAGGTGCGTAAGAGCTCTGAATCTTGGCATTGGTAATAATGCCCTGGCTATTGTTGAGTCCAAATCTGGCTCCTATGAATTCGAGACGCTGAGTCAGATTCACAGTCGACTTTTCAATATTTATTCATAAACCGAGCTTCTGAACTATTGTCATGGTTTGATTGGTAGCATGTCTGACTGGGCTTTGAGTAGATGCCTTTATGAGGCAATCGTCCAAATATGGGAAGATGGAGATTCCCTGCCTCTTTAAATGTGCTGCCACAACAGCAAGCACTTTGGAAAACACTCTCGGTGCCATAGATAAGCCAAATGGTAAAAAACTGTATTGGTAGTGGTTTCCTGAGACCAGGAACTTTAGAAAGTACTTGTGCGCCGGGTGGATAATAATATGAAAATAGGCATCCTGGCTGAGAACCAGTCCCCTCTTTGCAGTGCTGGTATTATCATTGTTTGGATGATCATCTTGAATTTTTGCCTTCTTACAAATTTTTTTAATGCCCGATGGTGCCAAGGTCAGTGCCATGGTCTCAACTGGCTCCGCTATAGCAGTTGATGCTGAGATAGGTGCCATGTCAGAAACTGATGGTGCGGTCACAGTGCCTTGATAAGGATCTGTGCCGTTGTCAGTGCGTTAGCAGACACCAGTGCCGTGATCGGCATATTGTCTACAGTCAGCACCATGGTCAGTCTTGGTGCCAGAGTAGATGCCGTAGTTTCCCTTGGCACCGTAGTCTTTTTAGGTACTCTGGAGCATGACAGTGCCGTAGCAACCATTGGCGGTTGGTCAATGTGTTTCTGCACCATGTGTTTCTGCTGTGCCGTGCCAGAGGAGGACAGTTTTTTGAAGTCACTCGACTCCTGACCAGAACGTTTCGAGTCCTTGGAAGGCACTGGCCACGTTGTACACGAGGATCCTTTTGCCTCCTTGGTATGTGGTTTAGGGGACAGCCTCTCAGGAGAAAGCTTTTTCTTTGTTGCAGGACTAGAGGTAGGAGATGAAGCTCTCTTTGTCAGCGGGCATTCTGTGTTAGGTTTGTCTGGTCCCAGATCAGATGCAGGTCTAAGGGACTTTTCCATCAGGATTAACTTTAATCTCAAGTCTCCATCCCTTCTGGCCCTTGATTTAAGGTTTCTGCGGTTTGTGCACTTTTGAGGTCCACATGGGCTTTGCCCAGGTACTGCACACAGAGTGAGTGTCCATCCGAAACTGGCATCACCTCCCTACAGGAGGTACATCTCTTAAAACCAGGGGAACCTGACATCTCTTATTCCTACAATCTCCCTAGGACAAAATAATTATCTTTTTTTTTTTTAAACTAGGTAACTAACTAAAAGAGACTGAACTATGACTAAACTAAGCTAAATAACTAAGTCAATTGTCTAAAGGGTAATAAAGTTTAACTGCTGATGAGCGCTCCGTCTCGGACCATGAATGGTTGAGAAGGAACTGAGGGGCTCAGGTCACGCGTGCACTAGAAGACGGGCCAACGGTGCTGCGAGACAGCAACCCGAGCGAATGCTGCTGAGAAGATCTCTGATCAAGGGCGCGGGGACACAATGACACCTCAAGTGGAGCCCCACAGGCACATCACTCGAAGAAGCACAAATGTATTTTGAATTTAAACAATACTGAATTTAATGAGGGGCCCATTACAACTTTTTCTCACAACCACAGAAATATAGGTAAGTCTGGAAGGGACTTCGATCAGTCATCTGGTCCAGTCCCCTGCACTAAGGCAGGGCTAAGTATTATCTAGACCATCCCTGTCAGGTGTTTGTCTAACCTATTCTAAAAACCTCCAATAACGGAGAATCCACAACTTCCCTAGAATTTGTTCCACTGCTTAACTACCCTTACACAGTTAGGAAGTTTTTCCTAATGTCTAATCTAAATCCCCCTTGATGCAATTTAAGACCATTTCTTCTTGTCCTATCCTCAGTGGCTAACAAGAAAAAAATATAACCCTCCTCTTTAGAAAAACCTTTTATGTACTTGAAGACTTGTGTCCCCTTCAGTCTTCTCTTCTCCAGATTAAACAAAGTGAGTTTTTCAATCTTTCCTAGTAGATCATGTTTTCTAGACTTAAATCATTTTTGTTGCTCTCCTCTGGATTTTCTCCAAGTTGTCCACATCTTTCCCAAAGCATAGTGACCACAACTGGACACAATACACCAGTTGAGGCCCTATAAGTGCTGAGCACTTTGGAAGAATTTCTTGTTGTGTCTTTCTTACAATATTTCTTTTAAAACATCCCAGAATGATGTTCATTTTTTTTGTGTGACAGTATTACATTGTTGACTCATATCTAGGGATCAAGAGGCTAAGGACTTCGATATACCATCCCCAGATGGATAGTTTGGTCGAGAGATTCAACTGCACCCTGAAAATTATGCTCTGGAAGTTCCCCATGGAAGAACTCTGCCACTGGGACCAACTCCTCCTGACCCCGTTATTGGCGATTTGGGAGGTACCCCAGGCTTTCACAAAAATGTCTCCATTCAAGCTCCATCCCAGCCCTAGAGGCCCTCTTATTACCTCCTCGGGAGTCCCTTCATCATGGTGACCGACCACACACCCCTGAAGTGGCTGCAACAAATGAAGGACACCAACGCCCAGTTGATGCACTAGTATCTGACTTTGCAACCCTTCACCTTCACTGTGGAACATCGAGCCGGTAAGGAATACACCAATGCAGACACATTATCCCAACTGCAGCTCAGTTGCGGGGAGAGGGGGGGGAAGAGAGAGAGAGAGAGAGAGAGAGGAGAAGCCTCTAAGGAGGACAGACAAATCCCAACTGGCTCTGAGAGACCAAGGAGCTGCTAGGGCTACCGCTTGCAGTGTACCCTGGAGAGGTAGACGCAACCCTGAGCTGCAGACTGTCGTTTTAGGACTGAGTAACAGAGGCATGGCCTCCCTCGGAGATTGACAGTGAGGGAGGGCCCCGCACTCCTACAGAGTGATTTTCAGCCTAAACCACTGTGAAGTACCATTAGAAGTGTTAATATGGCAGTTAAAAGTTACAAATTGCTTGTGGCTTAATTCTCTACGTCTCATAATGACAATCAGGAAGGGCCAGAAATGCACCAGTTATATTCATTTTAGTAATTTTATATTTTAAATTACAAGTTAATCTGTTTTATGCAATAATAAAATGAACATTAATTGTAATCAGGCTTCAGCTAAATGAAATGAGTGGTAAATTCAGTACTGTATACATAATTGTTTACATGGGATGCTTGTTTAATTGAGATACTGGTATACACAAGAGACTCTTAAATAGATTCTCCTGAATTTAAAACAAAATGCAGATACAGATATACACAATTCCTTTTTGCATAAGGGCATTTCTTAGCCAAGTTATGTGCTCTTTATATGATCCAAGGCAAACAGGGTTGAAAAACCATCAACAGAAGTTCAAAATTTATATATACTTATAAAAAGCTACAAAGGGGAATATCCATTACTCTTATCCACAATTTGGTTTATTCTTCAAAGATGTCAGAAGCACTTTTCCTCACTAATGGCTATGTTCATAGCAAGTCTGAAGTTAAGAAAAATTTTGAATTACCTGAACACAAAGAAAACCAGGGGGGACTTCAGCAAACATTCTACACTTGAAAAAAATCCATGTGTTGAACAGAGAACTAACATGGGAAATCAGTCCAATAAGTCAGTTTTTCAAAAAACAAAACAAAAAAAACAAAAAAAAACCTAAGTGCCTGTAAATGGAGGTTTAGAATGAAACTGTTATCTCCAGCCCCAACTTGCTGCTGCAACACTGTAATCTTGAGAATTGCCTCTAAATGAATTTATCAACATTTTTCCATGATGTGGCAGTGGACAGTAAGATGACATCTATGAGAGCTTTGTGGGCATATCTCCTTAGAATTTACATTCATCTTTCTATGTTTTCATGCATTTGAAAAGGACCGTGCTGGATAAAGGCTGTCAAAATAAGAAATGTCTGAGGAAGCTAACAGCTTGTTTAATTTCCTTTTCACTTCCAGGGGAGGGGGAGGGGGAGAGAGAGAGAGAGAGAGAGAGAGGAATTACTAGCACTCTAAAATGGTTTGTAGAACACTTCACTTTCTATACATGGAGGTGGCGATTATTTTTAATCCATCTAAGAAGCTTTTGGCTACGTTAAATACACTAAAATAAAGTTTCATTGCTTGGAATGAAACCAGAAATTTTAAATTGTATATAATTTCCAATAATACATTAAGGTGGAACGTATCAATAACTTAAAAGTAAAAAACATACTGTAATTATCCCAGAACCAGGCATTATAAATCCAGGAAATTCAAAGTTAGGGTTATACTTAAAAAAAAATCTAAACGTTACTGTAAGGCGTAAGAAATACACAGTTAAGGCATCTAAACAACCTTAACTCTGCCCTGCAGTAATGTCATGCATAATTAAGGGGGCATTTTAGTGTGGTCCCAAAGTAGGTGAAACTGATTTTTAAAGAATTGGTTTTCATATTTTTTCCCCTCACAGCATCATTACATGAAGGAAGTAAGGTTGCTTCAGTGCACTGATTGCCAAAACTTACTAGCAATTTTCAAGCAGGAACAATGTTTTAAAAAGCCACTGTTCATTAGAAGGGTTAACTGTTTCCCCAGCCAGTATCAATAGGATCTTCATGAATTAGAAGTATTTCAGAATAAACTATGACACTGAACAACACTGAAGGAAATCTCTATAGCACTGATGTTATCACAAGACCCCCACTGTGAGAGTATTCACTGAAACATTTACTGGCTCAAAGCCTTGCTCTGTTTGGTATTTAACTTCATACTTCCTGAACTGCCATTGTCACTCTGATCAAGGAACAGTTTTGATTTTAAACTTCTAGATAATCACTAAAGAGTAAACCTATTAGAATCTCTAACAGACGGTTACAGCGGACATCTGTCATCGATCTAGAAATACGCACATCTTTCCTCAGAAATAGATACTAAAATCTACAAAATAAATTTCCCTCTTTATTTATGCAACTTGCTACTGGTTGCTGTGACTTTCCTGGGAAGATAGGAAAGCATGGAGATAGGAAGAGGGGAGGTAGGTAGACAGATGGCCCTAATTGACTAGGACACCCCAAATCTCAAACTTGGGAGCAGGCACCCATTACCTAATATCACCAGAAGCTGCTGGATGCCTGAGGTGTCCGAGTTCTTCTTACACCTTTGGCACTCGGAAAAGGTTCCATTACCCCACCACCTTCATTACACACAAGTAACACATTTAAAAGAATGCATCAGTCTTCACATTTAAGCAAATACATGTTTCCATCATCCAGAAATGGAGGAAACATTTTTAAAGGTGAGGGAGGAAAATCAAAAAATTATCATTTGAAATATTTCATACTGTAGCTGTGCAAAGTCAAAAAGCCCTCTATCTGGGAAAACAGATATAACCCTGTGGTAACCACAGTAGGATATTAGTATGGTGACTGTCCCATGGCCTCACAGCTATCCAGATTTAACCCAATTACATATCAAACGAATGACACATAGAGACCTGAGGTACAAGCTTCATTCACTGAGCTCTCCAGAGGCCGAAAGAGATCTGTTTAGTGAAATAAATAAAGACTGCACAGAACAAACCAGATATGTAAATTTCTCATTTCTACAAATGACAGATCTCAGTGTTTTGATCTAAAACAATACAGTTGATTTGGCGGTCTGCTGCCAAACCCAGCCCAACACTATCATTAGAGGAGAGGTTTTGTCTGGATTGCCATGCATCATTTATTTGCCATCTATTTCTTATTCACACAAAACCACTTTCAAATCATTGTTTAAACTGCTTCATTGACTACCAAGCTTTTTGAATGGCTGCTAGAATTTCAGAGCCAGGAGAGGCTCTATTTGTTGTCAGAAGCAAGCAAACGCTTCTTGCAGAACACAGGGTTCAAGGAGAGAGAAATGTCAAAGGAAAAATATCCCTAAAATTGATGATTGGTAGCTTAAAACAGCAGTTTACAACTTTTCCAGGCACTACCACCACCACTTTACCAGAATAAGACCTGAGTAATGTCCACCACCTTCTATTTAGTATGTACATTTTGCAATGGTTTAGGCTCCTCAATGGCCTTTGATGGGATGTTAGATAGGGTGGGTTCTGAGTTACTACAGAGAATTCTTTCTGGGCGTCTGGCTGGTGAGTCTTGCCCACATGCTCAGGGTTTAACTGTTTGCCATATTTGAGGTCGGGAAGGAATTTTCTCTCAAGGCAGATTGGCAGAGGCACTGGGGTTTTTTTTTGCCTTCCTCTGCTATATGGGGTACGGATCACTTGCTTGTAGATTCTCTGTAACCTGGAAGTCTTTAAACCATGATTTGAGGACTTCAATAACTCAGTCATAGGTTAGGGGTCTATAACAGGAGTGGGTGGCTGAGGCTCTGTGGCTTGCGTTGTGCAGGAGGTCAGAATAGATTATCATAATGGTCCCCCCTTCTGACCTTAAAGTCTATAAGTCTATGATCCCACAATTGGTAACAGGAGCAAGAGGAGGCGGCAAGATGTAGCAGAAGGGGCAAATATACTTGTCACATAAGTCTGAACTACTAGTAATTGGTTGATATGCTAGTACCTGGGAACCAGCTGGCCAAAGCTTTGAGGTCAATATTTCAGAAATAAACTAATGGCTGAGAGCAGGACTAGAATATTACCACAACAGGAGAAAATAGTCAGAAAAGCAGCTTAAATTCAGATGTCTGGTCATAAAACTCCATTTTTTTTAAAAAAGATATTATTGGAGAGTTTTCATAGCACTCTTCTAGAACCTGATTTCCACCAATTGGGATCACCCACAAATCAACCACATGGGCAGCAGAGACATCTGGCAATCTGAGTTCAAGACAATGGTATTTTGCTATACTGCATGACTTAATCAGTCCACACCTCTTGCCAGAATATGCTGTGTACATAAAACTCTTAAAATGCAGATTCCAAAATGATTTTCTGTCTTTACACTCAAAGCTGTCTCCAGTTAGCATTTATAGTCCAGAATCACTGTTGTGCTCTATTTTCACAACTGAGGACACCATACTGTACATCATAGAATAATATGCAATAAAGGACAGGGGAGAAGACAGATTTTAATGAATCAACAGAAGGCAAGTCAAATATCAAGGGTAACAGATATAAGTGGCAAAAGTTAAAGTGCTAGAGAGCTAAAGCCTTCACGATGTTATGATGCAGTCTTAGTTAATAAAGTTTAGACTGTGAACTCCTTAGGGCAGGAACTAAATCTCTCCCCATGTTGATACTGCCAGCCACAAGTCTGCCATTTAGCAAAAAATAACCCAGTCCCTGATAGTTCTCTGCATTTACAGTAGAACCTCAGAGTTACGAACATTAGAGTTATGAACTGACCGGTCAACTACTCACCTCATTTGGGACTGGAAGTATGCAATCAGGCTGCAGCAAGGACAAAAAAAAAGGCAAATGCAGTACAGTACTGTGTTAAATGTGGGAAAGTTTAAAAAACAAGGTAAACAAACAGTTTCTATGCTTGTTCCATTTAAGATAGTTAAAAGTAGCATTTTTATTTTACACAGCAAAGTTTCGAATCTGTATTAAGTCAATGTTCAGTTGTAAACTTTTGAAAGAACAACCATAACATTTTGTCCATTCCCAAGGAGTTCATAACTCTGAGATTCTCGTGTATTTAATTCCACTTACTAAAATACAAGGCATCAAACAGCTGTTAAAATTCTCCTAAAATGTATGACTTATCTACAACAACTCTCTGCCGCTTACGTTAAATAAATATGTGCTGTTGTAGGTAGCCCTTGTACTACTAGAACTATGGTACTCTCAGTCCAAGAAGCAAGAGTCGTCAGGGTCTCCAACAGAAAAGATTTAGTATGTTTATAAGACTCTCTCTCTCCCTCTTGCTACAAAATACAGGCTCCCAAGAGAAGAATACAGGTGGCTGACATTTAGGTAGTGGTGTGCATGGTGCCTTATAGACAGACAATGACCCTGAAGAGCTTACAAATGTATCCTTAATATAGAAAAAAATTAAAATGTCATAGGATAGTCACCTGGAAAGGTATGGCTTTGAAGTTATGAAATACTCTTATTCCCCACACAGATATTACAACATATAAGGACAAATTCCAAGATTACAAATTCCATCTACCTGTGGAAAGGGAAGGGAGGAGTGAGCTTTAGAGAGTAGAAATATCACATGAACATATGCCACTCCTGCTTGGCTAAATATGATTCAATTATCTAATGCTGAAGCCTTCCTGCAAATCAAACCATTGAGAATGAGATGTGACCAGAGAGGTCTCAAGTGGAGACTTTCTTTAGGATATCAGGATCACGGAACCACAGTATCAGTGCTATGCCCCCAGTTCTGGAACAGTCTCTTAGAGGAACCTCTTCAGTGTGCCAGACCCCCAAGGGGACTCACTCTTCCTGCAGAATCGGCTGCAAGGCCTCACTGCCTGCTAAGACTGAACCTCTGCAGCTTCCTTAGTTGCCATGTGTTAATGTCCTGGTGACTGGATTTGCCATCATCTTCTCGGATTCTCCACCGATATGGGGTCAGCCTCGTTCAGTCCCTTATAATGACAAATTCAGCTCCGAGAGCTAGGCGACATTCATATCTACGTTTACCTAGCCTAGCTTGAGAGCAAACAGTCCTCTCTCTCCCCCTCCTGATAACATGTAAAAGATAGGGGAACTGAGACACAGAGACAATTCCCACTTTGTCACACCCAGCAATAAACAGTCATCAGTGCTAAGCTAACATATACAAGTTCCAAAGTGATATGTTGTAAGACTCCTCACCTCAAAGACATTTTTCTGCAGTTCTGCTTGTCATAAGGTATATATCTACTTCCCAGAATAATCAGCCTTGAATGCTCCACTGAGAATCTGTTTTCTAAAGGTCTCTTGATCTAACAGGAAGATGCCTTCCTGAAAGCACCATCACAAATTAAAAGGCAAAATTTAAATGTGTTCTTCCACACAAAGCACTCTGCTCATTTACCTACTCAGCTTAGCAAACAGTGATGGAGGTCACAACCATCCATACAAAATCAAAAGTCCATTTTTATTTACAGCTTTCAATTGCAACCAAAGAGCTGAGGCTGACGTGAACTTTGAATGACGCACACAATCTGATCTAATGCAGCCGTGAATCCACAGCTGCAGGTTTTAAGTCTCCCTTAAAAAATATTTCCAGGTAATGGGGATAGATACTCTTCATTTCTCTCTAGGCCCAGTTTTATAGCTTGAGGCAGATTTTCCTTTAGAGACAGGTAATGCTGATGGATCTTTCATCCAAAGAGTTATGTTGAAGATTCACCCTCTTGCAATGCTGCGCTAACAAGAACACCTACTTATATTCCTTCCCCTGCAAGGATCTCTTGTATTTAAAAATATCAAAGCTGTATCAGCAGCATTGCTGCTAAGACCTTTGGGTTATTAAACACAGAGCTAACCACTGGGAAATTAATTGTTTCAACAAGTATCCACAGAAAGCCACAAGTGAAACTCCAGCAAATATCACCCTCATGCCGGAGGTGGGATGGTGAGGGTGTATGCGTAAGTGATTACTTTACCCCTTGTAGCAAGCAACCTGGAAGGTTTACTCTTTTTACTGTAGGTAAGAGAAAAGTTACTTGACTTAGCCCTGGTCTACACTTACCTGGAAATTTGGCAGCAGTCAATGGGAGTTACGCAAGCTACACAGATTAGCTGGAGTAACTCCCGTCGACTGCTGTGCTTCCCTTCTGCATGCCGTCTTAACTGCACTGCGCGACGGGAACACACGCAGTGCTATGCAACTTGAGGGGGTGGTTTACCAGCATCGACTTCCTGATCGATTGAGTGGGTCTACACTGTCCGCTCCATCGATCCAGAAAGATCAATCTGATGGTGGCGACTTTGCCACTGTCAGTATAGACGTACCCTTAGAAAATCTGATCTTCAGTTTTAGATCCAAGGTTCACAAACTATTTTTTCTAGGGGGAAAAACATGCAGGGATTTATTTTAAGGCATCAAGATCAACCTGGCTAAAATTAAATATTAAAATAGTTCACAGATGTTATCCAGTTTCACACACCATTGCTATAAGGGATAAAAAGAATCTATATTCTGTTTGAACTTCCACAGTTAGTCACATTACTTCAATTATTAATGCTGCAGAGATGAACTGATGAAGAGTGAAATTTGGAGGACTATCACATACACGGGGAAGGATTTTAACTAGTGAATTAGATTTGACTTTTTTGACTGAAAGAAACCAATGTGATGCAATTTCATTTGTCAAGAGCACATGGTTGTTAGATTAAAAACAATACAGCCTAACTTCTAGGATATTAGAGCTGACTGCTTTACTTCTGGTTTTCAGTTAAGTTCATGGGGGTTTGGTTTTGCTTTTTGTGGGCTTTTGTTTTTTGTTAAACAAACAGTTTTAAAGCTGAGGTGGTAGGTATAGAGTGGCCAAGTAACTTGCCAAATGTTGATAGAATTGAATCCTTGTCCTTCCTACCTCACTACAGTCAGAAGTTCCTCCCCCCGACCGCCCTTCTTCTGGTTAACTATTTTCCTCTACTATACAGATTAAGGCTCCTCTAGGAAAAGCTACTTGTATTTGAAGTTTAAGCTCAGAGCAAGCGTTGATGAAAAAGTTATGAGCCCCTCAAGCAAACAAAACCTGAAAAACTTCAATTACAGTGTTGGTGGTAGGAACGGATAAAACATGGATTTCCCCCTGCTCATGCTACAGAGTTCATTGAAACAGAAGTAGGTGATCACCAGGAGAATTTGTTCAAGACCTGCTGGAAGTATACATCATAATGTCCAATATAAAATATGTATTTATGTACTCAAATCCCTGCCAGATCAGGGCCAGAGTAATACTCTGAAGCAAGCTAATTTTTCAAATGATGTTTTAATGCTGTACCATGAAAGGTAAACAAATTAACAGATTTTCATAGTAAAATAAACTGCGCAAAACTGCCAACTCCACTGATTTAAAGTATCTTCAAGTGACAGCATTTAGGTTTTACTTTGGAGATTATCAATAGCCGATCACTGCCATTCCACTTCACATACAGTCCAAAGTCTCTCTTCTGCACACCAGCCAGAGGTCTATTGTATGTGCTGACGCTGCCTGTTTTGGAGCAGGTTAGACCTGCACTATCAGCATATCCGTCATAAAGGATGTCAGCAATGTGACAAAGGGCACAGCACACCACCAACACATACAACCAACCAGTACTTGGTCTGCCCAAAGGGCTCTCTCAGCGATCTACTGAACTAATAAAGATTAATAATATTCAGAGCTCTCCATTATTTGAGGGAGATTTCTGGCTGCTAACTGCAGGATGTTATTAATTCCACTGGGACAGAATGACACACAGAGGCACTATCAAAAACCTTGCCCTGCTAGCTATTTATATAGTACTGTGAATACATTACAGCTAAAGAGGTAAAGCAGGCGCCTTCATCTGATAGAAGCAGCTTTGCAGGTAAAATCATTCCCCTAGCTATTTATAACAAAGTTGGAGGATTCCGTGAGGACTAGCTGTATTTCAGATGGATCTGAACTTTGAACATGCTACAAGAAAAACCATGTAGTTTAACAGTGAACAGTCAACATGATTAGATCACGTGACATTATAATTTTTTTTTAAATAAAAAATATTTTGCACCTGCATTGAAACGCTGCTAGAGAAATAGCCTAAAATAGTACCACTGGACATTTCAGCTTAGCCTGGATTAGTTGCTGTGTGGACAGGGCTTCAGAGCTTGCTGTAGAACTGTATGAGTAAAGCCATACCAGGTAATCTAATATCACAAAAATCTAAACCAGCAAGAAGTTTGGTGTACTGCATATTCTATCAGCAAATACACACCTCTGTGGCTAAATAAATGGAAGTTAATCTGTTACGATCGGAGGGGAAAGGAGATCATTCCCACATT
Organism: Emydura macquarii macquarii; assembly: GCF_026122565.2. Taxonomy (NCBI): domain Eukaryota; kingdom Metazoa; phylum Chordata; order Testudines; family Chelidae; genus Emydura; species Emydura macquarii. Next base: position 5,787,657 of record NW_027131927.1, read on the forward strand.
GTAATACAGGTCCAGTGTAAGCATGATTCCACACTTCACTCAGCACATTTGAACTGGTTCCTTGAAGGCTAATGTGGAAGTTCTAATAGTTGTGAAAAGTGTTTCACAAGTCCATGCTAGGGTGGACATTGTTACAGCTGGTTGTTTTAACAGCAACTTTGCAACATGCAAAAGCCCTAATTGAAGCTATTCATCTCTCCTTTCACCAAGGAAGGTAAATGTTCATGCAAGGCGTGGAGCTACCTACTGATTAGGCAGCAGCCAAGACAAGTAGATCCTTGTCAGTCAATTTCCTTTGTGCGGGATTCTGAGAAATGGATGTGTGTGTTAACTTGTGGTTAAAGCTTCCCTGACCAGCTCATGCTACAGCAAGTGATGCTAATGGGATAGCTCATTTCAGCTATGCCAATGAACCTGCTCTATCTGCTGGTGAGCGATTTGCCCTGACAGACTGAAAGCCTAATATCTCATTAGTATTAGTATACTAAAGAAGCAGAAGTCTTCCTATTGTAAGGGACAGAGTATTGTGTTTTTGCGATACTAAAAATGTCTGCAGACAAAATCCTAGAGGACTGTTTTCTACACCCTAGAGGACTGTTTTCTACACACCGGCCATTTCAGAGTATAAACCAATCTCTCACACAGAATGGCTGCAAATGGACTAATCAAGAGGCTCAGAGAAAAGAGCAAGTGTAAGTAAGAAGCAATCTATTCATAAGGATGCACAGCACAATGATAGCAGGAGCAAGGTCTGGCTCCCAATTGCTATATTCCAAGGTTCCTGGAAAGAGTAATTTTATAGTCCCTATTTTGGAAAGGTTTCATCCAAAGCTCTTCCTTCCCATTGAACAGCATAAGCATAAATTACACAGAAACTGCTCCAGAGAAAAATGGCCTTATAGTATGCAGTTCTACCAGATCCAACAGCAGAGATTAGAGTTAATCTGAAGGCAGTCCTAAATTCTAGAATAGGATTAATTTTGATAAAACAGAAGCTCATTGGGATTGTATTACAGAGCCACTGGATGTTCTACACCCAAAAATGCTACTACTACTTTCAGACTATTACACTTCAGTTACATATTCAAAAGAAAATAATTTATGTTTTGGCATCAGCCAAAAGAAGATGTGTAAAATGTAAGTAGAAGAATCAGCATTCAGAACCTCTGGCATTATATTAGGAAGCAAAACCACCAAACCACTTTGTATTTTATTCATCTTTAGGCTGCTGAAGCAAAGGCGGCATTAAGATAAAAAGATTCACTGCACAGCAGTTACAGCTTTAAAAATACTTGTGAAACACTAAAATATTTCTCTGTATTGTAAACACTAATCTGCTAGCAGAATACCATGCTTACCTTTTTTTAAAAAAATCAATACTATCCAATTGTTTAGGCTCAAAAGGTTGGGTATACTTAAAAACCTTTGTATTAATGTTCAGAATTTCTCTCTGCCGCCTCTTGTGAATGTTATTAACTTCAGTTTTTTAAAAAAAATAAATACCTGTTTGAGTCCAAAGAACACAACTAATGTTAGTTAGTGGTTGGTGTCAGTTTGCACTGCAGCAATCAGTCTCAAAAGGGGCTACTTATTTTCTAGGACCAGAAGAGCTCCTTCCAGGCAGGCCAATGAACAGCTGTCAGATGCTAGTTTTCAGTCCCTACTGATATTGGTTTGATTTGAACTAGTGACCCAGAGGGGAAAGGCTCTCTATCCCATTACCAACCCCCAAAACCATTTAGTCTCCTCTTGCCTTCCTTATGCAGACTCTGACCTCTACTAGAAAAAAAACTATTGGTTTCACCCTCACTTTTAGCTAATTCAAGCAGAACAAAGAATCACGTTTCCAAAGTCTTACCAAAACATTAAGGGCCCTTACCCACCAAGTCTATAAAAGAGAATCTTCTTTGGAAACAAATCTGTATACACCCCAAAGAGAGGTGTAAATAGGGAGAGGAGAACTATGCCTTTCAGGCTCTTCTGAGTTTGGTGAGAACTAGTTACATACAGTTAATACAAGCTTGTTGCCATATTTCTCAGAAAACAAGGGCTAGTCTACAATTAAAACTTACAGTGGCACAGCTGTATCAGTATAGCTGTGCCGCTGTAAGAGCGCTTGTGTAGCCGCGTTATGTCGACAGGGGAGAGGTCTCCTATTGACATAATAAAACCACATAAATGAGTGGCAGTAGTTACGTTAGTGGGAGACACTCTCCCACCAACATAGCGCTGGCCACACAAGCGCTTATGCCAGCAAAGCTTGTGTTGCTCAGGGTTTGTTTTTTCCACACCCCTGAGCGACAAAAGTTTTGCCAGCACAAGTGCTAGCGTAGACAAGGCCTAAGAACTTGGGATTGTCCTCCTCCCTTCACATATTAGAATGCATTTCTGAAACCTGATACTGAGATAATAATCAATCATTTAATTGAGTTCTGATTAACTAGCCACCAACCCCCTCCACACAGCTACATCTCTTACCATGCAAAGCCAACTTCCCCTTTAAGTTTAATTTTATAAGCCTCTGCAGCACACTTGGTTTATATTAGGCCATGGAGAAAAACTAGGCATCAGGCTTTGTATTTTGATGGCCAAAAAATCTCAGACTCATTTATAGAAGTCTGTACATGCTGAAACAACTGACTGCATGTGCTTGAACTGCCAGTTGAGAGAACAGTATAACCCATTCCTCCAGTGTATTAAATGATTAGCAAGCAGGGCAGCTATAACTCCTTAGGGCATTTTCTTTTATATCAAGACAGCTTCAGACCACTACTCAGGAAATTAAAGCTACTGGCTTTTCCAAAGGAAACTTCCATTACAATTAAAGTAATGTATATATTTAAACACACAAGAAAATAAGCCATAACTGCCAGTAAATATGACATATTGATTATGCCTAAAGCAAATACACGAAAATTAAACCAATTTATACTCTGAGATACATCAGTGTAGTAGTAGCTGTGCACATAAAAACTTGGTCCAACATACCTGAGGAACAAAATACTCTTAGCTTTGTCTACACACACAGGATTGCACCAGTTTATCAAAAGGTGCGTTTTTTAACTGATTTATTAGTTTGCTAGTGCAAGTTTGTGTGTAGACAGTGCAAGTTTAGAATCACAAATGTAGGTCATCTAATCCGGCACCTTGCACTGAGGTAGGACCAAATTCCCCTACATCGCTGACAGTTGTTTATGTGCATTCTTAAACTGAAACCACAACATATACATACAAGCTCATACCAATTTAACTAAACCAGTGCCAAGAAGCTCAGGAAAAACAGGAGTAACATCTGGGCAAATAAATGTGTCCGGTTTCTTAGCTGCCAAAAAGAGGCAATGGATGAGACTGGGGCAGGATGAATGACATCAATCAGAGGGGATGGCAAAAAAGAGGAGCCACATGGGATGGAACTCAGCTGCCTTTGGACTCAGTAGAGAAGAGGCTAAACAGAAACCGAGTTGCTATTCTGGTGAGAGAAGGCAAAAGGGGAAGACGATGAACATTAGTTGGAATGTGTTGTCTCTGATCACAGGTATATGGTGGCTGCGAAGAGATGGGAGTCTGGGCTTTTCAGCTACTCTGGTAGATCAAGAGAGCTGGATAGATCAAGAGCAGTTACCCTTTCCTAGAAAGGTAAGTAACAAGTTTAATTTTCTAACCAAGCCAAAGTAGACTGTGTAGCAACTTTTAAAGTTTGTCTACGCTAAAGAACTTAGATTGTAAACTCTTCAGGACAAGGACTACCACTGTTATGCATTTGTACAGCGCCAGGCATAATGGGGCCTTGATCGCTGTTTGGCACCCTAAGTCACTACTGCAATACTATAGTAACAACAACAGCAAAGAAGAAAAAAATTCAGTCATTTGTAACTGAAATGACTGATCGCTTGTCCACAGATAACTTTTTCCATTTAATTTCTGCATTTATCTGTGGTAAAAACAAACTGTCAAATACATGGTATGGTGAACAAATTAAAAACATTAGAACTTGTAACATGGATAGTGAAATTAATAGGCATGTGCAATGGATAGAAGGTATGTTTTATGATGTGTTTCAAAAAGAGACCATCTTTTCACCTCATGAACTTTAAGTGGACAGAGCTGGACAGCAATGACAAAAGATGTCCCTCCAAACACACAGAACACAGGAAATTCTGATGATGCAGAATACTTTAGGCTCCAGAAAATTGCTCAAGGAACGTCCTGCTCTTTTGGGTGTTGAGCAGGGCAACAGAGCTATGGTGGGAAAAATATGTTCTTGTGTCTCTACAGATGTCTTGGTCACCAGCATTGCAAATGCCTGAATTATACCATCAAAGCAACAAAGATGCTGTCCCATTTCCTCCCTCATATGAGCCATAAGGGAACAATGCTGAAACACATGCAGAAAAAGTAAGAGTCCCCAAGAGAAAATGGCCATTCATGACCAGAGCTGTAGGATCAAAGATCTGCGGGAGCAAATGGCAATCCCCTCAAGCTAAATGGACATATCACTGAGCAACAGAAAATCTTCCATTGGTCAAAGCAAGAGCTCCAAGAGCCGAATCCTGATAACAATGTCAATACCATAGGTTTAAGGAGCCATATCACCATGAAAAAAATTAGAATAGATGGGAACCAAAATTGTCTTTAGCAATTGTCTTTAGCAAAAAGCTGCTTTTCAGAGAAGGTGGTTTAGGTACTAGAACATCTCTGAAGCCTAGTATGGATTAAGGGACATGCTCATAAATCACACCTGCTGGAGAAAATTCATGAAAATGAAATATCAGGGACTGGATTTTCAATGTGTATCGGTCTTCACCTACGGGTTCCTCAGAGCATTATATACTCAGTGTCTGAGGAGGATATAGACATGTAACTGAATATTAAGTTATACCTACACATTGCTTCAAACCCCAAGACCTTTAACAAAGGAACAACATAATGGAAGGGACGAGTAAAAGCTATAGGGGTGCTACCGACAACTCTATTCTAAATGCAGGTTCTGAATATGTGAGACATTTTAGTTTTAAAATGAAATCTGAAGCCTGATACACATATCACTAGCTTTATTTTGCCTGTACAGATTACCCTGTTGCATTACTTTTGAGAAGGTGGGGATAGGACACCAAGGATTTACTTCTTTTAGCACTCCAGCAAAGCTTTGCTGGCATTTAACAACTAGATCAAACAGAAGCGAGTACTTATCTAAAGAAGCATTTTCAAGTATAGTATACAGACTTACACTGAAGAGTTATTTAATTGGATCTAAATTAGTAGATCACACTTAGAAAGGGACTTTTTGGACTGTTGTCTAGGATTCATTTGACAAGACCTTGAAAGATTAAAAGCCAGTGTATTTTTCCCCTTAGCACAAAGTTTCAAATAGTGACAGTGTTAACACCATCACCCAACTCCAGATGTTAACAGCAGGCTGAGGCAGTCTGTTCACACTTAATGACACTTAGTCATTACTGACTACACTTGGATTAGAGGGAATAAATCCAGTCCTAAAGAGATGGTAATCCACAACCTGACTGTGTTGGGATAGTAACACATTAGGTTAAGCCTGTAGTTTTCAGCATAGCTATTACTGCAGAAGAATTTGCATTACTAGAACCAAGAGCACCTCCCACCTCAAATGCTGTCAAGGCTTTGAAAGCAGCAAATGAAAACCAGAGGATACGGAGAAAAGGATCAAAAACAGTCACACACAAAAATGTGTATTTCAAACAGACTGAAGTAAGCCAGCCAGATATAGTTAGAGCATCTAGAATTCTATGTCACTTAAGAAATTTTGACACAGACGTTATGGCAGAACTGAATCTGTGATGACTATCAATGCAATCCAATCTTAGCTGCAGAATTCAAGGATCATCTTGGACCATGAAATAATTTAATGCTCCAGAATTAAATCCTTGCATCACAATTCAGGTGCAAAACAAGCAAAGGGGAAAACCTAAAAGTAGGCCCAAAATAATGCTTGTTTCCATACAGTCCCACTGCAGTGTTCAAAGATTTAGAAGTCACTCCCCCAGAAACGAAGCCAGAACTAGGGATGCAGAGCCTCTATCTAGGAAACAGATTATATCAAGTGTCAAGAGTCAGGAATAATCTCAGGGCCTATTGTATTAACACAGGGAAGGGAAAAGCCGAATAAGAACACACACTAATACTGAAAGATGGGAAATGGAGTTATTTTTTAAATCAATTTTAAACTATGCTTGAACAATAGTTCCTTCCACTACTGTCCCTCTACTGTTCTGGCTTCTTTATCAAGCACATCAGTTTTCAGCTGACATGGCAACAGGTCGCTAACTGTCAGCTCATGCCATTCCTTATGCCTGTGGCAGACTCAGGGTTGTAAAAGGTGAATGTTTTCTCTTCCTCCCTTCTTGCTGATTCCCCACCTACCACGCTGAAAAACAGTCCAAGAGGCCTGAGTCCAGGTTTACACCTAAATCTTAGGTTAATCTAGCTACATCACTCAGGAATGTGAAAAATGTCATGCCCTGAGCACCACAGTTAAGTCAACCTAACCCCCAGTGTAGATGCAGCTAGATCAATGGAAGGATTCTTCTGTCTACCTAGCTATCGCCTCCCAGAGAGGTGTATCAACTCCATCAATGGAAAACCCCCTTCCTTTGATGTAAGAAATGTCTACACTATAGCACTACAGCAGCACAGCTGCAGCGTAGGTATACCCTTAATCTATGCCACTGCTGCTCACAGCAATCCACAAAAGCAGAATGAAGCGGGCCAAAGTAATGTCGTTTTCACTCTGTTAGAAAGCAGAGACCAGCAGCAACCAGTGGTGTGATCCAGAGAGAGGATGAACAAAATAAAAAAATAAAATTAAAAAAAAAGACAACCTTATTGATGCCCTTCCACTCGATATCTGTAAGGTGGAAGGGAGAACACACCATCCTTCTCTTTCCAGGAGACAGACAGAAAACTCAATTTAGTATTTAATCAGATTTTCCTAGCTAGGCATAACATGAAACACCCCACGTTTGGGGCCAGCACCATGAAGAGAATGCCAACACAGAATGTTGGGTTTGGGTTTCTCATTGGGGCACCACTCCTTGACACTGCTGACATAAATGGGGTATTTTCCTATTGCTCCCTGGCTACCACATTTAGTTCTGTGGCTAGTAAGTATTTGGCAAACCTCTGAAATCACAAGAATGGCACTTTACATCTTTAGTGCATTACAAACCTTAATACATTTGCCAAACAAAATGAAATTAAAGGAGCTATTTAAATTTTTTGTTGACATGAAACAGCAAAGTGCACAGTTCTACAACATCTGCAGGCAATTTTAGTGTAGCATGATTGAGACACAAACCCAAACCCACCCTGGCACCAAAATAAAGTTCACCTTTATCCCAAGAAAGCAAATTATCTCATTTTCTAATCTCATGAAATACAAATGAGCTGTCAATTACTTATACAAATTAGGGAAGCTGAAATGGCAAGGACTGGGAATTAAAGTTCACAACCTAAATACTGTATTGTAAAGACAATCATTTCAATTTAACCTATCAGATTGTCAACATTATTTATATTAAAAATATATAAATGTCAAGCTCTGATTTAACAGAGCGCATCAGGCCTCCATTTCTGTGTCAAACTTCTGACAATCCTCTATCCTCCACTTCCCCCCACCCAATCAGTCCAACACAGCACTGTTCAGGACAAGCAAAAACGGATCCAACTTCTTGCAGAGGGAGTCAGTTGTATCACTCCGTAATCAACCAGCATCTGTGAGTGGCACAAAGCTCTCCATAGAACTCCCCATCGCCATTCTGGACAGCAAGATGGAACTGAATCTAGTCTTTCAATTGGCAGTGTCAAGCATTACCAATAAGGCAGCCAGACTGCAAGCAATCTTTCTCATAGTCTGTAATACAGGTGTTAGTTTGGTATTTTTTTATTTATTTATTGCATGCAGCAAAAAGGTGCAATGCGACTTGGCATAAAGTTAAAGGCAGGAAGCTTAAGGATAATGTAATTCCAGTCTTCCCATATGTAAAAAAGTATTTGCATGCAAACATTTTCATAAGCCTCTGCCACTCAAGGGTAATATGATCCTGGACTTCCTAGCTAACTAACAGATGTGACTTTTGTACCAAGCACCCAGCAGACAGTTCACTCATTGATGCTTGCCCCAAGAGATGCTCTTACCTGTTGCTTCAATGTACTCAATACATCGCTCAATAAAGATGGGAATGGGTTTTTCTGGAGTCACTACAGTAGACAAAGGCACCCCAAAATAGTTGCTTTCCCATGTAGTCTTTGTGATGGATGGCCGAGGCTTAGGCTTTGGTTTCTGTAGGAGAGAGAGAGTACTTGAATTAATATAACAAGAAAAATACCACAACATATATTAGATTATAAATGTATCACCATTAGAATTAGTGAAGCCAAAAGTTGAACAAGCCAGAGTTATCACTAGATAGACTTGAAGAGTTATAAATGCTCAGAACTGTCTTTGCAATCTCCACATTGGTTATCCAAGACTAGACATTATCTGTAGTTTTTAAAACTACTCCACATATCATGGGTCTGCTCCTCTTGCCTTTCATCTTGTATGGTCCATTAGATCAGTTCACAGTGAATGCAAATGACTATGGCAAATGCACAGCAATGGAGAATTTGCCTTAAGCTTGGAAAAATACAAACATTTTTGATATTATAAATACAAGATATGCTCAGAATCACAGTATTTATAAACAGGACAGCTGGTTTTCAAACAGTTGTCAAAACAAATGATATTGGTAATGGGATCCACTTTAGCCAAGATCCAAAGTTCACAAGATTAAAGAACAGATATTGATTCTTACCTAGAGCATTGTGAAGAGAACAAAGTTTACTGAGACCGTACTAATTAGAGACGCACCAGGAAGTTTTCTGTGGCTCTTCTCAAGGTATGAGTGTTCTAAAACAAACTATATTCTAAAAATCTAAAGAAAATATTCAAATGTATCTGATATTTGCTTTCTACAATGGGAAAGGAAGGACAAACAAATATGGATTCTTCAGTCACAGCCAATCCTAAACAATACTGTGGCAAGGAGAGTTTACTACACTTACTCAGTGGTGTAGGATATCTGCTCAGTCATAGTGCTAAAAAGCCTACTATCTTTCCAACATATAGCCTGCATAAATCACTCCTGTAATAAGATAGGCATGCTAAGCAAGTTACTTGCAATCTTTTTCTTCCTCCTCTTCCCACCCAAACCAAAAGGAATTAGTCTGTCCATCTATGGCCCTCCTTATCACGGTATCTCAGTACCTATCTAACCATCAAACTATTAAATGCAAACCTGGTTAATGTCTGCCCTTGCCAGTACTTCAGATTAGATTGCAATGTGCTCTATTTAAGGCTATATCTCAAAGGGTAGGTCTACACTTGAATTACAAATCCACGGCTGGCCGTGACAGCTCACTCAGGCTCGCAAGGCTTGGATTAAGGGGCTGTTTAACTGCAGTGTAGACATTCAGGCTCAGGCTAGAGGCTCTAGGGCCCTGCAAAATGAGAGGGCCTCCGAGCCCAAACATCTACATGATAATTAAACACCTCCTTTAGCTATAGCCCCCTGAGTCCGAGTCATCTGGGTATCTAATTGCAAGTATAGACACACCCTAGGACCACTTGGAAACATCAGCCAGCTCATACTGTGGCTAGGCTGCCTATTTATTTAGTGGTGTTCTGTGTAGGTAGCACATTACATCTGTGCTCCAGAGCTGCACAGGCTTCCAACGGGTTTTCTAGATACATTCCAAGTACTGCAAAAACAACGAGTCTCCTGTAGCTCTTTAAAGACTAACAAATTTAATTTCTGCAGGCATAAGCTTTCGTGGGATGTAACCTGCTTCCTCAGATGTAAGGAACAGAAATCAGATAGGAGGTGTATATATATACATCCAATGGTAAGGAACAACAATGGGGAAGGTAGGTATAAGCAAAGTCCATTCAGTTAGAGTAGTTGAGGCCTATTCACAACCATTGATTAGGAGAAGAGAATGTGTGAACAGTGACAATTACTTCTTGTAATGAGATAACCATTCCAAGTCCCTATTTAGACCCAGTTTGATTGTGTCAAGTTTGCAGATGAGTTCCAGCTCTGCAGTTTCTCGCTGAAGTCTGTTTTTGAAGTTTTTTTTGTAGAAGTATGGCAACTTTCAAGTCAGCTACAGTGTGTCCTGGGAGACTGAAGTGCTCTCTAACTGGTTTATGGATGTTACAATTTTTTATGCCTGATTTGTGTCCATTTATTCTTTTGCATAGTGACAGTCCAGTTTGGCCAATGTACATGGCAGAGGGGCATTGCTGGCACATGATGGCATATATTACATTAGTAGATGTGCAGGTGAATGAGCCCTTATGGTGTGGCTGATGTCGTTAGGACCTGTGATGGTGTCACTAGAGTCGATGTGTAGGCAGAGCTGGCAACAGGGTTTGCTGCAGCGATAGGTCCCTGGGTTAGTGTTCTTGTATGGTGTACGGTTGCTGGTGAGTATTTGCTGCAGGTTGGGGGGCTGTCTGTAAGCAAGGATAGGTCTGCCTCCCACAGCTTAAGCAAGTGAGGGATCATCTGTTAGGATAGGTTGTAGATCCTTAATGATGTCTGTAAGTAATGTAATATATGAGTTTACAGTGCCTAAATTTATATATCAGCGGACCACAAGGAGGGCACTCTCCATGGAGAGCCTTTCATCCAAATGGAATTTCTTCCATCTGTGTCAACTTCTGTTCCCCCCCCCCACGCACATTTACTCAGTCTTTTTCTTATGGGGGTGGAATGAGAGAGGATAATTTTGGTTGGGTGAAGAAGTTCCCTGGAGCTTATTTTTGGCATTATGTGAATTTAATTGTTTTTGAAATGCATGTACATCTAAAGAATAAAAGCTGGTAGTAAAACACTTTTCAATAGGTATCGAATTTTCTCATAAAGGAAGCATTAACATTCTCTCCCAAAGAGGTAGATGGTAGGAGATCTAGTGGAAGATACAGATGAAATTTTGGACAATATCAATCAACGGTGGCTCAATTTCCATACAATTTCCAGTTTGACAAAAATAAGTTATGACAGCAGGTGTCCAGGTTTATTTTGAGTCCTGATGGTTTGATTATTCTTACTCAAATGCCTGACCTGCAATGTCATAGAGCTGTAATTCTAGCAGCCTAATAACTGTATAGGGCTGCATGAGCAAACCTCCCTAGCGGGAACTAATATCCAGATGCTAAACCATGTGACCCCAAGAAACTCACCCCACCCCCCCAATTGTCTATATCCCTGCCCAGCCGGAACAGATCACTTCCTGTTTAGTCTGTGTTTCTATAAAGTTTCCTCCTACATAGCAGTGGTAACACACAAGGACACATTAGAACAATACTGAATTTGCAATAATGAGGGAAAAGTTTATTTTTGTGCAACAGGCACAGCATCTTGTTTGTGCCAATAAAAGCATCAAACAGCAAATTTAGAAGTACCATGTGACAAATTTAGAAGCAAAAGAGTGGAGAAAAAGGAGTGAAAACCTTGTCCGTGCCTAAAGCTAAACCCACACAACAATTGTAATGTAACCTACAGCATGTAACGGTGTGCTGGTCCTGTGCGCAGAAAGTGAGGAAAAAGTGAGTAGATCAAGTATAAATTAAGTACAGGGAGACACTTATTTTCACCTTTCTAATATATGCAGTTTACAGTTCTCAATCCTAACTTCAATCCCTTGCCACACCTACGATATGTCAGTGATGTACTGTTTATCATGTGCCCCTTGGTTATGTGCATGCTTGCTCTATTCAATAAATCAACAGGTGAAACCTCTGCAATGCCAATAGTCAGAGACACTCCTCCCATCTCAGATCTGGCTCCAAAATCAGATGAAAAACTTCAGCACACGCCTCTTGGGAGGTTGTCTGAAATAATGCTACCATACTCTAGCTCAGATATCTACTGAAATTCAATATAAATTTCATCACATACAACTGCCAAAAAGGCAAAATCCTCATCTTTCCCAAAAAACCCTATGAAGTACAGTATATTATATTTGGACAGGGCTAACAGACAAGAGAGACCTTTTCAGTGCAGTAGAAGTTTGCAATCGGTGTTTCACACAGAGATCCAACAGTGAGACAACAGGAAGCTGTAACTGGGATGACTCCAATCACTAGAAAGCTTTCACACTGTACATTATTTTAATCATCTATAGCACAGCAGGATGATGGCAGAATACAAATACTAGAACCATGAATCTCTCTCTTCCTTCCTCAGAAGTAGTAGCTGGATGAAGCATAAAGAGGAAAGGAACTGCTGATAAACATTTACAGGAAGCAAAAGAGTAACAAATTCTGATGACCTACTAGATTTCTAAAGAAGCTTGTGAGACCCAGCCAAAAGGTGATAGGATGCTTGGTAACCTGTAGTTACTGTCTCTATCCTCCTGTGACTAGATGCAGTGTGCACTGAAGTCAGGGCATAAGTAAACTTGAGGCTATAACATATGTAGGAAGCCACACTAGAACTCTTTTGGAACTTCAGGCAATAAAAGGGTTACTGTGTAAATTTCAGCTGGAAATGTCACCCTTTTGTGCCACTTGCCATATGTCTAATGTACAGTCCCCTGCCCTTAGCCAGGCATGTGTCACTCATTAGGGAACCATTAAAAGTGTTACACAGCAGCAGCAAGCACTCAGTAAGAAGAAAAACACCATCCCAACTTCCATTTTCATTTACAGCAGCTAAATCTCAGTTAGCAAATCAAACTGAAAGCCTCTACAAAACAGAGAAATTAAGTTTTTAGAAGGACAGGCTCAAGTCAGTGCTACCTATTTCTTAAACACCAACTACATTTATGATGCCCATCATCAAGAATTGTACTTACAAAAAGCATGTCCAGTTCGTACAATAAAACTGCCTGCCACACACATCTCCTGCTCAGAGCGAATATAATTGTTTGGTCTTTAAAAGGGCAAGGACTCTTCACAGCACTTCACACACGCTGACAGTTTCTATAAAAACAGCAGGTGTCTTGGCTGGGTCTCAGCATTAAGAACCTTGCCAGAAACAAAGGCCTGCAAACAGGGATATTTATAATTTGTCTGCATTGCTATGTAGGAGACTCACTTGGAATCTGGTCCAGGACTCCAACTTCTTGGCTTACAGAGACCAGGAAAGGGTTGAAGACAAGGAATGAAATAGTGATAATACTCTTGCTCTCCGAGGAAAGGGTCCAGAACCCACTTATGAGCACCTAATAAACAGCACATTCTTCAGTGTTCTTCCCTTCTCAAAACAGAGGCTCTTAAAGTTGCCATAACAAGTACGGGATGGCTTTATAGGGTGAGAGAAGGTGGAAAACAGACAAAGGACCAGGAACTAGAAGTGGGTAAGCCAAAAAATGTCCAAGTTTATGTTTTGTATTCCCTATTAATGAAGCAATTATACCACAAACCTGCTGAGAGTTCTCCATACAGACTTAAAAGCACAGCTGTCTTTATTTTAAAAATATTTAATCATCTGTTAAATGGGGATATTCAGCTATCTCAGAGGTATGAGGATGGATTAATTAATGGCTGTGCAAAATGTGAAAACACAAAGTACTGAATAAATGCTAAGTATTATGCTTTGGACAACCGTATGGTACATAGCTGACAAAATGGTATATGAGGTTGTTTGTTTTTAAAAAGCAATAAAGCAGAGTCTGGCAGCTGTTCAGAGCACAGAATTACCTTGCAAGCCAGATAAGAGTCAGAACTATTTGGAGATTTGCATTCTTAAAGTAGTCCATTGATGGCTGGACCTTGGCAAAAAACAGTATTTCTGCCCAACTGAGCTGAACTGCAAAGGCAGCCCCAGAGCGTGTTGAAGGATTTTATGATGCACTGACACAATGGCATCACTTTGATGGCCAAAATATGGAGAGAATTCTAACAGCAGCCCAGAGAAGGGAGGCCTGATGGTTATGGGCAAAAACTGCTGATTCTCCCTGTAACAAAGGGACATGATGCTTAAGTGCCAAGAAGCATCATACAGATGATGGCATCTTTGCCCACCATGCAAAACTTTGGGCAATTCACTTGGACCAGACTTATGTTCTGGGATGGGGTTTTAGCTATTCAATTACTAGAGAAGATTAAAGGTGCAAGAAAATGGATAAAATGTAATTGAGGACTGAAGGGTGGGTTAAGCAGTGACTAGAAGAAGCATGCTGGTAGTTTTTTTCAACTGGAGGCCACAAGCCACTTGTAAGGCAGTGACAAGCAGAGCTACCTTTTCCCACTAGAACTGATGCTGTAATCTAGCTACCATACCACTCTCCACCGCTGATATGGTTTACCTGATGCACCAAATGAGAAAAAATTGGCACCCTGCAATCCTAATCAATCTAGGCACTGTTCCATTGTGGACAAATGGGGCTACTCAACTGCACATACACCAGCCTGAAACTGAAAGAGGATGAAAAAGCATAGCAATACTTTCTTACTAAGCAAAAAAGTCAGTGCCCATCTTTTTTGTTCTATGTTTGTACAGCATCTAGCACACTCAGGTCCTGGTCCATGACCGGGATTTCTAGGCACTCCAGTAATACAAATAATACATAATTGTACTTTTTAAAGTGAATGTAATGCTGGTGAAAGCTGTTGGACTGGAAACACTGGAGTCTGAAGTCTTCTACTTGCAGTGCAGACAGCAGTAACAAACTGCCTCCTGTGAATGTCTCAACCCTGATCTGAAGAAACTACTTCTAGCATTCAAAAAGCAGCTTCCATGTCTCATTCAATCCTTGGCTTCCAATGAGATGTCCAATGTGCAAGCCAATTAGAGACAATAGTAATGTTGATTTGTGAAACATCTTTGCTTGGGGCAGGACCCAAAGTCCATTCATTTGTTTCATATGGAAGTTGGAATATGGTAAATTTTCTATCATCCTGTGATGATTTCAAAACAGTAACCTAGAGGTGAAAAGCATCACAATCCATTGCTAAAATGTAGAGTTAAAGTTCTGTTATATTAAAACAAGGTAGCTAGAACTAAATTACATCATCTCTTTCCAGCTATGACTGGACCAAGAGCTGAATCAGCTACAGAAAGCTTGCAGACTATGGAAGATGCTAAGAAAGAAATTTATCATGAAACTCAAAGTGACTGAAATGCTAGTAGAAGCCCACACTGGACACGTTATTCTGACAGTTGGCCACATGAAGTGTGGACACTGTATGCTTCAAGCAATGCACTACTGCATGGATTATATTAAGCGTACTGTCTCCCAGGATACTGTGAATAGTCATGAAAAGAAATGAAATGGTGTGAAAAACCCCTTGTGATGCCTGGAGCTTGGATTTCATGAACAAACTGTTTTCTTCCACATACCTGGAGGGGTCTTTTCCTCTTACAGAAACAAGCAGATAGCATTGAACAGGGTGAGGAAGGTTACTAACTAAAAAGCCAGCAGCACAAAACTGGAATATATTAAAGCCACACAAAACTTGCAGAACCAATTAAAATGCCAAGCACAATTTGCCTCTTACCAAACTTAACAGGTTCTGAAAGCTGCTGAAACACTCTCCCCTAACCATTCCTGTCTTGGATTTAGTACTTATGTTTATTTTGCTCTATTATATAATTTGAGTCTCAAACATAAGTTAACTTTCTAATCACAGTTCAAATTTTAGACCCAAGGGAGGAAATTCATTTCTTAGCCCAAAGGAAAGAGCAAAATCTTCCCTGCAACAAACTCTAGTATCAGATGAGTCACTAAAAAAAGATTAGAGGGAACTGGATCCTCTTATTAGCAGCTTGCTCTTTGAAGATGGAGGTCACAATGCTTTAACTGAAATCTTCCTATTTTCTATTTGCCAGATTCAATCAGTACTTCAGGGATAACTAATGGATTCTGCAACATCTCTATACAGATCTTTCAGCAGATTAGAAAATGTGGAGTATTACTCTTCATTTTATATCTATACAAAGCCATGAGTATGTAAGTGTTACTATATTAGTGTTAAGGCCAGGAAAACAAATTTATGATAACTAGCTGTGTGACCTTGGGCAAACCACAACCTCTGCGCCTCAATTACCCTATTTGTAAGAGGGGGATAATATAAAATCATAGAATCATAGGACTGAAAGGGACCTCGAGAGGTCATCTAGTCCAGTCCCCTAAACTTATGGCAGGACCAAGCATTATCTATCATCCCTGACAGGTGTTTGTCTATCCTTCTCTTAAAAAATTCCAATGATTGAGACCCTGTCTACATTACCTCTGAGATTTGGTAGCAGTCGACGGAAGTTACGCAAGCTATGCAAAAAACCTGCATAACTCCCGTCGACTTCTCTGCTTCTCTTCTGCGCGCCGTCTTCACTGCCCTGCGCCAACAGGAACCGCGTTCCCATCGACGCAGCGCTATGCCACTTGTGAAGGTGGTCTTAGCATGTTGATCTCTGGATCGACTGAGCGAGTCTTCACTGACCACTCAGTCGATCCAGAGAAATCGATCTGACAGGGGCGACTTTGCCGCCATCAGTGTAGTCATTGCCGGAGATTCCACAACTTCCCTAGGTAATTTATTCCAGTACTTAACTATTCTGACAGTTAGGAAGTTTTTCCTAATGTCCAATCTAAACCAACCTTGCTGCAATTTAAGCGCATTGCTAGTTGTCCTGTCCTCAGAAGTTTGAGAACAATTTTTCTCCTTCCTCCTTGTAACAATCTTTTATGTACTTGACAACTGTTATCTCTCCCCCTCCCTCCCCCCCACATCTTCTCTTCTCCAGACTAAACAAACCCAAATGTTTTCAATCTTCCCTCATAGGTCATATTTTCTAGACCTTTAATCATTTTTGTTGCTCTTCTGGACTTTCTTCACATCGTCCATATCTTTCATGAAATGTGGTGCCTAGAACTGGACACAATAGTCAAGTTGAGGCCTGATCAGCACCGAGTAGAGCAAAAGAATTACTTCTCACGTCTTGCTTACAACACTCCTACTAATACAGCCCAGAATTATGTTTGCTTTTTTGCAACAGTGTTACACTGTTGACTCCTGTTTAGCTTGTGATCCACTGACCCCCAGAACCCTTTCTGCAGTACTCTTTCCTAGGGAATCATTTCCCATTTTGTATGTGTGCAACTGATTGTTCCTTCCTAAGTGGAGTACTTTACATTTGCCCTTATTGAATTTCATGCTATTTACTTCAGACCATTTCACCAGTTTGTCTATATCATTTTGAATTTTAATCCTATCCTCCAAAGAACTTGCAACCAAATCACTTCACTAACTTCATAAACAATGAGCCAGAGAACCACAAGACTGGAAAACATGCCTTACAGTATGATTTAATAAACTCTACTTAGTCTTAGCTTTCTCAGTAACTTATGTCATGCTCTATAAACACCTCCACAGGCAGATGATATCTGATTAAAAGGCTCTTTAATCAAGCAGACAAAGGCATAACAAGACCTAAAGGCCGGAAGTCAAGGCTAAACAAATCCAAACCAGAAATGAGGCTACTTTTTAAAAAAACAGAGAAGTTAACTACTGGAACAACTAACCACTGGATGCAATGATCTCTTGAAGTCTGTCTTTCAGTAAAAACTGGATGTCTTCCTCAAAGATAAGATCCAGTTCAATCCCAAATTATCGTGATCAATGAAGGAAGCACAGGATGAAATTCATGTCATCACACGGTATGTGTTATGCAGGAAGTCAGAATACATGAACACAACTGTTTCTTCCGCCCATCAAAATCTATGACCATACCTGATACTTTCCTGAGGTAAGCTCATCTGCATTAGACAGGTACACTTTGTGGATGTAATTGCCAGAATAAAGCCCTTATCTGACAAAGAGTGAGGCTATGTCTTCACTGACAGCGGCAAATTCACCACGGTCAGATCAATTTATCTGGATCGACTGAGTGGTCAGTGAAGACCCGCTCAGTCGATCCAGATACCAACGTATTAAGACCACCTTCTCAAGTGGTGTAACGCTGAGTCGATGGGAACGCAGTTCCCGTTGGCACAGTGCAGTGAAGATGGCGCGCAGAACAGAGGCACAGAAGTCGACAGGAGTTACGCAAATTTTTTGCGTAGTTTGCGTAACTCCGGTCAACTGCCACCAAATCTCCGAGGTAAGTGTAGACAAGCCCTGAGTGTAAAGATTGAGGTGTTGAGGTAAATTTTTATTTTGACTCAAAGAATCAGAGCACTGACTGGTGCCAGCTCAGGAGTTCCTCAGGATAACATGCTATTGCAGCCTAAAACTTAATGGGTAAATTACTAAAAAAGGAACACCAGACTAGTATTTTTACTCCATTATTTATTCCCTCTGAGAAGCTTGAAAGATTTGTCATTATAATAAAATTATTAATTTTGCTCTTTTCTATTTGGCAAATATTTGAGGTTCTCTCCATGTGTTTCCAATGGAGCTTGAAATAACAAGTCTTTCAATCTACTTAATCATTTGTGCATCAACACCAAGATCTACTAATTATGTTGGGCAATTAACTTGTGCTCCCTCTACTGGCTCTGAAGTAGCCAAGCACAAAATATTTTTTTTCATCCAGATCTTTCATAAGCAATGGGTTTGGGGGAGATTTCCTGCGTCCCACAATCTTTTGGTAAAAAAAATACTTCAAACATATTTAGATTATGAAAGATATTCCCACCTATTTTCCAGCTCTGATAGATTTCTACAGTGCTTATTGCACAATATTTAAGCACTGAGTTCTGCACCTAATTTACTAAAATGTGTCCCTTGAAACCAATGCACAGTTTAGCAAGTCTACGAATAGACTCCTACAAGAGGAGTTCTCCAGACCAGCCCTTCTCATGCACCTCAGAGACTGTTTCACCCAGATAAGACTGTCCCACCTTATGAGTGAAGAACTGATGAGATTCACCACCGTTTAAATTAAGATGTGGTTTCCTGTCAGAGGTCTCCACACCATTGAGGATTTTAGGACAGAGACTATAAATTTTCTAAAAATAGGCTTTATCTTATTCTATTCTAATTCCCAATGGTGTTAAGATGTGACAGATTTTTCAAGAGATTCTATTTTTATCATTCAACGCAAGCACATAATACAAAAAGGTTTAAAAAACTGAAAAAACCTCTCCACTTCAAAACAATTCCTTAGACTGCACAAGACTTCTACCAATTCAGCCCTCCTTTGTTTTTTCAGGAACATGGCTCCAATGTCAATGAAAAGAAGTATACCCTACACTGCTTGCCAAGGGACAGCTGCTGCAACTATGAAATCACCACTGTTTTGCAAAGCAGCAGCAACATTGTTTAAGACGACAAGAGTTTAAGGATGAAAGAATGAGAATAGCAACTACCAAATGGAAGGGTATTATTGTTCATTGTAAGGAACAATCTTCTACAACCCAAGTTGGCAAAACCTGTGGAGAGCTCAATTTGAAGCAAGGAGCGGCACTGACCTTACATAATCACTGAAGAATAGTCTTCTCAATAAATTCATGTTACAGGAACTAAACTATAGTCCAATAGGTGAGAGTGTTTATATTGAAAACCACTATCGTTCCTTACAACAAAATTTTTTTTCCCATGATGTACGATCATACACAGTTCAAATTTCATACTATTCAACTTGTCTGTCAAAATTCACAATCTTCTGAAGGGCAGGGAAATCTGGATGTTCACCAGCTGCTGTTTATTCGTAATTCAAGCACAAATCTCTAAATTAAAATTATGGGGAGGGAATCACTTATTTCAGGACTAACTTCACCCTTTCAGAATATGGAACAGATATAATATATTATACTTTCACTCAGAAAAGAGCATCTGACTCATCTTAAAGCTGAGGTACTATTGGCAAGACCATACCAGTAGGGGTAACAGTTACATGTCTCTGGATTTCCAAAGGAATACTGGGAGAACAGATTCTCTAGCTCACCAGTATTTTCTGGAAATCAATTGCACAGTTCCTCCAATGAATCATCTTTAAAACACATTGATGGAGGGGACTTTCAGCAGCGTTGCCCTCATTATCATGGAAGTGTGTATCAACTGAAACTGTCCCGAAATGTGCACTTCATTTGGAAATCAAGTGGATACAACAGACGACAGGCTGATTTCAAAATAGTTCAGAAGGAACTAAATCAAATCATGACAAACACACCCAGATATGACTACCGTGATAGATAAGTTATTTCCTTTACGTCTGCAGTGAAACCATTACCTGGTATGTAAATTTCACAGCTTCATAGCAACGAGCTAATCTATCAAATTAGGAGAAGTCAGAAAATTTCCTGCTCCTTCCCCCAACTAGCATTCTGCACACAGTGCTATATTACTAGATCTGGTATGCTTACACCAAGCCCTTTGACCTCTTGATGTCAGCACTGGGAAATACCTACTCTCTTAGATACACAGTGGACTTTCGTCACTTATTCTTACATTACTCCTTCAAATCAGACATGGTCTCTGCTCCTCTATTCTTCCCTTCCCTCCACACCCACACCCCCATCCTCAAAAGATACTTCACTGCTTATTTACAGGTATTTCTATACTGTAGTATTCAAGAAGTATGGGTTGGATGGACTATAAAATGGATAGAGAACTGGCTAGAGCATAGGGCTCAACGAGTAGTGATCAATGGCTCCATGTCTAGCTGGCAACCGGTCACAAGCGGAGTTCCCCAGGGGTCGGTCCTGGGGCCGGTTTTGTTCAACATCTTTATTAATGATCTGGAGGATGGGGTAGATTGCACCCTCAGCAAGTTTGCGGACGACACTAAGCTGGGGGGAGTGGTAGATACCCTGCAAGGTAGGGATAGGATACAGAGTGACCAAAACAAACTGGAGGATTGGGCCAAAAGAAATCTAATGAGGTTCAACAAAGATAAGTGCAGAGTCCTCCACTTAGGAAGGAAGAATCCCATGCACAGCTATAGACTGGAGACCAACGAACTGGGCAGCAGCTCTGCAGAAAGGAACCTGGGGGTAACGGTGGATAAAAAGCTGGATATGAGTCAGCAGTGTGCCCTGGTTGTCAAGAAGGCTAATGGCATATTGGGCTGCATTAGGAGGGGCATTGCCAGCAGGTCACGGGAAGTGATTATTCCCCTCTATTCGGCATTGGTGAGGCCGCATTTAGAATACTGTGTCCAGTTTTGGGCCCCCCACTACAAAAAGGATGTGGACAAGTTGGAGAGAGTGCAGCGGAGGGCAACAAAAATGATTAGGGGGCTGGAGCACAGGACTTATGAGGAGAGGCTGAGGGAACTGGGCTTGTTTAGTCTGCAAAAGAGAAGAGTGAGGGGGGATTTGATAGCAGCCTTTAACTACCTGAAAGGGGGTTCCAGGGAGGATGGAGCTAGGCTGTTCTCGGTGGTGGCAGATGACAGAACAAGGAGCAACGGTCTCAAGTTGTAGGGCGGGAGGTCTAGGTTGGACATTAGGAAAAAGTTTTTTACTAGGAGGGTGGTGAAGCACTGGAATAAGTTACCTAGGGAGGTGGTGGAATCTCCATCCTTAGAGGTTTTTAAGCTGAGGCTTGACAAAGCCCTGGTTGGGATGATATAGCTGAGGTTAGTCCTGCTTTGAGCAGGGGGTTGGACTAGATGACCTCCTGAGGTCCCTTCCAACTCTAAGATTCTATGATTCTAAGTGCCTATTCATTTATGGCACAATACCAGTTCTGGACCATGCTTATATTTAATTTTCCTCAAAGATATGGGACAATCAACTGAAGACTGATTAGAAATTTAATCACTGGATGCTCACTGGCAACACTCCTGGGATAAGGAATTTTAGGTCTGGGAAATTCGATTGCCAGTTAATTGTCTCCTAAGGCATCCCAGACTCCAAAAAAGTAATCTAGTGCTTTCTGGTGTGCTTATAAAGTTCTGTACTTTTTACACTGGCTGTACAGGAATTTGTTTTAATAAGATATCATGCTGCCAGTGTTAAACCCATAGTTCTGTAAAGCACACACAAAAGTTCTCAAGTCCTGGGTACAATATCCTACATATCTAATTACTAAATGATATGTTACTCACGAATATGAGGAAAATGGAAGTCTGAAGGAAAAAGATAAAGGGTTAAGTCTCAATTTTGGGATCTATATAGTATTAAAAGTAGCAATTTAGCTTTATGGGATATATTTCTATATTTGTATGCAGTGCTGTTGCACCCATGTCAGTCCCAGGATATTAGAGAGACAAGGTGGGTGAGGTAATATCTTTTATTGGACCAACTTCAGTTGGTGAAAGTGACCAGAGCTCTTCCTCAAGTCTGGGAAAGGTACTCAGTGTCACAGCTAAATACAAGGTCAAAAAGATAGATTAGCACATATTCTAAGAGACCATTCAAGGTGAAGTGGCCCTTTAACACCCCTGTAGTCACAGGACAAAAAGGAGGGTTACTGAGTTACAGATTGTTGTACTAAGCCATAAATATATATGATCATCCAGCATCTTGACAGATGAAAGGAAACACGACAAAGTCAGTCAGTTAATGGTGCTTGGCAGTAGTATGGGAGAAGAGCCCAATGCGCAAGCAGCAGACCTTCCCATTGTGGCTACAGTTCCACTCGCCAAATGGAGGCTGGAGTACACACTGATTCCTGGCTTGCATAAAGGCCTCAGCCTGGACTCTCTGATAATTCTCCCCAATGACTGCACCAGACTTGACCTGACTTCTCCAGACTGAGTGGTTATGGGCAGGGCTCTCCCAGTTGTCAGTGGGAAATAAATCCAGTATCATTAAGACCATGATTTTTTATGTCTGACAAAGTTATGAATTTAAGCTCCCAGGCTCATCTTTTGAAAGTGATGTGAAGATTTTCTTTGAGGATGAGGACTGACAGGTCAGATACAGACTGATCACTTTGAGAGAAAGAGAAGAGCAGCTCTGTGTAAACTCAAAAGCTTGTTTCTACCAACAGAAGAGGATCCAAAAAAAGAATACCTCATCCACCTTGTCTCTGATTATGATTACGGCATTTTGTGGTCTCAGATTAGATAAAAGCTGATTTTTGAAGGGATTTTTTCCCCATATTTCTCACCTATCATTACTAAAGGGCAAAGCTAAGGCTGTTTAGATGTCTTACTAATGCATTTCTTTCTTTAGCATGTTTTGATTTCTTTTAAATATTACCTTAATTACTTAGGTTTAAAGTATAATTACTTCTACTTTATTACTTTGGTTTAACCAAAACTTAGGTTTAGGTTTTGGATATTTACAACAACCATCCCATAATGTTTCTTACCCTTAAATTACCAATATATACTATAAACTTTATCATCATCTTAATGTAGTTTTTAAAACTAAGGAAATTCCTAGAAACAAAATTTAAGATGTCATATACAAACACTAAAAAAGAAGCCCAAAGAGAATTCTACCATGCAAGATTTCTAGTTAATTCAAGATATGTAGTATCAATCTTAATTCTCTTTTTTAATTTTTACTTTTAAAGGGCAGATTCACTGATATACCAAAATAATGCAAAGTAGCCAGAGTTCACCAGCCAATGGAGATAGGTTTAACAACAACTTTGCATAACCAGAGTAGTCCAAAGCTGCCAAAAATGTACTACTGAATCTGCAATTTCCTTATTAGTTGAGAGGGCTGCCTTGCAGAGATCAGTGCTGTGTACAAGGAGAATAAGGAGAGCCACATCCCTAAATCCCAATGTGTTATGCTTTAAGAGCTTCCCTGCACTCCTGTCTCCATTCATCAGTACTTCCTGAATTCACAGTGGAGTCGAGAAAGCAGTGCATGGAGAGCCTTTCAAACTCAGATAACTCAAGATAGTATGCAACTATGGAATCTTTAAAGAGCAGTGATAGCCGGATCATGTAATCTACTGATGAGAACTCTTGACTAGAGTCCAGTGAGCCTCAATTCACTGAGCTGTTATATGCAATAGAACTGATGTACGAAAATCGGCTGTGGAGCAAGGATGGCAATTGGCTAAGTATTCCAACAACCCAATGGCCCCACTTACAAAGTTACCTGAGCCTGTCTGGAATCTGTACCATAACAGATACAACTATTAATAATTTAGCTTAATTTAATTTAATTTCTTCAAGTAAAGCCATGTCAAGCACGTCCATGATTTCAATTAATTTTAACTACAAGGGAAGTTTGAAGTGTGTTATTTTATTGTTAAAATCGTTTGAAACAAAGACTACTTACAGATGTTAATTTTCTTCGCAGACTCAAATTAACTGTAGCTCAAAAATTAATCAATGGATTTACTTGTAAATTCTCAGAAAATTCAGTGTACTCAGCGTTAGTGCTGCAAACTTGGAGAGGATATTGCATTTTACTTACAAATCAAAGCAGTTAAATCCCTGTTTTAAGTGCAAACTGGAACTCAGCCTTAACTATGGAGTTGCAACAAGCACCTCTAATAAAAAAAACCCATAATTGCATATCAAATATTATACCATCAGTTATAGCACCATTCACTCAAAGATTCCTGGTTTGCCTGGAACACAATGCCTTTCAGAAATATGCAAAGTCAGTTTGTGGGTCTCAGCCAAATTCCTAGTAGACAGGTATCTACATAAACCTCAGTCACAAGTGAGATGGTTTCAGACACAAAAGAAGAGTGCAGAAGAGACTGAACTCTACTCATGCCTTCACAGGTAGCTCCCTCCACACAAGAGTTCATTCAGATAGGGTGGACATATAAGGCTATGTAGCACACTTCCATTATTTCAGTTTTACCTGTTCTGTGAATAAAGTATTTCAGTTTCCAATACTGACAATTAAATACCTTACCACAAACAAGGTCTTGTGCTCCTAAGTTACTTAAGTACTTCCAACAATCCCACCTTAAGTTCTTTTTGAATAGGTAGTTTTTCATATATCAATTTAATATCTAATCATAGGGCGATTACAAGAAATCTGTGCTCCAGCAAGCCAGAACTCCTGTTTGCTGCCTAATTCAATAAAAGAATTTGGCAATTTTGCAGACTGGTTAGGTGTGCAGCCATGCTGTTCAATGATATTTTCTGTTGGTAGATTAAAGAACTTTGAAGTATTAGTTTCCCAATCTCTCAACTTCCTGATAATTTGCCTGAGACATACAGCACCACAAAATCAAAGACATCATTCATGGGACAATGGAGAATTTCACTCACTATTCAATACACCAACATCCCCTGCCTGTATGGATACAAATAAGGGGGACAAATTTTGACTGCCAAAAACATGGCAGTTGGTGGAAACAAGATCGATGTTTGCTGCCAAAGGAGTTTGGCAGCAAACATTGTGTGTGTCAGTTTCTCAATGGGAAGACGCCCTGGAAAAGAGTAAATCTGAAAGTAATGGCTGCACCTAGGGTTCTCAGTACAAGAGAGAGAAGTAATGCACCTTAGACTATTTTTTAAACAAGAAATTTTGAAGAACCATTCCTACAGCATTTGACTTGCCTTGTCTAGAGACCCTCAGTTCTAGAGGTCTCTCTGGGTTTAAGACTCCTTTTTTATTTTCCTCTGCATTTGTTTATTCTCCCCTTTCAAGTTCTGAGCCATACAGGGGTTCCTTCTTGATTTTAGCTTACAGTGTACTTTGTGACACATTCAGAGCTGCTCCATAATAACATATGACTACTGTAGGTTCACCTGGTTACTAAGTTGTTTTCTGTATGAGTATATTAATTTACTGCAACAGGAGACTGGAAAAAAAACAGGCAGGATGGAAATAATTGCTCAAAATTAACCAACTCTTCACAAACACTTGAGGGTTGTTAAGGAACAATGCAAGGACTATTAACTTTGAAGATTTTGCCTCTTCTCCAGCTAATCTACAAAACTGGTATGAATCAGGACAGGAAAAGGCCCAAGAACATAGGAGATCAAAATAACTCTGGCAGGTTTAAAAAAGAATTCTCTCTCAGGAGGAGAGCAATTGTTCAGGGGAACCAGGCTGATGACGACACGCCATTAAGGGTGTCTGAAGAGACAGGCAGACCTAAGTTCCTGTCAGAGAACGGTATGCATTTAGGTAAGTTAGACATGTATGTATTGTAAACTATTTTAAAATCAATTTTGTCTAAATGCTCTGGTCCTAATGTTAAAATAAAAAATACTTTGGTTCTATGAAAGCTGTCTGATCATTGCGTACCATTGGTCACTGACTCCCAAAGTTACTCATAGGTAACCTGAATTCAGTCAGACCTGTCAGGTAAGAATGGTGGATACACAGGATATTATAGCCACAGGACCACTTTAAGAGTAGAAGAATTGTAGAATTCCACCCTGGGATAGGTAAAGGCATGAGACTTGACACCTGAGGGGGTTCACTGAAAGAGTCCAGAAGGGGAACACAGGTGCACCTAGCTCTAACTAGGACATACTATACTAATACCAATGTATTTGCATGAAATTGCTGGCAATGTATCATGTTAAGCTCATCAGCGTTCCTTTTTTTTTTTTTTTTTTTTTTTTACAAAGAAATATACTGATAAAACTAACATTGTTATCGTGTAAAAAAAACTCTCAGAGCATTGATGTGATATTATCCCATGATTGTTGCATTATATCCATGGATGAGAATACTTTCAGGTCTGGACAAAGTGGACAGTGGATGGGGTTACAATTTAAATGTTTATTTCCGTATGACTAAATTAAGTTAAAAAGGCTGTAAGTTGCTAGCAAGGTGATTTAATGAGTCAATTTTGACACCGATTGTTATGGAGTCACCAAAGTCCCCTGCCTCCTTTTCATGCAACATAAAATCAATTGTTGTCAACCATTTATTCTATATATAAATATGTATTCAAACCAAAGATTATATCTTCCATCATTACTGATTCTGTACTCTTTGGCATTTCCCCAGACTAAGATCAAGGAGAAGGAAGGACCACCATGCAACACAGCATATAACAAGGTGTCCATCTCTTCTCCCTACAGAGGTGCCCACAATGAACCCCCACACTCTTGGGAACAGTGGACCTCTGTGAACAGCTCTGAATCTTCAGACTAGTCAATTATATACCCAAACATCCCACACCAAAAAATAAAAAACCACACACAGGGGGAGGGAAGCACCAAAGAAACAGTATATTCCAAGCTCACTCCATTTTCAGTAGACAAAAGTAACTACTGGGCAGCTGGGGCCACTCACCCTTCTACACCCTCAGAAACCTACATGAGAAGCAGCTATGGGGAAGGGAGGGTTAAGATGAAAAATGGTTCCAAGTGATAATACTCTCAAAGAACCAGTGAGCGGGGGCACATTTATCCCAAGAACTGTATGGGATAAGTACTGGCAATCATGTTAGAGCAAGAGTTTTCAATCTTTTTTACAAAATGTAACCCTACAGTCTCAAGGTTTCACCTAGAGTACCCCTTCATGGTTTTCACTCTACTTGTTATCACGGTTGCAATAAAAGGCATAATGGCCTAAAATACATTCAAGACCATTTTCTATTTTATTTTTTTTAACTTTTGCACTTCTGAGTCTTCTGGTGCAGGGATGTCCCTAGGCGGGTGTGGGGCCTGGGACAAAATACACTGTGTGGGCCCCTCGCCCAGCTCCAGCGGCATACTCTGGGTCTCCAGCACTGAGGGGCCAAGCCTGCATTTAGGAATCCCCCCAAGTCTTCATGTGCCCCCATCCCGTGCAGTGCAGGAGGGATTCTCCGTTCCCACAAGACGGCACCGACTACCAGGTTAGGAGAGGTCTGTGCCTGCTGGGAGGGGGGAAACATGCTGTTTATCTCCTCCTCTGCAGGGCAGCAGAGCCAGGCTCCGCAGCCCCCCTGAACTTACCCTCCAAGCCCCCTGCACTTACCTGCCACCCCACCCCCCACACTAATCCGCCAAATAGCGCCCGGCTCTGGCTGGGCTTCGCCACCTCCTGCCCCCCCTACCTGCCAAGATTCCTGCATTTATTCACCCCCCCCCCCACCCCAGCACTTACCTGCCATGCAGTGCCAGACTCTGCCCGGGCACCTACCCGTTGAGCCCCCTGCACTTACCCACCATCCACCCAGGCACAGCGCCTGGCTCTAGCCGGGCTCCACTGCCCCCCACTTCTGGCAAGGCTCCGCTGACCCCCATCCCTGCACTTACCCGCCAAGACCCCTGCTTTTATCAGACACCCCCCGCGGACTTACCCACCGTGCCGCACCAGACCCAGACCCTACACTTACCCGCTGGGCTCCGCCACCCCCTGCACTTACCCACCACCCTCCTGCACTTACCCGTTTCCTGGCTCTGGCCGGGCTCCACCGCCCCCCAGCTCTGGACAGGCTCTGCTGTCCCCTGCTCCTGCACTTACCCACTAAGACCCCTGCATTTACCCGCCACCCCACCCCCGCACTTACCCGTCACACAGCACCAGAACCCGCCCCTGCACTTACCTGCCATCCCCTGCCCTGCACTTAATGGCCAGGCTCTGCCGCCCCCCCTCCCGCCCCCACCCTCTGCACTTACCCGCCGCGCGGCGCTTGTCTCTCCCACTCCAGCCCTGCAGCCCGGTGCCAGCTCGGACAGGGTGGCCTCAACACTCCCAGCTGGCCCTTCACGATGCGCAGTGGGGACAAGGGGCGCAGGAGGCTCCCAGCTCTCCGTTGTGACCCAGCACCCCCTCCACAGGCCGGCGCTTAGGGGCCCCCTCTGTAGGTATCTGCCCATCTCCTGCCCAGTCTGGCATGCAGCCAGGAGGCAGGCTGCAACCACCCACCTCCCACCTAGTTCCTGCTTCCAGCCGGGAGACGGGCTTCAGCCACCCCATCCTGTTGCGTACCCCCTGCAGTACTCTGAAGTACCCCCAGAGGTATGCGTACGCCCTGTTGAAAACCTCTGTGTTAGAGAACCACTTTTGCTATAGTAAAACAAATGCTTTAGATTTTCTTTGGAACAGCATCAGTTTTACTGTTATAAAGGATTCCGTGCTTCAATCACATCAGATTGTAACTTTATTTAATTTAAGGCAAGTAATCCAAGAGTGTTTTGAAAGAAACTTTACTAAGACTGAAAAAAGCCAACACTTATTAGGAATGATATTTTTTACTTAGGTGCAACACAAGGATCTCTCTACACAAGCAAGATGTTCCTTGGTAGTGAACTATTTGCTATCATCTTTCTTTTTTCCTTCCTTCCTCCTCCTCATCTTCCCCTCCCTCCCCCCTCCCATTCCTGAATGCACAAGTCAGAAATTAGAAATTAAGAACATGTGTAGGGGCAATTTAAAAATATATGAAGTATACAAATGACTGTTAAAGGGTCTTTCTGAGCCCAGCTTTTAATGCTCATACTAACTGGATTCCTAATTTGTGAGGTTGATGGCAATCAAGTCAATAGCTCGCCAACTACTTGTGCTTAGAAAGCGTATCCCAGGGAGAAAAAGACTTCTACAATCAGATATATTTTGACCACACACCTGCAAGTCCCAGAAGATCTAAAGCCAGACACTGTCATCTTACCTTTGTCGTCCTTCTCAAGCTTCGTAAAATGTTCCTTCTCCTTGGATCTTCATCAGCACTTTCATATGGAATAACAGCATTATCCCCCTTATATCCTTGGGATGTCTGATCTTCCTCTTTCTTCCTAATGGGCCCCAACTCATCATCGCTTCCTACACTGAAACTGGTTCTGTAACTGGCAAATCTCCCAAGTCTTGCACATCTTGTCCGATACAACACAGGTTTACTGACAATAGACACCTTTCGACCACGTTCCAGAGAGCTTGTGTCCATTTCACTGTCTGAACCATTACCACTGCCATTAGACTGAGTTTTGTTACTATTACGAATGGTGATGATTTTGCCTTGGGTACTGTCGTGAGGCACAGAGTATATATTTTCCTCCTCATTCCTTGGTTTGACCACAGCATCCATAGGTTCTGCATAATCAGAAGGATCAAAACCATCTGTAGGTAGCCAACTACTAGATGACACAGACTTCCTCTGTCCATCTCTATGCCCTTGTTCCAAATAAGACAGATCCCCGCCCTTTGTAATGTCAAAGTGTACTGGGGGCTTTGGTTTCACTGGAGGAGGTAGTTTGTTGTTCAACTTGCTTTCAAAAGTGCTCATAATGAAAGACAGACCATCATTCCCCTCCAGTTCCATTGAAAGTTTAGAATGATCTTTGGACAAAGTGGGCATGGATGTGTCCTCTCTAAACGGACTGTAGGATGGTGGCTCAGTGTCTTCTTCTGAATCCTGAAGGTTTGAATTACAAAGAGGTGAGCCAGCCCGAGGTGAGTTAAACACTTCTTCTGTCGTGCTGCATGCTTCAGCAGCATTGTCATACATATGAGTGGCTTCAATTATATTCTTTTTCTCTACCACATCTTTAAAAAATGAATGAAAGATCTCAAGTTTGTGTTGAGACTGGCTACAAGGTATTTTCGTAAACTTTCCATCAATTTCTTGGGCAATTTCCTGTCCCTCAGTCAGCTGTTCTCTACTTAAGTCATTGTCTAGAATGTCTATTGAGCCATCTGTGAGTGCCACAATCTGAATGGGGATAATATCCTGTACTTCACAAAGAAAGGCACGTAACATAGCCAAGGACGCCTTACGTTTTGCTGAAAAAAATACAATGTACCCATGGACTAACCGGCTTTTCCTAATGCTGAATGAGGAATGGTATGAAAGGATGGACAGTTCTATCCGTCTTTTGTGTGGTCCTATTGGTAGTTCAAGTAGAACCGAGTTACTACTGCCACACTGGGAAGGTCTGCAGGTTTGGGACTGAAGGATAGGTAGAAGGATGTCATCTGCATTAAAAGGATCACCACACAATAAACACATAACAATTCGAAGGTCAACATCAGCCAAATCTTTGATGCTAGATGTAGAACTTACAAGATTTAAGTTACGCTTCGAGTCCAGTAATCCTTTCAAAACCTGACTGATTTGCTTTTCATTAATGTTACGTCCATACCCAATGCCGGCAGAAGCTGGGTCAAGAAAGACACACTGTAGTTTACTGGCAATCTGTTGACCTTGTTGTATTAAGCTATGCAGTGTTTCTCCACTGGTGTCCCCTCTCTTGTTAACTAGTATTAGTGTCAGAGGAAGATGAACCAAGTGATTGTCCCTTCTGCCAAGGGTTGACTCTCTACTCTTTTCAATACTTTCCACAACATAAGACAGAGATTCCTTTGAATTGTAAAGGCAGAGGCAACCATGTGGCTGAAATGTTGGTGTCTGAAAAGAATTAACAGGAAGTCGGACATTACCCTCAATTGGTCTCAAGGAAAGTTCATACATTTTACCATCTATCACATACTTGTCATCATTTGTACACAGAGCTCGAATCTCATTTGCCAATTCACGTGCTAGGCCGTCTTTGCCAAGAATAACTAGATTGATCCTATCTATATTGGAATCAGAAAGCAAGTTTTTCTGGTTGCGCTCAGATGGTCTTATAAACCTGGAACTGATCAAGTGCTCGATTTTAGCATCTATACAAACTGGGCAGCTAGGACATGTTTCCTTAGTTGGGTGATACACAAAATGAATGTGCTTCAAAATTAGGGCATCTCGCTCTGCTTGCAGCTTTTGTAAAGCTTTAAATCTTTGCTCTTCACCTAAAACCTCTTGAATGACACCCATTTTCTCTTTGCTAGGTTTAGCATCAAGCTCCAGCTCATAAAACAATTCTGAATACTCCAGAAGCAGTTCCTGAAACTCCTCCTTTGCCTTCTCTATCAATTGTTTTTGGTGTTTGCTGTAGATATCCATATAGACAGATTCCTCCAGCCATATATAAAATTCCTCATTCATAATAAAACTACGAGCCTCTTCCCACGGTTTTCCAGGTGTAATGAAAGGGGAAGTCTCTAGATTTTCTTTGAAAGCCCTTCTCATTTCTGCTCTTTTCCTCTCATTTCTCAGCTTTTCTAAGTGAGCTTCATAAAGTTGCGCTGCAGGCAGAGTCTCCATCAGGTCAAAAGGAATGCATTCATTTTCCATGTTGTCTATATGGCTAGTAGCATCCCAAGGGGTCTCTTCAAGAACAACAAACCATTTTAAGAAATCTGGCTTAGTCTCCAATAACTTCTCTACTTTTATGCAGTTCAGGTGATCTATTTCATCCAGATTAGGAATAAGAGCATCAAAAGCTAGAGGAAGAGCAGCAAGATACATCTTTCTTCTGCGCTCTATATGCTCCTGCTTGAGGCGATGGACATGCTGTAGGAACAGCTTCTTGGCTTTCTGTGTTCCTTCCAAATACACGTAGTCTTGATATTCTGGAGAAGACTGCATCTTTCGGCTGACATTCGACCATGTTTCATTGTGGTTTTTGACAATGCGGCTAACCAGCCATTCATATTTATCTTTTGAAGCAGCTATCTGTTGGCTCTGCTGTTTCAAAGCTTCAAAGTAGGGGATAATTTTAGTCTTTCCCCTGCTTTTATCAATTAGCTGCACTAAAGTGCTGAAAGCCAGGTCAATGTTCACATTGGATCTAGCAGATGTCTCCACAACCTGGAGGTTCTTTTTGCTTAAGGCAAAAGTATGTGCATCTCTAATGTACCGCTCCACTCCTTCATCACACTTTGTCAGGACCACCACAATGGGCTTTTTTGTTTTTGCTAGTTGATTGTAAAGATTTGAAACAAACTTAAGTTGATCATCAAAGTTCCTGTTCATACCTCTACTAACATCAATGCAAAGAAGAAAGCCATCAATCAGCAACTTTCCATCTGGCATTTGTTTTTGTTCAAAGTCCTGTTCCAGCCCAAGTTGATCAGTGCAAAAGTACATGAGCTTTTCAGCTGATGCAAGTTTGGTTGCAGCGGCCCTTTTGATATAGGGCTGCAGGGCTGTGCTACGATGTGGCTGAAAAGTCTGGTCATCAATAAATTCAGTCTGTTCCACAATATGCATTTTACATTCCACACAATCCTCCAGGGAACGCACAACTTCCCCCCAGTAAAGAAAGTGATCATTATTGACAACCCTTCCTCCAAAGTCACTGGTGCTGAGAACTGAAGTGTGGTCCAAATGAAAGTCATCTGCACTAGGCCGCACAAACCGATTGCAGAGGCAGGACTTCCCAATGCCACACTGCCCCTTCTCTTTCTCTGTTCCAGACAATCCCACCACACTAACGTTGTAGGTGGGAATGCGAACATCTTGCTTTCTTGCCATCATCATCATCCACACATCCTGCCACAGTCAACGGCTTCCGAGAGGCTTAGTTTTTCCAGTACCCCATACAATTTCAAAGCTTGTTGGAGGAGGGGTGACAATTATCAATCCAGGCAGACTGTCAGGACAATGAAGTTTGCTGTTCCCATACTGTATGCACCAGAAGCTCAGTTCTCACTGATTCTCAGAATTGAATAGCCTGCATTTCCTCCTAGGAAAAAGAAAAAGAAACAATCAATATTGCAGCTCTGGAATTATAATACAAATAGAACTGAACTCAAGAAAGAATCTGTCAATGCACTTTAATACACTGAACTTAATCACATAAACACAAATGGCTACTAGTTGTAAACTATTCCTTAAAATGTTTTACCAATTCAGTGCCTCAATCTTATAATTCTGACATTCACATACATTTGCCATCTCCGAGAAGTCCCACTGCTTAGCTGTATGTGTTTGGTCACCAAAACAAATGGGAGCACTAGGATAGGAGTGATCGTCTGCCCACATTACAACAACCATGATTCTGTAATAAATAAGAAGCAGGTCACCTTAGCCACTTACAAGTCACAGTTCTGTTCATGTCCAGGCAGTTTTTCTATCATCACAATTATGTTTGTGTATCTGCACCTACCATGCACCTAATCAAGTTTGTAACAGTGCTGTAGATAGTTCTCCTTGTCTCAGCATGGATTTGGGTGACTGGAGAACATGCACAAAGACAAGCATAAGAGGCAAACATAGCTGGAAGGAGAGAAGACCACCCAAACCAGTTACACAAAAACAGGCAAGGTCCTGCTCCCAGTTCAAAAAGCTATGACAGACTGATTAAAGGATGACCTGCTGGCCTCTGGCTGGGAATAAACATTTAACTTCCATGGTTACTAACCACATGCTAACCATGATGGATACAATTTACCCAGCCACGGTTATAACTGCCACATCTTGTGGTGTGTGGGCACAAACCACAAGTCAACCATGTCACTAACAGGTTACAAACTCAGTTAAAAGCTGCAGTTTGCACAGGGCCTTAGGATGAGAGCTAGAGAAGGGAGTAGCCCACCCTAAGAAGCCTAGGAGTCAGTACTCAGCAGGAAAAACGAGCCAGCCTCACCCACAGACTTGAAGAAGAGAAATAAGAGAGACAGTTCTGGAGACAGGAGAAAGCTCATTTACCCTCAAAGGAAGGGCTGGAGGGTAAGAGAGGGAAGGAGACAAAACAGTGTACGTATATTCCTGTTTAAGATATTGAAAATAATTGCTAGAGCAGAAGAGTGTAAGGTCTTCTACTTGCTTTCCAGCTAAGATCAAATATGGTACCAGTTTAATATCTGATATGTCCTCTATCAGGATTATCATCTCCTGCACTTGCAGGGAAGCAGATTCAATCCAATAGGATCAGAGTAGTTTAGAGAGTGAAAAGATCTAAACCCCATTAAAAGGAATATAATTTCTGTGCACTGAACCAAGATTTATACCTTAAGATAAGGAAGTCCTCTTAAATTAATGCCTAATGAAGGAATGGCCCCAATTAAACTATTTTTCAATATGGTGATATGTTTAAATAGCAGGAGTGGAAGAGGGGGGCTGTTTAAAAAATTCTCAAGCTTTTTATAATGAGGAGACAGAAAAATTAACTGGCATACTGGTAACACTGTTGGTCTTCGTGGTAACCCTGTGTGTATGTGTTGCCAAGCAGTGTGGACTTTGAATATGCAGCCAGTATAAAATATTTTCTTTGCTTTGTCATCTGGATAATGCAGTTTTACATGTGCTTCAATTGGACTGAATTACACAATAAAAAAAGGCTGCTGTAAATCTGAAAATGGTATTGGTACATTTCAGTTTGAGAAGGCAATCTTAATACTTGATCTTAAGCACATTCAACTTCTTTAAAAGGTGGTTAAAATTAGCTGTCACCAGACTAAATTATCTAAAAGTCACAAAAGCAATGAATGTACAAGGTAGTAGTCAGGTACCAGGAGTCCAAATCTGGAGATTTTCTGTATCTTTAGCTCCTCAAAGACCTAACATGGTTGAGGGATAAAAATCTCAATATTTGTGGAACCATACTTCACTCTTAAAGACTAGATTCCATAGGTGAAAGAGCACAATGGCAATATTGTGTGAAGTAAACTATTCTGCTGAGCTGCTGTTCTGTCCACATTTTTATTATTTTAACATAACATTTAAAGAACTGCTGATACCTCCTGGAAAGCTTAGCATATTACTGGTTCAAAAAAAAAATTTTGCTTGCATGTTATTTTCTGGAGGGAAAGGGGCTTTCCTCTCATCTATTAATGAGAAAGTTTGCATGTAAAAAGGCTCTCTTCTTAGCTGCTACTCCTGCTTATTTCCCAGTCCTTGCCAATCTTCTGACATTCCACCAATTAACATCTCTGAAAATGTCAATTTCAGGTAGGGAATAAATCTCAGTCAGTTGCCTAACAAAGATCTCAAGTCTTGTCTACACACAAATTATGCCAGTTTACCTAATGGTGTGTTTTTAACTTGATTTACTAAAACTTGCACAAGCCCTGTGAGAACATATTCTGTTTAAAACTGCTTTGGCTTACACCTGTGAATTTATCAATGCAAGGAAGATCAATATAAAAGACCAGTTACACAAGGATAACTAAATTATTTTAAAAACACACCTTTAGATAAACTGGTGCGATTTCATGTTTATCCCGGGCTCCAGGTTCATGATAGAAGGGAAATCTAGAAAAAAACAGAATAAGCAAGCAAATTTGTCTCTGAACAGAATGCTTCCCATCAGTTTAAGTCTTTATCTGGGCTTCTCTGGACAAGTGATTTCCCTGTCCATCCCCAGATACCCTAACTTTTGGGGGCAGGGGGAAACATGAAATGTTGAACTTACTGCTGAAATCTAGGAAATGTCAGTCCAACACCTCTGCAAATCACTGAAGATAATGAACGCCAGAAAAGTTTGTCCAAAAACATTAACAATCACATTGCACTTTCTAAATATCTTCTGGCATACAAAAATAAGATTTGGTTCTCTGTTTGGCCTGAGATACTGGACAATTAAGGTTTTATTAGACTGCCCTGAACACCTAGAACTTTTCTACATACTAATTTTTATGTCATGAGTAGAGAGGCATTCCACCAGTTTCTTGGATTCAAGTTTTAGTACAGGCACCTTTCAAGTTCTTTGAGAGGACAAGGTACTTGTCAGTCTTGAGAATTACTTTATGATGGGCCAACTGAATGCTAAAGTGATGCTCCCACACTGGTAGAGTATGACTGGATTCCTACATCCTAAATGAAGTTATATGGGATAGTGCATTTATGCAAAACTAATATAAAAATATCCTCACTAATAGTTCTCTTTAAAACTCATCACAATTTAACCTAATTTAAGAGGTTATTTTGGATCAGGAATAACAATCTGTATGCCAGCTGTAATGTGCATAATTATATACTGTAGAAAATATGAGTTTATAAAGGAAACTCCAAATGACTCGAGTACAGTGGCACTAAAGGATGCCATTACCCTGATGCTGAACATACTGTAAGTGCACCAGTGTGGAAAGTTTCCTCACAGAGTTGTAAATTTTCTCACTGCACCACAGTGGCCCGAGTGTAGAAAATCTCTGAAATGGGTCATTTGTATCTTAGGAAAGACTGATTTAAGCTGTTAACCATCTGGATTTGAAATGCTTAATCTCATGCAACAGATGGGCTATTCTTAGGCAAAGGGCACGCAGGCAGCCTACAAACCACACATGCTACACAGTGCGCGTGCGCGCGCGCACACACACACACGCACACCCCCCTCACAGGGGAAAAAAACAAATCACTGTAGTGCCCTCTTCTAGGCCTGCAGAGAAGTCTCCTTCCTAATCACCCCACAAAAGAATGTCAGCAACAGAACTTAGTTTCAGAACTGTATGTGAGGATCAGTTTTAGAAATTATCTGGCTAAGTGCCATGTTTAAATCTGAATGAGGCAAGGGAGGAATGTACTAAATCTTAATCAACAGCAAAAAAGAAGGGCAACTATGAGGGCTCCATCATTTATCCTGAACCAACTTAGTTCTTAACATAGCAAATCCAACTCCACTGATACAGAAAAACAGCACCTAATCTCAGGCATTTGGATTGTTCCCTGGTAACTGAATATAAGCATTTCAGGTGCAGAAACCACAATAGGGGATTCCACTATTCACCTGTGTTTTCCACTACAGTCAGGGGCTAATTTTTCACCGAGGAATCTCATTTTTGAGGCAGTCAGAGATCTAGAGGCTGGTCATAAAATTAACATTTCCAAAAGCAAGCAGTTCTGAGAGTGAAAGCAAATTCCAATAAAGGCAGCTTTTTAAGTACTTCCTTAAATTTAATACAGCTGCTTTTACAAAAATAGAGTTGGAGAACAAATACTTCTTATACCGGCAAAAAATTCTGGTACCAAAGAGTATTTTCAAATAGGTAAACATGTCACAAATGGTGTTTCCAAATAAAATGATATAATGCTAATTTAAAAAAAGATAGGGGCTTAGAAATCATAAGATACACACTTGGTTACAAAGAAGGTATAAAAAACAACAAATTCCTCTGCAGTTCTCTCTCTTCCCTAAAATCAAATCAGCTTCACATTCTTTGAAAATTAGATTTTTAACATGCTGAAGATGAAAAATATTAATTTCTGAAGCACAATTGCATAAAAGTTTATTTTAAAAGGTTCAAGAATTACTATGACATTCTTTCTAGCTATATACATCACAGTTTTGCCAACGTTCACAATATTATCTGTTACCAGTCAATGCAAACCCTAGTGAAGATCTTAGATCATTAACATACACATGTAGCCTTAAGATCATAAATATATAACATTGTAAAAAACCCACTCTACTTTTACTTGCCAAAATCTCCTGTCAGCAGTCTCTCTCTAGCAAGAGCTGATATCATCACTAACACCTAAAACAGAGCTGGATGCTGTGTCTATTACCCAGCAATGAGAAGTCATCAACTGCACCAAGAGAACCCAGAATGCAGGTGCTGACAGATACAGAAATTATTTTCAAATACACTGTTTAAGATATATTTTTAACTGGTGTGGATGCATGTATTTTAGTTTGTGGTCTAAAATCTAGGATGCCTACAGAGATAAACACAAAAATCTTATGTCACATACACTATCAGGCTGTTCTGGAAGGTTCAATGTATCACTTGAAAATAGAAAGAGATACTATCTCCTCTGGCAGAGAGAGAGAGAAAGGGGAAGTGCAGGTTTCAGATTTTCCCTTCCCCCTGGACCTCACCTAAACTGCAGGCAATAAGTGGCCAGAGGACAACTTTCATTTTCTGCAATAAAAATGAAGTTGGGAGCCAGTCATCACTCCCTATTTCATTTTGATTTATAACAGAAGGCAAGTTGTGGGTAGCATGTAGGCCACAAGATGTTCCTAATAAGGAACAGGAGGCAGGAGAGGGAACCCAAATAATTGAGTTCAGTGAACTTTAAGAGGACAATATAAAAACAAACAATAGGCTCAAAATAGAGAAAAGGCATTTCTAACCCTTCTCCCTATAAACTAACTTTCACAATTTTTGGTAGTATTGTAAAAATTCTGAGATTAATGAACAACATTAAAGCACCCCAGTATATGCAGTGGTAGGGCTACTGATGTGCTTGGGTGGCTGGAGGCACTCAACCTTCAGCTTCACAGAACACCCCAGGTATGCACCGATTGCCTAATCAAAAACACACCATGTTGGTGGCTTTATTGCTACCGCAGCCATGGAATTAACAGTATGATCAATTAAACAGTTTCACAAAAGATATGAAAACCATACAGAGCTTATGCACCTGATGTTGCACATAAAGGTCACTAAGAAACAGAACAACAACTGCCCTTCCCATCAGCTAGGTTCTATTCACAGTGAATAAGAGTACCTAACAACCCGCTCATTGACTAACTTCACTGACAATATACTGCATTTTAAAAGAACCTCAAGGTAGTGATTCAAACCTACAAAAGCCAGGAAATTCAAAGACAACACTAATACCCCTGGCTTTTGTTCATTTGTTTCACAGTTTTCTGGTCTCTGAACTTCCTCATAGCATTTTAACCCTTTATGTAGTTATAAAACTTACACCTTCTCCCTGAACTCTCAATGGCTGTAATTAATACAGAATAAATCTATTTTAAACATAGATTTATTACAATTGTCTAGACCAGGTATTTATAAGATTTACCTACTTTGTGGTGTAAAAGTTTTAGGGCCAGATTCTCAACTGATGTAAATCTGTGAGCTTCACTTTGTCAAGGAGACTGCATTGATTTACACTAGCTGGGGATTTGTACCTAAAGGATTCTGTGCATGTAACAAAAAAATGCCCAGCTTTTAGACAGAAACTCAGTCAACCTAAACCACTGTGTCAGATTTCAAAGTTAATATTCTTTGTACTACAGTAGCTCAGGTGGCCAGTCAAGCTCAAGTCCCTGGCGTGCTAAATGCTGCACAAACATGTAGATAAAGAGATTTTCCATTTCAAAGATCATACAGTCTTCAACACATTAATATATTTTTCTAAAAACATGGGTCAATGATGCAACAGATAATCATGGATCCCTAGATCATGTCTACACCAGACTACACCCCCACCTCTCAAGACTTCTCACCATGAATACCACAAACGGTAGCAAGAGCAGGAAAACTTGTGTAGACAAAGCACTGGTGATTTCTGGAATTTTTGCCACCTTGTCATCTTGACCAACTGTGAGCAGTATTATATGACAGGTTAAAATGATAGCAGATTGCCTATGCCGGGGTTCCCAACCATTTCTCTGCCGTGGCACACCTTGATACCTTTAATTATTTTGAGGCACCCCCCCATATAGTCTCCAAATGAACTCATGAATATTCATGAGCCAATCCAGACCTCGTCAAGTAGTTTTTCAAAAAATTCCATGGCACACCTGCTCAGGCCTAATGGCACACCAGCGTGCCGCAGCACACCTGTTGGGAAACACTGGTCTGTGCTAGCACTAGTGCCCGGGAAGCTGCCACAGTGGGAAAGGTAAAGAAAAGAAAATCTAATGTACACACAGTTTAAAGAACTGCTGCTTCCTCATCTACTAAGTACATCTTGTTTGCAGATTAGCAATCCAGTTGAATGTAACAGTTCATTACAGCACTTGCAGTTTATGGAACAAATCTGTCTGTCATGAAAGACTCTTAAGAAGTTTTCATTTTACAAAGAAATGTCCATTTAGAGATAGTATGTTTAGTCAAAAGAAGAGTTGAGGATCTAATCCACATACTAGATTAAATACAGGCAAGTAAAAAAAAAAAAAAAATCACAGAAATATTGGAGGAGAAAGCAGCATCTGAAAAACCTCAATAGCCAGCCTTTTAGCCAATTAAAGTCTATCACCTTTCCCCACATTACCCTGAAGCCACAATTAAAATACAGTGTTTCTGTAGTAAAACACCAATTTAAAAAAAAACAAACAAACCAACCAACCATTTTTGCACACATACCCCTCAGTTTTTGATTGCAGGCAGGGTGAGGGTCATTCTTGTTTACATAGGCACCACAAACAAACATGCAGCAGATAACAAGTACCTCAAGGGATCCATCCCAAGAGAAGCAGAAGGGAGGCATTGGCCACCTCCCCCCACCCCCCCCGGCATAATATTTTCATCTAATTTCAGTTGTTGGGTGGTGTTAGTGGCCTGTGATATACTGTATGTCAGATCAGACGATCTGATGGTCCCTTCTGGCCTGAACTTCAGACTCTCCTCTGCACCCCCAAGTCAGTC
Organism: Emydura macquarii macquarii; assembly: GCF_026122565.2. Classification (NCBI taxonomy): domain Eukaryota; kingdom Metazoa; phylum Chordata; order Testudines; family Chelidae; genus Emydura; species Emydura macquarii. The sequence goes on from NW_027131927.1 coordinate 5,828,538, forward strand.
ACAGGTCTGTATTTCCTCTGATAGATTCTTGAAGGAAGAAGAGAGGGAAATTATTTTTTGCCTGCTGCAATGTCTTGGACTAGTTGTTGGGACGCTGCCCAGCTGCTCTATTCCTCAATCAATAAAGTTCTCTCTTTCGCCAGCAACCAAGCAGTAACAGTGCATAGAGTGTCTGCTAAAAGGAGATGTACAGCTGGGTATAACCAGCATATTAGTGCATTAGAGCCCTTGACATCACCCCCGTCTCCCAGAGGCCCCAATAAACATGAGCGTATGGGTAGAGCAATGGGCCAGGTTCAATCCTCTGGGACTTAACACATAATGGCCCTTGAAAATAAGGGACAGCTGCCCACCAGTTGTTTGGAATCGGTCTGAAGGGAATGACTGAAGCCAGTACACTACTGTTCCATCCACCCCAGCAAAGGTCATGCAGAAATCAGGAGCTCCTTATGATCCACATTAGACAGAATGTAGAATGATGATTGCCAAGATTTATCATCTTATCCATAGCCATGAAGAGGTTGTCCAATGCCACCACTCAAAGCTCTGTCACACCTTTGACTGAAGCTGGATAGTGAAGGTGCTAGTAGGTCACCAGGTTAGCTGCTGGAGTTTACTCTCGATTTTTCAATTATTTTGGCTAGATAAAGTAGGAGATCAGCCTGCAACTACAATCCATGGGAGATGAATTTACACAACATCACCTCTCCTTGTCTGCATTAGGCTGTACATGACTCCCACAGTGCCCATCCTGGGCTCTGGTGATACCGTTGTAGATTGAAAGGAGGCACTTCCTTCCCCCAAAAACACAGGCGTGCTTCCTCCACAGCATTCCCAGTCCCTGCTAGACCCAAAACCTGAGTTCTGACCATGTGACTAGTTCCAATTTTATTAAAGGACTGCAGGAGATAAAGTGGAAAGAGTGACAAAAGCAAAATAAGAGTTAACTAATTTCAAACAAAAGCACACAAGCACAGGCAATTGTGCACAATAGACAACATATTCCTAAAAGAACAAAATCAATCAGCATTCTAAAAATGACTATCGATACAATTGCCCTCATAGAGAGGTGGCTGGCCACAGTACTTCTACAGACCACAGGAGACTCATTTACAGTGGCCTCGGCTTCCAGGAGGCAAAAATGCCCCAGTCCACTCCAGAAAATCACTTTTCCTATCTCACAATACCATCAATTTGGCTTTGTATATTTGGGCACAATTACAACCAAGCTCTGCCATGTTGCCTTCAACCCTTGTGTGCATGCTAAATAACATGAAAGCAGTAACACAAAAACCAGCCCTTTAAACATGCTAGTGTAGTTTTGAACTACTTTCATTTTAAAACTTAATCAAGCTATTATGAGGGCAACACATAGCTGAAATTTAAGACTGGTCCTTCAAATTCTAGTATCTATTGATGGATTTCATTATCAGATATGAATGAACAATACCTTCATTACATTTTTGGCAGTTATGAAGATCACAGAAATAAAAGATGAACCATCCCACACTCTCTGGCCTGTACAAGACTATTCTAGCATACTCTGGGCAGTATAATTTTTAATGGGGCTTTCACCAATATCAGACATAACTTCACATAAAATCTACTCCGTTAATACCAGTTTTTTCATCTGTACAAGATATAAAATTTAACTGTAAACCTCACTGCCTCTGAACAAAGTTATTGTTTTAAATGAAAAGAACCCTACAATTAACAGCATTAAGGAATAACTCACCTTAATTCTGATTTGAACTAGTTAAGTCACCTTGATTAAGCACTTTGAAAACAGTGAACCATCACAGCTCGTTTTCCATTCTCATATATTGAAGGATATCTTTTTTAAAAAAGGTAAAACCCTGATAAGTCATGCTAGCTGCACCATTATAAATTATTACCTGAACTTCCAAAGTCATCTGTCCACATTCCAGAGCTACTAGTGGGGGAAGGGGAAGGCAATGATTCCTGCCTGTAATTAAGTAGATTAAATATGTTTAACTATCAAGACTTCCCCCATCACACAAACAGACCTTCCAATGAGAAGCATATAGAAATGTACAAATGGCTAAAGCTTTGCTGTGTTCCAGTCTCTAGTCACATTAATCTAGTGTTGCAATCTAATGCAACAGTAAGTTAGACTTTTATTTCCAATTACAGACCAACAATTGCATTTTAAATAAAGCTGCTGCAAAACCACATGCAGTACCAAACAAGAATGTCAAATTTTCAGCCACTAAGTGTTCTTCAGAAATGATCTTGTTATTGAAGGGTCTGCATCTACCTGGCTGCCAATTAAAATGTCAGGTAGCACAATACAGACAGCTCTAGATTTTTTAAAAGAAATGATAACCTATTATTTGCAACTGATAACAGAAGCCCTGATTTCTACTTCAAAATGAACTAACACGTAAGCGGAACACTTAAAATGAAAGACCCATTCTGGCACTTTTATTCGTTTTGAGTTATATCATTTAACTGCAAGTTGTCCAATTCCTTCCAATGGAACTTGCAGGGTAAGGTAGTAGAAGAGTGGCAGAATCAGACCCTAAATATTTAGAAGTCACAACACCAATAAATAATTTGAGGTATTCTGCTACTAGCTAGCTATCTCAGGCATGTCTAAGGACCCTATCATTTTGGTATCTAAGTGCCATGTAATATCTCACAGTTTAGATGGTGGAATACTTGGACAACAGCCAAGTGGCCTGGACTCCTTCCCCAGCTGGTCATTAAGTCTCTCTAAAGTGGGGGAAAAACAGGCTCTACTTAAGCAGTATCTCACAGTCTGGAAGCTCCACCTCTGTCAGTGTGTTCACCGGACAAAGATGTTCCTCAAGGAGACAGGTATTGTTCCTAATGATTATTTAAGACCTCTGCAGTTATAATCACACAGATAATGACCGGGTTTTAGCCACTGAATTGACAGTCATAAATTTAATAGCAGAGTTCCAGAAAATATGTTACCAGCTCTGCTAGCAGGAACAGGAACTGAGCAATTGACAAGTGATTAGAGACATTTTCTTTCATACAAAAAAAATCTTCTGAAACTTTCATCAGCACAGGCAACAAATATTTAGACTGTACGAAAACAATCCACTAGCTACAATAGAATTAGGGTAGAACCCAGTAAAGCTAACAAGACTTCCTGCCGGGAGATTCATTTCAACAGTATCTTATATCACTAGCAGGGCATGATTTGACATTATGCAAAAACAAATATATCAGTGCTGCTCCCAGAGGTCAACCCCCAACATGTAATTGTCACTTATGTTCCATATTAAGAACTACATAATGTGGAAGACCTTTGTTACATTTACTCCAACCTAAATATTTCTAACATACCCATCACACTCATACCCAAGTACTTCTGGAGTTTGTATTCAGCTATCAGGGTTATGTCTCAATTTGGAGTATCAGGGTTTCCTTGAGACTATAGAATGTGAAGGGAACAGGCTGCAATATAGTCTCAATGGTTAAAAACCAAAACAAGATGTTAAGTTCTGTTAAGAAATGTAGACTACTTAAGATATAATTGCATTATATAAATCAATAGTACTCCCTCTCCTTGCATACTGTGTTCAGTCATGAACACCTGTGGAATGTTCAAGGGAAGGGAATGTGCAGCGATAGAAAGTTAAAGCTTAAATGGATTGCCTCCCCAGTCTATTTGCTCATTTATCTAAACTTTAATCATAGTATCTATTTAAATGAGAGGTTTTATGTCAATGGACTTCCCAAAACCAAAACTGAAAAGTGGCAAATTGAAATTGGTTTATCTTCAAATGTCACAATGCTTTAGCATCAAAAATCCAGAGACAGATGCTTGTAAGATGATGTAGAAATTCCCATCATACCAGTATTCATTCTCTCCAGTTGACAGCCTGACCATATCTGGGTTGTGGCTTCCAGACTGGCTTTCAGATACTTAAGCAAACCATTATACAGCAAAACGTACGTTCTGCTCTGCTCTGATGTTGCTGAACCCTATTGTCCCTCACATTTCCTCAAAGCCATTCTCTCTCTCTTCTCAGTGCCACTTAATCTTTTTATAGAAACATATTGTGAAAATTAAACAAATTCTAGGAGCTATATGAAAAGACTCCATTTCATTTCTTATAAAGATACATTTATCTAGCCTGATTCACCTTAAATTTTATAAGGAAGAGGAGTGAAGATACTCATAACACAGTGTAAACAAAAGTGTTACTTTAAGTCATGGCCTTTGTTACACCTCATTTTAACATTAGAAAAATGTTCTAGATAAAAAATTCCCAAATGAAAAATCTCAGAGTTAAGGTTGTAAATATATCTCCCATAAATAGAGATATATTAGATGTTATAAGAACCCCATGGTTTGTTTTAACCCTGCCTCCATCTCCCATCATATTATGAACTATCCACAGAACTTAGATGTAAGGCTTATGATAAGTGTTTCAACTACTTTTCAAATGTCTAAAACCATTAATTTCCTTCTATCTTCTCTTTGGATTAGGTAAATTCAAACTTGTCTAGAGGAGAAAATACAATGGGGGTCCCACACTAAGAGGACAATATTCTATCCAATGTAAATCCAGAGTAATATCACTGAAGTTATGGGTAACACCAGATCTCTACCAGTCAAAGATAGCAGAATTTGACTATTTCTAGAGTGCATGTGGCCAAGAAAAGCATCTGATTGTACGTGAGCGATGAAGTCTTGGATGGTAAGCAGATGGAATTCCCACCATGCTCTGAACAGTAAATAGCACACTGGTATACAGCCAAAACCAAGCTGATCATCCCAAGCATGGATGTTCACAGGGTTTCCCTGTAGCACTTATACTAATTCAGGGGCTGGAACTGTAGAAGGACTCAAGAGTGGAAGGGAGAGAGAATCCCCTTTCTCTCAACTAGCCTACTGATAATTTATATACAAATACCTGGGGATTGATTGTTCACAGTGCTCAAATAAAAATAGAAATTCTTTATTTTCAAATGGAAACAAAGATTAACTTTACACATTCCATATTTCAACCAGTAAGTGTGAAGTCTCCATAACCATACCTGCCACTTTCAATGTCAAATCACCACTTGCTACACATCTAGAATGCTGTTTCTGTTAGTCACTGAAATTCTCACAGATCAGTGGACAAGAGAAGAATCCTTACTTAAAACTTTACAGGATAGCCAAACTTTACTTCTACAAACTACATTCTGTACATCACTACTAGGTGTTTCCAAGCCCCGAGAGCAGCTTTATTAGATGAGATGTGTTTTGTCTCGTACATCACTGAGCTGCTTTATGGTGTGTGTAATTCTGCTCCAAACAAGGCCTATAGGAACACTTACCCTAATTTATCAGTTCCACATGAAGCTCAAGAAAACAAAAGTAAACAGGCTGCCAAGTAGCACCAGAAAAGATTAGATTGTTTCCAAAATAGAAGGATCATTTCAATAACTCCATGTACCTGTCCATCATTGATTGTTTTTTCCACTGCCAACAAGAGAGATACCAACTTCTGTACCACAGATCACGTGCTCATTTTTAGGCTATATCTCTGGGGACGACGAGAAATTTCAGTGAGATCTTGGGTGAGGTTTTGGGAATATTACAAAGTAAATCAAAGTTCAGTAGAACCTGCAAAGAGACTTTGGAAACCTACGTAGCATGCTGGCCTTTAAAACATATGTATGGCCATACTACATTATTCCACTGCACACAGGTTTTCGAAGTACCCGATAGCACCTTTCAACCTGACAGATCCCAAAGTGCTTTAAAAATATATATATGAATAGCACTCAACAGCCACCTTGTGATGTAGAGGAGCACCCAATAGGTGCATATAACACAAGGCAACACCTGGAAGTGGAGGAAGAAAAGGCAGAGGCAACCCCATCTCCTACCAAAAAATGCAATAGTATCTTTAATGTCCACCAGTGCTGATGGGACATTAGCTATTAAAGTTTCACACACAAAAAAGCTCAATCCACAACACATATGGGAAGCTAAATGGAACTTAATATGGCTAAGTCAACCCTGAGGGAATTCAAAACTATGGCTCCAGGAAATGCAGGCATTTCAAACCTGACACCAACAAGTTATGCACACAAAAGCAGATAGTTTGTTAACCCCAGTAGGCTAATGTCCTGCATGCCAGTTTAGCACCTGGGTAAGAGGGATACTATTAGGAACATAAGCTCATCACCGGACACTATTGCCTATCAGAATACATATGTTCTGTTTACAGTTATATACCTGAATTTCCAAAAGGAAGAGAGGGAAAAAGGTTAATTTGACAAATACTTTTAATTCATTAGCATTTTCAGGCTCGTTTAGTATTAAGTTATCGTGTTGTGACTTTTTGCGAGAGCCAAAAGCTAGCATCTTTTACAGCAAAGTAAGGCAGATAGTATCCTGTAGGTATTCTGACATTGCTCTAATATTATCTGAACAGATAAATATCTTTCTATAACAACATCTGTTGAAAAAACTGCTGTTTACCATGGCATGTTTACACTTCTATAATATTAACATTAGAGATGCAATAGTAGCAAACTGACAATCTAATCTGTCCTGAAGCATTCAAGTCTAATATTTGATCAAAAATATAATAGACTCCAAAGATTAACAAATAAAATAATCTAACAAAGAGGCATAGATTTTGATATACCTGGTTACTTTTTTCCAGTGTAATACTTAGGGTTATCTAGGTTATTTCTTTTAATATTCATAGTGAGTGTTTTAGTGCACAGATTAAAGCATAAGTATTACTGTTCCTCTACAGGAAACTCTGGGAGAGATGTCACCATGAAGGATCACCTGATGTCCCCAGCATCTGATCTGGCCATCTATCCTTTCTTCACATGGTAGGTACACTCTCTAACCCCCTAAGTGACAGCTCACTCACCTTGAGAGAAAAAGAATTACATTTAGCAAATTATTGTGAGTCCTAGCCTATTGTGCAATTCCTCAGCAAGTGAAACTCCTCTGGATTTTAACAAAAGCTCTCTATACAGGGAGCTGTATTTTAACAGCTTTAGGGCCTGATCCAACTCCTGTTGAAGTGAATGGGCATACTTCTATTGACTTCCATAAGTCAGGTCCTCACAGAAGAAAAAAGCACCCTCCCCCTCTTCCTGGGATTATAGTAAGAGTTCAAGATCACTCCTGGGATAGATAAGGATAAAACTTAACTAGCAGCTATAACTATTCTATGCACCTCATGGCAGAGAGATATTCAGGGACACAAGAGGCCTGTTTCTCCGCTCTAGCAAAGAAAGTCTGAAGTCACAAGTTAATCGGATCATCATGGCAAAGCAAGGACATAGTCTTAAAATAAGCCATTTCAGTTCAAATACACATCCCAATACCTATCTGGGACAGAACTGTACCATTTCAATTTTTGGATTATTCACTGCATTCTCACAAGGTGCTGAAGAAGCCTGATAATCAATAATGAAAAATACACCAATGCATGTGTCTGGGTCATAGCTTCAATGGAGGACAGAGTATATTCTAAGCTCTGCTTCCAAGACAAAGGTACACCCAGATACAAAGTGGGAAGGTGGTTTACTGAAGACAGGAATCTTGTAAGAAACTAAGACACCAAAATGTTACTGTCTACAAACTCAATAGGAAAAGGTATTTCCAGAACTGATGGCAAGACCTGAAACAGCATGACTACCATATTGGAAATGAGCAATTCTCCTATTTCTAAGCATGTCTGACAACAGAAGAACAGCCATAGCATTATTAGAACCAAAATGTTGAATTAAATGACAGCAACATCTCAACAGAAATACAGGCAAAGGTTACAGTATAATACATAGAAATAAGAAGTGAAAGAGAATGCAGAAGGCTACAGCAGTTATCTGTAATAGGACAATTAAAACCTGATAATATTGAAAACACTGTTAGAAATAAAATTACAAGAGTGAACAAATCCCAGGTTCATAGCTCAAAAGTCTAGTATACTGCCAAGCAGTAACTTTTGGTAGTCAACTTATTGGTTTTCCTGATACTTAGGTAGAAGAATAGTTTATAAGGTTCCCCTGTGCCCCAATAAACTGCTTAATCCAAATAATAGTCTACTATTTTTAACAAGATGAGGAGGGCTGCAGCTTCACCTCAGTCTGCTACCCCACCTATCTGTTAACCCCTACATATTTAAACCATAGTAATGCGTCCCCAGTAACCAACACACAGGATTCAAGGCAAGCTGACAGTGTCACGGTCAAAGCAGTATATCAAAGGCTTCTGAAATACCAAAAAGAAATGACAGATATAGCCCTGTTATCGGTGCGTGTAAGAGCATTAGCAGAGAGGATGAACGCAGCTTCATTACTTCAGCCTACCCTGAAACCACAGCCATGTAAGAGCATTAACTCTGCAGACCAATGCAGCTTCACTACTATAGGCCCTCTCTAAAATCACACTGGATATCAAGGGAATTGAGATAAATGGAACAGTGATTGATTAGCTAAGAAAAGCGTGGGTGACACTGTCCTAAAATTAGAAATCCCTGACAGCAAGGAAAACTTCTTTAAAAGTATAACAATCTTTTTAATGGCAAGATAAAAAAAAAAATAACGTGAGTATCGGGTATCAATTAAATGTGGAACTCTGTAGCTAGTTTAACAGAACAGGGATCCAAGGGAAAAATTACTGACTGCATGGTGCCCATCAAATACATTCAGGAGAAAAGAGAAAAATTCTCTAATAATCAAGAGTGAAGTGTCAGACTGCAGTCAGAGCCAGCCACTGTAGAGGAATGTGAAAGCAGAGCTTTTGTTTGCAAATAGAATGTAACACTGCCCACCCTCCCCCCCCCCAGCAATAAAATGAGAATAAAAAACTAGATCTAGCAGCATCAAGAGCAATGTTCCAGAGTGTGCTATTTCCTCAAATCTTCAGTAAACAGTGCCATTATAGCCATACTCCTTCCAATCTCCTGTCACCACACTTTCCCCCACCGTTTAACAAATAACTAATATTAGGGCACATTACAGCTACAATGAACAAGTTGTTTTTGAACAAAGGCCAATGTACTCAGTATCTGGTAGACAAAACTGATATTAAAACTTCATCTTAATCAGATAAGGATTCAAAAGGACATTAAAAAGCTATGTAGGAAAACCCTTGGAAGATTTGTCATCAAGTATAGGAGGGTAGCAGCAAAAAAGTGATAATGGTCAGAAATAAGCACGGCTGGCTCAAAGACCTAATAAAACAGCTTTGCTCTGCTATGTGAAAGACAAACACTGGAAGCACTTTAGAAGCAGCAGACTGCCCCTAGGAGGGAAGAGAAAGGAATATGTAAAGCATTACTAAACGGTGACCCCTTCAGCCAATTGAGCAGCACTGATGGACTCCCTGGGGAGAGGGGATCCTGCCCAGCCATCAGCAGAATGATAGAAGCTGAGAGGCAAGGCCAAGAGACAGCAGCAATAAAAGAAGGGGAAAGAAGAATCATCATGGTTTCTTCAAGAATGTGGATGACCACGATGGTTAAAAAATGTACATCACCAAAATATCACAGAGTAAGGCCATTTGAAAGGATTATGATCTTAAATCCATAGGCACATATTACCACACACTGTACCTCAGGGAATTAAAAAAAGCAACTGTGATAGCATAACCAAGGGCATTAGATGTGCACCATCATATTTGTCAGGAAGGACTCAGAATTGTGGTAGACAAAAACAATCAGATTTTAGTTTTTCAACAACTTCCAATGGACTCAAGAAAACTGAAAAAACCAAAAATTTGAGTAATCCTGATCAGGAGAAAATAATTTTTTTTAAAAAATCAGGACAGAGAAAAACAAACCAGAATTAAAGCCTGAGTAATAAAGCATATTACAGCACTTTCCTCATTCCATTATCAAATGCCACTAAAAGACAGACCTTGAACTAGAACCCAGATGACAGTGTTGTATAAAACTCCAAACTATAACATATGACAAAGGTAAACATCACGATGTCACATTTCATCTGACAAAATGGGTTGCAGCCCACGAAAGCTTATGCCGGCAGAAATTAAATTTGTTAGTCTTTAAAGTGCTACAGGACTCTCGTTTTTATTGCAAACTAAGTTGATCTGGGCATAAACAAGACAAAGACATTTAACCTCAGTCATGCAGCCCTCAAATTCACTGACCACTGGAGCTAAACCCACCATCTTCCAGCATTTGTATCCAATGACTGTTTACTGGGCAAATGCCAATTTCACAGGCCCACAGCTAGTCCTCACAAAAGATTTTTTTTTCCATTTATCAAATGGGTTCATTTGCATTCTTTTACTGACTAATCAGTGCTTGAATCTCACATCAGTCAGCAGGCTAACGAAATAAATCAATGAATCCAGGCCATTAAAAATTACATCACAATAGCAGCATCAGCGAGCAGTCCACCTATAATCTAAGCAAGCATCACTCCAAGCTCTATCAGGCCAGATGAAAATGTCAATTATCACTAGTTCATTTAGATATCCTATCCCCTATAAAATCACTATCACATATAAAAGCCCTTATTTGTCTACAAATCCAGATTTTAAGAATAATTGTCTGAAGTCTAGTAATTTCATATGCAACGTATTATCCACTTTAATTTGTAAACAATTTGTTACCAAAAAGGTCTTTTTAATTGCCTATGGCGATTAAGGAAATAATTGTTTTCTTTATTCCTGTGAAGTGTGATCACTCCCATAGTTGCCTTGTGTCAGTACATGCAGAGGTTCCAATAGACTATGAAACTTTACAACACTGACCTATCCATGGAGAAGGAAACACTGGGATTTAAAAGCTTTTCCTTAGAGTTTAATTATAACTATATTTAAAAATCAATACAATTCCAACAGGCTGTTTTAATATGCAACAAAGAAACTTATGGTTTTTTATCATGGTCAATTTATACATCAGTTAGACTAATTTTCAAAGTACATAACAGGATATGGTGTATATTGTGTACTGTATGGCATAGCTCTGCAAATCTGATGCTGTAAAATGACTTCAGTTTTCCCAAAGGGAGAAATAATTCTTCATATTTAAAGGAACACTTGAGTATAGATGTTTTCTGCTTATCTAAAGAAAATGATTCTCAAAGCTCTTTAAAAAAAAATTTAATTTAGGCCTTTTAGAATGCATTGTGTTAGCACAGGATGGGACATTCATTCTCTTCATTGCACAGAGACTTGGTGCTAGCTGAATATGTTGTATTCACTTTGCAGAAGAGTCCAAATAGAGATTGCATCAATATGGCAACTTCTGTTTTGGGAGAGTGGCCATGTATTCAAAATGCAGTTCAACTTGATGCTAAGACAATCAGAAGTTCAATGTGTTGCCTTCTGGCTACCAAAAATTATCTCCCCATGTACTCGGTTCCCCACACCTTCCCCCGAGGTAGGCACTGTCCTTCCACTGAGGAAAAAAATCTAAATACTACAAGCTCTTACAATAGAGTGCACCCAACACTACAAATGCAGTCTCCAAGGCCTGATATACATGAGGAAAATGCTGTTTTTTCAAAATGTGATAGATAACACATTTTAAAATCCTCGGGTAAACAAGGCCAGTTGTAGTTTTAGCATTTCTTGATAGTTAGATAGAATCAGAATTTAACAAAAGGTAGCGTGTGGAGAAAACAGAATGGGAAGAGCACAATATTTTAAGCATAAGTAAGTTAAAACACAGCTCAGGAGAATACTTTAATGTTGAAAATAATCCCATCATCCTCCATAATCAAGAAATAGAAAGATGTTAAGGTTATCGAAGAACAAATGAAAAGAGCTCTTCCATAATAACCCTGCACAACTCTAGAATTAATATTATGAATATAATCATTAAAAAGTAGAGCTGTGCACATATTGCAATTTTTTAAATAAATATTTCTGATAGTCAAGACATTCAGACCTTCGCTATTGGAGCACTGGATCAACAATGACTCAGCATGAAAAGTTAAGTATTCTTAAAAATGTGTAGCCTTAATTACAAAGGCAAAACATTGTCTAGATTTCCCCCAAAATATAAATTAATTTCCATTTGAATTACTGAAAAAAGAAACAGTGCATGTTTTTGTTGTATTGCACCTGTGCAATGCAAACAAGAATTGTATAACCAAAACATTGATAAAAACAAGAACTTTACATCCACTTCTATTGTACGTTAACTGCCACCCCTCTTCATTATCCATTACCTCCTTTGGGAGTTGAGCACTCTGGGTGTTACAAAGTGAGATCCAAGCTAGACTGGAAAAAATAAAAGTAACTTTATATCAGAATGAGACACTGAACAACTTTACAAGTCAGGAAAACTAGAAATGATCAATATGGCCATTGCTGCTTTTCAAAGAGGTAATACCCAGCTCCTTTCACAGAAATAATAGCTAGGAACACACCCTCATCACCCACTCCTTGGATAAGAATGTCCTCTGCAACCCAGCTTTACCTTTACTAAAGGGGTTCCAGTGATGAGAAATGCACAATCTATGGAGAAAACACAGCACCTTAGGAAACAAAGAGCCCTACCAACCCGCACATGTAACTATCACAGAAAATATTACCACCACCAGATTCTTGAAGCTGTCAATACATGAACAAAAGCAGATATAAATATATCATTTGCTTTAAATTCCCTCGTTCAGTGTTAGCTCACAGCATGAAAAGCTGCACATCCTACAGTCTTTACAAAATCAGTTACCAGCTCAAGCAAGTAGGGAAAAAAAATCAGCTCCTACTAAATCTGTCTGCTCATTTTATGTAAACCAAGCACAAGAACATACATTTCTCTCTTCCAGTAAGAATGTGAATTATGGTTTTAAAAAAAAAAAAAAAAAGGTTCAAACCTTTAGTTCACCATGCTAAGAAAATATTTACTGCCACATTCTGGAAATCCACACTTGGCAATATTTTCAGACTTCAGAGTCACACTTCAAGAGAATAAACCTGAATTCCTGAGACAAAAATGGTGCACAATTCTGCTCCAGAGTGCAAATGAAACTAAAGGGCCTTTTGGAAGCTGCAGATCAAATTAATTTCCTGATTATAATTATCTGGCTAAAAGAATTCAGCTAAACTGTGTTTTCTGTCTCACCATCTTTGCTAAACGTTCCTCAACACCATTTACAATTAAAACTCATGACTGTCCTACTGATCACTGAAGTTATTTTGATTTACATAACATAAGAATCTTGTTTGGTGACTGTATATCAGTGATACACAGGATTTTACACACACACACACACACACACACACACTTTCTAATCTAAATAAGAGATGATAAAACAAAGTTGACCAGTGTAATTAATCTTGCTAGCCCTTCACAAAATGCTTCCTTAGAGTCGTGATCCAATCCTGCTGCCACTGAAGCTGATAACAAATCTCTAATTAACTTCAATGTGAGCAGGACTAGACCTTAGTAACTGATTATGGGAATTATTATTACAAACATATATAGCTTGATATTCCAAAGGATGTGCTAAAATGGAGATATATGTCTATCTGTCTGTACTGAATGGACAGGTAAAGAGAAATGACCCTCCAAGTAAGCCAATTTATTCTCCTATTTTAAGGTAGAGAATCATTTAAAGTTGCAGTTTCCAATCCCTTTGGTGGCAACTGTCCCACTTTACCAGCCGGTGCCTGATGCTTCCCAATTAACTGTGCATGCTTATAGCTCACTGAAATAACAGGGACCTTCATGAACTTCAAATTTTGCCCTAGGACTGGATAGACCCCTTCTATGGGAGATGGTGAGCAGTGACTAGTAGAGCTGAAAGTATGATAAACTGGTGTCCATCACTTGTCATTCAACTGCATACACTAACCCACCATAGAATTCGTTTCGTGGGATGGAAGTTCAGAGGTGGCCAAGCACTAGGACAGACTAGAGAAGAGACACACATGAACGGGAGGGAGGCAGTGATGGCAAACCAGGGAGAAGGAAAGTCTCTATGGTACCAGTCACAAAACCCAGTAATACCAGTGGCTGGGAAATCAGTTCTCTACCCACATGGGGATGCTGGGAGCCAAGTGAGGAAAATCAGGTCTCTTGTTGTGGGGACAAGGGGTCTCCCTCCTAGCTCAGAGAAATTATATATAACAGAAAGAGTGGGTAAATTTACTCTGGACCCCTCCCCTAGGGAGCACAAAGCAAAGAGGATAGAGAGGGAGAGGCCTAAAATCTGCAGCACTATGCCTAAGGACTAAAGAGGAGAAAATACCTTGAAATCTCCTGGCACTGAGGGTGGAGTAGACCACTCTAGGACATGGGAGGAGTGAGGTAAGGGGTATTAAGAGAAAACCCCCCAAATAATGAACAATATTCCCTGGCCACAAACATATTTCCTCATCCGCCTCCTGGCGCAGGGGAGAGGGCTGCCCCTTGACACCGGAGAAAAAGGATGGGAGAAGACCCCTGGCAGGAAGATGGAATCGCTACCTAGAGCGAAGGAGAGGACCAATGTTTCCTGGCACTGAGGGCTCCCCCATTTAACTCTGACCAAGGGTCACAAAAAGGAATGGGAGGCTGCTTCATGACATTGGGCCCCCAAGTCGGAGAGAGCTGGGCACTTCCCCACTCTGTAAACAGAGGCAACTGCTCACTGCCCCGGCCACAGGGCAGCCAGGTGGGTGAAAGACAAATTCGATGCTTGCCTACCCCCACGTCCAAAGAATGGGGGGGATCGTACCCCTCGCTTCTGGGCCTGAGAGAGGGGGAGCCTCAGCTTCATCCTCCCGACTCCGGCACCAGGAGTCAGGGGCTGGAACGGGGGCTGGGTCACTCCTCCACCTCCAGCCCCTCCCCCATGACAGGGCAGGGATGGGGGGGGTCACTCCCTGTTCTCTAGCCCCCCCCCCATGCCAATGTGGTGGGGAGTCGCTCCCCCTCGACATGCCACGGGGGTGGGGGTCGCTCCTCACCCCGCCCCAACATGCCAGGGGATGGGGGGGTCTCCTTCAACCCCGCCCCTCACCCCCCGACATGCCAGGAGAAATGGGGGGTCGCGCTCCCCCCATGCCAGCTAGGGGGTCGCTCCCCGCTCAGGCCGCGGCAGGGGGTGGGGCCCGGCCCCATTGTTCCCGGCGGCGCAGGGGGAGGGGCCCGGCCCGGCGGGGGGGCGATACCTACCCTGGCGGCGGCGGGTCCGGCCCGGGGCTCCGGGGCGAGGAGGGGAGGCAGGCGGCGGCGCCATGTTTCCCCCCCGGGCGGCGGCCGGGGGCTGACGGGAGGGAGGGCGGGGGCGAGTCCCTCTTGGGGCGGGCTCGGCCTGTAATGGCGGCGGCTCCGGCTGTCGCGGCTCCTTCCTCCTCCCCTCAGACTCCGTCTCCAGTCCGCCGCCGAGGGCCGCGGGAGCGCGCGCGGGCAGCAGGGGGCGGGGCCGGCCCGCGGGTTCCGGCGGCAGCGCGGGGCTGGCGGGAGAGCGCCCGTCGGCGTGCGCGCGACCTCGGGGGTGGGGGCCCGCGCGCGCGCGCGAGAGAGAGAGAGAGAGAGAGAAGAGAGCCGGGGGGGCGGGGTAGGAGCCGCTGCGGCTCCGCCCCACGCGTGACCCCCCCATCTTTCTCCCCCCCCCCCCATGGCTCTTGCCTGGTCCCCTGCCGTGCCCCTCCCACGCCCCCAAGCTCCCTGCCTGTCCCTCACCCCCGTGCCCCCCCTCCACGCTCCCCCACCCCGTGCACACCCCACACATGCCCCCGGGCCTGTACCGCCCCCTCCCCGCATGCTCGTGCCCCCGTGGGAAATAGACTCCCATGCCCAGGTACACGGTGATGGGGTCTGCACTGGCTAGTGGCACCACGAGGACAGTAAATGTCATCACGGCCCTGTGGCAAGCCAGGGCCTGCCCACACCTTGCACCCTGCCTGCAGATCCCGTCGCCCCCTCTCGTGGTAGACGTGGGGAAGGTGCAGAGAAGGGCTGTGCAAATGAGGGGTGCGACAGCTCCAGTGTGAGGAGACATTAATAGGCCTGGGACTGTTGCCTTTAGAAAAGAGACAGCGAGGGCTATAAACTCAGGAACGATGCGGAGAATGTGGCTAGGGAAGGGTTATTTGCTCCCTCACATAACACAAGGGCCAGGGGTCACCCAGTAACATCAACAGGCAGCGGGTTTAAAACAAACACAAGGCAGTGCTTCTTCACCCGCACACAGTCAGCCTGGGGAACTCGTTGCCAGGGGATGTTGTGTAGGCCAAAACTATAACCAGGTTCAAAAAGGAATGAGCTAAATTCCTGGAGGACAGGTCCATCAAGGGCTGTGAGCCAAGACGGGCAGGGACACAATCCCATGCTCCAGGTGTCTCTAGCCTCTGACTACCGGAAGCTGGCACTGGAGGACAGGGGATGGATTGTGCAATAATTGCCCTGCTCTGTTCATTCCTTCCGAAGCCCCTGGCGTTGGCCACTGTCGGAAGATAGGACACTGGGCTGGATAGATCATTGGTCTGACTCAGTGTGACTGACCTTATGTTCCCCTCCCATGCATGCTCCACACATGTCCCCAGGCCCCGTGACCTACCCTCCACTCTGTGCACTCTCCCACCCTGTGCACACCCCATGCAACCCATGCCTCTCTCCTTCCCCACCCCTTGTGCATGACCCCCCACCCTCTCCTTGTGCATGCCCAATGCTTGCCCCCCATGCCCAGTGCAAACCGGGTGCACTCTCCCTCTCCCTCTCCCTGTGTGCACTCCCGCCCCTCCCTTTTCCCTTGTGCACGCCCCACACTTACTCCCCAAGCCCTGTGCACACTCCATGCAAACCCTCGCACTTCATCCGACCCCACGCCAGCCCCTCGCCTTTCCTAGGCACATCCCATGCAGCTCCCACACCTCCCCTTCCCCTTGCACATGCCCCACGTGTATTCCCCGCATCCCAGGGAAACCCCCTCGCTCCATTCAGCCCCACATTCCCATGCACACCCCCTATATACATCTCTGCAGGCAACCCATTCTCCTTCCCCATGCAAACCCCACATGTATCTGCCATGCTGCACTCATAGCCCATGCAACCCTGACACACACCTGTCCAGCCCCATCCCCCTGTGCACGTCCCCTCTCCTCTGCACTGGGCAGGCCTCCCCAGTGCCCCATAGAAACCCACCTATGTCCCATCCAACCTTACATCCTTGTGCATGTCCCATGCACACGTCACCCATCTGGGCACAGCCCATGAAATTCTACGCCCTATTCACACCTGCAGCCTCTGCAAATCCCACAGACTGTGGACACAGCCCATGCCTGCTTTACATCCTATTCAGAACCAACCTGCCCCTTTTCAACTCCATGCACTCTGAAAATACTCCCCAGCTCATGCACAGCCCAGGCCACACCCCCATACCTAGGTTTGCCACGTGTCCAGGTTTCCCCAGGATGACCCCTGTTTTGAGGTAGCTGTCCCAGGAAATCAGTCCGGGTGCTCAGTGCACATGGCCAGTTGTCCACTTTTATGGGCTCAGGATCATTTTGGGCATCACAGTTTTTTGTATCTCAGAGGTGGCAACATTTACCCCCACCCCACACAAAGCCCTCCACAAAAGGCCATGTCTTATTTACCACCCCTGTGCCCCATCCAACCCCACAGCCTGAGAAAGCACCCCTACCCTCCCACATGCACACTCAGGCCATGCATTTTCCCTGTCTCATGACCACATCCCATCCCACCTTGTGCACACATGGGACAATCCTCCATTCGCCACCCCTTTCCATCACCTCCTGTGCACACCCCAGGCACTCGCTCCCCCATCCAACTCCCCAGCCTGTGCACGTCCTAAACAACCTCCCATTCTCCAACGCGGTCCCCACACAGCTCCCCTGGTCCTCTATGCCATTTTTATATAATGCATAACCTCCACACAAAAACTTACGTGAATCCAGACAATGTATAACCCTGTGCAATTCCCCCCACCCCCAACACACACACACCTCTACCCACCTCCCTGTGCAATCTCCATGCACACTTTTGCCTTGTACTATCTTCCCCTCTGGCATTTCTGCTAGCCACAGGGCGATACAGGCACCTCCCCTACAGAAAAAGGGAGGGATGAAAGGCACAGGAGCTAGCAGGGCCCTGATGTGCCATCACTTTGCAAAGCAAATGAGCGGTGGGGAGAGAGTCTCTGCTTGCAACGGGTAAGGTGGTTCTGCCCTGTGTTGAATGTCTCCTAGCAGGATTCAGGCCTGCAGAGAAAAGGATGGTCTTATGCCAGCCCTAGCAAGCTGGAAAGTTTCCTTTTTCTACAGCCCTCTAGCCTTGCATTATTTGGTAGTTTGTTACAGCAAACAACTGCCAATGAAAATGGAAATCGTACACACGAATGGCCTGTAATAATGGATCAACCAACTGTTCTGTAAGTAAAACATAAATTAGACCAAAACTGAGCTAGTTCCATAACAGACCGGGGAACCCGAGACTCCTGACATCCTCCATGAATGGGGCCCTTGGCTTTCTGAATTAATCTGACCCTCTTTGCATACTGCTATTAAATGCTCCCCTGCCCTTTTGCTCCCAAAGGGTCTCCCACCTAGTCGGGAGTTCCAGCAAATCTCTCCTCCTCAGACTCTTAGCGGTCAGTACTGGCCTTAATTATATTTCAAGACACAGAGGGGAGTTATTACAGCTCCGCATCTGTCTTATTGCAAAGCCACAGCAGCAAACTCCATATGCCCTGTGGTTTTCAGTACAGCCCTAGTGTATGCTAAACAAAGAATGCAAATCCGCCTAGCACGATGGGTTGTAATAGCCCATTGCAGACCCCTTTGCATCTGGACCTACACTTTTTCCTCCCTTCCCTTTTGCCATTATCTTGTACAATAATCCCAGCAGTTCTCACAAGCTGAGCAGAGTCAACAGAAGACTGTTCTTGGATTGGAGACTAATGAGCAACCCCAAGGATCTGAAGGCTATGGTGACGGTGATCAGTAGAGGGTTCTCTTCCCTCAGAATCAGCATTGACATCCACGCAACAATGTGTTGCTGGAGGCTCTCTCTTTCAGAGGATATGTAAAACAGCGGCCATGACCCCTGGTGCTGCTGTCTGTCCTGGGGATTTTGCACCAACATAGCTCCACCAGTGCAAATATGCAGGCTGGATTCACTACACTTGTATAAGACGTGGCTACAATAGGGTGTTGCACTGTGTTAGTGGAGTGACACCCTTGTAAGTTTCTCTAGTCTAGACAAGTCCTGAAAAACCCTATCGGCTTTTATTCTAGAGTGGGGATGTCAGCCCCAGTGTCATAGCCACATTCCAAGGGCCAGATCTTTAGCTGGTGTAAAGTGTCATTGTTCCATTGACTTAAATAGAGCGACAACAATTTAGAAGTGTTGCAGTGCTATGCAGCTGTTGCACAACTGGAGTACTGCACCCCAGAGATGGGTGTATTTCAGTGACAGTTCCTTACCTGTTCACAGTGG
The DNA here is from genome assembly GCF_026122565.2 of Emydura macquarii macquarii. Taxonomy (NCBI): domain Eukaryota; kingdom Metazoa; phylum Chordata; order Testudines; family Chelidae; genus Emydura; species Emydura macquarii. The sequence goes on from NW_027131927.1 coordinate 5,847,923, forward strand.
GGTTGAGAGGCTCAGTAATTTAATGTTTGTGGAGTATTTGGGGATCTTCAGGTGAAAACTGCTAGAGAAAGGCAGAGTATTTTTTTCTTACTTACAAGTAACCTCCAGCGCTCCGTTCAGGAACCAAATTGGAAGCGGCTTGTATCAATTGCCAATGAATTAAATTGGGATTCTGGGCAGATCCCAGGTGAATCTGCGTGGCTGAGAATTCTGAACGCTTTCACTGAGCCCAGCAAATCGTTTTGCATTTCATTCCCACCTCTCATTTGGGCTTTTCATAAAACCCTGATATTTCCTGCTGGACGACTTTAGAGAAAACATCCCCATTGTACTGCACGATCACGGGATCCCCATTGCACCATCATTTCCACTCCTAGAGGAGAGTCTGTGGACTTCCCCCATGGATTCTCTCTGTGATTCCAGTGCAAACTGGCTCGCTGATGGATTGTTTTCCAAACTGCCAGTACCATGAACTCCATCCAGAATTGGACACGTTCCAAGACCCTGCGGCAATGGGAATTTAGCAGATAAGGCACTAATGCATAAGAGGAATCAGGCCCTACCCCAGTAGGATTGAGACTTGTTTGTGTCAGTGGTATGAGGTCAAGTCTCATCAGGTGAGGGACCCTCCTTCCCCTTTCATGACTTGTCTCTCGGAGAAGGTGTGTGTGATTCGAGTTGAGCATTGGGGCAGGTTTTACATTAGTGAGAAGCCATGGAGAGCAGAATCCCTGACTCTGACGGAGGGTGTATGGAGGCGGTGTTGCCTAGTGGAGAGAGCACCAGACCAGGGCTCAGGGGACCAAACAATATTGAGCGAACCCCTCCACCCACATTTCTTGACAGTCTTGCATTTGTCTTTTGCTTTGGGCGGAGACGCATGCCTGTGTTTTGGGGCTGGAGACTACTGTTGTTTCAGCCACTTTTTTACATTCACCCTGAATGAATGGTGGTGGTTATGCCCAACCCAGAACAAGGTTTAAAACAAAAATCACATCTCTAATAGCCATTGTTATATGGGGACAAAATCTATATGCAGATCAGGCCATGGTGAGAGAGGGTCCCTGCTCAAAGAATTTATGATTTAAACAGAGAAGACAGACAAAGAGCAGGAGGAGAAACTGAGGTAAAGTAAGCGACTCTTGACTCCTGGTCCATCACCCATATCCACTAGATTATGCTGCCTTTTGGTTGTTCCCTTGGATAGACCCTAGGGCCCAGATCCTCAAAGATTTTCCCACACGTGATCATAGGAGGGGAGACTAAAAAGATTTGGGCAGATCAGCTTTGAGAAGAGATGACTAAGGGGGAACATGATAGAGGTCAGTAAAATCATGAGTGGTGTGGCTAAAGTGGATAGAGAAGAAAAGTGTTATTTAACCTTTTCCCCAACACGAAAATTGGGTCACTGAATGAAATTAATAGGCAGCATGTTTAATACAAACAAGACAATGTACTTTGTCACACAAGGTACAACTAACCTGCAGAACTCGTTGCCATGGGATGTTGTGATGGCGAAAAGTACAACTGTGTTACAAACAGAATGGGATGTGTTCAGGGAGGACAGGTTCATCAATGCTTGAGGTGACCCTAAATCTCTGATTGCCAAGAAGCCCAGAGTGGAAGCAAGGGGTGGGCGCTCCTGACTTATCAGGTTCTGTGCACGCCCCCTCTGGTACAGGCCACTGTCAGAGACAAGATACTGGGCAAGACAGACAATGATCTGACCCAGTATGGCACCTCTTATGTTCTAAGGCATTTAGACACCTACCTCCTTTGTGAGCCTTAATAATTTCTCCAGGCTAGAAGAAGAAAAGTTGCTAGACCTACCGTTTGGTAGAGGTGGATGGATTACAGAGAGCAAAGTGAAAGGAAAAGACTCTATCACTCTAGCTAATGGAAAATAAACATGATATTTGTCTCATTTATAACGGGAGCCACTAGCCGCCAGCCCTGTTCCAGATGAGCTAGCAGAGGCTGCGGCAGAAATGGCCAAGTGTACAGAAGTAGATCAGGTCTTGTCCATTGATCTGGGAGGTTGAGGAAGCGGTGACAGATGGGAGAAAAAGGCCAAGTGGCTATTCAAAGCTGACCCTCAAGGTGGAAGACATTCTAATTGAGAAGAAAAAGCCAATCCGAGAGCTAGTCTCTTTAAATAGCTGGTCTGGGGAAAGCTGCAATGTCCTAACACTTGTTTGCATGTATTAGGTGTTACTTTTATAGCTCTTTGGAAAGCTCTTCCTCTTTCTTCCAAAACAGTAGAAGCCTGTGTCTGTCTGTCTGTCTGAGGGAAATAACATTTGTTCCTTTACACTGTGTCCATGTTGGAGGAATTTTGAAAGAATTCCCACCAGTGCTCTCACCAGGTGTACTAATACAGATAAGGCTCTGATGCTTTGAGTATTTTTCCTACTGTATTGATTAAACCTGCTGAGGAGATTGTAGGGGAGACTAGAAGTGAGGGCCTGGAAATTCTTGGATGAAAGGGGATAGAGAAATGCACAACATCAGAGCTTTCACCCACAGGTATGCACTTACAAAAGAAAAAAAGTCCCCATGCTGCTTTTCAGCTTACGTTAGCAGATTGTACAGAGTCAGCCGTGCACCCAGGACTTAAAATCTTGTTTGAAAAGCTGGGAGAGAGCCATGGTTCCAGCCCCAGGCCATCCAGCTTTTGGCATTTGAGTGAGACAGCTGGGTCTGCAATCCTTCCTGCTGAGTGTAAATGTATCATGACTATCTATGTAGATTCTTAATACAGATAACGGGCATCCTAATTACATAACTTGAGAGACCGGCACAGTTTCACTTTGCCGGCCAGGAACATGCTTCTGAAAAACACCCATATAATTACCTAATTACCCTGGAGACTGGAGAGATGGCTCGAGATTCATTTCAGACCAGACAGGGAAAGTTTGAAAACCAGGTAAACATTTCTTCAGAAGTAGGGGGGATTTCCATAAACACACAGAGCTACCTGTTAATTACTTGTGTCAGGCCTCCAATGTGCATTTTGCAAACAAAAATGCCAATGAAGACTAAGTCTAATCAGAACAGGAATGGGCTCAGAGAAGAGGCAGGAGAACTAAAGGAGTGGAAAACAAGCATTATAGGCAGAGGCAACACATGCAGGGAGCATCCGGGGTCAAATGCCAAAGTCAGGGCAGGCTGCAGACAGAGAGCAGATTCTCCCAGCACTGGTGGGTAACACTGCATTTAGATTCAAACAGTGCTTCTGATCCCCCACACTGCTTATCCAGAAGCCTGAAAAGAACTACACAGCCCCCCTTTATTGCACTTCAGTCTCTGGCTCCCAGTCAGCAGCTGGGTCCAGTAAAGAGATAAGTTATTTAAACTCTGTTCCCTTTGCCAAAATGTTCTCCTGATCCCCAAAGGGTCAGCCACATTACTAAATCAATAAGAGTTTGGCTCTTACCCCAAATGCCACGCTGTCAGGCAGTCCTTTAGCAACTAAACTAAAGGTTTATTATAAAAGGAACAAACAAATAAGCAGAGAGATGTTCAATGAGTCAAACAATCAGATGCATACAAATGACTTTAAAGTTCATATCTATCAGGTTCTCAGGAGAATTGTGGAGTTTGCAGGCTGGTATAGTTCCTCTGATGTATGTACATCCAGTCCCTGGATGGGTCTCAGTCCTTTGTTTCACAGCTTCAGTTGTAGATGAGTTGATCCAGAGGTAGGAAGCAGGAATGAAGACAAAGATGGAGATGGTGCAGCTGCATTTTATAGTTTCTGCCATGGGGCTTGTTTCAAAGACAAGCTCACAGCCCATGGGCTGGGAAAGGCACTTGCAGTCTCCCTGACCACAGGCATGTCCCTACATTGTCCTGGTGACTCAGAAGGGGCAGACCCTGAGTTCTTTCACTGCATTCATTATACATTTGAGTTCCCTTGATGGGCCATTGAGCCAGCTTAGTTCTGCTGCCAGCCTGTCTGGGGGCGTCCCCCAGAAACACAGCACAATTTGAAATACAAATATACCAGACATCTTTAGAACTCCTAATACAAAACTGATACATACATATAAACAATATTATTATACTTAGCAAATTATAACCTTTCCAATGGTACCTGACGCAGCGTATTTTGTAAGTCATTGTCATTTTGCACTATTGATATCAGTAATATTGTAAATGATTACTTATATTCCAGACAGCATCACAGCCTCCCCCCCACCCCGTTTGCTGCTTGGCAGGCTCAGTAACATGGCTGAAGCTAGCTGCCCTCACTCTACCTCCTCACTATCTGCAGGAATGGGTCGTTTCTGCTTATAGGGTTCATCTACACTGCAGCTGGGCAGTGTAATTCCCACTTGGGTGGACATACACGCACTAGCTCTGCTTGAGATAGCACCTAAAAATAGCAGTCTATCGGTACCTACCTGGGGAACAAATATTTGGTCATGGTCTCTTCAATCTAGCGGACAAAGGCCTAACACGATCCAATGGCTGGAAGCCATTTCTAGTGAAGACACAGTCTAGGGGAGGTTTTTCACCACTTCATTGATTTGCTAATCTCTGTTGCCTTTATTGTTCTTTAATCTTCCCACCCTGAATCCAGGGGCTACAGTCGTAGAGTTTCAGGCAAAAAGGGACCATTAGATCTTCTAGTCTGACCTTCTGTAGTGTGAACCCATTGCCTCTTGTCCTGTCCTCTCTGGCAACAGAGAACAATTTTTCTCCATCTTTTTTATGGCAGCCTTTCAGTATTTGCAGACCACTATCACGTCCCCCTTTAATCCCCTCTTTTCCAAGCTACACACACCCAGTTTCTCCAGCCTTGGCTCATATGGCTTGCATTCCATCCTTTGATCATCTTTGTCACTCGCCTCTGGATCCTTTCCACTTTTCTCCACATGCTTTCTATACATTGGTGACCAAAACTGAACACAGTTCTCCAGCTGAGGCCTAGCCAGCACCCAGTGCTGATACACCATCAAATCCCCTCTCAATCTTCTTTTGGATAAATTACTCAGATTGAGCTCTTTAAATGTCTCATTGTAAGATATTTTCTCCAGCCTTATAGACTGATAGATTTCTGGGGCAAGATTGTCTTCTTTCTTATTTTATCTGTAAAGCCCCTAGCAGAATGGGAATTCAAGCCCTTGATTGGTGTTCTTAAGCACTACTGCAACATAAGTAACAGAGATTGAGGATGTTGCATTCTTAAAGAGGTTTTTTTTCTTCCAAGTGTTTAAGTTTTGCGGTAACAACAAAAAGCAGAGTTTTAAAAAGTTTGGGAGGGCAAATCATTTCCTCTGTGTGTTAAGCAGGTTCCATGTCCTTAGCATGGATGATGTCCTAACCCTATCTGTCCTCGAGTCTTCCATCAAAACTTCCACGATAGACAAGACCTGAATTTCTAATTGGGGGTGGGAGAAAACAGGCAGAAACTATTTTTCTTTGAAATAAATAAATACAAAGTCAGGCTACCTTTAACCCTCATGAAACATTAAAACAAACCAATTTTTTTTCTTTTGCCAGGTTTCCTTTAATGCAGGCTGTCTGGCTTTCTTCAGCAGGTGCGTTTTCTATTGAAGTGGCTGAGTCAAGGGGTCACAGAATCAGGGAGAATTATTTCTGTGCTATTTGAATTGCAATGGCTCCGGAAACCCACATCAGGGTGGGGCACTGTAAACTTCACCCCGGATCCCCAAAAGAAGTTACCTTTAAGTTACCAACACCTTTAAGGATCAGGGCCTTTCTGTCTAATTTCTGGTCTTTATTTGTCTTTGTTTGTTCCCTGCTCCCCTCCTATCACAGCGTGACTGACCCTTTAAGGACAGATGGGTCCAGCCCCACATGCAGTGCAGCAGCTCACCTCCCCAGGTAGAGAAAAAGACCAATGTCACATGACAGGCAGGGCAGGGGAGGGGGAGATAAAACAGAAGTCTGTAGAAAGCTAGAGGGGAGTAGGAAGAAAAGCTGCTGCTCCATACAGAGCAGGGAGAGACCCACAGGAACAAGTCTGAGCACCAGAGCCTGGAAAAGGCAAAAAGCTGGACCCAGAGAGTAGGCTGAAGAGTGCCTAAAACTTAGATGGACCCACCGACCCTCAGGAAGAAGGGGCTGGGCCCAGCTTGAGATGTGGGGTGGGGGATTCTTCTGAGTTTGTTTTGGACACCCTATAAGGGACTGACATTTTTTCCCCCTTAATGACTTATGCAGGTCAGAGAGTGGTTTTGTTGGTAGAGCTTATATATGTGCCGACAATGAAATAAGCTACTCTCATGGTGGTATAAACTGCATCTCCACTAGCAGATGCTAAGCTAAGGCTTTTGCCACTACAGAAAAATCACACCCATAACTAACATCAGTTTCTATTGTAACCCTGGCCCTTAAGCCCAGCGATTCAGAGTCACTCGAGATCACCCAGGGAGTTTGGGGCAGAGCACGGAATTGAACCTACGTTGCCTGACCCCAACCCAGGGTTTTAACTTGATCTACGTGGATTCAGAAAGCCAAAACCTATAGTAACCTTCAAACTCACCTTCCAGTCATTGTGGCACAACAAAAGTCCCACCACGGAGTGTGTCTACACTACAAAACAAGGAGCATAGAATCCTAGAAGATGAGGGTTGGAAAGGACCTCAGGAGATCATCTAGTCCAACCACCTGATCAAAGCAGGACCAACACCAACTAAATCATCCCAGCCAGGGCTTTATCAAACTGGGCCTTAAAGACCTCTAAGGATGGGGATTCCTTCCATCTCAGGATTTTATCTTGGGTTAGCTAGCTCAGATTAAAATAGCAATGAAGACACAGCAATTTGGCTTTTAAGTCAGGTTAGCCACTCAAGTTCAGTGCCAGGCTGCCCTTTAATTCAAGCTGCTTAGCCAAGTTAAAAGCCAAGTTGGTCTCTCTGTTGTCAGTACTAGTTTAAGCTGTGTTAAAACACCCCTTTTTCTGAAAATGTAGACATAGCCATAGGTCATTTACAACTAAACTTGAGAGCGACCTGAAAATAAATTCAGGAACACTGCTTTGGCTAATAAGGACCACTCAGTCTTTTAATTGCCTTAATTCCTCTGAATGAACAATACAAGTGTGTACAGGAAATAGCTCTCAGCCAGCCCTAGGAAACAGGCTTTTATCATAGACACCTCTGTGTTGAATACCAGACCAATGCAGGAACACTATAAACAAACAGTTAGAAGCTATTGACTGCACCAAGTGCCAGAAGCAAGACAGCTGGGTTAGCGGATGATGTCCTGAGGGGTGGGGGAGGATGAAGGAACCAAGATCTTGATCTCTGCTGGGCAAATCAATGCAACTCTCCCTCCACTCCCATTTAAAGCATCGCCACCAAGCAGTAGCTGCAAACAGAGCTGGCATTTGTCTTTCGGTACGATTTTCTAAAGTATGGAGACTAAAGTATGGAGACTGACTATATTCCCAAAGATATTTAGGTACCCCAGGCATTCACAAAGTCCCTGCTCAGCTGCCTCCTAACCCTGGAGGTGCCTACATTTCTGCCAATTTAAAGCTCCCAAGGCAGCTAAATTTCAGCTGCCGGGTGTGTGCCCAGCCACCTACTTCCTGGCACAGTCCAGCAGTGCAGCGCCTAGCTTATCTCTAAGGCTCTGCAGGATTCACAAACTAGGCATCCCCCCATAAATTGCTTTTGGGCCTCAATCTGCTGGCTGTGCCCACACCCAACAGCCAGAAGGGCAGGGCACTCACTTGGGCAATGGGAGACGCAGGTTCAATTCCCCTCCCACCTGAGGTGAAGAAGGGATTTGAACCTGTTTCCCCCTCCCGCCCAGGTGAGTGCCCCAACTACAGGGTATCAGTGTTGGGTCGCTCAGTCTCTCCTACTGAAGCTGTTCCGCTGTGTATAAATACTTAACTACACCTGGGGCCAGAGAGAGACTACCTCTCGCTCAGTGGTTAGGGCACTCCCTGGGGATGGGAGACCCATGTTCCAGCCCTGTGCTGCAACGTACACTTAAACTACAGTAGCTGACACACAAGGGCAGGACAAGCTCTGGATTTGACAACATGACAATAGTCACTGTGTGCCCTGTCTGGCAGTCTCATAGAACAGAAAGACACATTTCAAGGAGAGGGCAAGCTGAAGGTAGAAACAGCCCCCAACGTGCTGCCCATGTGACTACTGAAACACTGAGGTCCATTAGCCCTGGTTCTAGTGAAGAAGGAACAGGCAAGCCTGCAAAGAAGAGGCATCACGACACCTGTGGAAAGCAGCACCCAAAGGATCAGCAATCTATTTGTGGTAGGAAAACCGTCAGGTAACCGGAGGATCTACACAGAGCACTGGAAAGAAGTCACTGCCTGTTAAGGATGGAGGACACGCTAGCCAGGGCAAAAGTGTTGAGTGTTTGTGATGGCAGGACTGGCTGCTGGCAAACTGAGCTAGATGTGCTACAGAGCCACCTTTGCCGCAGCTTTTGGCACATACTGCTGAGTGCAAACACCTGTGGGTGTCCGCCCGGCCCAGAGGTGTTCCAGCATAAACTGAGCCAAGCACCAGAGGGACTACAAGCCACCCAGATTGTCATTCTGACTGTAGGAGAAGATGTCAAGGAAGAGGCAATCCAGAATCTTGGTACCAAGCTGTGGCAGCTCCTAAATGGGGGCCAGGAGCAGGGGACGAGTCTGAACGCCAACAAGCAGCAGTGAACTGAGGTGCCCTCCATCGGCCCTCTGTTGACCCCCGAGAGACTCTGGCTAGACCCCGAGGAACTGAGAGCCAATCAGGAAATGACCAGAGCAGAGAAGCATCATGAAGAAGCCCATCTGAGCAAGTACAGGGAATGTTACTGAGACTCTAGCACTATGAGGTGGGGCTAAAGGGACGGCGGAGGAAATCAGCACTGGTGGCAGATACACTGAGCAGGGCAGACCTTCCAGTGCACACCCCAAATGGCTTTGTGGGACAGGACAGTGAGTCTATCAACACCAGTGGCGTACTGAGGGGGGGTCAGGCCCTTCACGATGCGCAGGAGATGGGGGATGCAGGAGGCTCTGAGGGTCGCTCCTCAGCGCTCCCCCCCCCCCCGCCTGTGCATCATGAAGGGCTAGTCCAGTGTCCCCCTCAGGCCAGGGGTGAGGTCCAGCGTCCTGTCCAAGCCAGCACGCCCCTCCCCTCCCCAGACCAGGGGGTGAGGCTGCCCCCGTCCGAACCGGCCCCAGACTTTAGGGCTGCAGTGGCGGGTAAGCGCCAGGTCATCCCTCCACGACAGGCACGGGGTGCAGGAGGCTCTGAGGGGCGCCCCTCAGCGTCCCTCCCCAGCACGTTGTGAAGGGCAAGCCCAGCCCCACTCCCCAGGCTGGGGGGTGAGGCCGCCCCTATCCGAGCTGGCGCTGGGCTGCAGGGCTGCAGTGGGAGAGGCGGGTGCCACGCAGTGGGTAGGTGAGGGGAGGGGAGGCGGCAGAGCCCAGCCTGCATTTGCACCCCCCCCCAAGCCTCATCCCCCTCCCATGCAGTATAAACCCCACCCTCCCTGGGGCAGCTGGAGGGTGGCGCCGGGACCTCTCCTGCCCTGCGCAGGGGAAGAGGGGGCACGTGAGGCCTGGGGGGGCACAAATTTAGGCTTGGCCTCCGGGCACCAGAGACCCTCGATATGCCACTGATCAACACACTACAACACCTTTGCATCTTTCTCTGATGCGGGGCTCCAGGCAGGCCAACAAAACACTGAATAGGATGGGGGGCAGGTATTGGCAGTGAAACGATTCATCCTCCAGGGTTGGCCAAGATGCAAGAGTCACAGGAGGTTACCCTGACTGCCAGATGAGCTGGGTGTGCAAGAGGAAACCCAGCTTTAATCCCCGAAGATCAAAGAGCTGACATCGTGAGAGGGATTCATGCTTCAAGTCTGGGGATAGAGGCCTGCCTGAGATGAACGAGGAAGTGGATCTGCTGGCCAGGCATGAATGAGGTTGTACATAGAACAGCCTGAAGTAAAGTGATCGACAACAGACGGAGACTTTACAGCCTCAAGGATGGTTGGGTCAGGCCCATTCACTTTCAAGGGCAGGAGCTACATGGTCCCAGTAGATCACTACCCCAGAGTCTAGGAGATGGGCCATCTGGAGGACAAACAGGCAAGAAATGGAAGATGCATTTTGCACAATCTGGCACCCCTGACACACTGTGTTCGGACAATGAGCTACAGCGCCCAGCAGCAGAATTCAAAGCACTCAGTGCCAAAGGGGAATCTGAGCACATGGCATCTCCCCCGAGTACTCACAAAGGAACAGGAAGGAAGAGTGGAAGTAAAGGCAGCAAAGAGGCTGATGGCAAAGACAAAACAGACAGGCCGGGGTTTCTACCAAGCAATGTTGGACCATTGCAGTACATTCTCCGAGGGACCAGGTAGTAGCCCAGGGACTGATGGGCCAGATAACTGATGGGACTGATGGGCCCATGGGGGCTAGTCTGCTGCAGCCCAGAGGAGAAACAACAGACAGGACACAGAAGCAGTTAATGCCACGCTAGGAGGCAGCCGCTACAACAAAGGAGCCCAAAACTAGAGGCCACGACAAACAGCTGAACAGGTCGGGGCCCAGCTGTCAAATAACCATATGATGCAATGGCAAGAGGCAACAGTCCCAGCTGCAGTGGGACACAGGTCACATGAGATAGCTATGGGCCTCGGGACAGTGGCGGAGACTAGCTGCGGAGCGTGGCAGGCAGCTAGCACACCCGGATAGATAGTGCCAAGGTCAAGACCAGGAGGACTTAGAAAGAGCCTCAGCATCGGCTGGCCTGATATAGGAGAGAGAAGAAACGAGGAACATGAGTACCACGGGAGACTAACAAGACACCACACATCAGAAGGCAGCAACAGGGTGGAAGCAAGCCCCCCCCCCCCAAACAAGAAGGAGGGGGAGCACACCTGAAGGACTCTGTGACCTAACAGGCTGCAATGGACTGGCTCTAAAGGCCATGTCCTAGAAACCTCTGACCTCCCCCAAGTCAGCAAATGCTGGCATAACAGACACAACAACAATAATTAAAAAAGAGATGTGGCTACCTGCATGGAACTTGGAGGGAGGTGCAGGGGGGAAGGGTTTGAAGGAGACCCCAGGACGTCAGTCTGTGTGCACATGGCGGGAATACTATACTGGTTGCAATTGTGGCATCTCTGTAAGTAATTCTCTCAATAAAAGAGCCAGGTTAGTTTTACAAGCATGGAGGCCTTTCATTCTATTATGCAGAACATGTTACATGAAACACTGTCTCCACTTACATGACAGAAAACTAACTTGACTCAGAAAAACCAAGGCTGAGGACCACATGCCCCTTTTCTGTTACTGGAAGGGATTTTAACAATTCACGCAGACTCCCCCCCACTTCTTCCAGTTACTCCTTTGCCTCCACTTTCTTGCCACACTTCAACTATTCAATTCCCCCCACTAGTCTGCTATCTATGGAGAAAGCAAAGTATTATTATCCACATTGTAATTATGTACGTACTATGGGGACCCAGCTAGGCTAGGCTATGCAAACTGTGAGGAGAGGCAGAGGCAAATCAAGACAAAAGGGTAATTTAATTTTTTTTTAGAACTTTGTAAGGGAAACCCAAATATTGCGTAGTATTCTATAAATATCAAATATTACCAAGTACACTACTTATAATAATGAACTATAGATTACCAACACATTAGCCCTTGTGAGCTTGTGCATGCTACTCTTCCTTACTCTGTGCTGTTAATATTAAATGCATTGTTATTAACAAGAACAAAAGAGATTATTTAACAATATACTGTGTCACTTCAGAGAAGAATCAACTTTTCCTCTTCTGGGCTGTCAGTCCAATTCTACCCTTGCCATCCTGTTCTTTGCTTTCTTTAGCTTGTCGTGCTCCTTAGCTTCAATGTTCCTCTTTTCACTGAGTTCAGCCACAAAGAGGCTTTCTTCACCTTGCGGGCCTTCCCTTCTCCATTAAGTGCCTTTGAATCGTATTCCTTCAATAGTCATGCTCTCTGTTCATATACTTTAGATCCTTTATAAGTGGGTGTCTTGTTTACTTTTTTCAGGATTTGTTTTCATCTAACACAACTCTTTGATCAATTCCCTTTTTCACCAATTATATTCCCTTTCAGGTTTTTTTTCCATGATACTCTCTCTCTGGTACATCGGTAGATTTTATTTACCTTTGCTTCCTTTCTCTGGTGGTGTCTGCTCACACATCCAGTTTTGTTTTGTTTTTCTGCTTCTTTTTCACCTGAAGCCTTTTCTATCTTCCTTCTTTCCTCCTTCTCACTTCCTGGTCCTCTACTTTCATTCTCCTGTTCTTTAATCATCTCTCCTCCTACCCAGGTTCCAGTTCATCCACTAGCTCAGCATCTAGATTCTTCTCCTTTTCTAACAGCTTTTTCCAACTGCCCCCTTCAGGCGGCTTCAAAGTCATCTCCCCAGCTCCAGCTGCCCCCATTGGTTGACTCTCTCCGCAGGACAGCATTCTGTGCTGCTGCCTACAGGTTACCACATGTACACCACTGCCATCTACTGGATGCAATCAGGACTGCTCACCCATGTGTCATAGGCTCATATACTGCTGCTCGCTAACAGAGATTCTCCTTTATTTCAGATGGCAGAGGCCTGGGTTTTTGGAGTAGCCTCAATGTGATTATAACATAAAACCGCAGAGCTAGAGCTACTCTACAAGCCCCCAAGGATAAAGCTTGCATGTCACTTTGATCTGTCTGGGGCCCAGTTGCTGTGGGATCTGAGCATGTACCACAAGTTTAATCTCAGATACTCACCTGGCCCTGCAGCCGCCTAGTATCTGAGCCCCTCACAATCTGTAATGGATTTAGCCCCTTTGTACGGGGGGGGGGAAATCAAGGCTGGGAGAGACTAGGTGTCTGTTGCCAACACTGCCTTATTACAAGAAGCTGCTGAATGCTGCAAAAAGCAGCAAGAAATGCTCCTGGTGAATGTAGGTGAGTCCTGCTTATTAATAATAAATATCAGTAATAGGAGGAGGGATGTGGCAGGGGTGCTAAGCCAGTAGTCCCTTATTGTTGAAAGAATGTTGGCAACCCATTGGCCTGGGTCTTTGAAGTTTAAGGGTCACCAAAAAGCCCTTCAGGCAGAGGCTGGGCTGGGCCCTACATCTCTGTTTAGCTAAGGGCCCCACCTTGTGCTCTCACAGACCCTCAGGCTGCGGTCACAGGTGCAACACCGGAGGCATCAAGCCCTGTGGGTGGTGTAAGAGCGGGAAGGGAGCCAGGCCAGCCCCCCAGGGCACTCCAGTGCCAGCACGGGGCAGGAGCCAGGCTGGGCCCAGGGTTGTCTCCCATGATAGTGGCACAGGGGACAGGCTCAGGCAGTGAGTTGCTCTCCCCTTTGGCCTCGTTGCCCGGGGAGGGATGTGAGTCGGGCCATGGGCCAACCTCCACCACTGCCTGGGTGGAGGAACCGGGCCGGGAGCTCCCTTCCCCCGGGGCTGCGGGGCTCCGGGTCAGGCTCAGGCCTACTAGGCCTCTTCCAGCATCGAGCCATCGTAGGCCGCTCTCCCGGCCCCGGGTGGAGGCTCCCTGCTGGCGCCGCCAGACGACTCCCCGGCTCCAGCCCGCTGCTCACCAGGGCACCGCGGTCCCCGGGCTCCCCCTGGCGGAGACGGCGGGGAACGACACCGCCCCACCCTGGGCAGGAGGAACTACAATTCCCAGCGTCCACCGCTGCGGCCGCCCTGCCTGCCGGGTAGGACCGCTCCGCTAGGGCGTCCGGGACTACGGCTCCCAGCAGGCCGCGCGACTGGAGGGCGCCGGATATCCGGTGGGAAGGGGCAGGGTGGGGTGAAGTGAAGAAGCGGAGGGGGAAGATAAGAAGGTCTGGGGGCCCTGGCGGAGACAGGACCATCATGGTAAGGAGCGGGAGAATGTGAGCTCCCTCTTGGGGGGGAAGGCCACCAATGGGGCGCCCTATGGGGGGATGTGGGTCCTCATCCCGGGAGCGCCACTGGGAGACGCTATGGAGGAAGGGGCACCACTGGGGGGCCCTATGGGGAGATGTGGGTCTGGCTTCTCTTCCCTGGGGGCAGGGAGAAATTGGGGATCCTATAGGGGTGGGGTTTGGGCCAGGCTCCTCCTCCCTAGGGGCTGGGAAGAGGCACCACTTGGGGTTTCCTTGTAAGGGAGGCAAGTGGTGGAGGCTTCCTATCCTGGGGGGGGTTGTATCATTGGGGTTCCCCCTATAGGAGCAGGGGTATCACACACACCCCCACCCTACGGAAGTAGGGAACTAGAGGAGGGAGGCTCTTGTGGGATAAGGTGTCTGGGGGGTGAAGAGACTGGAGGGGCGTGGGTACCAGAAGAATGATAGTGCTTGGGCTGTTTCTGCAGTGCTGTAATTCTGGCAGACCTCTTACCGCTACATGGGCCGTGTACAGGGTTGCTCTGTGTCGGATGCAGTAGCTGTTTTTTTTTCAAGGGTCCCCTTGCCTCGCACCACCTGATCACGGAAATTTCCCCTGTGTTAAGGGGCAGGATCAGGAGGCTCTGCGTTCTAGTTCCTGTTGTCTCTGTGAATTTCCGAGGGGCCATCTGGTGTGGCATTGGACATTAATCCAGGTGGTGCAGGAGATTCATAATGACATCCAGACTCTCTTGTGCTTAGCCCAATGGTTCCATCCTGTCATGGGCTGAGTGAGCAAAAGCTGTTACCATCAGGTGCTCCTGATGGGATGGTCACAAAAAATAACAACAACCCCACCAGCACCTCTGGGCTCAGCATTGGAGACTGAGGACTGAATTTCATGTGTCTGTAATTGAATGACAAAATTTAGAGATGGAAAAGATGTGTTCAATTCTCCAGTCCATTTCCCTGTAAATGCAGGAGTGTCCATTTCAGACAGTCCCCTAAGGCCTTGACTAGTCTAGTCTGAAACACCCTAAGCCAGTGATATTCAATAAATGAGCCCACAGGCCAAATGTGGCCCATCAAGGCTTCCTGTGTGGCCCACCGGCACATCTTAAAGAAATATTTATAATTAAATTCATGAACAGTGACTTTCTAAGTAACTTACTGGCTCTTAAATTCTTGCAATAGCATCAGCTCCGATTGCTCTAGGATGCTACCCATTATTTTTCATTAGTGATGGAAATGGGTGTGAGTAGGAGTAAACATCGCAAAGTTGATAGTGAAAACTGAGCTTTTAACCCAAACTGAACACACCAGATTCTGTTTTTATTATGCCACCTCATTTAAATGCAGAACCTTTGTGTTTAATATGCCAAACCACTGTATCTATCTAAGGTCATCAACACGAGGCACTGCTTTGAATCAAAGCACAGTAACTTCAACATGGCCTGGCAGTGTTGCAGGATGTGACAAAATTGAAAATCTGAAGTCTTCATATGACACTTCAAATGTCATTCTCATAACATCAGTGACAGGAAAAAGCTGCTTCTCTTCGGATAATGTTGGCACTAGCTAAAAAGAAAAAGCCTTTCCTAGTTGCCAAACTTATGAAGGAGTGCACGTTGGAAATGCTGGAGCTTTTTGCTGGACATGAAGATAAAGCTGACGTTTTGAACTGTGTGAAGCAAGTTCCCCTGTCTGATTCCACAGCAGTGTGAAGATTGGAGATAATTTGAGAATTGTTTGTCAGCACTGATTTCTGATTTAAAAAACTCCAAATACATGTCTCTTGCAGAGGACAAACAAGCGATTTAAGTAACACTGCCTAGCTATTGCTGTTTGTTAGATTTTGATGAGGGTGAAACTTTCAGGAAGAATTTTTGTGCTTAATATCATGAGAAACCTACACCACAGGAGAGATCGTTTCTGAAAAGGTAAAAGGCTTGCTTGAAAAAAATGGTTTAGATCTGCAGAAAGTAAACTTGCTTGTTACAGACAGAGGTCCCTCCATGACAGGGAAAGGGAAGGGCTTTGTTTCACATTTGGCAGCGGTACACTCTTCTTTAAATACACTTCACTGCATCAGTCTCCAGATTGTCCTGTGCGGTAAATTGTCTGGGGACTTGGGGGGAAAAAAGGCGGAGGTGTATTGTGATGAGATTAGTGAATTACATACGCTCAACTTCTAGCTTGCAACACTGTCTTTTAGAGCTCTTGTACAAGACGTTTCAGCCAAATACAGTGACCTGCTGCAGCACAGTGATGATTGCTGTTTAAGTAGGAGGTGTCTGTTAGAGGTTTTGTGCGCTTCAGAAAGAAATGAGGGTTAGCTGCAGCATGTGAGGTACTTTGAGATCTTTGGATGCTGGAGCCCAGCAAAATAGAAGGAAAAACGAGCTTAAAACACAGAGGCGTTTCTCTGACGCTGCTTCTCTAGCCTCTCTTGTGCGCTTGTCATCTGCTGTCAACAGACTGGAAATGAGTGAGATCCCTTAGTGCGTTCCTGCAAATGACCACCTCTGTTCTGGAGACACACCAGCTGCTCCTCAGGATTTCCTCTGAGTAAGTCTTTCCTCCTGGCTCAGCAGAATCCAAGACCTTGCGGGCGGCTTGCATGGCTCATGTCCTTCCCTGTTTAGCGAGACCCTGTAGCGTGTTGAAGCCGCTTCTTCTGGGGAGGAACAATCTGCTGTGACCCCTCTGACCCTGCTGCATACTCATAGATTCCAAGGCCGGAAGGGGCCGTTGGGATCGTCTGGTCTGACCCCCTGGATAACACGGGTCAGTGAACTGCCCCAAAACAGTTCCCAGAGCAGATCTTTGAGCTAGACATCCAATCTTGATTTAAACATTCAGTGATGGAGAATCCACCATGACCCTGGGTGAGTTGGTCCAATGGTTAATTACTGTCACTGTTAAAAATGTACAACTTATTTCCAGTCTGAATTTGTCCAGCTTCAACTTCTAACCGCTGGATCATGTTAGACCTTCCCCGGCTAGCCTGGAGACCCCGTTGTTCAGTATATTTGTTCCCCGTGCAGATACTGATAGATGGGGATCAAGTCACTCCTTCACCTTCTCTTTGTTAAGCCAAATAGACTGAGCTCCTTTCCTTGAGTCTATCAATATAAGGCAGGTGTTCTAATCCTTTAATTGTTCTTGTGGCTCTTTGACCCCTCTCCAATTTATCCACATCTTTATTGAACTGTGGGCACCAGCACTGGACACAGGATCCCAGCAGCAGTCACGCCAGTCCCAAACACAGAAATAAAATCACCTCTCTGCTCCCACCTGAGATTCCCCTGTTGATGCATCCCAGGATCGCATTAGCCCTTTTGACCTGAGCATCGCACTGGGAGCTCATGCTTAGTTGAATATCCCCCTCCCTGAGACACTGGCTTCCTAGGATAGAGTCCCTGGTGATGTGGGCCCCCCAGGTGCGCTCTGTAAGCCGTGATCTCTCTGGCTGGGACGTGGCACCTAGCTGAGGTGGTGGAGTTCCTGGTGATGGGCAGGAGCACTCAGAGAGAGAGAAGGAGGGTCCTCCTGTGCCCGGCTCGCAGCTGTGACATGAGCCAGGCTGGTGGGCTCAGGCGTGGTGGAGGGAGGAGGCTGGGAGCAGCAGGGCAGTGGAAACCCTTAAACCCAGAGGAGTCACTTTGGACTGCACCATCACCAACTGCACCTGCTGCTTCTGCTCTGGACTGTCCCTGCATTAACCAACCCCCTTATCTCTGCCACACACAGCCTGGCAGCAGGGGGTGGGGGTGGTGGAGGCGCCTCAGAGACGTGTTGTCTCTACATGTGCAGCAACGGGAGGCCAGCGGGTGAAAGGCGGGGGCAGGGTCTTGTCAGCTGCCCCCTCTGATAGAGGGCTCCCAACATGGGGCAGGTTGGGGGAGACACCCCCTGAAGATGTCTTGTTCTAAGGCCGTTCTGCACCTCTTTCATCCGAGAAACACCCTGTTGAGGGTGAGATCTGCCCTGTCCTGACCCCCACCATGTGATTCTGACTTGCTATCCTTGGAGGAGCTTCCAGGACGCCTGTGAACCGCGTGGGCCAGGCAATGAGAACCAAACTCTAGGGATCCTGCAGTCAGCCTGGTGGCAACGTGTGCCATGACAGGGGACTCGTGGGAGCACAGAACAACGTGGGAAGAACAGCTGGGACTCGGAGCAGCTCCCATGTCACTGATGGGGGAATAATAACCTCATGTGGGACCAGTACATTGACCTCTGCTTCTACCCCATCCTGTGCCAGCTGCTTGCTAAAGCACAGCCTTGGTGCTAGAGGGCCCGTGCCACTGAGGGACACTGGCACACTCCGACAGCCCCTCCTCCAATGTTACACTGCACCAGCAGAGAGACAACGGCTCTGTCCCCATAACGCAGCAGCCCCCAGACTCTGCTCTACCGACGGCTGCATGGGCAGCTGCTGCTGCCTAGTAATCGTGGCTATTACATGCCTAAAGACCAACCAAGATGGGGCCTCGTTGGGGCAGGTGCTGTACAAATGGTAGCAGGCTGCCCCTGCCCCAAAGAGCTGCCAATCGAAATAGACCTGACAGATCCAGGGTGGGGCTGGGGTAGAGCGTGAAAGGGCATGTGAGTGCCAGGACTTCATTTTTGGGTGGGATTAGTTAGGGAAGGGGATCAGTGACCTGGAAAGAGAAGGGGGCAAGGGGGCAGGGCCAGGGGGAAGAGGGTGAGGGGGGGAAGAGGGAGGGAGGGTGGTGCAAGCAGCCAGTCAGCACAGGGCAGATGTTATGCTTATAAAATAAACAGCAGGATCTTATTTAGAGGGACAATGAAATCCGTCACCTTTATTGTGAATACAAAAATTTCAAAAAGCAATTGCCTGCACACTTTCTCGCACATGCACGCACACGCGTGTGCACACTTTTACAAAGATGAAATATAGTTACTCAGTTGCTCATGTTAGTCCACTGGCCAGGTGGCTAAGACAAGAGGGACGGAGCAGGATCTGCCGGTGCGCACCGATGCTCTTGGACGATGATTGTAGAACCAAACCCAAAGTCCTCATCTTTCTGTTCCCTTTTGATACGGGTAAGCTTTTATGCCACTCTATGGGTTTTGCTTCATTATGCTGCATCTGCGTCCTGGTGTGATTATTAATCACCCAGATTTTACAAGCACAACCACTGTTTTTTATAGTTAATTTTTATTTTTTGAGGTGGATCCCAGGGTCATCAGGGTGGGCAGTCTTTGGCCATCTGGGTAAAAG
The DNA here is from genome assembly GCF_026122565.2 of Emydura macquarii macquarii. NCBI lineage: Eukaryota > Metazoa > Chordata > Testudines > Chelidae > Emydura > Emydura macquarii. The sequence goes on from NW_027131927.1 coordinate 5,867,033, forward strand.
TATGTTCACTCCCTTGAACATTCGAGGCTGGCGTCTTTTTCCCGTCCCTCCCTGGTCTCACACACACACATCATTCATTCATCTATTTACACCCTAATTTCTTAACATTTACTTAAAACTTGTAACTGGAAGACACAAGTGTCCTTCAGAAACAATAATGTTTCTTTTTATTTACAACATTCGCTACTCTTACAAAACATCCTCATTTAACATTGAATCTTTCTGTTTCAGAACATGTGCTGATGTTACTTTAAGCTGTGATCTTAAAACATGTACTTCAACAATAGCAACAGTTTCACAGAATGATTTTTGGTTACTTTACAGACAGGCTAATTCATGACCAGATGTTAGTTTTAAATAAATAGATGGTGGTTTCATACAAACTTATCAATAGTGAACAGATCACCCGAGATGGCCAAAATGAAAGGCCTCACAGAGACTGCTGTGGTGGTTTGTCACGTATTAAAAGAATAGTATTTTACATAGATTCAGTGTAACAGAATGAAGCTTTGGGCCTACGCAGAGAGAGGCTGCTCTCAACAGTAGCAAGCTGTGTGACTAGCCAAAGGTCCCTGCATCGGTGGCCCACCAATCAGCTGGGCTTTCTGGCTGGCTCCTCTCTGCCAGCGTGCAGGAGGGGGGCACCACCTTCCCGGGAGCCTGCGGGCTGCCCCTGTGTTTGAGCAGTGTGCTCTGGCGGGTTGTGGTCCCAGCGGTTGGGGCGGGCTGGCTGGGACGCCTGTAACCTCACCTGCTTTCCGGGCAGATTCGCTTCATCCTCATCCAGAACCGGGCCGGCAAGACGCGCCTGGCCAAGTGGTACATGCAGTTCGATGATGACGAGAAGCAGAAGCTCATCGAGGAGGTCCACGCTGTGGTCACGGTGCGAGATGCGAAGCACACCAACTTCGTGGAGGTAAGGCGCTCTCGTGTCCCGAGTGGGCAGCCGCCCTGCGCCCCAGTGTACAAAGCAGAGCCTCCCAGGCTGTTGCAGGTGTGATCTTGCCTCCTCTGCTGTAATCCTTCAGTTTATACCCACCCTGGGCTTGGAGATCTCCGTGACCGAGCCCTGCTGCTGCGGAGCTCCCAATGCAGCACACTTGCTATGCCAGCCAGTTGCGTAGGGATTCACAATTCTCCGGGTATATTTCCTCCTGCCACAAGCCATTAATGCCACGCCTTGTATCATCAGCCCCAGCTGGGCAGCAGGCCAACACTGAACTGCCATGATCTGATGAGATGGATACGGAGGCAGTGTTGCCTAATGGGCGGAGAACCGGACTGGGCCTTGGGGGACTTGGGTTATATTCCTGGCTGTGCCCTGGCCTGCTGGGTGACCGTGAGCAAGTTGTTACCTCTCTCGCTGCCTCAGTTTCCCCATCTGTGAAATGAGGATGATACTGACCCTCCTTCGTAAAGCACTTCGAGGTCTCTGGGTGAAAAGCGCTAGATTAGAGCTGGGGTTATTCTGTAGACTCGGGTATTGTGGGCGAGACGGGTGAGCCCTCGGGCTGTGTTGTCTGACATGCTCCATGCTGTAATGCGGTACTCCATGCACTGCTGCCCTGTGTTTCGTTCTGGGAAGCGTCTCCGGATGGGGCTCAGTGGCTCGAAGGGACTTGTCATTTTGAGGACTTCAGTTTTTAGGGTCTTGATTAGAGACCTGGCTTTCCTCCGGTGCCGGGCAGTTGCCCTCTGACAATCGGACTGCTTTCGGGTGTCGAGTTGGACAACCTACAAATCACTGGCCTCCTTGGCAAACCTTGGCCTGCAGCTGCCACGGGCAGGGCCATGTGTGCAGCTGTCAGACTGCCCCCCTGACACAGGCGCATCGTGTAGTGGTGAAGAAGCAATTGGCTGCTGGACTCTGAAACCTCCTGCAGTGTAAGGGTATGTCCACTCTGCATCGGAAACCCACTGCCCTTGTGGCGTCGGTGTTTCCAAGCCCGCGCCTGAGTGTCCCTACTGCAGTGTAAACCTGGACTTCCAGTGGCTGGACCCAGGTCTCACAGCCATGCTCACGCGTCTGCAATGTGCTGCGCAGACCTTCTGACTCGGGGCTGTGGCTTGAGCTGCGTCCACATTGCAAAAGGACAGGGCTTGGACCCCAGTTGCTGTGGGGAGTCGGGCCCTGACCTAGCCCCTAGCAGGGTCCTAGGGCCTAGGTCCTGAGCGCTTGCTGACCCGAGTCAGGCTGATTTGTGTGTGGATGGCGGCGGGGCTCGGGCTCCACGCTGATGCTGAGCCTCGGCTTAGTGTGCGGGGTAGATGTAGTCTTAGAGATGGGCTGGCCTCATCCACAGTTCAGGCCTACCGGTGACTGCAGCAGCCGTGATCCAGTGGAGTCCCCTCCCTGTGTATATCAAGCACTCTGAAGCACTGTATGGCTTCCAGGCAGGCCCCGTCATTGCAAGATATGAGCACCTGGCACCATTAATGGGTTTATTGTGATTAATAATCATGTTTATTACAATAATGCCCAAGATCTAACCAAGCCTGGGGGCCCATAGGGCTAGGCTTTGTCCTTCCAGGCTCCCCATCTGAGGCAGGGAGGTTTTGCTCTTCCCACTGTATAGCTGGAGATCTGAGGCGTGCGTGGGCTAAGGGCAAGATTGTCAAAAGCGGCCAGAGAACCAGAAGGGGAGTTGCACAAAGCCCCATAGCAGCTTTGTGACTTGCCCAGATCCAGGGGATTGTGGCTGAGTCGGGAATTGAAGCCAGATCAGCTGCGACCTAGTCCTGGCCGCCCTCCTGCAGACTGCTGCAGAGAAACAATGTGGGGCTCCCTGCTTTGGGTCCGATCTGTTTAGTTAAGAAGAGAAGAACGATTTGCACTGAAACTTTCCATTGCAATCAGGGCTGTCTCCCACCAGTGGAAGCTGTTTTCTAACCAGCGGCCAGGCCTTAGAGGGGGAAGTTTTGTTCAGTGCTTTGAACAGTTGGGACTCCTGGGTAGAGCTGGGCGCCTAACTGATTTCTCAGTTCACTGGCAATCTCGAGAAGTCGGGGAAAATCCTTTTGGCTCAGACCCAAACCAGAAACTTTTGGCAAACCGCAAAGTAAAATAAATAAATTAAAAAATCTATTTGGGGTCAAACAAAATGTGTCGACTTGATTTTGAGCATTTTAAAACAGTTTTGATTTTGTAACAAACAAAATTCAAGGTATACTTTAAACAAAAAGTTGCTTCGAATCAAAACGTTTCATTTTGAATCCGTCAGAAAGAAACATCTTGAGGGGGAGGAATTTTTTTTAGGGTGTTTTCCCCTAAACAAACAATTTAGCGAAATGTCCTCAAATTCGCAAAATGTCTGTGTTGCCAAATCTGCATTTTTCACTGGGAAAAAACTCCCCTCCTGCGTGAAGAAGGCAGGGCATTTATTTCCCTTTCCTGCCCAGTGGCTGGCTGGAGGGAGGGATGTGCTATAGGACCTGGAGGCAGCAGCACGGCCGGTGATCCCGAAGGGGGCTAGCAGAAGCTGTGCAGGGGTGTCTGACCCAGGTGCTTCTCAGTGTGCAGCACAGACGCCAGCTGCTCCTCTTCCTTTCTCTCCTAGTTCCGGAACTTTAAGATCATCTACCGGCGCTACGCGGGGCTGTACTTCTGCATCTGCGTGGATGTGAACGACAACAATCTGGCCTACCTGGAGGCCATCCACAACTTTGTGGAGGTGAGCAGTGCCCGCGGCCCCTGCCCTTCACTTAGTGCATCTCAGCTGAGCCATCTCATGGCTTGATCCTTTGGGCCAGCCCCTGCCGGCTCCCCAGAGAGATGCAGCCCTAAAGAGAGAGCGATCTGCTTTCCACAGCCCCTCGCTGTGCTGGCAGGAGGGTCTGCGGTTCCTGCCCCTCTGATCCTGGCTGTAATGGGACAGCACATTAGTGCATCATCCTTCAGGTTGAGTGGGGGCTGGGCGTGTGTCAGAGGGGTTAGGCTAAAGCACTCGCTGAATTATAGGCAGTTGCTACTGAGTCCACTGGCAGCAAGGGATCTGCTTCGGTGACCCTTTTCTGAACAGAGATGTATCCCACCCAGGGAATGGTTTGAACCATTGCAGTGTCTGGCAGCTGAAAGCAGAGGTCAAATTAACACCATCGGAACAGCTGACCTGGGGACAGAGTGGGTTTTCCGTCACTTGGAATCTTAAAACCAGGTGGGCTGCATCTGAACACCCCACGCTCACTCAGACAGGTCTGGCTGAAGGCAGGGATCCTGAGTGGGGTTCTGTGCGCTGTTACGCAGGTGGTCAGCCCAGCCAACCACAGTGAGCCCTTGGGGATTTAGCATCTCTTACCGAGAGACGCCACAGCTCCTTTGTTGTCCCGGTCTCTGAAATCCAGCTATCCTTTCTCTTGGCCCAGGTTTTGAATGAATATTTCCACAATGTCTGTGAGCTCGACCTGGTCTTCAACTTCTACAAGGTGAGCTCAGCCTGGCAGGGAGGGGAGCAAAGGACCAGTTGCTCTGTGGATCCCTGCAGTTGCTGCCTAGCATGTTCTTGTGTCGGCCCGACCTGCAGGCTTGGGGACCCCATCCTGGGCAGCAGTGACTCTGAAAAAGATTTGCGGGGGGTGGTGGATAATCAGTTGAACATGAGCACCCAGTGCAGTGCTGGGGCCAAAAGGGCTACTGTGATCCTTGGGTGTATCAACGGGAATCTCAGATAGGAGCGGTGAGAATAATAGAATCAGGATTCCATGAGAGGTTATTTTCCCTCTGTATTTGGCACTGGTGGATGCCTGTGTCCAGTTCTGGTGCCCACAGTTCAAGAAGGATGTGGATAAACTGGGGAGGGGTCAGAGAAGAGCCACTGGGATGATTAAAGGGTTAAAAAGCCAGCCTTGTAGTGATAGACTCTAGGAGCTCAATCTGTTTAGCTTAACAGAGAGAAGGTTAGGCAGTGACTGGATCCCTGTTGATCAATGCCTACCCGGGGAACAAATATTTAAGAGGGGCTCTTCAGGCTAGCAGAGGAAGGTCTGACATGATCCAGTGGCTGGAAGCTGAAGCGAGACAAATTCAGCCTGGAAAGAAGGCGGACGTTTTTAACAATGACAATAACTAACCATTGGAACAATTTACAAGGGTCATGGTAGATTCTCCATCGCTGACGATTTTAAAATCAAGATGGGCTGTTTCTCTAAGAGTTCCGCTCTGGGAGTTATTTTGGGGCTGTTCTCTGGCCTGTGTTGTAGCAGGGGTCAGACTCGATGGTCACAATGGTCCTTCTGGCCTCGGAATCGATGAATCATTGCTGCTCTGAGCGTGCCACACCGTCCCCTCTCCTGGGTGCGGGGAGGGAGGTTAAACATTCAAAATGCAACCTGTTACCTATGCAGTCCTTGTCAGGGGAGGGGGATTTTAGAGGGCTGGAGTGTAGCAGGGAAGAGGTTAAGCTGGTCCCTATTTGATGGCTATGGACCCACTTGCCAGGCCTCAGTACTGCAAGGGTCCCACTGTGCCAAGCTCCACGGCTTTGGGAGAGGGCGCAGGAGTCAGTCTTTCTACCCTCCCGGGTCGGAGCCAGGCACAGCGTTTTCCTTGGAAATGCTTTTTGGAGGCACTTGATGGAAGAACCAAGGGGCCCTGTCGTGGGCTGCCTGTGTGCTGGAGAGCTCCCTGGAGGGAGAGGCAGCGCTCAGAGATGTATGCCCGAAGCGGTCCTCGCTGTGTCTGGCTCACGGGCGGTCTGTTCTTGCGGCAGGTTTACACCGTGGTGGACGAGATGTTCCTAGCCGGCGAGATCCGCGAGACGAGCCAAACAAAAGTCCTCAAGCAGCTGCTTATGCTGCAGTCCTTGGAATGAGGGAACTGGATGGAATCGGACCCATCCTGCCTCTGGACAACTCCTTGCACCCAGCCCCTGAATCAGTGACTGTCTCAGAGCGAATTTAGCCACTCTCCGTGGGGGGAGGGGGAGACGCCCTCTCAAATGGATCAGAACCACAAGTTGAAAATTTCAGTCACACCTCCCCCCCCACACAAATGTGGTGGCCGAAATCCTGTGGGGGGTGGGTGGGTGGGTCGGCCGAACGGCAGAGAGTGACTATTTAAAAAAACAAAAAACCCATTAGCCCTGTGACACATCCGTCCCCGAGCCTCTATCTTCCCTCCATGTACCCAGTGTGCTGCCCCCCGCCTGCCCGCTCTTTGTGTCAGTGTGTTGTGCCGAGTCTGCAGTAGAAGTGGGACCATGCGCGTGTTACCCTCTGGTGAGAGGCAGCCATGCCCTGTGGCCAGTGATGAATCGAAATAAACCATCTGTGAAACACTCCTTCCTCTGTGATGGTCTTTGAAGGGCCTGGCAGAAGCAAGCGGGTGGGGGTGGGATTCTTGGAGGCAGTTTTGACGTAAGGCGCATGCAGGAAACTCCTGCTGGGATGTTGCTGTCTGGCATTGGGAGGCAGGCATGTTCTCTGAGCTCAGTCTCCACCGGCCTCTGGTGTTCCCCACCTTCAGCGCCTCTGCCGGTTGGACAGCACAGACAGGCACCAGAGCTGCTGGGGAAGATGTGTCTGGGGGGAGAGGGTAGGTTTTTCCCCCAAGGACAAAGTGTTTTGATGAAATTTTGCATGGAAAATCAGGGCAAAAAACCCAGAAATGTTTGTTTTCAGCCCAATTATTTCAATTCTGAAATGCTGCCGTGGTGCATCATGGGATTTGCAGTTCAGGCACCTTATGCTCCCGTTCTCCCCATAGGCTGCTCGGACTGCTGCTCTCATGATGCACCAGAGTCTTCCTTTCTGAAGGGAGGGTAATGTATCATGGGAGATGTAGTCTGGCTGGGAAGCCCAGCTCATGGAGGAGAACAGAAGCCATAAGGCACAGTGGCCATTTCAGGAATGAAATATTTCAGCTGTAATATGTAGCTTAAACAAATAAGTAGCTCTGTGTGCGCCCGAGGGCATCTGGAGCTGCTGCGTGACCGTCCGATGCTGCAGGGAGTTCACCAAAGAGCCGGGGCTGTTGCTCCGAGCAGCTTTCTCCAGAGCTTGGACGGCATGTACTGCTGAGGAATTTGCCTGCTGTCTCGCCACAACACAGTAGTGGCTCAGTCAGGGCTTCAGGGTCCCAGGGTGTGAGGCACTGTACATGTGCCACACCAAAGAGATGGTGCCTACCCTGAAGAGCAAAACCTAGCTCTTACCACTCATGGCTTTCAAATGCGGACAGTACCACCAATCCCATTTTACAGATGGGAAAACTGAGGCATAGAGAGGGACTTGGCCCAAGGCCAGCAGCAGAGCTAGGAATAGAATGCAGATCTCCTGTGTCCCAGTCTGCTGCTCTAGCAGTTAGGCATCGCTGCCTCTCCCTGATTGCAACAGCCAATGTCTATGTTGCTAGTGGGGTCCTGCAGAGGTGGGTTCTTGGCCCTATGCGATTTAATATTTTTATTAATGAGCTGGAAGAAAATAAAATCATTGCTGATAAAGTTTGCAAATGACACACAAATTGGGGGCGTGGTAAACGACGAAGAGGACCGGTCGCTGAGAGAGAGCAATCTGGCTGGCTTCATAAGCTGGGTGCAAGCCACTCGTGTGTGTTTAATATGGCTAAATGTGAATGAAGAGAGCTCGGAAGAATGACTGCAGACTGTGGTACAGGATGGAGGATTCTCTGCTGCGAAGCAGTGACTTTGAAAGAGGTGTGGGGGGGAGTTGGACAATCAGCTGAACGTGAGCGCCCAGCATGATGCTGCGGACAAAAAGGCTAATGCGATCCTCGGATGTAGAAATGGGAATCTCGCCCAGGAGCAGAGAGGTTATTTTCCCTCTATGTTTGGCTCTGGTGCAAGCGTTGCTGGGATCCTGTGTCCAGTTCTGGTGCCCACAGTTCAAGAAGAGTGTTGATAAACCAGAAAGGGGTCAGAGAAGAACCACGAGAATGATTAAAGGGTTAGAAAACCTGCCTCCAGGAGCTCAACCTATTTAGCTTAACACAGAGACGGTTAAGGGGTGACTTGATCCCAGACTATCAGTGTCAGCCTGGGAACAAATATTTGATAATGGGCTCTTCAATGTAGCAGAGAAAGGCCTACCACAATCCTAGGGCTAAAAGTAGAAGGTAGACAAATTCAAACCAGAAATGAGGCGTAAATGTTTAACAGAGAAGGTGATTAACCAGTGGAACAATTGATCGAAGTTCATGGTGGATTCTCCATCGCTGGCAATTTTAAAACCAAGACTGAATTTTTTTTCCCTAAAAGATCTGCTCTAAATCAAGCAGGAATTAATGAAGGGCAGTCCTACAGCCAGTGCTGTGCAGGAGGTCAGACCAGCCGGTCACAATGGTCCTTCTGGCCTGGGAACCCATGAATTGATATGTGATGCTTCAAAAGAAAGTTAGTGCCGCACCTAAGCCCAGAGAGGAGCAAAGAATCCCCGCCCATGCGGTGAGCGTTTATCACACCTCTCATCTTGACATGCTGGACTAGATCTGAGAAGGGTCAGAGACTGCCTCAGAGCCCAAGGCAGCAAATTCCAGAAGCTTATTGCTTCTGAAACAGCCCTTTAATGTAACCATGCACCCGCTTGTTCTTCTGTTTATATGTGTGGTGCAATGCAGCGTCAGCATCGGGGCTGAGCCTAAACACGGCTGCTCTGGAGAGATGCCGGCTGGCCCAAGTGTGATCCAAATGCACAAATGTCGCCAGCTAGGCCTGGATCTACAGCCACCAGAGGGAGCTCTGACTGCTGAAACATTACTGTTTCAGCCTGCACAGATTTCTCTAGTGTCTTGGGACCAACACGGCTGCAACACCACTGTGTACAGATCTTCCTTGGCAGCGCTGAGGCTTGTGTATTTTAACCATGTGTCAGAGCGTTCCCTCGTGGAACTGCTTTATTCTCCCCTTGTCCTGGATTCACTTGCGTCATGGCTGCTATCCATGACGTACACACAGTGATTGAGATCAGGGCCCCGTCGGGCTGGGCGCTGCCCAGACACACAGTAAGAGAAAGTCCCCGTCCCAAAGAGCTCACTGTCTGCACAGACAAAGAGTGGGAGGAGATACTGAGTCGTAGAGGGGAAGGGGCTTAGCCAAGGTTATTGGCAGAGCTGGGAACAGAATCCAGGTGCCTGGAGTCCAGGGTGCCCTCAATTGCCTCATTGACAGAATGGATGGGAGCTCCTTTGCTTGATCCATATAAAAGTACCTTAGGCCGTACACTAGACAACAATCATGCGCTGTCCTCCAATGAAGGACGACCTGGCACCTAGTGAACATCCTTATGTGCAAGTCCCTTCACAGCTTTCCTGCTGGCTCTCTCTCTGCTCTTCTTCCTGAGTGCCCTGCCTCCTCCATCTAATCCACAACCCCCACCTCTGCTTTCCCTTCATCTCTCCTCTAATGCCTGCTGCCTCCCTCCAGTACCGATGTTCCCCCAAGCTCTCATCTGCTGCCCTCCCATCCCAGTGTCAGTCACTCCTATGCTGAGCGTCTGTGGGAAAGGACCATCACTTCTCCTCTCTCTGGTGCAGACTGTTCTGATCCTGCATTCTGGTACTAAAGGGCCCTTTAATTTAGCGGCGAAAGCCAGAAAAAGACCCAGTGGCTGGCAGTTAAAGCCAGATGAATCCCAACACTCATTTTTTACAGTGAGGATGATTAAACACTGGAACAAGTGGCCCCGGGAAGTGGTGGATTCTCCATTGGTTGACGTCTCTGAATCCCACCTCTCTGCCTTTCTGAGCGATGCTTTGTCCAGCACAAGTTATGTGACTCAATCCAGGGGGAAGTGGATGAAATTCTCTGGCCTGTGTCTACGGGAGGGCAGGCTAGATGATCTAATGGTCCCGTCTGGCTTTAAACTCTCTGAATGAAAACAGTCTCTGAGCAGCTGCTCTTTTCATCACAGGTGCTAGAGCTAGGAGGGTTGCTGCACCCCGTGGCTGGAAGTGGTTTCCATCATATGCGGGATTTGCAGTTTGGTTCAATGGCTCTCAGCACTCTCACTACACACTGTTCCAGCCCTCCTGCTTTTCATGCTGAGGGGCAGATGTTTTGGGTCTCGGCTGCAAATGCTTCTTTCAGCGTCCAGGACGAGTTCTCTTCAGCAGGAGCGAGAGGCCTGGCCGCTCCACTTAAGGTGGTGCTGCAGCTGATGCAACCCACCTTGGCTGTTTCACCCTCTGTGGCTGTTGGCACATCTCGCTGTTCCATTGCAGCGTAACCCAGCCCAGCCCCCGGATTTCCACTTCTTTGGTGAGATGATGCAATTTGTGGGGGAAATAACAGCAGCTTGCTCTGAATGCGTCAGAGGAGGAAACTGAATAGCCCAGGTGTGCGGAGGGCTGGGCAATGCCTGGGTTCTCTGCCTGGCTCAGAGAGGCAGCGTGATTCAGGGTGTGTCTATGCTGCAATCACAGGGGGCGATTGCAGCTCAGGTGGGCAAACCTGAGTTAGCTTTAATCAAGCGAACGCGGGCACTGGAGCAGTGAAACCATGACAGCGCGTGCTTCAGCAGCACCGGCTGCCCCTCAAGTCATTACCAGGGTGCTCAGTGAGCTTATACAACCCCTGCTGCCGCTCCAGTACTCAAACTAGTTAGATGAAAGCGAGCTCAGGTATGTCGAACCGAGCTGCAATAATCACACCCTGTTATCCCAGCGAGAGACACCCTGCACGGTGTAAGCAGGGGCAGGGCTAAATCTGGCTCTGGGGTGGAGCGTAGCCTCCAGGGTGTTCAGAGCAAAGCTGTACTGAGCTGCCAGGCTCCTGGGTGCTCTGGCTTTGCTGTGCCGTCTTGGCCAAGAAAATGAGGTTGGTTTAACTACGTTGGTTGGGGTGTGAAAAATCCACACGCCTGAGTGTAGAATCATGGAAGGTATGGTTTGGAAGGGACCTCAGGAGGTATCTAGTCCAACCCCCTGATCAAAGCAGGACTAACCTCAGCTAAATCATCCCAGCCAGAGCTTTGTCAAGCCGCACCTTAAAAACCTCTAAGGATGGAGATTCCACCACCTCCCTAGGTAACCCATTCCAGTGCATCACCACCCTCCTAGGGAAATCTTTTTCCTAATATCCAAGCTAGACCTCCCCCACTGCAACTTGAAACCATTGCTCCTAGTTCTGTCGTCTGCCACCACTGAGAACATCTTAGCTCCATTCTCTGTGGAACCCCCTTCAGGTAGTTTAAGGCCACTATCAAATCCCCCCTCATTCTGTTCTTCTGCAGACTAAACAAGCCTAGACTAAACAAACAACATAGTTAAGGCCTCCTAAGTCCCCTTACAGGCAGCGGTAGGTTGACAGAAGAATTCTTTGGTCAACCTAACTACTGCCTCTCAGGGAGGTGGGTTACCCCTCCCGTCAATGCAGGTAGTGTCTACACTGAAGTGCTACCGCCCCCTTTACAGGCTTTCCTATGCATTTTTAAAATGTGTCCAGTTCTCTTGTTGTTTGAAGTATCAACTGCATCTCGTGAGAATTCCTCCTTTTGTTTGTAAAGAATTTTATCACACCCCAGGGGGAGTGTGACCCATGAAAGAGAGCAACCTACTTCTCCTGGCATATGAAAGTGAGCTGACTTCAAACCCCATGGCAGTGTAGAGGAATTCAAATACCATTATCCAAGAAGACTTCCGCTTTAGTTTATGAGCAGCCTTTACATTGCATAGCACTTTCATGTGGAGATTGATGCTTTTCTATTTCTGCATCTGAATTTTTTGAATGCCTGAATATTTGTGGGACTGACCAATCCCATAAATATGTCTCTCTTCTTTTCTTGTTTCAGAAAAACAAAATGAAAAAAGGTTTCTGCCTGAGAGAGTGTTTTTCACTAAGCACATGAACTTCCAAACACAACTGCCCCCTCCCCCATATCAATGTCCTTGCTACAGGACTGCATGTACTTTACACATCTTAATTATACAGCACAACTGCGAGATGGGCAAACACTGCCATTATCCTTGCATTGAGGGGGAGGCAACTGGCTGAAGGCCCCAGAATGAGTTGGTGGTAGATGCAGTATGAACAGGTGCCATGCCAGGGTACCCCCTTGTGGCCTGGGGTTGCCTTGTGGTTCCCTTCCTCAGTTTCCCTCTGAGTTCCCAGAATAATCCAGTCACAGCCAAGCTCTTTATAACAGTGCTCCCTTTCTCCAGAGGTCTAATATATTAAATAGCATTCTGCTTCCAAAGGCCCCTTTCCACTCACCTCTCAAGTTTAGGGTCTCACATTCCTCCTTCCTGGTACTGTGTTTCTAGTCCTGGCCTCCCTAGTCTGTTGACACCCCCCAGGTTCAAGGAACTTCACAACTCTCCTTACAGGGGCTGTGACCCAGCTGAGTTCTCTCCCCCTGCCCCCCGCTATTCAGACTCTTGCTGTTCCACAGGTAGGTCTAATAACCCCAAACCCCATCTATGTGGGCTGTGGGGGAGGCCTTGCAGGTCACGAGCGCATGATAAAAGCCATGGAGGAGCAAACGGAGCAGCTAAAGTCACTACTAACATTGCAGACTGAATACAAAACTGTTTTCCATGCCTCCGCAAACTCCACCCACGCATTCCTACCAAACTCCCAGCCTCTCTCGGTACCCCATTCACTCCATCCCTTCAGACAGCGTCCAGAACGATAGCTGGACTTACACACAGCTGTCGTAGCTCACACTGCACCTCACTGCTTTCTCCCTTCCAGCCCAGCTTTTTGTGGGTGTTGTGAATAATTGTTATTTAATAAAGACATTGTCTGTGAAGAATAAGCAATCTTTATTTGTCTCTTGCCCATAGTGGTTGCAGCTCACATTGGTACACAATGCAAGGTGGATAGCAGTCATAACGTGGCACAGCGCTGTTTACAAAGACACCTTATTGTTGCTCATTGTCAAAATGGCTACTCAAGGCCTCCATGATTTGAATGGCCCCCCGTTGTGCTCCTCTAATAGCCCTGATATCTGGTTGCTCAAACTCAGCCGCAAGGTGATCTGCCTCTGCGCTCCATTCAGGGAGAAACTTTTCACCTTTAGCTTCACAAATATTATGGAGCACACAGCAGGCAGCTATAACCATGGGAATATTTTCCTCATTTAGGTCTAAATTGCCATAAAGGCATCGCCAGTGAGCTTTTAATCTGCCAAACACACATTCCAGGGTCGTTTGGCACCTGCTCAACCTGTTATTGAAGTGGTCCTTGCTGCTGTCCAGGTTGCCAGTATAAGGCTTCATGAGCCATGGCAGTAAGGAGTGGGCTGGGTCTCCCAGGATCAATATGGGCATCTCAACATCCCCCATTTGAATCTTTTGGTCTGGAAAGAAAGTCCCTGCTTGCAGCTTTCTGTAAAGGTCAGTGTCCCTGATGATGCATGCGTCATGCACCTTCCCTGACCAACCTATGTTGATGTCAGTGAAACGCCCATGGTGATCCACAAGCACCTGCAGAACCATAGAGAAATTCCCCTTTCTATTGACGTACTCCGTCGCAAGATGGCCAGGGCCAAAATTGGGATATGGGTGCCGTCTATCGCCCTGCCACAGTTAGGGAATCCCATTGCTGCAAAGCCACCCAGTATTTAATGCACATTTCCCAGAGTCACAGTTCTTTGTGATTAATGGCCCTGCGTACTTGTGATAACACAGCTCCAGTGGTGGACTTCCTCACTCCAATCTGATTAGCGACCGACCGGTAGCACTCTGGAGTTGCCAGTTTCCACACGGTGATCGCCACGCACTTCTCCACTGCGAGGGCAGCTCTCATTCTGGTGTCCATGCGCCGCAGGGCAGGGGCCAGCTCCGCACAGAGTTCCATGACAGTGGCTTTGCGCATTTGAAAGTTCTGCAGCCACTGCTCGTCATCCCAGACCTGCATAATGATGCGATCCCACCACTCAGTGCTTATTTCATGTGCCCAAAAGCGACAGTCCACTGTGTGCAGCTGCTCCGTGAATGCCAAAAGTAATCCGGTGTCGCTTCTTTCCATGGCACAGCGCAGGTCAGGCACCTCGGATTCCTGTTCCGATTGGAAACTCATGATGTGTTGCATGACCATCCGCAATGTGTTCAGGACACTTACCACAACAGCGGAGAGCAGTGCAGGAGCCATCCTTTCAGATAGAGATGGTGGGCGCACAGGAAATGGGGGCTGTTGAAAAATGCTGTGAAATGCATTCAGAAACCCATGGAATGACGGGACAGAAATCACTGCATCATGGGACGTTGAACCCGCACCCATGATCCACTGCGATCCTCTCCGCCTTCCCACAACTCCTAGTGGCACAAGATGGTGAGTTGCACGGTGGGATAGCTGCCCACAGTGCACTGCTCTCACTGTTGATACTAAAGCACCAGCTCTGGACACGCTTCAGCGACACAGTGAGTATGAGGGCAGTCATGATCACCTTCCAGCACAGCAATAACCTGCAGAATGCAAATGGGTGAGGATCACTGTGTTCAATGGATTCCAAGGGCTGGACACACCAGCCTTGCCTTGCTTCACGTCTCTTCTTCCAGCTTCCCTTCCATCAGTCTGTGCAGCTTTCACCCTGGATGTAACAAGCTGCACTAACAATGCAAAGCCAACTGGGTGCTGGGAAGAAACCCTTTGGCAAATGCCAAAGCTCTGAGCAAAAAGCCTTTTGCTGGGTTACTTGAGCCCTTCACTCCGCATCTGAATCTGCTGCCAGCTCACCAGACATGCAAACCAGGCAGCTCCACTGCGAGGCTTTGCATATGGTCACAGACAGGGACAAGAGCAGGTGTTTTAGCACGAGCCGAGCCAGACTGGATCAAACCAGATTTCATCCTTTATCTTAAGGCTACACTTCTGCCAGGGACAGAATCAAGGTGACAGTTTTCCAGGCTTCAAATCCAAGGCAAACATCAAACAAAGTGTAAGCCATTGCTTAAAAAAAGCCGGCTGAATAAGTAGATGCCAGAAGAGCCTGGAGCCCTGGATTTGTCAGAGAGAACACTCTATAAATCACTGACTCCATGGCTGTGCTGAAGCCAGCTCGGCAGCAATTAGAGAAAGGCCGTGTTAAAAGGAATACGCCCCAACAAGCCAGACCTTGCATCTCTGACTCCGTACAGTGTTTTTTAGGTAATTGTAGAAACAGTCTGACCCGTGGGGAGCCATGGGTCGGAGACCCAAAGTGAAGGAAACGGAGATACATAGATCCCAGAAGAAACCATTATGGTCATCTACTCTGACCGCCTGCATAGCACAGGCCAGAGAATTCACCCAGTGATTTCTGCATCCAGCCCCTAACTTCTGGTTGAGCGAGAGCATCCCTTTTAGTTGTTCCACTTGACTTAGGAGCAGGTCTCTTTGACTCTCCTGGAGACTTAGGCTCCCACAGCCCACATCCTCAAAAGCATGAAGTCCTCTGTGACCCAGGAAAGCATTGATGCCAACTGGCAGAGGGCATGAGAGGTGCATATTACAGAACTCCCCTGGGTCTGAAAGCTACATAATAGTTAGCCAAGGGGTGGCACATAAGGTCTCTGTTGAGAGCCTGCAGCCCACTGGTCATTATAATCATTGCAATACGCATGTAAGGATGTTATTTAAAATGTTGCATGTCTAGATTGAAACCTGTGTTCTTAAGGTCTGTGGGTTAAGACAGGCCACAAAGGCGATAAACGGGCTCTGGTCAGGCGGTGTGTAGGAGACACTTATCTCCCTGGAAGCTTATTGTGTGTCTTACAATCGGAGTCTCTTTGCACACAGAGCCACCAGCTAATCAAGACTGTGAAGTTGACAAGAAAGCTCAAAATCTACCGGCAGGGACACACAGCAGTGGGGTGTCCTGTTTGTGACTAAGATCAAAGAGTTAGTTTGGTTTCTCAGGAGAATGCAAGGAGAAAACACAGGATCCTTTGTCTTGTGGCCAAGCTGCCAGAGCGTTTGTCTTACGAATGGAGGGTCACGGCTGGCCTGGCCGTTAAAGGCTGGGAGACAGATGGTGGGAGAGCTAACCTCTGTGAGACAGTGGAGTGTCGGATCAGGGAACTTTGGGCTCTAGAAGGCGGGTTATGATTTTGTTTTAGATGTAACCCATTGTTTCCAATACTTCCACCTCCTTGCTGTTACTTGAAGTGCTGTTCTTCGTGAGCTAAACGTGCACCTGATTTCAGCCCAAACCTAGCTACGTGCTGGGAGTTCAGCTGGGCTGTGAGCCAGGGTGGAACTGGTAAGCTGGCCTGTAGTGTTCCTTTGAGTGCCCAGGGGACCAGGGGCTTGGTGCTCTAGGGTGACTCTTGGAGAGCTCAGAGGCTGTCACGTGCCCGTTGCTGGCCTGCAGAGGGATAACGGAGCCTGCATAGGCAGAGAGAGGAGTGCTGGTGCTGCTGGTGGATTCAGGGCACAGACCAGGACTCCTCACGCTAAGGGCAGGAGGGAGCGTCGTGCTTCACAACCCTGGTGCTCCCGGGACGCATCAAAGCCCCTAACATCCATTGATTTCAATGGGATTCAGGTGCCTAAACAGTGTCAAGGATCTAGACCCAAGTGCTTAAGTCTCTTTTGAAAATGGAACTCAAGATCTAGAGAGGTGCCTAGTGGTATTTTCAAATGCGCCCTAGCAGGTTCGGAATCTCACTCTCATTCCAATGGGAGTTAGGTGACGAACCTGCTTAGGTGCTTTTGAAATTACCACTAGGCATCTAAATACCTTTGTATCGCTGGGCCTTAGGCTCCTAAGTCACTCAGGTGCTTCTGAAAATGGTACCCCTCTTCTCAGCCAGTTAACACCTGGGATGGTCTCAGCGCTTGGGGACTGTGTGTGCGGTGCAGCGTCGAAGCCATTTGTGGCCTGCAGTGTTCGATCCAGACCTGCTCTACTTCAAACAGGAATTAATTCAGGGAAGTCCCATGGCCCGTGCTACACAGGAGATCGGGTTAGATGGTGTCTTCTGGCGGGGAGTCTAGCAATCCCAGGGCAGCCTGTCTCAAAGCACGTCTAGTAACATCTCAGCCTTACTCTGTGGGTTAGATTTGGCCCTTTCCCTTTATCCATCCCTCACTGGGCAAGTTGGCTGCAGAACGTGCCTTGATCAATTCAACTGTAGGGTCCCGCTGACGTGCGCGGAACTCTCTGCCCAGCGTCTTCATGAAGAAATCTCATAGATAAGCCTCAGCACTCAGGACAGAGGGTGGTTTCCATTAACCTCTTATCCTGCTCCCCCCCAGATCAGAAAGTCTCTCCCTCTGGTTTGCTGCCAGATTGGAGCTGGGGACCCCTCCAAGCCCTTGGAAAGGATTTTTCTCTTCTCAGCTGCCTCACTGAGGCTGCATTTACCAGGCAATTGAGGGCAGATATTATAACCTAGGAATCGCAGCGCAGTAAAAGGCTCCGCTGTAGCCACCCACAGACTCGGGTAAAAGTGTAGCCCAGATTCTTCAGAGAAGTGGGGGGGGAGGAATCCCATAGTGCCCCTGGGTGTATGATGCGCTCTACCCACACATCCCAACAACCATCACAGGTACCAGCACTACCCCCATATCCCATAATGCCCCTGTGTGTATGATACCTACACATCCCAACAGCCCACAGGTACCAGCACTACCTAGGCAAATCTCTGCCACTTGGCCATCCCCTGATTTATCCAGTGCCCCATTACACTCCTCACCACCTCTCTGGCATACCACTGTGATGCCACCCTCTGCCCTGGTCCCACAGGCATCACAAGCTAGCCCAACAGGGGCACAGCAGGGGCTATCTCCCATCCCTCCTGGGGACCAGCAGGGGGTACCACAGCCCCTGCCCCAAACCAGGGCTTGACAGCGGTGCCCCCAGCCCCATGAGGTGCCGAGTGCCCTCATCTGGCATGGGCCCATCTTGCGGAATCAGCCACTCTGGTTTAGTAACTTTGAAAAAGCCATTCTCCCCTCCCTCCCCCCCGAAAAAGCTTTAACCTGGAGATTAAAAGGCAAACTGGGGGCAAACTGGTTCCCCCCCAGGGACCAGAGCGTTTGATGGCGCCAGAGCCTGGCACCGCTGGCTGCCAAAGGGCGGGTGCTGATGGCAGGAAGGGAGTGTTTCTGTTTGCATGCTATACAAATGCAGGATAATTAAGTGCTTAGTTCTTGCTGCCTCTTGCACAGAAAATTCCCCTGCCCCCGGCATGATGGGCAAGCCAATAATTACTGGGTGATTAGCGTGAGAACGTGGGCAGTTAGCACTGAAAGGCTGCCGCTCTCTTCCAAGGTTTCTGCAGTCCCTCCGCTGCCAGAGCAGGTGAGATTAACCAAAACCAAGGGACAAAGAGCCCAAGAGACCCATTAGCACTAAATTGTCCCCTGCGAAGCCTCCCCCCCCGCCCCCCCCCCCCGTAGGGCTAAACCCCTCGAGCAATCTAATTACAGGGGCAGGGGCAGTCCACCAGAACGGCAACCTTGTTGGATGTCGGGGCCACTTACGCGAGGCACTTGAGTGCATGACTCCTCTCGGTTCTGCTCCGAAGGCCCTTCCGAGAGGCGCAGGACTGCCAGCGCCGGCCCCGCGGCTTTGCAGAATCACAAGCCCAAAGCCCTGTTCTTTGCCAGCTCTGGAGCTGGTTGCCAGCAAGTTCTCTAATCACCCGTCCCGTTGTAAGGACAAAGATGTTCCCAAGCTGACCCTGGCTAATGAGGTACGTCATTGCTGAGTCAGACATCCGACATCTCATTAAGGAGCTTCTCACGTGGGATCCCACGAGGGGCCTGAAAGTTCACAGGGCCACTGCAACGTGCAACGTGTGCAGAATGTGTCTGCCTGGCAGGCTCTGCCATTTCTGTAATTAACAAGCAATGGACAAAGTCTGGCTTTCCTTGCCTGGCCCCAAGAGACCTTCTAATAGATACGTGCAGGAAGAGCTGACTTTTCACAGCACTCAGGGGGCTTTTCCCGGAGCAGTGGCCAACAGCAGGCAACCCGGGCTCAGGATGCAAGGCCATGAATAACCAAGTTGCACAGGAGTAATTCGGGACAGAATGTCACCACTGCTGCAGCAGAGGGGATCCCAGGATCAAATGGGCCTAGGGACTGGATTTCTCCCTCTCCATCTTTCTTGTGTGCTCAGTCCTGGCATCTTTCCAGCCTGGCTGCTGTCTCCAGGACAGGGCAGGGGCCCATGGGTAGAGCAGAGCGGTGGAATGCTCAGGGCTGAATGATCACGGAGAAGAAGGCTGAGGTTGGTGCCCATGACAAGCTTGGTGGAGCAGAAGGTTAGATTCACAGGGAGAACACGACTGCTCCAGGGGCAGGAGCCCGCAGCCCATATTGTGTGCCTAGGGACCAGACACATCCCCATCCTGGCACCCAGGCCCAGATCCTCAATGCTATTTAGGTGCCTAACTCCCATGGAAATCAGCGGGAACTAGGTGCCTAGATACATCTGAGCTCAGTGAAGAGACTGCTGGAGATCTGTGCCGACAATAGCGCCAGCCACTCGAAAAGGAGCCGCGCTGGGCACTGGAAGTTCACTCCCACTCCATCCCCCTCAAAGCTCCCACAGGCACCATATGAAAATAGCCACCCCCAGCTCTGTTTATCTCAAAGCACTCACAGAGGAGGCCAGTATCATTAATCCCATTTTACAGATGGGGAAACTGAGGAACCACGAGGGGCTGTGACTTGCCCAAGGTCACCCAGCAGCCAAGCCAGGCCTAGAAACCAGCCGCCGAGTCCCAGTCCAGCAGTCTCTCTTAGGTCACCGTGCACCTTATTCATGCTTCAGGGTGTAAATTGGTCTTTAAATTATAAGGGCTCAGGAGAGAACCTAACGTAGGCAGCAAATTATCCAACATCTTGGATGGAGGGTTCTTACACTTCCTCTAAAGCAACTGGTGCTGGCCACGGTCAGCGCTGGGATACTGGGTTAGAGGGAGCCTGATCCAGTCTGAGTATCCCTGTGTTCCTACACTTGTAAAAACTGAAGTCTGCTAGGAAGAGCAGGAATCTGGCTGACACTCCTGGGGAATTTAGAAATATCCCAAATGTTTAAAACAAGTCCGTGCAGCTTGGCCAGGCCCTCACTGGGAGGGGACATGTGAGCAATCGACAAATATTCAGTTAGACAAATATTTGAGGCAGGGGGCAACCACCTAGGTAGTCGTAAGCTAACTGAGCAGTTTCTGAATGGGGTTCTCTGAAGGCACAGCCTGCGGCAGGAGGGGACTGGATTCACTGACCCAGGAGGATCCTGCCAGTCCAACGTCCTGTGTTCCTATTCACAGTGTCAGGACTGAGGGCCCACAGCTGGGCCTGGGGCCCGCTAGTTAACCACAGCTGAAAGCTCTAATCAGCCAGATCACCGGACTGGCTGAGCAGCCTTGCCAGGATTGGTTTTGAGCCCAGCAATAGCACTTCGTCAGTGGCTGCTCAATGCGATGCCCACAGCTGCGGTCGCTCCTATGCCAGCCTTGTTCCTAGCCTGGCTCCAGCCCTGTTCTTGCCTTGCTCTTGCCTTGCTCGGTTTCTGTCTCCTGGTGCCTGACCCTTGGCCCTGACTCCTGGAGCTTGACCCCAGCTCTGACCACTAGGCCAGACCACCCCCATTCATGACACACACCAACAAATTGTTCAGGGTGGTAGCTGGGATTATAACTTGGCCAATTGGGAGGTATAACTGAGCAATCTGCTCTTTCAAAGGCCAGCCAGTCCTGTTCACTACTCAGATGCAGTTGGTTCCTGCTACATTTCTTGCTCCCTTGATGCAGTGAAAGCAGACACTTCTCCTATACAGCAACCAGATGGGGTCTCTCCACTGAGAGTCCCATCCCACAGCTATCTTCAGCTCCCATGGGCTTCAGAGATCAGCTGCAGATAGGGTGACCAGGTAGCAAGTGTGAAAAATCAGGACAGGGGGTGAGGGGCAATAGGCACCTATATAAGACAAAGCCCCAAATATTGGGATTGTCCCTATAAAATTGGGACATTTGGTCATCCTAGCTGCAGGAGCAGGCACCAGAGAAGGGGGAAAACACATGAGAGAGCAAGAGAGAGAAGGAAGGAAAGACAGCCATTGAGAAGCTAAGGAGCAGGGAACTGAGGATGCGCATCCCAGCTGATGGTGCTTGGCTTTGTGCTGGAGAGGCTGCGGCTTTCACTTTCCATCTTGTTGCAATCGTTTTCTACCTTTTAGTTCAGCGCAGCTGGGCTCTCTGCAGCAGACAGGAGAAAGGAGGGATACTGAGGGGACAAAGGAGACAGATATATCAGCAGCGGTGCCAGCTCTCGTGATTTCATCGTGAGTCTGGCAACACATTTTCTCAAATCCCCAGAGTCCGGAGCTGTAGGATTTCAGGAAGCATATCAGCTTCCGTGTTAAAAATAAGTAAGTGTCTAGCCATTGTGACAGCAGAAAAAAAGCTTGGAGACATGGCCTGAGCGTGACCCTAAATCAGAAGGTCAGAAAGCTGAACCCCAGGACTTTACATCTAATTATTTTTAAGCCACGCATGATTTTTGAAGCCAGATTTGTGGTCTTTAAACATTCAGGATTTGCAATCCCGACTCTGACCTGCAGTTCCCAGATTTCTGGTGCCCTCTGTTGGGGGAGAGGCCTGTAGCCGTGTGGTTCTGGTCATGGCCTGCTGAAGTTGTGGGTGCCAGGATCAGCAAATGACACCCCATGGGACTCTGGCTGACCCTTCCCAACTCTCCCAGCCTTCCTAAGAAACTCAGAGGGACAGATAGCACTGCTCCAAACATGCATCATAAGCTAGGATGTCATTAAAGGGAAGCATGCCACGATAAGTTCACTGAACACTTCCTCACACCCCTTATCAGCTACACACAACTGATTTCCTACCTGGCAGCCACAGAGGGGAGAGTGCTCACTACATGGTGTGTGTGTGCGGGTGTGTCCTTTCCCCTCCATCTGGCTCCCCTCACCCATTTTCCTTGGGCTCCCTTCTGTACAGAGAAAGGGTAGGGTGCAGACAAAAGTGGGAAAAGCTACAGAACAAGAGGAGCTAGAGAGAGAGGGAGGGTGTGAGCTATAAATACAGAAGACGGGGAAAGGGCAGCAGAGGAACAGGTGATGGGAAACAAAAAGCTGCAGAGCAAAGAACCAGAGGAGTAGCCGTATTAGTCTGTATACAGCAAAAACAACAAGTCTCCTGTAGCTTTTTAAAGACTAACAAATTTAATTTCTGCAGGCATAAGCTTTCGTGGGCTGTAACCCACTTCCTCATATGTAAGAAACAGAAATCAGATAGGAGGTATATATATATACATCCAAGGGTAAGGAACAACAATGGGGAAGGTAGGTGTAAGCAAAGTCCATTCAGTTAGAGTAGTTGAGGCCTATTCACAACCATTGATTAGGAGGTGAGAATGTGTGAACAGTGACAATTACTTCTTGTAATGAAATAACCATTCCAAGTCCCTATTTAGACCCAGTTTCATTGTGTCAAGTTTGCAGATGAGTTCCAGCTCTGCAGTTTCTCACTGAAGTCTGTTTTTGAAGATTTTTTGGCAACTTTCAAGTCAGCTACAGTGTGTCCTGGGAGACTGAAGTGCTCTCTGACTGGTTTATGGATGTTACCATTTTTTATGTCCATTGATGGACCTGTCCTCCAGGAACCTGTCTACTTATTTTTTGAACCTAGTTATACTTCTGGCCTTCACAACATCCCCTGGCAGCATGTTCCACTGGTTGTCTGTGCAGTGTGTGAAAAAATGCTTCTTTATATTTGTTTTAAACCTGCTGCCTATTCATTTCATTGGGTGACCCCTGGTTCTTGTTTTGTGAGGGGCTAAATAACACTCCCTAGTACTTTCTCCACACCAGTCATGATTGTATAGACCTTTGTCATATTCCCCCCTTTGTCGTCTCTTTTCTAAAATGAGCAGTCCCAGTCGTATTAATCTCTCCTCACATGGAAGCTTCTCCTTACCCCTAATCATTATTGTTGCCCTTCTCTGTACCATTTCCAATTCAAATATCTTTTTTTTTTTTTTTTTTTTTTTTTTTTTTGTGATGGGGCAACCAGATCTGCACATAGTATTCAAAGTGAGGGCGTGCCATGGCTTTATAGTGTTATATTTATTGTCTTATCTATCCTTTTCCTAATGGTTCCTAACCTTCTGTTAGCTTTTTTGACTGCCACTGCACCTTTGAATGGACATTTTCAGAGAACTATCCACAGTGACTCCAAGATCTCTTTCTTGAGTGGTAACAGCTACCTTAGACCCCAATATTTTGTACATAATAATGAGATTATTTTTTCCACTGTGCATTACTTTGGAATAATTCCCTTATAGTCCCCTTCAAGCAGAAGTTATTTTGGGGACATTCTCTCGTATCTCTTATATAAGAGGTCAGACTAGGTGATCAAGGGTCCCTGCCGGCCTTGGAATCTGAATATTTCCTTCTCTTCCCCCACCTCCTGTCTGCTTTGACTCAGGTACCTCTTGCTGCTGACTGGCAGAGGGCACAGAGGGGTTTACAGGGATCCTCTGGTATATGCAAAATAATTCAGCAAAGGGGGACATGTAAGGCCTCTACTGAAAGCCATTAGCTCATTGGTCAGCATAGTCATTGCAAAAAAGTATGTACAGAAAGTTATTTTTCGACACTGGAAAGTATGTTCTTAGATTCTTGAAACTAAAGGCAGGTGACAGGCCTCAGACAGGTACTGTTCAGGCAGGGTGTAGCAGACACTTCTCGCTGTCTGGTTGTGCAGCTGGTATTGTGCATCGTATGCATTCACAACGAAGGCCTATTTGCATTGCTAAGCCTGATGCTGATCAAGAGATTATGAAACCACAAGAGACGAGAGCTGCAGGAAAAAGAAAGCAGTAACAGGTATCCTTCTTACAAGTAAGACGATGGACTGTGGGCGGGGAGGGAATGACAGATATAACTGGGTGGATTGAGATACACGCAGGATCCTTCATCAACGAGATAAACAAGCCACGTGTGCAGTCTTGTGAAAGCAGGGTGACCGCCAGCCTGGCTGGAAAACGCCACTGAGACACTGGGGGAGCGAAACTTGATTAGACAGGAAGAGATCTTGTTAGTGAAATCTAGGCTCTAGAACACGTGTCATGGTTTTGTTTGTTTGCAATACTTGCCCTAGCCACTTCTGGAAGCTCTCTCCTTTCTTAAATAATCGTACACCTGTTTTCGCTATAAACATATCTGAGTGCTGCGAGTTAAGCGGAACTGTGAGCCATGGTGTAACTGTTCCTTTGCAAGCAGCAGCTTTGTGAATACTGCAAGCATCCAAGGAAACGGGCTGGGTGCTCCAGGCAGACGCTCGGGAGTTGGAGTGCACCTATTGCTAGTCTGCAGGACAGTGGAGCTGGTGTAGGCTGAGATAGCAGTGTGTGTGTGTTGTTCGTAGTCAGGGAGCTGACCCACGGCAGACACACACCAGGGCTCCTCATGCTGAGGGCAGATGGGAGCAAGGAGCCTCACAGTCCTGGGCACTCCTGTAACAGGGTTCACGACTCACCACTGGCTCACCTCCTCATGGCTCATCTGAGAATTAGCTCGCCCCCCCCGTCGGACACCACTTGTCCCGCAGTCGCTCAGCCTCCAGGACCCAGGGTAAGTCTCCTTCGTGTCTCAGCTCTCCAGCCAGCTCACTTTGGTTCTTCTCTTCCAGGGTTTGTCAATGTCTCTCTGGACAAGCTGCCCCTTTGTTGTTCTACATCCAAAAGGCTGTGCCCCTTCTCCAGTGGGGAACCTTGACCTGCCCTCCAATCTGGGTTCTAGCCAAGGGATCCTATACTTCACAACCATGGCCGCCTCACTCCCAGGCCTGGTTACTACTTCCCCATGCTCTGTCCTACTTTCTCCTTCTGTTCTCTGGCACCTCAGAGTTTACCACCCATCCGAGCTTCCTCCGCTCCCCCAGGGATACTTTCCCCTTTGGCTCCTTGCCAGACCCTATTATCACTGACAAACCTCCCTCCTGTTAAGAAATAACTGCAGATTATTGCTCCTATTTCTTCCTGCAGCCCCCTTCTGTTCTTAGCTTTATAGAAGCCCCCATCTGTTCCTACCCAAGTAAGCATCATCCTTAATTAAGCATTATCGAGCCCTGGCTCCCCTCCAGGTGCAGGTTGTGTGGTTAATTAGCCCAGCTAGTTACCTTAACCCCTTCAGGACTGGTATGGGATGAACAACCCAGCACAACCCCTGGAAAGCATCATACCTGCCCCCCTTAACACTTTCTTTACACCTTGCTGTCACAATGGAAGGATGGTCTTGTAGTTCAGGCACAGACTTTATAGTCAGGAGCTCTGGGTTCAATGCCTAGATCTGCTACGGGTGACCATGGGAAGTCACTGTCTCACTCTGTGCCTCAGTTTCCCCATCTGTTAAAAATAACAGTATTGATTCTTGCCTCCCTCCCAAAGGGATGAGACTGACTCCAAAAGGGCTCCAAGGTCCTCTGACAGAAGATGCTGTGTAAAGGCCAATCAGAACTGCCAGTGCTCCTTTACACCTCTCTATAATGCTCTTCATAGAAGACCCCTCCACCTGTATATCACAGGCCTGACATGCCACTGCCTTCTGTTTTTCTGTGGACTCACTTCCCTAGAGAAGGAATCAGGTTAGTGTGCAGCAAGGGAGATTTAGGTAAAACTTTCTGACTCTATGGATAGTTAAGCCCTGGAACAGATTACAGAGGGTGGTTGTGGAATCCCCACCATTGGAGGTTTCTCAGGACAGGTGACACTCACCTGTTCAGAAATGGTCTAGGGATACTTAATCCTGCCTCACTGTTGCGGGATGGACTAGGCTACCCCTTCACACCCCCCATTTCTATGGCTCTGTGATCTACACTGGTGCAAAGGGGAGATAAGATGCGTGTATGGCAGCACAGGTGTGAATGACAACTTAAGGTGCACAGCAAGCCCAAGTCTGTATAATGCTCCTCAGCTCAGCCCAGAGATATCTGGGCAGATTCCATCATGCCAGCTGCCCGTTTACAGACCCACCTGAGCCTGACTGAATGCTGAAACACACTCATCAGAGCTGGGCTGTGGATGGTCTGAGGACAGAGCACTAATGGGCCTCTGTGGGATAGTGGGACATGGAGAAACCTCAGTAGGCTGGTCCAGACTCTGCTCTGTGAGTCAGTCCCTCGGACACCACCCCCAGAAGCGGAGAAAATCCATGCGCAGAAATGTGAGCCGAGACGTCACAGCCCATTACCATGGAGACAGCAGCTCCAGCCACAGAAGATGCCTCTGGAGAGAACCTAACTGCCATGGAAACAGCTCCTTTCACACCTGATGCTGGCTTCTCTTCTTGCTGGGAGGTGGCAGGACTGTTTGCATCACTACGGCTATTACACCAATGACACTCTGTGAAAATGGGCCTGGGAGAGGGACCCTCGTAGATCAAAGCAAGTCTGATCTAAATGGATCAGTTCACTGTTGGGAGGGTTTGTATGTGTGAAAGCCAGGTAACAACAGTAATAATCCCTAGCCCTTAGGCCTCAACACACTTTACAAAGGAGGCTGGTATCTTTATCCCAATATTACAGATGGGGAAACTGAGGCAGAGAACAGCCCAGCAACTTGTCTAAGGTCACCCAGCTGATCACTGGCAGAGCCAGGCGTAGAACCTAGTTCTTCCAAGCCACAGGTCCCTGTGCTAGCCTCTGGGCCATGCTATCTCCTGCTATGCGGTATAGGAGTAGGAGAGAATCACCAGTATTGCCTCTGTTTCTTTGTACTCCCCTGTCTGTCTGTCTCCGGCTGGTGTCTCTTGTCTTACTTAGATTGCCAGCTCTTTGTGGCAGGGACTGTCTTTTTGCTCTGTGTTTGCACAGCGCCTAGCACAATGGGGACCTGCTCCATGACTGGGGCTCCTAGACTCTAGGGTAATACACATAATCCATAATAGTGGTCGGCCCAGCATGTCTCTAATGTAGACAAGGTCCCTGCCACTCCTCTTCCTCCTCAATTCCCTACCCCCCATGTGCAGACAATCCCCCTCTGGGGATTTCTGTCCTCTGTCATTGTTAATGATCTTTCCTTCTCCAGCCCATGTGCTGCTTGTCGTGATGTCCTTGTCCTTTCTTCCTCCCTGTCAATAAGTCAGTGAATTTCTCATTCTTTCTCCTCCAGCAATACACCACAACTGTTGAACAACAGCAGGGCTGAAATGCTATCCCCACATCTGTCCCCCCTCTGTAATTCCTGCTAGAGTCTCTGGGGTTGTTTTCCTGACCACCCCCGTTGCCCTTGAATTGCTGAAGTGAGTTATTCCAACTCCGTGTTCCTACAGCTATCACTTCGCTGTGATAGCTTCATCTGCTCATTGTGTCTGCGTCCCAGCTTCTGACGTCAGCAGCAGCCTTCGGAGGGACCTGCCATTTGTCACCTCTGATGCTGCTTTGTAGCTGGATCTCAGTGAGTGAAGATGGAGAGGGAGGGATGGGCAATCCAGAGCATCCTTCCTAGAGGGCATGGGCTGAATTCACTCTGACTTAAACAGGTGCAGATTCCACTGACTGCAAGATGTTTTGGTTTGAGGTGCCTGATCCATGCAGCAGCAGCAAAGCCAGGAATAAATCCACGGAAGTCCTATGGCCTGTTTTATACAGGAGGCCAGACTAGATAGTCATTGTAGTTCCTTCTGTCTTTGAATATAAAAATAAAACCATCTTGTGCTGCTTCAGTCATCCTGAAGGGAACTTTGGCTGCAGGTTGTCTTGGAAAACAATAAAATTGATCTCCAGTATTGTATTGTAATGACTTATTCTTCTATACCGCATAGCTGTCAGCTGTTGCTTCCTCCACCTGGTGTCTTCAGAGGATTTAGAGGCAGGCACAAAGTGTGTGACCCACCAAGAAGGAGCAATCAGACTGACTGAGCAATCATACCGACTGTTCATATTGCACTTTACAGTTATCCTCATAACACACTTGGAATGTTGTATTATTATTACTGCCATTTTAAAGCTAGGGAAACTGAGGTACAGGGATGGGACTGTGATCTAGCTCAGGCCACACGGCCATTAGGTGGGAGATCCAGAAATACAACACAGGCCTTTTTGACTCACAATTAGAGCTGGGTGAATTTTTTGGGATCAATAGTAAACTCAGCAATAAAAGCATTTTTCAGGACACTGGAATTATTTGTGAATCTGGGCTGAATTTGGCTCATAGTTCTGGTTGGAAAAAATGGATTTTTTTCCTCCCAAAAAAGCCTGACCATTTGGAAACAAAATGTTTCAACTTTTCATTTCAAAGCAAATATTTCATTTTGAAATGTAGTTAGATTTATTTTTAAGAAATCCTCCCAAACAAACAAACAAAAGGGTGAAAAACACCCACAAAGAAACGAAACCAACCCGTCAAATTTAATTTAGTTTCAGGGTTTTGTTTTGTTCCATTTTGGGTGGGTTTTTTTATCCAAACTGAATTTTTTTTTCAGTCCGGCCCGTGGCAAAAAATCAATTGTTCTTTTGGCTCTACTTCCAAACACCATACCAGCTCCTTTCCGCAGTGACCAAGTGGCAGGAGAGGGTATGAATGGATCAAAGCACTGAAGGCCCTCTATCTTTCCACCATGTGGTCTAGTCTCTCTGGGTGCTCGGCTCCTCCTCTGGAATGCCTGTGTGCATTTCCTTCAGCAGATGGATGGGAGGGAGGGGTTTGAAACAGAGCCCTTGAAAGGACTCAAGCCAAGAGGCCAAAATGGAAACAGCCAGCCCAGGCAGGCTCAGGAGGAGAGATTCCAGCCCTGGGGACATCTCTCACCACCTGTTGCTGAGGTCCTAAGAAGATATGGAACTGGACAAGGGGAGACGAGAAACCAACATCTAAAATTACCATCTATAAAAAGGAGGGATTGCATAAGGCAAAGGAACTGCACAATCTGTTTCAGGGCCTGGTTTTCATGGTATGAAATGTGAAGTGCTCACAGGAGGAAGCAAAAGTGGATAATTTCAGTAACGGATGTGGAAAGCAAGTGACCAACCAGTGTGTGTTAATATATATCGAAGATGAGGGTTTCCCGTGACCGACACCAATTCTCTGTACAACAAAGTCTAGTGACAACATCAGCTTCCAAAACAAATATGATTCATTGGGTGACAAATAATAAAAAAGTAAACAGGGGTCAGAACATACCATGGGGATAAACCCCAGGACCCCGCTACCACTAAAATAACCCGTGGAACCCAGTATCTCTCGTTTCAACTTTCTCTCACAATTTGGTCTTTGCCTCCAGGCGTTGTTATATGGTCTGGTCTAGATGTATTCGCGTCTGTCTCTCTTCCTTGTTGTTCTCCCGTCTGCTTCGGCTCCAGGTCCTGATGACTCCTACCCAACCTATAACTAACATTCACTATTAAACTTCCCCTCCTAGATTACCACAACTCCTACTAACACAACTAACACCACACAAGACACAGCAGAGCAGTTGCTGCTGCTGTCTTGGACCCACACGAACAGGAACAGCGACAGCGACAGCCCCAACTGCCGTTCTCTCAGATCTTGTCATCAGAGCCAGTCACTGCTCAGGGGTTTCCCGCCTTGTGGTCAGGGTTTGCACCGGCACTCAAATGTGCACACGGCACCATCAGATTAGATTGCTTCTCTGATTGGTCCATCTATGTCAAGTATGTTAATGACTTCTGTGTCTGGCAGTTGGTCTCACTGAACTATTAACCCTCCATGTGATGATTGACAGGCCATAGTCCAGCAAGGGTAGATTCTCTACTGTCTATACTATTAAAGGTCCTATTGACTATTTACAGTGTCCATGTACAATCAAGGAGGAGAAAAAGCAAGGGGCCAGAGCCACTCCTTACATGTGGTGGTATTTGATTGTTTCACCCGCAAGAGAGACTCCCTTGGGGCCTCATGTATGGGGCCTCACTTTGTGGGCCTGCTATCTGGGCAGTTCCTTTGCAGGTTTGAAGCCCTCACCAGGCTGGTAGCAGAGTGCCCTCTACCCAGGGCACAATCCTTGGCTTGTCTTTCACGGAAATATTAGGCACTAGTTCGGCTAACGGCAACACACCATGGGCTGAGTATTCTTTACATCGATTTGATTTGGGACAGATATTTGGCCCAGAAGTGATAGTCCTGGTGCTGCTGGTACTTAGGGGTATTGTCGCTATAGCTTGAACAGTTCACCAGTATCCAGGGCCATATAGGATTATTTCCATTAGGATGAGAAATCAGTGAGCGAAGTCCCACTTCTCTGCAGTTTGTCCTGAATCCGATATCCTTCCCTGTGACCCACTGAGATGTGGTGCCACCTGTGCTAGCTCTGATCAAACTAGCACCCTAAAAACAGTGTGTAGCTGTGACAGTTGAAAGAGTTAAAAGTCTAAAAGAAATAAAATAGTTGTAGGTATAGAAAAGTAGTATTTTTGCTATATGCATATATTAACTTAGAAGTTACGTAATCAGCTTTAAGCTTGAAAAATGCTTGAGAAAGAAAGGAGAAGGGGGGGGGGGGGGCTAATAGATAAAGAAGAAGTTGAAGGCCAAGCAGACATCAAGTGCCTGGATACAGATAAAGGGCAAACCACAAGATGAAGAAACTAAGGTCTACCCCCTTCCTGCTTTTGCTAAGGTTATGTGCCAGCTTAGCTAATTAACGGGCCCAGTAGTTGGGAGTTGCCTTCCTTGAAAGAAAAACCCCTGATTAAACAATCCTGTTAAAAGAAGGTCAAAAAGGCACCCTAAAAGACGCATGCGTAATGAGGTGTTAGAATATTATCGCACACCCTGCATAGAAAATTGGTTCATTAGCATGAACATGTGATGACGTTTGTATAAAAAAACCATGTATGTAGTAGGCGGTCGGGAAAGGTGTAAACCTTTTAGTACCCAGCCAATGGGGAACGAAGGGAGGGATTCTTTCGGCCGGGATAGAAAATATATAGTGCTGAATAATAAAGAAGGGGCGCGCTCCTTTCAGATATGTTTTTTTTTGGAGTTGTGCCCAGCTTTGCAAACCTGTTAAAGAAATAAAAAGTACTTTTCTTGTTTTACTCTTTACCCGTATCCGATGTTCTTTTATTAAAACCTTTTTAGTCAAAGGTATTTCTTACACAGTGTAAGCAGGGGGAGGCTAAGCACCTTGAGTACATGCCTAGCTTCTCGACTGGGTACATACAAGGAGGGTTACCCTGGCATAGCTTTAGGGATGTAATCACATCTGTATGGCTCTTCTGGTAAATTTCTCCATGTAGACAAGTCCCACAAAGGATTCCGTGTTTGTTCGCAGCCAGCATCCAAGGGACAGAAAAAAATATAAACAGGAATAGCAGCTCCCCTGCTCCTGAATCATCATGTTTCTTTTTACAGATCATCTTGCTCTGTCCCCATCCAAAGCTTTCTATTTCTGTCTCTCTGTTTGAATGCTGCTTAAGAGGGGATCAGGCCCATCAAGCCACTCTTCTGTACCCAACCTGACCACGTTGGGGAAGGGTGTTGAGAACCAGACTAGGTGACAGAAAGGCATACGTGGGTAGAGCGAGAGACCTCTGGATAAGCCAGTGATAATGGGGACTGGATGCAAAAGAGGGGTGCTGTTTGAGCTGGGGGACCAAGCAGTACTGGTCACTGATAGCCAAAAATGGAAGTGCCGAGAATCAGAGACCACTTTTGACAATGTGGGCCCTGCTGAGAAAGGCCGTGTGGCCAGAGCACTGGAGTGGGACTCTGGAGATGGGGGGGGGTTTCTATTCCTGGCTCTGCCACTGGCCAGCTGCATGCCCTTGGGCAAGTCACTTTACCTTTCTGTGGCTTAGTTTCCCCACCTCTAAAATGGGGATAATGAGACTGACTCTTCTTCATAAAGTGCTTTGAGATCCAAGGATTAATAAGGGCTAGGATTGTTATAACGAATGAATTGAGGTGTCTGCCTGCGTATTTTATTGCCTGTACTAGCATGTGAGTCCAAGGGAGACTGGACTGGAGCAGTTAGATGCTGAGAAACCTGCAAAAGATTGGAATGCAGGCCTGGAAGGGACTTCCTGGGCAACTCTGTCATCCAGGCAACCCTCCCAAAAATTAGTCTAGCTATTAGCTAATGATAACAAGGTGTCATGAAAGAGCCAAGAGATGCTAGATTACGACTGTGCAAAGTGTTTACAATGACACTTGAAACCCTCAAGACTTGAGGTTTTTGCAGTTAATTGCGAATTCTTCAAAACAGGCCAATTTTGTTTTAAAAAACCCTGTGAAGTGACTGTTTTTCTGACTCATACAGGACTAATTTCAAAACCAAACAAATCTTATTTTGAGTAAAAAAAACAAACAACCCCAACCCTCACACCATTCCAAATTTAGTTTGGACAGAGATGAGTTTTTACACTGAAATGTATAAGATTTCAGTGTCAAATCAACCATTGTGCAAACATTTGTGAAATTCATGGCCCTGAAACAAAATTGGGGGGGAAAAAATTGGAGAAGCGGGGAGGAGGGTAACATTTCTCAAAATTGTTGTTGTTTTTGCACATTTTTGGTAATAAGATACTAGCAGAGAGTAGCTGTCATGAAAAACACTGATGCTATCTAAGAGATAAGTTCTTATCTGCATTTTCCTGGAGCAGATTCAGAGACTTTCCCCAGATAGAAACAGACTGATGATCTGGGGTTGCTGGTGCCTACAGACTTTCTCTAAGATCCTGTTCAAAACTGGGGGTAGCGTTGGTAGGATGGTTTTGTGGGAAGGGTATCTAAGGGATAAAGTTGTTCAGGAGAGCTGGCCATTTCTAAAAGAGACAAACATTAAAAGCACAACAGCAGAATATCTGATGCGGAGGAAAAGATAGGAAGACTAGTCAGAGGCGAATATGGCAGCTCATGAAGGAGCTGAAAATCAAAATGGAATTGTAAAAAAATGGAAACAAAGACGAATTGCTAAGGATGAGTAGAACAGAATAGCACGAGCTATGTAGATCAAAGCTAACCTGAGTATGTCTGCATAAGCGTCAATCATCCCTTGTGCTTGCAGTTTAGACATACTCTCAGTATAACTGAAAATCAGGCTTTACATTTTGCAGGGAGGTTCTCATCATAAGTTCAGGCCCTGCCCACTGTCTGCCTGCATCCCAGTCTGAAGATCTCTCTCTGGTTTTATGGTTTATTGTAGAACGCTGTTTAGTCTTCTGGATTATTTGGCTTGGCTTGGAACACAGCAAATATTTATCTAAGAGCTTTTATTCCCTCTTCAGGAGCAGTTGGCTAATATGTTTATTTTCCTTCTAGATAGCCCAGCCAGTTCTCCAGCTTCCTTTTAATGGGATCTACTGAAAAACAGGCAGAATTAGGTCAAGAAAGAAATTGGTCCATCTGGATTTCTCAGCGCTTACTCCCCAATGGGAGTTTGCTGGCCTAGAGTCATGGAAAGTACTAAACAAGTCCTGACGTTAGGATCTAGCTCATTGGATTTCCATCTGAAAGTACAACATGCCCTCTCTTAAACAGGGGGCTCTCTCTGATCCATCAGCAGGCACCTGCTGAGAAACTGCTCTTAATCCTGCTGGCTCCAGCTTCCAACTTTCTTTGATTCTGTCTGCTTTTCCTGTGAGGATCAAGAGCCAGGAGCACTTAACTTTCCCTTGTGATGGGAGTGGGTAGAAGTAGAGGTGTCTCCTTGGGTCTTCCATAAAATAGCCTCTCTTTTCCCCTTAGGTTTCCCCTGACTCATAGATGCATAGACTTTAAGGCCAGGCAGGACCATCATGATCATCTAATCCACTAATCCCCAAACTTTTGAGGTCATGCCCCCCCTTGCCTGGTCTGCACCCCCGCAGGAGCCACAGTCAGGAGCCAGAGCCGGGAACGGGACCAAAGCTGCAGTCAGGGGCCGGGAGCCAGGGCTTGAGCAGCGGCTGGAGCCACGGTGGGGGCTGGAGTTGCAGCTGTGGGGCCTGGGGCTGCACACAGGGCTGGGAGACGGGACCAGCCAGGAGTGGTGCACGGGGTGCAGGACCAGGGGGCTGCATCTGGGAGCTGAGGCTGGGACTGCAGCTGGGGGGATGGGTCTGGAGCAGAGATGGGGACAGAGCGGGACTGGTTGGTGCTTCCTGTCTGCGTCTGTGGGGGCTGACTCAGGCCCTGCCAGACACCCCTGAAGGTTCCTCCGGTGTGCCTCACAGTTTGGGGACCTCTGATCTAGTCTGACCTCCTGCACATTGCAGGCCACAGGGTAGCGGTACTGATAGATAAAATGAATTGAATTTGTATTACAAATGAATTGCTTTTACTGAATCGATAACATACACTCATTCATTCATAAAACCACGCTAATTGATTCATTCATAAAACCATGATGTGTGCTCATTAAGAGATGCATGGTAGAGCTTCTTTCATTCATTTGCTGAGAAAGCTGCATTTTTGTGTGGATATAGTTGCCACTGATAAAGCTGTCTTCAAGTCACTTGCTGCTTGTCCCTCCACTGCTTAAGTCACTTCTTGTCCTTCCACTATTTCAGTCACTTGTGCTTTTATTATTATCACTGATGTTACCAGATTTGCCTGTCACCTTGGGATTTGCTCATTTATTAGGGTTACTTTCCTGGAAGAGATATGTGTGATTCTACTAATGTACTGCTTATATTACTGGCGTATTCATATGGCTACAAGTCCCCTCCCAATGGAGCTATCCTGCAGGACCTAAGGTTTTCAGGGCTGGGTTCCTCCAGCCCCAGATTCAAATAAACCCCCCCACATATACACACACACACACACATTCCAGATTAACCGAGTGCATCCGAGCGGACCGGGCTATCAGCACTCTCAGCTGACCCCTTATATGTCCCTGAACTCAGAAGGCTGGGTGACACAGCACTGTCAGTGGCCACGCTTATATATCCCTTTGCACCACACCAGAATAGAGCACACTTCTGAGCAGGCTGGGTCCAAACAGCACTTTTCAGCTGCTCCCCTTATATGCCCCTGGACTCCACAGGCTAGGCAGAGCAGCACTTCTCAGCTGCCTCCCCTCACCCCCAAATATGCCACAGGTTCAGCACGTCGCTATTCCCACTCTCATTCTACAATTGTTCTAGTAGTAACCCCCTTGATGAGCAAACCCCACAGGATTTTTGGGCACTCCAGGGATCTTTGGCTTAGGTAAAAGAAGCGTTGCTGCAGAGCAAGATAGGGAAGCCAAGAACACAAAGGAGTAAATGAAGTTTGAAGAGAGAGACTGTCAACCAGCGTGATTATAAGAGTTATTGTATTTCCAGGTATATAAAACTTATTATACTAATAGTAATACCATACAAAGAGAGAAAAACAATCAAACTCTTACAGTATTACACAATTTCAGTTGGGGTATTGGTGAAAGCTAGCCCAGGTTTGATTACAAAAGTAGAAAGTTATACCTGGACTAAAAGAGAGAGAGATTAAATTAGATCTAAGGGGAAGAAGTAGACTTAACCAGAGAGAGAGAGAGAGAGAGAGTGTTGGGGTAAGATGGGGGGGTCTCACCACTCCGTGCAGCTCGAAGGTTCCCAGGAGACAGGCTGTTTAGCTTAGGGCCCGGAGCGCTTGAGACAGGCAGAGCCTCCAGCACGCTCAGTCAGGAAAAGGGGGAGTCCCAGTGGAGCTGATGCAGCTTTTGGATCCAGGCACCAGAACCAGAAGTTTGAACTTGGGTAGGGTTTTGTAGAGAAGAAACAGTGGTTCAAGGGAGAACACTATGTTTGTTTATGGGCAAACAATGACTCAAGGGAGGATACCAGAGTGGTTTTCTTTTTGCTGGACAATAGGAGCTGATCACTCCTGGCTATGGGCAGGGTTCCTTCCAGGGAGCTCACAATGCAACCAGGCAGATTCAGTGCTTTGGAGGTCAATAACTAAAATGGTCTGAGAACTGCGGAGCTGGGTGTGTGCAGGTGTGGGTTCATTTACAACAAGAGCAGAGATCTCCCATCATGCAGTGCGTCCCTGCTTTGCCAATCCCAGAGTTCAGTGCGGTTCCTGTTTTGGAGCTTGGTTCTCCATTCAGTATGCTAATTCCATCTTCAATGTAGATGAGGTTCTGTTCTCCATTCAATGTGCTAATCGAGATGCCTTTTTTTTACATCTTCGATGTAAAATGATGTAGATGAGGTTAGGGGAGTTGCCTTAATCCTCTCACCCTTGTTTGGAGGGGTTTAGGTGTGTCTCCCACTGCCTTTGCATTGCTTTTGGTTTCTGGTTCAAGCAGAGGTGGGATTCAGGTGAGCCAGAGAGAGTAGGGGTTTTGCGTCCCAGTTCCCCAGGAACACAGAGCTGACAGGTAACACCGATAGAAACCCTCTGTTTAAGTAGCTAATTTTTGTATTGTAGCCATTAGAAGTTGCCTTTAGAGTATTTGTTCTTTAATATTGTAACTAAAGTAACTCTTTTGTCTTATTACATTGTAACTAAGGTCCAAAGGGACTCCATATTGTAATTGGAACTCCATTTTGAATAATGTACTCCATTTTGTATTCTTGATGAAACTTTGTTTAGGTGTATAGTGTGTAATTTCATCAAGATGTGTGAGCAAGATGTGTGAATGAAGGATGTGTGACGGGATCAGTCTCCAACGCCAGCCTGTCCTGATAATGAAATGCAAGTACCACCTTAATGGCTGAAGAATGCAGACAAATCTCTGAAAAAGCAAGAAGGAGTCACCCTAGGAAGAAAAGAACAAAGTATAATCAAGACAAGATGAAAGTCATGTCTGCAATTGGCTGGTGATCAATGATGACATGGGAACCCTGAGGCAGCGTGACACAGCAGGACTCAGACTCACATCCAAATTAAAACCTATAAAAGAATGGGTGAGATTGGAAAGCTTTGGGTAACATTCTGCATAGCATCAAAGAGCGTTTTTTCACGCCCAACAGGACCCTGCTCTCCCCTGTGCCTGGCTTCCCTGGCCAGGTAGCCGCCACGAGCTGTGAACACCAGCAATGAACTCAAGCTACTATCACAAGCCACGATCAGGACTAGTAACTATACATGACGAACTGCGGAACATTTGGTGTGGGGGTGTGTGTATGTGTGTGTGTAGGTACTAGATATTAGCTATTAACATAATTGTTTTCTCATAATAAATGTGGCATATTGCCTTGTCCCCTAAAAAGATCCCATGTATTTCTATCCGCATAACAACAGAACCTCACCCACCCACTCCTGTAATAGATCCATAAGCTCTGGCTGAGTTATGAAAGTCCCCAAATCTTGATTTAAAGACTTCAAGTTACAGAGAATCTACCATTTATTCTAGTTCAAACCAGCAAGTGATCCATGCCCCATGCAGCAGAGGAAGGCAGAAAAATCCCAGGGTCTCCGCCAATCTGATGTGGGGGAAAATTTCTTTTTGACTCCAAATATGGTGATCAGTTATGCCCTGAGCATGTGGGTGAGACACACCAGCCAGATATCTGAGAAAGAATTCTCTGTACTAACTCAGAGGCTTCCCTATCTACTGTCCCATCTCTGGTCATTGGAGATATTTGCTAATAGCAGTCGCTGATGGGCCATGTACCATTGTAAGCAATTTCATCACATAATCCACTCCATAAGCTGATCAAGCTCAGTCTTGAAACAAGTCTTGAAACTCTACAGTTGGCAATATAGGTTTTCACCTCCTGGCAGAGTTGTAACGAAGCTTTGGACACCCTTGTTCAGGAAGTCTGGGAGCCCTGGAGCAGTTTGGGGAGGCTCATGCACTCACTGCCTGCTCTGCCATCTGCCCTGTTGAGATCCCCTGCCCCTCTTTGCAAGTACATGAGACAAAAGGGTTTCATTTTACCTCTTTGGTTTTCAGCTCTAGGCATGGAGCTGGAATTGGCTGGTGTCCTTTGTAGTTGCCGTCACTTTAGCATTTACTAGAGCTGACTCTCCCCACAAAAAAGGATTTTCCTTTTGTGAGAAATTCCACCATTCTGAAATCTGGTTTTGTTCCAACTTGGGATGAGAAGTTGAAATCACAGAATTTCCTGCTAAATGAAATATTCTGAAAAATTTCATGAGGAACTTATTGAAATATTAGGAAAAGATTAAAACATGTCATTTAAACGTTATCATTTTGACTTTTATTTTCTGAAAAGGCCATCAAAGAAGGTATTGATTTTCCTTCTTATCAGTCCTTGGACTGAGGAAGGCTTCCACCCACTCCTGGATAGCTGGCCAGTCCTGATGTTCCGCAGGAGGCACCCCAACCAGCCCCCCAAACTTCCCTACCAACTTAATATATTCCCTAATCGTGGTTACTATAAAGGGCCCATCCAACATACCCATATCCATGGCGAGGAGTCGTGATCAGGCATTTCTCTACCATGGGATCCTGTTCGTGACACCAGATGTTAGAAATAATCAAACAGGTTGTCCCGGGGGTGGATTGGGGAGATGGAACCCTTTATTGCCTGCTCGTTCCACCTCGATGTCATGAGTGAGCAACGAGTGGGTTACTTTACAATTCTTTTATCCATAACAGTATGTAAATGTATACATTTTTAACAACTTCCCATAGACCCTTATTTGGTTACATTGACACCTATAAAATGAATATTAACAGCTACATAATGAATATAATTATACCCACCCCTGTTTGTTGTTTACAGGATTACCATACAGAGGTCAGGCACATCACCTTAAAACTTATACATTTTACACTAACATTTTTTGAAGTAAAGGTATGCCAGGGGAAGAAGGAAGATAACACTTTCTTCCCACCAAGGCCTTACTCAGGAATGGTGATAGTGATTTTACTAGCCTCATTCCCAGCACAGATGGCCAGGAAGGGGAGGAAAAGAAGAGAGATGATAAACTCTAGCTAGAATTCACACCAATTAACAGAAACAAGGTTTGCCCATGCCTTAAGCCTGTTCCCTGTAACTTAGGCCTGACCATTTGTCCAGCTTTTAACTCTTTACTCTCCTACAGTTCTTGTCTTCCCAAGTTTGGTAAGGAGTTACTTAGGCATTAACAGATAACTAATTAATTTTGTCAATTAATGTAAATATTCTCATACTCAAATGATGACATATTAACAGTTGGTTATAGCATCAAATTTGACTCCATATTTGTACATAAAACATCTCAATATTCACATAATAATGTCAAGGTATTATATGAGGGGCTTGCATTTAGATATAAAACATTTGCTAATAAACATCTCAAAGGAAGCTATAGCATTTGAGGAACATAAAGGAAAATAATTCTTAAGAAGACGTTTAAGAGGAAACATGAGTTAGAAGTAAGAAAGGAGAACAGCAGAATACAAACCCTGGACTTCAGAAAAGCAGTCTTTGACAACAAAGAAGTCACTGGTGAGATTAAACAGAAAAAGGAAGCTTGCAAGAAGTGGAAGTTTGGACAGATGACTAGGGAGAAGTATAAAAATACTGTTTGAGCATGCAGGAATGAAATCAGGAAGGCCAAAGTGTTACCCAAATAACAAATATCACAGGATCTTTTTAGGGGATAAGGCAACAAGCCACTTTTATTGTGAACACAAACACTTGGTAAATAGTATTAAAGAAAAGAAAAGTATCAACACTGTAATAACATTAATATTGTGCTTTACTTAGTGAAATAGCATTAATAATAATGTAAACACTAGGAAAACAGTATTAACATTATATCAATACTACAATTACAGAGACACACATTTCAATTGATGCTTTCATTCACACTCACACACACTGTCAGGCATACACAGACAGGGAGACAGACAAACATACATAGGGATCTTCCAGATGTCATAGTTACCAGCCTCTTGGTGCTCATGATAGTCACTGGCCAGGTGACTAGAGCATGAGGATGAAGAGCAAGGTTCTGCTGATGCGCATCGGTACTCCTGGCTGATGTGATGTTGTAAACCCGAACCTCCAGCCTTCATCTTCTTGTCCCATTTTATAGGGAAATGACCCCATGTAAGTCTATGGGTTTTGCATTGTCATGCTGCAACTGCATTCTTGGTGTGATCTTTAATCACCCGCATTGTTGCAAGTCTGATCAGATTTTGTCCTTTGAAATGTGCTGGCTCCAAAGTTATCAGGGTGGGTTCCTCTTCAGCCATTTGATCATCTTCGCTCCTTTCTTCTTTTCTCAAGCCTTTTAGGGGAGGCTGGTGTTTTCTTCATGTCTGTTTCGATATCCCTCACTCAGACCAATTGTTCAATCACTCTTCCTGTCTACACCCAACTCAATTGCTCAGCCATTCACACTTCAATCACTCAGTGCCAACTCCTAGCTGAAGAACTTACATATTATTTTTAAAGCAAACATTATTTCATTTTTGACAGTGTCTTTTACAATTGAAAGTAGATCTATTACATTTCACGGTGTGGCTTTTTGTACTTACAAATATATTGAAAGTGAATAAAAATTAACAGATAAAATGATTTTAAAACAAATAGACTTATAGAAAGTTAGTGAACATTTAAAAGGGTAAGACAATAAGAGTTAGTTGAGGTTTTAGCTCTTTATTAAAGTTACAGTGTGTCAGGCTGAAGTGCCTTTTGGTGGGGGGAGGGGTGTTTGTGGCACTGTTCTTTCATGTATTTCTCAAAAACAAGATTGGGCCAACAAAAGCACAATTGGAGTTGCAGCTAGCAAGGGATGTGAAGGGTAACAAGAAGGGTTTTTACAGATATGTTAACAACAAGAAGAAGGTCAGGGAAAGTGTGGGCCCCTTACAGAATGGGGAAGGCAACCTAGTGACAGATGATGTGGAAAAAGCTGAAGTACTCAATGCTTTTTTTTGCCTCTGTCTTCACAGACAAAGTCAGCTCCCAGACTACTGCACTGGGCAGCACAGAATGGGAGGAGGTGAGCCGCCCTCAGTGCTGAAAGAACAGGTTCAGGACTATTTAGAAAGGCTGGACATGCACAAGTCCATGGGGCTGGATGCAATGCATCCGAGGGTGCTGAGGGAGTTGGCTGATGTGATTGCAGAGCCATTGGCTATTATCTTTGAAAGCTCGTGGTGATTGGGGGAGGTCCTGGATGATTGGAAAGAGGCAAATCTAGTGCCTATCTTCAAAAAAGGAAAGAAGGAGGATCCAGGGAACTACAGACCGGTCAGCCTCACCTCAGTCCCTGGAAAAATCATGGAGCAGGTCCCCAAGGAATCCATTTTGAGGCACTTGGAAGAGAGGAAGGTGATCAGGAACGGTAAGCATGAATTCACCAAGGGCAAGTCATGCCTAACCAGCCTGACTGCCTTCTCTGATGAGATGACTGGCTCTGTGGATGTGAGGAAAGCCGTGGATGTGATATACCTTGACTTTAGCAAAGCACTGATACGGTCTCCCAAATATTCTTATCGGCATGTTAAAGAAGTATGAGTTGTATGAATGGACTATAAGATGGATAGAAAGCTGGCTAGATCATCGGGTTCAACGGGTAGTGATCAATGTCTAACTGGCAGCCGGTAACAAGCGGAGTGCCCCAGGGGTCGGTGCTGGGGCCGGTTTTGTTCAACATCTTCATTAATGATCTGGAGGATGGGGTAGATTGCACCCTCAGCAAGTTTGCAGATGACACTAAGATGGGGGGAGTGGTAGATACCCTGGAAGGTAGGGATAGGATACAGAGTGACCTAGACAAATTGGAAGATTGGTTCAAAAAAATCTGATGAGATTCAACAAGGACAAGTGCTGAGTCCTGCACTTAGGACAGAAGAATCCCATGCACCGCTACAGGCTGGGGATCAACGAGCTAGCTAGCAGTTCTGCAGAAAAGGACCTGGGGGTTACAGTGGATAAGAAGCTGGATATGAGTCAGCAGTGTGCCCTGGTTGCCAAGAAGACTAATGGCATATTGGGCTGCATTAGTAGGAGCATTGCCAGCAGATTGAGGGCAGTGATTATTCCTCTCTATTTGCCACCCCACATTTGGAGTATTGTGTCCAGTTTTGGGCCCCCCACAACAGAAAGGATGTGGACAAATTGGAGAGAGTCCAGTGGAGGGCAACTAAAATGATTTGGGGTCTGGAACACAAGACTTATGAGGAGAAGCTGAGGGAACAAGGCTTGTTTAGTCTGCAGAAGAGAAGACTGAGGGGTGATTTGTTAGCAGACTTTAACTACCTGAAAGGGGGTTCCAGGGAGCTAGGCTGTTCTCAGTGGTGGCAGATGACAGGACAAGGAGCAATGGTCTCAAGTTGCAGTGGGGAAGGTGTAGGTTGGATATTAGGAAAAAAATTTCACTAGGAGGATGGTGAAGCACTGGAATGGGTTATCTAGGGAGGTGGTGGAATCTCCATCCTTAGGGGTTTTTAAGGTGTGGTTTGACAAAGCCCTGGTTGGGATGATTTAGTTGGGGTTGGTCCTACATTGAGCAGGGGGTTGGACTAGCTACCTCCTGAGGTCCCTTCCAACCCTAATCTTCTATGATTCTATCTCTTCTATATGAGCAACTTCAGACTGGGTCCATATGCTGCCTGCCTGTGTGCCGCTTTGATCCCTGAACCAGTGATTGTCAATTGGCGTGGGAAATTTTCCTACAACCGGGGAAGGAACAAAGCAACTCTGCCAAAGAACCTTCATCAGAGGATTGGTGAGTACCTCCAGGAAAGTTTCTTAGAGATCTCTCTGAGGATTCCCATGAAATCTCAGTTTGCATTAACGCACTTTTCCACCACACTGCCTAGCTGTACAAACACAGCTACTCTTGTATATTTCTATCCCTTCAACCAGTTGCAGAATACAGACAAACAAAGGACAGGTGTACCTCATGTAACCAAGGAGCATCAACTCAAAAGATGACTTACCAGAGCTTCCGTCTCCTGCCTCCTGCACATCAGAGCTGGAGGGCTGGGACTGGCTCAAACCCTCTGGGGTTGAGAAGAGGTCCTGGATCCCCATACCAGCAAATGACCTTGTCTCCTGCTCTGCTTTGTCCTCCAAATCAACCTCCTCTTCCTCAGGGTTGAGTCAGGTGTCCGCTGTCTCCAGTCGTGCCGAAGTACCGACAGGTCTCTTGGTGGAGGTGGGCTCACTGCCAAGGATGGCTTCCAGCTCCTTATAGAAGTGGCAGGTCTTCAGCGCAGCACCAGAGTGACAGTTTGACTCCCTAGCCTTCTGGTATGCCTCAGCTCCTTGATTTTCACCTTTCTCCACCATGCCACAAGAAATCTGACCATAGGTATCCAAGTTCCTATGGCTGGAGCAGATCTGGAACTGCCCAGCCTGCTCTCCCTACTTGCTCAGCAGATTCAACAGCTCTGGTGTGCTCCAGGCAGGAGAGCGTTTGCTCCGAGGAGCCACCATGATCTGTTGGAAAGATGTCATATGAGCTCTCCACACTGACCAAGCAGGAAGTGGAATTTCAAGACGTTCTTGGGCCTCTAAATGGAGAGGGACGTATGGCTGCAGGGCAGTGGAGTTCAAACTGCTGATCAGAATGGTCATGATGGGCATTGTGGGACACTTCCTGGAGGCCATTTACCACTAAGTCTCCAAGCGCAGTGTCTACACTGACGCTTTGTCGCTAAAACGTTGCCACAAAAAGCTCTAAACCTCTCATTGAAGTGGTTTCAT
The DNA here is from genome assembly GCF_026122565.2 of Emydura macquarii macquarii. NCBI lineage: Eukaryota > Metazoa > Chordata > Testudines > Chelidae > Emydura > Emydura macquarii. The sequence continues at coordinate 5,910,427 of NW_027131927.1, forward strand.
TTCATTGCCAAATCAGGGGAGTTTTGCTGGCGGGGGGAGCACTGTAGTGGGCGCACAACCACTGTTTTGGTGCAAAAAACTGACTTTTGTCAACAAACCTCTGTAGTGTAGACCAGGCCTTAAAACACTGCATCGGCACAGCTGCACCAATGCAACTACACCGCTATAGAGCTTTAATGAAGATGCTCTAAGCTGATGGGAGAGAGCTCATCCATCAGCATAGTTAATTCATCTCCTCGAGAGGCAGTAGCTATATTGGTGGGCTGTCTACATGGGGTGTTAGGTCAGCATAACTACATTGCTCAGGACTGTGGATTTTTCATGCCCCTGAGCAATGTAATTATACCAATATAGTTCTGTAATGTAGACCAGACCTGAGAAAGGTACTCAGGCCTTGTCTACACTAGCACTTATCCTGGCAAAACTTTTGTCGCTCAGGGGTGTGAAAAAACACACCCCCAGCACGACAAAAATTTTGCTGGCATAAGTGCTAGTGTAGCTGATTTATGTTGATGGGCGAGAGCTCTCCCACTGACATCATAAACTCACATAAATGAGCAGCAGCAGCTATGTTGGCGGGAGAGCGTCTCCCGCCGACACAGCGCTGTCCACACAAGTGCTTATGCTGGCAAAATTTACGTTGCTCAGAGGGTGTTTTTTCACACCCCTGAGTGACAAAAGTTTTGCCGACATAAGTGCTAGTGTAGACAAGGACTCAGAATGTCACAGCTAAATACAAGGTGGAACCAATTATTTAGCATAAATAGTTAACACATATTCTAAGAGACTATTCAAGGTTAAGTAGCCCATTAACGAGGCTCTGGGTTCGATCTCCAGCACCTCTAGTTTGTCCTGCTCTGAGCAGGCGGTTGGATTCGATGATCTCTTGAGGTCCCTTCCAACTCTAATATTCTATGATATTCTATTCTATGATATTCTATGATATTAACACCTCTGCAGTCATAGGATAAAAAAAACAAGGTTAGTGGGTTACAGATTGTTGTTAAAAACAATCCAGTGTCCAGTGTCCATAAATTCAGTTATTAAGACCATAACTTTTGGTGTCTAGTAAAGTTATGAACTGCAGCTCCCAGGCCCATCTTTTGAAGATGTTGCACTGGTTTCCTTTGAGGATGAGAACTGACAGGTCAGATATGGAATGATTGTTTTGAGACATTGTTCCCCCACAGATGATAAGGTGTATTTGTCTTTTATCGTTGTTTGTGAGTTCATCTGAGAGTGTAGTTATTGCCTGGTTTCACCTACATAGTTGTTGTTGGAGCATTTAGTGCATTGTTGTGACAGGCATGTGTAGGACCCATGGATTTTGAAAGGTGTGTTGTGGGAGGTATTGATCATTATAGCAGTAGATATATTTGTACAGGTTTTGCATAAGTTGTTATGGCAGGGTTTAGTGCCACTTTGAGTTGGTGGGTTCTGGTCTGTGGAGAGCTTACTTCTGATGATGAGCTTGTCATGGTCAGGGGCCAGAAGAGGGGTTCGGGAATGATTTCTTTCAGGATGTGGTGCCCATTAAGTATGGGTTGTAACTGCTTAATGATATCCCGTATGGGTTCTAGTGTGTGGTGGTAGGTGACAACTAGGGGTGTGCAGCCAGAGGAGTTTTTCTTTTGAAATGAAGCAGGTTCTCTCAGGTGCCCCATTCTATGATGTGATCTACTTTTGTGGTGGAGTGTCCTTGTTTGGTGAAGGCAGTTTTAAGTGTGTTAAGGTGTGTATCTTGGACTCTCTCCTCAGAGTATAATCTGTGGTATCTGAATGTCGTTTCTGAACGCGGTATCTCTAGAACACTCCTGCATCAGCATCAACTTCCTGGACATCACGATCAGCTTAAGCAATGTACAAATATGAAACTCTGCTATGTCATATCCCCAAATGTGTGTCTCACATGGCTTAAATAGATGCAGACTAACACAAATCTGCGTTTCCATGCTCAGCAGAGGCATGCATACAGGCACAATGGACTGGCTTAAGCACATTTGAGCACTTTGGCTCAAGAGGGAAAAATCATGCCCATTGCTGGACATGGTCGATCACCTGACCCCAGGGGTTGTTGAGGAAACTTGTTAAAAAGAAAGAGGCATATTTGTCTTGGTGCTCTTCCCTGGAATCTATCTTCCAAGCAACATCAAAGACTGGCACCTACTCACAGGGAGAGGGGCCTCGTTGCAAGACGCATCACAACCAGCCTGTGTGGTAAACTAACGTCATAGATTGAAAGAGACTGGAATATTAATCTTAGTTTAGGATATGAGTTATCTTTTACTTAATTGTGATTAATTCCTTGATTTATTAGTAATCTGACTTAGATTCACTTAAAATCTTATTGTAATCAATAAACTTATTTGTTTGTCTTATCTAAAACAGTGCATGTGGATTGAGTGTGTGCAGAGACCTCATTTAGAGTGACAACGTTGGTGCATATCAATTTATTTGATAAATTGATGGACAAATGTAAATGAGCTTGCAGAGTGCAGTGTACAGCACTGAACCCTGCAAGACAGCAGTTCCCAGGGTTGCATCTGGGACTGGGGGTGTTTGCTGGGGATCTATCCCATGAGTGGCTGGCCAGAAGCACCCCTTCACTAGGCTAGGGACCGATTACTCGCAGGAGGCTGGGCGGGGACTGACCCAGGAGTGGGTGGTTCACACAGCAAAGGAGACTAACTCAGGGACCCAAAGTGAGGAATTGGGGTGACATAGCTACACACCAGTCCAGATTGCAGGGGGGGGAACGTCACAGATACCCATGAACCTTGCTTATCCAGTAATAATAGGATGGGACTGGAAGTTCTTTGAAGACCTCTTATAGTCCAGGTACTAAGGTCATGATGAGGATGAGAAGAGAAATAAGAGAGGGGGAATCACTATAGGGACAGTGTGGATAGGTGAAACCCAGGACCCAGAAGAAGGGACATCCCATTAACCCATGAACTCATTCAGACCTTCACTTTGGTTTTCTTGACGACACCTTGATCTCACAAAACTGGGTGACTGGGCAACAAAATGTCAGATGAAATTCAATGTTGATAAATGCAAAGTAATGCACATTGGAAAACATAATCCCAACTATACATATAAAATGATGATGTCTAAATTAGCTGTTACCACTCAAGAAAGAGATCTTGGAGTCATTGTAGTTAGTTCTCGGAAAACATCCATTCAATGTGCAGTGGCAGTCAAAAAAGATAACAGGATGTTGGGAATCATTAGGAAAGGGATAGATAATAAAAGAGAAAATATAATATTTCCTCTTTATAAATCCATGGTACACCTACGTCTTGAATACTGCATGCAGATCTGGTCGTCCCATCTCAAAAAAGATATTTTGGAATTGGAAAAGGTACAGAAAAGGACAACTAAAATGATTAGGAGTATGGAAAAGCTTCCATATGAGGAGAGATTAATAAGAGTAGGACTTTTCAGCTTGGAAAAGAAATGATTAAGGGGGGACATGATAGAGGTCTATAAAATCTGGTGTGGAGAAAGTAAATAAGGAAGTGTTATTTACTCCTTTTCATAACACAAAAACTAGGGGTTACCAAATGAAATTTATAGGCAGCAGATTTAAAACAAACAAGAGGAAGTATTTCTTCACACAATGAACAGTCAACCTGTGGAACTCTTTGCCAGAGGATGTTGTGAAGGCCAAGATTATAATGGGGTTCAAAGAAGAACTAGATAAGTTCATGGAGGATAGGTCCATCAATGTCTATTGGCCAGAATGGGCAGGGATTGCTGTTTGCCAGAAGCTGGGAATGGGCGACAGGACATATTACTTGATGATTATCTGTTCTGTTCATTTCCTCTGAAGCACCTGGCATTGGCCACTATCAGAAGACAGGATACTGGGCTAGAGGGACCATTAGTCTGACCCAGTATGGCTATCCTTGTGTTCTTATATACATGTTGTGTCTCATCATATAGAAACTGAACCAGGAAAAAAGATGCACAACAACTTCAGACCATTAACGAGACATATGGGAGACAGTATGTAAAGAATTACATGAAATGCTAGACCTGGGGTTGGTGGAATGGTCCCACAGTGACTGGCGAAGCCCAATCATCCTTGTGCAAAAACAGATGGAACAAGATTCTACATTGACTTCTGGAGGGTGAACATGGTTTGACACATACCCAGTGCTGAGAGTAGACAAACTGTTAGAGAGGCTATGGATCGCTAAGTACATCACCACCCTTGATTTGATTAAATGATATTGGCAGATCCCCCTAAAAACAGAATTACAAGAAAAGACTGTCTTCTATATGACCTTCAGATTCTACCAATTTAAAGTGAAGCCCTTTGGCCTGCATGGAGCAGCAGCCACTTTTTAGAGGCTGACGAACAAAGTATTAAACCATATAATTGATATGCAGAGGCATACTTTGACGACATCATTGTGTACAGCAAGACTTAGGACGACCACCTACACATCTCGTAGAGGTCTTACTGGCCCTCAAAAATGCAAGGCTGATAGCAAACCCATTTAAGTGTAAATCGACCAGCTGGTAGGTGACCTAGCTGGGCAATGTGGTGGTGGTGGGGGGTTGGATGCCTGAGACCTCTGGTAGGGAAGGTGCAGGTTTTGCAAGACTGCCTGTTGTCTGCTCTTGGTGCAGTGTTCCTAGGGGTCCCAGTTTGCTCTTAACTGGACCCCTTCAATTCACCACTGAGGCTTAAGATACTATCTATTGGGGCAACCATTTCGTTTGGTGACCAGTCATGCACCCCTCAGATGGTTACTCAGTTACCATAACCCATAAATAATGTGGTGGTATTTAGCACTCCAGCTATATTTCTTTGAAGTACTACACCAAGCATGTAAGGTCCATAGAAATGCAGATTTCTTCTCAAGAGACAGCAGGGACCTGCTTGCAGGAGGCAACCCTACAGTGCCAGTTGTGAGGGGGAGGGCATGTGCTGGAGTTTACAAGCCCCTCACTAAGGCCAAGGCAGGAGAAAGGCTGGACCAGCACTGGGATATGAAAGCTCCATCCCTCAGACACTGCCAATCATGCTTCTGGGGAAAGAAGCAGTATAAAGAGAGCTCCAACAGCTCAGGCAGGGGAGGAGTGAAGCCATTTCCAAGAGGAGCACTGTCCTGAGACAGATGGAGAAGCATCTCTTACTGAAGAGGTCTAGTTGTGAGTCTTTCCTCCCTTCTCATTTGAGCCATTGCACCCCATTACATGTGTGGGTGCACTAGAAGGTTGCCTGCATCAGTCCAAAGTCTCTAGGTTTGGCACAAAGAACTATTATTAAACAGCAGCCATGCCCCAAACTGAGGCATTGGATGGGGTAGGAAGTGGCCCAGGGGAGGTGCGCAGCAGATGTGCCAAGCAGAGACCAGCCTGTGCTGTCACACTTTCAGGGCCCTGGCCTGGGAGCTGGTGGAGTAGGAGGGCCCAGGGACTCCTACCCATGTCAGATTCCCCTATGACTAGCCCTGACAAGGAGGTCACCAATGAGGAAGCTGCCCCAACGGAACCCTGTTCAGGGGGTCCTGAACACACTGAACTAAAAGTGAGACTGGAGTAGTAGGCCCTGACCACTAGACCTGCTGAGTGAACAGACACGAGTCCATGCACTAATTATGAACAGCCTGGAACAAGAGTTCTTGCTCATGTCAGTGACAGGATATGTGAAGCTTGGAGACATTCCTTTGATAGCAGGGCAGAGTTTGTTCCCTTCTGCACCTGTTGGGCTGTATCTAGTCTTTTGGTGCTTAAACCAACATGTCGCACTGCCTCTCAAAGATTGAGTGGTGGAATAGACGTTTATGAAATCCACTGTTGTTTGCAGTGTTATTGTAGCTGGGTTGATCCTAAGATATTAGAGCGACAATGTTGGTGAGATAATATATTTTACTGGACCTTGTCTCAATAAAATCCATGTTAGTTTCCCAGCAACGAGGGCCAAATGCAAAATAGAGATTTTTCAACTTCCTCTTTAGTCTTGTATTTTTGCCAGCACTCAGTGGTGGGCAAGGCACAGAGAGGGGAACAGAAACCGCCAATATAGGGAAAAAGAAAACAAATATAGAAGATGGAAACAGGCTATACCACAACCAATCAGCACCCGACCCTGATATAAAGGTGGAGAGAGAGCGCCCTGTCACTGAAGGAAGATTGAGAAATTGACATCTCATCCCCATCAGAGAAATATCCTTCTCCATCCTTGCAGTGATTAGAGACTTAGGAACATTGGGTAGGTGATTCTGTTCCGGTCTGTGCCTTATTTTCCTTGGGTGTAACCTGAATTGCCATTAACACAGCCCTGGCACCAATCAAGAGTATTCAAGTGGGTTTAAATACATTACAGCCTGTAAGCCAGGCCTCTTTAAACTATTAGAATGGTGCCTGTCTGTCAATCTGTCTATGCCCATATATCCTGCCCCCCTTCTCACTATCCTAAGAATATATAATGAACTAATCAGGGTGATACTGTGTCCTGAGGCATAATCTTGAGCAAGTGCATGGAACCCAGGAGCCTTAACTGCCAGCCCCCCTTCTCTATCTCACTAAATCCCATTCCGCTACCAGAGCTGAGAACAAAACCCAGGATTCTTGACTTGCAGTGGCCCTTGCTCTAGCCACTAAGATACCTCTCCTCTTCCAGACCTAAGGAGAAAAAAAACAGGAATCTTGGGTCTCAGACTCCCCAGCACTGACCCAACTACCTGCCCAGAGCAGGGAACAGAACCCTGGAATTACTCAGCTTGCTGTCCTTTATAATCCTGGCAGGGTCATTTTCCACAGCAGTATTTTGTTCTGGGATCTTGTTAATGCACAGATCAGCAGCTACTTGACAATGGATCCTTCAATTAGAGTCATCTGAAATTATTGCATGAAAAGAGGGACATTTTTAACATGGGAAATTTTGTTGGAAAAATTATTTTCATTTCTCCAGTATCCTCAGCAAAAGTGGAAAACAAAAGAAGTCATTATCTGCTTGGGCCTGTTTTGTTTGCTCATTATTCTTTGCTTTATTGTCTTTCCATTTCTCCCCATTTTACAGTGAAACGGAGGGTTGAAAAGGAGGGTGAAGGGGGGAATGATGTCAAACCCAAACATTTTACAAGAATTTTTTTGTGAATAAGAAATTTAAAAAAAAAATAAAAAATTTGAATGCAAATGGCTTCAAAATTTTCATGAAAAATTTCCCCTTTCAACCATGAGTTGCCATTCATTAAATATTATTATGGGATGGCAGCCCTACAATAGTTAAGGTTTGTTAAAATCAGAATTTTCAAAGTTTTCAGAAATCCACATATACTACCCAATCATCCTGAAAATGCCTATGACAGTCGGGGAATTGGCATTGATTTAGTGGAGCAAATTTGGGGGTAATTTGGAAAGTGGGTTCCTGAGATACAGCTCCTCCAAAACAACTTCCTTTGAATGTTTATAATGCTGTAAAATTCACATGTGCAGTTGGATTGGCTAGAAAATTGCTATGCTAGTTGAGGGTCCAGAGTGGACATCGGGGTGCAAATTTGGAGTAATTTGGTTAAAGGGTTCCCAAAACACAGCCTCCCTAAAATGACTAGGTTTGAACTTTCAAAGTATCTGAAATCCCCATGCAGATGTAGATTGGCTTGATCGTTACTATGCCAGTTGAAAGCCCAGAGTGGAACTTTTGATGTAAATTTGGGGTCACTTGGTCAAGGGATCCCTGAGATACAGCCGCACCCCAAATGATCTGCTTCTGATTTTTAAAGTGTTCTAAAATTCATATGCAGTTATGTAAATTGGAAACTTGGCTTGTGCATTGGTATCGTGGGAGTGCCAAGAGTGAATGTGATCAGTCCATGGCACGGACACACAGTACTGAGACCAGGGTCAGCTGAGAATGAGCATGTGTTACTGTTATTTGATGATAACCTGTTCTGTTCATTCCCTTTGAAGCACCTGGCATTAGCCACTGTTGGAAGACAGGATACTGGGCTAAATGGACCGTTGGTCTGACCCAGTATGGTCATTCTTATGTGTAACCCACAGGCTTTATAGTAGAGCATTTGACGTTGAGCCCGAAAGCGGAAGAGACGCAGCAGAGAGGAAACATGGATTTGAGTTGGATGACTCTGTGAGCATGCTAGTTCAAATAGACCTAGCACGTTTGTCGACCCACGGTGGGAAGCATGGTTGCAGCTTCATTGTAGACATAGCCTGTGTCTGGGCACACATGCAGACTAGTGCAAGGCAGGATAACTCAGCCAGAAGGACCCAGAACCATCTAGAAATAGAGTGGAGCAGTTACTAAATATGCTTAGTAGCTGTTTCAGAAGCAGAATAAGAAGTTTTCATTGTGTGCAACCCACCTAGCAGATCACGCCCAGTCACCCGGAGAGAGTGGAGCCAATCAGAGCGCAGGGGGAGGAAGGTTATTAGAAATAAAAGACAGCCCTGTAGCCAGCACTTGGTGGCTGATCAACTCAGGACCAGAGATGTATCTGCTCTGAGGGCTGGGTCCCAATAGTGGCACCACTTTGGCTGCAGGTAAGTGCTATTACTTACTATGAAAGCCCTCCATTAGGATGGTTGGTCCACCACGGTGTGTTTTAGAGATCTTTAGAGGGAGAACTGTGAGGGGAGCACTTATTACTCCTAGAGGTCGGAGAGCCTGTGGAATTGATATTTAGCTATTAGCTAATTGCTTTAATTTGGGATTTTGTCTCAGTTAAAGAGAATGGAGCAGCACTTAGTGAGGTGAGGATCTGTATATTCTTGCCTGACATAGCTAGGTTTATTGGAGAAAGACAGTGCCCTGTAGAGTGTGAGCCTTCTAGAAATCCAAGGAAGAGATATTTTACGTGCTGCTCTCAATACCTGTACCACTTTGGATACAGCTTATAGATTTCTGTTTCACCAGCAACTGAGAGGACCAGGAGTCAGCTATTAACCCAAATGCTGGAATGCTGCTAGCTGTGCAGATTACTCCAGACAGTGTGTTTGGTGACAGGGTTCTCAAATATTTGAAAAGACTGAGATGCTGCCATTCTCCTCAGACTCTGAAGAGTTCAGGTGACACACTGCATATTATGACTACAGACTGAGAAATCATCATCAGAGGAGAATGTGTTTTGATATGTGGGCTAAAGTATAGAAAATGTTATGTTGAAACCTTATACTTGAATATATGTGACAGCAACAAAGTGAGAAGGAAGTCTGTATTAGGACCACGAGCTGTATGAAGTGTAGTTGTAGCTGTGTCAGTTCCAGGATATTAGAGACCTTTGACCTGAAGAAGAGCTCTGTATGGCTCGAAAACTTGTCTCTTCTCACCAACAGAAGTTGATCCAATAATAGATATTACCTCAGCAATCCTGTTTCTCTAAGGAATACCAGTACATTTACTGCCTAACAGTTTTTGTTTAAGTTATTCATAGTATTTCCAAATACCATTTACAATACTTTCACAGGCATTAAATATTTGTTTCACTGAGAGCTTGTCTTCATATACAGTGTAGCACTACTGAAGCATGTTAGGCCATATCTACACTACCGTTTACATCACCAAAACTTATGTCACTGTAAGGACGCAGTGGAAGAATTTTGTGACGCGAGGGTAGCGTGAGTGGCAAGACTAGGACTGAGTTAGCATAAGTAATAATAGTTAGGCCCCATAAGCAAAGGTAGGCCTCCCGAGCAAAGCTAGGTGCCTCATGACCTGGGCATAAACTCAAGAAATATGTAAACCGCACCATGACGTAGATATGAGCTTGAAATAGAGAAGCTAATGCCGAAAACAAGTAACCACAGCTTATAGCGTATTGGTCACTAGCTAATTGCCAATAACAGAGAGAATAACAAGCGTTAAAAACCAATCCCCAAGTGGATTGAGACATAACCAATGAGCTTATTGCTAGAGAGGGGGGGAAGGAGTATGTTGGGAACCCCCGGGTGCTGCCCTGCCCCGGAGCTCTCCGCAGGCCTGTAGTGTGCACGGACGGTGCTGCGTGAAACAGGGCCACTCCCTGGGGCAACTCGCTCACTGGAAGAAAATGAGCTCCCTCTTCCTGATTGTGGTAAGTGCCTGACTTGTACCTCTAACCGCTTGAGTGCTGTGATAGCTGTTTAGACTGATTTATGCCTCTAGCAGCTTGAGTGTTGTGATAAAACCATAAATAAATTAAGATTGTTGGGCACTTCCTCCTCCGACTGCTCTTTTCTCACCACCGAGATCTCAAACTACAGACCCTCTGTCTCGGCAGAGCACAGTCGCCCAGGGGTGTGAAAAAACACACCCTTGAGTAACATAAGTTTTGGTGATGTAAGAGGCAGTGTGCACAGCACTATGTCAACAGGAGGGCTTCTCCTGCTGACATAGCTACTCCCATCGACATACAGCGTCTACACAAGCTAGTGTAGACATGGCCTAAAGTGCTGGCTAGTCTAAACTTAAAACTTACAGCGGTACAGCTGTATCAGTACAGCTGTGCTGTAAGAGTGCTTGTGTTGTAGCGTTATGTCAATGGGAGAGAGCTCTCCTGCTGACATAATAAAACCACCTAAACGAGTGGTGGTAGCTATGTCAGCAGGAGAGCATCTCCCCTCGACATAGCGCTGTCCACACAAGCGCTTATGCAAGCAAAACGTATGTCACTCCGGGGTGTGTTTTTTTCACACCCTTGAGTGATAAAACTTTTGTCAGCATAAGCATTCACCCTCTCTTCTCAAACAGGTTCTCTGTGAAATTAAAAGGCAACAAAGATGGTAGGAAAAAAACTTTTGGGGGTTCTTTATACAATCCATCATTAACCTGTGCAGCTCCCTGTCATAGGAAATGCTATTAGTCCCTGGGCACCTTCAACCTGATGTTTAACGATACTTACATCACACCATCCAATTAACTACATTCTGCAGATGGAATTCGTCTTCTGGCTTTCCTTCAGCCCCTGCTTGCATAAATCCTCTGGACGGAGAATTTGCTCAGAGATCCCAGCTCCAATTCACACTCGTCCTATCACCATGAAGACTCCCCTCGTTCTCTGTATCCTCTCTGCTCTCCTAGGTCTGGGTGAGTCAAGGCTGTTTCTCTGGAGGGACTTGCATTCTAGATCAGCGATTCTCAACCTTTTTTTCCCGAGTACTACTCGGGCCAGGTACAGTCAGGTCAAGTACCACTTGACCTAACTATACCCGACCCGAGTACCACTCGGGGAAAAAAAGGGAGGGACTTGCGGCGGCGGGGTTTCGCGGCGGCGGCAGGGGTTTGCGGCAGGGTTTCGCAGTGGCGGGGAGAGACTTGCAGCGCCTTACATGGGGGAAACAATACCCGCCGCCGAAACCCTTCCGCCGTTTGCCCATTTTCGGCGGCACAGTTTCCCAAGGGCGGGTGGGAGGGCACTTCCGGCGGCGGATTTGGCGGCGCGGTACGGCTCGCATACCACCCAGCCCTCTTGTAAGTACCACCGGTACGCGTACCACCGGTTGAGAACCGCTGTTCTAGATCATCCAAAGTAGCGAAAGTCCAACTTGGTCCTTTGTATAAAATTGTTCATAAATGTTACCAAATAGCCAGTATCAGAAAAATGAGCCAACTGGACACGTCGAAGGGAAAAGAAGAGATTCCTTGTGAAGTCACAAGTTGGCATGACAATGCACTGAAATATTATGGAAAGAGGAAATATTGAAACTTGAAGTCCTCAAAGACATGTTCTGATTGATTCCTTTTTAGAACTGGCTGGAAAATTGGTATTTTATCCCCCACAAAAAAATTTGTGAGAAAAATCCCCTTTTGAAAATCCCTTGTTGGGAAATGCCGATTTTCCTGCAGGAAATTTTATAAATGGGGAATATGCAGCCTGCTGAAACCATGGACAGAGTTCGAGGAGTGAGGTGCTATAGAGAAACCTCGGAACTGGAAAGCAGGCTGTACCTGGTGCTTTCCCTTAGAGCCCAGGGGAAAGTGAGGGGGCAAGAAAGGGACAAATCTACATGAATCATTTTCTCTCTCCTTTTCTAGGCGCCTGTCTGCAGTGTGAGGTTTGCATTGGCGTAGACAAGTGCATGGGCAACATGGAGACCTGCCCCTCTGGAAAAGATTCCTGTGGCATCAGTGTGTTGGAAGGTGTAATAGGTAGATGAGACAGATCTCACACCAGCATGGTCCAGTGACCAGAGCACACTGGATTCTCTTCCCAGCTCTGGGAGGGGAGTGGGCTAGGGAGCAGGGGGTTGGCTAGAACTCAGACTTCCTGGGTCCTCTGCCTGACTCTATGATCTCAGGCAAGCCTCTGTGCTTCAACTTCTGCATGGGTAGAATAAAGATAAAGACACAGCCATCTTTTTTAAGAGCGTGGGGATAGGGTGGCAGAGTAGGTGAGTAAACATTAGTCTTTTCCTTCTGTACAGTGGGAATGAATATACAGGGCGTGATCAAGTCCTGCGTGGCATCCAGTGAATGCAGAGCCAGCCCTGATGTTATGAGGTTTGGGAATGGAATAACAATAAGGAAGAGTACCACCTGTTGTGTGGGGGATGCCTGCAGTACAGCCTCTGCTACAAGTACATATCCCTCTCTTTATCTCCTCACCCTGCTACTTCTCCCACCAATTCTTCCTCTTCATTACCTCCCCCTCATTCGCCTGTCCCTCTGCCCATCTGCACCCCTCTGTTCTGGAACCTTCTCTGCAATGAGCCCCTGAGAAGTCCTCCTGCCTCCAGGAGATGCTCCATTGAATAGCTGTGGGTCCCTGAGGGAAGGGGTTGAATTAAGTAGATGTGACTCTAGGCTCCCACAGCTGATTCCACATGAGGCATGGGTCAATTGGTCTGTGCTGCCAACAAAGGCTGCAAATCTCCAAGAACAATGCCACTAACCCTGCTGCCTCCAGTGTCTCCTGAGCTACAGCTCCCCCTGGATGGAGGATACAGAGTTGAGCTGTTCAACCCTAATCTGCTTTCTCTGTCCTGAAGTCTGTTCTGGAACATTCCCCCAAGTTGACTGCATTTGTTCTGCTTCTTCACAGTGCCCCCAGCAAACAGAACCCCAAATGGCTTGCGCTGCCCTGTCTGCTCTTCTGTGTTTAATATTCCATGCAGCAAAGAGACCTTGGATTGCACAGGAGATGAGACTCAATGCATCACATTAGTTGGACACACAATATTGGGTAACTTCAATTTATTTATTCTGATATGCTATTTGCTTCCTTATTATTTTCTCCCAGAAGACACCTATGGTCTGGTAGACAAGGCATTGGGCTGAGAATATGTCTACATTGATGGCAGCAAAGTCGCTGCCATCAGATCCATGTTTCTGGATCGATCGAGTGGTCAGTGAAGACCCGCTCAATTGATCAGGAAGTCGACCTAGTAAAGCCACCTCCTCAAGTGGTGCAGCACGGTGAAGACACTGCGCAGAACAGAAGTACAGCAGTCATCGGGAATTACACAAGCTACTCTGTAAGTGTTGACCAAGCCTGAGACTCCAGACACCTGGTTCTAATCTTGGACAGCACCTGGCCTATTGTGTGACCTCAAGCAAGCCTCTGTGTGTCTGTTTCCTCTTGGACTAGATCTCTTGTTATTGGGGGCCCTGTTATGCTGGGTGCTGCACAGACCCTGACTGAGATCGGGAGGATCCCCTGTTGTGCTAGGCACTGTATAGACATTCACAGTTCCTCAGATCTTACCATTTAAATAGTCAAAGGAAGGATTATTATCTCCATTGTACAGATGAGGAAACTGAGGCCCAGAGAGATTAAGGCTGGGATCTTCAAAGGAATCCCATTAAAATTCAATTACCGCCTATGTTAGACTCCTTTGAAAAATCTGTGCCTAAGTGACGAGCCTAATGCCAAACAAGGAGTCTGTGGCAGAGCCAGGAATTGAATCCAGATATCCCGAGTCCCAGCCCAGTCCCTTAATTAGCACAAGGCCTCCCTTCTTAGAGATCCTACACCCTGCCATCAAAAGTGAATTGCTTCGTTGCTAAATGAATAGTGGGACTAATACGAAACACATTGAAGTCAATGGGCGTTGTCAGTGGGTTTTAGATTTGGAGTCTCACTGACTTGTCCAAGGACACATAGTGAGTCTGCATCGGAGCAGAAGAGAAGGAGGGGGAGGCTGTTGGGGCCTAAATGGGAAGGGGGAAGTAAAGCAGAAGAGGAAGATGAGGCACAGATGGAACTGCAGAGAACGGAGCAGAGGAGGAAGCTGAGACTGTTGAGGTCTAGATGGGCAAGGGCTGTGGATTTATGGGTGCTGGTGACTGAAAGAGACAGAAGGGGACATAACTCCCTTGGCACTGACGAGCTACTTTTTTTTTCCTGGTGCAGATACAGTTCCTTTACAGACCACCTTAAAGGGTTGTGCCACTGAATCTGTCTGCACCCATTTACAAGTGGATTCTAAGAATTTCGGAGAGATCGCAGCACAGATAACCAAAGCCACATGCACACCAGCCCGTGGCAGGTCCAGACCAACTAAGGGACCAGATCCTGGTGCAAGCGGCACAGCTAAGGGACCAACCACTGGTGCAGTTGGCCTGACTAAGGGACCAGCTCCTCATGCAGCTGGTATGACTCTAGGACCACCTAGGCTTCTCCTCCTCCCAGTCCTCACAGGATTATTCCTGGTGAAGTGCCTCTTCTGATCCCCACACTATGCACCAGCCGACACTGCACTGAATAACGTATCTGCAGATTGCATTTGCCCCTCCCGGCAGCTGCTTTTCTATCCCAGAGCCTCTCACTTTCTGGATGGATTCGCTTCCCCTTTATTTTGTTGCACTGTATAAAACAAACTGGAGATAAAAAACTCTGGAACTGGGTGAATTATTTTGACAGGAAAAATTTAATTGTTGCCAAGAAGCTGATTAGATTTATGGAGACCCCTAGTGGTGAAATTAGACAGCACTGTTGGAGCTAAAGAGCCTGGGAGAACCACAGGGTATGTCTGTGCCCAGCAGCCTTAATAAAAGATGATCTATTCATCAGAGTCGAGTCCTGCCTCTTCTACTGGCGGTGCACCCTATAGATGGCAGCTGTAAATTATTGTTCAAAATCTGGTAGAGAATTTTTGTGGCATTCCCGTGCCAGGAACAATCAGCTCCAGTGTAACCGATGCTGTGACTGGAGCTGGTTGAACTTTTTCCAGCACTTTTTATGTTGAAAGTTCTTTAAAAAATGGAATATTTGTGATATTTTTAACTTTCCATCTTTTAGGGAGTGAAATTCCCAAATTCTGGAGGGTGTTTCTTGTTTTCTACTTTTTTCAGCAGCAAAATGGAAAAAGGGAAGTATGGGAGGAGAACACCAAAACATGTCCATTTTGAACATTTTTGAAAGCATAACATCTCTGATTAAACTTTTCTGACAAAAGATCAAAGAAATGAACAAAGTCTCTCTTTGTAAAATTCTTTTGATAATGTTCCACAAAAACTGTATTCTGTTTTTCAACCAGCTCTAGAAACCATGACCCTAATCCTGCACATATTTCACTTATGTACTTAATTTTGCTACCACGAGTTGTCCCATTGACAGAGAAAATTAGGGCGTCTAGATGGGGCAGGGGTTAAAGTTTTTGGTTCAGCAAACCTTTGAAATGGAATGTTTTCTAAACAAAAAAATTGTTTATGGGGAAAAATTCCCTCCCGTCCCACCCAGTTTTGACCCATTTCCCCACTCTTTTTTTCAGTAACAAAATGGGTGTGTCGGGGGAAAGAATAGGTTGGTATTACCAAAAATTTCCTCTTTCCAATTTTTTCCTCATTGTAAATGATGATATAAAATCAAAGTCCAAATGAAAAAGTCAAAATGAAACGTTCTGACCGTATTGAAATATTTCATTGTGATAATTTTCCTGTCAAATATTTTAGTGAATCTAATATGATACTTCAAAATGTTTTGATTTTGTTGATTCAGCATTTTCTGAGGGGGTGGGGCCAGGGAGGGGCTTTTCTGTTGGACATTTTTTTAACTAGCTCGAATGTTTACTTCTTTACTAGCCCAAGCCACAAATCCTGACCACAGTGTAACTAGTACCAGCAGCAGATAGAAAGTGGAGATGAACATAGTCTAAGGCTTTCTACAGACTCCAGCTGTGAGCGCTGAGCAGGGGGGGCTCCAGCTGTTAGTGCCCCAGAATGCTCACACAGCTGTCAATGGAAGCGCTCCTGCTGAGGACGCACACCACTGACAAGAGGGGATGTAGTGTGGACATGAACCAGTGCAGTAATTACTGCGGTGGCTGGACGTCGACCTAACTTAGGTCTACTCAGTTTTGTAGTGTAGATTTGCCCTTACAGTCTCAAAGTAGCTGTACAGCTCACACCCATATTGAGATGAGACTATTTTAATGGAACACCAACCTACTGAGTGTTGAGGCACCAGCAATGGAAAGAGTCAAAGAAGACATGAGACAACTCAGAGGAATAGTGTTGGGAAGGCAGTGCCCACAGTCCATGTCATTGTGGTCACTTTGGCTAATTGTCAAGAGCCACAGCAACCACACCCAATTTGTGCTATTTGTATGTTTAGTCTTAGCAAAAATAAATGCATACAAGCCTAATATCTGCATGTGTCGTTACCTTTCTGTGTAGATGAGCAGGAGTTGCTTGTTGAGTTAGTTCACCAGCTGCGATTGGTCAGATTTGTCCTCCTTTGCAGGTCCTTTACAGGGAAATGGTAACATTGTAGGATTCTAAGGCTATTTTGCGGTCGGTAGGTTCAGGGGCAGGCAGTGATGACCTACCATGTCCCAACTTGTGATCCTGGATATTCTAGGAATGTAGGAATTGCCAGACTGGATCAGACCTGAGGTCTATCTAGCCCAGTATTCTGTCTCTGACAGTGGCCAGTGCCAGATTCATAGAGTTGAAGGCTAGAAGAGACCAACAGAACATGTAGTCTGGCCTCCTGTATAGCACAGCCTCTTAAATTTCACTCAGTTACTCCTGTGTCGAGCCCAATAATGTGACAGAGGAAGATAGAAGACCCGCACAGTAGCAGATTTGGAGTATTCTGGTCCCCCCCTTAGGTCTCATTCTATACCTAATATGTAGAGATTGGTGTGACCCGTCCCGTGCCCAGGGTAGCCACCTGATAATGCCAAGCTGCAAACGGAGAGCAGATTCTCCCAGCACTGGTGGGTGACACTGAAGTCAGGCTTCCCAACCAGCCACAAACTGCGCTTCTGAATCCCCACAGAAGCCAGTATACAAATACACACAGCCCCCTTTATTGCATTTCAGCTTCTGGCTCCCAAATCAGCACTAGGTACAGTAAAGAGACCAGTTATTTAAACTCTATGCTCTTTACTAAAAAGGTTCCCTCTGACCCCAAGGGGTCAGCCACAGTACCAGTTCAATATAAGTTTGGATCTTACCTAAAATACCACGCTGCCAGCCAATCCTTTAGTAACTAAAATTAAACGTTTATTGTAAAAAGAAAGAAAGAAATCATAAGAGAAATGTTAAAGGGTCAAAGCAAATCAAATACATACAGATGATTGTAAGTCCATATACATCAAGTTTCTGGGAGAATTGTGGAGTTGCAAGCTTGTACAGTTCCTCCGGTATACATCCAACACCTGGATGGGTCTAAGTCCTTTGGTTCAGTTGCAAAATGAATAGATCCAGAGGTAGGTGTGTGTCTGCAGCTGAACAGGAACAAAGACAAAATGGTTTCTGTGGCTTAGCCTTATATATCCCCTGACCCTGGCCATGAGGTCTTGTGGAATATTACAAGAACTAAAATGGAGTCCAGAGTCACATGGGCCAATCCTGGTAACTCTTCAGGTATGCCTTTATTTTCTTCCTGGGCCCCTTGCATCCGTGACTGTCTTCATGGGTCATTAGGCAGGCTATTGTTCTGCTGCCATCCTATCTGGGGTGTTGCCCAGGCAGCACAATTTGAAATACAGATATCTCAAATATATCTATAACTTCCATTTCACATATTACACATGAACATAAGTATCATCATCTGACTTAGCATATTATAACCTTTCTAACAGTACCTGACATGGCATATCTCACATGAATTATTATGATTTTGACACACTGATGTTAACCAATATGACAAATGCTCTCCCACCATCTAACCAGCATGACAATTGGCTTAAGCCCTGAAGCATGAGGTTTATATCCCTTCCAATGTTTTTGTTATAATTAATTATGATAACTCTGAATGTTCTTGATATCCACATAAATGTCCAATCTGTATTTGAATCATGCTGAATTCTTGGCTTTCATGGCTTCCTGTGGCAGTGAGTTCCACAGTCTAATCTTGATTGAGTTGTAATCTGTCTTTACAATGAGCGGTGATGTCATGAATAATTTAATAAAATAAAGCACTTTCCCTTTCTCTTGTGTCTGCTGTTTGAGGATTTCAGAGAGCTTTACAGACATGAGTGAGTTAAACCTCACAACCTCCCCATTTTACCATGGGAAACATGCAGGAACTGAATTGCCTGAGTCACACAGTGAATCAGTGGCAGAGCAAGGCATGGATTCTTGCTTGTGCTAAGGCCCTTTTACTCTGCTCTGGCCTTTAATTGGGCAGAAACAGCCCACTGGCTGGTATACAGCTAGCATAAGGGATCTGCCTTGATCCTGTTCCCAGCCCCTGGTGAATGAGGTTTGGGTGTGTGGCCAGAGCACACTGTACTGTAGCTATTCTCTGCTCCCCAGACCACATAGGGGCAGAGTAGAAGTCTGAGTAGAGCACACTGTGCTGTCGCTATTCTCTGCTCCCCAAGGCCCCCAGGTGGTGGATTTGGAGCAGGATCAGAGCACACTGCAGTGGCTGTTTTCTGCTTCCCAGGGCCCATATGGGGTGGAATGGGGTTTGCGTAAAGCACACTGTGCTGTGGCTATTCTCTGATCCCCAGTGCCCATAGAAGACCATAGGAAGTAGAGTGTAAGTCAGAGCAGCCCTGTGGCTGGGCAGGGCCCTCCCTGGCTCCAAAATATGAGGAGTGTAAAGGTGGCTTTCCCCACCCACAAATGCAGGGACAGACCAAGAAGCTGGCCCCAGATGTCCTGACTCTTAGGCCTTGTCTACACTAGAACTTATGCCGGCAAAACCTTTGTTGCTCAGGGGTGAAAAGAAACCCCCCATGAGTGACATAAGTTTTGCCTGCATAAGTGCTTGTGTGGACAGTGCTATGTCAGTGGGAGACGCTTTCCTGCCGACATAGCTACCGCTGCTCATTTAGGTGGTTTATTATGTCAGCAAGCGAGCTCTCTCCCGTTGACATAATTCAGCTACATAAGCGCTCTTACGGAAGCACAGCTGTACCGATACAGCTCTGCCACTGTACATTTTAAGTTTAGACAACCCCAGACAAAACTCCCTATCAGTTGCTCTTCAGTGGGGCTAATAACCCATCTGCTTTGCTCCTCTACCTCACAAAACCAACAGGTTTGTTAAAGCTTGATGAGGGAAGCTGTGGATTAAGGGGATGCATTAAAAAAAACACTAAAAACTGGTAATGAAAGGTTTGGTTTTTCAAACTATTCATTTCAAAATGGTTTGGGGCTAGATTTGAGCCCTTGGGCTAGAGGTGAAAGGCTTTGCTGCTTGTCATCCCCAGAACCAATTTAGGTCCTCTGTATTCTCTCATGTCTCACATTGCCTTTCCTGAGGGAAACAGGGTTAAATCGTCTGGTGCCTAAAATGGAGAAACAATTTCATCTCACAGGACAATATTGTTTGGGATGTTTTCCTCCTCTCCCTCACCTGGAGAACCCTTTAATTATAAAAACTGCCAATAGTAGTTTGTACTAATACAGTGGGGCAGGGGAGTTCTTTGCATTGGTCTAAGGAGGCTGTTGGAGCCTGCAGGCAGAAAGAAAAACAATCTCAATGAGTGCTTGATGCGCTGTATCCACCTCTGACAAAGACCTGATGTTTTGGTCCTTTTACACTTTGGCAATGGTTGCATAACACATCATGCCAGTACAGTGTTGGTAAGCGCTGAAGACCCTGAGAGAAGGTTGCAGTCAGGCATAGTGGCATTGGGGAGCCTGGGCAAGGTTAAGAGGTTTTTAAAATCTGCTGCTGCCATTGTCTCTCTGGTGGTAAAGACTTAGTCAAGGCTCCCAGACACAAATGATTCTTCTTTAAAGAGCTAAACTAAGACAGTTTGGAGGCAACAGACAACACAGAGCAGAGATGGCGCTGGGGTGAGGGATGGCGCAGAACTGGAATGGCTTGGGGACAATGGCTGGTGCAGAGCTGCCTGGGTAGAACCTGCAGAGACCTGTAGCTTACCTGAGGGAAAGAGAATGGGTATGTCTTCAATGATGGCGGCAAAAGATCAATCTATCCGGATCGACTGAGCAATCAGTGAAGACCCACTCAATCGATCCGGAAGTCGACACATTAAAACCACCCCATTAAGTGGCGTAGCGCTGCGTTGACAGGAACACATTTGCCATCAGCACAGCACAGTGCATACGCCACATAGAAGAGGAGTTATGAAGTCAACGGGAGTTACGCAAGCTACTCTGCATAGCTTGCGTAACTCCCGTCAACTGCCGCCGAATTTCCAGGTAAGTGTAGACCTGGCCTTAGATGCAGGTCTCTCTATCCAGCAATCAAAGCTGAAATAACTTCAGATGGTCAAGTGTCAGAGTGGCACTGACCTGCCAGAATTCTTGCAATACACCAACCCAGGACAGCAAACTGTGAGTGGAGAGGAGGGAAGATGCTAGGATGCATTAGCTGCTCACAACTGCAAGAGGAGGACTGAGGTTCGAAGTTATTCTTAAAACATACTGGGCTAGTGGGAGTCTGATCTCAGAGAATTTGTTAATTTATTCATTGCTGCCTTTCCCTAGTTTATTCTGTTGTGGCCCTTCCCTCCCCCCCAAATAAAGTTCTTTGTTTTAAACCCCTGGACACAGTGCTTGGGAGTGGAGAAGTGCTGCCTACCCAGACACCCTGGATGGTATATATGTTTCCCAGATTTCTAGGTTTGGGTTTTAACTGGTGTTATTTAAGTCTTTAGAAAGAATCACTAGAAAATTGAACCCACCCTTTTTACTGCCAACAACACCTAGCGGAAGGGTTCCATGTTCATGAATTGAACTGAAGAGTGACTAAGGGTGGCTCCACAAAGCAAAATCTGTGCATGAGCTAGCCTACCTGAGCCAGTTTGAATCTAGCTAATATGGATAGGCTAATGTTTGCACAGCTTTTGGTGTGTGGACATACCCAGTCTTGCAAAAGGGCAAGGGAGGGGATGGAATCTGTAAACAAATCATTGGATATGTTATTTGGCTTGAGCAACGAGTCATGGCACCAGATTCAGCTCTGGTGATAAAACGTGCAACTTTCCTGGACATCAGGGCTGAATTTGCACTAGTCTCTGCAGCAAACCCATTTCTCTCTCTCTGTCTAGACTCTGGAGTTGGGCTAGAATGCACAGGCTGTTCCATGGCCCCATCCACTCAGCACAGCTCTTATGAAAATTCAAATAACCTCTAGCAAGGTGAACTTTCTAGTGCTGATGGTCAAAATGGGAATGTGTGTTGGTTCCACAATCAATAAAACGGTGACTGGGGGTGGAAACTCTGAATGTCTAGTTCGGGCTTGAAGTGACAGCAGTAAGTCAGTACTTGCCTGCATTTCCAGGTGTGTATGTGTAGGGGGGGGGGGGGGAGCTAGAGAAATTTGTGCATGAATATTAAGAGTCGAGGGAAACGGACATTATTATTTAATGTTTCCTGGGAATTTATCCAAAATTTAAAAGAGGGTGAAAATCAGTAAAAACCAAAAATGAAGGGCAGGGAAGGGGGACGGAGGGGTGCCCGGTTCTCATGATGTAGCAAAGGAAGAAGATGGGGCCTCGCTGGAGGGCCTGAGTCAGGAAAGGGAAGCAGACAGGGCCACACTGTAGGGCTCAGCTATAGGGACCAGTACTCACAGGTGCAGCCTTCTGTTCCCTATGGGCCTATCGCTGTAACAGTCCAGTGGTCTCAGCTGCCAGGACCTGGCTCCCTGCCTGTCTCGCTCTCCCATTGGGCAGGGGAAGTGGACAATGCCATGAAGGGCCACGGTCAGGAGTGGCAGTTAATGTCTTCTGTGCAAGTATGCTGTGCCGTCTAGGACTAGCAAAAATCAGGTTAAAATTGGTAAAATCCAAATACTGGATTTTCCTGACCCCAGGAATTTTTCGGCGAAATATGTAAAATCTGAAAATGAAGGACTGGAGATATTTATATGCCTGTGCTGCTTTGTCACTGGGGACTGTTGTCAAGAAGAAGACAATGGCTCCTAGACAAGAACATCGCAGCATACACTTGAAAGACAATGAGGAAAGCTATCAACTTTGAACATCCAGCATCCTGTCTCCAATGAAGTTAGATGACTTGTGTGGCCAATGCTAGGAACTAATAGAGCAAAGGGCTATACACAGTTTCACAGAGACTTGGACTCTGGGAAAGAGAGGTGATCAAAAGACTGAGCAAGATTTAAAGACACTCTCCCTGAAGCAGACAGAGTGAGCTGGTTTCTGATTTGAGGGAAAAAACTGTCACCTAGTTCCCAGAGGTCTTGGGATGTCTGTAAGCATCTTAAATTTACCAGGATCTCCAGGTGAAAGGTGGATTGACATTTGGTAAACTAGACATGCATTAAGTCTGTTTATAATTTTAAGATCTTTTTCTCTGAAATGCTTTATTTCAAAATGAACAATACTTTGCTTTAAAAAGACTGTTTGTGGTCATTGGATATCATTGGTCATCACTCCCAGAGGGAAGTGGACTGTAGGTGCTAAGTCTAAATTGAATTTGCTGAGATAGTCAAGGTTAGTACCGGTGGACTACAGCCCCAGGTCCACTCTGAGAGTGGGAGAACTGCGTCATTTCACCCTGAAAGAGCTGGTGACTCTAGCATGAGACCTGGAAAAAGTGCACTCAAAAAGACCAGGAGGGGTCAGAGAGGCAGTTAGCCCAGGAACGTGACAGAGGGAAGGAAGCAGAATTTGCTGAGGTTGTGACTATCAGCTGGCTCCTCAGTTGCTGTATATTGGTGGTACTCTATTGACTTTAGTGGAACTATGCCAATTTACATCAGCTGAGGGTCGGTAGTTTAGTTGATGCAGAGAACAGGGAGAGCAGTGATGGATCTTATCCAGGAAAAATATGTCTGGAAATATTGCCTATCTTTTCCCCATTTTCCTTCACTTTTGCTTGTTACTGTCAATTCTCCTATCTGAGGCCGGGTTGCAGGTCTGGGTTAGGTCCATCAAGGCCCCCTCTGTTCATTGTCGTGAGGCATCCCCTCCATCCTCTTCCTTTCCTTTCTTCATTTCCATTCCTTCTCCTCATCCCTGTGCTTATTGTTGTTCCTTCTCTTCCAGTCCACTGTCTGCCCATCCTCTCCCTCCTTAGTGCCCTCTTCTTCTCCTTCTCTCAACTTCAGTGAGTAACCAGGGAGTTAGGTTTGGAGCCAGGGTGGCCACCTGCCCAGCTTTTCCCAGCATTGCCCCTTTGTTGAGGTAGCTATCTTGGGGAATCTCTAACATTGCACAGTACACACTGCCAGCTCTCCAGTTTTAAGGGCTCAGGATCATCCCAGATGTCCTGTTTTCTTGTACCTCAGAGGTGGCAACCCTAGGGAGTGAACTGTCCTTCTCATAGGTACTGCTACTCATGCACCAAGCCAGTGCTTAGGGTGATGCTCTGGAGCAGCAGGAATGACTGAGAATTAAAATCAGAAGGCCTCCCGAGAGCTGGGGAATGGGAAGCTGGGTACGGGAGTTGGAAAGTGGTGTTTGGGGGTAACAGTTGAGTAGGAGCTGGAGGCTGAGAGATTGCATCTGGGCGAAACTGTTGGGAGGTGGCAGCTCAGTGGGTGGGAGCTGAATGGTGGCAACTGGGAGTAACTTGAGTGGCTGGGAGGTGGCGATTGTGTGGGTGGCAGAGGGAAGATGACAGTTGGGAGTAACAGTTGGGTGGCTGGTGGGAGTAACTTGGGTGGCTGGGAGAAAGGTGCTGGCAGGTGGGAGGCACCGTTGGGTGGCTGGTGGCAGTTGGAGGCACCGTATGGGAGACAGGCACTGGCAGTTGGAGGCACCGTGGGGTGGGAGGCGGCAGTTGGAGGCACATCAGGTGGCCGTTGGCTAACGGGCATGGCAGCAGATTGCATTGGGAGCTGGCCCCATGCCCCGCGGTGTTTCTGAGGGGGCTGGAGGTGGGCTCGGGGGAGCAGGTGTGGCGGTGGGATTGGAGACGTGGGGCTAGGCGCACTGAGGGAGATCACCGCACCAGCAAGGTGTCGCCGACTCCCCGTCACGTGGCGCGCAGAGGGGGGGCTGTGGGGCCGCAATATTCCGGTACTGATGTAATACGGGATGGAAACAGCACTCCCCCGCCTCTCCCCGCCCACACGGTTAACTGGGACCTTCAGGCGGGAAACCACCCAGCCTCCCACTTAACGCCTCTCAGAAAACGCCGACACCCCGCCGCCCCCCCTGCCTTTTATTCTCCGCGCCCCGCCCCTTGAGGCGCTTTCCACCAATCACCGCCCGCTCTCCCTCCCCCCCTCCCGTGCAAAAAGCGCCGGCGCTTCACTTTGGTTCTTTCTCGGCTCAGCCGGTCAGTCTCGCACGGCGCGCGCCGGGCCGGCACAGCTCGTGGCAGAGGCGGAGGGGCCGCGGCGCCGCGCTGTAGCCGGGAGCCAGGCAGGCGCCTCCACCCGACGCTCCCTGGGGGCCATGGCCGCGTGCAGGGACCGCATCCGGCTCCCCTCCGGGGAGAAGGGCGCCTCCAACGGGGAGATCGGCCCGCAGGACGCCGGCCCCGGGGCCCTCTGCCCCCCGCAGGGCTCCCCCGCCAAGGGCGCCCGCGTGCGGCGCTGCCTGCGCGCCAACCTGCTGGTGCTGCTGACCGTGGCCGGGGTGCTGGCCGGGGTGGCCGTAGGGCTCGGCGTGCGGCAAGTGCCGGGCGGGCTGAGCCGCGCCGGGATCCTCGCCTTCTCCTTTCCCGGCGAGCTGCTGCTGCGCCTGCTGAAGATGATCATCCTGCCCCTGGTGGTCTGCAGCCTGGTCGCGGGCGCCGCCAGCCTGGACCCCGCCGCGCTGGGCCGCCTGGGCGGCTGGGCCATGCTCTTCTTCCTGCTCACCACGCTGCTGGCCTCGGCCATCGGCGTCAGCCTGGCCTTCATCATCCGGCCCGGGGAGGGGGCCGCGCCGCCCAGCCTGGGAGACGGAGGGGACGGGGCCATGCCCGAGGCCAAGGAGGTGGCGGACTCCTTCCTGGATCTCATCCGGTGAGGCGCTGGAGAAGGGGAAAGACGGAGGGGGGAGCCACGTGTCTCCAGGGGCCGGCGCCTGGGCCGGGGGGCCGGTGCCTGGGGTGGGCGCGGGACGGGCGGTACTTACCTCCCCTCGGCGCTGGTGTCTGCGGGGACCCGGGCAGCAAGGAGGGAGGCCCGTGCCTTAGGCAAGACTTGATCCGGTAGCGAGGGGGAAACAAACACCTGTCGTCTCCTCTCCCTTCCCGGATCTAGGAGGGACCCATGTCCCGGCTGGCCACGCTGGCTCCATCCTGGCTCCGGCTCAGTCCCTGGCAGGCAGCAGATCCCATCCTCTGCTTGACGGTGCTTTTGCTAGCCGAGCAGCCTGAGTGAGTGGCCCGTCAGATGGATGGGGCTTCCTTCCTTCCCAGTCCTGCTCCTTCCCAGTGCTCCTGCAGCTGCCCTTCTCCACGGTGGTAGAGAGGGGAATCCTGCTCATCCTGGCTTTTACCCCATTCAAGTTGATGGGGAGATATAAAGTGATCCCTTAGCTATCCCTGCACTGGCTTCATTATCCTTTGGATATATTATCTGGTCTCCCCTGGCATTGCAGCCAGCAGAATCCATCCACTCAGCTTCCTGCTCTCCTGAACAGTTACACTGTGTTGTAGGCACTCCCCCCATTAGACATTAACGCTCCATTGTTGGGGTCTGATCTTGAGAAACAGGATATAAAGCCTGCACTAAGGCAATAGTCTAAAACCGCACTCTGGAGTAATCTCAAAGGCTTTCTACCAACTTTGTTCCACCTTCAAACTCCGTCCACTAGTAACTAAAGCATTGTGGGTCCCTTGAGAGTCTGATTTGGTTGAGAGGGGTCTCTCCAGCTTGTAACATCCTGGGGTGAAAGCTACTCAAAAATGTTGGTGGAGAACATGATTTGTCACCTGCAGTGTTCCCCCCCCCATCCTCTTAGCTGGGGATCCCAAAGTGCTACAAAGAATGACTTTAGTCTCCCAGCTTCTTGGCCAGTATAGTTGGGGAAACTGGGGCACAGTATGGGTATCTTGGGCAAGTCTCCACGTGAGTTTATGGCAGAGCTGGGAATAGAACCTGGATTCTCTGACTTCCAGTCCTGTGTCCTGGTCACAACTCCATCCTTTCCCCTTGCTGAAGGCTCATTAAATGCCTGCTGTGGAAAGAGTCATTTTGCTGCTTGGATCCTGTCTGCTGGACAGCAAGGGGAGCTTGTAAAGTCCTGACTGGTACTCTAAGCCATGTAGTATGTCAGGAATGGTGGGAAGTCCAGTCGAACAGTGTTTCTCAACCTTTTATGATGCCAGAGACCAGCTTACTGCCTTCCTAAATTGTGTCAATGAGGATCTCAGGGACCAGTGCCGGTAGCTGAGAAATGCTGCAATAGGAGACCAGAGGAATGTGTTAGTCTCCTAACACTTCTGACTCAATGTTGCCTGCATATTGCATTTCCTGTCTGTTACAAACTTCACGGTCTCTTACAGACATTTTCTTCCTAATGGTGTTGAATTTATGCAAAGGCTGCCTGGCCTCTAGGCTGTTAATTCATTAATATTTAATAGGCATTTAAACTGTACAAGCCTTTAATACAATATTTGATGTACAAAATTTAATAAGCATTTAAACTATACAAGCCTTGCCAAATTATGAAAGGGAGACATCCCTCCAGGCTCTGTCAGATGCTGTTCTACCAGGGCTTTGCTCTATCCAAAAATCTCATTTGCAGTAAACATGGTCCATTTGCAGTAGACATTCCTGATCTGGTTGCAGGCTGCTACATAGCAGCCTGCCATTGTGAGAAAGGGAATGAGACCGCATCGGGTTTTGCGTTCCTCTCCCTTTTCTGCCCCCTCTCCCCCCGCCATAGCTTTTACCAAAAAGTCTGGTAGGGAGAGTCTTATTTGTGATAGCAGTTACCTTGATCTGAGGAGATCCTCCCCTTGAATTTGCTGAGTCACGGTGAGTGGTGGTTGAATTCAAGTTTCTTCCTGGAAGATTACAGGAGATGAGAAGCCCACATGGAAGAGAAGTGTTATCACAAACTGTAATTTGCTGCTGAATAAGTATTGCATTATCCTACACAAGGGATTCTTAAACTATTTTTGCTGGGACCCCCTTGGAAAATACTTCAGACTATAATGACCCCCCAAAGTGCTGACCCCCCATGCCATGTCTCCCTTACCAGCATGAGTGGGGCTGACAGCTCATGACTCCCCCCAATAACCTTGTGACCCCCAGTTTGAGAACCCCAAGGGCTCAGGAGGAGGCAGTGCAGGCAAAGCTGACTGTACTCTGGAACAGTCAAAAGTTCTTTGTTTCTATACAGGTAACAAAGGGAGGTGGGGTAACTAGATCCCTGTCTGGGTGGAGTGGGGATGTGAGGTATGCATTATCCCTGTGTTGTGACTTGTCCACAGTCATGCAGGCTGTAGCAGAGAGGGGATTAGAACCCAGGTCTCCTGACTCAGTCCTTTGCCTTAACCACAAAGACCAGCCTTCCAAGACCTATGGCATCTCTCATACAAACTTCATGCCAAAGGGAGCTGACTTGTGATCTGCGGTTATTTGTCCTCCCACAACTGATGAATGCAAAGGTTCTTTGTGAAAGGATTGGTTTGAAATCTGAGGTGACTACCACACTGAGCTGGTATAAATCTGACATTGTGAATTTATCAAGTGGGAATTGGGATTGGTTGAGCTGCATGCCTGGATTGGTGTTTGAGCACAGAGGGTGGGAGCTGGGCTTATTGATGGAGAGAGCTTATTGTGGCAGCAGGCTGTTCCTTGCCTCTGCCAGAGAGGTGATACCATGGCAGGCGTGGGGGTATGGACACACACACTAGCACTGTCTATTGTCTGTCTTGCCCAGTGCAGTATCTCTGATCTCTGCACTTTAGGGCTCCACAACCAGCACTCAAGGTGAAACACACCCAAGCTTCGCAATAGCGGCAAGCTCCTATGCTTCATTTACGTCTATGTGCTTAAATGAGATGCACTGTTTGTGTCCCTGTTCCTGTCTTGATGGATGAACAGAAATTTCTTGTTGCAGGAGTTCTCCATCAACTAAAACCAAAAATCCCTGCCTAGATGACGTGTGTCCTAGCCCCACACTTAGAGAGGTAATGCCTATTGGCCGGAGAACGAGGTAGCTGCATTCTGGACACCTGCCCCAAACTGCCCTCTGTTCTTGTGATCTCAGCCTGCAATGGCTCATCTCTGATCAGCATGGCTGAGGTGCTGCTATGTCCCTAACAGCCGGAGTCTCCTACACTCAGTGGAGCAGACAAGTCAGAATTTCCCCTCTTCCCTGCAAAGCTGTGAATGTCTTATGCGTGAATCATGTGGAATGAATCACACGAACTGACATTTGAAGAGTTGTTGTGCAGGAAATATATATTCCAGTCTCTCTCTGTTCTTCATGGGCTTTTTACATGGCTTGGGGCTAGCAAGCTAGCTACCGAACAGCCTTCTCTTGCCAAGGGCTCACTGGCTCAGACACAGTGCTCTGCTAGTGGCTCGCTTACACATAAGCCAGTGTCTTATGCTGAAACTCCCTTGCCTCAGTGGAATGAAAATGTAGCTTGTTTTGGATGCCCTGGTTTTGTCCGGGACCAAACCAAACAGAGGCAGTCACCACTGGTCCAGTCTTGGCGAGTGAGGGGGGCAGAGAGATGATGATGTAGGTGGAGTCCTGTCTGATGCAATGTTGGCTGTGTGTTGAGTTTGCTGCCAGGCAGACCAAGTGCTGCATGGGGTGGGGCTGAGACTGGAGCACAGCTGTGGGCAGGCGTTCTAGCACTGGCCATGTGGAGCCTGGCTAGGGGAGTAGCAAAGCAGGGCTTTGAACTGTCAAGCCTGGGTTACAGTCTAAAACGAAACTGTCTGTCTCAAGTCTAGAAAAAGTCTAAAAATAGCTCTTCAGTTGCCCAGAATCAGAGACAGGAATACGTACGGTCTTAAAGCTACATAACAGTTCCTCGGAGCTAGCGAACGGGAGTTTTGCAAGGGAGTTCTTCAGATGGAGGAGCAGCTACATGACCCCTGAGGAGAGTTTGATGTGTGTGTTTGTGTTGTGCTTGCTGCTTGACTGAAATATATCGTGTGGTCTGTTTGTGGGACTGGCTGCTTATACTAGAGGCCTGCTAGGCAAGGCTGAGTGCTCCTTAACGAGGCACTGATCCCCAAGCCCTTTACCAGCCATCAACCCTTACCCAGAGGTGGGGTTACTCCGGGAGAACCAGGGTTTTGCGAGGGAGTTTAGTGGGCAGGGGAGAAAGATACACTTCATTAACATTCTGTAAACCAAAGACGACAAGCTCCTTCCACCCCATAAAAAACAAACAATAAAAGAGCTGCAGGAGTAAAAAGAGAATGCAGAGAGAAGTCCAGCAACAGAGTAGGGGCTAGCCAGTTTATTGCACTGAATACAGCATGTATGATTACCTGCCCTATGGGTGGGTGGCATATGTGTGTGCATTCAGTGGAAGGAGCTCCTGGCTCTCAGAGACTGCATACGGGCTTTGGAGACCAGTGTGGCTGAACTGGAGGAGCCAAGGGAGACAGAGGTCCATCGATGAGACTTTCTGGGACATTGTAGAACAGTCCCACCCCCAGTATGACAGCCTCTGTGCTGTGGAGGAGAATGAAGATCTCAGGGAAGGGGAACATCAAACTGTAGCGGAGGGAAACGGTCCCATAGTTGGGATCCTCCTTCCAGATGATGTCATGGTATCCCCTCGCACTGAGGATACCTCTCTAGGACAGGGAACACCAGTTATTAGGGAGAGAGAGATAATAGTAATGGGGAACTCTATCATTAGAAACATAGATAGCTGGGTTTGTGATGACTGGGAGAACCGCATGGTGACTTGCCTGCTGGATGCAAAGGCTGCAGATCTCTCGAGACATCGAGACAGACTTATGTGTAGTGCTGGGGAGGAGCTGATAGTCGTGGCATATGTAGGAACTGTCCCAGACTGTCAGTAGAGGAGGTTTTGGAAGAAATTGATAAATTAAACAGTAATAAGTTACCTGGACCAGATAGTATCCATCCAAGAGTTCTGAAGGAACTCAAATGTGAAATTGCAGAACTCTTAACTTAGAGTATGTAACACATCATTTAAATCAGCTTCTGTATCAGATGACTAGAGCATAGCTAATGTGATGTCAATTTTTAAAAAAGGCTCCAGAGGTGGTCCTGGCAATTACAAGCTGGTAAGTCTAAGAGTACCAGGCAAATTGGTTGAAACTATAGTAAAGAACAGAATTATCAGACACATGGATGAACATGATTTGTTGGGGAAGAGTCAATCTGGTTTTTTATAAAGGGAAATTGTGCCTCACCAATCTACTAGAATTTTTTGAGGGGGTCAACAAGTATGTAGACAAGGGTGATCCAGAGGTTATAGTGTACTTAGATTTTCAGAAAGTCTTTGACGAGGTTCCTCACCAAAGGCTCTTAAGCAAAGTAAGCTGTCATGGGATAAGAGGAAAGATCCTCTCCTGGATCAGTAACTGGTTTAAAAAATAGGAGACAAAGGGTAGAAATAAATGGTCAGTTTTCAGAATGGAGAGGGGTAAATAGTGGTGTCCCCCAGGGGTCTGTACTGGGACCCGTGCTGTTTAACATATTCATAAATTATGTGGAAAAAGGGGTAACAGTGAGGTGGCAAGATTTGCAGATAATACAAAACTACTCAAGATGGTGAAGTCCAAAGCAGACTGTGAAGAGTTACAAAGGGATCTCACAAAACTGGGTGACTGGGTAACAAAATGTCAGATGAAATTCAATATTGATAAATGCAAAGTAATGGACATTGGAAAACATAATCCCAACTATACATATAAAATGATGGGGTCTCAGTTAGCTGTTACCACTCAAGAAAGAGATCTTGGAGTCATTGTGGATAGTTCTCTGAAAACATCCACTCAATGTGCAGCGGCAATCAAAAAAGCTAACAGAATTTTAGGACTCATTAGTCAAGGGACAGATAATAGGACAAAAATATCATATTGCCTCTTTATAAATCCATGGTGCGCCCACATCTTGAATACTGCCTGCAGATCTGGTCACTTCATCTCAAAAAAGATGTATTGGAATTGGAAAAGGTACAGAAAAAGGCAACAAAATCATTCAGGGTATGGAACAGCTTCCATATGAGGAGAGATTAATAAGATTGAGACTTTTCAGCTTGTTAAACAGGCAGCTAAGGGGGTGGATATGATAGAGGTCTATAAAATCATGACGTGTGGAGAAAGTAAATCAGAGTTGTTTACTCCTCAACACATAATTTCATTTGATGATCCCTAGTTCAGTAGACAGCAGACTTAAAATGAACACACAGAAGTATTTCTTCACACGATGCACAGTCAACCTGTGGGACTTCTTGCCAGAGGATGTTGTGAAGGCCAAGACTATAATGGGGTTAAAGAAAGAACTAGATAAGTTCCTGGAGGTTAGGTCCATCAATGGCAATTAGTGAGGATAGGCAGGGATTGCTGTTTGCCAGAGGCTGGGAATAGGCAACGGGATGGATCACTTGATGATTATCTGTTCTGTTCATTCTCTCTGAAGTACATTGGCCACTGTTGAAAGACAGGATACTGGGCTAGATGGACCATTAGTCTGAGTCAGTCTGGCTGTTCTTATGAGGTAGTCTGTACCCCAGAGGCAGCACAAGAGGTCTGTGGTCTATTGCTGCTGGATCTGATCCACCTCGACTCCCAAAGTCTCAGGCAGGAGTGCTCTTGGATGTGATTGGGGAGCATAACTAGAATAGCAGGGTGGAATGGTGAGAAGGCTCCTTAACCCATCTGAAAGTATGTGTTGTAAAATCAGAAATAGTAGCCAAAGGGTCCTTTTCATGGTTGGGTTGGTGCATATTTTTTGTGAACAGGTTTGTTCCCTTGCCTTTCACCAGGGAGAGTTAAAGACAGTTGTGCTTTAGTTGCTTGGCTTAGGCCATGTCTCCACATACAGCACTGCAGCTGACCCATTACAGCTGTGCCACTGCTGCGTGTCAACGGCAGAGCACTCTCCTATCTGCATAAAAAAGCCACCCCATGAGTGGCATGAACTCTCTCGCCCACATGGTGCCGTGCACACTAGCGCTCGTGTTGGTGTCACTGAGTCATGCAGGAGGGTGGCATAGGCACCCTCCTGAGTGACATACATCCTTCTGATGTAAGTGGTGGGAAGCTGTGGCTTTATTCAGGGTCGGGGATGTGAATCTCTCTTAAAAAAGAGGAGAAATCTCTGTAGCTTCCTGTTGCTAATGAACTATTATTGCCTTTGTCTGAGTTAAAGTGCAATGAATGTCTGCTTCCAACTTGGCAAAATTGTAGCCTCTCTATTGACATTTTGCTGAAAGGTGCTCGTAGGTGCCAGCAGGTGCGGCTGGCTCCAAAGACAATCACAGCCCTCATTAAAGCCAGTGGGTGTGCCAAGGACTTCGACCTAAAGCATGTCTACACTTGCAAGTTAATTCAGATTAAAGTATGTTGTGAATTTAAAGAGCAATGGCTGTTCTTAAACAACTTGGGCTACACCTTCAGTGCAAAAAAAAAAGTTGGTGGGCACATCTTTTTGTTGTGTTTACAGCAGGAAAACTGTATGTGGGGACAAGGCCCTGTCATTTGACTATGAGGTAGTACAGACCTCACCCAGCTATCTCTTCCCTTCTCCCAGGTTGACCTCGCTTTGTTTACTTTGCAGTAAAATGACAGCTTGTCACCACTAGGATTTTGTAGCGGGATGGATAGGGTGGTGGTTTCTCCCATGGTTAAAAATTCACCTTATGTTGTCCACGAAGACCACTGCAAACTCACAGTAGAAGCAGTTAAGTCGCTCTGTGTAGTAAAAACAGCCACTGACAATGGGAGCTACCACCAAAGGCACGGGGCTGTGTGGCAGGTCAGACTAGGCTGTGTGAACTAAGGAGTTGCCAATGAAGGGGCTAGGAGTTTGTGTTGGCGGCAGAGCGCCGAGACAAGGAACTGTGAGCATGACCCTCAGAGAACTTCTTGGGCACAGAGTGTGCTGGAGTGGCAGCCTTAGGAATTTCTGAGTAAGGAAACTGCCTGAAGTTTCTATGGTGTTTGGGGAAACAGGACTCTGGACGCCAAATAAACAAGGTAACAGCAAGAACACTGACTCATCTATTTCTCCTCCTAATAGAAATGCCCCTATTAGGCAGTGGATATTGGTCAGCTGCTCAGGCCAGAGGGGCAACTATGATCATTAACTCTAATTATCCTTTCTCCTCTAAATAACAACCCCGTTTGGAGCCTTTACAGTGGTCAGCAGAAAAATGATTAACTGGTGTCATGATCTGTCTTAAACTTGCTGATTCGAGGTCAAACAACATTCTCTTCCCCCCCCCCCCCCTTAAAAAAAAAGCCACCAAGTGATGAACAATTGGTTTCACAACCTAAGGAGAATCTAAAGAGCCCAGCTGGGCTCTTACTGCCTCGGGCACTCTTTAGGGGCAAAGATGAACAGAAGTGCTACTGTGGAGTATCAGAGGCAAACCTGATCTCAGTGCTCACTCCCATACTGCATCGGCCTGGTTAAGAAAGCGGAGTAACTGTTCTGGAATAGAGTTCCCACACAGGGAGCTGTTCTAGACTAGCTTCTAGCTAGGCTGTGTAGAGCAATCCAAAGGAGGCACCCTCATTTCCAATGATCTCTTTTGCTTTACCCAGATGCTACTTGGAAGGGTCACTTTACTCCATATCCAGCATGGTACCTGTTCGATATGGGCCAAAGTTGTTTACCTTAAACCAAAGCTTCTGGGCAAAACAAATGCGGAGATAAAATCGCACACCATCTAGAGAAAGGGATCATCACTGATACATCTGATACGTAATGGGGTTTGTATGCTTTGACTCTCTCTTCAGTTTACTGCCAGAGTGGGAGGAGAGTAGATGTTGGACTCTGAATCTTATTCCCTTCTCTGCACTGACTTGCTTTACAACTCAGGTCATGTTGGTCTTGATCTTCCTTTTTTTGAGGCTCTCCAAGCACAGAGGCCAAGCGGTACTGTGTGTAAATGAATACCGTAGCTGGCTGACACCATGTAGACTCCAGAGGCTGCTGTAGGATTGGTAGCTTAAACTAATATAAACTGCTGTAATTGTCCAAACTTTTTGCTTGAAAAATTGTAAATAGGTTCAGGGTGGCTGGCTGTGAAAACAGTATGCATTTGTAGCAGCTGGGATCCTACCCTGTGGCTTTTATAAAAGACTAATCCAACATAAGAAGGATTTGTCTTTTAAAAAAAGCCATCGTTAAAACTGTTCCCGGTACAAATATACAGACCTATGTGGCAGAACTCAACAGCCCCATTCAGCCACTGTTCTGTCAAGATAAAGGGCCTGTGCACTTTGCATGAACTAATAACTCGTTACATGGCTCTCAAAGCACCTCAGTCTTTAATGTATTTATCCCCAGAATCCACCAGGGAGGCAGGGCAGAGCTATCTTTCCCCATCTGTACAATGGGGGAAATGAGGCACAGAGAGGCTAAGGGACTTATCCAAGGTCACACAGAGGAAGTCTTTGGCAGAGTAGGGAATTGAAACTGGCTCTCCAAGTCTCAGCCTAGTGTCTTAATCAATGGACCATTTTTCCTGAAGTGACTGGCTCATGTGCCTAGGTGTCCACAGGATGCAGCTCAAAAGGAGAGTTTAAATTGATTAGACCAAATTTAAATAAGTTTTTTAAAAGGTTATTTTGTGTCCTGTACCTGTCCTGAATCTCTTCTCACTTCCCTCCCAGCCAATTTTTGAGCATTACAATCCCGCTTAAGTTTTTAAAGAGATTTGTGTCCCCTGACTCAACGTACGGCTGGGAATAGCTCACAGGTGCAACAGTGACACTTCACAGGGCAATGAGACATACAACATAGCAAAGAACTTGCTCTTAAAATAGCAATCCTGGGTGTCTGTAGCAAGAGTCAGATGGGCAGGATTCAGGTCAATGTGATTGGTAGACAGGGTCCCTTTAACTATAGCAGCCTGTGCTGCCGCCCAGCTGACGTTTAGACAGATGTTAGAGGTTCTGTTCATTCATAACTGCTGCCCACTTGAGATATCTATGGGAAGTGGAAGAGATACCTAGGATTAGCACTGCAGTTTTAGATGCAGCCTTGACTTCCTTAAGACATGTCTTGTGTCATTAATAGGCTCCATCTCGTCCTTTCACAGCAAGGGGGAACTGAGGACAGAGTGATTGGCTTTCGTGAAATGCCAGGAAATTCCAGCTTAATCTTCAGTGATCCTGTTTTTTGTTTTGTTTTTTTTTAACTGGGACTTTGCTCCCTCTGGAGGCTTAGCATGCTCAAGTGAAGCCGTAAACATGTTTATCTGGAGGGGCTGGAACGATCAGCATCAGGGATTTGGAGCCTTTGGTTTGAATCCGACATGGGCTGAACATCTGTTTGCCATCTTATGGTTGCTCAATGGCCTGTGTGAAATGAGTGTGATGGGTCTTAGCTCAGTTCTAGCAGACAGGTATCCAGATCCAATGACTCCCAGGAAAACAGATGATCCCTACAGCATGTGTGGATTCTCCCTGCATCTAGGCTCTGCCATCCTGATCAGAGTGAGCGACTACTGGAGCTGAGGACCTTTCTGGGAGGCAGTGTTGTCTAATGGGTAAAGCACTGCACTGGGGCTCTGTAGATGTGTGTTCTGTTCCGACTTTGTCACTAGCTTACTGAATTAACTTGCCCAAGCCTTTTCCTCTGCCAAATGGGGGCTAATGGTACAGACCTCCCTTGGAAAGTGCCCTGAGATTTACAGATGAAAAGCACTGCTGTTCACTGTGGATATTCCTGGCAATGCAGATAAGTGCTGCTGGCTGAGACATGCCTGGGTGTGTGGCTATCCCGGCCATTGCCTTTGCTGTATCTGCCTTGGGCAGAAGATTAGCTCGCCAGACTCTGGGGCTGGCAAGACAGCACCTTATTTTGAGAGATTAAATCAGAGATGCTTGAGGATATTAGATTTTGTCCCTACATGCCAGGCTTTCGTACGTTGACATGTGATGTAGCTAAGCATCAGCATGCACTTGGTTATAAAAGATCAAAGACCTTATCCCTGCCTTGGGAAGCTCTGACACAGACAGCGTGTTGGGAGAGCCAGGGAAGTGTTCCCGCTGGGCTTCTGCTTGTCTGGAGCAAAGGGATTGCTCTCATTATCTCTGCCAAGGGCAGAGGGGGCCCACACGCTTCTGAAACCTCATAACAACCAGTTAGATTTTCTGCCATCCAACAGTAACTGTCCCCCCTCTTCTCTGTTCACGGTCTCTAACCAGTGATCATCTGAATCTGGAACCCCCAGGCTGCGGCTGCAGGCACAGGAAGGCTGCTCAGACCACACGCCGAGCAGTTTGCGTGGAAACAGAAGGAAAGCTCAGCCTGTTGAACCTGAGGGATGCAGGGAGGAGATATGCTGGCCTGTGATGCTCTGCCATGTTTGTGGATGGTGTAAAACCCAGCTCGGCTCAGTTGGCGTGAAAATTATTATACGAACATCAGAGCCAGGAGACCCCCCTAGGGATGGCACAGGAGCTAATAGGATTGCATGGGAAAATCCCAATCTTGCATTAATAGAGCATGAGCGCTCACAATTGTCCATATCCTCGCCACTCCCCTGGGAGGAAGGGCAGAGCTGTTCACTCCGTTGGACAGATGGAGATCTCAGGCAGACGGAGGCTGAGTGATTTGGACAAGGTCATATAGGAAGTCTGGTAGAATATGGACTTCAGCAACAGGTGGTGTGGCTTGGGCCTGCAGAGCCTCTGTGGGCAGGAGAACAGGCTGGAAAGCCACTTCTTGATTTGAACAGCAAAAACCAGAGAACCCACTTCAGATATGTGGGGCCTGATTCTGTTGCCTGTGGGACCTTGTGCAGTCACCCACACCAGTGTATACTGTGAAATGCCACCATGCTGATCTGGTGGTATTTCACTCATGCTTTGCGCTAATGTGAATGAGTCATAAGGACAACAGAATTGGGCCTATGAGTCGTCGTTGTCGTGTTCTTCCTCCCCGCCCCCCCCCCCTCCCAATAGTCCTTTCCAGCCAGTATAGACCAGTCCTGTTTAGTAGTGGGTGGGATCAGTTCAGGCTGCTCAGACTCCAGTTTAATTGGTGCATCTGCACAGAGGGATCTGACTCCTTGCAGATGGGAATGATTGCCACAAAACCAGGGTGTCAATTCAGCCTTTGTCCATCAGCAGAGACTGCAGCTGTTAATGAATGTGCCCTTCTCTCCTGGGATTGAGACCGGTGCAGATGGAAGCTGCTTGGGGAGACCCCGGTGATGGGGTCGAGCTCTCTACATATGCAGAACTCCCCACAGCCCAGTTGCTCATGCTGCCCCTGGTGCTGGGCTGTGTGTGAGGCTGGCTGGGTAGCTTGTAAAGGAAGGTGATGGAACCAGCTCCGTGGCCACGCTCTGGGAATGGGGCAGGAAGGCTGACACTGGTCCTATTGTGCAGGATTAGCTGGGGGCACATGACGGCTGAGTCTGTGGAGCTTTGCTGCTTTTGGTACTTGCTGTGGCTGCACTTTGGATGAGAGCTGGCTTCTTCCCTGGGCAATTTGGAGATGGGTGCTGAGGCCTGAAGCAAATCGTAGGCATGGCAGCCATATACATCCTCTTCCAGAACCTGCCTTGAATGCTCCTCTCACCTCTTCAGTGGATAATCCCCTTCCAGTGGGGGGTATACACCCCCCAACCCCTCCCCCCAGCTAGGGCTGAGCTGGGCTCGGCTCGTGCTGTTTGCTTTGGATCAGGAACGTTTCCTTGTGGGCAAAGCCAATGGCTCCCTTTGGAACCAGTCTGTGCTGGAATGTAGCAATGGCGGGGGTTTGGCTGTGGCGGCCCCACGGGACTGCTGCTTGGATTTGTGTGGCAGGGAAGATGCAGGCATTTCACTGCTGTCCCAAAGGGATGTGTGACCCTGTGAGGGAGGGAGTCTCTCGGCCAAGTTGATCCACAGGAGCTGGTTTGGACTGTGATGTGAATGAAGGGCTAACTGCCTGGGTCGCTCTCCACCCCACCTCGGCACAGGTCAGATCTGCCTTCAGTCTCAGGACTATTTAAAGAGCCTGTCAGCTCTTCCATGGGCAATGCCCACTCCCTGCTCTGATGGAAGTAGCCTTTCGTGTCTCATTGCACCAGGGGAGGAGTAAGGAAAGGATGGCTGTGTGGCTGAGGTGCAGCTCTGGGAGTTGGGACGCCAGGCTTCAATTCTTATCTCTGCCACTCGCTTGCAATGTGACCTTGAGTGAGCCACCCTCCCTTGTGTGGGCCTCCACTTCCCCCATCTGTGACAATCAGGGTTGGCCAGACTGGATCAGACCAGGGGCTCATCTAACCCTCTCCTCCCACAGAAGATACCCAGGTGTTGGGATAACCTGTCCCCCAGGAAAATTATCCCCTGACCCCAATAATTAGAAGCTCGCTACCCCTGAAGCAAGCAGGCTAGATCTCTTCCAGAGCGCCTGGTTCTTAATATTAATGACCAAGTCTGCATATTTTAGTTATTCTTATGAATCCTGCTAAGCTCCTGGCTTCCATGTTGGAGTTCAATGAATGAGTGCAAAGAGCTTTTGAGATCCTTGCAGGGATGGAAGGTGTAGAGAGAGAGAGACAGGGTGGTTCTGATAGTGAGGCTATAAACTCCCGCTAAATGCATTGCATGGGAGGAAGTCGGCCAGCCCCTTGCCAAAGTGAATGAACCTGTTCTATTCATTCCCTCTGAAGCACCTGGCATTGGCCACTGTCACGCAGGACACTGGGCTAGATGGACCATTGGTCTGACCCAGTATGGCTGCTCTTATGTTCTTAAAGGGTTTTGTGTTGGGTCTAATCTCATCAAAGCTATGCTACTTGATTCCCTGGAGGAGGGCAGACAGATCTATGGATGATCTTTAACTAGGAAGGGTGGTCAGTGTGTTAGAGGAAGGTGGTGGGACCCAAGGATAAATTTGGGCAGGGGGAGGCTGATGGGTCAAGCACAATGTAACACAGCACTGTATCAAACTGACAAAAGGAATTACTCCTGTAGAAACATACCAATCTATAGCATGTCAAAGGCCTGTGTGGTGACCTCTCCCCTACCAGCTTGCTGGTGAGGTTGTCGCTATCCTGTAGGTAGGCAACAAAGAGGTTGTTGTGAGTTGCCCATAGCTAGAGAGATGTGTCGAGGACTGAGGCATGTGTGCTTAGGGGAGATGTCACAACTAACTTGTGGGTGCCAGGCATAAATTCCTTTTCCTAAAGGATGGGTGGCATATAGCGGAGCTGATCAAAGGCAAAAATAGAAACTGCAACTGTCAGGGAAAATGGTATCCGGTGGAAGTCTTTGATATCTGGCTCCACCTCGTTAGCTGCATATCCTGGAGCATGCTGTGCTGCACCTAATCTGGTATTTACTCTGCTGGGGACAGTCCTTCTGATTAGTTGCTCATCAGAGGGGATGATCTGATCAGACAGATTGGTGTTAAATGAAAGTGACAACGGTGCATGAAAAGGCCCCATGGACAGTTTGTGAGGCAAATATAAATATTGCCTTTGTGCCAGACCTCTGATGAAGAGGTGGAGGGGCTGGCTCTAAATCCCTTTATAATATACTCCTGTCATCTAGTGATAGAGTTCTGAGTTAGCACCCACGACTCCTGTTAGCCTGAGAGCTGCCTGGACTCTGACTCACCTTATGTCAACAGAATTGTCTGCTAAATTCCAATCCAATTATTGCTGCAGAGGACAACATGCTTCCCTTGGAACATTAGTCCACCTGACAGTTGATGATGCACAAGAAGGAACGAGGAAGCATAGCCCATTGGATTGGGAGCCGGGGTCTAGTCCCAGCTCTGCCACTGACTTGCTTGGTGACTTTGGGCAAGTCATTCCCCCTGTGCCTCCGTTTCCCCTCTTGCTAGATGTAGGTACTGCTCACAACACAGTGGGGCTCCCTGACTCAGATGAGGCCTCTGTGCTACTGTAATATTTGTAGAGTGAGCAGACTGTGATTGGGGAGACTCAGCAAATGTGGGGTTCCCCTGATGCTGCCTTTTAGGGACTTTCAGATCAGCCCTGGACTGCAGTGCAAGTACATCTCAGAGCACGCTCCCACTCCCTACGCCGACTCTTAATGATGTCACTGAGTTCTGAGCACGGGGTTTTGAAGACTCGTGCTCTTTTTATAACCTGGCATCATGCCGCTAGCAAACAACCCAACAGCCAGGCAAATAAATCAGGTTCAAAGCTCTGTGTGTCAGGACTTGTGGGTTCTATCCCCAGTTCTGATTCTATGTGACCTTGGAAGAATCACTCGATCTCGCTGTTCCAGTTCCCCCTTTGTAAAATGGCTAGAAGAGCTACCTACTTCCCAGGCAGGTTGTGAGAGTTGGGTCTTGTCTAAACAAGGATGTTGCCTCAGATTAACGCAGACAAGCTAGTGAATTACTTTAGCAGATCTGGCTGCTGTAATGAATCCTGTTTAGCACAGGAGTAACTCCACTTTGCAGTTTAAGGTTCACATGGATGCATTCCGAACTGCTCTGCTGCTGGCGTTCCTCCTGTTGCTATTGCCCACTGCGTTGCTTCACATCTGGATTGGCCGGTCTGTGTCCCGCCTTCTGCTGTGGGCTCGTCTTGGCTGGATGTGTGCTCTCGAAGTGCTGGCATGCAGCCAGGTATGCCCCTTTTCAATACCAGTGAGTTCACACCACATAGTTCCACATGGATTCCTGCAGACCTCCTGGGTTTAATTTGCAGCTCTCCAGCGAGAGCAATGTCCACCGTGGGACTGCAGCCAGCTACAAGACACTGAGATGAGGGGGCACTGCCAGACCTGCTTCCAGTGCCCAGCTCTCTCAGAAGTACCCGAAGACAAGGGCTGAGAACAGGGTTTCCAGTAACACTCGTAACGTGGGCATGTAATGGGAGCACCTGGACTCCACTTGTTCCACCATTGCCTCTAACAATGATGTGGATAGTTTTTTCACAAAGCATCCGAGATGACAAGGCAAGGGCCCAAGATGTCTCGGGTACTTTCCATGACCCTATGTAATAGCCCAGGGTCCAATCACAAGGAGGTCATTGGGGGTAGACAGGAACTGTGTGATACAGCGCAGGTGGCCAAAATCAGCGTATGGAGCCATTCCAGAACTGCAAGGCATTTTCAGTCACTTCCTAGAGTGGTTAACCTTTGTGTTCAGTTGCTGTAAAGATTTATTTTTGCAGGGCACTTGATGCTGATTCATGGGTGTTTATAAAAGAAAATATAAGGCAAAGGCTGCTCTGTACTTTAGCATGCATATTTCAAGGCATTGTAGCTTTCTGGGGACAACTTGTATAGCTACTGTTCTCTTTCCACTCCTACTGCACCTGGATAGACACCATCCTCAGCGATCACAGTGCTGCATAATCTCCTAGGTTTGCTCTTGCCTTCTAGAACATGACGGCCTGAGGCTGGTTCTCCACCCTAAGGCTTGGATATGCATTTCTGCAGGCTACTACTACCTTGCCCCCTATCCACCCAGCACTATTCCAAGGGTGCTATACATGTGGGAAGAGAAGAGGGGACGGGTGTTCCCAAATCAGGGGGAGAAGCAGTGCTTTATCCCTCTTGGTTTGGGGACTAGCCCTGGACCAACACATATGTGATCTTTCTGATTACCCTTAGCATCAGCTCTGCCATGACCTGTGCATACAGGGGTCCTGGCACCCATGAAATGCTAGCAAATCTCCGAAGATGCGGAAACATGGGAACTAGTGACTGGCTCCTACCAGGGCGGAAGGGTGGAGGGATGGCTTCCTGGACCCGTGCTGAAGGAGGGCAAGAGAGGCTGTGGCCCTGGAATGGGAGCTGGTGCAGAGGCAAACAGCTGTGCCGCAGGACTTTTGGTGGCCAAGCGCTGTCCCTCATCCTTGTCCTCCCCTGCCAACTATGCAGCACCCACCATAGTGGGACCGCCAGGGTGGGGGAAAGACAGATCCTTCTGCAGGGGGTTGATTGCACGCCATCTCCAGGAGATTGTGAGCACCCCACGAGTTGGGCACGCTGCAGTTGGATTGGGCTTAAGTTTGCAGTAAGTTCTTAGTTATTGTGCAGAGTTTTCAGTAAAGTAGTGGATTTGCAGAATATGTTACGTGTTAACTCATCTTTTGGTCCAGCTTGGCTGGGAAATTCTATTACCTCACTTCCATAACATCCCTCTAGCATATGAATTGCTAATAAAATCAGTACAAACAGGGGAGTCGCTGTTTTAGTTCCAGTACTTTCATTGCCCCAACTAGCCCCTGGCCTCCATGTAGGCACATAATGCATTCCTGAGACTATTTCCCTGACCCCTTGGGCCATCTTTTCTCAGAAGCTGTCCGTGATGTTCAGAAATTCTCTCCGCCTCTTATCCAGGCTCTTCCCTGCCTCAAAGATGTGGTTTGACAAGTGATGCTATGTTCTGCACAAGGCATAAAATGATGAGAAGTAATCAACCGCTTCCCTTCGCTCTTCCAAATGCCTGTGTCACTGTCATAGTGGTGAACTTTGCCCAGTAATCAGCTAGGCCTTGGAGCATCATTTTGATTAGTCTCTGGCCTGGGTGTGTGGATGGTGCAGAGAATAGGCATTGATGTCTTAGCTGTTGTCCCTCTGCCATGCAGGATCCCTGTCCATGCACAACAGGCAACCTCCTGGGCATGGCCAAACTTTGCTGGGGGCAGTAGCACCCTCTTACTAGTCTTGCACACCTCCAGGAGACCAGCCCTGGCATGGATCTCTAGGAAAGTCACCTGCTGCTCATCCCAGTTCAGCAGCACAATCCTAGCCAT
Source organism: Emydura macquarii macquarii (assembly GCF_026122565.2). NCBI lineage: Eukaryota > Metazoa > Chordata > Testudines > Chelidae > Emydura > Emydura macquarii. The sequence goes on from NW_027131927.1 coordinate 5,953,529, forward strand.
CCACAGCAGCAGGGGACCAAACCTAGCGACGGTGCTCCACTCAGCAAGGCTGCTCCGGCTGCATGCCCTGCTGGAGTAACAGCTGGGTTTCCTTCTCCATCCGTGGCCGGTCGCTGCGGCATCCAAAGCCTCTGACTCAAACCTGCCTAGACATGTGGCCTCGTCCTGTTTGTGCTTATGACCGTCATGAGCGTGGTGCTCCGTGTGTCCCCCAGGCTGCCAGATAGCAGTTTGCAAATTGCTCTGGCAAAATACATGTGAATTATGGGATGTTAGGAGAGGAATCATGGGAGTTTGCTAGACCCACCTTCCCCAAGTCCCACAATTCCTCTAGATGCTGGGAGGCTTCCCCCAATGCACCCTGAGAAAAATCACATAGCCCCATGGTGCAAAGTTCAACTCGATCTGCCCAGAATGCTACATGCTTCATTTGAACAGAGCAGAACAAAGCAGAGCTGTGTGGCTGCAGTAACTAACGAGGTGTGTCTGTAGGCGACATAACAAAGCTGCATGCTGTGCACTTCAGCTTGATACAGTACAGTTAATTCAGGGAACTTAGAGTGAACGAACTAGATCAATGTCACTTTCCTGTATAGACAAGCCCTTGCTCTGAGATCTCTAATGGGAAGGAGGCTGGTTTAGAGACCTTCTGCTTCTCTGATGCTTCGCTATCTAAATATTTCCCTTCTCCACAGGAATGTCTTCCCTTCCAACCTGGTATCAGCTACGTTCCGCTCGGTAAGTGACACACTGCATTATCCCACGTGCTGCGCTTTGCCCAGCATCTTGCCGGGCTCCCCTGAATAACCTTTCTAGAAACTGTCACTGGGCTATTTGTCCAAATGTAGGACGCCATCCTAGTGCTACCTGCACTGCAGAGATCCTCCATGTTGGGGGCAGAACTGTCCCTGTCACTGTTCAGTAGAGTATATGGAACCCAGCGTGTTCCCTGGTTCATACTACAGATGGTACCATGTTTTGTGCATGTTGGTGACAGCCAGGTCCCCGGTGCTGAATCTTGTGGTGTATTGCAGGCTTCTCAAGAGCTGCCTTGGGTGAGAAGTGCCCTCACTATGTTTATATAGCACTTAGCACACTGGGGCCTCTGGGAAAAGAATAAATGTTGAACCTGATGTTGGGTGCATGATTCCTGCTCTAGAGATACAGTGGTGGTTTTGCTGAGTCACTCTGAATTAAGATCAAGGAGATCCAAGTACCAGTAATGCAGTTGATCTCTCCAGGTTCTTGTAATGGGTCTCCCATGGTATCTGATGGCCTCCTGAGATTAAAAAAAGGACAAATAGAGTGTGTCCCTTAGAGACAGAGAGAGCCCTTAAAGCAGAACTAAACTCTGGTGGGTGGGGTGGAGGGGGAACTCAGGCTGAGAGGTGTATTACGAACCAAGGCAAATCCCAGATGAGGAAGTAAATTCACCCATCTCCATTGCGTGGGAACTCTGCCTGCTCTCGCTGCAGTGCATTTAATGCACCTGGATTCTGAAAATACATCTGGGAACTGGCGAGCTCTGCGGCTAAGCACCTGATTATAGGATTTGGGTAGCAGCTGAAGGCCTCCGTGTAAGCATCACAGTGATTGCAGGGTTTAAATACAATGTAGTTTGGCAGGTGTATGTATTGCTCATGGAACAATGGATCATAAGCACATCTGTCACAGCGCTAACCTTTGGGTTATATGCATTTGTGGCAGCTATGCTGTGGTTATATCTGTAATTGCAATGTAACTAAACACTGTGCAGTGTGACCTACAACTTCTGCCAAATGCAAATACTCCCCACCCCCTTGGCCTCTAAGCAACATTGGGTGGGTTTTTCAGTCTGAGCCTATCTTGTATGTGGGGTTAGATCATGAGACACGGTAAAGCAGTTTATCTCCCCTTATGTCTCTCCAGTACGCTACCCACTACAAGCTGGTGGTGATCAGGAAGAACGTCACCGATGAGCTGGGAGTGCTCAATGAAACTGTCCAACAGGAGAAGGTAAGAACCTCTTCCTGGGCAGTGGTGCCACTACAGGCCATGCTGGGCTGATCCCTACTGACATGGCTTCATGGACCCTCAGCCTTGCCTCTGCTGCTGAGAACTCAGGGAGCAGGTGAAACGACTGTCATCCCAACACCGGGTCAGACAAGCTGCACATGGAGCTTTCTGCTTTACAGCAGAGACCAGGCTGGTCTGTGTCCCATTGACCCTTTTGCCATTGCTCTGGAATAAGCCATAATCGCAGGCAGCTTCTTCATGGCATGGACATAGTGTGCCAGAACTAGAGGCTTTGCATCCGGCTATGTTCCATTTACAGCCGTCTCCAAGGAACCCTTGGAAGAGCTGGATGGACCTCCTTAATACATGATGAAGCCCTGTATTTTTTAAAATTGAATGGTGACTGATAGGCAAGTTCTAAGAACATAAATCCAAGAACAGGCCATTACCGCTGCTCCCCCTTGTCCTCATTCAAGTGGTCATAGAAGGACTCTCTAGCTTGACTCCAACCTTCACAAACGCTGTCCAGACCATCTCCCTTATTCCTAGAGACGCCACCCAGCATGGCCCTCCATGGAAGCTCAGGGTTGTACAGATATCCGTTCAGTAGTGTGAGCGCTGGGCAGAGGATCAAAAAGACAAGACGCAGACAGCGTATGCGTTTGTGTCTCAGAAATGCACGGAGGTCATCTCTCCAGGTTCTTCAGTGCTTCTGGGACCTTAAAGCATTGATGATTAAAGTTCTACAAGGCTCTCCTTTCATGCCAAACTCATGTCAGTCAAGCATACGCAAATAGCTAGACCCTTTTTCTGTTGCCTTGTCTGTTGTCTTTACTCAGCTACCTTGTTGTTCTGATGACAAATGTTGATCTCTTCTCTCTGCTCAGGTTCCCTTTGGAGATGAGGTGGAAGGGATGAACATCCTGGGCTTGGTGGTTTTTGCCATCGTCTTTGGGATAGCTCTGCGAAAGCTTGGGCCCGAGGGGGAGAACCTGATAAAGTTCTTCAACTCCTTCAACGAAGCCACCATGTTGCTGGTCTCCTGGATCATGTGGTAAGAAAGAGCAGCTAGTTGCGCACCCATTGGGACAGGAGGAGGGTGATTCAGTGAGGGGTGGGCATAGACTGGTAACTTGGCAATAAGACCATCTCCTAAAGTGCATTCCCCTGGGCAGGTAGTCAGAGCTGTTGGGGTTGGGTGTAAGGACCTGGGGGGTAATTATGGGGCTAGATGATAATGGGGATCTACCAAGGCTCTCAGATAGAGCTGGGTGACGATTCTGTGCTGTAATGGAGAACATTCCACTGGGCTCTGTGCTAATTCGTTAACATCCTCACTCCGAAAGAGCAGGGCTTGCACTCCAGCATGAACAGTCAGTGCCTTACTCTCAGGCTCTCTTTGCTTTCCAGGGGCGCAGCCCGTGCCCTACCCATGGCGGGCCCCACACTCTGTTCCCTGTGGAGCTGGAGGGCAGTTACTGTGGCACAGGGCTTATCTGCCATGCACAGAAGCAGCTGCTAGGCACAGGCCAGGCCAATTCCTCCCGTGGCGGCATGTGGATGGTGTGAGTGGGGCCTCAGGAGAGGGCGGGGCCTCGGGGGAGGGCTGGTACCCCCCCTTCCAGCCTCTCGAAAGGCAGGCATCACGTGCTGCCCATGAATAGAGTCTTGTCTGAGCTTGAGGAGTGAATAGGAGGGATCAGCAAAAGTCCTCCTGACCCAGGAGTCTAGCTGAAGCAGACTTCGTATTAACCTCTCCTGGGATCCTGCACCACTGACTCCTCTTGTTGTACCTGATTTGTCAAAGGCTTTCTGAAAGGCCCCTTGCCAAAGTTTTTTAAGCAAAGTAGGCAGTCATGGGATAATAGGGAAGGTCCACTCATGGATCAATGACTGGTTAAAAGATAGGAAACAAAGGGTAGGAATAGATGGTCAGTGCTCAGTGGAGAGAGGTAAATAGCAGAGTCCCCCAGGGGTCCGTACGAGGACCAGAACTGTTCAACACATTCATAAATGGTCTGGAAAAAGGAATAAACAGCGAGGTGGCAAAATTGCAGGTCATACAAAATTACTTAAGATAGAGCAGGCTGTGAAGAGTTACAAAGAGATCTCACAAAACTGGGTGACTGGGCAACAAAATGGTGATGAAAGACAAATGTTCATAAAAGCAAAGTAACGTGCACTAGAAAACATTATCCCAACTATATACACACAGTGATGGGGTCTAAATGGTCTTTTGCCACTCAAGAAAGAGATTTTGGAGTCCTTGTGGATAGTGTTCTTAAAATGTCTGCTCAATGTATAGTGGCAGTCAGAAAAGCTAACAACCATTAGGAAAAAGATAGATAATACCAGTAAATATCATAATGCCATGGTACACCCACACCTGGAGTACTGTGTGCAGATCTGGTTTCCCATCTCAAAATTGGGAAAGATACAGAGAAGGGCAACAAAAATGATTAGGGGGATGGAACAGCTTCCATATGAGGAGAGATTAAAAAGCCTGGGACAGATCAGCTTGGAAAAGAGACGACTAAGGAGGGTTATGATAGAGGTCTATTAAAATCATGACTGATGTGGAGAAAGTGACTAAGGATGTGTTCTTTACCCCTTCACATAACACAAGAACCAGGGGTTACCAATGAAATTAAGAGGCAGCAGGTTTAAAAGAAACAAAAGGACGTACTTCACCCAACGCATGGTCAATGTGCAGAACCCGTTGTCAGGGGATGTTGTGAAGGCCAAAAGTACAAGAAAGAATGAGAAGTTCCTTGACGACAGGTCCATCAAAGGCTACTAGCCAAAATGATCAGGGACACAGCTTCAGGCTCTGGGTGTCCCTAAACTTTTGACTGCCAGATGCTGGGACTGGATGACGAGATGGATCCCTTGATCATTGCCTTGTTCTGGTCATTCCCTCTGTGGCATCTGGCATTGCTGCTGTGGAAAGACAGGACACGGGGCTGGATGGACCATTGATCTGACCCAGAATGGCCATTCTGACGTTCTTGTGGATCTCTCTCACCACCCCCAAGCAGCATGTGCTAGGCATGCAGGAGATTTGGATTCCTCCTGGCCTGGGAGAAGTAGCATGGACTAAGAAGGGGATTGGGCCGAGTTTGGGGGAAGTTAGGAGCCTGAATACCTTTGAGGATCTTGGCTTGGGAGACAAGACTCCTGGGTTCTCATCCTGGCTTGGCCACTGTACGCAGATTTGGGGCAAGACACTTAACCTGGCTTTTCCCATTTACAAAATGAGGATAATTGCCAGCCTCTGGGAGGGGTTAGTTGGCCGGTGTTTGTAAACTGCCTGTGATGTACTCTCAGTTGGACCCTTTCCTGCCCCAGCTGTTCTCTCCTCGGAGCTGCTGGAAGATAACGTGGCACCCTTGCCGCTCTCTATTGGCTGAAGGGGTTTCCCTGTCTTCACTGGTCTCTGCTCCCCGTAGGTACGCTCCCCTTGGTATCATGTTCCTGGTTGCTGGCAAGATTGTGGAGATGGAGGACGTGGTGATCCTCTTCACTAGCCTGGGCAAGTACATCTGCTGCTGTGTCTTAGGACACTTCATCCATGGCTTCATCCTCCTCCCGCTCATCTACTTTGTCTTCACACGCAAGAACCCCTACAGGTTCCTCTGGGGCATCTTCACAGCACTGGCAACTGCCTTTGGCACCTCCTCCAGGTACTTCAGTGCTAGCTGGGGAAAAGGGGGCTTGAGTAAACCTCTCTTCGGGAGGCTTCCATCAGATCAGTGAGGCGCTGGCTGCCTGGCTTGGAAAGGAAGGGAAAGAGGGCGATACAATACTGGGGGGAGTTAGAAGGCCCCTTCATAGAGTCTAAGGCCACCAGCTTACCTAGTCTCACCTCATCACTGACTCTACCCAGCTACCTGCAGACTAAACCCAACAATCTATTTACTTCGTGATTCAAGAACCAAAGACAGTGCTTGATTATGCTAAAAGTTGAGGAAAATACTACCCCATCTTCAGCGGTCCTGGGCTGCTGCTGCTCCCATTGACTCCTGCTGGGTTTGGGGCTCAGCACCTCTAAATCATGACCATAGTGTAGTGTTAACCTGTGGAACTTACTGCTGCATGATACTAACAAGGTTAGTATCTTTAAGAGTCAAGAAAAGTAATCGCATGTTTCTGGGCAATATAATCATGTCCAAGGTAGGGTGCAGTAAGTAGGGCTGTCCATCCTTGGGCTTCAGGGCATAACACCTCACTGGGGTGAGGAAGAAACTTGCCCCTGTTAAACAAGGTGCATTCAGTTCCCTACGAAGCACCTGGCCATGGCTGCTGTCCAGCAGAACATATAGACCAATGAGGTAACAAACTAGGTGGGGCTGTTGCCCATTTCTAGCGTAGCCTAGGGGTGCCCGTCTCCCACGGGGAGGGTGCCTATAGGATCTGGTAGGGTAGTGGTTTTCAACCTTCTTTCATTTGCCAAACTCTAAAAAAAAATTTTGAATGGCAGCACGGCCCCCTTTGGAAGTCTTTGACCCACAGGTTGAAAACCCCTGCATGAGGGAGCTCTGTGCTTTTCCCTCCCCATACCTGGGGGTGTTGCCCTTCCTGAGATACACACCCGGCTCGAGGCCTGGTACACGACTCGGCATACATGCTCTGATCTCTCCCCAGCTCTGCCACGCTGCCTCTGATGATGAAGTGCGTCGAGGAGAACAACGGCGTCTCAAAGCACATCAGCCGCTTCATCCTGCCCATCGGAGCCACAGTCAACATGGACGGGGCCGCCCTCTTCCAGTGCGTGGCGGCCGTCTTCATCGCCCAGCTTAACAACGTCTCGCTCAACTTCATCCAGGTCATCACCATCCTGTGAGTGTGGGAGCCCATGCCCTGCTTTGGTGCCGGCTGCCAGAGAATATGCCCTGTCCCCCCCACACCTCCAGGATGTGGGCTGGTTATTAGCCCTGGCTTACGGAGAGGCGAGCTGGGTGCTGAGGTACAGGGAGGTGATGGGACTTGGAATAGAACCCAGGAGTCCTGTCTCCATCTCGAATCACAAGACCACACTTCCTCCCAGAGGCAAGAGTCCTAGACTCCCAGGCTCTTGATCTAACTGCGAGGCCCCACCCGGCCACTCCCCTTCACTTGCGGTTTTTTGCAGGAAACTGAGAATCTCCTTGTCTGCCTCCGGTAGGAAAAATCTGGTCATGAGCTTGCTGCCAAGGCCAGGGGAGATTCATGTGACCCTGGCTCATGGCAGGAAATCGCAGGAGGCAGGTGGGGTCATCTTCTGCTCACGTTTTCTAACGGAGCGCAGTGACTGGATCGCTGAGACTGGGGCTAACCAGTGCAGTGCCATGATGAAAGGCCAGTTTTTGCCAATCCAGGGCCTTGGGGGACCCATCTCCACCCTCCCCTGCCACACCGTGCTCCTATAGGGCAGTCTTCATGCTTGGGTTGTGTCTACATTTCCCCAGCACTGCTCTTGGTTGGAGCAAACGCCGCTGGGGCGATGTTTGGGACATGGCTGCTGCTTCTTGCTTCTAAAGCATAGCTGCAGCACAGACAAATTGTTGTCGTAAGGTCTTTCACTGCACCCAGCTGCTCTGCCCCAGCCCTGCATCCTCTCCAGGCATGGGCACAGAGTGACTGGAATGCCTTTGCCTCTGAGCGGGGGCACTCGGCCATGCTGATCCATCAGTACAGATCACGCAAGGTGCCTGGATGGCCAGGGAGCAGTGTCCCATGATTGTACAATGGCTCATTAGAGCCGGATGCTGCCTCCTTGGTCAGGAGAAGCCACCCACAACCCTCCCCAGCAGCGGGTGGAAGGCAGAGAACTCGCTCTGCCCTTGGCTCTGCTATCATTGGCTGGTCTTGGTGCCGGGAAATCCCGTCTCTGACCCCTCGGGAGCAGCGTTGGCAGGTTATTGCCAGGCCCCCTCCATTCCTGATGTGATCATGCACCTCTGCTCTCCTCAAACTAGCTACGTCCTGTGGGGCAGAATTCGCTGCCGCTTGTCCTTCGCTCCGGCTCGGCTTGGGAGCTCTGCACCACCACAGTCCTGGCGACCCCCGCCCAGTCACTTCACAGTGGCTTCCTGTCCCCTTGGGATCTGCCATAGAGAGGCCTGGTGCAAGTGAAGGCCATTCCTGCCTCTCCGGTTGAGCTGTCTGCTAGCTTTCCCCGCGCCCCTGGAGCTGCCGCTCTGCTATAGCTTCTATTGTTGCTGGGCCCATGTGACTGCCCAGGAGTGTCACCCTGGCCGGGAAAATGAATGGTCAGCTGTGCCTGCTCTGAATTCTCTGTCAACGTCCCAGGGTTGAAATGGGAGCTCTCTGTGCCCCTCACAGCCTGGCTTCCCCACCACCTGAACCGAAGTTCTGAGCCGGGCTTGTCACCGCTCTCTGTTGATGCAGTTGAGGCACGCTCTGCCCAAAGGGAGAGGGATTGTTCATGACAGTCGAGGAGGTGGAACTAGGTCGTGGGATGAAACTAAGCAAAAGAGGGGAAATGTAGCTGGTTGGCTGGGAAGAGATCCTGGTGTGGGGATGGAAGGGGCAGAGTGGGAGCCCTGTTATTTGCCTCAGCCTTTCAAAACTAGGCCGGGCAAACAGCAGGGAATGGGCTGGAGGGGACAATCTTGCCCTGGCTTCCCCAGAGGTCATCTCCATCTTGGATTCCTGAAATCTCTGGCAATGCGAGCTGTGTAGGGTGGCCCACCCAAACGACCTCTGGAAGGGAAATGGTGGGCCGCCTTTTACAAATGGGAGGGGACGTGGAGGGGCAAAGGGGAAGCTGAATTGCCCAAGGTAACTGGGTTGATAGCAGAGGCAGGATGGACACACAATCCCCTGCTCTAGTCACTGTAGCACGAGAGTGTGTGTGTGTGCGCGTTTGCGTGCACTGACACACATCCAGTCACTGCATACTCCTTTTGAACCCAGGTCTCCCACCACACAGTGCCTATGTGACCTTGGGCAAGTCACTTAGCCTCTTTGTGCCTCAGTTTCTCCATCTGTACAAAGGTGATAACAGCCCTGCCCTGCCTCCAGCGGAGTTGTGAGGATAAGTGAGTTAAACTGTGAAGCGCTTTGAGGTCTGCTAATAAGTGCTGTGTAAGAGCCAGGGGTGGTTATCCCCTGCTGCGCTTGTGACGTGTCTAATCCCTCTCTTCTCTGCCCTGCAGCATTACAGCGACAGCATCCAGTGTGGGGGCAGCGGGCATCCCTGCCGGCGGCGTCCTCACCCTCGCCATCATCCTAGAAGCCGTTGGGCTGCCGACCAATGACATCTCCCTCATCCTGGCTGTGGACTGGCTTGTGTAAGGGCAGGGCAGTGGGGCAAAGACAGACTCTGGCTATACAGGGTAGACCAGACAGATCCATTGGACAGGCTGGTCGGGTGCAGCTGCCTGGAACAGGCCAGCTGGATGGGTCTGTGGGAATCCGTTTCCCAGAGACCCTGAGGTTCCTGCAGCTTCAGCAGAGCAAGTCAAACCAGCTGAGAGCAACTTCTCATGAGGAGAGCCCCAGGCAACGTGACACAAGGCTGAGCTCCCCATAGGCCAAGTCTCCATTGGACGGGCCTGTTCCTTTGACCGTGCCGTCCAGGCTGGCTTTTCCCAAGGCTGCAGTCACCTACCATGCTGTTGACTGCCCTTCCAAACGGGGAAGGAAGAGATGGTGCCACGTAGACAAGCACCTGCAGCACGGTGCAGGGGCTGGCTCTCTGGGGAGCTGCTGCTCTGCCAATGGGCAGCTGAAGCAAGGGCGTGCGTGGGTTAGTTGCTGACTAGTGCAGCCTGTGGGGCTGCTGCCCAGCTGCGGGTGCCTGCGAGGTTACTCTCGCATGTAACCGGCACTGTAGCTGCTGTGGGAAGGGCAGGATGGAGGAGGGGGGCGAGTGTCTTGATGGTGGGACCGATCCATGTGAGACAAGGCCGACGGCTGTCCAAGGTGAGCTAGCGGACTAGCTGGCCTGATCAGTGGGCTAGGTGCTGCTTCCCCAGTCTGAACACCATGGGCCTAGCAGCTAAATAGCCTGATTGAGCGCCATCACTTGGAGCAAATCTAAGGCTCTGAATGGGACGTGCCCTGGGGCATGTGAGCTTATCCTGTGGGCTGCAGCACCCCTCTGTGCAGAGGGGCTGTTCCTGCTCCAGAAATACTCTGGCAGCATCTGCCACTGTCATGCTTTGGGGGCTGCCAGCTGGCCAAATCAGCGTCCAGCCCAACCAGGGGTCAAGAGCTGCATGAAGGGCTGTTGGTTGCTGGGCAGGGGCTTTGTGGCAGTGGTGGGCTGCCGTCTCCCGGTGGCACTGAGGCACCTGCCCCGGATCAGAGCTGGGGAGCTGTCTGACTCCCTGCTGTCGCGTGTCCACTCACGATCCTCCTGTGTTTGTTCAGGGACCGCACCTGCACCATCCTCAATGTGGAAGGAGACGCCTTCGGAGCCGGCCTCCTGCAGGTGTACACGGAGAGGACAATGGGGAAGGCTGAAGCCGAGGAGCTGATGGAGATCAAGACTGACGCCCTGGGCCCTAGCAAGGCGCCGGGCAAGGAGGAGGGGTCCCCGCTGATCAAGAGAGAGGTTCCTGTCCCGCTGGAGGCCATTGGCTCCTGCAAGAAGGAGTCTGTGATGTAATCGGGGCCTGGGGTGTGCCTGGGGGCGGATACTTCCTTTTTTAGGGTTCCTTTTTAAAGACACGTGTCAATCAGGGCAGAAACTGCAGCTTCTAGTTTTCTTAAGCCTTGAACTTTCTGGGCCAAGGCAGGGTGTCTGCGGAGAGGCTGCTCAGCTTGAGCCAATCCTGAGACCCTTCTAGAGTGACCCCCTGTCCTCACCTATCTGACTCGGAGTCGAGGCTGGACTCCCAGCCCCACCTCTTCATCCTTTTATACATCGATCCCAGTCTCTTGAAATTGGCTGCAGAGACCGTACTGTCCTAGGGGCCTCTTAAATCACTCCTTGCCTCTGAGCCTCCTGCCTGCTCTCCCGCCTCCTGCCCCCTTCATGTTAATTTTCTGGACCAAGCAAGCACCAGAACCAGCCTCCTGACCTTTAAACTTGCTGAAGCATCTGGCATTTCTTGAATGACAAGTAACTCTGCTTCCCACTGTGTGTTCGGCTGCTTGAATGGAGGCTTACTGGCTCCCGGCCCCTCCTGACCTCGGCGCTCTGCTTCTTGCCTGAAAGACTTGATACTCCAGTTCAGCCACAGCTCCAGCCGGGGGTCCCGGCAAGAGATCCCCCCTCAGTCTCTCCATGTGGCTGCGACTCAGTGTTGGACCCCTGGGCCGTAGTTGCAATGTGGTGGAACCAGCTTGTGCCTTTGTGTGTGTGGCCGTGGTCCAGTCTTGTCTGTCGTGCTGGTGCCTGAGGAGCCAGTCCTGTCATTTGTGTGGAGTCATGTGTTTGTGTCCCACAGTCTCTTGGTGTTTGAGACCTGGCAGCTCCAGCCATGCTGACGTAATTTATTTTGTTATTTAAATTAGGGGAGTGAATTTCTGTCTCTCCTGGCTGAGGGAGCCCTTGGCTAGCACCAATACACTGGAGGCTGCATGTGGCATCTACAGTGAAAAGGGGGGGGGAGGGAGATCTTGGACTGACAGAGAAGCCTATACCTCAGCCCCACATCTAGGCATTGCCTTAATTATTTGACTCCAAGCCCTGGTTCTTGGGCTGGATGCTCCAGCCAAGGGTTAAAGCTCGGTGCTGATTTCTCAACCCCCTGCTTACAGTTTCTCTGGCATCACCTGTCGATCCAGATGCAGCTGGAACCTGCTGCTCTTGCCTGTGACACAGCCAGCTGGGTGGGGCTCTGCTGTTTGCAGAGGGAAATGGCTGCTTTTGTTCTGGTCCCCAGCAACCAGTTCTGGGAGCTGTCAGGCCCTGGTGGCAACTAAGTTTTTCCCCATGGCTCCAGTGTTAGGCTGGTGGCTTGATCCATGTGGCTGTCTACCACATCTTCCCCAGAGGGCTTTGCAGTTTGGAATGATGGGGCGGGATGGGTCAGCCAGAGCTGATCCTGTTTTCAGTGGATGGGGGGCAGGCATGGAGAAGATACCAGGCCCGGGAGATCTGCTAGGGGAGGGAGCTTGTGATACTGGCCTGCTTGTGGCCAGGAGTGATCTTGACTCAGCCCGCTGCTCTGCTGGCTCCATGTGCCGTTAGTGACCCAGTGTCTGGCTAATTCCCCCTAGGTGCGGGGAGTGGGGCTCTCCGTTAGGCTGGGCCTTTAACACTAATTTGACTCATGCTTTTAGAGGCCTGATGTGAGCAGGCCCTTAGTTTGCCCCTGCGGATCCCTCAACTCAGGGCTGAGCCTGGGGTTCAGTGGCTGGGAGGGAGGAACCAAGATGTTCCTGGGACTACAGGCCCTGGCTGCCTGCTGTGCCCAGCAGCCTGTGGTTCTCTCCCTCTGGTGCTGCCCAGCTGCTCCCAGGGGCTTCCTCCCTTCTCTGAAGAGGAGATCAGCGGAGGAGTCACCTGCTATCCACCAGTGTCTGGTTCCTGCGAGCTGCCCCCTGCAGCCTGGCTTCCACCCAGGGCATTGTTGGCTCCTGCCGCCAGGTGGGCAGCTGAGGGCTGGCTCCTTTCCTTAGATCACCTCCTCAAACTGGGCCTCGTGGCACTGAGTCTTGCTGGGGAGAACGAATCCCCTCCCGTCCCCGGGTGAGATCCCCCTACTGGGGGCATTTTTTGCTGCTGAGGCGCTGGCCCAAAACGCCTTTTAGGGCGTTAAGTAGCCTTGTGCCCGGTGTTCCTCCGGCAACCATCTCCATGGCGCCAAGCTGATGGCAGGCAGAATCGTTACTGCAGGCGAGGGAAGAAAGCGGAGCTGGGGCACAAGCGGTGCACACCGTGCTGTTGGCAGTGTGGCTGTGTCTTTGAGCAGTAGCATGTGCCTCTTGGATCTCTGCCGTAGCTTCAGTGTGAGCTGCAGCCAGCCTTGGCTGCACAGTAACCTGGGCTTGCACCTGGCTTTTAGCCCAGCCACCTCTACCATCCACCAAGAAAACCCTGGCCTGGTGTGGGGGTGCTTTAAGGGTGGGCCAGTTAACATAGCTGGGCGTATGGGTGAGACCCTCACTGGTGCTGATAGTTCTCCAAGGCCTGCCCACAATTCACCCCGGAGGGCACATGCTATACTGCAGTTGCCTCAGAGCTAATCCTAGGGCACCCCAGCTCCAGGAAGCGATGGCTGTACCCACAGCCCCACCCAGGCTGCAGTAATGTGGGTAGGGCCTTGCTGAGGGCATGCTTGCATGTGGGCTAACCTACACAGGCTGCTTCTGACTGGGCAGATGCCATCCATCCCCTTTGTCCCAGCAGGGGTGGGAAGAGGCCTAGGATGGAGCCTAACTGCATGCTGCGGGGCTGAGGGTTGTGGTTTGAGCGATATTTCCCACTGGGTTCTGAGCTCTGCTTAGACCCTCTAGCTGCTGTGGTAATGGGGTGCGCTGTGATTCCAGCTAATCCAACCTGGGGCCCTGTTCAGCACTCCAGGCACAGCCCCCCCTGCAGTATTTTGGCTTCTGGTCCCGTGCATGCTAACCCCAGATTGCCGCAGCTCTGCGGTACCAGTCCTAGGGAGATGGAGGCACAACACGTAAGAACAGTAACCAGCGCGGTAGGGCTGAGATTCTCATGCAGGCTGGGAGGCTGCAGGTCTCATCAGCTGTTTGGTTTGAAAGCCAGCCCTTGGCCCTATCCCAGGAGCCTAGGATTTCCATTTCCAGAAGGTACCGGTGCGTAGGAGCAGCTGGCCTGTTTACACTGGCCCAGAGATCATTACCTGAGGCAGCAGTGGGTGCAGGAACATCGGGTACAGGCCTGTCTGAATTTGCTTAAGGCAGCTAACCCCAGCTGTTTGGAAGCAGGAGCATGTCACGGGACTCCCCAGGGCAGAGATCTCCCCTCTTTTCTCCCCTCTGCCCCTGAGAAGGATGGGGGAGGGGATTTGGGTGTAAATCCTGATTCCTGGCCCAAGTACACAATACCAAAGGAAGCGCTGGTAGCTGTGTGGACCGTGCCTGGGCCCTCTGCAGGGCTGTGCTGCTGCTGAAAGCTGCTCGGTGCAGGTGGTGGCAGCATCTGTCTGTCCTCTTAACACTGCAATAAGTGTAACTGAAAATGTGTCCACTGTGACTGTGGAGAGAATAAAACACTGTGTGTGGGAGTGTGTCCTTTATTTGTGGTGACTCTGCTAACAGGGGCAGGACAGGACAGGACAGGTCAGCTCTGCTGGGTGGCCTGATACAGTCTGCAGCTGGTGTGGGAGGTGATGACAGCAAAGACCCAGCTCCTAGCCCCTGGTGGAGGCAGGGCCTGCTAGTTCATGCAGTCCCTGTGCTATAGGAAGGGGGACCAGCTACTGATTGCTGCTGAGGGTTTCACCTTGGGCTAGGCTTCTCTGCCCATCTGTTGAGGGCTGGCCTGGCCTGGCCTACAGCTCTTGGCTGGTTGCTCCTAGAAGCATCTGCTTTCCTGCCTATGGCTGCCTCCCCTGCGAACAACCACTGAGGTTAACCTCTTGCTCTCCCCATCCTAGGGAAATGTAAGGCTACATGACCACCCCTTCCAAGCAGGTCTCCGAAGGGCCCTCTGCCTTGGCTTGCAGCCTCGGGTGCAGGGAGTCTGTCTCCACTCGAGTGGTCTTTGGCACACAGCGGCTGACAATCATTACACTGGATAACGGGGGTGAAGGGTAGCTCCCCTGTGACTAGAGACAAAGCGGGGGTGCTGCTGCCCTGAGGTGTACTGCTTAGGCTGTTTTCTTTCTACGGGCAAACTCAGGCTACCCTCTTAAGTGCATAGGGCAGCACAACCCAAACTGTTCTTCCACTGCAGGCCAGATTTAAAGAAGGAGTGATCTATTCCCTTTATTATTATTAATCATTTATTACGGGCAGGCCAAGAGCCCAGCCAGGGTAGGGCTCCACTGTGCTAGGTGCTGTGCAAATGGTAGCAGTCTGTCTCCAGAGCCAACAATTGAACTAGACCAGCCAGGTGGGGCAAGGGGCAGTGGGTGAACAATGTGATGGTGTCAAAGGGAATGGCAGTGCCATGGTTTTATTTTTGGCTGTGTTTAGGCGGGGGAACCAGCTGAATGAGAAGGGAAGAGGAGGAGACGTTTAATCAGCACAGAGCAGAGAAAGTCCAGTCTAAACTAGAGCAGGAGTAGGCGATAGGTTGACTCCCACCCGAAGCCGGCCTGCCTGATGTTTTTGAATGGCTCCAGAAATCTTTGTCTTTACTTATTATTATTAATGGGACTTTTATTATTTTCTGTGGAGTCTGGACCTTGACTAGGCTTTAGCCAAGAAATTTGGACCTTGACAAAAAATAATGGACCATCTCCCACTGTGGTCGTTTTCTCTGCAGGCCCAGCGGTCCCTGCTCCAGCTGCTGCTGCTGGAGTCTCTAGGTTGTTCCTTTGGGCAGTTTCTCCCCAAGGCCTCAGGGCAGGGGCTCTGAGAAGCACCAGCTCCCCCAGAGGGGAGGTGGGTGGGGCTCCCTGGTGCAGTTCTGGATCTGTGGGAGGTGACCCTGGCTGGATGCAGCCCCTCCTGTTTGCTCTGTCCCAAATATTCTCAGCCTGTGACCTCTGACCGCCCTGCCCTTCTTGTGCTACTAGATGGGAGAGAGCCCCATGGTGGGAACGGCTGGGAATCACCACTCTGGACTGTTGCAGCCATTTACAGCCAGTCTGCGGGGCAGTGAAGGGTGAAATGGGCCCACTGATTTCTTCTCGGGTGGATGGTTCTTTTGTTTTAGGGGACAGCGGGGATCATAGACTTAGAGGTGCTTTCCATCAGTAACTTGGAGGAGGGGCCAGTGCAGGATTTCCCCCTACACTTCCTAAATTCTTACGCTAGCTTCTTTAGTGCACGGTCTGGTTCATTTCCCAAGGGCGAGGCGGCCCCTGCTTTGTCCAGAGTGGATGCAGCAAGGAGCTAACAAGCGAGCAAATAGTGTGGAGGCCAGAGAGGACAATGATCATCTAATCAGAACAGCTGGACTCACATTTGAAATGCAGAGCCAGGTACCTGGACGAGCTGGCTGGTAACATCCTCGTGTTTGCTGTTCGATGCCTGAGACCAGCCTTGAGTTTACGGTGCCATTTCGTAGTCATGTCCCCAAACTTGAGCCATGGCAGTTACCTGTGGCAGGCAAAGGGTGGTGTGTGAGCAGGGTTTGTGCAGGCAGAGCTGACTGGTGGAAAATCAGAACGTCACTTCCATCAAAGAAAGGGCATTTGGTGTGACGTGGCAATGCATGATCTAGGGCCCCCAGGGTGGCTGGGCTGTAAGGGGGAAGAGGTGGGTTTCAACCCCATCTGTGACATACCTAACTCCCCTCCCTGGGGAGGGAGGAAGAATGAAGATCATGTGATCCAGTCAGGCTTGGGGGGGAAGTGGGCTTGAGCCAGAGGAGATGCTGGAAGGAATTCAGCCAACGCATAGGCCTGCCCAGGAGAACTGTGTGACCCCGGAGCCACTGGGGTGCAGTTGCAGGCTGGGGAGGCCAGACCTTGAACCCAAGAGTGGCCCTAGCTGTTTTGCTGCCCAGGGTGCAAACCATTTTCACCATCCTGCCCCCTGTGCAGCTGAGAAGGGGAGGAACCCAAACCAACCAGTGAGCCAATCTATGGAGGCTGGCTAATTAAATCACAGAACAGGTGCCCGGGGCAGCCACCCTGCTTGCCCGGCCCTAGAACCACTCCTGCTTGAGCCAGGCAGTCCCAGAAGAGGGCTGTGGAAACCCTGAACCCAGGAGTGGGTGAAAATGGCCTTGCTTTGGGAACTCAGCTGTTAAATTAAACAGACCCCAAGGGGAGGGGGGAATTGCTCTAAAGACTTGTTTCTGCGAGTGGATTATTTCTGGGAACCTCAGAGGGAAACTGAGGCAAGGTGCCAGCAGGGCCATCCCCACCCAGCAGGGGGTGCTGTGGAGGTGGTGACCCAGCTACACTGGGCCATTTGAAAGGGGATTTTCCAGACAAGCAGAGCAGCAGAAGGTTGTGTGGCACTGACGACCCTGCATCAGCTAAAACTGTAGGCACCCGAACTCGTCCATCGCCCTGCCCCGCTGCTGCCTCCCCTCTTGCGTTCTGCTCCTGAGAGCTCGAGCCGGGCTTTTCTGTGACCCAGGAAGGCGGCCCCAAGGCTCAGCCTGGCCCAACCCAGAGTCCCATCTACGCCCAACCATGGCATGTGAAGACGATGGTGTGTGTGTGTGGGGAGGGGGGGTTGGTACTGCCCTCTGCTGGCGAGAACTGGGCTATGCTAGACGGTTTGGCAGGCCATGTGGTGAGCAAGCACTAGCCAGTCCTGGGATGAGGCTCGTTCAATGGAACTGAGCTAGGCCCTCCACGCCTGCATTGGCCACACAGTGCAACTCGTCATCTCCCTCCTAACCAGCCCTGCCTGTCCGGAGGCATTCCTGTTTCTCCAGTCCAGTGGTGGATTGGCTTATTTCCTCTGCAACAGCCACAGCACCCAGCTTTCCTTTTCCCATCTGCACTACAGTTAGCAGAGGCTTTGCTGCCCTTTTCTCCCTCCCTTCTCGCCAGAATCTCCCTGATGGCTAGAGGGGGTCGTTCTTCACACTGTCACGCTATTTGGGAGCCGAGATCCCTTCTCAGAGGGGCAGTGGTTCCTTAGCCCTCTGGTTTCACACTGATCTGTGCACAGTGGGGAAGGAAAATCTCTGCTTACTTCTCATAGGCTATATCGGCACTGGGGGAAAAAAAAAGTATGTTCCTAACTCAGGCTAAAATAGCAGTGAAGATACACCCCTACAGTCCATCCTGCCAGCTGGCTCCCTACTCTCTACTGCCCTGGGCTTGATCCAGTGTGGTTTTAAGTAGCCCGAACCATGGGACTATCTTCCCTTCCCCTGGGGATGAGAATTCCCCAGTCCCAGTGGTTGTTTTTTAAAGACAGAAGGGACAATTGGCTCACGTTGTTTGACCTGCTGCATAACTCAGCCCATAGACTTTCATCTGGTCACCCCTGAATTGAGCCACTAACTTATGTCTGACTCAAGCACCTGTTCCAGAAAGGCACCTGTAACAGACATTGCAACCCCATGCAGCATCTTTGGGGCCCCTTGGGTTATGTTTAGGTCTGATTGCATTCTGCTCCATGGGGAAGGATTATCAGAATTTCCCACAAGATCTAAGCTGGGGGTGGGGAGTGGGAATGAAGGCAAGTCATTAAGCCTAACCAACTCTTCAGAGGTGCTTTGCACACGCTGGGTTTTCCAGAGACTCAAAGCAAGGTATAAAGAAACTGAGTTTCAACTGCCATGTGGCCACCATTCTCATTTCATCTTTATTCAGATGGGCCTAAATCCTGCTGAGCGTGGCAGGACTTTAGCCTACTGGGGCCCATAAGCGCGATGGGTGACGCCTGGTACGTTGCGTGCAGGTTTAACACGGTTTATTGTTCTGCTCCTGTTTTCTCTGTCATGCTTGGGTAAAAATGCTTGCTTAGAAGGAGCTGTGTGGTAACTTGTAACTGCTGGCAACACGCTGTTCACAGGAGAGAAAGCGAAAAAAAAAAAATATTGGCTGGTTGTGGCTAATGAATGACCAGCTAACGTTATTTTAAACACAACTGCTCATGCCTGCATTAGGCACAAACTCATGTTTACTTTCATGTTAGTTAACACACATTAGTTACATGTTTTTTTATCATGATGCCTTCTTCCAGTTTAGACAAACCCAAGGAAGGAATTTGACTTGATATATAGAACAAGATCTGTCGATGGTAAAACAAGGATATTGCACTGTAAGGCAGGACTCTGCAGCCCTAAACCCCCTAGGCTTTCTCTGGTGCTTACACCTTTCACATACTTGTAGGCTATTACAAAGAGAAGATTTATCACAGGTCCAGATGTGGAAGAGATTTAGGTGCCTCAGTCCCACTGAAACCTCCAGCTCCTTTAATCTTGCTCAACTGTTGTTGCTCTTCTCTGAACTCAGTCCAGATTTTTGATTTTTCGCAATGTTGTAGCCATGTTGGTCCCAGGGTGGGGGAGGGAATATCTCTTATTGGACCAACTGCTGTTGGTGAGAGACATGATTTCAAGTTACACAGAACTCTTCTTCTGATGCTGTTTTGGTATTGAAGGGCCCAGAAGCAGGTGCATCAACTCATCTAGAGTGGAAGGAAGAAACTAATTTTCACGTTGACTTTACACTGAACAATGAACCTTTTCCGGGCTCGGAAGTGTAGCTTAAAAGGGCTGAACAGTAGTTGTGCCGGTTTTTTATTGTTTAAAATGCATCATTTTCATGACTCAGAACATTAGCTTGACTCTCAGTGATAAAACTGCACCTATGAGAACAAAAGGCAAGAACTGTTGACAGGGTGAAGAAAACATGCTAAAATGCAGGGGATCTAGGCAGAAGTGGGCCCTTTAGGTGCCTAACTCCCATTGATTTCATGGGAGTTAGGTGCATAGCTACCTTGGAGGAGCTGCCCTAGCTGTTTCTTCCAAAAGCTTGTCCATGCAATGAGCCTCCATTTATGTATTTTATTTTTTCTCATTCAAGATTTAGGTTTCTAACTGGGGCTCCATCATTACAAGATTGTGGATTTCTTTACAGCAAGGAATGGAGAGAAAGAGAACTGTCCTTGTGTGTTTCAGGGATGTCTACTGACGGATCCCAGGGGCAGCTCTCAGTTGGGGAGAATTTTAAACTCGGCATTGCTGAGTCTGGGGCTTACAATGGAGCTGCGAAGTGATATCGGATTACAACGATCAAACCAGTTCCCGTTTGGGCCCAGATCCTCAAACGTTCAGCGATTCCAAGGCCAGAAGGGACACATCCAGTCCAACTTCCTGTATAAGATGGGCCAAAGAGCTGCCCCAAAATACTTCCTGGAGCAGATCTTTGAGGAAAAATCCAGTCTAGATTTAAAAACTGTCAGTGATGCAGAATCCACCACGACCCTTGATAAGTTGTTCCATTGGTTAATTACTTGCTGTTCTAGGCTTTATTTCCAGTCTTAATTTGTCTAGCTTCAGCTTCCAGACCTTGAGTCGTGTTAGACCTTTCCTTGCTAGACTGAAGGGCCCATTGTTAAATATTTATTTCCCATGTAGGTACTGAGAGGCTGGGATCAAATCACACTGAAGCTTCTCTTTGTTATGTAGCCTGTAGGTATGGATATTTGGTAGGTAAGGCATGAGAATAAGTGAAGGCAGTAATGAGCTAAACTAATCATGGCATAGGGCCCCAAACACCTTAGCGTGAGCAGCTAACCAGGAGGCACCGAGATCACAAGATAGCACAAGACAGGGGAGGTGGGGAGGGAGGGAGGGGTCCAGGCCCCCGGGCACCGGCCTGCGGTGGGGCGCCAAGCCAGCCCTTCACAATGCACAGGGGACGGCCCGGCGCTCCCATCCCCAGGCCGGGGGCTGAGGCCGCCCCACCCAAGCTGGTGCCGCGCTGCGGGGCTGGAGTGGCAGGTAAGTGCGGGATGCTGGGCTGGCCCTTCACGATGGGCAGGGGGCACAGGAGGCTGAGGGGCAGTTGCTCCCACTCCCACGGGCCTCCCCGCAGACCGTGAAGGGCCAGCCTGGCTCCCACCCGATGCCCCCAGGCTGGGGGGTGAGGCTGCCCCCATCTGAGCCAGCGTCAGGCTGCGGGGCTGGAGCAGGAGAGGCAAGTGCCACGTGGTGGGTAAGTGTGGGGAGTGGGGGCAGCAGAGCCAAGCCTTCATTTGCGCCCCCCCCCTCAGGTACAGACCCCACTCCCTGGGCAGCTGAAGGGTGGCACTGGGATCCCTCCTGCCCTGCGCGGGGAGGTATGTGCAAATGCAGGCTTGGCCCCCGGGCGCTGGAGACCCATGGTACACCACTGGCACAAGACAAAACGCTGTAATGACTAAACTGCTCTCAGGTAGCCACAAGACGCTAGTTTCTAGCCACTTAAGTTAGGAACATCAGCAGATGTCTGCCCACAAGGGTGCCATGGTAACTAATTGACATATATGCTAATAAGCTTGAGGTAAATGGGCTAGTAGCAGCCTCTGGAAAAGGGCACCAACAGTAGTAGGGGTGAGGAAATAGAAATAAGGAAAAGCGGAGAAACCCCTACTGAACGTGCAGGAGGCAGAGGTCAGTGTAATACGCTATATGAGTTGTATCCTGGCCTATGTGGCCTGGGAGATGTAATTCCTGAGAGGTGCCAGGATGACGACCACTGTGATGGTGACTAGGAAGATAATAACTAACACTTCAGGTTGTTCTGCAAAGGATGCTCAGACGCACATTCCTGTATTATCTCTATCTACCTCGCTAACATGGAGTGTTTGTAATTTAATCAGGTTAATAAAACTATTGCAGATTCAAAAGGATTTTCCTAAATCTGAGTGTTGCAACCGAGCATATCAGGGATTCCAACTAAACTTTAGTTGTAATAATATTGGGCTTGATCTTGGGACAAGAACCTCCCAAATGTCAGAGCGCTAAATGGGAATTCTTAAGTAATCAATCTAATTAATATATAATCATAGGTCAGGCAACAGTTAAGGTAAATAGCTTGAGTGCCTGGAGCCTGTCACTGTAAGGCACTGTTTTCTAATCTCTTAATCATTCTCATGTCTCTTTTCTGAACCCCCTCCAGTTTAGTGACATCTTTCCTGAATTGTGGACACAGTATTCTAGCAGCAGTCACACCAGGGCCAAATACAGAGGTACAATAACTTCTCTTCTGCTCCTCGAGATTCCCCTGTTGATGTATCGAAGGATTGCATTTAGCCCTTTTGGCCACAGAAGCACACTGGGCACTCATGTTCGGCTGATTATCCACCCACTGCCCAACGTCTTTTTCAGAATCACTGCTTTCTAGGCTAGAGTCTTGTCCATACGGCTTACATTCTTTGTTCCCAAATGTATACATTTCCACTGAGCTGTATTAAAATGCATATTGTCTGCTTCAGCCCAGTTACCAAGTGATCCAGATCGCGCTGTATCAGTGACCATTGTTTACCACTCCAACTTTTGTGTCATCTGCAAACTTTATCAACAATGATTTTATGTTTTCTTCCAGGTCACTAATAAAAACATTAAATAGCGTAGGGCCAAGAACCGATCCCTATGGGACCCCACTAGAAATACCTGTGCAATGATGATTCCCAGCTTACAATTACATTTTGAGACCTATCAGTTAGCCAGCTTTTAATCTACTGAAAAGGTGCCATTTTAATGTTATCTCTAGTTTTTTAATCAAAATGTCATGAGGTACCAAGTCATATGCCTTACCGAAGTCTGTCACATCAACACTCTTACCTTTATCAATCAAACTTGCAATCTGCTCAAAAAAAATATCAAGTTTGTTTGACAGGATCCATTTTCCATAAACCCATGTTGATTGGCATTAATTATATTATCCTCCCATGTCAGGCCTGGGATTGAGAACAGACTGACAGGCCTATAATTATCTAGGTCATCCCATTTACCTTTTCAAAATATTGGTACAATATTAACTTTCTTCCAGGCTTCTGGAACTTCACCAGTGCACTGAGATTTAATGAAAGGTCTTTATTTAGTCTCCTAACTTTCACAGAAATTAATGAGTTAGGTGCCTAAATACTCTGAGGATTTGTATCTTAGGTCTTAAGATGGTCAAGATATGATGGTTTAAATGCTGACATAGTTCATAGTCCCATATGTGATCAAAACAAGTTCTCTGCTCCAAAGGCTGAACCGGAAGGCAGAAGATCCCAAGAAAATAAGAGGGGGAAATCACTTTGAGTTTTAATGATTATTTAAAGTCCCCTTAGTGGACTGTCCTGAACTCTACAAATGAAGGGACAACGTCTATATTCCTCCCTGAGGCAAAACTCCCTTTGACTTCAAGGTCGAGTGCGTATGGGGAACAGGGCCAGAGTCAAATGAATCTGCTCTCCTCACTGCATTTTTAACTGTGATCTTTTAGGGCAAAGATTCCTGCGGTTCCTTTTCACTAACAGAAGGTGTCGTTATAGATGGAGGATCTAGATGTTTAGACTACATTTTACTGCACTGTCTGAGCTATTCAAGACACAAGAGTTGGCAACATTAGATATTGAAGCCCCAGCTCCAAGAATCATGACTGGGTGAAAATCTCAGGTTTCAATGAAAGAAAAAAAAAAGTTTTTAGTCTCATGACTGTACAGAAAATCTTGAAAACCTGACTCAAGTACCCTCTAAAGGCTTAATAATCAGAAAGCAGAGTAAAGGAACCCAGCATTTACTATTTTTTAAAACCTCATGAGTCTTAACGCCAATCTCTTGATTTTTAAGTACATGCGGCTGGCAATACTGGTCACGGGAGCAGATTTTATAGAAGTGTATTCAAATGATATTAAAACCTTTGCCTTTCAGCTGAAGAGCCCCAGCCTGACAAACACAACAGAAGCAAGTCTCATTCTCATTCTCTCTCTCAGTATCATGAGCTCCATTCTATAAGTCACACGGGAAGTCAGGGACAGAACAGAACCCAGATTTTCTGACTCTCAGTTGGAGGAAATTTCCAGGATTTGTTGTTGTTTTTCTCCCATTTCTTTTACTCCTGATGCCTTCCATGAGTAAAACAAAGGGTTAATAAACTCTGATTTTCTTTACACTGCAGAGGCATTTTAGTTACGTTTCAACACTTTATTCAGCTTGGGACAATGAAATGAGATTATTTTCACTTTCTGTTTAGAGACTGTTTCAGTCCCTTGTTCTGTCACACTCATCCCACACTGTCTTGTTTGGGTTCCCAGAGTTATAAAGGGAAGGCTTAAACCAAAACAGCTCACTGAATCTTTAAATGAAAACATTTCAATTGCTGGCTGTAAAGATCAGCACCTCCCCCTTTCCTTTTCTCTTAAGAAACCCAGCCGTATCTCAGCCAGGGCATGGGCAGCTAGGCCTAGTGGGTAGAGCTGGAGTCAGCTGTCTGCAAACAGAGCGGAGGGTCAGAGCTGCAGTCACACACACCAGCATAGGGAATGGACTGCAGCAGGGCTGGGTGAGGCTAGGAACCAGGTAGCAGCTAGTTGGAGATCTGCCTACTTTCACAGACAACGTCCCCCCAGGTTCTAGAGCTGCAGATCCTCACACACGCTACGTGCTGGGCCTCAATTCCTTGGGACTGCACCATTTTGAACAGGCAAGGGAAAAGATCATGCTGTAAACACGTGAAACAGAACCAGCTGTAGTTATCAATATGTCTGCAATATCCCACGTTGGGCTCTTGATTCTCTGGGGTCACTTACAGCCAGTCACAATGATAAGAACAGCACTTTGCTTTCCACCTGCAAATCTAGGATGAGACTCTATTCCGAGCCCTGCTGAGGTCCCATGGCCTCCAGTGACAGCAGGATGGGTCTCAAAATGCATCACAAATACTAAATAGTTGCACCTCCCTGGCCAGATCTTGCTGTCAGGCCTAGGCCTCTGGCAGGGTGAGTAAATTCCCATGCACTGCTGCATATTGTAGTGGTTCAAACTGAACATGTTACAGTGGGCGGGACCTATTGGATCAAGTAGTCTCCTTCTCCCTTCCTTACAGTGTAGCTCCCCAGCAGCTGCCTGTCACTGGTTGTAAGTTTCTGGCTCTCTGTAGCGACAGCAGCTTCTCAGTCTCCCAGAGCAGCACAGAGCCTCATTGACTAATTAATCTCACTGTTCAAGTGCTTCCTTCTAGTTAGCCTGAAGTTGTGCATGATCACAAAGCTCTTCCCCACTTTATGCCCCTGGTGGGTAACAGCCCTCCAGCCCCTAAATGATGAGGCCAGGGGGACAGGATTAAGTTTGTATTCTCTCCACTGATCGAAAACTGCCGTGACTTCTCACTCTCTTCTCAGAGAGCAGCCTGCAAATGATCCGTGAGCCATAGACCTTTGCTACGACACAGAGAGCCCCACCAGCGACCCAGCGCGTTCGGGAGATGCGCTGAGGCTGCATCTAGAGGAGGCCTCCCCTGGGTTGCTTTGTTAATCGCCCCCACAGTACTGTCCTCTCTTTGCATTCAAAGAGTCTCACCTCCAACGCAGCCACTAGCCCTTCCCACCAGAGGTGAGCATACACTTTCATGGCTTCAGTGGTCAGTCCCAGCAGCAATGGGCAGAGAGCTCTCTAGCAGCAGCACGGTTCATCCCAGAACAACCCCCTCCTGTTGGCATCAATGAATTACGTTCAGAAGGACAGAGGGATCCCTGCTCCCTGGGCCTTAGAGTCTGATGCTCTTTCTTGGGCCCCAGTTCAGAGTCAGAAGCCAGGGTCCTTGTTTATTTCCCCTTATCCAGCTTCTTCAACGCTGGATTTGGATACTCTGGATTCTCAATCACTCCTGCTCCGAACTTCAGCTCCAAAAAGCTCCGGTAGTTGTTGGGTGCCAGAGCCGTGAAGCCAGCAAACGGCAGGGGCAACAGGGGCTTGAGGAAGTGCTCAGGGAACTCCACATCCTGCCGGTGGTCCATCCACGTGTCCTTTGTCATCACCCCGTTCCTGGGGTAGAAAGGCCAGAGGTCGACGTGCAGGTGGTTGTGCTCGCTGTACTGCACACGGTAGAAGTCGCCCTCAATGGCCTTCTCCCAGACAAAGCCCTTCTCGTCCACGATAGAACCAGACTCTACGTTCCTGAGCAGGTCACAGTTGGGAATGTCCTCCAGGTATATCCCTAGATCCACATCATAATCCCATGGGATGATGTCCTGATGGCGGACAGCTCCTAGGAGTGTGCCGCCTTCCAGCCAATACCGCACCCCAGATGTCTCCAAGATGTTGATGACGTACTTTGCCGTCTCCCTCAGAGCCTGTAGACAGCAGGGAGGGGTCCAGCGGTTTTGGTAGAGATATTCCGGCGTGTCGTCATGAACGGTGCCGAAGCAACGCGGCGTCTCTTTGCTGCACCCAAACCACTGCTGCTTCCCATCCTCCAGGAAAACCCGTTTGATGCCAAAGTCATGGAACAGCTGCAGCCGGCTGGCTTTGGCACGGTTGTCTGCCTTCCACTGGTTGTGCGAGGAACTGAGCAGAGGCTGGTGGGCTGAGGAGAAGGAGACATCAAGGATTCTGACCATCCAGCCCCGCAGTGATGTCTGGATGAAAAGGGAGGTCAGCAGGGGCTTGGCCAAAGGAGCGGAGAGGTTGAAGAAATCCTTCGTGTGTAGGAGAATCACGGCGTCCCCCTTCAGAGCTGTGCAGAGCTTGGTGGAAGGCGCTCCGCTGTATTGGGCAGTCCACTCTCTAAGGCTGACCTTTAGGTTCAAGCACTGGAGGGGAGAGAAGGACTGCACGGGAGCTGCCACCATTTGAACTCTTCCCAGGTTGGCTTTGAACTCTTCTAACATGCGATCAAGCTGCCTTGTGGAATCAGCCCTGACTCCATCAGGCACCAGGGCCACATACTCCGTCTTCACGTACATCTCAGGCCTGGACATGTGAGCAGGCTGGTCAGGGGCTGGCTTGAGTATCACTAGCTGGACGTTGGGGACATCTGGTAATACAAGTGGAGGGTACGGCAAGGTGTCGGCTGCCACCATGACTGGCTGCTCCGGCTTCTGCTTCAGGAAGGACTGTACCACATCGGGCACATAGTTCTCAAAGTCCTCGAACTCCCTGATGAGGATGGTCACCCCAGGCCTCTGGGGGGCAGGCAGCAGCCGGGAGCTCGGCTGGACATGGTCTCTGTGTCTGTGCAACATCCTCTGCTGCAGGCTCAAGACGTAGTACAGTATCAGCAGATTAATCACGATGGCGAGCGCTAGGACCCCCTGACAGAATGTGATCCGCATCTTGCGAGGCAGCCTGGTCTGTTTACCTGGGGACAGCGTTACATGGCCATGATCTCACCTAGAGGCAGCCAGTGGCATTTGTCTCCCCGGGAGGCTGTGGGCTCATCCATCCCAATGCAGCGTACCTGGCCACCCTGGAAAGAAATGCACATGGAGAGTGAGTACCAGGGCTGTTTGCGGCTGGGGAAAGCCTGCATCCAGCACTCAGGGGCTGTCTCCTCAGTCCTATAACTGGAGCAGGGGCTGCTAGACAGAGATACTAGGTGGAACAAAAGGGTTTGAAAAAAAAGGTCAGGTTAAAGACAGATGCCTCCAGCTGACTGCCACAAGAAATACTGTCTCGATTCTTCAACGTCACCCACATGCCACATCTACATTAAATCTCACCATTGTCCCTCACTGAGACAGCATGGTCTAGTGGGTAGAGAAGGGGCCAGGGACTCAGGACTGCTGTTCTGTTCCCAGCTCTGCCACTGAACCACTGTGCATCCTTAGATAAGTCACTGCCTCTCCGTGCCTCAATTTCCCCAGTCAGTAGCAGAGTCCTGTCTCCCAGTCTCACCTCAAAAGTGGTGTTCAGATTCCAGTCTAATCCTCCCTTACCTGGTGTGTGCGAAGTCTGTGTTCAATGACTGGTTATCAGCACAGCTCAGACACCGAACAAAGCCAGCCAGTCAGCGCGGGTTGGAACTGGCTGACAGAATGGCTGTTCCCAAAGGAACCTTGCAGCCAGCTGAAAGGACGGACTTCAGTACTGTAGGCCTGTCTGAACTCTGGATCACTCCTCCTCAGGTACCGCACCTGGGGTTTCCATTCTGCTGGGAAACAGGAGCAAGAAGACCATAGAAGAGTTCTGAGTTAGTGGGGACAGCTTCTCGGCCTGCATTAACTGCTAAAGTTCCCAGAACAACAGCTGCACCAAGACAAGGGGCTGCTTTATTTAATCTTGTTTGGATCAAGCTTGCTCATTTCCCCAGAAGGGTCAAGACTTCCCTTTTAAGCACTGATCTCTCTGCAGACCCACCCTCCTCTGGTGGGAAAGGGGCGGGGAACACAGAACACAGCACCCTGCACAACAAGAGTCGAATTATCTAGGAAAAGAAAACCCGTCTCTGTCTCCTACAGTCACAGAGGGGGCAGGGCAGGCCCGTTGAAAGGAATAGGGACCCTGGTACATCATGTTCACTGGGGCCCTACTTCCTCCCATTTCACTTTATTTACACAGACATTTTGGGGGTTCCCCTGAGCTTGGGGTCCCAGTACAACTGTCCCCCCTTTCCCTCCCTCTTTATCAGCCCTGGGAACACCACTTTGCACTGTAAGAAGCCAGTCTGCCTGTAACATACCCTGTGTGCCAGGAGAACTCTTTCAATGCAACTGTAGTCCCATGCCCTGTACCTTTAACCATCAGGATCTCAGTCCCAGGTTGCACAAGACGACCCCAAGTCCCAAAGCTAAGACCCAGATCTGAACTTTCCCAAAGTTTCAAGGTGTCTGATATGGGGCTCCTGATCTGAGCTCAACTCTAATCTAATATGATGCTCTCAGCAAATAGCTCGTGGCAGCTGCTCTTCTCCAATCCCATTGTACAAGGTAGAGAGTCAAGCAGTTAAAGCTCTGAATGCGATCCAATGTGACAGGCAGTCTCTGGGGTGGACACATCCTCCAGATTCTACTTTAGAAATCACTATTTTTGTGGGACTTTTGAGGAAGCTATGTTCTGTGCTCCCTCTGCTGGCCGAGCTGCAGCATCTCGGTAATCAACATTGTCCCCCAGAGCTGTGCATGATCCCAGTGATAACCATGCTCAAACAAGGAAGTTAAGTAGACAGATTTGCTTTGCCGCCTTGGAGTTTAAGAGCCCACAGTGCACTCACTTTCCTTTAGCTAAAGCTATTCTCCTCCCAGTAGGTCAATGAACAGCCACAGGGTTTGAAGTGGAGCAAGCCATCCAATGCCTCATTGTGTTGCCTCAACGCTGCTCCCACATCAAGTTACGGGAATTTAGGAACCAAACCTCGAAAGAGGCAATGTCATGCAGTGATCAGATTAGGGGAGTTGGCAGTCAGTCCTGGACTGAGGGTGTGGCTTAGTGATCAGAGCAGGGTATCCTCCTGCATCCCATTCCCACCTCTGCCACTGATTCATTGTGGGACCTTACATAGAACACCTGAGCTTTCTGCACCTGTCTTCCTAGCTATAAAATGTCAGGTGTCATTATCTCCCCCTTTCTTTTGGGAGATTCAGCTAGAAGACTACGCTAGCAACATTTGCAAGTAATATGGGTTAAAGAGTGTTTTTAATGACATTTCTATACTGACAAAAGCCCTAGGGTAGACGCAGTTATGCTGGTATTGCTTATTTCACTCAGGGAACTGGCATAATCTATGCCAGCAAAAGCACTATTTTTGCCAACATAAGATGCGTCTGCACTAGATCCATGGATTAAAAGGCCAGAAGGGACCATTGTGATCATCTAGTCTTACCTCTACCTATGCCAGCAAACCTTTCTGAGTGTATATCTGGCCTTAGTTAAAGTGTGTAAAGCATTCTGAGGGCTAGTCTACACTACACAGTTAGGTCAAAGTAAGGCAGCTTACATCGACCTAATTATGTCAGTATCTACACTACAGCTTTCCTCCCGCTGATGTAAGTGCCCTACTACACCCACATAATAACTCCACCTCCAGGAGAGGCGTAAGTCTTATGTTCGTGTGGTTAGGGGGATGCTTACATCTGCTGTTGGCTGTCTTGTCAATTTCTTTGTTAGTCTTTAAAGTGTTATAGGACTCTGGTTGTTTTTGCTGTATTAACCTCTGCTCCATTCCCAATTGGGGGGTGAGGAGAGCAGAAATCTGTGTAAAATTCAGAAGGATAAAGCTATATAAAAATGTACTTAATAATCCCATGCCCTGCTCTAGTACCTTCCATGCATGGTTCTTAAGACACATTAATGAATTAAGCACCGCAACCTGACTGGGGGGGCATTGTTATCCCTATGGAAACTGCGGTGCACAGATGGGAACTGATTTGCCCAGTGTGAGTCAGTAGCAGAGTTGGGAATGGTGGAACCCAGGAGTCCTGACTCCCAGGGCTGTTTTTTTAGCCCTCATTCCCCCAAGCTTCTAAGAAGATATTTCAAAGCAGTCCACTTAAGATGCCCCTGTCCCCTCCGACAGACTCCAGAACACCCATTAACACCCCTAAAAACATCCGACCCCACAACGGTCCATGAACAGGCAGGCTCAGAGTGACAGGAATATTTACCTGCCTTCTCTTCCAGAGACATCTAAAAAAAACTCTGAAAGAGGAAATCAAACAGGTCAGCTGAATTAAGACCTAGAAAGTATTTCACCAGCCATGATTTTTTTTAAAACGCTGTTTTCTTTCAGAAAGTGGAACTGAAATAGAAAGTTGGGCCAGAACAGAACTCCAGACCCAACCCTCCCTAACCTCTGGAGATGGCCACATCTGGAGCCAAACTTTATATGCATAATAGGAATGTTTATGGTTATGTTAGATAGGATAAAAAGGGATATAATATACGATGCTACAGTACTTATATATAATATGTATAATCCGATATATAGGATATAAACCTCACTGCTTCTGGGCAGACACGAACCTCTCACTGATGGGGGTGATAAAGAAATTTCTCCACTATGGATAGGCTATTCCTCAAGTGTCTACTAAAAGGTTTGTTTTGCCCTTTCCTCTAAAGTTCTTGGTACTGCCCACTCTTGGAAACAAGGTACAGGACAAGAGGGATTCAATCATCAGAGTTTCTAGAAGAAATCATCTGGAATTTTATTAGTATTTTATTTTATTTATTTTTGGGCCCCCCACTACAAAAAAGATGTGGACAATTTGGAGAGAGTGCAGCGGAGGGCAACCAAAATGATTAGGGGGCTGGAGCACAGGACTTATGAGGAGAGGCTGAGGGAACTGGGCTTGTTTAGTCTGCAAAAGAGAAGAGTGAGGGGGATTTGATAGCGGCTTTTAACTACCTGAAAGGGGGTTCCAGGGAGGATGGGGCTAGGCTGTTCTCGGTGGTGGCAGATGACAGAACAAGGAGACGGTCTCAAGTTGCAGGGGGTTGGTCTAGGTTGGACATTAGGAAAAAGTTTTTTACTAGGAGGGTGGTGAAGCATTGGAATGGGTTACCTAGGGAGGTGGTGGAATCTCCATCCTTACAGGTTTTTAAGCTGAGGCTTGACAAAGCCCTGGTTGGGATGATATAGCTGAGGTTAGTCCTGCTTTGAGCAGGGGGTTGGACTAGATGACCTCCTGAGGTCCCTTCCAACTCTAATATTCTATGATTCTATGATAGTATAGAGCATTAAACACTGACCTGTGTGAAATGAGTTTGGCGGTCTCAGTCCAACTTCTGGATAGAGGTCTCTAGGGCTGACAATCTGGCTCCTTTCATCAGCACTAGAAATAAAAAGAAGCATAAAATGACTGAAAAGAAAATAACCTTTGTGTAGAAAAGTGCTTGATAATCAAAGTTTGTAGCTAAGTGCAACATCAGTGAGCAGCCCAGCGTGTATGTTTCTGGCTCCGGTCTCCTTTCCAAGCTCCTTGTCAAAATATTTCCGCTGCCCCCTGTTCAGTCAGACAAGCGGAGTCAATCAAGACCATGACTCTGTGACTGCCATTTCAAACAGCTCGACAATGACAGTTATGACCACAGCCTCTCCGCCTGCCTGGGTTCCACCAGGAGACAAAAGCCTCAGGAAGGAGTTCCACACATATCATAATGCACAACGCCATAAGCATATGGAATTCAATCAACAACCATTGAAGCCCTAGCTTCTGAGTTGGCGTTCTGTTCCTTCCAGCAATGCTCCTGGATTTCAATCGCCTTGAAAGGTCTGTCTCTATTTTACCCCCCAAATGGCCATCTTTCTAGACTGTAAACAAGATGCCTGACGTTTTCCACTCACCCACATCTCCCTCCTCCTAGTTTCTAGTTTTTGAAAAGAAGAAAAAAGTTGACATCACATTATATATATTTAAATCAGGGAAATGATTGATCCCTGAATGTAAGTTAATTTGTGTAAGAGTGGGGCCCTAGGATGTCTGGACAGAGTCCCATCTCTTTGCTTCCTCTAAGTCTATTCCACCCCAATTTCACAGTCTGGACCTGGCTCCTTTGGCAGCCTTTTGAGTTTTCCTAGGTGAGATAGGTAAAGCAACTCTGTGACAATCACCCTGAAGTGACCGGGGATGGAAGTGAGGTGTGTGTGTAGGGGTGGGGGGAAGCACACTAATAAGCCTGAATAGCAACTGGTGATGGATTTGGGGTAAGGTGGGCAATTGCCCCAGATAAGGAGGGAGATGGGGAAAGGAGATGGTGACCGCCCTGAATAGTTGAGAGGAAGGGACAGTGACTGCTCTGAATGGGGGCCGGGTATGGAGCTAAGCAAGGGAGAAAGTGTTCCAGCATCCCCCTGGCTGGGGAGAGGAAGCAGGCTTTGATTTGTTCTCTTCAAAACCTCAGTCTCAGCTCTGTATTAAGAGGGGCTCTGCCCCAGGGGAGCAGAGAGATCAGTACTTTGGGGAGGGGACTGATCCGGGAAGGAGATGGCCTGTCCAGTCCTGGATGGAGGTGAGCCTGTGCTTGCAGTGGTGAGGAGCCTGTTGCCATAGGAACCTCCATTTGCTTGCTCTGGGTGATGAGAGAGGCCTGTCTTGAAGGGGCCTGACTGAGACCCCCATTGAAATGGGAACCTCTCCCTGTCTGCTCGGGATAGAGAGAGAAGAGACCCTATTCCAGGGGGAACTTGGGTGGGATCCCCATTGTAATGAGAATCCCTCTCAGCCTGTTCTTGGGGGGGTACGAAGCAAGTCTGGTGGCGTGCCTGGGATTTGGTAGGAAAGCATTGCCATGGGAACCCCTCCCTGGATGCTCTGGGTGTTTGGATGTATGTGTGGAGGGGGGTGGGTGAAGCAGGCCTGGGGGGGGGGGCGTTGCCATGGTAACTGCTCCCTCCCTGCTCTGGGTGGGATAAAGCAGGCCTGCAGGGATGGGGAGTTGCCATGGGAACCCATCTCTTTGCTAGGGGGAGTGAGGGGAGTGAAGCGGGCCTATCCTTGGGGCCCCGTTGCCATGGGAACCCCCCTGCTGCGGCGGGCAAGCAGGCCTACCTGGAGGGCCCCGTTGCCATGGGAACCCCCTGCTGGGGGAAGCAGGCCTGCGCTGGGGGGCCTGCTGTTGCCATGGGAACCCCTCCCTGCCCCCGTCCCGCGGCGCGGGC
The DNA here is from genome assembly GCF_026122565.2 of Emydura macquarii macquarii. NCBI lineage: Eukaryota > Metazoa > Chordata > Testudines > Chelidae > Emydura > Emydura macquarii. The sequence continues at coordinate 5,986,546 of NW_027131927.1, forward strand.
CCCATTTCCTGGTGGCTCACTATCTGGCAGGAAGTGTCCCCCTCGAGGCTCCCTATGTGGCAGCCGCCGGGATCCATGATGGAGGCTGAGCGGGTGCTGGTGCGGGCCCAGCAGGCCCCGGGCCCGGCGGGGGCAGAGCCGCCACCTCCCCCGCCGCAGGCCCCGGGCCGGCCGGCCGCGGGGGCCGGGCCCGGCGAGCTCAGCCTGCCCGGCATCCTGCACTACATCCAGCACGAGTGGGCCCGTTTCGAGGCCGAGAAGAGCCGCTGGGAGGCCGAGCGGGCCGAGCTGCAGGTGCCGGCCGGGAGCAGCTGGGGGCCAGGCCGGGGCGAGGCGCTGGGAGCCGCGAGCGGGCGGGGGGTTACCGGGGCCGCCGCTGCCTCCGCCGCCATCTTGGAGGGAAATGGCCGACGGGACCCGTCCCCGCCGGGGGTCAAGGCCCCCCCGGACTGGGGCCCCCCCGGGGGAAGGGGGAGTGTAAGCCCCCTCCGACCGAGTCCCCCCCGGGGAGAAGGAGGAGAGTAGGGGATTCCCCAGACCAGGGACCCCCGGGGGGAAGCGGGATTGTGTGGGGGACCCCCCGGACCGGGGCCCCCTGGGGGGGAAGGGGAGTGTCAGGGCTCCTCCAGTACTGGGCTGACCCCCCGTCTGGGTTGGGGGCTTGGATCTGGGGAGAGAGCAGGGGGTTGAAGGGAGAGGTTGGGGTGAGAGATTAGCGGGGGATGCTGAGTGGGTAATGTATCCAGGTCCCTCCTCCCCAGATTGGGATCCCTCAATTGCAACCAGGGATGGAGTTGGGGGGCAACATGGCTGTTGCTGTCCAAGAAGGAATGAGGAGGATTGTGACTGGGGTGAGCGTGAGGGGTGGGGTAGGTGGTTGTCCCTCCCTGTACATGGAGAAAGGAGCGAACGAGTGGGGCCGATGAAGGGAGAATGCAGCCCTCACTCTCCACTAGGGAGTTGGGGTGATCATGGGGGAGAAACATGGCTGTCATTCCCTCCAGAGTGACCAGTGAAGGAGTTGGGGTGAGCAATGCAATTGTCAACTCCATAGCAATGAGCAATGGAGTTGGGGCAGGGGCCAAGAAGTGTCTGCTGCTGCCCAAGATGGATTGAAGAGGGGGTTGAGGTGACGGCAGGGAGGGGAAATGGAACCATCATCCTCCAACAGGGACCAGGGGAAGAATTGAGGTGAGGGCATTGGGGAGGACATGCATCTATCAACCCCATAGCAACTAGGGAGGGAGTTGTGAGGGGGGGGCAGAGCCGACATCCAGTCCGGTAGTGGCCAGGGAAGGAATTGAGGTGGGACACAGTCATCATCACCTAATAGAGACCATGGAAGGGATCACTTCCCTCAGTAGCCTCCATGTGTCTGGTTGAGAGGAGCAGCTCCCCAATGATTGGTGTTTGGAACAAAGGGAATATCATTCTCCCTGTGTAGTGTTTGAGGAGCAGGGATCAGTGACCTCTCTGATAGGGCATGAAAACCGGCAGGGCTATTCTCCCTGAATAGCTCTAGGGATGGGAGGAAATGGGAAACTCCCCAAACAACAATGCTGACAGTGCCCAGGGATGGAAATTTCCCTGAGTAGTGACTAAGGCTGTCACAGAATTATATGACAGGTAGCTTGCGAAAGTTGGGGGACTGGATTTTGACTTGGGAGGTTCCTTCCAGTCCTATGTTCCTTTTGCTACAGTGGGCTGTGATGTGTATTAACTTTTCTGAATAGCCACAGCCAGCCGATTTGGGGTTAGTAATTCGGGTGAATTCAGTTTCCCAGCGTTGGAGGGATGTATTGGTTGGGATGGAAATAGGTGCTGAAAGTGTCAAGGGAATGCCCTGTCCCAAACAGCAGCTCAGGCACAGAGAATTCTTCTTCCCAAATACCGGTGGAGAAGGGTGGTGAGCTGAGGACCTTTGAGATTCTTGGCAAAGGGTGTCTGAATGGTTTGACCCATCAGTGCCTGGGTGAGAGTGTTGAATGTTGATGGGTTTGTAGGAAAGAGGCAAACAAAATTGACTAGATCTCATCGACTTCACTTTGTTGCTCTGCTCGCATATGGAGAACAAGTGAAAGAGGTGAAGAGCAGCAGCTTATCGTGTGCCAGACTAGAAGGCTTTGATGCTAGCCTTTGGGGTGCCAACTTTTATTTGATGGTTTATAGCTGACCTTGTGTAGAGAGGGGAATTGAAGTGGGCCAAGCAGCACGGTTTGATGTGAGCAGGAGGGAGAAAGGCAATAGTCAGGTGAGACAGAGTATAGGTATCCAGGCAAGGGGATGGGGGAGGATTAACAAGGGAGGGCTTGAGAGACCAAATCAGGCTGGAGAATTTAATAGGATTGAGGTGGTAGGAAAGCAGAGAGATGATGGCTTTTGTCTGCAGGGTGAGACTGAGGAGAGTTGTAGGAGGGATTATGAATGGAACAAGAAAAAGGCCCCAGGGAGTTGCTGATAAAATCGAGGGTGTGTCCAGGGCCACAGGTGGGAGGGTAACAGATTGGATGAGGCCTTGGTGGTAAGGAAGAGAGCCCTGTGACTCAGCAGCAGCAGTATGGAGAAGAAGAAACTGATCAAGAAGAGGAAGCTGGAAACTGGCAGAGGGAGAGGGGCTTTCAGAAGAGATTTAGGCCTTGTGTACACTTAAAAAATAAATTGACCTAATATGGGCCCCTTTACAGTCACCGCTGATGGTGGCAGTGGTGGCTGATGTCCTCTGGGTCGATGGAGTGTGTCTTCACTGGGGACTTCTCCCCTTCCCTTTGCCTGCTGCAAGCTGGGGAAGTCATGCAGGGCAAGTCATGCAGGGCATCTCTTTTTCCAGCTCTCCTCTGGAATGGGCAGCCATGTTAATTTCACGACTGTGTAATTGAGGTGGGGGAGGCAGGTGGAGAAGTAGCCTGACCTCTGGCTCTGGTTCTCAGCTGAGAGTGGAGACCAGCAGGCTGGGCTTCTCGCCCCTTTCCCGGCTGGGAGCAGGGCAAGAAGCCCGGGCTCCTGCAAGCCTGGGGCGGCTGGTTCCCACTCCTAGCTGGGTGTGGGAACCAGTTACCCTGGGCTTGCAGTAGCCTGGGGTTGGGCTGTTTTGTAAATTTCACCACTAAATTGACAGCCCCACAACTGATGTAAGGGGATGCAGTGTCTACATTGACACTGTGGCCCCCTAACTATGCTGACAAAAGTCCTTCACCTCTCGTTAAGGTGGTTTTATTTTTTTTGAAAAAAACAGGGCAGATTTGTCGGCGGGGGGTGATTGCAACACCACCTCTGTTTTGCTGACTTTGGTTGACAAAACTCTTTAGTGTAGACCAGGCCTTAGGATGTGGTCTTGACTGTGACTCTGAGGCCAGCTCTATAAGCAATGAGACTTTCAAGGACGAGATACCTTGGGGGTAGGCTGCCAGGTTTAGCAATGTACTCAGCACTTCTAGAGTGCTGGCTGTCCTTGAAGCCCTTTATAAACATTAACTCATTAAGCCTTGTAACCTCCCTACGAGACTGTGTCAATATCCACAAATTGGGAAACTGAGGCACAGCGATCAGAAGTGACTTGACTTCCATGGATATCAGAGACAGCTAGGGGAGGTTCAGGGATGAGGAGGGATTTGCTATTGAGGGAGCTGATTTTGACATTTACCCATGAAAGTAGTTAATGACTGAAGAATGATGGAAAGGAGATTGAGAACCTTCTCTTGGAAGTACCAGGGGTGAGTGTGGAAGAGAATGATATTAGCTAGCTCTGCTTGGTTTAATATGCTTACACTCTAACTTCCCTGCAGCTGCTTAGACTGCGGATTCATCCAGCCAGCTCTGACCTCAGCCTTTCCTGTTTGGGGGGGAGAGAGAGAGAGAGAGAATTACCATGAGGGCTAGGAAGCAAGCAATGCATTCTGAAGCCAGCCTGTGATGTTGGACTTAACCAAGAGCAACAAATGTGCATTGCTACGGAAGGGAGCTGGGATGTGGCTGAAAAGCCAAGTAGAGGAGAGCCTCTTGCCCACCCACATTTCATAACTTGGTAGGGAGTGCTGTGGCAGAGGAGCATTTAAAAGCCCAATCAGAGCTCAGCCTCTGTGTTTGTAAGCATCATGGGAGCTGCCTTGTGGAAATTGGGAGCTCCAGGAGAAAAGAAGAGGGCCATGAAGAGTATGATGAGGAGCAGTGGAAGAGGGACTGTGAAAGCAGCTGCAAGGATGGTCCAGTGGTTAGAGTGATAGCCAGGGCTGTCAGAGACCTGGCTTCAATTCCTGCTTCACCCCAAACATCCTACATGAAACTGGGGCAAGTCACTTATCTTCTCTGTGCCTCATTCCCATTTTACAGATGTGGAACTAATAGCACTGTCCTAATCACAGGTAACACTCAGATACCATGGTGATGGGAGTCAGATAAGTACTCAAGATAGACAGATAGCATGGCAATTCACATCTGAGGTCCCTCAAACAGTCTTAGCTGCATCACTTCAGTTCATGCCTTGCTTACCCATCCTTAAGGAGACAGATTTAACCAGTGATCATTTATTGCTGTGTGGGTTTCACCTACATTTTCATGCGCAAGTGCAGCTGTTGCATGAATTGGCCGCTTGACGGTGGCACAGTCCACGTGCTGTACATGGCAGCATTTGCGTAGAAACCTTTGCATAATAGAGCTTCTGGATTGTTGCCCAAGGAAGGTTGCAACTTCCGGCCTTCCTGCAGGCCTCATTTGTTAGCTGTAGCATGGGCCTATCTGTGCTTCAGCACAGCTTTCTGTTGCCCCACTAAAGGTGTGCATTTTAATGCTTTATGTTTATGTTGGCCTTGCTGCTCATAGGAGAGGACGTGTTACAGCACATAAAACCCCATGGCTTCAGCAGTGTAAGAGGTAGGCATGGCTTAAGATATTCTGATTTCAAGGCTACGTTCTTAAAAGTCCTTCCGGAAAGTCCTATTGCTTTAGGACTGAGTAGTTTCTCATATTCTTGGTGGAAATTCCAAGGTGTGCATTGTCAGAGAGAGCAGTTAGCTTGTGATATTGCTGAACTTTTATCTCCACTCAAACCTTTTATAGCAGACACACAGAATGGGACATGTTGGTGAACAGGGTTAAGGCTGTTTGGGATTTGAACTGAATTTCTATACAGCCCTTTCAATTATCGGTTGGTTGATTTTAGACTTTAACTTGGAATTCCTTGGCCTTCTACAGGGGTAGGTAGTGTTTTTCACTTTTTTCCTTCTTCAAATACTTCCTCAGTCTTAACTTCATTTGAACTTTTTTTAGCCAGGGAATTTCCTTAATTTTTATCTGGCACGTTAAGCACTGATCCCCTTCCTCTATGGAACTATTCTATACCAGGCACTCAAAGTGCACTGTAGCCTTGGTTACCAGCATGTTATTTAGCATACCATGATGTCATCTTTGTTAGAACCACGCTGCTGCTTCTTCAAAGCTTCAGCCTTTTAAAAAAGGGTTTAGGCTGGCCTGTTTGCCTGTGGACTCCAAGAAGTCTTGTGTGGTTCTGTAGGAATTTGAATATTTTGCCTCTGTGAAATCCTTCAGCCTAGTAAGATCTGTGAAGTATTTTAAGCAGTTCCTGTGGGTCAGAGGCTCTTTGGGAGTGTTTGTATTAACCTGCAGGATGGTTTGTGAAGTCGAGTGTGGTGGGCCGGGAATCTTTGTCTCAATCCAGCAAACTTTTATGCTTCCCCAGAGCTCACATAGGGTTAAGCAGGCCCAGAAGTTATAGTGCCCACTGGAGTCTCTGCGAGGTTCCCTAAGAGTTGATGTGGGAAGTGGAAGCTCTTTAGGAATAAGTGTGTTATAGACATATAGACTTTAAGGTCAGAAGGGACTATTATGATTGTCTAGTCTGACCTCCTGCATAATGCAGGCCACAGAACCTCTCCCACCCACTCCAGTAATAGACTCCTAACCCATGACTGAGTTACTGAAGTCCTCAAATCATGGTTTAAAGACTTCATAGAACAGAGAATCCACAGCAAGTGAGCTGTGCCCCATGCTGCAGAGGAAGGCGAAACCCCCCCCCCAGGGCCTCTGCCAATCTGCCTTGGGGGAAAATTCTTTCCCGACCCCAAATATGGCCATCAGCTAAACCCTGAGCATGTGGGCAAGACTCATCAGCCAGACACCCTGAAAATAATTCTCTGTGGTAACTGAGAACCCACTCTATCTAACATCCCATCACAGGCCATTGGGCATATTTACCGCTAATAGTCAAAGATCAGTTAATTGCCTAATTAGGCTGTCCCATCACACCATCCCCTCCATAAACTGATCAAGCTCAGTCTTGAAGCCAGCTAAGTTTGTGCTTGTGCGTGTGTGCCCATGCGTGTGGGCACACACTGGAAGGTGTTCCTTGATCCAGTCTCTGAGCGGCAGCATTTAACACTGTCCTTTTCCATCTTCAAAGTGCTCTGCGATGGTTAGCTAGTCAAGCCTTCCCCCCCTCCAACCCACCTCCAGCGAGGTTGGTCGGTATCATTACCCACACTGTGCAGAGTGGGAAAGTGAGGCTCTGAAATGGGAAGGGCCTTGCTGAATTCAGTGTGAGTCAGTGGCAGAGCCAGGATGAGACTCCAGATTCCTTGACTCCCAGACCTGTGTTCGTTCCACTCGACCAGAGTTTATCAACCTTTGCAGGTTAGCGATCCCTTATTTGAAGTCAACATTTTTTTTTGCCCCTTTCTTCCATTTACTATAAAAGTAAGAGTAAAAAAATGCATTGGTACTAAGCCTAAGTAAGTGATTTGTGTGTGTATTTCAAGAGCTTGACAGAGAACACATGACCCTGAAGGGTCAGAGGAGTGGGAAGTGGGGTGGCGAGATCTTCTTTGCTTTAGTTTGTAATAAAATTTTCAATGCCTCACAATCCTCCCCATTTCCCCCTTCCGGGGATTGTGACCCACCGGTTGAGAAACAGTGCATTAGACTTTGCTACTCTAAGGCGGGTTATGTTTGCAAAGAGAATTCTAGCCTGGATCCTTGCAAGGTGATCTGGTAGGGAAGGCAAGCTGGGTTGGGCTGGATCAATTATTGCTAGACAGAGAAGGCTCCAGGTTCATTTGAGCAGGTACTTGGCCCGCAGGAGAGATGGGCTGTGTAGGAGATGGGAATGATCCCTACACAGATGGCAGGAGGTTTCTTTGAAGCTCAACTCTGCCATCCTAGAGTGTTCAGCACAAATAACTGAAGTTTAGAAGGTCAGAGAGCTGGGCTTGTGCCACGAGCTACATGACTGGGAATGGATCTATAACAGGTGCTTAGCGTCCTTGTTTGCTGGGGCAGGGTTTGACTGAGGGGAGCACGTTGGACCGGAAATCTGGTTAATAAGCAGAAAATGTGTGTTAACCGACTCGTAGTTTCAGGTGGGATTTGGGAAGAGTGTCAGCTGGTGGATGGTGGAGCCAGCTTGGAATATCGCCCTCAGAGCTGCTGGCAGTTTGGCATATGGTGCAGATTCCTGTGGCTTAAGCCAACAGATGGTCATTAAGTGATAGAAACGTTTCGTGATTGGGTTAAATTGCCTGTGGAAGGGTGAGAAAATACACACACTAGCTCAGGCCAGAGTGGAGCAGCCTCTCAAATGCAATGGAGCATAAGGAGTGGAGTGAGCACCTTATGGGCGCTGCCCAGCAGCAGGCAGATCTGCACCTTGCTGGGTCATTGCTGTGTGAAAGCGATGGAGGAAGGAGGTGGTGCTGATGTCTTGTAGTGCCTTGGGCTGAGTCCTCCCCTGGCATAAGCTGCCTGATGCCACTGAAGTCAGAGATGCACCTGCAGGAAAATTGGCCTGTTGTTTTCGTCCGAATTTTGGCAATGACGTGGGAGGGGAAGGAGGGTTTTTTGTGGTTAGGGCAAGGGAGCTGGGAGTCAGGACTCCTGGGTTCTGTTCCCACCTCTGAGCGGGGAGTGGGGTTGAGCAGTGGGGCTGGGAGTCAGGATGTCTGGATTCTGTTCCCACTTCTGGGTGGGGAGTGGGGTCTGGGGAATTAGAGCAGCGGGGCTGAGAGTCAGGACTCCTGGGTTCCACTCCCATTTCAGCATTTAGGAAACTCCAACTAGTACAGAACGCCAGCAGGTCTCCTCAGCAACACAGGCTGCTGGGAGCACATCAGACCTGTTCTCAGCTCTTTACACTGGCTTCCCATAGAATATTGAATCAAGTTCAAGGTCTTTATCTTCAAAGCGCTGCATGGCCTGGGCCCAGCATATCTAAAAGGTCATATAAAGCTCCAGGACGAAGACTGTGGTCGACAGCTCTGCTCCTCTGGCCCGATGGACTCTCAACAATAAGGCTTTGTCTACACTAGAAAAATAAATCGACATGTTCAGTGATGTGGCTGGTGTCCACACTGCTCTCCTTGGGTTGATGGAGCGCATCTTCACCAGCAGCACTTCCACCCACCTAAGGGGCAGCGTAGGGGGAGCTCAGGGATCCATCTCTCAGCTCCCTGCTGGGAGCCCACAGGCTCCCGGGTCCCCTTTGGACTACCCTCCTCCCCAGTCCCAGTCAGGAGCCGGTGCAGCCACATGGGGAATTCTCCCCATCTGGGAGCTGGGCTGCAGCCGCCTGCGTCCCACCTGGTCCCGGCTCTGAGCTGGGCTGCAGCCACCTGTGGCTTGCCTGGTCTCAGCTCCATTCTGTGAGCAGCTTGCAGCAGCTGGGGCTTCTCGCCCAGCTCCCAGCAGTGAAATTGATAAGAATGACAGCCTCTCCACCTCTGCAAGAGGAAGCTGTGTCTACAGAGACACTGCGTTGCCTTAGCTCTGCCAACAAAAGCCCCTACACCTCTTGTTGAGGTGGTTTTATTTTGTCAAACAAAACAGGGCAGTGTTGTTGGTGGGGGCTTGGGGTGGTGGTGGTTGCAGTGTGCACACCAGCGCTGCTTTGTTGACAAAACCTGACAAAAGGACTAAATCTGTATGGAAGACAGAACCCTCTCTGGAGGCGGTCTGAGAATGTGGACCAAATTCCTCCAGAAACCACGGACTATCGCAAATGTCACCATCTTCCCCTGCAAGTACAAGGCACATTTCTGTGTCCTGCCTTCTCTAATGTAAACACACAGCAACAGGTACCTGTATAGTAAAAGAAAAGACACCCCTCCCAAAACAAGACACTCCGCTCTAGGGAGAGGAGAGAACAGCAGGTGACAGATGTGTAGTCATGGTGCACTGCTGGAAGGCAGTCAGATACTGTGGTGATAAGCATGATTAAAACCCTCTATAGAACAGAACAGAGTGGGGTCTAGTGGTTAGCATGGTGGGGGAGCTGGGAATGAGGACTCTTGTTTTCTATTGGAGTCTCTGCTACTGATTATCTGTGGGATTCTGGACAGGTCACTACGCCTCTAGTGAATCTGTAAAATGGGGATAATGACTCGCACTCGCCTTGGGGAGCTGAGAGGCAGCCTGTGTTAATGGGAGTGATTTGCTTTCAGATCCTTTGGTGAAAGTTGCTGAATAAATTAGTGCCAACATCCTGCAGGGTTTGGGAACGTCAGCTATGTACGCAGGACACTGGATCGGTGTAACTGGCACCGGTTTGGAGGTCTGCTGGAATAAGTGAAAAATAATCATCCTTTGCTCATCTCTAGCACTTTCCGTTTGGGGATCTCCAAGCACTTTAGGGCGGGCAAGGGGTGAAGGCAGCGTGGGTGTGAGCTAGCAAGCTGTGCTCCAAACCTGTACAGGACCTGACTGACCTTGGGCTTGATCCTTCTCCCTCCAGGCACAAGTGGCATTTCTGCAGGGAGAGAGGAAGGGCCAAGAGAACCTCAAGACAGACCTTGTGCGCAGGATAAAGATGTTGGAGTATGCCTTAAAGCAAGAGAGGTAGGCGATGCAGCGGGAATGCCCTGGAGGGCTGTGGTCTTGGGGCATGGGCCAACCTGCTGTTACTCCACACACTTTTGGGGATCCTTGGCAACTCCCCCTCCCAGGCGGACTCTCCGGGTTTCATTTTCTCCAGCAGCAGAACAGGTGCGGGTGCCTTCACTCTCAGAGAGGGTCCTGTAATCTGTTAAGTCACCAGGGTTAGGACGTGAAAGTCTCAGCCATCAGTTCCCTTGAAATCTACTGCAACAGCTCACTCACAAGTCCACCTGCAAGGGTTTCCAAATGGTGATGGGTCCGTTGCCCTCCCCATCCTCCTCCCCCCTCATATACACACACACACGACAGCACACTGGACTGTTACTGGCTCTTGGGGAGAGCCTAAGGAAGTACGAAGGGACCAAACTACGGTCAGTGTCTAACTCTGGCTCTGGTCCGTGCGCTGGTCTGTTGGTTAGACTAGATGAAAGCAGAGAAACACTTTGAGCTATGACTGCTAGATTCAAGTTCAAGCTCTCAGGGGAAGGATTGTCAGGTTAGAACAGGTTGCGTGGGGAGTCAGGACTTCAGGGTCCTGATCTCCATTCCGAGGAGGAGTGTTCTCCACTGGCTGGAGCAGACTCACTGTATGACCATAGGCAGGTTGCGTTGCTGCTCTGTGCCTCAGTTTCCCCCTCTATAACATGGGAATCGTGCATTGCTGCAGTTGCTTAAAGTTCACATCAAACTTCATTTTTCCACGTTCGTTCAAGGTCGAAATACCACAAGCTGAAGTTTGGAACCGAACCGAACCAAGGGGAGAAGAGAGCAGATCTGTCAGAGCCAGGTATTGTACCATGCAAGTGTTCTCACACCCCTAGTGTCCTGTGTGTTCCACCCAGTGCCCTGCTAATGGATGCAGACGTGATTCCTGTGATTTTGTACAGCTGGGGTGTGGGATACTATGGGCTTCTGACCTCAGGGATAGATTCTTTCCAGGGTGTTAGCCAACATGAGGGCTTGGAGTTGAGGCTGGTCCAGGGCTGTGGATGGCTTGCTGAAAAGCTGGTGCTGAAGCCAGAATGGGATCTCCATGGCGTGTATGTGTCATTGACACCCTTCTTTTACTTTCCTCCCAGTTTCCAATGGCCCAGCGGAAATTACTTCACTGGAAAGCAACCCATTGGTGTGGAAAGAAGGGCGCCAGCTGCTCCGGCAGTGAGTATGAAGAGCCTTCTGAGAGGGGCCGAAGGCTTAGGACCTGAGCCCCCGGGAAAGGTAGGGGAATGGAGAGCATTGTGTGATGGGACAGAGGAAGGAGAAGTCAGGTGAGCCCCTAGGATGAGTCTCCAGGCAGGATTTACTTTGATTGTAGCTCTTAGAAGAAATTCCCACAGGAGCATGGATCCCAGTGTCCTGTTCTATATTGGGCAGTTCCACTCCCTCGCTGAATCTTCCATTTGTTTCATTTGGGTATGAGATTCTTCTTCACTTCCTATCCCATGCTGCATGGCAGCATTGGCATGTGCTGGTAAACACCAGCTGTGCTGCATCCCAGAGGCAATTGCATTTCACTGGTGACTGAGGTGATTTTCCTTTGAGCATTGTCAGCACAGGTCCCTGCCTTTTGGGATATGCCTGCACTCTGCACCCTATGCAAAACCCTGACCATCGGGGCCCCAGGGACTTAATCTCAAACTATTCCAGGTGCAATTGGTAAAAGGTGTCGGTGCCCCACACCCCACACACACTCTCCCCCAGCTGTTGAAGCAGCAAGTGGTGCCTCATCTCTGCCCTAGCTGGTGTTCTGTACCTTGGGTATCTCTACACTGCAGTTCGGAAGGGTGACAGCAGCAAGTGTAGACATACCTGAGCTAGCTCAAGTAACAACAGCAGTGTAAACGTATCTTTAGAGGCCAGACATGGCGAGGCACCATTGTGCTAGGTCCTGTACAAACATACAGAAAATAGCTCACAGTGTAAAGGAGCTGGGTTGTCACAAATAGCGCTTGAAGCAGTGCTGGCAGGTGTGGAGCCAGGAAGAGTAGTTTCTATAGAACCAAACTTAAACCCCGCAAATCGCCTGTTTTAACCACTGACAGACAAGTGAGCATTCTTCTAAGACCTATTTGTAACCAAGATGCAGGGCCCTATGGGGCACAGTACACCGCGGTTCTGCAGCAGGCATCCTAGAGCTAAGCTGCACGGTCTCAGGCCTGGTCTACACTACAGTTAGGTTGACGCGAGGCAGTTTACCTCGACCTCATTATGTCAGTTTCCGCACTTCAGCCTTGTCCTGCCGATTTAAGTGCCCTACTACACCGACATCATAACAGCACCTCCATGAGAGGTGTAGATTTATGTCGGTGTATTTAGGGCCACGCAGTGTCTGTGTAGCCACTGTGTTACTTATATCCGCTGTTAGCTCTCTTATCAATTTCATGGCTCTGCTGGAGCTGTGATAATTGATAAGCTCTCTCCTGGAGAGCTGGGCGGCTGGACCCCGCTCCTGGTTGGGAGTCAGGGTGTGAAGCCCAGGCTGCTCCACACTGGAACACCCGCCTAGGCTGGGAACACTTGGCTGTCTTGTCAATTGAAATTGACAAGGCTGCTGGGCGGGGGAGGGAGCCAAGGAGCTGGGACAGCTGGACCCTGCTTCCTGGGGGTGGGAAGCTGGAGGCAGCTTCTCCCCCTTGCTCCCGGCATGGAATTGGGAGGCGAGGGGGGACAGACAGCCCTCCGAGAACCTATGGGGCATCTGGGCTCTCAGCAAAGAGCTGCTAGAGGAGCTGAGAGCGTGGGCACATTGCCCCTCGTAGGTCCGTGGAAACGCTCCTGGTGAGGACGCACATCACCGACCCAAGGAGGGTAGTGTGGACATGCAGCACCACAGTAATTACTGCGGTGGTCGACTCACGTTTCTAGTATAGACATATTCTCAGTCTCTCCTCCCCACCCCAGTCCTTGTCCCCTTCACGGTCTCAACTCTGGTCAGTACAGACTCCTCTGCAGCTAGTAATGTTCAATGTAATTGATTTTACACTGTCACAGCTGAACTTCTGTTGTGCTCAAACATTCGCACTGATCACATGCTGCTGCTTTGCAGAGTATAGGAGAGGAAAAGTCTGGGAGAAGCCAGAGGGTTGGGCTTGTCTGGGAGAAGCTTGTGGTACTGGAGAGGGGCTGCATCTTCTTTCCCACCCCATTTTGCACAGGTGTCGTTACATTTGGGGAGAGGCATGTTGAGTCCCTTATTTCCCTCCCCAGCAGTTAGCTGCCATGAGACCCATCCAGCACTAATGGAGACGCATAACATTAGTAGCAATGAAACAGTCAGCATTGACATTTGAACGGTCACCAATAGGTTCCAGAGTTAACACCCTCACTGAGATGAAAGGGATGGTTTGCACCCCTCCAGGCTATTCTTTCTGGCTATTGATAATCCTGGCTTTGGTGCCTCAGGTCACAGGTTTATTGATTTTGATCCGTGAAATACACAAGGGTGCAAAAATGCCCTGCACAAGGCTCCGTGGCACTCCTGACACAGTGTAGAACCTAAATGTTACATGTCCTGGTCAACTCTGAAGGCTTTGGGATGCTCCCTTTGCTGCTGCCAGGACATGCACAATTACACAGCAA